>NC_046184.1:130187538-131424204 GCF_011004875.1 Balearica regulorum gibbericeps
AGGCCACTTGTGCCTCTAACCAGCACTAATTACATCAAAATGTTGGAATGCTCAATAGCAACTAATATACAAGATCAGAGCAAAGATCCTTCTACCCAGTGCAGCATCTTATCCTTATTCTGGCTAATGCATCCGTATTTTGGAGAAATGTGATCGAATGCAGAGGTAGCAGAAGGCAGAATAATCTTCTTACCAGATCTCATTTGACTCTCTAATAGCTAGAAATTGGATCAAAACCTGAATTTCTTCAGAATCGTTTGTTGGTTTGTTTAGTTGATAACTAACATGTCTGGACATATCTAATACCCATATATGCCTCGGTCTCTTTTTCCATTGGTACTAGCTTTAAATTTCTTACAGCAATATACTTCAGATTAACGGCACAGGTGAAAGGTTTGTTCTCCGATGGATTTGCTTTTCTTCCTTTTTAATTTTATGTAATATCATCTGGTTCCTGTGTTAGGAGTTTGGGAACTTCCACTTGTTTTTACCCATTTTTTAATGCTGTTCATTATCTGATCTTCTTATATTCTTCAACATTAACTTACCACTAACACAAAAAATGGCTATCTTTTGATTAGTCTTTCTCTGACAACACTGTTTCAGTCTCTTGATTTTTAGAGACACCTATCCTTTGTGACTTTTTACATCTGTGGTACTGAATAAGAGGGACCAAAATATCTCATTTGGTAAATACAATAATGTTGTTCAGAGCATTTGCTTGACAGCCGCACCTCAAACCCTTGATTTTTGTAAGTTTTATATAAGTAAGGATAATTTAAGATTTATTGCAACTTAAAATGAACCCCAAAGATTCCCTACTTTCTTTATCAAAGGTTTCTCTCTCTTTCTCTTTGGTTGTTTTATGTAAATTCTGGAAAATGTCAAGACTTCTAAATGTTAAACTCACTTTTTTTCTCTGTTTCTTAACAAAGAAATTGAAGTCTTTTGCCTGAATTTTACAACTTGAAACACAATCAGCTTCCTTTAATCTCAGAATCCAAGAGAACCAGCTAGGGTGGAGTAGGCAGTCCTGAACTTTGGAAGACTAGACCATCTAGCTCAGTGTGAAGTTTAAAAGCTTCTACATTTTTCAGGCAAGGAGCCAAATCTACATGTGCAGAACTCAGAACTTCTTACGTCCTGAAAGTACTTACTGCCTTAGAGCACCCCCAGAAGATGGCATGAAAGCCCGTCTCCACCTCCTTAGCACCAAATTCAGATAGGTGAGAACCAGTCAGCAGAAAAGCAGGCAGTTGTTCTTGTTTCGGAAGGTTGGTTTTGTCTGTCTATTTTAATTTACCTGTACTCTGGCAGAAGCATTCCAGCAAATTCTAGTTAGCTGACCAAATGCTCATCAGCTGGAAAATTTCCAAACTCAGCAGCTGCATGGCATGCTCTCTTCACAGTAATGAGGACGCTGCTTAAACGTGGAGTAGGAAAAGCATAAACAGCCTTCTCTAAACTAATAAACTAATTAAAAATTCCTGCTTAATCCTGCTACCTTTGAAAGGCAGAGTTGAGAGAGCAGTGAGCTTCATGAGAATTCTGCTCCACTGCTGTCAAAGCTTTGTCCTGAAGCACTCACCTCTGGTCTCAGAACAGCCTTCCTGCAGGCCTGGCATATGGGGCCACTCCGGGAAAAATTCAGAGGAAGTCGACGGGTTCGATTCTGGCAAGTTGGCTCCTCACATATTAACCAACCCTGCAGAAAGGGAGATCGTAAAAGAAAAGACATTTTTTACCGTAAATTCAAGTTATAGCTTCCTTTTACCCCACCTAAACAATGAATCATACTCAAGGAAGGAAAAAAAATCCCAACTTTAACATTATCTGTGAAGCTGATACTATAATATGTGTTGCTAAGAGCAAAAAGTCAGGTATAAAGAGGTGAAGGTCCCTGTTTAATGTAACACAATCAATGGTGGAGAACAAAGCTGAAATCCTCTTGCTTCAAAATCCCACATTCTGCACACTGCAGTCATCCCTTTCTTGAACTATACTGAAATCTCTGCTCTTCTCCAGTTAGGACAATGTTAACATATAACAAAAATATTTTATACAACTATGTAGACCAGACAGCAAGACACCCCAGAGACCAGCAACAAATTAAATTTTAAAGTAAAGTGCCATTTCCTTGCTTGCACTTTAAGAGGGGAAAAACAGTTTTAACACTTAGGTTTTATAATGACAGCCAGAAGTTTTCTTTTCTATACATTTTTTTATAGGAAGCTATCGAGACTTCAATGTAAACCGACTCATTTAGGAAAAACAAATGTTTTGCTGAGTTAAAATGAAGTAAAATCTGAGCCCGTTTGCTCTACAGCTGCTCAGGGAAACAATGCGGAAGGGTTCTCTTTAGAGTATGAAAGAAAGAATACTTCTGGGATTGGTAAAGATATTACATATTCTGTACCAGGTCCAGCCATAGCTTAAACCAATGCCACACTTCATCTCCAAAAAACACCAAGTACCTAAAGAATAGCTTAAGAGAAAGCGCACAGTGAAAGTTTTCCAGATTTTCTCAACTTTTGGAAATGGTCAAGGACCTCCTGAATCACTGTCTTTATATTCAGTGGTGATGGATGCATTCCTACCCCCATCCCAATGAACTTCAAGTGCTTTTCAAACCAATGTAAACTTCTAACATCTACAACTTCCTGCAGAACAACTACACATTGAATGAAAAAGTATCTTATTTTTCTTGAACACCACCCCCTCCCCCCAAAGAATTATTTTTTAATGCCTTCTAGTTCTTGTATCAGGAGAGATTAGGAATAATCATTCTGCATTCACCTTTATCCATGCCACTCATGATTTTATAGACCTCCATCACATCACCTGCAATCAAACTCTCTTCCAAACCACAGTCCTAATTTGCTTCGTTGTTCTTTGCATGGTAACTACTCCACATCTTTGTTGCCCTTCTCTGAATCTCTTCCAGGTCCTTTTTGAAATGAGGGGGCGGGGGAAAATGGGACAAATGGGGAGGGAGATGAAACCAGTATTACACACTGTATTCAGGATGCTAGATTAACATGAAGTTATACAGAAACAAGATGGTATCTTGTTCTCTGTTCCTTTCTTTCCTGAAGTTCTGTTTGCCTGGAGCGCTACTGAGCATTGGAGTACTGAGCAATCATTTCCAAAAAGATATTTATTATTATCCAAGAATTATAATTTTATTCTTTAGTAGTCAACACACTCATTGTATGCAAAATTAAGATTGGGGTTTTAGCACCTGCCTCACTTAACGTTACTTGGCAGAGGATTTAATCTTCCATTGGTAACTGACAAGTCAACTTGGTATCACAAGGTCTTTCTGCAACTCTTCTCAAACAACTCCTGCTTTTACCACCCCTGAGCAGCTTAGCACTGTCAAACTCTGCATTACACATTATCAGCTGTTGATGTCTCTGCTGGGAGTAACGACTTTATTTTTGCCTCTGTTTCCAAAATTTGTTTCTGTTGCTCCTACAAAGAAGTTGAATCTAACCACACCAGGATTATTGGTACTTTGATAGAAATATTATGAACCAGAGGACAACTCAAAAAGTTGCTTGCTTCCATTCTCACAGGCTTTTTAACAAGCTGTCTCAACATCGTGCTCTGGCAATGACTTATACTTAATCTCCACAATGGCAACTCAGGTTTCCAATTATTACTGTGTTTCCTACCCTTGCAATTTCCACTACTGTCACTACCACCATCTTGGCTGGAAAGTCAATAATAGAAGTTTGCAACTATATACCTTCCCTGGCTTTTATTTTCTGGAGATTCTGGCAAATTGCTGGAAAAGCAAATTTGTTAACAAGACACGACTTAAGTTTGCCTTCCTTACTAGCATGGCCAAACCTGAATCTGTGTTTTGTACTTCAGTAATCCAGCGTCCTGGATTCGGCATGATTATGTCAGTAGTGTAGCTTAAAGTTCAATATTTGAGTTACTTTTATTTCTAATGCTTTGGAACACGTGTGGAGGAACACATAAGCTTTAGTCTTCTATTTTCCAAAACCTTGTTAAAATGGGACTTGACTATGTCTACCCTTAAAAGTTTTATTTTTGGTTTTGTTTTGTTAGGTTTTTTATCATTTCTATCATTTACTGGAGTATGCAGAGATTTGACTGTTTGTTTTTGCAGCTTGTTCTCTAAAGGATCACATTTCCTGAACACTGTTCTTTCATGTTTGTCAGCTTTATCCCTTTCTTCAACTTAAAAATATATTCTTCTACCATCTTTTCCAAAGTACTAGAAGTCTGATTCAGTTTTTTCCTTTGGTTGTGTGGTTTGCTTTTTTTTTTTTTTTTTAAAGAGGAAACCTCAAATCCTTTCCAAAAAACTTCATTTATTCCACAGACCTCTCTTCTTTCACTATTTCTCCAGCCGTGTCACAGCCTCAGTATTATCCCACTGGGTGTCAAGCCCATCAAAACACTCCTGTTGCTCTTGCAGAGAGGAGCTTTTATGCCCACGTGGGCAGACCAGAAAAACTTTGCGGGGAATGTCACGTCAACAGCAAGGTATATAGCACTGCCTAAGATGCGTCCCTAATGCAGAAATGGAAAGAGTCCACTGAGATATGCAGTTAAGAGTTCACTTCACTCAGCTCTGGATATCTAAAAGCCTGATACCTAATCTAAGCTAGTCACCCCACGATCCGTTTATAGCAAATGGAGGAAGAAAAAAGCAACTTCAAAAAGCAATTCACCTAACAGATTTTGAGATGCGGCAAACTCTGCTCTAGGGCTCTCAGTAAAATCAGGCTATACCTAATGTCAGAGCAAGCTTTTTGGAAACTGTGATCAATGTATTTGATCACCATGTTAAAATTCATAACAATAAAATGCTAACAATGTAAAACATTACATATTTAATACTGCACGGTGAGTAAATTCCAAGAATTCAGTAATCTTCTGTGGATTTAATTTTGGTCTGTTGCATACCTGTTGCCCTAGCAGTCCTAGCACCACTCTCCTTGTCACATACAAATTATTTATGACAAATATTTCACAAGTGACATTAGAAAGACAGATGTTGCTTAACAAGACTGAGTAACTTTATTAGCGGATGTTTCACCATGAAAAGTCCTAATTTAGGACCTGACCTAACACAGACACCTGACCTGTGTCTTCTGAAGCCAGCATACACAAATAAGCCTCAAGTCAAAAAGATAGTCCTTAGCTTTGGTTTTGCACATGGACGTAAGATTTATTTCTAAAAGAGGAAGATGCTAATCAGTTGCCTCACAATTTTTAAATAACTCAAATTTAATAGACATGGAATAACTTACTACTGAAAAAACCTACTCCTGGAAGGAACTAAGATCTTCAGGCACTCACGTGAGTACAGAGAATATCATTAGAGCCACTGTGAGGGAAAATACAAAAACATTTCTGGAAAGGATAATGAATTGTCACAGATCTTCCATTAAGTTAATTCTTAGAGACAAAGGCTATGCTCTGTATGGAATGCTGTTTATGCCATATTTGCTTATTACGTGGCATCTCTACCTTCCTATGAAACATCTGGTAGCAATCTGACACAAACAGGACCTTAAAATACACAGCCAGGCAGGGGGACGTGTGGAAGGAGGGTGTCCTCACCCATTCCAAACCCCTCCTCTTTAAGAGCATAATTGTTTCAGCTGTAACTATGAAAAGACACTGTGTGCACAAAGAGAACACTCATGACTCAAAACATATTAAATGACTGCATTTGAACTTTAAAACAATTTATTATACTAAAAAAACAAACCATGGAAACTGCCAGATAGTAAGGTATTTAGTTAGGGAATGCAAGTGCAACTGAAAAAACAAAGCCTGAAATGGGAGCAGCATCCCAACTTCAGCTAAGCAGGATACTCAAAAATAGATAACCATGAAAATAAGGCATGGTACAAGTAACAGTGCATTTTCTGCCACCTATTGGCATTTGTAGCTAACAATTAAGAAACAAAGAACTACACCACTTGCAAGGTACTGCTTATATTGACTTATAAGGGAACGCACAGATGGTCCACCCAAACTATCACTGAATAATGACATTTGAAGCAAGTTTCTTTATGCAATTGTTTCAGTTTAATGCAGTCACTGTTGTAAGCACTGGGAACTTTGCTGGTCACAAAATACAGGTGAAAAAAGACTGAAAAATCCTGCTTAAACTAAAAAAAATAGCTTCGGATAAAAATAAGCATTCAAATTCAACAGCTTACTATTATACTTGTTTTCAACTACTAAGAAATAATAATCAAGATGTAAAACTTTCACTGAACAGTACACTTCTCAATGAACTATATTTAAAAAAATAGAGATCTAAGTTGTTGCCTACAATAAAAAAAACCCCAAACACGTCAGGTAGACCCTAAATAAATGTCCCTTCAATTCATATAGAAAACAGTTAATATCATCTGTACAGATTTCCTACCAGTTATAATTAACATTAAAGAGGCCTTTTCTTCTTTGTCACCTCTCTATTCAGGCCTTATTTGCGTTTGTTTGTACTTACTATCTGTTAATCTCTCTTAACAAATGACAACAATAACTGTTGCTATTATGCATGGAAATTAAACATGTAGATACTGTGTGAAGGGAGCTATTTTTGAAAAAAGCAGTATCAGAAACATGTAGCCTTTTATGTCTCTTGTTTTGCTTTGATAATTAAGCCATAGCCTTGATTTGTTTTAAACAAAAAACTTTTCCATGGACATGCATGTTGCAATCAAATTCAATACATGCATTATGTTCTGATTCAATTTGTTCAAGTGCATTACTGTTAACCCTTACTTGATCCATGCCTGTTGCCTTTACTGACCAAACAAAACCAATCCTTCATTTCCCAGCAGCTATCACTGAGTCTGTAAATTAATTTGCAATAGATCAAACAAAATCATAATAGGAAACCTTCAGTTTTGTTCTACTTGGCATCAGCAACACTTTGGGAAATGAAATACAAGTTGATAGGAGGGGAAAAAAACAAGGCAACTAGCATTTCCAAACATTCTGTCTACAACTGCTTAGTTCCTTTTAAAATATAAAAAACGTATGTAAAAAAACCACCCTGAAGTAAATGTACAATATAAAAGAAAATCCCTGAAGAGTACTATGTCCACAAACTGTAGCTAATGGGGAGAAATTTGCAAGTCAAAAGTAATTTTCTTTCTTTGTAAGTCTGTTCCTGAGAATTAGCCTCTCACACTCCAGTGATCAACAAGCATTATAAATATTACCCCAAAATACAGAGGCAAGTGGTTTTGGAACAGCCTTTCAAACAGAAGTTGCAGGAGTCAACAACATACATTTGTTGAGCTTTATCTTAACAGTTTTTACAAATTACATTTCACAATGTAGCTTGGTTGCCTGCTACAGTGGAGGAGTAGATGTGCTTCTCTAGGACACTTCAGTTCAGTATCTATGTTTCTGCCTTCAGACAGCCTGGATGCTGAGGGACTACAATGCTTTAAAAGTTCACAGGGAATGAAAAAATGCAGTAGTAAAAAGAAGAAAGCTGCAAGTACTGACAATTATTCAGAGGTCACTATCAGTCACTTTGGAGTTGAATTTAAAATCTAATGAGTGTAGTGCTTGCTTCTCTACAATCGTACTATTGAAAACAATGTTAGTGTGGATTTATGAAAATGGGATCTTGGTGGATGACGTCCAATCTCCAGATGTCTGGGATACCTAACCTCAAGCACATTGGATCCAAAATCCATGGCTGCCTCACTGCAGAGCTGAAATTATCACCTTAAATCATCACGCCACACCAGAAGGGAAGTGTAGGAACACAACCTGGACATGCTTTCCTAGTCAACCAGCATAAGCTTGCCATTCATGTCACTGATCAGCAAATCAGCTTCTGGAAGGCTGAATGTGAGAGAACACAATGAAAATTTTCTGATTCAGGCATCACTGTGAGTTACTAATCAAGCCACTCTAGCTTCAAACTGACCTCTCCTTTCAGACTACTCTTACAAAAGCATCTTATTTCCACTAATTCCAAGGCCAGAAGCTTCAAACCCTCTTTTCCTGCCAGTGTCCTTATCATGGATAGCACTCCCTAACAGGGCAAATCTGTTTGAAGTGGCTTTAAAAGTGGGAAGGATGAGGTTCCACCAATATTGCATTACTGGGTAAACTATCAAATCTACTGATGTCCCCTGACAATGTTAAAAGACAGATGTTTTAATGAAATATTTCATATGAAGTTTGTCATGACAATAGCAGACTTGACTCAGTGACCTGAAAGCTATCGGTTCCACTTCCAATAACCTGTTCTACATCCCAGGTGTCTTCTCCTGTTCCACCTGTGTCTTCTATAAATATCTGAATGTTTGGGGAAGCAGACAGACAAATGTTTTTTAGTATCTCAGGAATTAGAACTTGAGCCAAAACCTCCATTTGCACATGCTTTGGCAAGTGCTTTCATTGTTAATAGTAGCTACATCTTTTAAGAACTACATCACAATTTTACACTTGAAACACCAAAGGTGGTATCAATATCCACTTAAAGATGAGCTACTGCTGTGAAGTCAGGGAAGTTTTTCTGCTGTGTACCAGAAACCAAATTACTGTTAAATAATTTCAACTCCCAACCTGCTTTTTTGCCTGTTCAGAACAAATAAATACTCTAGTAATAACGCTGACTCAATCTAAAGCACTTGCACTGTATTGGTGAGATCTCAGCAGCAATGAAAACTGAATGACAGTCTGAGAACTAGTGTCATGCACTGGAATTTCGGTAGACAACACAAATTTGAGTGACACCTACCTGCCACTGCTACAATCCCAAGAAGAAATCCCCTCAGGTCAGGGATGCTATCCTAAATAGCAAAACAAGATTTCACATGGGAAACTTGACCCACTTGGCAACGTGAAGTCCAGCATAACTCAGGATCCTCAGGCAACATCTCAGTTTTTCATGAGGAAACGTACCTGGTAAAAACCTCAGAAGATCTCTCTTATAAAGAAACCAATTATACTGCTTCTAGACATAAAAAGGTATAGACTCATTCAATTTTTGAAAGTGTTTCTCAGGATGGAGAACTCAATGAGGAAAGGCTAGGATCTGCAAGAAAAGTAACGCTTTATGGTACTCTGGTGCTTGCCTGCTTCATGTACTTTCTCTAACTGCTTCCAGCTAGCTGCTTCATCCCGATTGTCCTTCCAAAGCAAGTACAAAGACACATCAGATAGTTGCTTGATCAATCTTATGGATGGAGTAATTTATCAGTGAGACCAGCAAAGGAGACTCAGTGGAGAACACTTTGATCAGGAAGGCTCCACACAGGTGATACCTTAAAATACCTGACTCCATCAAGTCTACATGTCTCCTAGACAGCCTGAGCAGAGATGGCCAGTCCTCTGGAACTTATAGCTACTAATACAAATAACCCAGAGGTTGAATTATCTGAACTGATAAAAGACTAGATCAACATATGAAAGGAACACCTCATGTTGTCTAAGAACCTACTTCTTCGTGACTCATCCTGTTTGGGCAGGGGAAAGAAAAGACAAGTGAATTCCTAGTCAAGGTGAAATTTGGAGATAAACTTGTCAAAGAAATTCAAGGGAAGCCAAAAATAATATCCTGTCACAGAACAGCATCATATACGGAAAATTAGCCACCAGGCTTCCTTCCTTCTTCAACCCCAGCAAAAGGACCGCCATCAGAAATGAAGCCTTTATAAAATCATGCAACTGCCAAACTCTGAGGAAACAGACATTTTTTTTTTAGCTCTATAAAAGACTACTACCAGAAGTTAACTCTGGAAATAGAAGGTGGACCTGTAGCTTCACAGGCCGGAAGCTGAGCGCCACGCGGCCGCTCACTCACTCCTTCCCCAGCGAGACAGGGAGGAGAACGGGAAACAAACCAACGGCAAAAGCCTGAGGACTGGGATAAGGGCAGTTTACTGGGACAGCAAGGGAGAGGGAAAAAACAATCAACAACAGTGCTGATAACAGATATTAACAATGGGTGATAACAGAGAACAATTTACCGAACCAACGACTCAGCCGCACCGAAACTGCACCGAAACTGCGCCGCCCCTCCCCTACCCGACTAGCCCCCTTTTATGGTGAGCATGATGTCACATGGTATGGAATAGCCCCCGGCCAGCTTGGGTCACCTGTCCTGGCTCCTTGTGAAATTAACTCTATCCTTGCCAGAACCAGGACATTATCCACCCCTTATTCCATACCATCTACGTCATGCCCAGATTATTTCACTGACACCATTCTCTTACTCCATGGGCCATCGCTCTATAAAGTGTCCATCAAGTTCATTTAGTCCATGGCTTTGGGTTCCATCTGCCATTACAGTCTCTCAGAGCAGGAACAATGGTGCGTGCTGCTGGATTGTTGCACACTGCATCCGGAGTATTTTTCATGGCTGGTGTATCTGCTATGGTCCATGCTCGCAGTCTGGAGGTCACAGATGTAATTTTCGATAAAGTTCCTGGGCACCAGTTGAAGTCAGTTCCAAAGTCCATCCTTCATTAGTTTTGGGTGATTCTTATGGTTATACTATCAATACAGTATATAGCTATTAACATCATACAATTTAATTTATTGGCTATTTTCACCCAAAATCAAATCCCCCTGGGGTACACACTGGACTTCCCCATCCTTTCTCATCACCCACCAAGTGCACCCTGGTCCCTGAGCAAAAGCAATCGTGCAGATGGGCTTGCCTTTGCCTAAAGCAGGGATGACCCAAACTGTTTTACCCAACATATTTTTCATGCGCACGACAGGAACTTTATCTCCTTCTACTGGGCGTGGAAATTTTGATTGGGCAGGGCCAACTCGATTGGCAGATCCCCTAGTGTTAACTAACCAGGTGGCCTTTGCTAAATGTGTATCCCAGTGTTTGAGGGTCCCACCACCCATTGCTCTCAGGGTAGTTTTTAGCAGTCCATTTTACTTTTCAGCTTTCCCAGAGGCTGGTGCATGATAGGGGATGTGATAGACCCACTCAATGCCATGGTCTTTGGCCCAGGTGTCTATGAGGTTGTTCCGAAAATGAGTCCCATTGTCTGACTCAATTCTCTCTGGGGTGCCATGTCGCCACAGGACTTGCTTTTCAAGACCCAGAAGAGTGTTCCAGGCAGTGGCATGGGGCACAGGATATGTTTCCAGCCATCCCGTGGTTACTTCCACCATTGTAAGGACATAACGCTTGCCTTGACGGCTTCGCGGGAGCGTGATGTAGTCGATTTGCCATGCTTCCCCATACTTATATTTCAACCATCGGCCTCCATACCACAGAGGCTTTACCCGCTTGGCTTGCTTGATTATGGCGCATGTTTCACATTGATGGATGACCTGTGAGATGGCGTCCATGCTCAAGTCCACCCCTCGATCACGGGCCCATCTATATGTCGCATCTCTTCCTTGATGGCCTGAGGTGTCATGGGCCCACCGAGCTAGAAATAATTCACCCTTACGCTGCCAGTCCAAATCCACCTGAGCCACTTCAATCTTGGCAGCCTGATCCACTGGTTGTTCTGATGTTCCTCAGTGGCCCGACTCTTGGGTACGTGGGCATCTACGTGACGTACCTTTACAACCAGCTTCTCTAGCCAGGCAGCAATATCTTGCCACAATGAGGTAGCCCAGATGGGTTTGCCTCTACGCTGCCAGTTGCTCCGCTTCCACTACTGTAACCACCCCCACAGGGCATTGGCCACCATCCATGAGTCGGTAGAGAGGTACAGTGTTGGCCACTTTTCTCTTTCAGCAATATGTAAGGCCAGCTGGATGGCTTTCACCTCTGCAAACTGGCTCGATTCACCTTCTTCAGCAGCTTCCGCAACTCGCCGTGTAGGACTCCATACAGTGGCCTTCCACCTTCGATGCTTTCCCACGATGTGACAGGACCCATCAGTGAAGAGGGCATATGGTTTCTCATCTTCTGTTAGTTTATTATATGGTGGGGCTTCTTCAGCACGTGTTACCTCCTCCTCTGGTGACATTCCAAAACCTTTCCCTTCTGGCCAGTCTGTGATCACTTCCAGAATCCCTGGACGACTGGGCCTTCCTATTCGAGCCCGTTGTGTGATCAGTGCAACCCACTTACTCCACGTAGCATCAGTTGCGTGATGTGTAGAAGGAGCCCTCTCTTTGAACACCCAACCCAGCACTGGCAGTCGGGGTGCCAAGAGGAGCTGTGCTTCAGTGCCAATCACCTCTGAAGCAGCTCGAACCCCTTCGTAGGCTGCCAATATCTCCTTTTCCGTTGGAGTGTAGCGGGCCTCGGATCCTCTGTATCCCCGACTCCAAAACCCCAGGGGTCGACCTCGAGTCTCCCCTGGTGCTTTCTGCCAGAGACTCCAGGTAGGGCCATTCTCCCCGGCTGCGGTGTACAGCACATTTTTTACATCTGGTCCTGCCTGCACTGGCCCAAGAGCTACGGCATGAACTATTTCTTGTTTAATCTGTTCGAAAGCTTGTCGTTGCTCAGGGCCCCATTTGAAATCATTCTTCTTCCGGGTTACATGGTAGAGAGGGCTTACTATCAAACTAATTCGGAATGTGCATTCGCCAGAAACCCACAACACCTAGGAAGGCTTGTGTCTCCTTTTTGTTGCTTGGTGGGGACATGGCTGCTATTTTGTTGATAATATCCATAGGGATTTGACGCCGCCCATCATGCCACCTTATTCCTAAAAATTGGATTTCCTGCGCAGGGCCCTTCACCTTACTTCGTTTTATGGCAAAGGCAGCCTGCAGCAGGATTTGGATTATTTTCTTCCCTTTCTCAGAAACTTCCTCTGCTGAGTTGCCCCATACAATGATGTCATCAATGTATTGCAGGTGCTCTGGGGCTTCACCCTTTTCCAGTGCAGTCTGGATCAGTCCATGGCAAATGGTGGGGCTGTGTTTCCACCCCGGGGCAGTCGATTCCAGGTGTACTGGACGCCCCTCCAAGTGAAGGCAAACTGCGGCCTGCACTCTGCTGCCAAAGGGATCAAGAGAAATTGCATTAGCAATATCAATTGTGGCATACCATTTGGCTGCCTTTGACTCCAGTTCATATTGAAGTTCCAGCATGTCCAGCACAGCAGCACTCATCCGCGGTGTGACTTCATTCAGGCCACGATAGTCTACCGTCAGCCTCCACTCTCCATTTGACTTCCGCACTGGCCATATGGGACTGTTAAAGGGTGAGCGGGTTCTGCTGATCACTCCCTGACCCTCCAGTTGACGAATTAGCTTGTGGATGGGAACCAGGGAGTCTCGGTTGGTGCGGTATTGCCGCCGGTGCACAGTTGTAGTAGCAATTGGCACCTGTTGCTCTTCAACCCTCAGCAACCCTACAACAGAAGGGTCCTCCGAGAGACCGGGCAAACTAAACAATGGTTCAATTTCCTCCGCTTCCAAGGCAGCTATTCCAAAAGCCCACCGGTAGCCTTTTGGGTCTTTGAAATACCCTTTCCGGAGGTAGTCTATGCCCAGGATGCATGGAGCCTCTGGCCCACTCGCAATGGGGTGCTTTTGCCACTCATTCCCAGTTAGACTTACTTCAGCCTCCAACAGAGTCAACTGTTGGGATCCCCCCATCACACCAGAAATAGATATTGGTTCCACCCCTTCATAGTTCGATGGCATTAGGGTACACTGTGCACCCGTGTCCACTAAGGCCTTGTACTCTTGTGCGTCTGATGTGCCAGGCCATCGGATCCACACAGTCCAATACACTCTGTTGTCCCTTTCCTCCACCTGGCTGGAGGCAGGGCCCCTCTAATCCTGCTCATCATATTCACTACTCATCTCTTGCAGAAAGGACTTAGAAGTCCCTTCAAGAGGATCATAAGTGGGATCAGGCCTTCCACTTGATCTGGGGGGCTGCCCGGTGGAAACTGGAGCAGCATTCTTTCTGGAAGAGTCCCTTGGTACAGCTGTCTTGCCTTGTAGCTCATGTACGCGTGCCCGCAGGGTTGAAGTAGGCTTCCCATCCCATTTCCTCATGTCTTCTCCATGGTCACACAGGTAAAAACCACAGGATACCTCGTGGTGTGTATGCTCTATATCCCCTCTCCGGAGCAGAAAAACGCTTACTCCTAACAGCTGAAATACAGGTCTGTGGGGGTGGGGAGTACGATATATCCTCTTTGAGTTGCCGGACATCCTGGGACAGCTTCTCCACAGCTGAGACGAGGGAGGAAGAAAGGCTCTCTTCATATTGCCGGAGTCGGCCAGCCACTTCATCCACTGTGGGTGCCTCTTCACTCTTCCAGTCAATTACTGCCAGTGAGTTGGCGTACGATGATGGTGCACGTCGTACAAATTTTCGCCACATGGGTCGGGTACACTGGACTTCATCGGGGTCTGTGGGCAACTGTGTGTTGTCTGGATCCTAATAAACCATTTCCCGCACAGCTAATTCCCTCAGATATTGGATACCTCTCTCCATGGTGGTCCACTTGCCCGCCTGACATACGACATCTTCGCTGAAAGGATATCTTTCCCTCACACTTGACAGGAGTCGCCTCCAGAGACTGAGGGCCTGTGCCTTCTTCCCAATTGCCTTGTCAATACCCCCTTCCCTAGACAAGGATCCCAGCTGCTTGGCCTCCCTGCCCTCCAGTTCCAGGCTACTGGCCCCGTTATCCCAGCAGCGGAGCAGCCAGGTAATAACGTGCTCCCCTGGAAGGCAGCTGAAGTCTTTCCGCATATCTCACAATTCACTCAGGGACAGAGATCGGGTGATCACTTCTGGTTCCGGCTCTTCTTCTTGTTCTCGTGATGGCCCCGGTTCATCATCATCTCTCACGATGCGAACCAATTTCTTTGTGTATTTCTTTTTGTGTATAGGGGCGACTGATATTGGTATGGGTTGATCTTTTGGCTCAGCTACAGTGCCTGTTGTGGGGGTTTGGGCAGCTGCAGTGCCTGTTGCGGGGGCCTGGGCAGCTGCAGTGCCTGTGGGTCCGCTCCCTCCCTCTGGGTGGTGCTGTCTACTGTCAAGCAGCGTTTGACAGATTGTGGCCAGGGCCCAGCACAGCGCAGTAAGTTGTGTCTCCTTAGAATCCCCACAGCATTTTCCTTTCAAATATTCTACCATCTTATCAGGGACTTGCAACTGTTCAGGAGTGAAGCTCCAAACCATTGGGGGTGAAAAGGTCTCTAGATACCCACCCATACTCTCCCACATGCCATGCCAGCCCTGACCATTCAGTCTTGGGGAACATCCCTGGGTAGTATTCTTGAAACCATTTTTGCTAACCCTGAACAGGAGTGGGAAAACATTCAGGAGACCTAGCAATAGGAATATACTGGCCTGAACATTCCAAGGGTATTCAAAATACTCAAAAGTTGTTGTAACCAACCAAAAGGGAAAAGGGGAGGTGAAAGAGTGCAAGAAGGTATCCCCCCCATAGATCGGGTGCAGTTATTAATCAATTCTAAAAAACATTGACTGAGGTACAGGCCTGACCGAAATGCTACGTACAAGTACCAGCTCAGACTCATGACTGTCGATGATATCATAAGTCATTATCACACAATACAACAACACGAGAACAGGAACCCCTCTCCCAGAGGTGATCAACAGCACCGCAGGGATTGCATAGAGTAAACACGGGTTTACAAACCAGAGCCATGTGACCAAACAGAACATCATTATGACCAGCGACTGTTTCAATAACATCATAAATTCTTATGACAATTTTCTTTAACACGCTTGGGTCAGACTTGTCCTTATCACAACCCCTCGAGCCCCACGTTGGGCGCCAAAAAGGACTGACGTGGTTTAGCCCCAGCCGGAAGCTGAGCGCCACGCGGCCGCTCACTCACTCCTTCCCCAGCGAGACAGGGAGGAGAACGGGAAACAAACCAACGGCAAAAGCCTGAGGACTGGGATAAGGGCAGTTTACTGGGACAGCAAGGGAGAGGGAAAAAACAATCAACAACAGTGCTGATAACAGATATTAACAATGGGTGATAACAGAGAACAATTTACCGAACCAACGACCGACCGACCGACCGACCGACCAGACACTCAGCCCATCCCGGAACCGCGCCGAAACTGCGCCGCCCCTCCCCTACCCGACTAGCCCCCTTTTATGGTGAGCATGATGTCACATGGTATGGAATAGCCCCCGGCCAGCTTGGGTCACCTGTCCTGGCTCCTTGGGAAATTAACTCTATCCTTGCCAGAACCAGGAAAAACATCTTATCTATTTTGACATTTTTCCTGTCAATGATGATCTCCTTGATAAGGAATGAGCAGGCACACTCTATTGACAAGAATCAGGCAAACCAACCCTCAAAACCAGAGAGATGGAGTTAGAAGCAATCGGTGATGCAGAATTCTGGGTCAGCAACTTTTTCAGGATCGTGCAAGGCTTGATATTCCACAAGCACACCAGATATCAAGCGCTAGTAAAAAAAATAAAAATCTGTGAGACCATAAGAAGGACCTCATTTTATGTTTGAAGGAAATCTAGGGGACCTGCAAAGCATCTTCAATAAGTGGGTTCAGACATACTTAGATCTCAAAGTAGTATATGGATAGATACTGTTATTGATATTGTCCAAAGAAGGGCAGCGAAGCTGGTGAAGGGTCTGGAGCACCAGTCTTATGAGGAGCAGCTGAGGGAACTGGGGTTGTTTAGTCTGGAGAACAGTCGGCTGAGGGGAGACCTTATCGCTCTCTACAACTACCTGAAAGGAGGTTGTAGCCAGGTGGGGGTTGGTCTCTTCTCCCAAGTAACAAGCAATAGGACAAGAGGAAATGGCCTCAAGTTGTGCCAGAGGAGGTTTAGGTTGGATATTAGGAAAAACTTCTTCACCAAAAGGGTTGTCAGGCATTGGAACAGGCTGCCCAGGGAAGCGGTTGAGTCACCATCCTCAAAGGTATTTAAAAGATGTGTACATGTGGCGGTACTTAGAAACATGGTTTAGCGGTGGACTTGGCAGTGTTAGGTTTACGGTTGGACTAGATGATCTTAAAGGTCTTTTCCAACCTAAATGATTCTATATACTAGTCATTCCAACCTTCTTTTCCACTTTGCCAAAATTTTAACAAGAAATTACAGGAAAAGCTCTATCCACTTCTTTAATATGTTACTACAAAGAGATCAAATTGTACTAAGTCAGAAGCCCTAGTGTCAGCTTCAAGAGATCCCTTACTAGAGAAAAGATATGTCTGAATTTCATCCCAGAATCTAACAGTGTCAAAGAATTTAACAATGAAGAGTGTGTGCAAGTCCTGTTGAACTGCCAGGCATAACTGAAACTCTTAAGTAAAATTCTCTTAAAACTAAGTTATCTAACATATTTATACTAAAATCTAACAAATAAAACGATGATCTTTGACGATGTCTTGTTTTAAGGCTTTATACTGCTGTCCTCACTGTAACATTTAATCATCTCCCAATAATAAATTCCTTTCATAATTTCACAGACTCTTCAAATAAATTATTTTATACAAGGAGATGGGTCAAGAGTCTATTATTGACGCTGGCTGACTAGAGCTTTTGCCTTTTTAAGTGGGATAGATACAGTGTTAAACATATTGCCAAGCTTGTTCTAGCCAAAAGGTATTGCAACATATGCTTAGAATGGTCAAGAACCTTAGGTTTGCATAAATTCCTTTACAGATTTATTCTACAGCTTGAGTCCTTTACCTGGGGAATGCTTATTCCATGTTCTCTAGTATTTTGTTAGGTGTTGTGGACATTTGGCTTTAAATTCCAAGAAGCAATGCTAATAGTTTTAGTAACTATGATAGTATCAGTGATGGAAATTTGTTCCTGAAAGTTATACATAAAGCTAACTATAGTGCACTAAGAGACCTGATCATAGATCCAATGTAGTATATGACTATTTGGATCACAAGTAAAGATAAGGAACTATTTTATCAACTCACTCTTGGCCATTGACTTCACATTCATTTCTCTTTTTCTATACAATAAATATTGTTGCTAGTTCCTCATCCAGAAAAAATAGGTTACATTTCCCAGTGTGAGTATTTTTAGAGTCTGATGCTACCTGATCATCCAATTTAGGAAAAAAGTAAACAGGGACCATGGCATTTCACACTCCATTTCATGCTGCCTCACTTCAATGGAAGTTGAAGATATGATTTCAATTTCTTTTCGAAACACTTCCCTATTTTCAGAGCGTCTTGAGTTTTGGCCTGTATAACTGATCTGAATTCAGCTGTGGGATGGAGGGGATAAAAATCTCTCATAAAGAAAGGAGCTTCCTTTCCTGGATGGTTCCTTCTGTGCCTCTTGAATTCAGCTTTATCCAGGCTGATTAATGGATAGATGTGGTCTTTCAGGAAAAATACAAAACTGCCAAAGAATAGTAACAAGGAGATACGAATTGCTTTTGAAAGTGTACTACTTGAGAGCAGTACAGATCCTGGAGATGGTTGGTTATATATCCAATATTATTATCGCAGGAACCACATTAAAGGTTGTTATCAAATTGAGGTGTCTTAGCCAACAACTTCCTAGTGGAAGGCAAATGATCACTTTACCATCCAGTGAGACAGTATTGCTGGTAAAAGAGAAGGATACCCTCTCCAAAATAATACCTACTGGAACCTCCTGTTCTCCGAGACACTTGTATCCGTTGTCCCAGTTCCCCACTGGAAAGTTGCAAGCCCAAACTGACTCAAAGGCAAATGGAGTCAATGGGAACCACACCTTCGAAGGAATGGATTGTGAAGGTCCAAAGCAACTAGACAAACAGTAACCAAGGGCAATGTAGCTACACTAACTTGCTACCTTAATGAAAGCATGAGAGAGGAAATAAATACTATCTGAGTTTCTCAGAAGAACACAGAGCCCTTCTATCTTAAAAAAGCCAATGATACTAGAATGACAGAAGCAGTGATGTGGGTTCCAGACGGCCATTACAAAAAGTGAAGCTCACCATTCACACCCAACTGCTCTGATCCAAACCACTCAAAACCCCAAACCTAGTTCCCTTTGGATATTATGAAAAATTGACATAAACTTGAGAGGATTTAGCCTATAACAAAATTCTGTCCCATAAGCATACCTTTCAGGAGTTCTTTCAGTACTTGCATACCTCCAGGTCCTATCAGTAATGCATCACTCTTGTGATGCAAAGTCAGCCACAAAATATCATATGCCTATTTACAGGCTACTGAAAGATGAAAGTTTGTAGATTTTCTAGAATGGTATTTTGTGATTTGGATACTCCATAATAATAGAACTTGAATTGCTTTCTAATCCAGAATGGAAAAAAAAAATTGAAATAAACCACTCAAGACTTAAAGAAAACTTTGTTCATCTCTAGAAAATATTACTCTCAGCAGTATCTGTCATATCAGTTTGACCATTAAAAGTCTCAGGGGGGGGAAAAAAAAAATCAAAACAGGAGATAACGGAAGAAGCAAGAAATTCATTGTACCCACCCAAAAAAGATCACAAATGCTCGAGCTAATGTAAAAAATGTTTTAAATAAAATTATCAAACAAGACAAAAAGTGAGAAACATCTTGTAGGTCAATGTAAGAGTTTTACATGTTATTAAAAATTGATTTTTTAAAAAAAGTAACACATCTTTAAATGTACAGTCATATGTCATTTCATACAAGTTATTTGAAACTTATTGATCTCATTTGTGCAAAGACCAGGCTCTGTCATCAGCCTGCTGAAAGGATAATAGAGCACTCCAAACCCTTATGATAGGTTTGATGCAAACAGTGGCCCTCATTTAAACACATGTAATAGCATCACAAGTGGACAAATTCCAACCTTAACAGCCGTACATTATAAAATAAATTAGCAAGTATGTTCTGCTTTACTTCACATCAAAGCCAATACCTTGGTTGTCTTATCTTCAGTAAAATAAGGTTCCAGGCACCAAAATACGGGCCCCAAAACATTAAACAGTAGAGCACGAGTGTTCATAGGCTAACACAGCTCTCAGAAAGACAGCAGGCAATTACCAACAATTTTATTTTACTTAAGACAATCTAAAACCAGCTAAACTGGATTTCAAGCCATTGGGAGAAGGCATACTTAGAAAGAATATATATGGAAAACTACCTTGAGAAAAGGATAAGTGAAAGGTATCTTACGTATTTCTGTATGGAGAGCTAAAACCTCTAGATGGATATTCAAGTCCATTCTGCAAAATATTCTCCCTATTCATACAACTCAAAAGCAAGCCACATTCTTAGGCTATAACAGGTCACAACTAAGTACAGTAGCTTGCTTCAGAAAAAAAATTTGCTTTGTCTGTCAACTGTCAAGAAAGCACAAAGAGGTCACACAGCCTATCCATGTATTGCTTGTTACAGAATCTAGCAACAGATGAACAGTAAGAACTGAAGATTTCTTAAAATCTGTGCCTCTACTTCGGTTAGAAAGCTAAAAACACTCTACTTCCCTCCACTTCTTCCACAATTCTGTCCTCTTCCCTCTCCCCTCAAATATTTGTACAGCGCTTGAATTTTTTCCTCTGTCATAGACTTGTCTTACAGGAAGTTCAATATGACATTAGATGTAATAGGGAACAGACAGAGATTTTACTCATGTGCATGGCAGTAACAGTAAGGTTTGTCAACTCAAGTGTACATTTCAAGTTGGTAAAGAGACAAAAAGATTTTTTTATTCGAAACATTTATCTTTGCAATATGGTTATGAATATCTCTAAATACTGAAGGAGTTAATACAGTTCTGAAAACTTTAAAAATGATAGTGCACATAAATACATAGATACGTATGCAAATAAAAACCCATAGAGGCGTTTAGAGGAGCTCAACAGAGTGAAAGGTAATGGCAGAGAAAGCGGTCTCAATGGTCTGGTCACCTTAAACTAGAAAAGTTTAAAGCATCACTAAGCAGTGTTTGTTCATTTAAGTTTAATTATTTTCTCCTTGAGAATGGCACTAATGAAACTGAATATCTTTCATGGTTTCGAAGAGCAGTCTGAATGATCTGTAAACAGGACTGGGGGCAGACAAGAGAACTGGCTGAGCCAGGGGGTTGCTAGGTGATGCAGAATGTAAACCCACAAACTTGTTCAGGTTTACTTTGCTTTCATGCTGCTCTCACACAGGCTCTCCAAAGTTTTAAGAATTAATTTCCAGGTAGCTATTTAAAAACAAAAAGCAGAATAATTAAAAAAGAAACCCCCTTAATCCTCTTCACCTCTTTCCTTACACACACACACACACACCCCCAAATAGGAAAAAATAAGAAAGAGGAAAGGAAATTCACAGCATTAAAGTGCAGGAAATCCATCACAGTGTTTTGCATACTATGATGAGAAGAGGCCCATTCCCTCTATATATTTGTATGTAATTGTTGAGGGCTGGTGATTATGAAGAACTTTTAATCTTTTCAGATTAATTTTTATTTTGTAAATGTAAATAAAAAATTATTTCTGGAGCAATATGTTTGCCCTGTAAAGTACTTAAACTGCAAACAAAGTCATATTTACTAGTATTTCCACTGCAGATTACAAAAGCAAACTTTTCAGTATAGCCATGTGTTTCTATCCCCGTCCTTTTCAGAGCTGTGGTTATTTTTTTTTATATTTTTTTTCTAAAGTATCTGATCAGAGATTGTCCGGTAAGAGCACTTTATTAGATCATCAGTCAGAGGGTTTTACAAGCACCAAGAGCTATGGGCTCAAATGCAGCACATCAGTTTTAATAGCTGAAGGTCTAATAGTAAACTGCAGATACTGCTGAGAACTTTCCATGCACTGAACTCTTGAAAAAGCACCATCTCTCAAGCTTAAATGCAGCTGCCTCTTTCAATGCCGCAAATGGGTAAATTTGACAAAAAAGCCACCATTAAGACTACATGAAAGGCTCAAGACAACATCCTTTCAATGCTTTGTACTTCAGTAATCAGATGTACTTACTCACCCCCTCCCCCAAACCCGATCAAGAACTATTTCTGAATGGTAGGAAATAATTCCACTTTGTACATCTTTTAGTTAATCAAGACTTTCTATTCAGCAATTTGACCTTTTGTTCAAAACAGGATTATCAGTTTTTTCGCCAGTTACCAAGGGCGACTCGCATGGTGAACATAATTGCAATAATTTGCAAAACACCATGGCAACCCACATTACAACTAGGTAAATACTGGTCTTTTGTGCTACATTGTTATTTTCAGAGATGCTGAAGTCAAAGAACGAATGACAAATGAACACAAAATTTATATTTGCTTTGTCTCAAAAGAGAAGAAAATTGATAACAAGAATTGGGGGGAAACCGACTTCAGCTGTAATTTCTAACTTGATTAATTAGGATGGTAACAGTCCTTAACAGTATATTCAACAAACAGCCCTGACTTAGTCTCTCCACCCACCTCTCTCTGTTTCTACACTACTACCACTAACCCCCACCCCAGACAAATTTTTTCAGCTAGGAGAACAAACAACTCCATTTGCTCTTTTCTTCAACTTAATGGAATCCTTAATTACAGAATATTGTTCTCCTGCTCTTCATTACACTGAAAACTGAAAGTGAGAGAGAGAGAGGAGGAGGAAGACAGTGCCAAGCAGACAGGGTAGCTACAGTCATCTTATCTGCCTTTGCTTTTTTTGTCCACAGTGGACCTAAAGACGAGATGGCATTTTTTTGTGATTTTCTTTCTTTTTTTTAATATTAGCAGCTGTTGTATAGCAGATAATTAAGTAAACTATTTAGTGCTCAAGTTCTTTCACTGGCAGCATTAGTAAAACACGAAAGCTTAAGTCAAGTCATGATTAAAATCCAAAATCAGAGAGGAGGCAACTGCTTAAAAAGAAAAAAAAAATCTTAAAGTTATCAGATTGGGTGGTTTCTAACAGAGTACTTACTGTATTAAAATATTTGCCTATGAATAATATTATATACTTAATAAACTAATAATTTTTAACTTAACTTATTTTCTTTATAATTGTAAGGAACTTATTGTTACAGTAGAGGCTTCTATTAAGACTTCAAGAAATCATATTAAACCCAATTATTTCAGAAATATGTTACAAATATAGAGAAATAATTTTGCTTAAGGAAAAAAATTGCTGAAAACAGTCTAATACATGTTACTAATTGACTTCATAACAAATTTTCTGTATATTACTGGAGCATGAGTTCTGTGTTGAAACATGTATTATGGCTGAGAGCTTAATTTTCATGATACCATTAATAAAAGCAAGTTACATCTCTATAGAGGCCAAATTCTGTCAGCAGATGTATGCATATAGTTCCTATAAAATGCAATGGCACCCTTTAGCAATAGATGTTCACATAGAGAGTATATGAAAAATACATTAAGCTGCAAGAAGCATGCAATCAGAAGCCGGTGTAATCCTCATTTTGGTTCCCTGTACATACAAATCATGTGTCAATTTACAGTTAAAAGGACCACAGCTGTATTTTAATGCTCTTTAAAGGATTGGATTGCCATTAGGATAAAACAGGCTTGCACAGAGAACCAGACTACTGCTGCATCCCTACATACTGGGAACACTGGAGAGTATGTAGTAAAATGAGAGAAATGAAAACAAAGTGCTAAAGGCAACTGAATCTGGCCCCAGGGAGCTGAAACACACCCCTGCCACTGCCACACGGATTCTCCATGCTGCTGGACAAGTCACTTCCACTTTATTGAAAGGACTTACAAGTAACGATCACCTGAGGAATCAGTCTGTTTTCAGCAAAACTTGAAGGTCTACACTGCTGAAGTTTGTGTAGACCAACCACAACCTGAAAGCTCTGCTTCGGGCAGTTACACAATACTACACGCTCTGAAAAATCAGGTCCTTTGCTTCACAGATTGGGCACCCAAACTTACGGATGTGTTTGATGTTCATTCCCCTATGCCTCATTTCTCTAATAAAAATAATAATTTGTCCCCTTGCTTTACACAGCTCTTGCAAAGATGTTAAGAGCCACTTGATCCTACAGTGAAGTGTGCCACAGAAAACTACATGAGAAAAATAAATGATTCTAGGCAAAGTTTCAAAGAGTGCACTCAGTAAAGGAAAGGGCATCCACTAAGCAATGGAGAGAAACAAATACAGACTAGCTGCTCATCTAATGAGTGCTGTCCAACCTATAGGCTGCAATGTACTGAAAAAAAAGAATGGGATAACATCATACGTAAATGATCTAGATTAAACTTAAGTAAGCAGTATTCATTCTAGGATATTTTCAACTTTCAAATGTCCAACTCTGCAGTATTGATCCCTCTTCTATTTTTATTTTTTTAAACAGAAAACCAAAAACCAAACACCAAAAAAACCTTCCATTTTTCTGCCCATTCTTCTTCAAAATAGGGTTTAAAGGAATACACAGATTTTGCTGCTTGAAATAAGCAGAGTAACACATAATACCAGAGAATTCCACCTTCTCTGCAAGGTACACATTTTGCCCAGTATTTGTCAATAGCAGAGGCAGGCAAAGACTTAGGAATTTTATCACACTTTTTTTATTAAACCAATCACACTCAGATATAATTGCTTGCTTTTCTTTTCCAAATTTTCACAGGTCATATTCATCCATGCCTGCCTCCTCATGCTATTTCAAGCCTACCTGCACAGCCAGGTGCTTATCCCATTTGAATATTCTAATTCAGCTAATTCCACTCAGTTCAGCTTCTTTCCTTTTAGTTTCCTCTACATCCACCCAGGGCCACCTCCAGTTTCACGTGCTAGTTCTAGTCTCTTTACTATACTTGATTTATCTGTACTCAATTCTTGCAATCATATTGGGTTTTGGGGTTTTTTTTGGTTTGTGGTTTGGTTTTGGTTTGTTGTTTTGCCTTTTTTCTTTTTTTTTTTTTTAAAATCATGCCTAGCTCCTGCTTCGTACTAAAAAAAAAAAATAAATCTTTAAGGTTTGTAAAGTTATCAAATCTAGATGGATTTTCATAGGATGACAAAAGATAACCAACAGAAAAGAGGAAGATATATATATACTCTTCCTCAGAGCCAAATGTTAAAGGCTTCGAAGCCATCGCACCTGAATTTCAGGTATGGCAAGGTCACCTGAATAACTTTAACACTACTTTTACTGTAATACCACGCACTAAGTAAGTGCTTATAATTCAAGCACTTCCATGCCTGTGGGCTTCAATTAGACTGATTTACATTACATCAGATTTTCCCTTTTCCCATGCATTCCTTCTCAGATGACCATACCTGTGCATAAACGTAGTTGCTTGTTGGACCTCACAAGGCAGGTTCATATATCAAGATGTGTACACTTCAACTGCAACTTCTGGTTTTATAACACTTTGATTTGGAATAATTAAAATATATCTGTAGCATACTTTATTCTGAGATAATAAACATATACTGCCCTGCTTAACTCCATCTTAAATTACTCCCATTTTCTTCCTGCTACTGTTATTTAATTAACCTGAGCATCAAGCAAGACACTCGGAAGTCTCAAAAAAACCTTTGGGTAAGTGTTCTGAGATGGTCAGGCTTCCTCCTTAGCCTCCCCTCAGCTACCCACCCATTTCTTTAACTACTTTCAACACTTGCCCACAACTCTTTCCTGCAGTCTCTTAGGTCTCCCTCAAACCTTCCCTTAGACCTGCCTATTCTTTTTGAAAAGAGAGCTCGTTTGGCCTCTCCCCTTGACTTAATTTACCTTTCCCACTACAGTCAAATTGTATAGTTCTTCATTACTTTAGGAGAGAGTGATTTCTTCAGCAACATCTGGTACCCAATGGCATATCAGTCTCTGTGTTAATAACAAACATCTTTTGAGGGAAAAATCTCCATACATGGCACATTGTCCAGATGCAGACGAGAGATTGCGACAGAAGAGGTCAGAGGGAGATGGAATTTTGAGAGAGAGAGTTTGTAGCCTTTTCTAGTAATAATTTTTTTCAAGACCTTATAAATTGGGTGTATCTGACAATGAAGAACAGAAAGAACTCAAAAATCTAGGCTGATCCACTCAATTGCAAGCACTCAAGCCACAAAGGGGTCACATGGAAAAGACGAGGGGTAATGGGTGCAAGTTACTCCTGGGGAGATCTCAGTTGGACAGAAGAGAAAAATTTTTCACAATGAGAACAATCAGCCATCGGAATAATCTCCCCAGTGAAGTGGTCGATTCCCCAACATTAGACATTTAAGATTCGGCTGGACAGGGTGCTGGGCCATCTTGTCTAGACAGTGCTTTTGTCTAGACAGAGCTTTTGCCAAGAAAGGTTGGACCAGATGATCCTTGAGGTCCCTTCCAACCTGGTGTTCTATGATTCTATGACTTTAAAACTTACACCAATGTAATAAATGGTAAATTTCATTAAAAACTGCTTTGAAGCTAACAAGAAAAAAAATGAGAAGGACAAGGGCTCAGAGAGAACAACAGAAAGTGATTTGTTTTGTTTTTTAAGAAGTAATAGCAGCCACAGCAGCAGCAGCAAAGAAAATATGAAGGACCAAGGCTGTGCAATTGATTGGGATTGGCTGCCATTCTTGCTGAGCCTCAAACTGAAAGGTCCCAGATACACAGCCAATCGCCACCCCCCGCCACCCCGAATATATAAACATAACAACTTACTTACACTCATATGCATTAAAAAAATACGCAAAACACAGATTATTAAAAATATTTCCAAATGGACTGATGTGAAGCCAGTCACTACTATTCCTTTATCGCAGAAGTGGACATGACCATCTGGAACTGGTTGCATGACTACTCAGGATGAATAAGCCACATTAAGAGTATGAAAAGGGCTGTACAAAATGGATCTGTCTGCACCCACAGTGGTCTTGCTTAGGTAGGTTGTAGAACCTCCCTGAACAACCTGACCTAACATCAAGGTTGGACCTGCTTTGAGTGGAATGGTTGGGCCAGGAGACATCCAGGAGTTTCTTCAACTTAAACTATTCTAGACACCAACTAAAGTAACCAGATGGACTTTAAGCAATTGATGCTCCTGTGTAAAGATTAAAAAAAAAAAAAAAGCCAACTCAACAGAAATACAGGCCTGTCACAAACTCACTGAACTAAAAAAAATCTGAGAATGGGGAAGCGACTCTTTTCTGTTGCTTATACACTGGTGACAGACACAGCAAGGAAAATAAACAGGACATTTTTGTTGCAGAGAAATTTTTTTTAACATAACACTAAAAATTTTTGTTCAGTACATCACATTCAGGAAGAACAAACTGCATAAAAACAGCAGGTAAAGTATGATCCCTTCAAATGCACTATCCTTTTTCCAAAAGGTTACCTGCCTTTAAAGCCAACAGCTCAACACTGAAATTAGTAGAGCCCAAGAGAGCTTACCAACTGCAACCTCTTGAGAGCAGAACAGGTTACTTGTTACTTCCTGTCTGCTAAAAAAAAATAAAAAATATTGCTGCTATGAGCTTGTAGTAGACATACATGTTGTCCCAAGTCTCTAGAGCTAGTATTTTCCAAAATCTAGAGAATACTTAATAAAAAAAATTGTACGTTTGAAACAAATTCTGAATTTCATTATGACATGTAAAGAAAAATTAAACGACTAGAGTAGAAGACTGCAACTACCTAGCAAACAGTATTATGACCTGGTTATATTTTATATGGGTAAAAGAACAGCTCAAATCAGCTTGAAAGTCCTATTTCTTAAGGTAAGGAAAATTACAAGCAAATTTTAACCTGTACAATATATAAAACAAATGTGTAAGAAATGGAGACTGAAAGCAGACAGCTGCTGATATAAATCAAAAGTTTTCTGAAATAGAACTCTAATAAGACAGATATTAACTAAGAATATAGAACCGAGTCAATAACGTGATGGAAATAACAAAACAGTTCACAGCACAAAAACCCAGAATTGTAACTTCTTCCTGTGTTTTGGAAAAAGCACAGTAACATTCTAGTAGGAAATAAAGACGAAGAACTGTCTTTTGGTTTGTAAGCAATAAAACACTTAACATGCCTTCAAAATTCAGTATATTCACATAACCAATGCTTGAACTTAATAGTCCTACTAGAGCTAAGAAGATCTATTACTTGCTGGACTTCCCAACACTTGAAGCTACCTCAAAAGACTGAGACCCACATATCTACCCAAATACTAATTTTCCCTAAAATAGTTATACAAGCAAACCAGAACGATCCATGTAACTATTTGTATGCATCAGTCTAACATTAACCTGAGGAAAAAACAACAGAAATACTGGTAGGGACTTTAAGTGATCAAGAATTGAAGAACAGGAATGTAATTAACATCAGTCAATACGTTTTTATACAGAACAGCCTCAACCAAACATGACAGTTCATTTTTTCACAAGATTACAAGTTGGTTGAGAAAGGCAGGTGTACTATAATTAGTCTCTTGAACAGTATTTGATTTACTTCCAAAGGACGCTGCAACAGAATTAGCATTGCACAGTGTTAATAAAGTACATGTGAAATGGATTAAGAGGTGCAAAGTTGAAGCATCTAAAAAAATCAATTGTCCATGAGACACAAAGTGATGACAGTCAAGTAAGCATTTGTCAATATGGGACAGAGAGGGATTCTGGTGATGTATCACAAAGAAAAGGTTACACTCGCACTCCTCAACATTTACATCAGTGATTAGTAGAAGAGAGATCAATTCAGATAAAATTTACAGATGACAAAAGCAGAACAGCAAATAATGATAAGCATGAGGAAATTGGTTTGGTAAACTGTGCTCATTCAAAACAAAATACATGTTAGTACAGCGAAACAAAAACAACACACTGGGAACAAAGACTACAGTTCAGACCTACAGAATGGGGATACTGTATGCCAGAAATTACCAGCTGAAAAGGAGTCATGGTAGATAAGTTATTCAACATAAGCTTTAAAGGCAGACATAGCAAGACGTGGAGATTCAATACTGAAGAACTGTGTATGAGTACTGAGGTGAATTTCTTCAAAGGTATTGGTGAGAATGGTATTGGAGCACACAGTCCTGGTGATAAAGAGTTGAAAAAAAAAAAAAAAAGCAACTGGTATGCTGAAGAATCATAAACAATGTTTCAAGGCCTTGGAAAAATACATAATAGCAACAGACTTTGAAGAGCAGCCTCTTACCATCCAAAACAAAGACTGAGAGGTGACTTGATCAGAATGTGTAAGTATATTCATGGGAGAAAAGCGTAGGCGACACAGGGTACTTAAATCTAGAGAAGGAAGGAGTAATATGAGTCAGGAGTTGGCAAAACTTGGTGGATTGTAAACTGGCTCAATGTCCAGGCCCAGAAGGTGGTGATCAGTGGAACAAAGTCTAGTTGGAGGCCAGTAAGTGGCAGTGTAGCCCAGGGGTCCAGTCCTGTTCAACATCTTCATTAATGAGCTGGATGATGGGGCAGGGTGTACCCTCAGCAAGCTTGCTGACGACTCGAAACCGGTGGTTACCAAATTGAACATGAGTCAGCAAAATGCCATCATGGCAAAGAAGGTCAGTGGTACCCTGGGCTGCATGAGGCAGAGTGTTGCGAGCAGGTCAAGCGAACTGATCCTTTGCCTCTCCTCAGTAACAAGGTGCGAATTGATAAGATCCATCTGCCAAAACAGAGGAATAGCATGTCTTCCATCAGGCTTGCTAACCTAACAAGGAAGACTTTAAGCTGGGTCTTTAGGGATGGTGACCAAAGACAGGGAGAAGTCCCAGAAGTACAAGGAGCAGCGAGGAAAAACCCAGGGAACAGCATGATGGGGAAGCTCCCACATTCCCCCTGAAGGCAGCACAATTGAGCGCCCATCTCAAATGCCTCTACACAAAGACAGGCAGTACAGGGAACAAGATGGAGGAATTAGAAGTCCATGGATGTCTTAGAAACCTATGATGTCACAGTGACTGCAGAGATGTGGCATGCAGGACAGCGCATGATGGAGTGCTGTGATGGACAGCTAGCTACAAGATTTTCAGGAAGCCCACGTCAAGGATATGAAGAGAAACATGGCTGGACGAGGTCCTGAGCAACTCTGAAGCTGGATATAACTTCAAAGATAGCCCTCCGTGAAGTGAGGAACTGGACCAGGTAGCCTTCTGAGGCCCCTTTCACCCTAAATCCCTCTATGATAATTTGTTTGGAAATTATTTTAGCTGTGGAAAGGATGCAAGCCATGAGTTTTTGTTTTGATACAAACTAAGCTAGATGTTAAAATGCATGAATGCGTGGCCATATTGATTAGTCAAGGCTGATATCAGCTAAACCCCCAATATAATTCCCAATGTTTATCCAATTCTTCACAGTCTTCAGAATTTACTGTAACTCATGTTGAAGTAGTCAGAGCTACCTGATGCTTGTTGCTTATAGTAAGTCACTCTCAGGAGAGCCCTAAGGGATAGATAATGTGAATGAAATCTTTCCCTTCAACATGAATTTCAACAAATGTTATTTGATTATGGCTTTTGCCACGGTAGGAGTTCAGTGCTGCTGAATGGCCAGTGATCAGCTGCAGGACAGCAGTATATGCTGCCTGAGGACACTGTATCCAGTCTCAAGAATCGTGCCCACCTTTTTGAGATACTAACTTATTGCTATTTGAGATATTAACTTATGACTATTAATGTCACAGATGGGAACTATGAGTTAATGCATGCCACACTGAATGATGGCAGAACTACTTGAGAGAAACAAAATTAATTAATATAACCAAAATAGTATGCAAGTTTCAGATATTTGGGTCTGGGAGAAACAAACCCAAAACATTAAGGCTCCATATAACACCTAAAGAGACATGTTATTTTATTAAAAGAAAACACCACCCAGTCCATCAGAGGTGTGCATTATTAGGGAATATGGTTGGGAAGGTGAAAAGCAAAACCCAAACAATCAAAAAACCCCGACTGAAAATCATCCCTCTTTTGCCTTGCCTATCCCACCCCATATTATCAGCAGCAAGTCCTTTGGGCTGCTTGGCGTGATTTTGTTTACAGATGTAAAGCAGGGGAACACGGAGAAGGTTTTGGTAGAATCTCTCTTCTCATCCTGCATGATGAGTTGCTTAAATACTAGAGGGAAAGACTGCTATACGCTGATGTATGACTCTATGAAAACCATTATCTTTTGAAAGAGTAATCTGCAGCAAAATGAAGACATCTATGACAATCCTTTATCATCCAGTACTTTTCACCAGAATAATCTACCCTGACTTCTCTGATTCGTTAACTCAGATCTTTATAAATTAAATATTTTTCTTCTCAAATACCTACCTTAAACTAGACATGTCTATTCTAAGCCAGGAACAACTATAACAAGTGACAATACTTTCACTCACATTACAGTGTTTTGAAGGTTTTTTCCTTTTAAATTAGCTTTAGCACAACTCAGGCATTATTAACTTATCAAAACTCACGAAGACAGCAATAGAGACAAATGAGAGAGGTCAGAGGATAGGAAAGGTGGGCAAGAAAATGAAAAGCAAACACTAGGAACAATTCAGATTATTTAATCTATATTTTCAGATTAAAAAAAATCCAATTATCTCCCAGATTCTATCAGATATGTAAGTAGTGTGTGTATATATATTTAAATATGTGACATATATATATATTTAAATATGTACATACACACACATAGAAATTAAAATTTTCTTTTCTGAATTTCCTTTGACTGAAATTCATGTCAGGTCACACATCCATATAAAAACAGTGTGTCTGAAAGTTTAAGCTGATACTCCAAATAGTTTTGCTTCCTTTTTTTCCCTCTGGTTTTGAGTTTCATTTTTTTTAATGGAATAATGATCACACACACAGATAATGTACTGGTATGGGCACTCAAGAAGTCTGTGGCTCCTCAAAAAATCAGACACTTAAATTTTCTGGTGTAGTATGTGGAGAATACTTTATGAATGTTTTAGAAACATCTAAAGAAATACACTAACCTAGCAGGCTCCCTCAGTTACTATGGAAATAAGCATTTTGTAAAAGCATACACCCATATAAAAGGTGTTTTTACCTCATATTGATATTAATCTATTCTCCTATGTTATACAACACATGAAATAACAGAAACTGAAGCAAAAAGCTAAGATTCTTCTACTGAATGTGACTTCTTACAAGAGACTTTTTGGAAACTAACAACAATTTTCCATTTTGCTGTGAAGTTACTGATTTTTAAGGCAGAAACTTCATATAACCCATGCCTGAAAAATATCATTCTGGGCAGACAGTGTATTAAAATATTAGGAAAATAGTAAACCTAGAAGATATAGTATCTATGTTAATTATAAAGATCTTGGTCTAACTGGCAAACACAACAATTCGAAAGTTCCCTCAAAAGTAGTACTTACAATGACAATGCAGCTACCCATAAATAAAATTACTAATTAAACAAAGAACAATATAGTTTAAGAGGAAAGGACCCCAGAAAATAGAAAACATGGATGTTTCAACCTTCAGACCACTCCTGTGAAGGGATCTGCTGGCCTCTGCATTCCTGCAAAGCGCAGTTAATTCAATGGCAAGCTCACCCCTGTGCTAGGGAATTCCATTTGGAGACTAGTCCTTAATTTGCCACTAAGATAAGTTTACCCAGAGTTTTCATCCCCTGCTTGGGGATAGAGCTTTTTTTTTTTTTTTCCTCCCCACAAGCTAAAAATCATAAGGCATTTATTCTACAACTCTATCAACTATTTTAATAACAGTAGCAAAACACAAAAAGCAGAGGTCCAATTATGTATCTAAACTTTAAATGCTTCTTCACAAAAGAAAGATGTCACACTTCGGAGTTTTACCAAACTCTCATACTGAACTATGATTTCCTGTTTTCTATCCTGTTCTAAGAGATTAAAACTGCTGCACAGTTTCTTAATGAAATAATTTTGCCTCTCTCCTCTATTTGCATGAAGAAAATATTCAAGACAAAAATTGCAAGAGGACAAAATCTTAATATGCAGTTTGGTAAAGTTCTAGTCAGTCTTTGAACAACACGTTTATCTATCCAGTAAAGCTTGTGTTAATGCGATGTAAGAGTTTGGCAAATTCAACTCTAATGGAGCATAAAAGTGCTTTTGCTTGAAAGTGAGATCATTTTTAAAAATTCAAAGCATGATCACTTTTTCCCTTTTTTGCAGGAACAATCTGATACAAGCAGCAAAGCTTAAATAAACTAGAAACATTTCAAATGATCCATAAAGGATTAATAAGCACTGCAGGAAGTCCTATAGGCTCAGCATATACATTTTCCATCTTTTTCTCCTGCGACAGGCATGACATGAAATTCTAAACAGAACTCAAGTTTCAAAGTCACTGAATGTTAAGGTCTGCAGCTTTGATACTAGGGTAGAGTGGGGTCACCATCTTGGAATATTTAATTTAAACAGATAACAAAATATTGATTTTATTAGCATAATAAAGCCCCCAAATTATGGCCCTTCACAAAATTTTTTTTCTATTCAGAAATAGACGAATGGACAAAAGCAAGGCAAAAGGGGTAGTAGTAAGCTACAGGCCACTAATATAACAAGAACAAAATGACAGCTATTATTTTGGCAGAGATAATCTATGCTGAAACACAAAACACACACGCACACAATTTCTTTCAATACAATTTTCTTGTCTTCCCACTGACTTCTATGATTACCACAGAAAGCAGGGTTCTAAACACATTTCTCAATTGAATCTTCAATCAATAACGGTAAAAATTTGAGAAGGGAGATATGGGAAAACATATTATAGCATTAGTGTTTGCAAAATAGACCAAACTTATCAATATGCATAAAAGTTGAAGGGGAATAAAATAAAAATATATCATTAACAGTGTACCATATACCTTTACTTTACTGAAATTAGTAAAAAAAAAAAAAAAAATCTAAAATCCACTCAAACTCCAAAATCCAACCAGCAGCAGAAATTGCCCCAAGCCTGGTCCAAGTGATCAAATTATGTAGTCATACTTTCTTTTGTTTGTAGTACCACACTTGTAAAATAAACACTAATTCTGAATTACCAAACGGTCTTCAGGATACATGAACATTCATACGTACTTCTTCAACGGTGAAAAGAGCGATCATTTAAATAATTTACAGAATAACAAAATTAAGCTAAATAGAGTCTACCTACTGCTATTAGTTTCACATTATAAAAGAAAAATATTAGAAAACGAAGAATTAGATGCCTGCAAAACCCCCCTAATGGCAAAACTTCTGGGATTTCAGATGGAGGTCAGCTTGACCCAAACAAACTCAATTTGCTAGCAAGAATCCAGACTTAACACTGACGTAGGAGAAAAGACAAATAATTCTTATCAGAATTGAGAGCTCCGCATGTTGGAAGATGGAAAAGTTTAGCCTCTGCTAAGTTTACAAGGGCTGTTTACCACCCAGGCTTTCTGTCCAGAGCCAAAACAATCATCAGTAGAAACTGCTGAGGTGATAGTTACACACGAACTGGAAGAAGTTCTTACAAGATGGGGAAATAGGAAAGAGTCAGAAAAGCAACAGAAAAAATACAAAGTTATAAAAGACCATAAATATAAAACCCAGCACAGATAATATTGGCCATACTGGGGAGGGAGGGAGGGAGGAGAGATGTGAGGATGATAAATGTTAGCTCACAGTGAGAGACTGACGCTGAAAGGCAAAAATTATGCTAAAATAATACACTAATCAAAAGGAAAAGTGAATGAGAAGAAAGAAGCAGAGAAAAAAAACTGAACAAAGGACTAAAAGTAATCATTTCTCTGTATAAAGGCAGCAGAGAGACCTCGCCTGAAATGCTGTCTACAATGCTGGGCACATCACTAAAACCACATAGAAGATGCCAATACAAAGAAGAGCAACAAAACCAGCGCTATAAATACAAAAAAGTTATGATACAATAAATTTTTCAGTGGTTACAAACATATCAGATACAGTAAGATAACATCACTTTCTACTAACATTTGAAAATAAAGAAGAGCAGCCTGAGAGGGACCACAAGCATGTCACAGAACGTAAGTATAAGTATCACAAAACCCATAAATTTTTACTAGCTGCAAGAAAGATTTTTACTACAAATTCTCAGGATTAAAAGAAGTTGATATGTTTTTAGTACAGTAGCTGCTGTAAGTTTGATCATCTGCAGTGCTAAAACCAATCTCCGTTAAGCAATTTGATGCTTGGATATTGAGAAACACAGAAGATGAAAAGGATTTTGATAAATAGCTAGAGCCTTTGTGTACTCATCAAAACCACAGTTCACATCAGTGAACATCAGTGCCTGCTGATACTTAGTTTTGCCACCACTATCATGGCGAAAGAGGAATAAAAGGAGTGCAGAAGACAGTCAATGAAAACAGAAGTTGACAAAAGCAAGCCTAGAAATGCGGACAATGAAGTATACAGATGATAAACTTGTTGTTTTGTTTACCTTTCTTTGCAATTCAAAATAGAATTTCAGTGAAGCTGAAAAGATGACAAAACCACAGCAGTGAAAAATAGAAATATTTTAAACGCTATCAAATAGCCTTTGGAACTCCTTGCCATGAAATGCCATACAGAAGCTGTATCTGCAGGAGACTTGTGCAGTCATACAGGTGAAAATACTTTCAGTTTTATCAGAAAAGTCAGCCACTAAGTAGGAACTTGCATCTCCTACAAAAAGTTTTATTGAAAAAAAAACCTGTCTTTGAGGGAGTTCCCTGAATCATTAAACATCCAGCTAGTGTCAGAGACCAATACCACACTGGGCAAATCCATTCATTAAATAAAACTCTTTTGTTCATACATTAATACTTAATCAGTCTATGTTTCTGGGATGCAATGATCTAAAAAGCAGAAAAGACTGAACATTTTTCTCAGTATTTAAACCAAACATGAGTATTTGATTCCTCAAGAGGTTTAAGCTTCAGAATGTGTTATTTTATGATTGTGGCAGTGCTATAGAAAGCAAGTGGTACTGCTGAAAGTCAGGGCTGCTGCACTTTGCAGCAGGAGAGGACTGACTGTACTTGCAAAACCAAAGACAAATTTCAGGCAAAACTAGGAAATGCATTGTAGATAGGTATTTCTACCTGCAACCTCCCTCACCGTTCCCGTCCAAATTAACTGCTGGTTCATACAACTTTACAACCCAATATATTAATATATTAATATATATATAGCAAAGAAAGTAAATTTGTATTTGCATGTTTTGTTTAACAATGGAACCTCGTATTTCCCATTTCAGCCTTGTTTCTCTCCTTTCCTGCAAATGCCTCTTACAGCCACATGACAAACGTTTACAGTGGACCAAAAGAGACAAGAGAAAAGAGACAGGCAAGTTTAAAATGTATGTGGATGAGGGTGAAGGGCAACAGAATTAAGAATGGTGCACTTAAAAAAAAAACCAAACCAAAAAAAACAGTTTGAAAGGATAACTATGAAACAGGAAAAATGGCTCTTCTTCATCACATAAGACAACACATTGTAGGAGCTCCTATGCTCCTAGTATTACCTTATGAGGAAAAAAATCCAGTAACGATTTTTTTTTCTTTATTTAATGAATGAATGTTAACGAATGTACTCAATTTTTACTGGGGAACTTTCATACATAACTGTTGAATGTACTTTCATTTTTCAGAACAGTATCCTTCCCACCACTCAGAAATAATTAATAAGCAATTATAGAGGTGAGGTAGAAGAAAGATGGGAGAAAAGAATGGCTTTTGGTTTTACTAATAGCTGATCAATTTGGCTGCTTCATATAACTGAAAAGGCAAAAATGTTAGGTGTTCAGAGTAGAAATGTGTTTTGCCAAAGGCATTATTAACAATTAATAATCATTACACAGTGCCTTGTTTACCTGACCTCGTGTAAATTTAGCAGCCTTGTAATTAGACCCATATTTTGCATATTTGTATATTTCCGTGCGTAGGATTTGACTCATTCATTCATCCATTAAAATTTGCTTGACAGACATAGATGGATAATCAGGGTACAATTTGTATTTACTGGATTACAGAAAATTGCCCAAACTGTTAAGTTCAAGGAAAGCACATTCTTGTCTTTCTCTTGTGAAGGATGTAAAAGCAATTAAATATCCGAGGATGGCCCCAAGGCTCTCTGAAGAAGTAGCAGAGTTTTCATAGTCTGATAGCTATAATACAACTTTGCTCTAAAAAAATGGTCGGGTTAAAACAACAACTAAAAAGAAACAACACTAGTGTCTACATTTTTCTTTAGGCAACGCAACAAAGTAATTCCTCAGTAAGAAACACCTCCCTTAGAAGCTAACATCTTAGTATTAAGCACAACTTCATTGGTAGAGGTATTGTACTCTGGAACAAAAAGGAAGAATTTTCTCCTACTTAACTACTTTCCAGTAACTTCCTAACTTTCTCAGCAGTTGAAAGAATTATCTTACTACAGACTCTTAAAATTCATTTTTTTAAGCGTTAGCCATAATAATGAAATACTATTACCAGATATGCTTAAATGTTTGAGAATCAAGTTGATTATTAGGCAGTGCAGTATATATCATTTTTGCCCCCAGGAAAAAAAAAGGGTACGTGGAGATGGCAGCTATTGTCAGTAACACACCTCTGGAAGTAGAAAGGTATGGAAGATCTCTACTGAGTAGCCAGTTTGGAAACCAACTATACAGAACAGAACAGGGAATAAAGGAATGTGTTTACATCTCTATGTGTGCTGGTATCTCATAGAAGTGAGACAGCCTTGTCCAACAAGACAAATGTTTTACAGGTTTCTTCTGAAGAAACTGACTTTTGCCCAGAAAGTCAAGTCAGACATACTCATTAAACGTGTAACACTTTTACACTTTTAACAACTTCTAGAATCCAAAGGGAGCCTTTGTGCAGCTTCTTTCCTAACCCATGTAGCTAATGTGTCAAAGAAAGCCATTTATTTCCTCTTATGAATCCACAGCTCACAGCACATTTCTATTCTTTTAGTACCAAAAGTCAAATCTTTAAAATAATAAAGCAGTGGCAAGAGAGTGTAGCATAGGGGGTTTTTTGTTAAACCCTTAACTTAGATTACTATTGTGGCACCCCTTTTAAGATCAACTGAAAAAAAAAAAAAAAAGTATCTGAAGTATCTGCAAAGTAACAAACATGAAAGTAATGTTTTAGTAAAACACTAAAAGATAGTCCAATAGCTTCTCCTCTGGTGGCAGGCTTTTTTTTTTTCTCCCAATAACTGGCCACAGTTATCTGTAGACTCAGTTTTCTGTAACTAAATAAACTGCAATGTATTGATTCACTCACCTAACTTAAGGATTTTCATTTTTCCCTGTCCCTTAAGGGAGAAGGGAAGAAAAGAATACCAAACCCCTCCTCTTTACTAAACTAGGAAATCTTAATTTGAATCTTAATAATTTTAACTCAGGTTTTAACTGCTCTCCTGATGTAACTGAAGGTATTAAATGTTCAACTAAAGCAACAAGATGAGGTCAAAAAGGCATCTTCCAGAGTTCCCAGGCTCATTTGTCCACTGCCCAGCCATGGGAGTGGAAGAGTTGACATTTCTTGTTGGTCCTCATCTATTCACTGAGGGTGAATAGATTAGTCCCAAACCAACACTGTTATCTCCTCTCCAAAAATTCCCTCCTACTGGAACAATTCTGTCCCTCTTCAGACTCTCTCTCATCCAGTACATTTTTGTGCCCAGTGCTCTCTTCACAAAGACAACCCTAACAGAAGCTGAAAAAGATTAGTACCAGGAGAAAGTAAATCTCTACTGCACCATGATTTCAGTCTTAATATTTTTGGTCCAGAAAGTTTCTCTGTTCCATCAGTACTGAATGCCAACTTCTTTGCAGGTTGAACAAGGAAACACACAGGCAGGGCCAGTTCTGCTTCCATTCCAGAAATCTGAATGGAAGCTACCAGCAAGGACTTAATTTTCTCTGGGGAGGAAGGATGTTATATTAAATACTCAGTACTTGAGGGTATGGATTATGACAGGTGATATCTATTTTCATTCAGACCACTGGTGAAGATCATTGAAGATTAATACCAGCAACTGAAATTATCTGATATGCCATCATCTAAATTTTGTAACTGCCTAAAGTTACGGGAACTGCCTAAAGATGGATGGATATTTAGCCTTAATGCTTCCAGCATCAAGACTAGAGTCTTGCAGTGCTTTGTACATTGGCAGATTTCTCGTTCCTCAGTTTTTGGCAGACAGTCCTCAAGTGAGGGGTAGAACAGAGGGCACACTTTAAAGTTTACCATCATTCTAACCACTAGGAATGACACTTTCCAAACATCATCTCCATCACCTTCTGCAAGCAGGCTAATGCTCCAACATACCAGTTCCCTGGTTAAGAGTTCCAAAACACGTACAAAATATAAAAAGCAAAACTCCTTTGTTAATATCACTATTCAGACATAGCTGGAATGTCCTAACAACAACTAGTAAAGTCTACTAGAAGAATTAATCTGAAGAGACTACGAGCAACAGTGGAAGAGGTGCACCTTGCATTTTCTTTCACTAATCTACTTATTTTAAGGATGTCATGCTGCCTCTGTCTTCGACTCTGAAGGTCTTTCCTATCGAAACACAGGTTTTAACAGCCTCCTAGCGCTGTATCATGTTTGATCCATTCCATACAGTTTAGTGTCTCACCACTAGAGGATAAAGAGAAAGTGGAAAAAACTGTAGCTAAGCAGCTACCTGCAATTAAGATGAGAGCGGAGCGATGGGGAGGGAGAAACATCTGTCTAGATGCCTTTTATCTGGAAAAAGAACTGGCCTGTAATCACACCAACTCCATCAATATGAGACTAAGCCTTAGTTATGATGCTGGCTTCTCGTGCAGAGATCTGTGACTAGAAACACACTGGTTTAATTTATATAGAAACTAAACGTACTTCTCATTATGAAAGCTTGTAATCGCTCCTTCCCAGATCATTTTCCTTATTTTCACTACAAACTCAGATGGTCCTCAAAGAGGTGTTTGCTACTCAAGCTTTTTTTTGAATGACACCTGATTACTGAGTGGCATCTTGCCACTAGCCTCATGAAGCCCTTCACAAATGGACTCAGCAGAAAACATTGAAAATAAAACTCCAGAGCAATCCCTGACTATTTCTTGGCAGATAACATAGGCTTATTTTGTTAATTCTAAGTCCTTAAGATGCCTGACTCACTCTTGTTGGGAAGTCTCCAAAGACAAGTCACATCATACAGCATTTTAATTATGAATTCCCTACAAGGTATTTCAGTCTCTTTCACTTAAGGGGTTGGGGAGAGAGCAGGGGTGCTCAATCCTAAAACTACCTTATGTGTAATCAGCCAGGAAACTCTCTCAAGGTCCGTATCACAATTCAGTTTACTCCATTATTGCTACTTCAATGACTGTTAAAAAAAACCCCAACAAACCACAAACCCCTAACAAGGTGATCCCCAAAAGATGCCCCATTAAAGGAACACGACAGTGTAAATGCTGATCCCTTATCACAGAAAGAGGCAGAAAACAGTAGGAGGGAGGGGGAATTTGATTAATTTCTTCCTTCAAGCAAGCATAAAAAACACATGAAAATACTAAGGAATAGTGTAAAAAAGCATCACCAACACTGCTTGAACTACTGGAAGACAATCCAGTATTTCTAAATAGCTGTATTAATCTTAATGCCATTATTCATACATGCACACACATATATACTCATGCACACATACATAAAAAGAGAAATTCTACTGAATTCAAATTCTACAGTCCATCTTTGCACTTGATAGGTGGTCATATGAACAGGTAGCTTGGTATCTGGTAGTTCTATTGCAAGATCATCCAGCATGAATTGCCTCAGTATGAGGAAAAAATATGTATTATCCAATAAAAATTACTACAGTAATTACAAACTTCTTGCAGAAATCTAATGTTATATTCTGCAACAGAATTCAGCATATGCCATTTTGTATCTTTGTATTTTGGGGGGCAAGGGGGTTCTCTGTTTTTAAAACAATTCTGGCCCCTTTGTAGCATAGTCAAATGTTGCTTTGGATATTAAATTGAGAATTTATCTTAAATGGAAACAAACAACTTCGCTAAAAATTAGACATTTATGACTTGCAAATTACAGATACTAATTATTTTCAGTATATACAATTATGATATTCTCAAGAGGTATTAATTTTGGGACAGATGTGCTTTCATCATGTAATTTGGAAATTAAGTTACACTCTCACGTATGGGAACTCAGAAGTCTGAATTTGTGTAAAGACAGGATTGATAGAGAGGAATTTTGTCTTGCTAATTTTCTCTCTCTCTCTCTCCTCCCCCCCGCCCTTTCTCTCTCTGATGAGTGTGGCCAGCAATCCTCACAGCTGGGTTGCCTTGCACTCAAAGGAACAGGGGCTGACTGCAGAGTTGATGAGGATACACTTCCACTTGACTCCACCTCCTATTTTGTCCTTTCAGATAATTCTTCCAAATCTAGTAACTTCTAAAAATTTAAACAATAATAAAGACATAACAACTGTAAAATATGCACAATGTTCAATACTTCACATCCATGGCAGAGTGCAGAAATTAAATGTTGCTAATGCGAACATCTTAAAAAAGACATTAAAAATATTCATAATCCAAATGGAAGGCATTAATACAGAAACTTACATCAAATGGGGAGAAAGGGAAGAACACTGCTATGCTGATCGTATTTTCATTAGGAAAAGAAAGCATATTATTACAAAAATTGTCCAGCATGTATGTGCCTATAATCTTCAAAGGGTGTGACAAGTGATAAAGGAAAAATGAACACAAGAAAAATGCCAATTAAATAAATCCCTGGGATGATATTACTGTTGAGTGGGTGTATTAATTAAAGAAATCAGTTTTGGAGTTCGTACTTTCTTCTTTTCCACATTTGAACTGTAGCCACCAATATAGAAAGGAAAAAAAAGACAAGACAAAAAGAAGTATTGCTTTCTGGTCCAGTATAAAAAACGAATCAATCTTCAAACATCAACACTTTGTTTACACCGTTCCATAAGAGGTTGAAGATAAAGATGCAAGACATTTAAAGTATCTGATACAATTCTGAAACTGAGATTTTAATTTTCAGATGGAATGAGTTCAGTCACTGCATAAACATTTCTATCTGGACATCTTTACTGATAGTCATGGATTTTTGATGCCTCTCTCGCAGATGCCACTTACAAAGATAATGATTTTGTTCAAGAGAAAAGGAAAACATCTACTTCTCAAATTCTGTGGAGCCCTATTTTTCATGTAGAAATCTGGTACACCTTTGGAAAACCTCAGAAATGTTTCTCTCATACATTTGTGAATTCAAAGTCTAACACAATCTACTAGGCTGAAGATACTTGGATAGTTGAAACAATTCAGATAAAAGAAAGTGAACAAGACTGTCATTTAGCTGCTGTAACAGTTTTAGCAGGATTACACAGCTTTTTTTTTTTCCTCCCTCTTAAAGGATGCTGCAGCTGTGGGCAGACTGAAGAGACAATAATCTTCAGCATGGCGTAGAAGTAAGGAGGGGAAATTCATCCTTAGCAAGAAAAGGCCCTTTAAAATAGCATGCCATCACAGAACACACAGGACTAAAGCACAGGCAGACTTACCAATCCACCAGGCTCAATTTGCAAAAAAAAAAAAAGACAGTACCAAAAACCCCCATATCCATATAAATAAAAGTAATAGAGACTGAGAAACTTCAAGGACTCTTTACAGAGACCTACACATAGGGGCTTACATACTGGCCAACACTTGTTTTAGATCACAGCTTTACTATCTGACTACACATTGGAATAAGGTTCTACACTCAAATCATACTACCTCCCAATGTAGGCATACAAAGTCTACTTAATGCCTGGGGACTACAAAAAATAAATAATTATTCACTTGCATATATCCACTGAAGGAAATCTGTACAAATCTGGCATTCTGTAGAAAATAAAGACTGTGTAGCAATTACAAGACCTTGACTCCTGAACAAGACACAGTGAAACAACTGCAAAACTCTCCTGCGAAGCAATGTCTAATACAATGCCATTTCTTCCTGAAAATAGGAATATTCTCACTTAAAATGAAGTAACATCTCTCTTTAATCTCAGATGATTCAAAACTTCACTGGCTCTTACAACTGTTTCTCTTGAATAAACCTGTAGAAGTAAGGTTTCATGAGTCAAGAGGAGAAACAAACGTCAACTCTAACACAGCACAGGCTGCTAGAATTGACCCTGGTGTCTGCTAGGATATAGGAAATCTTATAGACAATTTGTTGCCTTATCGCTGGTAGTGCTTAGACTTCTCTTGGCCACTGTACAAGAAAAATTCATAGTTCCCTAGAAGTCTCATTCAGCTAGGGGGTTGCATTCCCCATCCTAGGTACATGAATGAAGACACAAAGGCAGAGGAGTTAAGCTAAATAGTGCTGCCCAGACTGATTGCTCTGAGGGTTTTTTTCCATGTATATGACTCACTTCCAGGAACCAAGCTGAAAGGTCTGAACTACCCGTTTGATCTGCTTGGTCCTTGAACGCTTACGCATTCATTGATTTTTCTCTTGTTGCACCAAATACTAAATAACATCAAGAACTAAATAGCTGTTTAAATGAAGTTGAATAAGTTTTTGAAATAACCTTCTAACTACAAAGCTTCTATATGATGAGATTTTGAATACTGAAATCACTTCTGTTGCACTTTATTTAATTTTTCTAACAGTATTTTACCAAGAAATGGAGCAGTGACTAAACATTGCTGGAAATATTTTTTTGATAATTTTAACTGCTTTAAACCAGAAAATGAAAATAATTCTTTCAACATCTAAGGGTAGGAAAAAATAAACACCTGCAAGACCCATTCCCACTATCCAAGGAAAAGCACGCTAAGGAAAACATACAGGGAGTTTTTTGTGTATGCCCTCTGCTGCCTCCCAATCCCCATGATTTTCCTATTCAATTATCTTCAGGAACGTGGACAACGAAAGACAGCATCAAACAAAAATATTTACAAAAGAAGGTAACTGTGTAAAAAATATTTTAGTTTCCCAAATACTTTTGAATTTATTTTAAGCTTTCTTTTAAAGCTGAAGGCAGGGTCATAATAAAGACGAAGAAACTTTAGGATAGGTAACTTAGATGTCTTACAATTACTACAAAACATTCCATATTTTGTTCTTTTATATCTCCATTCAACTCTGAATTACCACAGATGGACCCACTTTAGTTTTTTAAAAACAGACTTAAAGCAAGTCATTTTCATTTTCTAAAATCAGCATTGGGCCATAGATTTATGTATTATCAGTGACTTCTAAGAAAACATTTCTAATAACCACATTGCTTTTAGTTCATGAACATCAAACAAACTTATCATTGTGGTAAGAACCATGTCCAGTGAAAACGTGGTCTCTTCAGCTTCAGATTTTAACTTTGGTTCTCCTGAGGGACGCAAACTGCTTGAGAACTGTAAGCATTGCCAGTTACGCATACATAAACCAGCATCAAGTATTCAAGGCCAACAGACCTTGCTGACTTGTGTCATCTCCTAGCAAGTCGGATATAATGTGTTCGCTATTAAAAGTTTCTGTAGAATAATACAGACTTAATCTGGTTTGATATTTCAATAATTTGTTGTTCCAAGTTATTACAGTATAAGGCATCAACTGTATCAAAATTCCACTAAAACTTACTTTAAGCCTTAATTAGTTTACCTGGACTTCTGCTTCTTGTAATGTTTCTAATTAGAGACTAGTGTAGTCCTTTTCCATCAAAAATTTTAAATCAAACATAACAAAAAACTAAACAGATTTAAAATGGCTCTCTAAAACTACTGTATAAAGAAAAAGGATGAACATTGATCCTTTCAAGATCAGTAATTTGTTATAAATCCTCTTGTGATTCATGACTTTATTAAAATAGTCTCAGCAAAAGCAAATCCTATATGGCATCCATAGCACTTCTGTCAATCCAAGGTGTCTAAACGAGGGCACATTTGCTCACTCCCTCTCAAAGTAGCTTGCTCAGGCACTATTGCACAGTTGTGGCAGACCTCTCCATAGGCTGCAGAGATTTGCCTAAGATTTTAAATTGTTGGCTACGGAATCTCGTAACAAATGCTGCTCCTGGTACACCAAAACTACATACTTTGTAGTTAGTTTAAAACCAGATCACATACACAGAGCTGCAACCATACCTCTATATTGCAGCACAAACGTGCTCTCTGACTGTTGCCAAAATTTATCATTGTTTTGACCAGGGCAACAGATCAGTTCCAACAGAGTACCTTCAAAGACAGTGCTTTCTGTAATCCTCTGAAGACAGCAACATCTTGTTATTAGATGAGTGATTCAATCACCTAGGTAAACATTACACACTTGGTGGCAATCATAGCCATGACCATATTTACCTCTGGGCACACTTCCTGTAACATGATCTTCACAATACTGCCATTTAAAAGCCCAAGCAGACAAATTATTCTGATAATAAGCCCTTACATTCCTGTATTCTACCTACAGAGGAAATAACAAAGTTAGTTTTACTCTCCTGAAGCAATTCCCATTTCTTAGAACCTGTTCCATGCAGTGGCCAGCCTGGGGAGCCTTTTCTACAAAGAGCTCAGAGAGATATCTACTGTGATTAAGTCTTCTCTGGCAAGGTACCAGACTGTGGACTAAGCAATAGGAAGTATCAACAGTAAACAGATTCTGCTACTTTGCTTATGTTCACTCATTCTCAGCAGCTAAAATTCAGAGTGCACAGAGTCACGCTCAGCCTCACTCAGCCATCAGTGAGATGGATGCATGTCTGTCATGGCTAGTAAAATCCAATGAAGAGAGTTAAAGCCTTTGTAAAGACATATTGATCATTACTTTGAAACACTTCACTAAAAATCATATTGATGCTGTAAGTCTAAACCAAACAATTCCTTTACAGGGCAGATCATGGAGAAGTTGCAGTAATAAGTGAATCAATTCCAGTTAATAGACACTATGAGTGCTGTGACAAATAACTGCTTACTCACCCCCAAAATGCACTACACACAGTGACCAAAGGGTTATCTTTTTTTATTCAATAAACATAAATTGTGTAAGAAAGACAGATGCATAACGCTTTATCCTGGTTTCAGCTGAGATAGTAGCTGGTATAGTGCTGTGTTTTGGATTTAGGATGAGAATAATGCTGATAACACACGTTTTTTAGCTGTTGCCAAGTAGTCAAGGACTTTTCAACTTCTCATACTGCCCTGCCAATGCAAAGGCAGGGGGCACCCAAGAAGCTGGGAGGGGGCACAGCCAGGACAGCTGACCTGGCCAAAGGGCTACACCATACCATACAACATCATGCTTCGTATATAACTGAGGGGGTGGGGGTCTGGAGGCAGTTCGGCTCAAGAACTAGCTGAGTATCAGCTTCAGGTGGTGAGCAATTGTGCTGTGCATCACTTGTTTTGTATATTCTTTTATCATCATCATCATCTTCCTTTTCTGTCCTATTAGACTGTCTTTATCTCAATCCACAAGTTTTACCCCCCCCCCCCCCCCTTTTCAATTCTCTCCCCCATCCCACTGGCAAGGGGGGAGTGAGCAAATGGCTGTGTGGTTGCTTTAGCTCCCTGCTGGGTTAAACCACAACACTCTTTCATATAGTAGAATACCGACTGCTCTGTTCAATAATCAAGATATTTCTAATTTCCTCCTGGTTAACCAAAACATGATTCCAAATACAATCCATTTCTCAACCTCAATCAAGAAAAGAATCAGCAAATGCTACTGTGAAGGGGAGGAGAAAACTCTTGATAATCTGGTGGCAGCCTCCCTTCCCTCTCTCAGGTCCCCAGTAAACTGTGAATGGAATCACATTAATCTTTTATCTTTCATTCCAATTGCTTTCCATTCTGCCTTGACTTGGAAGCTTTCAGTACTAAAAATAAATGTCTCGGTTTCTGTATGTATAAACCACAATGACAGTGATACAAGTTCATACTTGGAAAAGACTCAGAAACCCATTTTCCGTACAAACAGGAAGGACTCAAAATAATCACTGGAGTTAATTTGATGGCAAAGTCTAGCTATCTGATTGTGCCTAGCACATCAGCTGGTGTCACAATTCCTTCTATTCTCTGGCCCTACCTACTCTTTATCACATGCTCGTATACTTCTAGTATGATTAGCACAACAATAAATAAAATAGTGTACTACTGCCACTACCCAAGCACCTTTCCCTCACACCAATGAAACTTCTTACGCCTACCCACCCATCAAACAAGAAAGCTTTCAGTACACGACTGTTGCGAGAACATGATTACAAAAGTCATCACCATCATCTACAATCATTTTTCACCTGTTCATGTGGTGTACACCTGTGGGTTGTTGGCAATACACTTGATTGAAGTGTGGGAGATTCCAGGTTCACAACGAGCCCTGTCATCTTTGTTCTCTTAAGCTTATATGCCATGCAATCCAAAAACCTGTGTGAACGCTATTGCCTCTTATAATATTATATCTTGTTTATAAATCTTTTACCTTTTTAAGTGTGCAAAATACTAATGCAAAACCCAAGAACACATATACAATAGTCAGAACAACAATATTTATATATATAAAATAATAATTCAAAAATCTTGAAAAGTGTACCAACGTGCTTTTATACTGCGACCTAATGTGCAAGCAGTAGACCACCCCACCACAGGTAAGAAATGAGAAATTTTGAGGGCTATTGAACACTGAATTTTCACAGCTGAACAGTATAAAGTTATTTAGCAGTGTTCAATAGCCTTCAAACTCACTTCTGTCTGTGGGTTAGAATGGTCCAGTAGAAAAAGACTGTAAAAAACCCCAGTGCAATACAGGTTGGACCAAGATTTTTTTCAATATTTTTTAAAAACCCTTTTAAGTTTTGCATCATTTTATGCATTTTGAAAAACATTAAAAAATCTAAAGATGCCATACACTATTAACTAGACAGCATATAAAGAGTATCTATATAAAAACAGGTTTTAGCCTATAAGTATACTCCTACTACCACCACAGGTGTATATTTAAAAGCAAGATTAAAAACCTGCTGCTTCAGGGACAACAGCTTCCCAGTCCAACCAGTTCAGTATGAATTTTGCTACTGCTCAAGTGGCATATACCAATATGTTGGGGGTTTTTTATTCAGTTTTTTTTAGTTGGCAAAACTAACACCTCAACAGCGGAGTAAGATATGGGATTCATTTTACAGATGTGAATACTGATTTTTACAGGGCTTTTAACAAGGGGATCTAAGAGTTGGCATTTATTTACCAAGTGCTCAAAAATGAGCATTTGTATATTCCAGTGGGAAACACAAAACAGTTTCCACCACAATAATTAGATCCACTTACTATAAATGAAACGACACCCTCCTCATGCACAAAAGTTGGTCAGTTTTTCCATTTATGCTTGCATATTTCAGCCTTCACCCATTCCCTAGCATGGATGTTTCACTGATGGCTGAGGGTAACACTTCAAAAATGAACTAGCTAAACAAACTTCCCAGCAGCACTTGACAGAGCTACACCTATTCTTCCCCATTTCCAAAGCAGTACAGAATTAATTACCAGTTCTATGGATCTATTGTAAGTATAATAGACTAAAGAGCTATCACAGACACATTTATTGTAAAAGCACAATCCCAAGAGTGTCTAGTAGAGGGCCAAAACGATTAACACAAATGCTTTGTCAGATCAAAGATAAAACCTGCACCGCCCAATTGAGGAATGAATTAGAACAGTGGGTTATCTTTCAAATTAACCAGGGCAGTTAGTGAGGAAAATTTCATGAAAGTGTAATTCTTAGCCTTTGTGAATCCACACAGCAGGCATTCTGCCAGCTGACAAGATGATGAAATTTTCATGCTTAAAAAAGCCCTCTTCATTTCCCAATTTAGATTAGCTAGCGTTTCTCTCTCTTTTCATCTATTTGCTCTTCTGAAGCAGAATTAAAAACAAAAAAAAAGCACACAACAGGATCAATCTCTCATGGAATAATGCATTTCTGAAAAGAAATAAAATCTTTGCATGTAATTTTTTTAGATATATTTACAGTTAGGAGTAAGATCATCAAAATTGACATTGTTAATACCATTAAGAAATCCATAAATAGTGGAGCAATGGTAGATATGTTTTGGAAGACGGATATAAAACACTTCAAGGTTTAATAGCAAAAAATGATTGTGGAAACAAAATTTTATATAAAGGTGAGTAATTTACAAAAACAAGGCTTACAAGATTGTAGGAGGCTTACAAAACTCTATTTATGCTCTTACATTTGCATCTTTTTAAAGGAAAGAAGTATATCACTATTGTATTTATTTATTTATCAGTTTCATGCACCAAAAAGGGCAAGTAGATTTTTCCATTTTTAGATTTTATGGCACTCCCCCGTGCCTGAATTTACACAGCCACATATAAAAGCATTTCCATAGACTAAAGGAAACAACACGCAATGATCTTAAATACCTTTAAAAAATCTGATTCAAAGCTCACTGAAAACAAGTAGCCTTATTCATTTCAGCAAGCTGGTGATCAAGCTGAAAGGCTCTTTATAGGGCTGTCTTCATAAAAGGTAGCTCATTATTTTAAAGGTTAAAAAATTCATTTTTGCATTTTATGTTTTTGTATTATTTGCCATTTGACCAATACACCAACAACAATAATATCTAAAAATAAAATAAAAAATTAATGGAGTGACAGTCAGACAATATATTTGTCTATTTTAAATTGATATTCCTGCCTGCACCTTTCAGATGCAACCACTACAATAGGAGACTTAAATAAGCATCTCAAAGTTTCATCAAATGTTTTGTTCCGACAGTTCTTTGCCATACTACTCCTGAATGTGTCTTTATAGCTTATAGGATTATATATATTAGTGCAAACACCCATTTGATGAATTTCAACTCCAGCTGTTATATAGTCACTACAAGTACTTGATGAAAGGAATAAACTAAAACTCACAGCATCTGATTTTCTAAGCGCTAACAGGACAAAAAGTTTACTTGCCCAACTCTGGGGAAAGCTCTTTTTTAAAATGAAAATTATTGTGCAATTTGGAAATTACTTTTTACAATAAAATAATCTTGCATTTCCAGAGTCTGAGAGCATTCCACAGTCAATAAGTAGTTTTAAACCTTATTATTATAGCTGACTGGTTAAAAGTAAATTCTCAGTACTTAAAAAGTGAGTTTATAAAGCTTTCACTTACAAGGACAAATAAATTCCTTTTGAAGGACACTTCATTATCCTATATACCATGTAATATGATACTTAATAGATTTTAATAAAATGTAAGCAAATTGCATTGTTCAATAGTCAAACATTTCACAGTTTGGTTCACAGCTTGGTCTTAAAAAAAAAAAAAAAAGAAAGAGAACAGAGTAAAATATCACACCATTTTTTGTTCTTATCAGTAGTAAGAGTTTTTCCTGCCCTTAAATTTATCTTCCTTCATTCATCCAGTTTACTACTGCATATCTTATACACGTGTTTTCTAGCACTTTATATGCCAGAAATTACTTAGCATGTGGTATCATGTATTAGCATAATGTACATACATTAAATCTAAAACAGTTAATCAGAAGCAACTTCTATACAAAAGCAGTCTGTGTAAAGACAATACTTTGGCATATTACTTAATAATACATTGTAAATTTAATATGTATAGTACTATCAATTGAGCAGTAATTTTGCAGCCAGTTGGACTTTGCAATAAAATGAGATCTTGCATTTCGCTAACTGCACCTGTCCAAGTCACCTCTCTCCAATGGAAAGGAACAATCCATCCCTACCTTGTGAAATACTGCCTGAATTTAAATAGTTTAAGAAAGTTTTGTGCTCCTTTTGATGCAAAGACCTTCAAAAGAAGTATTTACACATTCAGAAAATATTAGATTTCCAGATGAGCTTAGAAAACACTTACCTACAATTGCAATAAGAACTCATACAGAAGAAAGATAACACAAAACGCACACTTAAAGTATAACGGTAATTCTTAGCGTTGTAGCTGCTGCCTGCAAAAGTATTTTGTAATACTTAAGAAAACACATCACAAATTAGCTAAGGCATTCATTTACAGGCCAAATTTTCAAAAACAATTTATGGTTTTGAGTGTATCAAAGGTTATGAGCACCTTCAAAACTGATGTCTGTCCTGAAGCTGTGAAAACAGGCAATGTTGGACAACCAAAAAAAGGCAAGCAGGCAATAGGATGAGAAGATCTATGAAAATTTGAAGAGATCAGCTAGCTGTCAACTCACAAAATATGATGCTTCTAGCATATTAGAGATGCAAAACATATTGATATAATTTAAAAATCAAGGTGGGTTTTTTTCGTAACAAGTCATCACCTTGGACAGTGCAAAGATCGGAATTTCAAATATTACACTTTTTTTTTTTCTTTTTTTCCCCCCACAATGCCATACAAAGCCAACCACTACTGCTGGCACTTTGGATTTCTTGCACTGTGTGTGACACCCCCCCCCCCCGCCAAGAATTATATCAAATTCATTAACTACCCATCTTTCTCCTCTTTTTTCCCCCTCTAATCACTACGAAGAAAAATTCATAGTTTTTCCCTTCCTATTGTCCTTCAAAGAATTTTTACAGAGCTACATTCAGTTTTCCTTTTCACAATGTAACACAATATACATCAATTCAGGTTGGAGAAAAGAGAATCAGATTTCCATTACATGAGAAACTGATATCTGCATATTTGATAGGCTTCATAGATTTTCTCAAAAGCATTAAGATAATCAACACTCTGCACTTTTTCATCTAATAATCTGGACCACAGACAGCTACTACATCTGTAATAATACTGACACACAGTTACAAAAATTTAAATTGACTTAAGACTGAACTGAGGAAACAAACATTCTAAATTAGCCTTTGAAATCATTAACTGATTGTTTTATTTTCATAAAGTTGGGTTTTGACATTGCATGCTATTACCTTGGACTAAAGAAAAAAAGTAACATGACAGTCACTAAAAACTCAGCACCACTTAGAAAACTCAATGTGGCAGAATATTTTCTGAATACTTACATTATAGTATTTTCTGAGGTAGCGTCTAATATCCAACAATAATTTGTTGTTCATTTGAACCACATAGGTGAAAGGAGGCTCTTCACATTCAGTCTTACTGCACCTTAGCAAGCTGGGTTCAATAAATCGCCCCTGAAAATGGAAGTGTAAAACCACCATGCGTCATTACAACAGATGATGGTAGCAGAAGTTATCACAGGAGTTCAGACATAATACATATTTTAAAAAAATAATAGTCTTAAAGAGCCTCTAATATCTAGGCCTTCTTTCCTCCCATCACAGTTGGCCACACCCATATAAAGAGTTCTCCAACATCCAGTTTTCTCATTCTCCTCTTAACGAAAGGTCTTTTGGAGAACATGCTTCTTCACCTGCTACAATGTTAATCGTTCAAAAAATGATGTTGAGTAAAAAAAAAAAATTAATCTGTGGACAAATCACGCTCCCTTATCTCCCCGCAAACAACACAGGTTTGTTGTTTTATCAGGTACATCAAAGTTCTGCCCAAACCCACTAATCAGAACATTGGTGTCAACCTTATAGATTACCAAGTATGAAATTACCAACAGGCTGTAGAGACAAACCTTATTAAACAAGAATGACATGATCATCTTTTATTTTCACCAAGTGCAAAGAATAGCTCTTGCAATTTTACACCATCTCATTCCCCTTTCAAAACTTTCTGAACACTGACATTAAAATTTCAGAACCTGGAAGTGATGCAGTACAGCTTAATTTAAGTTGGTAGAATTCTCATTAAAATAAGAACCTGGTAGGCTAGACAGTTATGCAACTTTTTAGAAAACTTTCTTTCAAGGTAAGACTTAGCTTTCGTGAGCCATCTTGGCTAAATCCCCACCCACAACACTAAATGATTCCAAATGGAAGAGAGGGTTCTTTTGGGATTTTTTTTTTCTTAGTTTAAAGGTTTCTTCTGTTGTTTGATGGGTTTTTTCGCTTTTTTTGGTGTGTGTTAAGTCTGACATCCACCTCTCTCCAGCTAGCCCATCTGCAAGTTGTCAAGCCTACATGCAATTAACTATCTTATTTACAGCTGTAACGAACAAAAGTCAAGGATTCACAAAGTATCACTCAATTTGTGTGTCTTTTCCTCTTACTTGCTTCCAAAGACTGCTTTATTTTGATTCAAAAAAATGCAAAACATCTGCTGTTTGTCCAAATTAACTTAAAATAATTACTTTTAATTTAGATAAAAGATTTATTTGCTTTCAGTTTCAAGGTTTTCACTACTCTGAAGCTCGCTAATTTGCCAATGACTAATACATACATAACATTGCTGTAGAGTTAAATACTTGGCCCTATTTCAAGTTACAATCCAAGGTCAGAGATACATTTTTTGGCAGAACTTCTCAACAAGAATGCACCCCTATGACTTTTTATGTTCAATACACAAAGACAGAAGGAAAGATAACACCGAAAAACCTTACTGTCAAGAAGGGAGGTGGGATGTAGCAAGATAAACACAAGTTTCAAAAACATGTTGTTCCAATTAATATGATTTAGGATAAGAAACTGCCATTATTATATGAAAGTTTCATTAAATAGAGAACTGGAAGTTACTAAGGTGTTACGATAAGGATTCCTTAAAAAATTACAGCAACAACCATTCACGTCTGTGGGCAAACAGATTAATGAAGACAGATAATCTCGTATGTTCTGCTAGACGACACAGCTGAAATGCAAAAACGGGAAAAGTATTTCAGCACTATCCTATCAGCAAATTTCGGTTCCAAAGCTATAAATAGCAGGACTCAAACAATATGGTATCTTCTCCTACATCATATGAATCCTATCTGAAAAGCCATTCTCTCGACAAGTGTTTTTCTCCCTCACTGATAAACAGAAATGAAAGAGAAAAAAAAACCCCAACTAACCGAACCATCGAAGACATTGTCATAAATATTTTCTGTTCCGCATTTGAGGCAGCAAAACTTGAATCTTTCACAATCCCTATATTTCTCCTCATCAGTGAGCTGAGCTGGGCCACCAACCAAGGCATCATTCTCCTCATCTTTATGGTAATGGTGATGGACTCTGAATTGGGAGGGATCCAGTCCTATTAATAAGAAACAAAAATTTCAAAAGACTAAGAGGTCAACCATGCAAGGAGGCTCATTTTTCGTATGCTTGGTGAAGCAGATTCAAAAGAAAGTTACAAAATGTAAATTCAGAAGCTGAAAATCTCTCCTTAGCAAAACTTCCTCTATAAAACACAAATACATTTTACAATTTTTAACCACAAACAAAGGTTCACGAACGATGAAGAAATATTCTTACTTATCTTCTTATGCAAGATTGCTTTATAAATAAAACAAGCACACTGCACTATCATGGGAGTACGCAACAGAACATTTTGTTTCTGAGGAAACCACTCCTAACGGATGACTTTATTGTTATTTTCTTCTTAAGTTACATTGAAAATATTTCAATAAAAATGTGCATCGTTATTAAGAAACAGTCTTTAAATCAAAATGGCACCATTGAAACTGAAAACAGAGAATAAAAACCCCATTAAGAAACGCGGGTGCACTGCTATTACCAACTCCTTCAAGTCCGTATACAACTGCCAACTCTGATTTCAATGCAGTGGTCGATTTCATTTTGGCTCAGTGGTTAACAGCATGTAGGTTTCAATCTAATGCAGTGGTTAAAATTCAGCAGCAGCATTTAAAATGGCAGCGCTGGAGACAAAATGCTTTATTTTTGATTGCCAGAACTCAAGATTTTAAACAAATAAATACACAAAAGAGATCCTAAAAATACTGATTCAATCACAAATAAGTAAATAAGCAAGCACGCACGAAGTTCACTGCCCTAGGAATAAGACTGCCAAAGTAAACTTAACAAAATCCACGGGTTTTGTCATTCTTTGTCATACGCAACCTTTTAAAAGTCCATGCATCCCATTTAAAGGGGGTTTTTTTGTTAACTGTAGCAAATACTACATGCTAGAAAAAAAATTAAAAAATTGAATGAGCATGTAGAAGAAAATGTTCAGAAAACTATGGCTTACTTTATTATTAAGAAGAAAAAATGGAAGAGAAGCACTTTAAAAGATATTTTTAAAGGAGACTAATTAAGCCAAGTAACACATTACTATGTATTAACCCATACCTTAGGCAAATTTCAGTAACAAATGTAATAATTACTATAGAAAGAGCAAGGAAGATTACAAACAGAAAGTGAAGCTAGATTTTACAGTGCTTCTTAACCTCATAATACACTACCGGGAGACTTATAGACAATGTTTGGGAACAGTATTCAGTGAAACTTGACAAATATTATTGCACATATAAAACAGTTGTGTTATACAGGCAGATACAGATTGTCTTTATATAAAAAAAATTGGTATGTGTGACTTTACTGAATTCCTATTTTGCAATCATAAAACAAATTCAAGGACAAGGAAAAATTCCATTGCCAAATAAGTTTATTTGGTTCTTGACAGAATAGGGTTTTCACTAAAATTTAATCAATCTTCCTAATTTTCATTTTATCAAAAGAAACAAATGTCAATGCATAAGGGTAACAATTCACCTTCAAGAGGTTCGTAAACTTTTAATACAGTTCTCTACTATCCATTAAAAGGAAGAGCAAACAAAGCAAAAAACATTGCTAACAGCTTATTTTGCACTCTAATACATATGATACTCCCCCAAAAGACTGTGGGGTTTAGGGTTTGTTTTTTTTTTTCTCTTTTTAAAGGGTTGGTAATATATTTGCAGTTTTAGAAAACAAAGAGTATGTTCTGCAACACACAGGTAGTAGATAAAAGGTTTAGAAAGGAGATTTGAGTTTAGTATTAAGATTTTGCAAAAAAACCCCAACTAAGTATGCAGTAGGTTGGAAATAAGATACTGTTGGTGAATACTAACAAAAATTCCCAGTTTACTCTGAGTTCAGAAGTGGAATGAAAAAACTTGCAACTTTCCAATACAGATGCCACTGAAGTTCAGCTAGAAAACTATCTTTGGTCATTTCCCAAAAGGCAAATATAGAGCAAAGTAGTTCACTAAATAAAAGATAAAAAGAGATAAATCCTGGTTTTCAGACAACTGCAGCTTTCCAATATTCAGTCAAAACCAGTGACAGCAAATAAGCATCTGGACATTTGATAATAATTTAACAGGGAAGAAAATAAAAGTTATTCACTGGAAGAATTTAAATCACACCTAACTCTGAACTTTCTTAGCTGTTCTGGCTGGAGAAAACAACAGGAAAAATATTGTGATGATTCAAGTGTCCATCTAACTTCTGGTGTGCAAACAGTCCCAGTGAAATCAAAGGGACTACAAATCAGGCTTTTAAAGACCATGCCTACATTAATTATCTTGTGGAATTGGGATCTATTTTATCTATTATCTCCTTTCAGGAACAGTTAGTTGGTTCAATTAATCCATTTCAGCACACTAACTGCTATCCTCTCGGACCAGGTCACACCGGTCATATTACTCTACTTGGTAAACAAAACAGGGACTATCTGGTGGGTGGGGGGAAAAAATGTCTGGTTTTGGTAACTGTTAAATGAATAGGATGAGATTAATCAGTGAACTTCTTTGAACTCTTCTTCTTCTTCTGTGACTTCAAGAAAAACCAAAAAGACTCTGACTTACTCTATATGAAAATCTTCAGGGCTACCATTGAATTACCTGCACCACAGGTAAGCTTTCCAACTTCACCAAAACTGCAAGGCTGCACGCATGACAAAGAAATGTAACATTAAAAATAGGCTGATGAACCTAGCGTGATAGAAGTAAATAACAAAAGTAAGTTCCAGGACTTGTTCCTGAATAACAGAATTATTAAAGCATTTACTACCTAGCAAGCAAAAGAGGTCACTCAAGAAACTGAAAAAAAAGTCAAATAAATTTTACTAATCGCAGAATTTTTAAAATAACATTGTGCCGGTCGTTTCAACGCGTCCTTCCACGCACACCGCTATCCCCCTGCCTTGTGCGCTCCCGGGGGAGCGGAGGTGCGGCCCGCAGCAAGGCCAGAGCGCCCCAGAGCCTCGGCCGCCGGGGAGACGCTTGGCAGGACGCCGGCCGTTGAACAAAGCCCGAGGGCTTTTCCCTGGATTTCGTATGTGGACCGCAGGTTAGTCGGGAAACACAGAAAGTTTCCCCGCTTGTACCTTTACCCGTTAGACATTTTGTGAGAGGCAGAGAAACGGCATCCCGTGCTGCCACCTCGAGGCTACGGCCGCGCATTTCAGTCAGGGCGACGCGGCGGGGCCGGGGCCGCCCTGCGAGTCTAACCCTGGGCGGGCAGGGCCTCTGCCCTTCGAAAACGCACACTTTTTTATTTTTCTCCAAGAGATCCTCCTGCGCTGCAAAGCTACGGTGCCTCCTGCGTGGGGTCAGAACACGCAACGCACGTCAGCAAGTCTCAGTTTCTAAGCAGGTCTAGAGCATCTAAAAAAAACCACCAAACCCAGCTCGACCACTAACAGCAACATTCATATGCTTTGGGATTTATTACTGCATTGTCATTAAGTTTCATCATTACTTGAATTTCCATCATTCTTCTCTTGCTTCACTCCCTAATGTGAGAAAAACAATAAAAAAGACAGAACCTGATTTAATTCCCGAGTGGCACAAGGAGAGCACAACTGTCCTGGTTTCTGTCAGGTGAGTCAGTCTGGTAGCTGCTAAATACCGTATTAAAGGCACCTAACTAAATGACTCTCTAGCAAAGAAAAATAATAATGGTAATAAAAGACACCTTCTTATCTTTAAGGTGGCAGTGGGTTTCCTTACAGGGAGCAGCTAACATGCCAACACTGGGGGGAAGGAGTAACAGGGAAGTACTCTTCATGACAAGCTTCATCGGGACCCAGGAACTGCACCCTAAAATTAGACAGCCTTCCTAAGAAGTGCCCAAATGCCAAGCCATCTGCAGATGTGCAACAACATGCACATCCACCTGTAAGGCAGCAGCACACATCTCTTTCAGAAGACCATGATACAGTCTAGGCCAGCAGTCAGCAACTTCCATAATTTTGAGAAAATGATGTTATGTAGTAACAGCTACAAAAATCTCATGGTTAAATGGATCTGTTTCCATGATGTTTAGATACTTTTGACAACACAGAAATAAGATGTGCTTTTTCTTTAAGACAAGGAGCAGTATTTATGCATCAACAAAAACCCCTTACTTCAAATACGTGAAGAGAATTGTTCTGCCAATACAGTTCTTTTTGTTTAAAAGCTATAGGTATCTTCAGGATGAAGTAAGGAAGGTCTCCAAGCATTTAAGAAGATCAGATTTATTGAATGATATTACTGATCAGATTGCACGCTTAGTTTCAGAAACCCTGTCAATCCTCATCTTGTCACTGCTTTTCCTTGAGAACTTCAAGAAAGAGTGAATGCAAGAGTATGCCCATGAGGTTCTTGTTTTTAGGAACGATGAATTTCCATCTCTCAAAGGCTAGGCAGACCTCCTACAATGTCCGAAAACAAAAGGCAATTTTCAGCTTGGTTCCATAGTGAATATAAATATGATATTTAAGGAGTTCTCTGCATTTTTTAGGCGTGGTTATTTGCTTTTGGTTTTCAGCATCTAAAATAGCTTAAAATATCTTGCTTTGAGCACAGACAGAACAAAGAACTTTTCATCATTTTGATATGAGCCAAGCTTCCCTAAGCAGAGCTCAATTTTATCTACTCGGACTAACGCGGTGACATGTCAATGAAACATTCACCTTTTAAAGAGATGCTGTTAAATATGAAACTGAGATCTTTATTCTTCAACCATTCCACCTATACAGACACATACCCTACATAACACAATAAATCAAATCAGGTAGAGGAAGACGCACACAATGAGAATGCAACCAAGTTTTGGTCCACAGATATGACACTTAGATGTCCTCCAGAACACCAGCTTTCTTCTTCAGAAGAGAAAAATAGACTCTTTTGCAACAAGATGGGGGGGGGGGTGGAAAAAAAGGCAGGAATTTGGATGCGTAACATGATGTAAATACTAAGCAAAAGCGCCCAACTTAGCAACACAGAAAAGTAAACAGTTCTCATGTTTGCTTGTTTTAGCAAGCTGGGCTCAACTATCTTGTACGCTTTTGTATCTTGCAAACTATTTTCAACTTCTTTGAAACAAAACCACTTGACTATCCCTCCAGTACTGTTAAAAAAAAAGCTGTAAGATAACTTCAGCTTGCAATGATTTATGTACGACTCTGATTAAGTGCTGTATATAAAGGCCTAAGTAGAGCAGAAGTTTTGAAAAAGACCTGACTTTACCCCCAAGCTCAATTTAAGCATTACCAAGAAAACAAAGCTGGAGAAGGAGATAGCATTTTTACAGCACAGCAAGGTCAAACTGAACACATTTCAGACCTAAGATTGTAATAGATACATACAGGTTTTCAGACTGACAATTGTGGACTATTAATAAACTCTCAGCTGCATGATGCTATTATAGACCATAAAAGAAATTTTCATCTTGAATGTATTACAGCGCAAAAAGCACCATAGGCATTTGCAAACAGTAGCTGCTATCAAGTGGCACACAATTCTTAAGATCTGGGCACTTAATTTAGGTGCCTGAAGGGAGCCAGTCTTTTCTGAACATCCAACCTGTTGTGAATAAGGAACAAATCTGAACCTGCATGACTGACAATTTTTGCCAAATAAAATAAATTAGTTTCAGAAATCTTTTCTGTCTTTTACTTAAATGAAGTGCAAGTTTACCGCCTCTTTGTATGATTTGTATGGTCAGCCTGCATGTGCAAAGCTGGGATGACACCTCCTCAAAGCACGAGAGCTGTTGACGACACACTGCAACATCAAATGCCTCCAAGAAGTCTCCAAGAAATACCCGTGCAGCCTCTCAGAAAAAGCAAAATTCCTGTGTTTTGTTTTTTGTTGTTGGGGGTTTGGGGGTTTTTGTGGTTTGTTTTGTTTTTTTTAAAAAAAGGACAACTTGGAAATGAAGATGGAAAAAGCTGCACATTATACAGAAGGCTCTGGGAGATAAAGATCTTTCACGGCTATCATTCTTCTTGAGAAGCAAGAAGACAGAAACTTACTTGCACACCTTTTAAGTGCAAACTGCAAGCTCACCATGAGCAGAACCTGCTGTTAGTAAGGAACCTACAGAGATGCAGTGTCTCAGGTGAACAGTCCTGAAGGCAACAGGTTGCCGGTTGGTTTTAAGTGACCAAATCCTGGATCTTGGCTATTACCCACACACAAAATGCTGAGGACTAACTCTTCCTTTGAGCGTTCCAAAACTCTGAACAAAATCATTCCTGCAGGTGTGAACTTCCTGTGGGCATGGGCAGAGCATCAAACAGGAGATTATTAAACTGACACAGTGCAACTCCCTAAAAGAGTTTTCTTGTGGGAGAGGACGGTCTTGTCAAGAACTCAGAAGCCAGCAAGACTAGCAACTTCTTCTGTGTCCTTGAGTAATAGTTTTAAAAATAATGAACTAGATGTAGGATACAAATCACAAAAATTGTGTTTATTAAGGAGATCAATCATGCCTGTTGGTGAATTACTTTTAGGGAGGAAGCAACACTAAAAGGATTACACACACAGCATTGCATTTTCATGGAAAGAGATCTGATAAACTGTTATTTTTTTCAACACCTGTATTTCTTTCTAGGTAAGAAGCCTAGGGAAAGGAGAAGACAGAGGCAGAGATAGGCAGAAAAATCTTTAATTCTAATTCCTTTGACATCCTCCTAAGAGGAAAAAACAACTCTAACAAGAGCAATTCGCTATTGCTCATTTGAATAAAAACTGGTGATTCTGTGGGGCACTAGCATTAGCAACATTTTTCATAGCACTTTTTTTTGGCCACTTCATTTCTCCATTTGGAGTAGGCAAGACTGTTACCAAAGTCTGACATTTCTATTATCCACTAGGTCAGTTCTAGCAAAAAAAAAAAAAAAAAAAAAAGTCTTCACTTACACCCCACTAAAAATTTGTATCTTTTCATTTTAACTATGAGTGCTTTCTCCCTCGGAAGATGCTCGAGATCCCAGGGTTTCTTTCTGAAAAATGCTAGTTCTGGATGCATGCTCCAGAACAACTTTAGTAACTTAAGAAAATCTCAAAGACATGCAATAGTACTGTCATTTATGAACATTAAATTTTTGCAACTCTGAACAAGGATTATAAGATTAAGTTCATGTTAATGAGCACGTTCTGAAAAATGGTATTCTGCAAAAGTCAGAAGTACACTTCCAATCCAAGCTGCCTTCTATAGACTGTGTACACAAGCTATGGTTCATTGTAAAAAGACTGATTTTGGGAAGCATTTCTGTTAAGAAACATACATTACAACTTCTCACTTTGTCTCTGTAATTCTTTAAGTAAACAGAATTTAGAATACTTACCTAACCAGGTTGCAATAAGAACAGAATCAATTCCCTCTATGGGCTCACATATTCTAGCAACTACTGGATGTATTTGCTGTGACAGGTAGTACTGAGTATCAATAGTAAGATTGTCTTGCTTTTGTAACTGTTCTGGAGCATACGCTCGCTGGCTGGCACTGAGATCAGATCCATCCTAAGACAGGAGACACATACAAAACAAAGTGTAAAAAAAGTAAAATCCACATTCAGTCCATACAAAGGATTATGCTTCAAGTATTACACATTGCTTTAACGCAAAATTCTTACACAATCACTCTCTTTTGGTTGATTTATTATGCGTCCAATACAAATCCAGCAGTAGTAAAAAAAAAAATTGCATAGCTGATGCTGGCATCAACTAGCAAGTTCAAGAATGTAAATCCAGCTTGTATTATTGCAGCCTACACGTGCAAATCAGTAAGAGTAGACAGAGTAAACAGTCCCATCTGTCAATTCTGAAATGCACAATGAAAACACATTGTAACCATCAGCCCAGTTAAAAATACGCGGAGGGCATGCATTTTGGATTCACTTTGTACTAAACTAGCATTATCATTTTGCACAACAAGCAAATTCTAAGTCATGGATATCAAAACTATATCTATTTTGCTAGGAAATTTATATTCTTCAATTCTATAAAGAAACAAAGACAATGAATGGTCAGAGAAAGAATTATCGTTCATTGGTATGCAAATAAAAGATGGAGGCAACAGTATTGATTTGAAAGAGCAAATTCTGAAATATTCAGAAATACCAAAAGAAACACATGGTGACATCTCAAGCCAAGAGAGAAACACCACTCAGAGGTTAGAGTATACATTACATTCTTCTCCAACTTGAAAGAGGAAGATAAGGAGAAAATAATTCAATTTGGGAAGGCAATAATTAAATTGAAAACAGTATTCATGGAGGAATTAAGTATCAACTCTAAGAAGATGGTACTCTTCTGGAAAACGTAACTCAGTCTGTAGAATCGTATTCCCAGTCCACAACTAGACTAGGAAATTTTATTTTTAATGTGTGTCAAAAATCTTAGAGCAGATCTTAAAAGTAGTATTTTAGCAAGCATTCGCTAATAGAAGTAAACCTTAATGAGGATGGGGGGGGGGGGGCAGTACCACAGCTTATTTTTTTCTAAGTACAGTCTCTTTTTTTGCTTTTTTACAGCAAAATAAAACAAATGCATTACCATATGACACCTTCATTTTTCAGTTAAGACGAGCTACTGGCTTCAATAGGGTCAGCAACCAGGGACTGAAAACCCATCACTAATAAAGACAGACTGCAAGCCATTGGTCCCTCCTACTCCTTTCAGACAACTTAGTATTCAGAACAAAATTAATTTAGGACTATTCAGCTCATCCAGCTGCTTTGCAAAAATAATTACAATGCAATTCTTTCAGCTCCCTTCTTTCAACAAGTACATTCTTCTCTTGTATTGCGCCATCGCTCAGCCGTACCCATGGCCCAGCTCTCATAAGTCTTGGCAGCTTCGTCATGTCAGGATAAGAACCCTCAATTAAATAAAACCCAGTATCTTTCAGGTTTTAACAATGAAGTAGTGGGCAATGTGACTTCTACAGTGGACAAGTCCATCAGTTTGGCATAAAAGAACCCTTGGTCCATCTAATCCAACCTATGCTTTTTTTGAATAGCAAATCCAAAGTGGAGTATACACTGGTGAGATAATGGTAAGCATTAATAGGATATACACCTGAAAACAGAGAGTTTCTCAAATTCCCCAGTCTATCCAACAGAGGTACTGCCAGATCCAATGACTATGAATTGGAAAGACACAAGTGGAGACTGGATATAACTACACTATTTAACCACCACCACCAATTAGCTTTCCAAGAATGACAGGTTCTTTACTACCGGAATTCTCTTCTCCTTAAAACGAAGACTAGATATTTTCCTTAAAAATAAGTTCTAGTTCCAAACGGAAATTTATTCAAGGAAATTTTATCGGTCACTGTATGGAAATAATCAGATGAGCTGAGCTGCTCACAGTGGTTCTTTCTGGCTCTATAAAACTACATTTAGTACAGAAAACTTACTATTTTAAACTATAACATAATGTCACTACAAAAAAGTGCCAAAACATTTTTTTCCCAGGAGTTGAGTTAGGTTTTTTTTGCCATCTCTCCAAACAATACCTAGTATTTAGCTATAAAGACATTTTTACCTGACAAATGATATATGACACTGTGTCTCCTGCCTTCACCTTTCGGCCTCCTTGAGAGTTTATCCACATGGCAACATGCACATGTGGCAAACTTTTTTTGTCAGGATAATCCTGTGGATCTTTCGTCAATGCCTAAGAGATCAAAGGAGGAAACAGAAACATAACTATGAGAAAAGTATTTTACCTTAGTGATGGATAACTCAGAACTTTAAAAGACAAGACTACATAGTAGCTATCTTCATCCAGCTACTATTCACAAGTACATTTGCAACACAAAAAAGTAAGACTGTAATAAAGGTATTTTCCAAACATTAAGGTCCAGGTACCAGTTCTTCATATTTTAAAAATGTTATTATTAATAAAATGAGAGGATGCTTCTACAATTACTGTCTGAGAAACGCATCACATTAAAAGCACAACAGTTCAAAACAGTTACAGATACAGTGCAATTGTTTTAAAATTAAACTAAATTGGAGATGAAAACATTACACAAAATACAAAAATACAGCCAGAGATTATCCTTTTACCCCTGCACCAGTTCAGGTCAAAGTAAATCTGAATAGCAACTAGTTAAGTGTATTTAACAAGCTCTGTAGCAAGAGGATGCAACTGGATTTAAATATTTCTAAGTATCTCATACTTCTGAGATTCCACAATGAGTTTCTCCTTTACATAAAATAAAACGCTATGTTTAAATATTTTACCATCATCCCATTTCTTAGAACCAACTTATACATTTGACTTAAAAGTGAAATACATCGTTTATTTTTTTCCAAAGTAGTAAAACAGAGGAACATTTAGCATTTAAATGAAAATTATTCCATATATATCTTTTACTAGGATACTAAATAATCTTATAATATTTGAATCAAAACAGTCTTTCTTTTTGAAGTCAATCATAAAAAATCACTTCACACTCATAACAACCTGAACACAGTTCTTAACCAATTAACACAGTCTTGCAGAGCAGCAGTTCAGCTGGCAAAAGAAGGAGACTTTGGATGGAGCAAATTTGGGAAACCTCTTCTATTAGAAGCATGAGTGGGGCATGTAATAGCCAATTCATTAGTGAAACACCCCTCTAGTGGGGCAGAGGGAGGGTTTTGAAGTTAAAAACACAAGTTTTATTGAGGATTCATAAAAACAAACAAAAATCACAATGCCATTTGCTAGATCTCCTATAGATAAAGCCAAGTATTTTACTTCTTGCTGCAGGAAAGTCTTGAATAAGATCTCAAAATGACTATTAGCTTTCATCTACGGAGCACTGAAGGGAAATAAACTAACAATAGCATGCTTTTATATGGATTTTCTAGAAAACAGAACATTTGATTCTTCTCCATTGCATTCTTCAGTTTATGTATTTTAAACCTGAAATACATAATAACAATTGAGGAGAAAACTTCTCCTGAAAGCATGAGCTATCACGTCATTCTCAAAGTGCAGAATCAGTAAGGAAGACAGCAGGATGGGAGAAAACACAAAGTTGTTACTGTGAGGAGGCAAGACTGGCCTCCAGCCCCACAAGGTATTTTTTCTCATATTGTAGCATCTTTGCAGTATGCTCCAAGCTATTCAGTATCTAATAAAACTCCTGATATTTCACAGTATCGTAAGGATTAAAAGGATTTTTATCAGCAGTCAATATACTCAGAAACAGTAAAGTTCTTCTGAGACAGAAAAGAGCTGAGGCATTATTTACCTTGTTTATTTCAAACTGATTTACTGGGATCTGGCCATTGATCACATTTTCTCCAATTTCTATAAGCCGCCTTTGAATATTTTCCACGATTATGTCTCGGGGCTGATCAGAAAGAATCTGACCAATTATATAGCTGTAAAAACAGTTCAAAAATGAAGAAAAGCTTAAGACACACAAAGCAAAACCATTACAGTAAACACAATCCTCTTTTCTCCTGGGTTACCTTCAGAAATTAAGGAGTCTGATGATGAAGTCTCATGCAAAATTTATAGAAATTTGCCAGGATATTTCATGTTGTGTTTTATTTATTTACTTATTTTACTAAAAGCAAATTATTGTAAATAGTTCTAATGTTAAACAGTGATTTGGAATTGTTGAGTGCAACCAGTTTCTATTTTCTGCTCCCATTTCATTTTGCCATTTATTATTCTATAGCAGGTATCTTAAGATTAGAGAGAAGAGAACATATCAAGTAAGCAAAGTCTTGCCTATTTCTGTAAAATGTGGTTGGAAGATCTGCCAGCTGCAGAAGAGTTAGTCACTAAAGAACACTCTCAAACATTTGTATAGCTTTAATTACTAATACATTCCTAACTTGGAAAAATTTGCTTCTATTATGATGCATCTTTTCTTAGAAAATGCAAGTCTTAAGAACAGTAAGCGTGTGGTGTATTTTTACAGATGTACAAAAAATACTCATTTTTGGATACATTTGGACCACGATTTAGTGAAGTTAAATTTTCAAGAGGCAGTAGGCAATATAAGTCGAGTCAGCCCCCAGATGACCACCTCTCCATCCACTTGTTTTCTTTCTACAGTGCTAAATGTATTATCTGTATTGCATAAGTATGAAATGCCCTGTGCAATGACAATTAATGAATCATCAATCCAAAATCCATCATAAAGAAGTATCAAAAGAGTCTCATTTGAAAAATGGAAGAGAAACTGTCTTTGCAGAAGGTATCACCTCCTCAGGCTTCACCCAGTGCACTTCCAGCTTTATTAGAGGAAGCTGACAGAGCTGACCATCAGCTTCTTTAACGATCTTTGAAAAAAAAAAAAAAAAAAAATCTGACCTAAAATGTACAATTCCAAATGCTGATAGCACCTACCATTTTCACAAGATTTCAGCTGTGATTTATTAAACTGCATATACAAGTGCGTATGCAGTTATGTATACTGCATATACAACTGCTATAACTGAAATGCACAGCTTCCACAGAAGATGGAAAAACAGATAGTGAAATTAGAGACATTTGGACTTGCACAAGTATAATCTGTTACCAATGCCAAAATGTAACATCACCATCTCCTACAAAAAATCAGTTAAGATGCCCTAACACTGATGTTAGTCACCAATATGCACTGTTCAGGACACAGGCACGTGATATCAAACATTTATTCAGCATGTACTGTTTAAAGCAGAGCAAAGAGGACAATGTCACAAAGAAACTCACTTTCCAGTCTCTTTTGCAAGATCACACCAGTCTCGTCGGACTATATCCAATCCTTTCAGTTCTTGTTTAGTTACGTATTTCCCATCTCCTGTTGGTTCCACAGTCAGAGCAGCATATTTCTTCTTCTTTAACAGTAGCAAGGACTTAAAGACTCCATCAATATCGATTTCCAACAATTTATAGAGCTTGTTCACTTCACTTTTGATCTGTGAATGCACCAACGTTAAAACAAAATGCAACGCCTTAATAACTATGGACAAATCTAATGTCCATCTAGAAGCATATCATTCTTATGTTTTAAAACAAGTAACATTACACACTGTGTGTTTTCATGCACATTTTAAAGACTCATCCAATGTCATTAATCATGAAATTAAAAGTACACAGTAGTAACTATGAGCTACTACTAAAATAATGGTTCACCCATTGGCTTCTTCAGGATTTGCAGCTTAGTATATCTAACTCCCTAAGAAAATTAAGCAAGGCAGAGAAGCATGGGACTGAACGTGACCTTGCAGATAACCAGCTCCAGCGTGGTTTACTCCATCTAGCCTCTCACATAAATTAAGCAAACAAGGGATTTCAGAGTAGGGATCCACTTACTAGGAAATGGTAAGAGACAGTCACTTAGACAGAATACAGAAATTGCTTTATAAAAAAGGTGCCCTGCAAAGACGCATTATTTTTTTTCTTCCCCCACCCCAAACCAGGGAGGGGAGGGAGAAGAATGACTGTAGACCAGAGCTCTGTGCGTGCATGTTCAGGAAAAACATGCACAAAGGGCCAAGTGTTTATTCATAGCCCTCCTCACAATATGCCTACATTTTATATAGCCTGCTTTCTTTGAGAGGAAAAGGTGCCATTTTTCTACACATAGGCTATGTCTTATCAACATACAAAGGCTTGAGGCTGCACTTGATATGTTGTCTTAATATAGTACTAAATATCAAGTGGCTCCACATCTCTTACCTCTATTCTAGAAGGACAGAAGTGTCACATCTCAAAACAGCATGTATGTTCAACAACAAACTTTGGTTCCAGTACACATTCACCCTACTGGCTTGGCTAAAAGTTCCCCACTTGCATTTTCCTTTTGTCATACATTTTTACTTTAATTTCTTCAACACAGTATCTGTGTATCACTCCTCAGACATTCTGTCCTGTCTTCACATATTCTACTCCTCATTTTCTTTCCTCTACAACTTTCCTTCTCTCTTGATTTTCAGTATCTCCCTATCCGCTCCTACTCTTCCATTATTTCCAGTTCTCTTGTCAGAGACCACCAACTATAAACCAGCCTTTTCTCATGCCTCACTGAAGTTTTATACAACTTCAAGTTCTTTTGCCAACACATGCCCTCACTAAGACAGGAACAGTACTTTCAGTATAAAATCTCATTTGTTTTCTACCTTGCTTTGGGCCCACATTACCTGTTTTAACCAAAATTTTCCTTAAAATTTTCCATGTATATGTGTGTATTTAATTTTTCTCACTTAGACCTCAATTTGTCCTACTGCAGGAATTATCAACACTTTTAATAATCTGTGTCTATCCTTAGAGTTTTATATCCCTTGTATATTTATAAATGATGAAGAACACCATGAAGCAAAACCATTTTGCCAAGAGTTTCACATTTTGTTCGTTAAAGCAAAACAGTCAAACAATTCCTCTGAACATTTTTCTGCTATTTTTTAAAGTATTTCCAATTTTTTTTTATTTTTTTTTTACATCATACTAGTCAAGTGCTTAAAAACAGCAGCAGTGCAGTATTGAATGTACCAGCAAATCTGATTCACAAGGACACACAGAAAATGAGAAATGTATGAAATTCTGCTGAGTAATAACTAAAAGGGGCATGGATAAATAATGGGGGCTAAAGGGTGGGAGTGCACACAACCAGAAACCGGTGAGACAGGACATTAGATGGGAAATTTCAGAAAGAAGGTGAGAGAATTTTCTCAAACAGAAGAACAAAATTAATCTCTCAGAGGAATGCTTCATCAGTGAAGACAATTTATAAATTCACACTTTACATCAGAACAGGGGTACATGCACTAACTGCTCTCACAGTTAATTGTTTGCATTAAATCTGGTACCTTCCATACAGTCTACATTAAAGCAAAAGTATTGTGAATGCAATGTAAATAGTTTGCAAAAAACTCACTATCACTTTAGTGAGGAATAAACAAACAAACAAGAAACAAACCCCACTTTTTTATGTCACAAAGAATATTAAGAGCCACAACTTTCATAATTGTGATGCTAGGTTTGAGTCTGTGCTTATTTACAGACTTAAGCTTATTTACTTTTAAAATTGAATACACAACACCAAAACATTAATCAAAACATGTCTGTCTCGAGGTTTTTTTCAAAAACAACTGATATAGGATTCAGAAGTACATAGGATAAAAAAGCCTAAGATTTGACTCTTAAAAAGAATCATTAAGCAAGTGACAGGTTCAAAAATCTACCTATTCTCTCAGTTAAGCCTGAATCAAAGTCAGAAGTATTTAACCTACAATGATGATGCTGTCAATCTTTATAAAAATTATTATTTAACTGTTCCTCTATAATGTTTAGTCAGCAAATGGGAGCACAGGGACAAAAACCAAATGAGAATGAAGTCACACATCCACACACAGCTAGAGTAAGATTAAACTTTGCTATACACTACTGGATATTGAAATTATATACAGTCTCATATGTGGCAAACAAAAAAGAGATTTCTTTCTTCCATCACATCAGTCCTCCTGCTACCCAGTTGTGGTATCAAGATATGACTCCTTTTTTCCATGCTCCTGAGATACATCTCCTTCTCAAAGTACCAACTTAGCATGAAGGCAGAAGTATTCTAAAAAAACCCCACAATCACTCTTGCCTTAAAATTACATGACATTTGTTTAATACTATACTGAAAAAAACATAGGTTTTCTTTGCTTTTTTAGAGCTTCCATAGGTCTCATTTTCATCACAATTTCTTCCATCTTTCAAAAACAAGTTCTCTCAAATCTTTTCTTTAAAGTGTTCTGATACATTTCTCACTCTCTTCCACAAAATTTCCACATCCTCAATTTAACTGCTAATCAAACAGATCCCTTCCATATCTAGCATACCTCGGAAATTAATATTTTAATTTAGCACTGGAAATCTGATGGCACATAGACTGTAATACATATTACATAACTAAAAAACCCTAAACTGACAGACATCTCTCATGTCAAAACAAAAATCATTAAAATGAAAATCGCGTTCACATTGAAATTGGAACTAACATGGAGGAATCATACCTTACATTTTGGCTTACCGAGCATTCAGATAGTCTCCTGGTAACTTGCGACTGATTGGTAAAAAAGCTCATTATACAATTAAATGTTTCATTTTAATTTAATCACTTTTAAAAATGCACAGAGTAGCGACACTGGAAGGTAGGGCACTCTGAGCTTTTACTATGCCATAGCTTCCATACACAGTCAAACTCTTCTTCCTCATGGCCTACTCTCTGCTTATGCCATGGAGTCCTCTCTTAATACTATCTGCTTCACTCAGTGTTACAACACAGACATGTAGGAAACCTTTAAAAAGAAAAAATTCCTTACCTTGTTCCCCAGCTTGAAGACCTCATCCAAATTGGTGCTATTCGTGTTTATCATAATGGAATCTGTGTCTCCATAAATCACTTCAAGGTTCATCTAAATGAAACAAACTGCTTTGAAAAACAAAACAGAACCACTCCACCTTTTTAAAGTCCCACCTCATTTTCAAGATTCAAAAAGATCACGGTCTGTGTATCATCCCTTAAATACCAAAAAGCAGAAAAATGTGAAGTAAGTTTTTACTGAGAAGTCTGCACATTTCATTAAGACATATCTGAATTTAAAGAGAATAATGAAACTTAAACCACTCATACGTTAAAAAGTAATCACTGTTCAGTTGTGTACATAAGTAGTTACAATTTAATAAATGAATGCCAGAAAAATAAGTCAGTGAACAAGTCTAAACTTGAGAAACAGCAGGAATTCTAATCAGAAATAACTTTGGAATGCTAGGACACAAGATGATCACTTTGACTCAAAGAATGCTGGACAAATCCAGGCTATTCAGATAAGACATTTAGCCAATGTGCTTGAAAGATAATACTACAGTCAGAAATGCTACCCCATTTGTAGCCATCACAATACTATTGCAAAAAAAGTCATTCAGAAAAAAAAAACCCACCACAAAAAACTTAGATATTCAATTTCAAACAAATCCAGTAAGTGTTGGCTAGCGGATACAGTAACTGAGAATACCACAGTACTGTCCAGATTAGGCTGCTGCTCTTACACTCTTGCAGATTATGCACGTGGCTTTGTATCTCCATCTTCCCACTCCCATCTTTTTTCTTCTGCTATAATCTAATTATCTGTGTTAGTCCTCCCCCGGGCAGCAGATCTTTCAGAGAACAAGGTTCTCCTTTTGGATCTAGCTATTATGGCCCACAAGTTTTGCATCCCCAGGTTGAACTACTGAACAATTACACCTGCAGATGAACACAAACAACCTACTTGACTCCTTCTCTCTGACTGAACTCTGCCCTTCATATCATCTCTCATTCTGATCCTTGTAACAATTCAAATGCCCTGCTTGGAAAAGATTGTGTTCAAACACCAGCCAGACTGCCATAATACTCTGGGATAACGGATCAACTCTAGACAAATCGAAGCACATAAAAAAAGCCTGAGCTGCGTATGAAAGGCATAGCGAGGAAAAAGGTGAAAAGAAAAATTGTCAACAACAGTAAAACAACACCACCAAAAAATGGGCAGATGCATCCAATTACATAATATTAACTTGAAAAAATTGAAAACCTGATGTCTTCAGTGGTGGAAAATCAATGCAGCTATAAAAACTGCAGCATGGCTATGTCCATGTTAAACTCCATGTAGTCAAAAAACCACCCTGTGACAGAGTTTAAAGGATGCCAAAAAATAAACTGTAATAAAACACTGGAACACATGGTGTAACAGGTCTATGAGTAAACTCTAATTAGCACTGTCACTAATTTGCTTGAAACAGTCGCACATAGGCTTCAAGCAGGGGCCAGATCATATTTGTGGTAGGAAAAGAAAAAAGCTATAATCCATTAGGAAGGATTACATTTGTAAACCAGGCATCCTAAGAAGTGATTTCAGGTCTGTTTGGGTTACAGTTCTCCTAGAATAAAAAAATGTCACCAGGTGTGCTCTTTAAGGGTTGTTGTTTAATGAAAATGCTCAGCATTACCTTTTGCACCATCTCCTTGGTATGCATCAAAATCTGAAATAAAAAAAAATAAAAATCAAAGATTAGCGTATGATATAATTACGAGCTAACACATGCAAACATATCCATTAGGTTGCTAACTCCAAATGCTCTCACCTTTCAAAACAAAGCAAACCACCTCTCTCCTGGCAACACACAGTCACCTTAATACTCCTATTACATGAGTAAATTCTCATCTGACCTTGTATTAATGCTATTATTAACTCCCCTAAAACAAGATTAAAACAAATCTCAAAATTGCACGTACGCACACACATTCTACCTTAGGAAAAAAAGAACACTGAATCAAAGGCTCAAATAAAACCTAATTAGGAAGTGCCAGAATTAAGCCTCTTTCAGCAACTGCGGTCAGTCATCTCCTTCATATCCATCATCTTATCTCTTGATGTCATTTAGATTTTTCCCCAAAACATCCGGTCTTATTCAGTACAGCCTGGATGGTGCTCACTTTAACAAGAACCTAGTCAAAAGGTTGATTATCCTTGTAATGATCTCAAAACGGGTCATCAAAAAGCAAACTCCTCAGGGAAATCAGACCTGGGACAAGGAGCTGGGATAAAGACAGGATACAGATGTTGAATCAATGGGCAAATCCGTGTGTAACCAGGTTTGTTCCTCAGCCAGGAGTGCATCTCAAGTTCCCTGAATACTCTGAATAGCAACTCTCTGAACCTTATAGCTATAGAGACCTAAGATGAGTAGGCTACCGCTTCCAGCTCTAATACTGGTCAACATAGGGGAGAGGAGTGGAAGAGCGTATCCATCTGAAGCCACAGATATGGCTGTAGTGCAGAAAAGACAAAGTAAAATCAGCCTGATGAACAGAAATGTGTGGCTGCTGCACCAGCAAAGGCTGGTCAAGTTTTCACAGCTGCATGAGAACCACCATCTGGTCCCTTCCTTCAGTCACCCAGCCATGTTTCCGCTGTATTCCCCACTTCCTTTCTCGTCAGCATCCCACTGCCCTGGCACACAGCTCCAGATTCCACCTGGTTAGTCCGAGTTCCCTGGTTTCAGTCCTTTCCACCCCCACTCAGCATAAACCTCAGTTCTTTTTCAGCTAGTCTTGCTACTTGTATGCATTTAGACTTTTAATTTTCTTAAAGGGGATTACCTTGAACTGCTTTGAACTAGCAATGATAGAACAGAGTCTATTAGGTGAATCCAAACAATTTGGTACTCTAGCTTTAAAGATAGTCAGGCAACAAATCATTTTAAACAGGCTATATTAAATTTAGTAATCTAGTCTAAGTTTTATTATTTTTTATACATTAAATTGCAATACGCCTTGGCCATATTTGCCAAAAAGGCAGAATTATGACTTGTAGTCAAAAGTCTGTGACAGGGAGCTGAGCAGTAGAAATTAGCAGGGATGAGGAAAGAAAAAAGATGAACAGGGAGGAGCTGGCCATGCTCGGTGGCAGTAAGACCATCTTCAGGGAAATCTCATCATTTTTATAAGGCCAAGGAGCCTAAAATGAATGCAAGAGTCTTGACGATCGTGATATTGACTACTGCTATGGGAGCAAGCAATTCTGAAATAAAGGTGAAATGTCCACTTCTACATAACAGCACACGAACTGGATGACAACACTATCATTCCTTCAACATTAATGGCAAGTTTCTTCTCATATTTCTAAATCTTTAGACAACCACTGTGATAAATACTAGAGTAGGGTGCTCCGCTACGCTTTTTCAGTTTGTTTTAAATTATGCACCGAAAGCTATATTCCCTTCGCATTCTTAGATTTGCAGTGCTTGACTTTGCAAACTTAATATTCTGTTTCAACGTAGTTTCTGTTCAGACACATTGCCTAGCCACCTTCATCTTCAAAGAAGAAATTGCTGCACCTAAGGAAGGACTGACTCTCCCAAAGTACAAAGACACAAACTAAGCAAACATAATATACCATATCCTTCAAGGCATTTAAGGAAAGGTTAGGTTCCAAACCACGATACAACCTGGACACAGCTGATTGTCCTTATCAGAGTAATTCCTCAAGTACATATGGATACCTACGGATTTACACTCTCTAGGTCAAGTTCAAAACATCCAGTTGGTTTAAAGACCATCCACTGATGCTGCAAACTAGGTACTCAGACAACGTCTGAATGCTCCTTAAGTCCCAAATTGCAAAAAACTCAGCTGGCCTCAATCCTCTACGTAGACAAAGAAGAAAAGGAAAATGGTGATTCTTAACCGCAGATTCACTCTAGGCTGTACGTGCTCAGGCACACCCGATTCCATTTTAATCAGAAGCTTAAAAAAAAAGATATTCTACTCCTATTCATCTCCTAGCGAGTGATTCAGACAGCACCGCCCCACCAGCTTTCCATGGAGTTTTGAAATTATTCTAAAGACACAAATCACTGGTACATGACATCAAATTTCATATACAGTAACTGGAATTTCAGCTTATTTGCCACACCCCCCCTTTCTCTCACTTATTAGCTAACTCCTACAGAGAAAGGTTATACCTTTTCCTTAGTACTCCAAAAGCAAACAGGAGTTCCTGAAACAAAATTTAAAAATTGGACAGAGAAATGAAGAGTTTGCGTGTAAAAGAAAAGACGACCTACCACTTTTCCCTTGATAATCTCTGGCACTTTCTACTTCATTCTCTGAAACAATGTTATCTATTAATAGTTAGAAAGATAACATTATTTTATTTTAAATAGGATTACCCCCTACTAAAAAAATTGTTTGGCTGTGCAATGACCATTTCTCAATTGTCTCTGAGGACAGCAGTAGATGTAAGTAATAACAAGAGGGTCACAAATGAGTTAGCTTCATCAAGTGACTGGCATATGCTAGTGCTACCCATTCTGACAGGAGATCACTTATAAGTGCCAACAGCTACAAAACAGAAGGTTATAAAGGCTTGCTAAATTCATTAATAAGACAGTCGGTAGTTATCTGATTTCACAGCAACACCTGCATATTTATCTTCTCATTACCAATTGGATGATGGAATTTTTTTCAAGCACATTTCAAAAATCTGCCAACTTCAAGTGTAGGAAAAAAAATAAACTTTGTAGTTAATTTTTCCCTTAACAAAGTACAGCTGTTGAGAATAATTGTTCAAGATCTTACCCTGTAATGTCAACTGCAGCAGAACAAAGAGTATTTAATTAGCAAATCTATCCAGTAATTCAACACCTATTATATAAAATGCCTTCGTGATTTTATTCAGGATAATTTGCTAAGAGGGTTATTACTGACATTCAGATGAAATTTAAAATTCCTACGCAAGTCGAGTCATAATAGCAGTAATGATCCCCCCAATCAGGAGATACTGTGTCACACAAGGTTCTTTTGCAATGCAGCAGCCGATTTCCTGACTTCTTAATTCCTGGGCTCAGCTCAGTGAGAGCCCTTCACGCCAATATTTCAGTCAGCAATACATCCTTAATGGGACTCTATTAAAATACCTAGAATAAAAATGATTTTTTTTTTTTTTTTTTAAGAATGACAGCACAGCTATCATATCAATCATTAGCAGTTTCTCAGAAATGCACAGCAAAGGAAGGAAGGTTTATAGTGAGGCTGGAAAGACAGAAGAAAGAAGGAAGAGAATAGGAAAATTGTTACTCGGTAGTTTCCTTTTGCAAACAACATTGCGCTGCTCATGAGAGCTGGATTGTCTCCTATTGCAGGCAATCCAAGTAGGAAGAATTAATTGCCTGGCAACCCATCTGTATGGCCATATCCCCTCCCCAGCAAACATATACTTCTAAAAACCTATGAACTTCCAGCACAGTGAACATCTGTGAAATTCTATTTTAACTTTTTTCTTGTAAAAATAAGACTAGCAGCATACATTCTCTTGCCCATGAACCGCGAGTCAATATAAACTGAAAGATTGCAATTGCAGACAACCAATCAAACTGCAAAATTCCCTGTCCTAATTCTACTCCAACTCACTAATTACTTCATTAACTGAGGACGTGATTGAAGAAAGAGAACGATTATAAATAAATAAATATACAAATAACAGCTTTACCATTATCCATTACATCAAGTATTTTTAAATGTACCTCATTTAAAAGCCACTAAAGAGTACCATCCGACAAGAGGATGCTTATGTGAAAACAAGCTAAGATACCTGAGTTAAAAAACAACAGGATAGGGCACAAAACTAACATGCTGACGCAAAGATTTCTCCTGAAGACACACAAATTTTCTGTAGATATCTGGGGCCACAGACGTGAAGGAACAGAAAAGGAGACTTAAGACCAGACTGAAAAGACTGACCAGAATAATTACAAAAATACTGCACCAAAGACACATGCAAAAAAAAAAAAAAAAAATTAAAAAAATCATTCATGCACTCACTTTGCATGAGGAGAAAAACTAACACTCTTAGGGCCTTGGCAAAAACTGTATTTTTGAAGACTACCTGTAGTTATCTAGCGTAGACCTGATACTTTTTTCCAACTCAGCTGTATACTTGTGCAATTATATAGTCAGAAAACAATTCTGTTATCAGCTTAAGTAATTTATACTAGCTAGTCCTTCCCATGACACAGAGGAACAAATAGACAGGAAGAACTGTGTTCCAGTATGTAACACCACTCACTAATCTACCAAAGAAGTATTTCTGAATCTCTGTATTTTTGCCACCTATTAATTAACTTTGCTAGAATTTTGTGATAAGTAGCCTTTAGCAGTGAAAAATCACAGCCACAGGATGCTGCAAAAAGATTTTAAGGAGGACTTGCAAAAAAGTTTCCTATCACTGGACAAAAAGGCACACATGTCATAAGCAACATTTAGATGGAAACCACGTTTCCCACAAGGAACGAAACATCGTGACAATTTAGTGACAAAGGATGAGTTACTCAATGCCACCTTTGCCTCAGTCTTTAACAGTAAGACCAGTTGTTCTCTGGCCCCCTGAGCTGGAAGACAGGGTCGGGGAGCGGAATGAAGCCCCCATAATCCAAGGGGAAATGGCTAGTGACCTGCTATACCACTGAGACACGCACAAGTCCATGGGGCTGGATGGGATCCACCCAAGGGTACTGAGGGAGCTGGAGGAAGTGGTCACCAAGCCACTTTCTATCATTTATCAGGAGTGCTGGCTAACTGGGGAGGTCCCAGCTGACTAGAGGCTAGCAAATGTGACACCCATCTACAGGAGGGGCTGGAAGGAGGATCCAGGGAACTACAGATCCAGTCTGACCTCGGTGCTGGGGAAGGTGATGGAACAGATCATCTTGAGTGCCATCACACAATACATGTACAGGACAACCAGGTGAGCAGGTCCTGATATAGCCTTTTCATTAGACAATGGACTTGATCTAGAGAAGTTTGAGTGACCAGATTCAAGTAGTTAATAAATATGTTTGTTTCAAAGAGCTTTTACCAAGTATTTGTTTTACTTAGACAATACATTCGAAATTACACTTCCCAAAAATGTATACTTAGGAAATGTTGATAGCATCAGAAATACACCCTATGTTGCCAAAATTTTTCCTTCTAGATTTTTTTCTTTAGAAACACCAAAATTAACTGTCCATACTCCACCCAACAAAGTTGACAGAACTTAATACAACTTTGACAGATGCTGATATAAAACCAAAATTGGATGGTGCACCAAAACCAAAGGGAGAATGGTTCCAAGGGCTGAAGTAGTGTACACAAAGATCCAGTGATGCATGTTTACATGCCAATGAAAGGTAGGATCTTCTGCTCACAAACAGAAAACACACAAAAAAGGCAGCAATAGAAATGTGCTGAACACAACAAAAATCATGCTTACCTTTGTCACATTTTGACAAGGAATGCAAAGGCGACAGTAAAACACTGAAGATGATGTGAATCAAATTACGAAGACAATGTTCCCTTGGTGCAGAAACAATTATATCTTAAAAATTCTACAATATTTCAAGTGTTTGTGGTGAGTTTTGCTGAAGAGAACAGGAAAACCAGAATTAATTCCTAAGTTGTGCAATTATTGGCTATTCTGCACAATATAGTACAAACCATGCTATACTAAAGCAAAGTGCCTATATTGGAAAGGTATATTTTGGTACTAGAATGAAAGAAAAAACAATGAAACATACTCTTACAATTTTGGACAAAAGTTAAAAACAAACCAAAAAACCCCCAGAGCAACAACAAGAAACCCGGCACCCAAACACCCAAAAACCTTCTGTGTTGGAAATTCATTTAGAATCTTGGAAATGGAGGAAAGGAGTGCTCAACAATGAAGTTGAACACTTGAGTGCATAGAAGTTAACTGACCCAGTTCTGACCCCACTTTGTGTTCCCAGAAGCAATAAGAATATAATGTCCGTGTGGATAACTAGCTGTGAAAGACGTCCGTAGGGCATGGGCATCTCCTAATCCTCCAGAATCAGTAAAAGCTCCTTCCAGAGAAACCAAACACCACAACCAGTGGCAGTTCCTAAGAAAGCACCAGGGCTCACAGCCCACCCATGAAATTATTTTCTTTCTGACCAACTCATTCAAAACTGAAAACCTAAAATGAATGAAGGAGTAGGGAATTTTTTCCCCGTTTCACTTCATGAAAAAGTAAGATCCACAACACCTAAAACCCTTTGAAGAACATGGTACTCAAACCAATTTCAGCTCATTAACTCTTATGAATTTTTTTTATTTAAATCCATTAAATAAATCTACGCTTGATGAACATTTTGTACTTAACTATAAGACGCAAAGGTAGCTTTGCTTAATAAGAAAACCTTTTGTGCATTTCAAGTACACTGCAACTACATCAAAAGCTAACCATATCATAGACCACAAGTAAAAACACTTCTAATAAGCAAGAAAACAACAAGCATCATTTACTATTTCCTAATAAAACCAAAACATGTGTTAAGTTATTCAATATTTAAATGCATACAGACAAGTATATCCTCCTTAAAGAAAACAGCAGCATTTGTTTCAGTGAAATGAACAAACATTTAGACAGGAAAGCTTTAATTTGCTTTGTTTCCCAAATGGAACTGGTTTAACACATTCAGCAACAGAGAATCAGTCTTTCACTAGGAAAAATAAAATGACAGTAAATAATTAAAATCAATTACTTATAAACCAAGGTTTCCTGTTTGGTGAGACAAGTTAGAATCCAGTCAAGGTTTAAACCCGAGCACAGAGATTTTCCTCTGAATAACAGCAAACTCTATTCCTGAGTAGGAAAGAATAACCATACCATCTTCCACAACAAGTTTAAGGTGAACTATAAGAAACTATCCTTCAAATATATAAGCGTGTCCCTCAATCTTGAGGTGATAGGTATGTAAGTGCTGTCTCATCTCCCAGATTAGTCAGTTACTCTCAGAGGCATATAACCAGAAGTCCTAGAGAAATCAGGGAGTAGGTCTCAGAATCAATAGTGAAGACAGTTTTCAAAAAGATCAAGTATTTCTGTAAACCGGAAAAAGAAATAAAGCTAATACTCTAAAGACTGAATTTTTTTTTAGCAGTGGATAAATTTGGTGCACTATCCAAGATGATAACAAATTCCTTGAGAATTAAATCTCCCACCCGCTTTTTTTTAAAAGTAAAAGCAGAAAACAGGACTTACAACTCTGTAAGGCTCTCCTCTCTTACCTTCCAACCGTTACAGAAAATTTCATTACAAAAAGAAAGGTGTGTTGTAAGAAAGGTTCTTTAAGGCAACAAGTGAGTAACAGGTCTGGCAAGAAGTAAATCTGGATTACTTTTCTAAGGTTTTCCCGGTCAGCATCTTTTAAGTAATAACCACAACTTGTGTGCCTGGAGAAAAGGGAGGGGTTGGGGGAAGACAAGCAAGTGCTAAAGAAAAAAACAGATGCAGAAAACACTTGCCATCTGATGAGTATTCTTAAGAGAAAAAGGACTTCTATTGTAAAACACAGCCGCCTTCTTGAAGAACCATAGGCATTTTCCAATAGGTATACTGAACAGAGCAAGGCAACCTCTGTCTAGATACAAGTATATTCACCGAAAATGATCCTGAAATTTTATAGGAGATGAGAGGACATGTTAGGCTTGGTAATGAATAGATTGTGTGTGAACGTTGTGTCCATCAAAAAAATCTTTGTAAGTGGTTTGAACTGCTTTAAAACTAAACTGTTCTTTCATCATGACTAAGTGGTTGTCTATCAAAGCAATGTCTATTCAAATTCAGAAAAGTATTTTAGCCTCTAATTACCCTCCAAAGAAAGTTCTCTTACCTAATTTCTTAAATGTCATGCAAGATTTTCATAAAGCATATAATTTTGTTTCATTAAATTAGATACATTTAGACAACATGACAGTTGTTTTTATGAAGTTAAACAATACTCATTCATCCTCCATAGTTGCACAGCTGGTGGCAGAGGCAGGGTTTTGGTTTTGACGTTCATGAACCTCCCTTTGTGGATCAAGAATTGCTTGGACAAGGCAAGATCCATCCGACTACATGGGGCAAAATGATCTGTGCCAACAGGCTGGCCAACCAGGTAAGGAAAGCTTTAAATCAGGATTGACCGGGGCAGGAGGGCATGTCTGTGAGGAAGTTGCAAACTATGATGGGAAGCAAAGGGTGGGGCATGATGTGAACAGGAAGGACCTTATTACCAACAACACAGGGTGGAAAGGGGGCATCTTCAAACATATTCATGTAAATAAGGGAGTGCTTACAGGACAGTGTTATGGAGAAAGCTCTCACACTTTTTCAGGACATTAGCAGGACCGGGTGCCTCTCTGAAGGGTCTGCATGCTAATGCACGTGGTGTGGGGAACAGAGAGGAGGAATTAGAAGTCTGCATCCAGTTACAGGGCTATGACTTCACAGGGATCATCAAAACATGGTGGAAAACATGATGATCATGGGAGGTTTCCAAGGACTAGGAGAAAGCAAATGTCAAAGCTATCTTCAAGGTGGGCAAGGAGGAGGAAATTCCAGGGCCAACCTCACCTCAAGCCCTGGGAAAGGTGGGGCAACTAATTGTGAAAATAACTGTTTTCCAGGCACACAGAGCACAAGAAGGTGCTTGGGAGGGTTTGGTGTGGATTTACAAAGAGGAAATCACAAATAGCCCTGTACTAGCTACTATGTAGAAAATTAACTCTATCCCAGCCAAAACCAGCACAGTGCCCATGGGTACCCTGGGCTGCGTGAGACAGAGCACTGCCAGCAGATCTCAGGGAGGTGCTCCTTCCCGCTTTAGGCAGCCCTGGTGAGACACATGTGGAATGCTACGTTCAGCTGAGCTCCCCAGTATGAGAAAGATGTGCGCATACTGGAGCAAGTCCAGCACAGGACCACAAATGTAATCACAGGTCCTGGAGCATCTGTCACGCAAGGAGAGGCGAGTGACCTGGGACTGCTCAGCCTGGAGAAGAGAAGGCTTGAGGGAGGGTCTTATCACTATCTATATATATCTGATGGGTGGGAGTAAAGATGATGGTGGCAGACTCCTCTCATTTGTGCCCAGCAAAAGGACAAGAAGCTACGGGCATAAAGTGAATTAAAAAAAAAAATCCCTCGAAATATGAAGTCTTGCATTGTTTAAATACAAACAAAAGCAGTTTTACTGTAAGGATTGCAGGTTGCCCAGAGAGGCTGTGGAGTCTCCCTGCTTGGAGATATTAAAATCCCAATGACCATGGTCCTGACCAACCTGCTCTGGTTGAGCAGGGAGGATTGAACTCGACAATCTTGAGGGGCACCTTCCAACCTCAGCTATTGTATGAGTCTATGATACTCAAAGATCTATCCTTACGTATTCTTTACAGTTACGAGTAAATAGTTTAGATTGTATTCTACAGGTACCATTTTAAGAATCACATCACGTAAAAATATGCTCACTTAACTAAGGGAACTTGGTACATGCAATTTTGAGTCTCACAAAGCCGAATCTGACAGAAGACATGACCTCCTGATGGACAGACACTCTGAGTAACTCAGTGCCACCTTTAAGTTAGGTCGTCTCCCTACTCTGAAGAAAATTATCATTCTGAAAGCCTCCAAAAGAGTCTGCTCCAGATCTGATACGTTGTAAGCCTCTCTGATTAAGGAAGGAGAAGTTCCTGTACATTTGGCTTCCTAACTATACTGGGATGTTCAGGTTTCCACCGAGCTACTCAAATGCAAAAGATGAGAAAGCAGGTGTACACAAATGCCTAAAGGGTTCACAACTGTACTTAAAAAACAAAGCATGTGGTGAAAGCAAGACCTTTTAGGACTGCCCAAACAGGCAAAAAACCCCAAAACCACAGAAATCTGCTAAAAGATGAATCTTGCTGCATCAAAGAGAAGTAGCAAAGTAAATTTTTCATCATGCAGGAACACATACACAAAGTGCTGGAAACCAGGAAAACTGTTGCTGCAAGTAGAGAAGCCTTAGCGTTTGACATTGTGTCACCTTTCCTGGTTACAACAGATAACTGAAAGAAATTCAAAGATTATTCCAATTCCAAAGAACGATGAAACCTGAATGAAATGAGCACTTGCAACAAATGAAGATTTTTACCAAGGTACCTATGCAGGACTGAATAACTACCAGTGCTCAAAGTCTCAGAAACTCACAACCACATTTGGTACTGATCAAAGTAGTGAAAAAGTAAGTGCAGGGCAGGTACCATCTCCAACGTGTCCTGACACCAGCCATTGTACTGATGTGGCTCCTACGCAGTCTCTTCAGAGTAGCCCCTGTGGGAGCTCTTAACTGCCTTCTTGGTGGTATCAGGGAAAGAAAACAGTTTAAACTCTACATGGAACACTTAACCTTTCCTGCTTCAGACAGGACCTAGTGTTGGCTCCAAGGATGTGAAAAGACTATGAGGTACATGCACGGTTAACAGCATGAAGCCTCAGATTTCCTATTTGTTCAGCGCGACCTCTGCGCAGCACTTGATGAAGCTGGCTTGGACACAGATGGAAAGAGGTCTTGAGAGTCTGTCAGAGTCAGGCACAGTCTTTTTAGATTATCTCTTCAAAATGAGCTTCCTGAATTCTCTAGATATGTCTGACAAAAAATGAAGATGTGGAGCTCCTCAGGACATAAAAGACCCCCAAAAAACAAAGTAAGCATTTTACAAAGCATGTCAGAAATAAAATCTACTGGCCTACCACATGATTATAAGATATATGGCTAATTTGTGCCATACAGTTAGATCTCAATGTAGAAATAAAAATATATTTTTAAAAAAAAGCTCATTTAAGGTTTTTAGCTATTTTTAACTTAACTACAAAAGAAAATTACTAGTTAACAATCCTAAATTGCATGTTAAATAGGGCTTGCAACTGTAAGTCAGGAATAGGAACTATAGGGTGGGTTGGGGCAACTTCACCTTCCAGAATTCTCCTATAAGGACATATAGTAAAAAAGAGCCCATGTCAACGGAAACTGTTGCCTATCCACAGACATCCACAATAACACATACATTATAGACACTTAAAGGAGCTAAGGACGGAACCATATTTGATGTCATGGAGCTCCCATAGAAACAGAAACATGCTCCATGACACAGTTTGTGAGTACTCCAACTGAGAAAAGCTGAGCTTCATGCAAAAGCAAATTCCTGAAAGGGATCACCTTATTATCAGCCTTTGAGATTTCAGCAGTTACTGGTCAATTGGTCAATTACCTGAAATTGCAGTCTAGGGCATTTTTAATAGCACTTGTAGCGTGTCTCATAACCGAGGACATTTGCACTGTTTTTAAAAACAGAACAAAGTTAGAGGCTTATCAAAGCACTCAATTTTTCAGGACTATGAACTCATGCAAAGAAATGACAGTTTCAGAAGTTACTTTTATGCATTAGTCTGTCGTTAAGCACTCCACGTACAGCCCACCCATTTCAGTATTTAGTTCCGAAATTAACAGCAGTATGGCTTCATTACTAATGAAGCCAAGTTGTTAAGTTGTCATTGTATAATACCACAGCATATGGATTTGTTTGTTAATTGTAAAGAATACAGAAATATGAAGACCAGGAAAACAAACAAATGTATTTAACCTTTCTACATGACCCTCTAGGGATCCAATCCAAATACTGACTTTTAGCCACATATCAGATTAAAGTAGTGGAGTTTTGCCACTCATTCAATCCACATAATTCACCTAAAATGATATTGCTCAACAGGAATACATTTCTATTCTGATGATGGAAAAACCTTAATTACAAATGCAACTAAAGCATGCTACCTCTATAAATCCATTACTGCAAGAGAGGCATGCTGATTATTTTTTAAATCCTTAATTTGTCATTTAGACCTACTGTTATCTCATTTGTAAAGAATTCAAAACACATTTGCACAAAACTAGATTTCTAAAACATTAACAATGTTTATAAATCTCTCACTTATTTCCCTACAATTTGACAGGATTGATTTCATGCTACATACTTTAACTCAATCAATCTTTGACTTTGGAAATTTTCATTGAAATTCTTCATCCCACAAATTCTGTTAAAGAAAGAATATCACAACTTAAAGGTTTTGTTTAATCTAAAAACATAGCTAACAAGCTTTCCTACTTCTTATTACAGGAGTTTGAACCATTAATAAAAAACTCAGCTTTCACTCATATGCCAACGAAGCCTTCTTTCAAAGCTCTCTCTTGCTCTTACTTTTCAGTTTAAAGAGAAGGCACCAGCACTAATTTACATTATTGTCACACCAGTCATTCAATATCCTCATTAGAATTATATCTGAAATGAGACCTGCAGGGCCCTGAGAGAAGTTTTAGTGCCAACATAATAATCCAACCACAAGCACTGGTCGACAGTGGCTTGATTTCATCCACTGCTATTATAGACACAAATGTTGCTAAGCTTCTTATTAATGCCTTTAGATTACTACAGGTACCTAAAATAAACGAACAAACCAACCAAGGCCCAAAACAGAAGGAAAGATCAGGATATGTTATGAGAATAGGAATCCCTGCAGGAATTTTCTGGTATTCTAAAACCTGGTTTGAACTTAAAAAAATATAAACAAAATCACAGGATCACAGACTGGTTGAGGTTGGAAGCAACCTCTGAAGGTCATTTGGTCCAACCTCCCAACTCAAGCAGTATCAGTTACAGCAGGTTGCACAGGACCATGTCCAGACAGCTTTTGACTATCTCCAAGGATGGAGACTCCACGACTTCCCTGGGCAGCCTGTGCCAGGGCTTGGGCACCCTCACAGTAAAAAAAAAGCATTTCCTGATGTTCAGGCAGAGCCTCTTGTGTTTCAGTAAACAAACAAGAAAAAAAAAACCAACACCAAAAAAACCTATCAGTCTTACTATTAAAATGACACAAACACCACGAAAAAAGCCCACATACATTCCCTTTATAGAACAGAATAATATCAAGTGCCCATAAAAAACCTGAAGAATAATGAATTTTTTACTTATTAAAAAATACATTAAATCTGCCAGGTGAAAACCCACCTGCCTATCAACCTCCGGGACACTGAAGAGATATTGCTGCTTTCTGACACAGGTAAGAATAATTTTAGTATATCCTGATGAGCTGCAAAACAAAAGATTTGAAAGGATTTTCCCAGGAAATACACGTGCAATACGGCTGATAAGAGACATCTGTTCTCTTTTATAGGTCGTGTTCTTTTCTGAGGCAGGGTATCCTGGAGTCCTTTACATTTATTAACCTAAACATTTATTTTGACCATAGGTACACATAAGCATTTACAGGAAGATACATGCTTTAATATTCAAAGTAGAGAACCAACCACAATCTGAATCTGAGATCAATAAAGATGTTACCCTAAAATATTACATAGAATGGACTTTATTACATCTTTCTCAAGCTTATGATCTCTTGATACTGGCAGCTACAATCTTAACCAAAAAAAAAAAAAAAAAAAAAGGGCAAAAAGGCCAAGTGAACTTTGACAGTTCATCTACTAGCCCATCACTATACAGTTATTCAGATCAACTACATTTAATTACACGTCTATAACAGCTCAGATGTCCCATCCACCTGAACTACTATGATTTTTCTGTTTCATGTCTCCCGTTTCATGAACAGTTGCTCTGCTACAATCCATCACATAAGAAAACTGTCACAAAGCTGAAATATGGCAAATTCAAAGTATTTGAATATTTATTTGATTAAAGTATAGAAGATTATCCAGTAGAAGAGAAAGGTAATTAACATCTAATTTCAAAGCTTTTCAAATGAGCCTCATCCCAACTACACTGTAAGAGTTCTACACTAAAGAAGTTTCTCATTTTCATTCAAAAAGGCACACCTGGCAGGCCAACAGTAACTGTACTAAAGAGAGAAGACAAAGAGGTATTCGGATCAAGCAAAAAACACGTTTCCCACTCTCTTCCACATGTGCTTGCAGTCATATCATCAACTAAGTAACATCTGACTAAATGAGGTACACTCACTCTAACAGAGAGAGGTAATTGAACAGGTTAGATAGAGGAGAAAAGATTTAAATTGCCTGGAAGTTGAGCAATAAAAACAACTTACAAAGCCTGTAGCATACAGACTTTTAGAGTGACTTTTGAAAGGGTTTGCTAACACTGCTGGTGGTTGAATTTTCAAGCTTAAAAACAAAATCATCATGCAGGTAGTTTTTCTACAACAGCAGAACAAAATCTCCAGTCTAAGCTGGTCACTTAGAACAGGCCTGTTTTCCACCAGGTTACAGGGTCAAGCCCCCATCACTGCCACAACACGCATGCAGCTGGGACTTGAGCAAAAGATGTTCCCTACTTTGAGAGAACATCTGCTCTCTCCAGTATTAAACATTTTTATTTCCATGTATTGCAAGCATCCTTTTCTCCTAAAGCTTTTCACTGTGCTGCAGAAGACACCATAAGCAACAACAGAAGACAAAATGACCAACAAAGGCTTCTATGGGATGCTTCAAGGACACGACAAGTTTTCCAAGCATCTTGGTAATAAAAGGAAATGGTTCATATATTAAAAGAAAATACTAGAAGTTTGTACCAATACAGAAATTCTACATAATAAGAATAGTAAAGATACTGGCTAGTAATGTCTTCAAAAATTGGGTAAACGAACATGGAGTGAAAGTCGGTCTGATGCTCACGTCAGAGCCAAGTCTACTTAAAAAGCAATGATCCAGGAGAAACATTAAAACCAGTAAACTCTATTTGTCTTTCACATGATGACATTTCACAAAAAAACACCTCTGATCTCAACAGCAAGCAGTATTTGAGGGGCTTGTGAGGCAGACATCTTCCATACTAATGTCTCCCTACAGAAAAACCAGGGACAGCTACACCCAAGAAGTGCAGAAGTCCCATGAATCCAAGTCAGTAGTTCCCAGGGAATGCTTGGAAGGAGGAGGTTACAGTATTTTAAGATAAGCCGTCTCTCACCCCCCTCCGCCAAAATAACAGATGTATCTTGGAGCAGAAGCAGCTTCAGAAAAATACTCCAATTGCTGCTCCTGCTGCGGAGACGGGAATTTATGATCGGCTACGGGAAGCACCCCGCTGGCCTCAACTCTGAAACTCCGATGAAGGCTGCATCGTAAAGGACCTGCACACTGTGAGGGACTGCCAAGCATACCATAAAACAAGAACACCAAATTACAATCTTAATCTTGCTTCCAAGCCCTGTATTTTCAGCCCTCAGCATAGATTTTCCCCCCACAGAAAGCATTAGGTGTCAAAAGGTTCATAGACTTGGCTCACTGATTGATTCCTAGTCTAACTGATTTGTAAGGCTAATTAAGACATGGCCAAACTGTGTCCATGTCTTACTTAACATTAGTGTTCAAGCAAGTTTCACACAATCTGATTAAAATTGACTAAAAGTGTCTTACTTCAGTAATCACTTAGACAGAATGAATTTTACATTAGCAGGATCAAGCACACGTCAGGCCTCAGTGGAAATGAAAAGGGCTTATAGTAATAGGATTTATAAATCCACCACATTAGGTTAATGGCTAAATGATTTACATGTAACTTTTCCCCCTCCTCCTCCTCCTCACCCTTCAACTCACATAGAAAAAAAAAAATCCTATATTTGGCACTTTTAACTATGAGTGCCAAGGCAAAAACAGCCGTTCTTTTTAATTAGCTGAAAATTAAAAGCCATGAGTGATCCTTCATTAACTCTTTCATGGCAGAAATAATCAATTAGATTTTTATAAAGCCAGAATGCTTGAAAACCCTAATGACCCATTTCAAACAAACACAACGAGCTATCTACATATGCATAATGAAGCTCAAATGGTTTGAACCAATAAATATGCAACTGATAAAAGTGAGATCCTTATTCCTTATAAAATTGGCAGTAATGGAGTTCTTCATATGAATATTTTCAATTGCAGAGGAGACTCTAAAAGCCCTTGCTCTTTCTCAGCCAGCAATTCAATCCAACAGTTAGTAGCAGTTACTAATGATGCTGGAACATAGATGGCTTAAAGCCAACCCTCCCTCTTTGCAAGTGCTGGAATGTCCTACACCATGTGGTAAACCAGGTGCTTTGTTTTGTTCTTTTGGCAGCCGAAGCTTTCATTTTCTGGAAATATGAAAACAAAGTCATTCATCTGAGCCCCTGCAGCAGCCATCACTTGCATCTGCTTCGTTCACTGGCTACAGACGCAGAAGTTCATCTGCAAGTTCTACCTGTCCCCCACCTCTCCCAAAAGCTTCCCACCAGGTCAGGTGGGAAGAGTGAAAGTTCAAGTTAAATGCACACCACCCTTACATTCAGCAAAATTCATTAAAAAATGTCGGATAACAAGGTCAACATTTCTCAATGATACAGTGCTTTGCATTTTCAGGTCATTGTACAGACATTAATAAATGAATCCAACACCAGGATTAAGGTTAACTGCCAACACCATGCATTTAAAAATAACTTATCAAGCATCTACCCGTTGCCACCAGGCACAATTACATTATCACCACCTCAGTTTCTTTTCATGGCGTTAGCAGGCCAACCAGCCAGCCAGTCAAGCAGCACCCCCTTCCCTTCCCTCCCCTCCCCTCCTTTACAGCCCAGGTCAGGAACACAATGCCCCTGTGCATCCAGGGGTAGCAAAAATTTAAGGTTTATAGACATCAGTCTGCTTCTGTTGGGAAATTACTGCAATTTATTTTTGTTGCAAACAAGAGCTATGTTAGATGAAAGCACCTCAGAAAGAAGCTGCTTGTTTTCCAGCCCCAGCCTGGTGGTCCAACAATAGAGCAGCAGAGCCCGTCCCCGGTGTCCCTGGTCCTCCCCTCTCCCCCGTCCTCTCTCCTCTCCCCAGGCCACCCGCCGGGGTATCGGGTTCACATTCTTTCCCCACAAGCACTTGTCCGGTGTCACACAAAAGAGTGACCAACAAACCTGATACAGGGCCGTTAAATTCAGACAGCAAGGCACCACACAATGACCTTTAGAAGAACGATATTAACAGGTGGCCGGTGTCTAATACAAATAATTATATTACACTTTAGCAGCGTGGACCAAAGTGGAAACACATTGTCTTGTCATAAGCAATTGAATAAGCCAAAAGTAATGTTACCAGAACACCCTTTTAACACTCCTCTTTTTCCTTCCCAACTACAGAGAACACCTCCTGGCACAGAGCACAACCAATGAGCTCCCAGCTCTATCACGAGGTATTTCATTTGAAAATTTCACCAGGGTATCTGACATTTCCATCTCTAAGTAAAAAGATGGAACCTGCCACCCTTTGGAGATCACACAGGAATCCTGCACAATTAAATTCAAGCATTGCTTATTAATTTACCCTGTCTTTTCTCCTGGAAGGAGTCCACTGAAAATACATCCCTACTTCAATCAAAAAGAAAGAAGCTGGTAACATAGGTGCTCCTTAGCAAAGTTCTTCAAAATCTGGTAAGGGAAACTATGCTACAAGTGATCAAATTAATCGCCCCTGCTCACTAATTAGTTTTTCCAACATCAATCATCTCAAGTTAGCAACAGCTGTCATCAACCTTTAACCCGAGTCACTGTTTTGACAGGACAGACAGCTGTGGAAAATGGCCACAACGTTTTGGGACAGACAGCGATTTCCGACTGCATCCACAGCCGAACTCCACCTCGCTGGGGTGCAGAGGAGACCCATGGCGTGCACCCCCCAGCCCTTGCAAGGCTTGCACAGCCCGGCCGCATGCCACTGGCAAGTCAGGCTGCACCACACGGGGCCAAGCGGCAGATCGGTTTCCTGTCAGCTGCGACGGGCCGACACTTAAGCTGCTTAAAGGCTTCTCATTCTTTGCTTTAGAAAGGGGAGGGCAGGTTCAAGGACACTCCAGCCTGTCTAGCGTATGGTAGGGAGAAAGCTAGGAAATCACACCTCAAAACAACAGGGTAAGTGGTAACGCACAGCTCAAACGTCCACATGCAGAGGGACAGTGAAAGTACTTAGAAAAACAACAAAAAAAACCACCCACAGAGAAAAACATCAGAGACACTGCTTAAACTTTCTCGCACCTCTGCAAGTGGTGCAAGCCACCTCAGCATTCTGCTCCTACAGCAACAAGACACAAGCGACGTGTTCCTTAGTTCATTAGGGAGCCGCTGGCTAACGCCTCAGTTGGGCTGGAGGAAGAGCACAGGGAAGGACTAACAGGAGCACTGGTGCAGGACACACTGCTGGGTACAGCTCAGGAAGCATCCTGATAGACCCAGAACAACATCCCTCTCCTTCTTCCCTCCCGGGGGAAAAGCAGGTCCTTGCTCTCTGGGTGGAAAACAATCCCTCTATTTGGTTTAGCCAGAAAGCAAACCAGAGCCTGGCCAGCAACTCCCAATTTCATCCTCTTGAAAGAAAAGCCAGTCTGGAGCGGCCAGGCGGATGCTGCTGGCTGGCACCTGCGTCACCCTGAAGTTCAGCAGCAGCCGGTCCTCTCCTCCTCACCTACACCGCAACCCAAACACCTCACTTTAATTACGCACAACAGCTTTGGGAACTTAATTCCAGGCTCCCACCTTGATCTGTAAGAAACTAGAGGCCAAAACCCAAGAGCAGTGGTGATGACAAATTTGGGAAGTGACTGGGAATGCAAAATGCAGATGCTTTGGCAGCGAAGACATCTAACACTTTGGGGGAGGGGGGAGAAGACAAAGAGAGCTATTAAAACAAACAAGAATTTGTGAGGAAAGCAAAGTTAGCAAGAAACAAAATCCAGTTGTACAATATGCCTCCAGTATCCTTATATATGTAAAAGTACATAAGACCTGCTCCAAAAGGCTTCCCTCCACCACAAAAAAATCCCGTCCCTGTGGAGTCAATGGCATCTTTTTCTGCCCATTAAGGAGATATCTGAGGAAGTTTTGGCTCCTCTGTATCTGTTGTACATGGGGTTTTTCTGTGTCTTCACCTCTTCATTTTTCCTTCACCTGTTTATACTTTTTTAATATTCTGAACACTGGAAACAACAGCAAAACCACAAAAGACCTCCCTCCCTCCCCCCTAAAAAAAAAAAAAAAAAAGTGTCAAACAAGCAGCATCCCCAACATCATATACTACCACGATATGGCTAAATTACCCCATAACTTATATATTGCTTGTATGTATGAGTTAAAGCATCACCTCAAGAGTTAATGCTTGACTAAAGTACATTAAGGTAAAAGAAAAGGAGGGAAATGGAAGGAAGAAAAAAGTATAACTAGAACAACTTTGTTCTAGATCTTGACTATGTGACATTTGGTGTAAGAGAGCCCTTGGTTTTCTTTTTTTCTGCACTGTGCTCAGGCACTCAGGCCTCTCTGATGCTTGAATAAGAAGGTGCAATCCACCCAGGCCACTCTTGGTTTTTAGTAGCTTCACAAAAGTACACTGGAACCTGAAGCAAAGCACACCTGCTAGGCATGTGTAAGACTACCATTTCTAGGAGTATAACTTGATCACACCTGGGCTCCATGAGGCCTCTCTCCGTGTCTGCCTGGTCAGGCCCGCCATGGAGAAGTCAGGGCGGTCAGACTGAGCAGGCAAAGGAGACAGAGTCTCCTGGGCAAGTTGACCCTACTTCACAGGCAGAACTGCCTGCACACATGCTGTCGTCTCCAGTGACCCACCTGCAGCAAAATTTCAAGGTGTGTGGATGCCAGGGTTTTCCAAAGAAACCGCAAGCCTAGGGTTTGACATCAGCAAGCAAACATCTTTCGTTCTTTACATACTGCAGTTTTTTTGAGATGAAATGACCAGCACAAGCTGCTGGAAGTGGAGGAGAGTCCTAAGAAACTTACAGTCACATTGTCAAGCATTTGTTCTCAGCCACATCTATCATACAGTTTTAGTGCAAGAAGGGATTGTTTTGTGTGGGGATTTTTTTTGTAATTAGCAAAGTTAATTCGTACATGAAGATATTTTTAAAGGAAGAGTTGTCCTCAGTGAAACTGAATCCAACTGGCAGTTGTTTTACCTAGCAAAAGCTAGAAGATTGTAACAAACTCCTTGAGACTCCTTTGGGGTCCAGGCACTGGTATATCAATGCTTTGCTGCACATCAGGCCAACCACAACACCCAGAAGATGGATCCTGCTCTACCAGAGAGCTGTGCTCACTGCAGTGGGACAACACAGTCCTTAGTCACGGCACAGCACTCAGCCACCAATGTCACAGGGTCCCCTCCTTGCAATTCACTCTTCTTCAATTCTCCAATTCACTCAAGGGCATACCTGCTATCCAGAAAACCTTGGACCACCATCCCAATAGCAAAAGCACCTGAGACTCCAGCGTATACCTCCAAAATATTCTCTAGCTAGTACAAGAAAGTGTATCTAAACAGACTGCAGCCCAATATATCTTCTGGTCACAACCTATTTCACCTCAGTGTGAAAAACAGGCAACTTGTAGTAAGCATTAGAACACTTAAAACCTACAGGGATTCCTAAATGTTAAGGTATTTCTGATTAATCCATCAGGAATTTTTCTGTTTAGAAAATTCATTTAATCTCTTCAAAAATTCATGACATGAGGTACTATCCAGAAAACAGGAAACATAAAAACATACAAAATTGCTTAACACATTCAGAGGTGAAATTGATTATAGCACAGGTAATTTGATCACTCCTAAGAGTATGGTCTGAGGAAAGAGACAAACTGATGATCAGAGTTATAACTATATAATAAACATTAAACATTTCAAGATTAAACTGAGACAAGTGAAGCATTACTTTCTCCTTGGACAATGCTTTACAGAGATGTAGACTATAGCAAACAATTTCCTTAAAACAAACTAAAGATACCAGATTGTGCACCTGGGAAGGAATTACAGGAAACCTCTTACAAAACCTTGAGTACCTGAACAAAGAGTTCCCTGAGCATTAAACAAAGTAAATACTGAAAGGTCCAATCTAAGGGATTATTGAGTACCAATTTTTAAGTACAAATATTTTTATGTTGTGCCAGACAGGTAATACACTGCTCCTCTCTGTCTGACCACACATGACTTCTTATAACTACCTAGAATTACCTTTATCAAAGACACCGAATTCATTCAAATACTATCCAATTCATCTGTCATAAATTATAAGATTTCAGTGCAGCAGCAGACTGTAGTGATTCCTTACTGACCTTCCTGTATAACACATGGGCTGTAAAATTTTCCTAAATAGTCTCTATTTCAAGCCTGTAACTTCAGGTTGAGTGACAGCCTAATTTTTAGAAACAAGGCATATGATCTTGATTGAACACAAATGATGTGAAAGCCACCACCACCACCTCTATGCAACTCCTTTGCCATGAAGCTAATGAAGAACTGAAACACGCCTCGTTTATGCTGCCCACTGCAGCGGCTCTGAATCTGCACCAAACAACACAAGAAACCGATCACGTAAGAGGATTTGTAAGACAGCAAGGAGGAGAGATGAGGAAGAGATGCGTGTGGTTCGGCTTGGCATCTGTAACTCATTCGGGACATTGGACATTTACAGAATTTTGATTCTTGGCGTCTCTAACTGGCAATGATCTCTGCCACAGCAGGAAAGCCGAACACCACAATTGCTTCAAGACTTTATGGTGCAAACCTGAAAGCAGGCTCCAGTCCACTGCACGGCAAAAAGGTCTACTAAGAAATCCAGAACTCAGTCATCAAGCCCAGCCCCCTAAAACCAGACATCATATAATCCTATCTGGCTCCCTTTTAAATAAGGTGAGGTTGGGTTTTTGTTATTTTATTTATTTATCTATTTTTTAACTTCACTGGACATGACAGACAATTTGAGATTGCTATTTGTTCCTCACTGAGGCTCATTTCAGGGCCCCTATCACTATTGCCTTACAAATAATTATGTTTCAAAGGGAACTCCTGGGGAAAAATGTATTTTGTTGGCTCAGAGGAGTATTGTCACGATGCCGGCTCGATTATTCCCTTGAGGTAGACAGACTAAGTAGGAGGCTTTATCATCATTCAGGCAGATGGGTTATTAGACACACGACACCAACAATTTTAGTAGACTCAAACACGGAAACTTGATTTCAAGGCTGAAACATCAAAATGAATCCACTGCTGAGGAACTCTCTACGTTATCAGATAGATGTACTTGATAGATTACCATTAGAAGCATCACATCTACAGGGTAATATCTTAAAAGTATTCTTACTTTTCCTTCCTTACTGAAAAGTGTAAAACAACTGAAATGGGCACATTTCAGTTCCTCTCTTCACTTAGGTTCCTCTCTATCTTTGCAGGTTGCACATAAATTAAGCTGCAATGCCCTGTCCTTCCACATTTAGAACTACTCACCTGAAGAGTAATGGTTATGAGAAAGTCATGAAGGTATTTTTTTTCTGCGCTCCTCATCTTTTTGATTCTGGGCAACTACAATCTCTTACAGGAGAGGATTAAATGTCATAATTGTAAATACTAAAGATAAGAACAAAAAAAAATTAAAGATTATCCATGAACAGTAGGTTAATACCTTAGCTTAAAATACCCCAAATTAAATCCTATCTTCAGAACTATTCCTATAAAGTCAACCCACTGCATGTGCGTCAGTGTTTAAAGTCTTTATAACGTCTCTGCATACTCCAGATTCTAACTTGTAAGCTGATGCTACTCAAAAAGGGCAAAATTACTATTGACACAAAGAACCATCCACTGTAAAATTCCGCAGATGTTTCTAACAAAACATACTAAAGCAGCCTACCATGCAAAGCAGTTATTCACCCTTTTCACTTGAAACGCAGGGACATCTTTAAAAGTCTTACATGAAACAAATCCATCCACTAAGTACACTCCTGAATCTGTTAAACTTATATTCCTAAAGTAGAGATTGAGAATAAGTGACAGACAATTAAGGAGATCTAGCGGTTAGGCTTTTTTCATTCCTGGAAACAGGAGTTTCCTGGGATGGAATAAATACCTGACCTGCTGTGGGCAGTTCATGAAAGATGGTCCTAAATAAAGATTTGCACGCTAGCTGTAAAGAGGGACTTAAAATAGGATCAGAACCCAGATCAAGACACTTAAAAATCTGGAGATTCAGCACCTGAATCTTCTCTTAATGGCATTTTGGAGAGTCACCAGAGGTGCACGTTGGCACTGCTCAGTCATACTGCTATTCCAGTTTCACCCTTGTAGTTTTCCCCTTTTCCACTGATGAATAAAGTCATCTTCACTTGTAATTAATTTCTGATATACGCCCTAGCAGGTATTAAATACCTACCAGGTTTTAAATATGTATTACTTAATAATGCTTTACATTTACTAGATAATATTAATCCAGTAAATGTATTATTTCTTCCATCAGACACTTGTAGCCTGATATAAGCCACATTACAGTACACCAGTGGCACACAACAGAATAACTATTTAGGGGTCAAATTCCTATGGAGCCTAGCAATTCCCATGACTCTAAATTTTCCATTTTAACCAAATCACAACTTCTGTCCAAAAAAAGTTTAATGAATGTGTATGCTAGGTATTTAGTCTATTCTAGGAAAATGAGAGATGACCTTCACTCTAGTAGCAACTGGTTTATACTGTCCAGCTATGCATACAAAGGCATTCAGTGTTTGCTTTGATGGCTTGCACATGCCAGGGGTTGATGTCATTGATAGATTATGGCTATTGACATTGCTATCGTTCTCACACAAAACCTTTATTAGCATAACAGAAGATCTGAAAGTGTGCTATCCCACTTTCTAAAAAACTTCCCCATCTGCTGCTGGGTGACATGCGTTGATAGCCCACCCTTGCCTATTCCCTAGAATACAGCAGGCACTAGAACTCTGCGGGAAGGGTCTGGCTGTATCTGTCTTGAAGCAAGGCTATTGTTTATGAGATAATTACTCTGGTCTTGTTAACTTGCAGCAATAATCGAGAATGAAATCACCTAATAAGCCAAGTTACCTAGTAATATAGCACACTATAACAGCAATGATTGCATATAAACTTTGAACCCCTTTTAGTGCCAATTAATTTCAAGAGCATTAACACCAACAGTAAATGAATACGAAGCAGTTTAACTAATTAAAGCTTACTACATAATAGGCTTGTAGCTTCGATTACCGTTTTTCATGTTAGTCATCTGAAACAGTAATGATACGTACCAGCTGGAAAACATTTAGAACAGGGCCTGCCTAGTCCCACAGCAACAGGTAAATGAAGCAGTTCTTGAAACTGTGTCATGCACTTTCCTAGGAAAAGTGCTAACTAAGCCTTATCAACAAACAGCAGATGGCAACAAATGTGCCAAGAGACATTTCATCCTCCAGGAAGAGTTCAACACAAGGCATCAGCAAAAAAGGAGCAGAGTTGGAAGTACAACTTCCACAGATCTTACCCAGCTGCTCTCTTCTGTAGAGAGAGAAAAACAAAAAAAAAAAAAAAAAAAAAGAAAAACCCCAAATACAAACCCAAAACCAGTCAAACACTGGTTCTCGCCCTAACGTACAGACTTCATGCTGTATCCCACCTACATTTCTTTCCCAGGAAGTCCAGTACCAGGTGCAGCACAGCAAGGCTAGTGCTCTCCCCTATGAGAAGCTTCCTTCTCAGCCCTCAGTTAAAAGGAATCTGTTTAAATCCAGAGACTGACTCTCCAGTTTAACTTACAGAGAGCTCAATTTTATTTTGCTATGTTAATTGTAAATACAGAATAGAACTAATTATCCAAGGCTTTTTTGACTAACAAAGTTGTTTGCCCTCCAGCGTGATGCAGTATTTCTCTTTACTGGTTCTGAGCATTTGGTGTTTCCAGGTTATTTTTGTGACTTGAAGATCCATGGCTATCTTCTCCAGATTGTTTTGGTTTATTCTTGACATTCAGCATTCACTGACTGATCTAAACGCTGGGGTAAGAGTAATTTTCATTCTTTTCCCCCAGGTTTTAACTTCAAGGCTGTTGCAGTTATCAGAGAAGCTGCTAGTATTTCTGGACAATTATTCTCCTCTTGAACTACCCACCAACAATTCCACTCCCCCCTTCATTCCACCTCCACCCCCAAGTAAGCACACACCAAAAAGGATGATTCAATACTTGCTTGGGAAGAAACATGGAAGACAGGAAAGAGGAAAAGAGAAATAAAATAATAAAAAGGAAATAAATTACTTGCTGTCTAGGAAAATCTATTTGCAATTCATGCTACTCTTTTTTCCAAACACTTTAAGTACAGCTGACTCAATATTTAAGTACCTGCACCCATTGCATTTAAAAAGCAGTTAAAAGCAAAACATGTAAAGGAGTCCTTTCATTATGGGTATGCATATTGGCTCAGGTTTTCCCAAACTCCATCTGCCCCAGCACTCACTGCAACAGATCAGAACCTCAGGGAGCACCAAGTCTTCCTGCCATGAACAAGTGCAAGTCACTGGTCTTTTTATGGTGGATAACTGTAGTCCCAAACCAACTACTGATCTTGACACAAATATTGAATATAAAAGACAAAACCCATACCTCCATATTATGCGAAGCATGCAAAAAGTTTGTTTGTTTTAAAATAAGAAAAACTTATCACACCATAAAAATCCAAACACTGTTAACGATGCCTGCTTCCAACACTGGCTGGCTGAAGAGCTTAAATGGAGAACGAAACATCACGTTATATAAAATTGCAAAAAAATCCTTATTCTCAAGAGCACATAGCAAGCCTGTGATGTTCTACGTACAACACAAACTATTAATAAACTATTAACCCCAGTTCCTCTCAGAGAGAAGGGCAGCCAGACAGTCACAAAACAGGCTTTCCTTAAGTTAAGATGGAAAAGGCCAGGGACAACTACTAAGTCAGTACTGATACTTGATAATTGTGATAATCTACTACCATGCATGCCTTACATGCTCTTTGAAGCAAAAAGGAGTTGCTTGGCTTAGCAGGGAGGCTCTCCCCTATTATGCAGGCCAGCTGAGCCAAAAGCTATGCAGTACTGTATGGAATAACAGAAGGATCATTTCTGGAATAGTCAAATAAATGCCACTTCATATTGCTTTACCATCCAGATATCTTCTGGCAGATTTATTCCTTTTTTAAGAAGCATAAAGAAGAAAAAAAAAAAAAAGTGAAGCAAGATCCATGTGGGGAAGGAAATAACTGACTTTAAATAAGCTAATATAATAAACATCAGACAACAAACATTTATTCCTACAGTGAAAATTAATGAAAAGGAAACTGGGACAGCTGCACAGTCCAAAATTGGCACTGATTTTCAGAGAAGGAATAGGATCCCTGAAACTATTACTAGATGGCTCAGGAATCCCTGGCAAAAAATCAAACAGTTTCTTTAAAAAAAAAAAAAATTGCTGTAATTTAACACAGTATTTATGACAAAGTGACACAAGCTTACACTCCAGGCTGAAAACTGAGAGACAAACAAAAGCCACAATTTATTAATCCTCCCTTGGTCAGCATGTCAGAAGCCCACTTCCTGAAAAAAACCCAAAACTAGATGACTTGCTCATACGTGAAAGATGAGAGACTTTCATAATTCTTTTAAATATTTGAATTATCAAATCAAAGTTCAAGATCCACCACCAAAGTATCAGATGGCAAAAGGTCTGCACACTAAAGGAGGGTGGGAGGAAGAGAGGGTTGTTTTTATTTGCATGGAAGAAGAAAAATCGTATTTGTTATGTGGTTATACAATAAGCCAAGATTAGGACAGACTCTTCCACAGAAGCCTAAGAGCAATCAAAATCATTAAGACCACCACTGGATTCCTGCAAAGTGAAAATATCTCCTAGCCGTAGAAGGACCCACTTTCATCAGGAAATTACTTTGAAGGGAGTAAAAGGAAAGCATCTGCCCCGCACCCCGTCAGGCATCAATTCCAAATATTCTAAGACCAGCTGAAGAGCTGGTGTTAGAGAAATGCAGAAACTGTAGCCTACTGCAAAAAGGTATCAAGGAACATTGGTCCAATTTACCAAGTAGCATGCAAATCCGGAGGAAAATTTCAAGTGTGCCAGCTTTTCCCTAAATTTTTTAGAATCAGTGGGAAGTTTCCCACTGTAGGAGTATCACAGCTAATTCAATTTATATATATACATATGTCAGCATAATACACTTTTTAAAAGTGTCAGCTTTTATAATCTTCTCCCCTTAATTCAGCTAGACATTTTTATTCCAGGACGAAGTGTTTCGGTCCCCTAAATTCAGCCCAATCTTGTTACAAGTCAGAAGTATTGTTCTGTGATTTACATAAAAGCATTTCCACTGAACTAAGCAGCAACTGACAGATGGGGTAAATGGGTTCCAGATAACATTTAAATAGCTGTACTAATTACACCACACAGAGATAGGAACATGATCCCTCACTCAAATCCTCAGAGTAACCATCCAGAACATTAAAGAGAAGAGAAAAAAAATAATATTGGTGCAAGCCATAAGACAGCATGTAAAGGACTTTAAAAAAAAACACCACCCAAACACTATGCATAGAGGAGGTAATCTCAACTAATTAGACACTATAATGATCTCACAATTTGTTGGAAGTGAGTAGTAGCTAATAACTTCACAGATTTCCTCCAATCCTTTCACCAGGAAGGAATGGCAGTTTCTAAATCATTACTGCTCTGTCATCCTGGACCACTGCCAAGAATGCGGAACTTCAGGACACCTGTCAATTAACACATTCCTACTGAAGGGAGGCTCATCTTCTGTCTTTAAATCTATTAAAAATTGGTGATCACAAAAAGCAATCAGATCAAAAACCACGGAAAAATTAAAATTAGAAGTGGCTTCTTGAAGGACAACAGCCTTTAACAACAAAAAAGTCAGTAAAACCAACAACAAAACATGAAGAGTTGTGTCTCTGCTGAAGTAACTATATACATACTTGGAAAGATGAACTACATGATGTAATAGACCTTTTTCCATCTCTAGCATCTGTGGTATACAGTAGTACATGCCAAAATGACTGGCCACCTGATGGACAATTGAGTCTAAGAGTCAGATCTAAAGCTTTTCTCTAATCAAAGCTTTCTGCAGGGGTTCTCAGTCTAAGTACAGGCTTCTCATTGATTTTTCTTTAGCTCCAGGATGACTACTTTTAACTCTAAGTTGAAAAATATGAAGTTATGCATTGAACCAAAAAACCCAGGTACGATACATATTAAAACATCAAGACAGAGGAGCTATTACGATTTAAAGAAACCAACAGATTTCTGAGCAAATACAAAAATGGTGTTTGCCTAAGTTCAAAGATGCTGATGATGTTGAGTTCTGAGGGAGACGGGGTGGAGTAAGGGGAGAAATTAAGGAGGTCACATGAAAACCAAAACTTCAGCTGTCGTTGACTTATATCTAGGTTCAAAAATCAAAGTGTACAGCCAAGGAAGTTTTAGATTCAACAAGTAAAATTCCAATTGGAGCAAAACCAACAGGAAGGTTGCAATACACTTGAGCACAGGGCTGAGACATCCCTCTGGTTTCGTGGCAGTCTTCCACATGCCAATTCCAAATTACAGTACAACAAAGCCTGTGACAGTTTGATATCCCAGTAAAATTAAAAGCATCAAGGAAGAGGAATGAAGTTAACACTGAAAACATTCTTTGCACTGAAGGCAGCCAGAGAAAATAGAAAATAAATTATTAGCGTGCCAACTGTGGTATTGCCTAATTGAATGAAGCCGCATGCAGAACAATTCAAAGTACCAAACTGAAGGGCAAAACAGCCCATGTATAGAGTGATAACTTTACTATAGTTATGCTTCTCCCTGGCAACTGTTCTGCAGATTCACATTCTTTGGATAAAAAAAAGTATTTGTAACTCGAGGTCTTCTATCTCTCTCTCACAGAAACCCTTCTTACCCAGGCATTTCAGGAATCATGACCCTGAACTTCATTACAGCATATTATTACACAGTCCTGCTTTTCTGATAACTTCCAATAGTTTAAATTTGCCAATTTCTGGTCTGTTTCAAGAACAAGGCAAGTAATTAGAAAGAAAGCAGTAACTTAACAAGGCATGATCAATCTGAGATGAATCAGCCATGCAACTGCTTGCTATGGCTATCTGTTCCTGTCTCAGGAGGAATGAAGAATCATCATTCATAAAGGCTACGTGTCAAAAGAGCACCTTTTTTTTTTTTTTTAAACCCAGGGCTTACCAACCATCATTATCCAAATTTTTTAAGTTTCTCCAGTCTCATGTAATCACCAAGACTAGCACAAGCTCACATAGAAATGACTGCCAGAAACTAATCCCCACAGCAAGGTTCAAATAACGTTCCGACATTATCCGTTTTTGATGAGCACTGCTTGATGAGCGCTGCATTTCAGTGACACAAGTGGGAACCACTTCCCACCCCCAACAACCTAAAACACTACTTCTTGCTCTTTTTAAAGTCTGTCAGTTACAACATACCAAAACATAAAAGACTAAATATGAAAGGTAAAGGGAACTGGATTATTTTTTTTTTTTCTTATGCTAATCCAGGTGTTGAAATAGGATTTATGGAGCAACTGTTTCTAGTGGCTCAAATCAGCAAACACACAGAGTATCAAATTGTACAGTAGATATCAACATATATAATTTAATCCTACTCCCTGAAACCTTACCCAGTAAGTTTGATAAAGGGCATAACCTGAAGCTAAAGACAACGCTACCACCAGCAACATCTCCTGCATTACATTATGTGTAACCACTGGAAGGACAGCAAACAGAGAGAGCAAGCATAAGTTAAGCTTTCATGTGCCTTTCAATCATGTATCATGCTTAAAATTTGAGGGGATTTATTTCATCCAGCTTTGACACTGCCCTCTTTCTAGTACAAAGGAAGTCTGAACAAATTAGTTTAGGCTATGTGCCTGACTGACAGGTTCCCCTGCTTCTAACATTGCTTATTTACATTAAGAGATCTGCCTCAGGTATGGCCCAGCTCCTTAAACAATATCCGCTTCTCAAGAATCCTTTGTGTTGCCCACCAAGATCTCCTATATCCTTACAAGGTGGTATTGTACCTGCAGCAGTAGAGACAGTCCACCTTCCACAGATAAAGGTCTTGAACAAACTGTTTCATATGTCTCATAAGTATATTTTGATGCTGAAAATAGCATAAGCCGTTCATGCGTATCTTCTAAATTAAGCCAATGAATCTTGGCACAGGCCCAGTGAAAGGACATAACACGCAAAAGACCACACAACCTGATCTATACAGCAAAACCTGCATTCGAAGTACTCAGAGCAAAGATATTTTTTAGCTTTGAAACCAAAACAGTCTGGTAAGACAAATATCACTGCTGAAATGTCTTCATCCTTCGAGTTTTCTTCACTTGAAATGACAAGTTGCTACTCTTGCATCTGTTGGATGTAGCTGACCTCGGTGATAAATCTGAGTGTGAATTAAAGGAACTTCTGAACTGATGGTCATAAAACAATTTTGGTTTGAAGGAATCTCTGGGCATAATCTAACCCAACCTCCTGCCTGGCGCAAGGCTGTGCATCTCTGGGAAGAGTCTGGCTTCTTCTTGAGAGCCCCCATTAGGTTGTTGAAGACCACAATTAATTCCATCCTTAAACTTTTTTTTCTCTTTAGACTGAAGAAACCCAGCTCTCAGCCTCTCCCTGTATGTCAGAGTAGGATCATCACCACCCTTAAAGCATTGCCTGAAACCAGCAGATCTAGTAGGCTCAAATGAGTATTCATACAAGAGGATAAAGTATAGATCATGTAATTGTGGATGGAAAAAAGAGCTTCTAACACAGTTTGTTGTGCAACAGTGAGCTTTTGCACAGTGGGCAACATTCCCAGGAACTACATGAAACTTTCTGATTATGAGATCAAGGTGTCATATCTTTGAAGGACATTATGAATATTTATTTAAGTCTCGTGGAAGACAGACACTTCAGTTACATCATTTTTCTTAGGAATAATGCTTGAAAAGGAAAATTATTTTTCCCCCTAATTTGAAGTGTCTCTTATTTTGAAAACTCTATTACCATCTAGATATCCAAATCCATGGTTTCTAGAACAGGCCAACATCTAATTTAAGATAAATGTTTGACACAAATGAGCGCAGCAATAACACCCAGAAAAACAACTTCTGTTAAATCTCATAACCTGAAATATTTTATGGCAAGCTACTAATGAACGAAGAAAATGTGTACTGCAAAGACTTGTAGTGCTAACGAATATACAAGTGGAGAAAAACATTAGGACAGCAATTAGCATTTGTATTCTTCCAACCTTAACAGTGGGTATTGAAAAATCAATTTGTTTGAAAACAGAACCTCAGCAGTTTACAAGTGGTGGTGTGATGTTGCCAAAGCTCTCAGCTTCATAGCCTACAGGCTCCTGTGTTCCTATATCTCCCATTTATGAGGCACCTCTATGCCAGTATCTGAAGAAGAGAACCATGTAAGAATCTTTGTCTTTTTAATATCATAATCTCTCCAGGTAAGATTAAAGGATTTTAGTTATTCTAAAGTTGAAGCATGGCAAACTTTGGGATTTGCAGGATTCAAGTGTATGCCCCAATATTTTACTGCACACCTGAGAATCTTTGCTGTTACCACTGGATGTGGACAGACATTTCTACCTCTCCCGATCCTGAGGTACCAGCCCTCTACCCAAGACAGATGGCTGCTACAAGGGGACGTGCTGTTACATTTCAGATACAGAGAATGTGCCAGAGACCTTGCTCTTTAAGGTCTCCCAGTACCCCGTTTTTCAGTTTTACCACAATTTTGGGTGAGGAGTATTTTGTTCCCTAGTCAGCCAGGTTAAGATAGGAAGCAAGCAAAATCTGTGTCTTCTGGCAAGACAGGAACAAAATACAAGACAGGAAACCATAAGAAGAAACAAAAGTACAGAAGGAGGAAAAAAACAAACCAAATCCCCACGTGTTCATCCTATTAACACTAACCCTACGGTTTCAGTCGGGTGTGAGCTGAAAATAGGCTGGTCGTAACTGACCCCTTATATCTCATACTGAGTCTGCTCCCACTTTCCAACCTCCTTTCTACCGGCTCTAAGAGCATGCGGCGAGTCATTGAGTCATTGATCCAACAAAAATCAATTTGGTTTTCCTGTAGAGTTAGTTTTCAACTCAGATCACCAGGCTGATCCAACTCACCATGGGGCCATGCAATTGCTACAACCCATCCACAGAAATCAGCAGTCAGGAAGTGAGAGGCACCACACCTCTCATGATAGCACAATCTTAAAATAAGTAGTCACAAAAAAGAAAGTCTCTATTCATCTGACTTGCTGTACAATCAATCTGAATCTGATCAATCTTCCTAAACATTTCTCAGTGAATATCCATTAAATAAAACCTTTCTGCCCAGTGAAAAAAAAAAAAAACCAAACAAAAAACAACCCACACCACCACCCAAGATAAAATAAAAATAAATAAAATAAAATAAATATTTTTCCTCCACACTGATTTCTTCCTCACCCAAAATATTCTGGCCATTCTTCTTAATTGAAACGTTTCATTTCCTCTCCTTGGAGATGCAGAAGTCTTTATCAGACCAGATGTCATCTCATGCACTTGACTAACAATCGTAGTATTTCATTTCAACGAATGTTAAGATGTTCCATAATTTTTCTACTACTTGGTACTCAGTTTGCATTTTCAGACTGTAAGCAGCCTCTCCTTTGAAATGTCTATTCTAACTCTTTTTGGATATTAGCATGCAGAATAACGTACATAGCTTTTTCACTGGCTCACAATTGCATACATAATGATAAATTTACCAACAGTGACAACTGGTTTGACCCCAGCAGTTTCCATTTAGGGCCACCGCAACAATTTAGCACTATTTCTTGTAAGATTTCAGATTGCCATTTTTATATTTAAAAGCAATTAAGAAACTCTTTGCCTAGCTTTTTGCCATCAAATTCCAAGTTTTCCAAAAATGTTATATTGATATTGTATTCCCTGCTTAAATATAGACAGCACGCTTATATGAGACTTTAGGAGGCTCCTTTCCCTCCTTTAACAATTCTGTTCCTCCCACACTACAAGGAAAAAAACAGGAGTCTGACAATTGCCCCGCTGACATGACAACTATTGCAGACTGTATAACCAATGTTTTAGGTGCAATTAAGAGAAAGTAGCTAATGATCCATTTCCCTGGATGAACAAGATTAAAAAAAAAAATTAAAAAAAAAAAAAAAAGATATGCCTGGATTTCTTACAGAAGACAATTACAATAGATGGCCATTAACCTGCTTAGCTACCCTTGCTTAATTTTTTTAAAATGAGCTCATCTTTTTCACTTCATCTTTCTCCTCCCTCATCCATTCTTTTCCCAGACTGCAGCAATAAGACACTTTTATTCTTTCCTTTTGACTGCCAGTGCCTTAAAGTAATTATTAATTGAGAATGTATCTAAAGGATCTGAATGAGAAAGTTGGAATTAACCCAATTGCCTCTTTCCCCCTTTTTATTTTGCATACTGTAACACTAGATCTACCTGTTAGCGCTGTTGAAAACTGCAAATGTGTTACTTTTCCTTCAAAAGACAAGTTTTCTACCTGCTTGGGCGAAAATACGCAACAACGAAAACCAACATGAAAAAATGCAAGTACCTGGAAAAGGCCCAGCTTTGAGTGACAGCCATTAACAACCAAGCTGCCTACAGATGAAATTCTCTCAACAACTTTGCTGTCCTGTAGGAAAATCCTGCAGCAGAGGGCATCCTGCGTTTGGGAAATCAGACAACTGACACTTCATCAAAAGACTTGTCCTTTGAAGAGGCTAGAAAGGCATGACCTTACACTGCCTGCTAGTGCAGAGCTGGCTGGTTGTACAACATCGACTTATCTTGTTTCCAGTTGTTAAATTACATTAAAGGACAGCTAAAAATATATTAAATATTTTCCTATTACTTTTCCGTGCAAGCAACTGCTATAGTTACAACAAGAGCAATGTCCAAGCAAACACTTAGTAACACAGGGGGCGGGGGTGCAGGGGGGAAGGTCCAGGAATCCTTCTAACACATTTCAGATTAACAATGTAACATTTGGATTGCAAATGCAGAAATAATTTTTTTTAAATTTGTTTTAAGAACAAGAACTGATGCATTCCTAATGATCAAAACAGGAAAACATTTACATTTTGAAAAAAGGTCAAAACAGAGCTGAACTATAGTTTTAACTCCCTCCCACCCTAAATTTTTGCCCTTTTAATTCCCATCAAAATACATCGAAACTTCACCAGTCTACCTGTGATATACAATACATTAAATTCTGACAAATTCACACTGATAGGCCCCATCTTCCCTGCTAGAGATCACCCACAACTGAAAAAAATAAACAAGGAAAACCCATTTGTAAAACCTGATAGTCAACGTTTAAAACACGTTGCGACAAAAATGAAAGTCTTAATTGATTAATGATCTCAAGGTCTCTATCGCCATCTAGTGAAAACTCACTACCATTACTACACTATCCACATAAATTACACCATCTTCACTGGAATGACAGAGGCTAACCTCTCCGCTGGATCCAGCCTGCGTACAGGCAGAGTCGTAAAGCTTAGTGCAGGTCTTAAGGTTCGTAAAGGTCAAGCGCTAGCTGGTGTCTCGCTCAGGCTGACTGAAGACAACTGAGCTCTTACGGATTACACTCTGTCCTAGTGCTACGATCTGGCTTTATAAATGGCCCTTCCACATCAAACTTAATACTTCTGCCATCAAAATGAAGTGAACATGTCAAACACTAGCACAGTTATAAACAAGTTTTTAACATGGCAATGTGTAATTACAAGAACTTTTAGTCGCTATAAGGAACCTCGTGGCAGGTCCACTACTTTTAGTGCACTGGCATCGCCAAACCACAAAGAGAAGTTACAGTCCGGGAGAGGTAGTAGGTAGCACTTGGCATCAGACGCTTGCAGTACTTGGTCCTTCCCACAGCTTCAGCAAAAGGGTCTTCAGTCACATAATTAGAGAGCAGCAATTTACAGAAGTCATCAAAACTCATTCTTGCTCAGCTACCTTAAAACTTAATGCTATGATGAGCTTCAATAACTTCTTCAAATTGAAATATATATTTCACACTTTCAATTATTCTGTTAAGATTGAACTGTAATTGTGTTAGTGCAAATATTAAGTTCAGTTTTCATCCCACACAGTACTTTTTCACTTAGACATCTACAAGCCTACCTGCATTTACTCCCCTCCACAAATTAAAAAAAAGAAAAAAGTATCACTTACTAATCATCAGAAAAAAACATTTAAATTTAGACCAGTAACATTTTTCCGTAACAGTTATTTTTTAATTAACCTTTTCATAAAAAGAACCCAAATCTCCTGATACTTAACATTCACCTCTTTTTATATTAGCATTTAGTGGTAAGAGGAAACTATGAATAGAAAGAGTAATATAAAATGTTAAAGTAGTATTTTCCAGATGAAATATTTCAACTTAAAAAAACCCAAAAAACTAAGGTGTCCTCTTGTGTCATCTTTTATGGCAAAAACTACTACTCAAGAAATAAGGAACTAAGAAAACTGTATCTGTTCATTGACTACCTACCTAAAAATGCAAGTTTTCAGACCAGAGCACATACAGCATATTTCATCAGAATCTATCATACTTACACAGAAGCACAAAATTACAGATTGCCCTGAAAAATTACCAAATTTTCAAAAGTTTCTTATATCAACAGTATTCCAGAGTAACGAATACTAATCTACCCCAAAGAATGGGGGGGGGGGGGGGGGGAGACAGTTTTAGCTCTATAGGAGGTGCTGTACTGTACGGAAGAGACCTACCAAGAGACAGTATCGCCCCACTGAGCTCAGCACTAGTGCTGCCAGATGCAGACTGGCTCCCACAGACTTTTCACTGGCATCTCCCTCCCGTGCTTCCAGCTCACAGAGGAACTTTTAGACCTGCACTGGGTATAACACACTTGCAGGCAACACTGTGCCATAGCATTAAGCTTTTCCCCAAACTCAGAGTAAGTACAAAAACGAAGATTCAAATGTGTGCAAAGGCTTGGCAGAAGCAAGCCCAGGTCTAGCGCCACCAGAATTTAAGAGGTAAGAAATCCTTTCCAACCAAAAATCAACTATGTAAGAGAAAGTGTCTCAAAGAGCTCCCTAGCACATCCTGTATCGCCTATTCAGGATTCTCCCATTCCACCATCACTTTGGAACATAATGCAGGCACACGAGAATTCCATGCACCATTATCTCAGAACTGATAAGTCACAGATAATTGAGAATAAACTGTATGTGCAAATAAAAAATATTTCCCTCCCTTAACAGAGGCCAAAAGCTCAAGAATCCACACAACACCCAGTTTGTGACAGATGCTCCATATGACTAATGCAGATCATAAAAAAACCCCAAAAAGTCAAATTCGTGATTTACAAAATACTGCTAGAAAATATAAAGCTATGATACTCAGCTACTTTCAATGTCAACATTGTAGATAAATACATCAGAATCTTACAACAACAACAACAGATACTACTTCCTCAAAGGAAACATTTACTTTTGAATTCACATGGATGCATAGCACATTTACAGTTACCCAATCTGGAAATTATTTCCTAGTTAAATATGTGTACAAGGTTAAATATACTGATTACATAAGCTGGGAGGACAGTAAATGTGGGGTTGTCTCCAGAGAACTGCTTAGACTTTTAAGAAACAAAGATGTGTTACCAGAAACAAAATGCCCCTATGCACACCAGTTGGGGGTCGTAAATGGACCTTTGGTGCACTGGGTAGTCCACAGCAAGGAGAGCTGTGATCTCACACCACAGGGAGTATGTGCCTCTGAACACCAACGTGAACTCATCTGTCTCCCTGCTCAACTAAAAAGTTGACCGGCCATCCAGTCATGTCTGTTCCTGGCACCTTTGCATATTCCTGCTTAGTGTTCCCTTCTATAAAGAACTAATATGAAGCATCATGAAAAAAATGTGGTTTAAGACACTGTATATCAGTGGTATGTTTTGGATCTTTAACTATTTTTCCCACTGAGATGAAACTGATGTGGTCTGCATTCAGCTGCCATCCTAATCAATAGCAAGAGTAGTTTTGCCTATAAAAAGTTAGCAACTCTTAAAATAAAATTTGGCCTCTTCAGGCTAATGCAAAGTTTCAATTTAAGGAACAAAGTTTCTGAAAATAAGGCCATAATCCATTATCACCATGTGATTAATTAGCCCTGTCACGAACTTTAGGGTTTTGGGAACTCAACATACCAGGGCATAGGACAGCCTGGCCAAAGACAAGCTCATCCAAAGCTGAAGCATACCACTGAATCAAAGACTAACCCATCAAGCAGAACTGGAAATTCATGTAAAATGTGACAGCACCCTTGATTATTTTGTAACCATTATCTGGCCCACTGAAACTAAGCAGGTTCATTCCAAATAAGGCTCTAGCTAGAGTTTCAACTTGTCATACGTTTTCAGACATTTATCTGATTCTCTTCTAGACACGTTTCATTTTTTCCCAACGTCTGCAGTACAAGAAAGATAAAAAATACAGTTCTGACACCAAAAGCAGGTTCAAAAACAAGACCATTCTCCTATTCAATGAAAAACTAGGTGACTTAAATTCACCCTTTTTACATACGTGTATAACCTGCTTAACGACTTACCTCTCTCCCTTTGTGCGTCACCAAAGCAGCCAAAGGTTTGGCATAGAATCTGCTGTAGGAAAATCCCAGGCAGCCATACATACTGTTAGCGGTGAGTTTCAAAGCTTTCTGTCTGATATCATACTGAAAAGAAACATAACCCGCAAAAATGATACAACCATAGCCAACAGAGAACAGAATTTAATGTTCACAATTACATTCACAGCTTTTTATATAGTCTGCAGCAGTGATGGGCTACAAGTAAAGCACATTACAATCACTGCTCACTACTAATCATCCCTATTCTGCAAGGCTGATCAGGGCACTTAAGGGGAGTGGGAGAAAAATCAAAGGAGTTCTATAAAACACACCTGTAAATAAAGGTCAGGATTTAAATCTGGCTGTTTCATTAACTGCTTAACTTGCCGTCTTCTCTCCACTAGTTTCCTGATTTCTTTAGGCAAAATTCCCATTTCCAGAGATGGGTCTGGAAGCTCTGGAATTTCTTCCTCTTCTGTGACCTGTCAAATGATCACCACTGCTTACCATTTTTTTGCTTGAAGATTAGATTTTAATGTGTTAAGTGAAAAGCTTGAGGAAAAAACCCAAAACTACACAGCTTGTATCTATTCCTGCAGAGCACCTAAAGCACAGTTTAGAACAAGCATGAGAGGTATTTTTGTGGTATTTAACTGTATTACTTAGTCTGTCCTGGGGGACAGGGACTAAGCCTGTGTCTGTCTGGGAGAAACCCAAGAGAGACATGGTCTAGTAGCAGGAAGATTTTTTTTTTTTTAAATGTATGTGTGTGTATGTAAATCCAGATAACTAAAACACACGCATACTATCACTCTTAGATATATATACACATAAAAATATACAGAAAAGTGCACACACAAGCAATTCTTTCCATGTGAAAAAAATCCATCCTTTTTTTATTATTGCCCAAGTATTTTTGGTGTTCAGAACAGTAAAATGGAGCACATGCTCTGTGGAACTGATACTTTGAATAACTGACAAAAGAGAAATCAACAGTAACAACAGAATGAAAACTCCATCCAAAGCAACTCTTGATTATAGCAAAACAACAACATAACAGAAAGCATACATTCTTCTTGTTAACATAACCAAAGAAATAGTTGCTCAGCAAAAATGGAAAGAAATTTCAAGCACAATGAAAGACAGACAAATATACAAAGAAAGGGCAAAAGAGATACTATGAGGTTGGTAAGTTTAGCAACGCAGTCTAGGAAGAACCATAAAAAGAAATGACACCAAAACCTGAATAAATATCATACCATGACAGAAATCAAAATGAGCTGCTGCAGTTTGAAGCACACTTAAGAAAGCAGGGTATATCCACAGAGAGTTTGGAGGAACTCACGGACAGTTCCACATACTTTTTCCCTCATTTCTGCTATGGTACTGATATTTCAGTTGTTATAGGACTAACTATGTCCCATAACAACTTATGCACAACACGCTAATTCCAACCTGTGAGCTGATACCAGTTAAAAATAAAAGCCTCAGGTTTAACCTTTAGACCTGACCAGCTCACTGCTTCAGCTTACTGCACAGCTCCAACAACAACTGTGCCAGCACAACTGGGGAAATGTGAATAAGCAGCCACGGATAAGCCACGGCCAACACAGCTGCTGAGAAAACAGTATGTGGAACTACACCTTCAGGAGGTTTTTCAGTTGTGTTTAATACAGTTTAATGCTGTATGAATTTCCATGAAGCTGGTCCTGCAGCTGACACAGTCGCAGTATCACTCCCTGACACACACTCTCAAGACACACACATAGTCTAAGAAGGGTTGAGCTCATATTGCATTCTTTCCCCCAGGCAGAAGCATGAGACTTGTCTCTCTCATTCAGGTATGTTTGCATGAATTCTGTGGCAACATAAACTTGAGAAAGCTTCTACCAGCTTAGGATGAAATTGGTCAAGGAGCTCAGAAATTGCTAGGACGACCTAAGGCTGAAAAGGGCCAGCAGCATCTCACTAAAAAATCTTCTTTCATGAGGCTATCAAGATTTTATTTAGATAGGAGAGAACTTACCAAGATTCTATAGAGTATTACTGAAAGGAATATGACAGACATGTAATATTCAAAAAATCCCAACCCAAAACTTACTATGATGCATCTTTAAACAAGAATCACTTTTTTTATGTGTGAGAGGGGAGAAAAAACCATTATACAGTGAAAAAGAAAAGTTTCTTCAAAAGCTGATTCACAGAAAATGCAATTAAGTTAAGACAGTGTAACTTCACTCACAAGTTAAAGCACACAAACCTCTGCCCTTTTCTGTGCTTCTGATGACAGTCGCTGCACTGTGGTAAAGCAGATGTTGAACTCCTGGATAATCGATGGGTACAAGCTGTTGAAGTCGAGAAGCAAAATAAACTTGTCATAAAAACCTAAAACAGAGTTTAAAACAAAAGTCATAGTTACTCAGTCTCCCTAAGGACTTCATCCAACTCCACAATTAATATTTAAGTGACAGTAATACACTGTACCACATCCCTTAAAGTAGCTGCTGAGATGCACCACTGCCCATTATAGAAAGCTGTCAGAAGTGGAACGATCCAACCCCATTAACTCACCAGAGTTGAACAGATAGCTTCTGTGTTACTATAGGACACTTGTACAGTTTTCCCCACATAGAGGAGAAACTGAAAGAAAACTTACGTGTCCATTAGAAAATTATACACAGATATATGGTCCCAATTCCTCGCAAGACCATAATCTTCTCAGAAAAAGTTAAGAAATAAATGTCCCAAGAATAAGTAATTCCACAATCAATGTTGGGAATTTTCTTGCATGCAGCAACACCCCCGCCAAACCACCACACCAAACTCCCACTAGATACACAGACTGCCTATTCCAATCTCTCTGCATTAATATAACCTACCTGTCTCTCATAGAAGAAAGGAAATTGCCACATCTTACCGACTTTGGGATCCAAGACTAAGCCCCCAGCATATGCTGCTTTCTTTTTCCCTATTTTTGATTTATTCTGATCTTCAAAATCTTCATCTTCATCCACCTACATTTGGCATTTAAAAAAGTCATTATCTGGTCTCCAAGATTTCTACACTGTTGGAGGAGTTATTTTTGGCAAATCAAATATGAAATTGGGAGCCAGTGCACAGAGTTCCTTTTAAAATACATGCAAAACATGGTGTTTTCATCATGATCCTTATTAAAGCTCTCTACATGTCAAAACAGCATTCAAACCAACTCCTATAGGAACAAACTGCTAACAAGAGATTATAAAGACTTTAAAGAATGTCATCATTCAACACAGCACTAGCATACATTTTCTGGCTTGCTGTAAAAGTCAACACTAGGAAGAAAATCAATTCACGACCCAGAAGAAATATTATTGCCCAATTCAAATGTAGTTTTTGGAAATACAAAGGCTGGGCTTTAATAAAACAAACAAAAACCTCAACTATTGTTATTAGTGACCTGAAGAGGATTCTCCTGTTTGTCTTGTTGTATTAAGAATTTTTCTCCCAGTTGTTCAATGCTATTCTGAATCATTTAAAATTCCAGCACTGCTTTGATGCACCAATACAATCAACAGAACTTACTGCTTTGGAATTTGTTGTTTAACTTATTTAAAAGTAAAACTAAAAAAGCAAAATATAGTCAAATACAAATACATTCTCCAATTCTAATTTGTTTACTAACAAACATATAGATGTTTCTATAGGTATTATTTACACCGGTATTACCCAAATGAATTTTTTTTAATACCCTTGGATATTTTATCCACATTCTCAAGTCACCCACCTTACAAATTATACTTGAAATACTGTTCATGAGCAAAATAATTGTAGGGCAAATGTGCATCTATTAAGCAGCACAGACTATCTTTCTCTTAAGTGTTTCCCTACACAGCCAAGTACTTAGCTTATTTCAATTTTAAACTAAAAGACCGAGTTTCCATAGATCTGCAATACAATGGAAAAGGTGTTACACTGTCACTTTAAACCATACATTTCTCCATTATCAACTCAACAGCAACAAAAAAAATATAATTAAGCATAAGCTGTAACATTAAGTTAGATGTTATATCTAACATATGTTTGGATTTTCCATGCTCTCATAGAACAGTAATATGCAAAAGATAGAAGAATGTTTTTTTCTTTTTAATAAAAATTCTTGGAAAGAGAAAAACTGGACCCACCAGCTTCTGCGGAGGCTTTTTAAAAACTTGTTTGTCCGGCACTATGTAGTCTTTTTCATAAAATGCGTGAAGCAGCAAGAACTCATTACGTTCAGATCGTCCACCCATCATTGTCCTCGACTATAGAGAGGGGTGAAAAAAGAATTCAAAGCAAAGCATAGAAAACACTGACATACAAAAATAAACTACACAATGTCCTTCAACTATTTTTAAGTTCACCTAGCATTACTATTATTCTCTATCATCACCATGCACACTCAAATGTGCTATGTTTATGGAAGTTTTACATTATTACTTGACTAGATCATTGAACTCTCGCACTCATCACAGCAAAAACTTTACAGTATCATGTAGTCTCAATCAGTGTTTACAAATTAAAACTAGCAAATGAAACACAGAAAACATGGAACTGTTTTTGTGGGACAATGGAAAGGGGCAGAAAGTAATAAAAGTGTACCATGACATTCCCAGAGATGTTTGTTATTTGAAGAGCCAGTGGCAGAACATTCAGCTCACACATGATCTGGAGAATGAACTTGGCATCTGTCCAGGTGTTTTCCAGCATGAACATTAAGTGAGGAGACTCACTGCAAAAAGAAGGATGGCCTAGTAAAGTAAAATCAGCCTCCTTTGTGCTCTGTAGTAGTGTAGACCTATATGTTGTATGGTACATGTGGTATCTGTAGCACACCAGTGTTGAATCATACAGCAAGCTCTTAATTGGAAAAAAAAAATAATCCCCAAGCTCAAGCTCGCATATCTTATTAGTGTGTCTAAACCAATGCTCTCACAAATCAATTCGCTTTACGCATAGTAAGCCAACAACCATGAGTAGCTTGAAACGTTATAAAATACTGTTAAGATAATACTTTACTTTTCAAATACCAGTATGCTAAGTCAGCATCTCCATGACAAATCAAATAAGCAAGTATGAAACTGTATAGCAGGAAATTAGCTCCTCTACTTTCCAGTGAAGGATTAAAAACACGAATCATCAACTCACCTGTACATATTTCGAATTTCCTCTGGTAGAATTGTTATCCTCTCTGTTTTCAAAATCTGACGGACCAGTTCAGATAAATGGTAACTTTTGCAACGAATTAATTCTTTAGCAGAAATTTCTACATCACAGATCATTCGACCGCAGGCAGCATTCCTTTCAGCAAACCCCCCTCGACCCTTAGTATCATACAAGGGGAGAAAAACCCAAACAGAATGAAACATACAAACATTAACAAAGCACATTCATCCAAAATATATGTTTATAGGTCTCAGTTAAGTCAGTTGGTCAATAAATACTCTAATACTCTAAATACTAAATACCACTAATACTAAGGCTTTATAATTATGCCCTAAAGGAATCCATGGTATCTTTCAGTATATGTGGATATTAAGTAGTACATACTTAACTCTCATTACTAGTTAGAGCTTCATTCTTAACCTGTCATGCTTTTTTTTTTTCCCTTTAATAATTAGAATAGTCCCAAAAAGAACATGGGTGTGGATTTTGTTTTTCCTCCGAGGATATTTTTCATACTAACAGTGGGACAAAGAAGTCACAGAACAAAGGACACACAAATACTCATTGTGGCCTCTAGGAAGGACAGGAACAGGCAACAACGTGGCCACATTCAGCACTTCGACACTCCAAGACTCACACATTGTCCTCTGAATAAATACGTACTAAGAACTACAGAATTAACTTAGCAGCTCTCTATGGGATGATTCACCAATCAATCCAAATTACATTTTCTCATTTTACAGTTATAGCAGACAAAGACTGTTACAGTAAAGACTATTGCAATTAATCTGTCATTACCATCATCTAGTTGAGATATGTAAACTAAATTAGCCTAACTTGAAAATTAGTTTAGCTTATTACTGTAATAAAAGTCATATAAACACTCATCATTTCTGATCTGGGACACATGAAATTCAGCATGACCAACAGTCAAAATACATCAGTGTCACATTTACAATTCCTCAGCAAAATTAATTCATTTTTAATCGCATGCAACATAAAGGGGCTTAAAAGACTTGAGCGATCTTATTACCCCAAGCTTTGGCATATTGGACCTCCTCAGTCGACCTATCTTGGACCAGTGAGGGACTTTGGACACATTAATTCTTTGAAGCAGCACTTCCAGATCAAATCCATAAATATTATGACCCTTGCAGCAGAAAAAATAACAAAAAAAGGTTACAACGAATGCAAATGGAAAGACTTACTTTCACACACTCGGTATTCCTTTGCCCTTTGTGGTTTTTTCACACTAATTGATGGCATTATCTCTCTCATAGAAAGCACTTTCTAAGAGAACATTCATCAACAGTACTCATTAGTCTTAACACTAACAATGCTGTTCAGTAGAATACCAAAAATCAGCTCTATAACTGGCTCATAGCACACAGGATTCAGCTTTATGCTTTGATACCAGAGATTAGGATTTAAAGCCTTCTAGAAGAAAAAAACTCCAACATTCTTTATACAGCATATAAACTTAGCTATGAGTAATTCCTCTCTCTCCACCCATGAAAGTCTCAATATTGACATCAAAATACTGTCTTTTTTTTCCTTTGATACTACAACAGGCATAGCTGTTAAATCTGGACAGGAAGACCTTGCAACCAGTATTTACATATCAAAGTACTCTAGCAATATTTGCAAAGTTTAAACAATGCTAAGGACATTGCTGACATTGGTCTGTAACCTCAGCTGAAAGCAAAATGCTACCCTGACGAACGAGTCTATGCACACCAGTCAGTCAGGAGGAACTGTAGGTTCACCATATCAGATACGTCCGTGTGGTGTAATACTGTGCTGTAGAAGCAGTTCCTTAAATCAGCAGCAGCATTACAGCTATAGTAGAGGGGTCCTACCTATATTGCTCTAGCTTGTTTTTCAACAGCACTAATTAAAGCAAGGGCAAATTAAACTGCACTAACAAAGCTCTGCTGTTTTTAGGATCAGAGCTCCCCTACTACTGCCATCTTCAATTTAAAAACCACTGGCTGCAGTGTTTCCCCTGATTCCTTCCCATAACCACCAAGAAGCTCAGCTCATAGGGCAAACACCGGATACCAGCCACAGTGAGCTGAGAACATCAGGAATCTGACTGCTTGTTTCATCCTATTCCCACCACTTCATTATTTGTATTTACCTACAGAAGAATAGCAAGCTGTATATAACCAACCTCAGAGTTATAACCAACTACAAATTGTCTTCAAAATTTCATTAAATGAAAGTCAGGACTGTATATTCATTAAACATAGCAAAAAAAAAAGAAAATGAGTAATTATAATAAATCCTCAGCTGCCAATACAGTAAAAAAACATGAGTGCTTATTACAAAACTTTGCAGAGATTCTGTGGATTTGTATAGGTTATCATTTTCATTTACAGCATAAACAGCATCTAAATGCTGATAAATCATATGAGCATCTGAACTGAAACAGACTCTTAAGTATACCAAGAGTTCTCATTTTTCCCAGAAAATCACAAAGCTTTTTTTGTTGTGTTTTGTCTTTCTGAGTACCTGAAACGGTACTATGGAAATACTGCCTATTTCAGATATTATGGGAAATAAAAGGATGTATAAAATGCTGTCTGGGAAATTCTGTATCATCTTTGTATCAAAGTATACCTGCTGTCTTCTAAGCAAATTCAATTCATAAGGCAGTCTAAAATAAACATTAAAAAAACCTATACGGGGACAAAAGAAAAAGAAGAAAGCTGGCCAGCTGACAATATGCTTTAATTTAACTCTCAAAGTCTCAGAACTACTCACCACAATAACATCTGGGTCAATTTTGTGAATCTTCGCAAGGAAAAATCCCAGCAGTGTTCTCTCTGTTGCAGCAATTTCTATTTTAGCATTCTAAAAGGAGCAAGAGAGCACCTGATTTCAATGACCCAATAAGTTTAAAATGGAAACATCTCCTCTCCCCTACTAGTTACAAGACAATAATAAAGTACCACAGAGTTCTCCCTTTCCTTCTATAATTCAAGGCTTTTTGTTCTCACTCCCATAGACACAGAAAGCTTTTCTCAGAGGCTTTTTTCCATTTTGCTTTTGTATGCAGGTGTCTAGTGATATTTTAAGAGCCTCCTAAGAATCAAGCACACCAGAAAAATGCTCCATGTGCATCCTTCACTCACAGGCTTAAGATCACACAGAAACAGAGGAAAAACAAGAATAGGTTACTTTATTATTCTGTCAGCTCTCCCAGTACCCTTTAGAAAGGATGTCTTCTAAATTTTGACAGACTTTACTCTCCAAGGAAAGAAGAAACAAATTCTCCCAGTTTACTGCAAGTACAGAGTCAGGTATAATGAAAATGAATCACAATTTTAGCCTCTCTGCAAAATCTTTCCAACTCTCTTGCCTAACTCTCCATCTATTTTATGAGCACAACTAGCAGCAGTACTGAATCACACAGAGCACACCTCTGTTTTTACAAACAACACAGAATAAACACCAGGATTTAGGTTTGCATAGTGGAAAACTATTGAAATAATCATGCCATTCCTTTGAATATTTCTCTTACACAACTTACCCAAAGCAACATGAAGTTCATATTTTAAAAGGTACCGCAATCAGAAGACTAACAAAATGCAATTACCTTCTTTTTAATAGCTTCTTTGAAGTCATAAGGAAAAATGCAATCATTTGGTTTGGAAACAGCTGCAAAAGAAGTTACATTTGTTCTTACATATAAGTTCTTAACTGTACCCTTCCCATAAGCATCCATCCATAACAAAGGGAGATAAAGAAAACTAACTTCTAATTCAAAAAAGGTAGCTTTATGTGAATACTTGTCTTTAAGATAACTGAGTAATTAATAAAGTATTAAACAATTTTAATCATTCATATCTGAGGTTACCATTGCAGATTAAAACGATGGTCCACACCTTCTGGAAAACTTCCTCCCACAAGTGTTCAAAACTATCACTTCCAATTGGGGTCTGAATCTCAAGGTTTGGTTGATCCTAATGATCTATAATGACCCTGCTGCGAGAGATTCCCCCCCCCCCCCAAGAAAACTTATTTATAAATAAATGTGACGTTTATTTTTTTAATTCTGTTCAGAAGAACTGAACTGAAAAATAATTAAGTGACAGGAAATAAGTAGTCTAAATTAATAGGTGAATAAAGTAATCCAAGAGAACACATAATGAAGTAAAACTAATTAAAATGATAGGAAACTGTATAGAGCAGGGTTACTTCGCATCATCTCAAACTAAGATTTTTTCCAATGAAGTCTTCAACAAAAAGTCAGTAACCAGTGATTTTAAAAAAAGGGAGAAAAGCCTGCCTGGTAGTTCAAACTTTGTCACTTACCTACTGCAGCCATTGCTGGAGTGACAGAATGAAGTAAAAAAGCCAAATGCAAAACAGAATCACCACACAAAACACAAAAAACCACAACAACAAAAGAAGAACTCTGAAGGAATTGTTTTTCTACTCATAAATTGTTCCCAGTACATACCACAGAAGTGTGTCTGAAAAGGAGGCTGAGGCGGAGCCTTATCCAAAGGAAATTTCTGATGAATCAGAGCTGCAACAGCCACAATCTATACCAATGAGATACAGAAAACACATCTTCATAAATATGACTACTATCAATAGCTATTTCTTCCCTCCTTTTTTCAATTTCCCTCATCTCTTTTCTCTTGTTTCTACAAAACATCTTTTTAAAATTAATTCCAAATACAAATAGTTATAAAGAAGAAAAGTAAAATAAAGCAGAACTTACTCCTAAATTATTATCTTAGAAATTTGAGAGGAAAAATAATTACTTTTGGAAAACTCTGCTTTTATCAAACTTTGTTCTGAATCTGAACAGACCCCACAATTTAAGGATTCCCTATGAAGTGTCCTATATTGGCTAGGAACCAGGAATTTTCCATACTAGCCCCCCAAAAAAATTTAACTTCACCAAGAGAACTAGTTCTGCTTGAAAAATTCGCCAGCCTAATTTTTCTTCCATTGAAATAGCCAGAAACAACTACCCTATCCTATTAGTGAATACTAAATCTCTTCCTAAGCTAGGGAGACTTATGTTAAAACACAGATAAACATGCCTAACTGCACGTTATGGTCTGCAGTCCACAACTGAGAGTGGCCACCTACATCTCTCCCACTTTCTGAAAAAAGAAAAGAACTCACAGCAGAATAATAGGTGCTGTAAGATTCAGAGCAAATTCTTATTCTATTTCAAAATTAGTATTATCAGCAGAAAATCCCAGTCATTTTACCTAGAACCTATGATTAGCTCTACCAAAAAGAAGAAAACCCAAAACATTAACAGCTGTTCTGGGACTGTTTCATCTGTAACTATTACAGACAACAAATAGAAGGCTTGAAAAAATACATAGAATCTACCGTCACAGTAAATATTCTCACCAAGCCCCCTGAACCTATAGTTCTCACACTAGCAAGACTCCAGTAAAAATTTCTTTGAAAAGCCCGCAGCACAGAGAGTTTATTCAACAGTAAAAATATTTAGACATGCTTTATCAGGTGAAGTTCTTCCAAGCCTTAGAAAATTTTTAACATATGCCAAAGAACAAAACCAAACCAAAATGAGAGCAGATTACATACCTCATTCTGGTGAGTCTTTGGGTTCTGAGTGGTTTTCATGCTGAGGGACATGACCACGAGAGGAGGAGGAGTAGAAAGATCTTGAACCACGTTCACCAAGCCAGGCTTCATGGCCACAGCCTCCACCTTACACCAGCTGACCGACTGATTTGAGGGCTCTGAGGAAACAACACAAACCACCTTCAGGTACGGCTTCTCTAATGGCACTATTGCACAGAGCATGTCCTTTGAATGTTTTGCCTTTCTGGGATAGTCCGAGATTCAGACTAATCCTGCCCAATTTTGGTAACTCCCTGGGCCCTAACTCCCCAGTTGGAAGTTCAGTCACACCAGGGGCTCTTTAACACCAAAGAAGAGAGGGAAGATTTGTATTGAGATCAGGAAGATGTGTAATGCAAAAAAAAAAAAAAAAATACTTCAGGCAGTTTTATACAGTCACAGTAGAGCAAGGTATAAGCCAAGCGAGCACAATCCCACCCAAAATTACTATACCACCTCTTAGCATCTAATCTTGTAGTCAGACCAAAGGGAGAAGGCTTCACAAAAATTAATACAAATGAAATGAAAGAATACTCAGAAATTTCTCAAACATTACAGAAAAGGCAGCCAGAGTGCTAATCAAAAGAATTTTGATCGAATGAAAACAAGAACATGACTGACTGAAATGCACCAGGTAATTAATTCATTTAGATATAGTCCTCCAGAAAAATGATTATGGAAATAAGGAGATGGGGAATGTCATAAGAGAGTTCATACTACCCTGGTACTATAAGCTATCATAGAATGTAAGAGAGAGCACAGAAATTTAGAAATTACTTAGACATAAAGTGTACAAGAGCTAAAAAATTACATGGATAGATGGAGGGGAAAAAAAAAAAAAGACATGTTCACCACCCATTATCATTTGGGAATTTTTTAGTCTGTAAGTCTTCACTTGCTTTAAAAAAAAAGTGATCATTCACAAAAGATGCTTATGAGGTAACTCTCTACATGCAGAAAGAAGCAGAGGTTACATTTCTGACAGATTAGCCTTTTGAAGACAGCTGTTGGTAGATCTAGTTATCTTACTCCCTGCAAAATTATTTCACCTCTCTCTGGAAACCCACATATTTTACCTTCTCCCATTATCCTTGCTCTAAATGCAAACAGGTAACTGACTAAAATATCTTCATTTATAAAACAGTGATTATCTCTCCAAAGGAAGACAGGCAATCATTTGCTTAACACCTTTTCTCTTTGATCGTCAATATCTTAACACCCTGAGCTTCAACTAGCACTCTATAGAGCCGTTGTCTCCAAAGTGGGGTGCATGCACCACAGGGGGTGCATAAGACAATCCACTGGGGTGTGGTAAGAAAATATTTCTGTACCATTAATAAATAAATACATTAAAAAGTGTTTATTTCACATACTTCATCCTTTTTTAATTTCTATTTTTGTGTTTATTTTATAATGTACATAATAAATTATATACATGTGCTACTGTAGTAATATATAAATAAATATCTATATATCGGGGATACATGTTCAAATTTTTACTGACAGGGGTGCATTGTCTAACAAGTTTGGAGACTGCTGTTCTAGAAAAGCTCTGGTGCTACCTACCACTGATACTGAAACTGCAAAGACAGCTTCATTATGAATAGCGATGACAGTTTTTGAAGAAGTTGTAGAAATCTGATCAAATGGTTTGAGACTTTTCAGGCATACTTCTTACCCCCAAGACCCTCTATGGGAAGCGTGGAAGGGAAACCACAAGAAAGCAAGAACCTTCTGATAAACTAGACAGTCCCCCCCAAAAAACCCTACAAAACCAAAACCAACCAAACAAAACAGCAACAAGAAAATCCCAACCACCCAGCTTTCGGGCACAAAATCCAATGCAATGACTACAGAAATTTGCATAAATATAACTAGCCAGCTTAATAGACAGATTTCAACAGAGTAGGCATGCCACAGCTTTGAAATGAGCAATTCTGATAGCAAGATACAGACTTTCTAGAACCTGAAGGCTGTAATGGAGATGTGGGAGTGAGGAAAAAAGAGCTCCCTCAGATTACCATTTAACTCTGGTGTGGAATCAGTATTTGAGCGCAGGCAAGGTAGTTCTACGGAGAGATAATGCACATCAACATTAAGTAAAATTGAATACTGCCTGAACTGTTCGTTATGATTGCCGTAACGTTTGTCATACTGGATATGAGGAACAAAATAGCTCTGGACTCTTTTCAGGTGAGGAAAGAAAATGCCAAAGAAGTAAGAGGTTAATTCTTGGGCAAAGAGTACAGGTGAAAAACCACTCTTAAGCCTTTAAAATCAGTGCCAGAAAAGTACACTGATGCTTGCCAATATCTGGTGGAAAACCCATCACAGCTAATATGTCTTTTGGCAGTCAGGGGTTTGTCTTGCCTATTCCAGCTCAAAATCCTTACTGGTATCAGCTTTGTCCGTGACTGAGGTGTTGGAAGACGAGAATCCTCCTGGAGTCAGCGTTCATACTGTCAGTTCTACATTCAAAGCGCCCCAAGGAGATTGCACTAATAGATGTAGCTTTTGTCCAGTATGATCAACTTCCCTACATTCTTGGGAATATGCAGTCCATGTTGAATAAAGGGCTCTAACTGAGCCAAAATAAGGTGGCATAACCACCTGTAAGTGAAGCATGCCACTCATGAGGCAGAAAGGATTTCAAACTAAAAAAGCTCCACACCACAAACTTTTCTAAGCATCAGAAAAAAACCCAACTAACAGACAAACAAAAAAGCCATCCAGCAGTGGTTTGTTCTTAAAAAGATAAATTTGCAGAAAAAAGCATGAATCTCAAGTCACCAAGAGAAGAAAAGGAAACTAACTTTAGCTCAGTAGACATAGCTTTAGGGTATGCACCAAAGAGTAGCTGCCAGGCACTGTATAGTTCCCTCTCACTGCCATTCAAACTTAGAATCTCATCTGTACAGTGTGCAACTTTATACAGATAGAGCTCTCAAAAAAAGAAAGAAAAAGTTACATTTTGTACTAGATAATGAAAATTACACAAATAAATTGCAAGGTTAATTTACAAAATTATAATTTATCAGTACAATTTAAATTTCACCTCCTCCCCCCGATCTGTAATTATGTGTGTTTTCCAGCAACTAAGTATTTCACATGCAAACCACCATACGTGGATTTTTTATTTCCAGCCAGCATGGTCCTTTGATCTTCCGACTCATCAAGAGAAGTTCCAGGCTAGAGGTGTTAGCTCCAAATACATGTGAAAATGTTTGTCCTTTCAGATCTTGGGGAAGCCGAGGACATTCAGCCTAACAAGTAAGAGAAAGCAGTGAGCCATTTCACCCCACAGAAGCCTTCAAGGTTGACACGCTATATTCAGACAGCACCTTAACAAAACTACACAATATCTGAAATCACTGTAATTTCCCACAAACAAAGCCTTAACTCATAATACCTCACAGTAATTGAAGAAATTACACTATTGACTTAAATAGGTGCATAACAAAATCAGGACTGCAACGTAAAAATGCACTGAAGCAAAAGTTCTTTACCCATATTGAATATAAGACAGAAATATTGTCATTAGTCAAGACTACAACAATGTTCAATGACCATTTTAATATAGAAACTGCTCAGGTTGTAAACTTAATTAGATAGTTACAGCTTTCATCTTGTCTGTCATATAAAGACTGCATAAAGCGTTTCTGCGCAGCTAAAGAAAAAATTGAGATAGCTAGCAAATCTCTATAGGATGCTGCTTTTGCACCTAGAACTAGTATAAAAAACTGCTTTAAAAAGACATTATCTCAGCAACCAGCCCAATAGGTTCAAGACTGCTGAGTCTCTTACATTTGAAACCAAACCAGTATTTTTGCTAATGAAGAATAGCTACTGATGTTCTCATGGGAATTTTTTTCCGTCTTTGCTGCTCAATTTCACAGATCTTCAACAGAAGTCTTTCTCACCCAGCTGCTATTTGCAAGAGCCACGTAAGCAGAGATATCAGCTATATTCTGGACATGAATTCAACAAAACCTTTAAAGATAGTAAGTAATTTAAAACACCTTACAGTACTTCAGGCCCTGATCCAGTATAGCTAAAGGATTGTTTGGCTGATTGGTTGATTCAACGGCAAGGTGATAAAAATAAAGCAGGTTAACTAGGAATACAGATTGTTGTAAATCAATAAGCAAATTATAACTAGGGGAGAAGGTGGGAGGAATGCAGTAGTTGTAGGAAGTACTTTTTCCCCTCATGCTTTTTTTACACAAATAGAGCTAATGCTAACAAAGCAGTATGTCATAGGTTACTTGTTAAGAAACTGTTTTTAAGAACTAACCAACATACAAATAATAACAAAAAAAGCCACCAGGTTAGGTGTTAACCTCTTGTTTTATTTTTAAATTACAAGACAATGAGCAACTAACTACATACTGAGACAGAGGTACAGCCACTAGCTAGTAAAGATCAAATCCTGCAAATCTTTTTTTTTTTTTTGTAAAATCATAAAATTCTTAATTAGATAAGAAAGCAGGCTATGGTCTTTTGTCAGATTAATAATACTCACCGAATATTTAATTTCTAAGTATTCAGATTTTGCTGGAACATCCGGGATCTCAAAAGCATAATATTTTTCCACTTTCTATATAAAACAAAGATATTATTTTTTCAATATGTCCCAACTGAATATTCATTCTGTCCAGTAAGAAAGCTAATGAAATAAAGGCCAGTCAAAACATACATCTCAAATATCATGGGCCTGATCATATATTACTAATTCTGCAACTCATTATAATCATCTAGAGATAGTAAGAATGTTTTAGCACCTGCGTTTAATCTCTTAAGGTTTTCCTAGCACAAAGAGTTTCTACATAATTGATTCACGAGTACACTAACCATCACAAAACAAAAAAAATTACGAGCTTAATAGCTAGGGAAACTCATAAATGTTCTGTAAATTCACAGGCTTCAGATATACTCATGAAAATTGGTGGTTGTAGACCATGACAAAAATCACAAAATGGCTGAGATGGAAAGGCATCTCCAGATACTGTCTAGTCCAGCCGCTTGCTCAGAGCTGGGTCAACTCAGTGGGTTGCTCAGTGTCCTCTCCAGTTAGGTTTTGAATATCCCCAAGGATGGAGACTCCACAGCCTCTCTGGGCAACCTGTGCCAGGGCCTGACCTCCCTCACAGTAAAAAAGTGGTTTATGTTCTGATAAATTTCACGTGTTTCAAATGGTACCTATTGCTCTTGTCCTCCATCGGGCGCCAGTGAGAAGTCTGCCAGAATCATCTTTGCTCCTGCACATCAGATGTTTATACACAATGATAAGATTTGCACCACCAATCCCTCATGCCAAACCTTCTCTTCTCCAGACTGAGCAGTCCCAGGTCTGTCAGCCACTCCTCACATGAGAGATGCTCTAGTCCCTGTAATTACTCTTTGTGGTCCTGTGCTGGACTTGCTCCAGTATGCGTGCATCTTTCTTGTACCAAGGAGCTCAGCTGAACACAGCGCTCTACACGTGTCTCACCAGGGCTGCATAAGGGGGAAACTACCTCCCCTGAACCTGCTGGCAACACTCTGCCCATGGCTGTCTTTGCTGCAAAGGTACATTGTTGGCTCTTGTCCAACTTCATGTCTACCAGGATGACCAGATCCTTCCCTCCAAAGCTGCTTTCCAGCCAGTCAGCCACCAACTTCTACTGGTGCCTGAGGTTATTCCAGTCCTGGTGCAGGACTTGATATTTCCCTTTGTTGAATTTGATGAGATTCCTGTAGGCCACGAGATATCTCCAGCCTGTTGAGGTTCCTTTGAATGGCAGCACACATCTAGTATATTAGCCGCCACTCCTGGTTTCATACTGTCTGCAGATTTGCTGAGTGTGCGCTCTGTGTCATCATCCAAGTCATTAAGACAGACGCTAAGCAGGATTGGACCATTATCAACCCCTGGGGTACATCACTAGGGACTGTCCTCCACCTGGACTTGGTGCCACTGATCACAACACTTTGAGACCAGCAGTGCAACCGGTTTTCAGTCCATCTTGCTCATACTTACCTAGCTCATACTTCATCAGTTTGTCTTTGAGGCTGCTATGCGAGACAGAGTTGGAAGCCCTACTGAAGTCAAGGTAAACAAGAGTCACTGCTCTACCCTTGTCCACCAAGCCAGTCATCTCTTCACAGGAGACTACCAGCATGGTTAAGCATGATATCCTCTTTGTAAATACACACTGAACGCTCCCAAGCACCTTCTTGTATTTTGCATGTCTGGAAAACAGTTGTTTTCACAATTAGTTGTTCCATCACCTTTTCCCAGGGTTCTGCTTCCCTGGAATTTCCTCTTCCTTGCCCATCTTGATGATAGGTTTGACATTTGCTTTCTTCCAGTCCTTAGGAACCTCCTCTGATCAACATGACCTTTTAAAGATAATCAAGTGCGGCCTCACAGTGACATTGGCCAGCTTACTCCGCACTTGTGGGTGCATCCCATCAGGTCCCATGCACCTGTGTCTGTCCTATTTGTTTATATGTTCCCTAACCTGATCCTCCTCCACCGAGGACAAGTTGTCTTTGCTTCAGGCTTTCCTTCTGGTCTCTTGGGGTCAGGGATTGCTGAAGACTGGACTTAGCAGTAAAGACCAAGGCAAAGAAGATATCAAGTATCTTGGCCTTCTCCATGCCCTTTATCACCACATTCCCTGTTCCTTTCAGCAGCAGGCCCACATTTTCCCCTAGTCCTCTTGTACCTGCAGAAGCCCTTCCTACTACTCTTTGCCTTACTCACTGGATTCAACTCCAGGTGGGCTTTGGCTTTCCTTTTTCCACCATGATGTCACCTGCAGTAGTCTGGCCTCTAATCCTGACCTATAAGCTCCTGACCAGCTTTTTGCTCATCCTTAAGTGGGGCTCCATGCATTCCCATTGCTCTGAAAAGTAAAAAGGACCCCCCCCCTCCTCACCATCCCAGCCAGTCCTTCTTAACCACATCCTATCCCACCATGTGCCTGTGATCCCAATGAGATTGTAGCCCTGTAATTGCACAGAGTTCCTCCTTTTATACTGCATGCTTTAGTGTACCAGCACTTCAGAGAGGCACCTGAGAGAGCTGACTTCCCAATCATCTGCCAGCTGTTTACTTTATTACATGCTTAGAACAGCATCGTTTTTATGGCAGTATTGTATTTTTCATTTTGAGTGACTTGGGTTTTACTAGAAAGTAGTCAAGTTTGTTTACATATCTCTAACAAAGATAGTTAAAGGAGCCTCAAGTTCAGTATAACTTTACTGAAAGTTAAGTATCACTTCTGCTTTCTTCAAGAACAATAATGGTTTTCCACAACATTCAGAGTTTATCAGTTTCTAAAAATAACTATCTTCATTTTCCAAATAATTACAGTATCCTGCGCAACAATACAACAGTACCTGCTGAAATGCCATGCCCTACCCCATAATATGTATGCTCTGCCCTTTAATATTTCGCAAACCATCTGCACCACTGTTATATGTTACTGTTATTATGTTATGCCCTAAATATGCTAGAACATTACTCTTACTACAAGAATTCCTAGAGGCCTCTTAAATTAAAAAGCATATTTTCACTGGATATTGCACTAAGTTCAGCACATTATACATAGTTAGCATAATATACCACAAGAGTATGTTTAATAAGAAAAAACAAAGTCACCGTAAATTGGAATAAAATTTACAAATAAACAACACATCATGCACAGCTAGGTAAACTCAAAATTATTTGTTTTGGGCATTAGGTGATTTGGGTTTCTTTCTTAAATTAATAGCATCAGCAATAGCTCCCTCAGAGCACTACAATGAGCAGTTAAGCTTGCTACTTCTCCTCACACTGCAGTTTTAAGTCTGCAAAGCCTGGGTAGAAGAGGAGAAGGCCCTCTGCTATAAATAGGAGGAAGGCAAATCCAGAAACAACTACGGCAGCAACAGCTACATGAAAGCAGAGAGAGAGAAACATAACTTAGTATGAGAGCATCACTGTGAAGTCAGAACAGCATTACAAATTAGCATGCGAATGTAGATCTGAACTGTTGAGCCAAAGCAGCACGTCATAGCTGTAACAGAACAGATGGCGATGCAACTGCTTTTAGCACATATTACTGGTGATCCCCCTCCTTCCCTTTTTTAAAAAAAATTTCAAAAAACCCTCTCAAGCTTCAAATAAGTTCTTGTTGCAAACGCAAGCTGAACATAGTGTAAAAATAGTATGCTGCAGTGATTCATTTGCGTTATTCCACACAGCTCAGCTCAATTACACAAGCGTCTGGTCATAACTGCAGTGAATGAATGCTTTGCTGCAGAGTAATCTGCCCTTCAAGTGGCCCTTCAGAGAGCAGAAATGAGCAGCAGTGATTAGCTGCTAAGTTCCTAAGTGGAGTAAGGCTGCTTTCAAATTGATTTGTGAAGACTTGCTAACTTGGCAGCAGTGCAACCCATTGAAGCTACAATTAGCAGCAGGTGCGGGAGGAAATGATACGGCTTAAGTATATCTGTTCACAGGGACAAGTCTGGTGTGCTGGCAAGGCCAAGATGCACGCACACACACGCACACAGAACAACTTGTCTCAGTGTAAAAATACTGGCTCCTTCTGCATCATCACAGAACGGGGTATTCTGAATAAAAGAACTGTGAGTGATGGCAGGTATGCTAGTAACCTTCCTGATTTCCAACTAATGGTGGGAGAATAAAAGTTTCTCAGTTTCACAGTACTATGCCAAAACTGAGACTAGCCTTCTAAAAAAAAAATCTTTCAAAGCACCAACCCTTAACAACAGAGCAGTGGAACACTGGCTGCACATCACAGAATAGTGGAGTTCTTATAAAGCATATTAGCTCTTAACCACATACAGTCACAACTGTGTGAAGATCACCTTTTTTGGAGCATTCACTCAGCTGAGTGCCCCCACCATTTCAATTCGAGAGCCCTGCACACCCCTATGGAAACACAGATGCAAGAGCTGTATAACAACACATCACCTCTGGCGATATGACTGCAATGAAAAGAAAGATGATGACTCCTTATGAAAAGCAGATTAACAAGGTATACAACCAGGCAAATTGAGGTCTCTCGAAGAGGAACAAAAGAAAAGGAGTGTGCAGTAATAGGACAACCCCACTACGCTCACCACTATCCTGCAGGCAACAAAAGGACCCCCTGCTGCAGAGAAGTAAGCCTGGTCAGATTTGGTGCCACTTGTGCATAGTCAATTTTATATTAAGCTGGAATAGCTGAGTTACTGTAATACTTTCCTTCAATAGTCCTACAAAGGCCCCACTAACAGACCTACTCTCCAATCCTGTCTCTTCTCCTATCCCCCACATTACTAGTGCCATACCCTCCTGCTAGCTCCAGTTCTCATTAAACACTTCCAGGAGGCAGTAACTATCAAAATCAACAGATAATTATGCTACGAAAATAAAGCTGGATAGCCTTTTACCACGTTAGTAAAATTCAGTTTACTGAAGACTCTGATGAATTCAAACAGAATTTGAATTCTTACTGTTCAGAGACACTTCTGGTAGGTTACTCCAGAGCTTCTCTGCACACACAAGTATCCTGCCTAATTTATTCATGAATTAAAATTTATAAATTTGTTCTTTTGCTAAAGCTGTCCTTGAAATAGCTTTCTCACTGCTCATCCCCTTTCAATGTTTTTAGAGAGCAAAAAGGTCTTATCATTATTCTTCACTTTACCAGGCTAAAAAATAAAATAAAATTAAAGCTCTTTCATAGTTATCCCTGGTATAACTGATTCTCCTTTTGTCTCATCCTTCTAATTACCATCTTTTGTATCTGTTGTTGCTTGAGTTAATCTTTCCTCATCAAGACGATCAAGTGTTATAACATTCTAGGAAAGATCTGAACAGTGCCTTAGCGCTGCTACGTCCCTATTCCTGCTAGGGATCACCCCTGTGTTACACCCAAGGACCCCAGATGCACTCTAGTCATGTGTCTGGACAACACATGATCCCGAGCTCTGTGTAAACTCAATAAAAATTTGAGAAGCTTTGAACTAACAGCAGAAATAACAGTTCAAATACTTTCTGCATATGGTTTTACCTAGATTTTTTTAAAGCCATCTTTGAAGGTTAAACTTTTTACTCCATTACCTCACTCACACTATTTTTCCTTAGCACACCATGGAACAGGTGGAGGTTTCCTAAGATTCCGTTAGCAGATCTGCATCTTTTCAAAGACCTTTCCCCCCTCCTTCCATTTCTGGAGTACAAGCATATGTATCCTCTCTTTTAATGAAGAATTGATTTGCCCTGAGTTTCCTCCCTCATTCCTGAAAGGGTCTTTGAACAGTGAGCTATTACAAAGTTGTGTTTTACCTATTGTTAAATTCATTCCTTTCCAATCCCCATACATAGCGACTAAGTTATAATCAAATACACAAGAGAAATAACACTGCTAAAACTGAAAAAAGCTAAATTTGCATCAGAATTTTGAGAGAGAAAATAAGCTAGAACAAAAAACAACAATAGTTTTACGAATTTCTAATGAAGTGTGCATTTTTCCTGAATGATGTAAATAATGCTACATGTTGATGAAAAGATGTCATTTCTTGCATGAATTTGCCATTTGAGAAACAGTGCTGGCATTTTCACTTTATCAACTTAAACTTTCTGAAGTACTCTAGCTTTGAATTCAGTGACCTCCTGAGGGTCTTTCCAACCTGAATTGCTGTATGAACTTAGTTTTTATTTTTCCCTCATTTACATATTGTTAAAATCCATTCTTCCTGCATTTTTACTTGCCATCCCGTTTTCCAATCAACTATTCAGGAACAAATCCTACAAAGTCAGAAGATTGCCAACCTGGGAAAAGTTAAAACTAATTCCACACCTCCTAGAAATTACAATGAAACCCAGCTTTAGATGACTAATAACATTACAGAGAAACTGTCCAAGCAGCCAGGGATCAGGTTAGGAAAGCCAAAGCCCTGATAGAAATTAATCTGGCCAGGGATGTTAAGGACAAGGAGAAAAGCTTCTACAGGTATGTCAGTGACAAGAGGAGGACGAGGGAAAATGTGGGTCCCCTCCAGAATGAAACGGGTGACCTGGTTACCCAGGATATGGAGAAGGCTGAGGTACTCAATGACTTCTTTGCCTCAGTCTTCACTGGCAAATGCTTGAGCCACACTGCCCAGGTCACAGAAGGCAGGGACTGGGAGAATGCAGAACCGCCCACTGCAGGAGAAGATCAGGTTCGAGAATATGTAAGGAACCTGAAGGCGCACAAGTCCATGGGACCTGATGAGTTGCATTCATGGGTCCTGAGGGAACTGGCAGATGAAGTGGCCAGGCCACTCGCCATCATATTTGAGAAGTCCTGGCAGTCCGGCGAAGTTCCCACTGACTGGAAGAGGGGGAACATAACCCCCATTTTTAAGAAGGGTAAAAAGGAAGACCCAGGGAACTACAGGCCAGTCAGTCTCGTCTCCGTGCCTGGCAAGATTATGGAGCAGACCCTCCTGGAGACTATGCTCAGGCACATGGAAAACAAGGAGGTGATTGGTGACAGCCAACACAGCTTCACTAAGGGCAAATCGTGCCTGACAAATTTGGTGGCCTTCTATGATGGGGTTACAGCGTCGGTGGATAAGGGAAGGGCCACTGACATCATCTACCTGGACTTGTGAAAGACATCTGACACTGTCCCACATGACATCCTTGTCTCTAAATTGGAGAGACATGGATTCGATGGATGGACCACCTGGTGGATAAGGAATTGGCTGGATGGTCGCACTCAAAGAGTTGTGGTCAACGGCTCAGTGTCCAAGTGGAGAACGGTGACGAGTGGCACCCCTCAGGGTCTGGCACTTTAACATCTTTGTCGGAGACATGGACAGCTGGATGGAGTGCACCCTCAGCAAGTTTGCCGACGACACCAAGCTGTGTGGTGTGGTGGACACGCTGGAGGGAAGGGATGCCATCCAGAGGGACCTTGACAGGCTGGAGAAGTAGGCCCGTGCGAACCGCGTGAAGTTCAACAAGGCCAAGTGCAAGGTCCTGCACGTGGGTCGGTGCAATCCCAAGCACGACTATAGGCTGGGTGAGGAATGGATTGAAAGCAGCCCCGAGGAGAAGGACTTGGGGGTGTTGGTTGATGAGAAGCTCAACATGAACCAGCAGCGTGCACTTGCAGCCCAGAAAGCCAACCATGTCCTGGGCTGCATCAAAAGAGGCGTGACCAGCAGGTCGAGGGAGGTGATCCTGCCCCTCTACTCCACTCTTGTGAGACTCCACCTGGAGTACTGCGTCCAGCTCTGGGGGCCCCAGTACAAGAGAGACATGGAGCTGTTGGAGAGAGTCCAGAGGAGGGCCATGAAGCTGATCAGAGGGCTTGGAGCACCTCTCCTGTGAGGACAGGCTGAGAGAGTTGGGATTGTTCAGCCTGGAGAAAACGAGGCTCCGGGGAGATCTAATTGTGGCTTACCAGTACCTGAAGGGGGCCTACAGGAAAGCTGGTGAGGGACTGTTGATCAGGGAGTGTAGTGACAGGACAAGGGGTAATGGGTTCAAGCTGAAGGAGGGTCGATTTAGATGAGATGTTAGAAAGAAATTCTTTACTGTTGGAGTGGTGAGGCACTGGAACAGGTTGCCCAGAGAGGCTGTGGATGCCCCATCCCTGGAAGTGTTCAAGGCCAGGTTGGATGAGGCTTTGAGTAACATGGTCTAGGGGAGGGTGTCCCTGCCTGCAGCAGCAGTGTTGGAACTAGATGATCTTTGAGGTCCCTTCCAACCCAAACCACTCTATGATTCTATGATCTTACCTCAAGAACAGAAAAGTTTCTGAGCACTTCACTCTGAACAAATCTTTTCCTCTAACTTACATGTTAGCCATCTTTGCCCGACACAAACTCCCTACCTCCCCCCGCCAAAAGACAAATGCTCTGTCTAAATGAACAAGAAAGCCTTCTCACACTAGCAAACTAATTCGGTCCAAATCTAGAACGCTATCAGCAATACCAGCTCTTTTCCTGAAGGGTTATTATGTTAAGTATTACAATACTGTATGTGCAAATTTTCCATTATGGCAACATTTTGCTTTTCCAGTGTTCTTTTAAGGATTTGTTAAGCAAACATAACACAGCAAAACAACACTGTAAGACTATTGCCCATAACTGTAAGCCCAGAACAGCTTAAGTTTCAAGACTGGATGACAGCGCTCACAACTTGCTACCTCCTGTATAAACGTACTATACAATCCATGCTCCAAACAGCACGCATTCTGAATAGATAAATCTGCAAGGGCGAGAAGGATGAAATGTGTCAAGAGATAAAGTGCAATACAACACCTGATCAAAAGCAAAGATAGTCTAATCCCTGTGCACTGCCCTATCTGCAGGACAACACAATCTTTCATTTTAAATTCTGACATCACGAGCTGATACCCAGGCTTTAGGTATCAGAACATCTACCTGTTCTGTATTCTCAAAAATAGCTCCGCAAGCAAGAAAGACAGTCTGATATTCAATCCAGTTTCAAAGAAGCTAATGAATGAGTATTTTCAAAAGCAGTATGTCTGAACTACTGGTGGAACAATCATATTGCAGATTTACTGTTCTTTTACAAGCAGGTGCACTTACACATACCAGGAGTGATACATTTGCACTTCAGCACAACACACCACCTCTCCACTCCCCCCACCCTGGACAGTGTTTTAACAGACTTCCTACCTTACGAACCAGAACAACAGAAAACGACCAAATAGGATGCTTGTAGACAAACCTTGGATTTGAACTTCATGATCTTATACTTCGGTGAAATGCAGTCATTAAATTCCTTGAAAACACTCATTATAGTTACCGGAGTCTCCGTCTCCTTGCCAGTGGATAGGTCAATTTCCTCAAAAACAGAAGTCAGGTTTACAAATTAACAAAAAATGTCTGCAGTCATGACCAATATGTTGTATTTTGCTTTGCTATTTTGAATTATGTATCTCTTCTTTAAGGGAATACTACAATGCAATCAGCCAAGAACCCCCAAATTAAAAAAATATTATTTGAAACAGAGTGTTTAAAAAGCACTAAGTTTTCTAATAATATTTGAAGACAACTTTATTTCCTAAGCAGCAAGCCTAAAGGTAACAATTTGTCTGCAATTTTAATTAGGGTTGGGGGGAAAGCAGCAACGCTCTACTCTGCGTCTCACATGCAATACACTGTGGATATGTTGTACTTAACTTTGCAACCTACATCAGACAACAGAGCGTCAACAGTTCCCATAAACACACTACTAGAACTCATAACCCGCCATAAGCAGAATGAAAGGTATTTACGTTTGACATGCTCAAAAGATATACTTACTGTTTCACGTGGCAGTAGATAAACAGTTCTCTCAATATTTTTCACTGTCACACAACAGCTGACATAGGTGTTTGCAGATTCAATCCAAACTTTCCCAAACAAAAATACCACACCTAAGGAAGAAAGGCAGAGCAAAGAATTCAATATGCAATTCTTTAAAATTAATTATTCTTAATGTTGCTTAAAGCAGCTTATTATGTATTCTTGCATAGAAACATAACCACTTCTGGTTTGGGTCCTTGAACAACAAATCTTTCCAATGTATCGGCACATTATAAATCATGTTAAATACCAGCTTTGCAAATGGATACCTGTATAGTTCTTCACGCTCCTATCTCCATCACTATAGTAACAACACCTTGATATGTGAAATTCAAAATGGCATCACACAGCCAGTCTCAGAATTCTGTTCTGATATTCCATTTCTGCCTACATTAGTTTGATAATTCATGGGGAGGGGGAGGAAGGAGAGAGAAGTCAGTGAAAGCTGAAGATAATCAGAATGCCTGTGCTGTCAATCACTCCTGAAACATGTGTCACATAGAATTTTTCATTCTCCAGCTAGACCAGTACAATTAAGCCATTTTTCCTACATTTCATTACCATGAGATCAAGACTCTACTACTAATAAAACCCATAGAAATACATTCTAAAGGTAACAACTAGAAGCTGATTGACTGTAAAAAGTTTTCAACTTACTATTTTTAACAAATGATGACACAGAAAGATGTATGACATCACAAGAAATCCTGGATGCTAAGACAGCAGTTGTAGCCAAGGTAGACATCCAGAAAGTCTATACACAACAGGACTAGTGCAACTGACTCCTTACTGTGGATCACGTCATTATTGTACACGCACATCTCTGAGCCACAGAGATTTAGCACAGAAATTAGCACAAAATGCTGCAAGCTGCTAATCAAGTGATGTTGAACTTTGAAATAACATGGAACAAGGCTAGCTTTCATGCACAGTTTGTAAATTACAAGTAAAATAAACTTCCAAGTACAACTCAAAAACCTGGCTTCACCTGAGCTCTCTTGTCTCAAATTCCAAATTATTTGGAATTTGATTACGTGAAAGTCCTGCTCCCCACAGCACGCTACTATTAATGGCATCAGAAATATCAGAGCTGAGACTGTCTCAGAAACAGTGTTTCACATAGGAAGATTTTGAAACCTGCATTCCTCCTTGGTCTGACAATGCAGAAACACGTCCTTGGTTAAGAGTTATAATTTATCTTTGCCACGCAATCTATCAGATGTAAAGGCACCTTTTGTACTCCATTAGATCACAGATAAATCAGTGAAGACGCACTAAGACGGATGACAGAGTTAGTGCGACAGGCTAAGAAAAATCATTTCTTGAGTGCTTGGAATAGATGTGAACAAGACTACTTTTGTCAAGGACAGAGAAGAGAATGCTGCAGTTTTGCAGATGATGAGAGCAAGGATACAAGTTTCAGCTACTCAAAGTATCTTAGAGATTTTAAATACAGAGGCAATCTTCAAGATTTAGACAGTTTGAATAAAAGGATCTAGAAAGAGCTCAAATTACAGATCTAAGTGACAGGGAAGATAAAGTTCTTGTCCCCAGTATTTTTTTTCCTTTTTTAAAGGGATAAAAAACCTCAGGTTTGTATCACACAGAAAGATGAAACTATGGGAGAGACCACAAAACAGGAGGTGGTTGCTTGAACAGCTGGCAATATTAAGAGCATGGAGAAGTTAACCTGTCAGAGGCATACATACAAGCAGGTGAAGTAGAAAGAAGGCTACATGAGCCAAAGACAGGGTAAGAGGTTGCCTGGATTGCAAAGACAAACTTCAATCAACTCTAGCATGGACAAATAAGTGGTCTTAATCCTCAGATTTCACAGAATCAGAGTAATTTAGGATGGAAGGAACCTTTGGAGGTCACCTAGTCCAACAATCACACACACATCACCCCACACATACACACAATGAAAGCAGGGCTAACTTCAAAGAGTTTTCAGAGATATCTCACGTGTAAAACCAAGAAATGAGAGAAGCGATATCAGGACCTATCCCCTGTAAGCCTGATTATGGAAAGAAGAAAGAAAGAAAAAAAAGGAGTAAAGCTTATAAAACACAAAGTCTGTGAAAAGAAAGAACACATTACCAACAAATCAAAAAGCAAGCGAAGTCAAAAGACAGGGAAAATGTCTTGCAGAGGGCAAAGAAAGGGCAATTTTTATTCGTTATTTCTTTAAAATGTTAATAGGATTACAATTCTCAAGTTCTCTGCCTAAGACAGTAAAGGGAGTTATGTAAAGTAAGCCTCCAAAAAATCATTAAGTTTGAAAGAGTCTTATGATTATGCTATAGTATTTACTCTTCAGGCAATGCATTTGACATCACAGCAAATGAGGCATAAACAAAGATCATGAACATGTTAAACAAAAAGCAATACCAAAATTTTCCCTTCTACACTACTAATTGAAAACAGGTGCAGCCTTTATTATTCAATCCTGAAAAAGTCATAATGAGAAAAGAACACTCCTTGCATGCGAGGAACAGAAATCCTTTCATAATTATGTTCCATTCAGCAACCACTGACTTAGAAGACAAAAAAGAAAGAAAAAGAACAATAGTGGGGTCTTTAAAAGTAGCAATTTTATATTAGAGCCATTGATTTCATCAAGATATCTATGATTATTACCACTCCCATCACTAAGCTGTTCAGCCCAGCACAGTCTCATATTTAAGTTTGGCATCCCAACTCATAACAAGAGGTGTAACAGAGAAACATGTCTGACTCAATGCTTACAGCATCAACCCAAAAAACCTTCAACAACATATGGAAGAACCTTCTGGTAAACCTATGTGAAGCACAACTTAGAAATCCAACATCCTAAAGCTGCTGATGAAATGAGAGGATGGATGGGAAGTGCTTAGAACAGATGTGAACATGACTTTTGTCAGGGCTGAGATCTGAATGCTGCAGTTTTGAAGACTATGAGAGCCAGGATTGACACTTCAAGTGCACAAAGTATCTTAGGGAAAGGGATCTAAACAGAACATACATTTTTCAGGCCACCTTTCTCCCTTGATAGGCAAACCTTTCTTTCATATAAAATCATGCAACTGCTACTGTACAGCCTTTCTAATAATCCACCAGAATTTTAAGTTACTTTTCCAGAAAGAAGAAAGCACGCTCAATTGTTGCACCACTGAGTAAGAAGTTAACAATACCAGCTTATTCCTGGAGCACACAGGGTTTTAAGAAGGCCAATGCATCACTAATATTAAGAATTGCTAGTAGCTCCCTTTGTACCTCCCTACTATTATAATTAATAGACCAAGAGACAACATCCTTACATTGTGCAGGCACAGCGCCCTGCACTGAGGACAGAGGTGCGGAAAAACAGGAGATCAATGTACAAGTTACAGAGCACAGAGAGACAGGGTATCTAGACATAATTTAGGCAAGTCTGAAAATCCCAGTTACATAAAAATAATCAGAATGGCATTTTCTGCCTTTAACTGAATAATTACCTGGCTGACTGTACTGATCTTCGTAAGCATCCAGCCAATAAAATCTTAAAACTTGATCATCATTTTCCCCATTCACAAGCGGAAGGAGATTGGGGTCCAGCTGAACTTCTGCCACTACTAGATCAGCTTCGTCCTCATCAATTCCATCCCAACACGAGATATCTGGGAGCGAACTTCTGCAGGTTTTGCAGAAGAAGAAAGAAACAAGAAGTAAAATTCTGCCTTTGCTATAACCACCACCGCTTCACTTTTTTTCAGCCCTATATTCTCAAGCCTTTTGTTGCTCTTTCCACTACTAACAGACGGGTTTCCTCAGATTTCTTCTGAAATGAAGGATGGAGTGACAAAGAGAGAAACCCACATACAAGTACAATTCTCAGTACACAATGCACAGGCTTTAAAAGTCATTCACCTGGTATTTCAGCCTTGGTCATTCAAGCCTTCACATAACAAATATATCCATCTGTACAAGTTGCTCAGTAGGAACAGATTATTTCAACAAAACTACCTTTTCAGTCATTAAAGATTTAAGTCTTTTTAATCATTCAAATATTTTACAGTTTAAAGTTATGGAAAGATATGATTCAAGATTCTTCCACACAATAGAAAGAAATGGGGGAACCCCACCTTTTTTCCTATTTCCTAAGACATGGCTGGTCACCATGTGAAATTACTTTTAGTGACAATACTTTTAACTACAACTACCGTTATGAAATACTTCCACAGTCGCTTAAAATAAGCATCGTTAGCCATTCCTCAATTTTGGTTATTGGCATCAAAATTCATTGTTTAACACTCACATTGAGTCATCTCAGTGTACTGAAATACATGTTATGCTGTCATGTGCTAAATCCAAGAACATAAAGTATTTTTCAATTGAGTAGCTATTACTACATTCAACATTACCATTTTTAATGTCACTAGGAAAAAAAAACATTGCATAGCATTATCATCATTCTGTCTGTATCATCCCACTGGCAAAGACAAATATGAAGATATATCTAAGCCTTACTGGTGGAAGAAAAAAAAAAAAAAAAAGACTCTTACAAGACAGATGTCTCTTTCTTCTCTGATCCCAGCTGCTCTGTCTCTTTCTTTTCAATTTCCTTGTGTCTCTTCAAGCTTTCAGCTGTCTCAGGTACAGCTTCCACATCCTCTGCTTCCATAGGTTCATCAAAGTCCTCCTCATCAAAATCCATCATTCCCTGATCATCATCTGGAAGTGTTGCACATAGAACTAAAGGATTGAGTCATTACAATCACACACTGTATGCTACAGCAGTATGCAGATAGCATACTATATGCATGAACATAATACAGAGTATTAATATACAAACAAAACATCGCATTTAAGCTAAGCATCTAACTAGTATAAACTAAGAAGTGTTTTAACACTAAAATGCCATTTTTAAAGAGCTTCCAGAACTGGGTTTTGATTTCTCTTTGATACCTTCAATAGCTTTCTCTTCTATTGTCTTCACTATTCCCCCATTTTCTGTAGCTTTTTGCACATGCTTGGTATCCTCATTTTCAGAGACTATGACAGATTTTGCTGTGTAATTCGGATGTTTAGGATGAAATGAAGATGGAGGAAGAGCTTCCTTTCTGAGATGAGGAGGAGCTTTCTTTGATATAGGGGTGATTACCTGAAAGACATTTTAGCCACAAGTTGAAAAAATTCTCTTAAGAGCAAAAAAAGGAGGGAAAAAAAAAAATCTAGCACTCACTATTTGCAGAACTAGTAACCAGGGCTAGAGGAAAAGCTCCACATATTTTGCAGCATGATAGCTAAAACTCCTCAAAAGTAAACTTTGAATTCTACAGTATCATTTCTGCTGCAATGTGTTTCTATTGTAATTTTTACAAGCAGTTTATAACAGGCCATGGTTGACATTTAATGACGTTTGGGGTTACTTGCACTATTTTTCCCACATAGTGCTACTCCATTCCTAAATTAAAAACTGTGTGTCAACTGAATATGTGATAATGTATATCAGGCAGGGACAGAGCCTGGAACAACTGGGGAAGGCCAATATGGCAGTTTACACCTGTTCATAGCCGTAATGAGTTCAAGATGTCTACCGGATACCATGGGTCCACAGAACAGAGCGCTCCTCCACTGGATTTCTTCGTGCTACAGACATGACAGGGAGAGTGAGGAAAACAAAGAAACCCCATTTCAGCACACTCTTGCAAGCCTAAACTCTGAGGCAATAAGCACAGAGTTTGTTTTTCAGACAGGATACCACTATGGCACTACAGAACCTCTGCTTATGGAAGATGTGTATGAAGTGGCCTCCACCATGACCAACAACAGGTCTCTGCATCCACTGGCCCTTAATCTGCAGCAAGGTCCAAAACCTTTCTCTTTGGGGAAAGCTGTTATTTACAGACATGGAATATAGAGTTGCAGTCATTTCTAGGGTTTTAATCTCAGTACAGCTATTTCTGCTGTGGGCAACGCCAGTCTTAGCCCTTCACGCACCTTAAATAGAAAGCAAACATTACTTCATCTACCTTCACAATTTTTCGCTAGCTCAGCCAAATGAATTTATTCATACTTATATTTCTGCTCGTCTTGAAAGTAGAAAGCATCACTGCCATCTTGCTTTTTATGCCCACTTATTTTCTAAGGCTGCACTCTTCGTTCTCTTCATCTGTTTCATCATCTAAAATCTCCAATTCCTCCTCCTACGACCACAGAAGGTATCATCTGAACAGCCTATCTCAGAATTAATTTCCTTCTCAATGTTTCCTACTAAGTGACCACTGTTTTGCACCACAAAGACCCTCTCTTACTTTATCTCCCCGTTTTTTTCTTTTTCAATTATTTCCAGGCTCCAACACAACTGTTGAAATGAGTGCCACTGTTGACTATTTTCAGCATAAGAGCTGATGTCACTATTACACAAGGCTTCACAAATCAGCTTTATCTACTCTACTCCATTTGCCCTTTACACACTCTTACCAAATATCTCATTGTATTTCCAGTTATAAAGTCCTTCTCATTTACCAGAACTCTTAACAAAATGCTAGCCTTCCACCCTTAGCAGCCTGTCCCTCCTTTCACTCCAAAATATTCCACTAGGGTAAACTTCTATCCATAGCTTCAATTTTCCATTTGCTTTCCATTTCTGCAGAAAGTTAGTTTCTTATCCTATACTCTTTTTTCTGCTTATTTCACTTTCCATCATCCTTTCCTTGCCATAGGGTCTTTTCTGCTCTTAAGAAATAAGAGACAAAGCAGCTCACCTTCATGTGATGCACCTAATATTATAAAAAGTTTTGCCTGTCAAATGTAACAGCTACATACTACTACTACACTAAAGATACAGAAAGAGTTCTATTCTGTTTATGTATTAACATGGAAGGGAAAGACGAAAAATGCCTCAAGTTACACAGTAACATTGCTAAGGAAGCTAATGAGAAAAGTAATTTCTAGAAGGTGAAATAAAAGACAACAGTATTCAAATCAACCAAAATACAGATTAATACTTATTAATGAGAACTTTTTTGATTTATTTACCTTAGGAGTTTGAGACTGCACAGAGAAGGGATTCAGTGGTACTCCAGCAGATCTTTTCCTTTTCAGCATTATAATTGGTGGTGGACTTATCTGAACAGTCTAAATATTGAAAGAAAAGAGAAAGCAACAAAATGAAGAAGTGTTGTTTCATGTTTTCTTTTGCCTTGGTTAGTAACGTTTTCCAAAGAGAAAGAAGGCCACCGGTATTTCCCATTTGCCAGGAAAACACACCTCCTAATATACAACTCAGCTACAGAAAAAGAAGTCATCTGAGCAATCAGCCCATGAAGACAGACACTAGAATTTTTTTGGTAGACAGTTTGAGAGATAAACTGTCATGAATAAGTGAAATACTTTTCAAACAGTGGCCATTTCAGTAGCTAACTGTGTCTTCAAGGTACAAGTATCAGAATAACTGGTGGGATGTTCTTCCTGCCTGCTGAAACAGTAGTACTGAGCACACATGCCTTAAAGGCGGAAGTGTTCCTTCAGCACTGTCACACTAGAGAAAAACCCATTTTAATTTATTTACATGTACAGATATTTTATACTCATCCTTATCAACAGCTAATAACAAAAGAAATTTTAGAGAACAACAAAGCCAAAAAAACCAATAGCTAACTACTATTTAAGTAAATAGAAGCCATAGTGTAATTATTAACATTATTTCCCCTAATCAATGCTCCACAAAATGTGACAGCATTAAAATGCATTTGCTTAATGATTTGATGGGTTTTGATAGCCTAAGACATTATAACTCTCAATCAGATGTCATAGGGAGGAGTAAAATAGTAAGCACACAAAACCAAGAGAACAACTTTACATTGGAACATCTACACCCGTCTCACTGCTCTGTAAAAACACATTATGCTTATTATGACACAACATATTTCACTATCTCACCACTACAGTGGTTTCATGTTTTACATGTGAGTAATCCTTTCAGTTTTAAGAAATCCTGCTAAGGGGCATTAACTCATTGAAAAGTCCTTAATGACAACAGCCTCATGTGAGACAGTCCAACCCTGCTATGGCAGCCATCCTGCACTCCTAACTCAGAGGAAGTGTTAATCTGGTTCTCTGTAGCAAATTGTGGAAAGCAGGAGGAGGCAGACACAAGTTCAGGCTACGTCATCTGCTGAGATAGTCCTCCCTCAGCTTCTCTCCTGAACCCAAACACGCCAGAGTCCTCCCTCAGCTTCTCTCCTGAACCCAAACAAGCCAGATGGAAACGTCCTACAGTATGTTGGCTGGACCGTGGTAATATACATCCATGGTATACACGATTCAGATGCAGATAAGTCCTGTTTTACTCCAAGCTGACTAAAACCTAGAAGGCTGCATCAGCACAGGCTCTACATCACATTAACATAAACCAGCTCTAATCAGGAGATAGTAGTTTTGGCTTATCGAACCAATACAGTCATGCAACTGCTGCATGGTGGAGATGACAGGCAGACTGCATACATACGTGGAATACACCAAGTAGATGTGCTATGGAAGAAATCAATCTTAGATGGTATAGTTTTAGGAAGAACTATTTTCTTGATGTGTTCCACGGCAAGAAAAATGAATGCACTAAGGTGTTTCAAGCAGTTTTTATTAATATACTCACTTCAGCATTAAGATCTTGAAGAATATCCCCTAGTAAATCATCCTTTGACAGGTCCACAATTTTCTGTAAGATAACACATTAGCCAAACAGTTCTTAGTTATACGTGCAAATGCAATCAGGAGACAGAAGCAAAGGACTAAAGGGTTTCTACAAAACACATACAACATTTTCAGGAATGCCCCCTACACAACAGATTGTAATAGGAGTTTATGTCTTGCTACACACAAGAAAATTAAATGAGCCCTTGCTTTATTCTACTCCCACTGAAACACTGCAAATAGGTTAGAAAACTTTAAATTCAAAAATGTAAAAACTTACATCTGTGTTTTTCTTCCCAGCATTGGCCATAAACATAGACTTAATTGTCTTTGGCTTTGACACCACAGATTTTTTCACGTTCTTTTTACCAGCCATAGATGTTTTGCCACCTTTTCCTACAAAAAACATAAAATTGTGAATTCTGCATCAGAAAAGCTCAATGTTTAAGGGTCCAGATATTAGCAGGAATAGATAGCTGTGGTAGTCTACTTCTTTCTTTCTTCCACTTTTACACTGCTGGCTGAAATGAAGCCTAAGCATCTTTCATTTGCTGTCAGGTTTCTAACAGCTGTCATGTGCACACACCAGGAAAAAAAAAAAAGAAAAGCAAAACCCCATCAGCACCCTATCTTTCGTAGTCACATCAGAGATGCTCTTTGCATACTCAGGTTCATACTACAGAAAAGGACCAAGATACTTTACATGGAAGCATGTCCAAAAAAAACCTGCGAGTGTCCATGAGTTTGGCACTAGGCTTGGATTCTCAACATCAAACTCAATTTCTCAGTTTACCACCCACTTCATAAAAGTTGGCAAAATCATTTGACCCCAGATCCTTAAAAGCATACAAGTATTTTAGTGACAAGAGAGACTACGCATACTTTAGACACTGGCTTTGGAAACCAAGCTCATCGCTAGATGCATTTGTTCTAGCAATGAATGTATATCCCACAGAAGACTGTAAGCAAAATTGCCCAGTAGTGCTGAAGTGGTTAGCAGTGATTTGACCTCAGTTTGTGGACCTCTATCTTCTGCATCACGGAGGCTAAACAAAATCCACAGTTACCAGGCATAGAACTACAGAGCTTCAAGTCACATGTCATTTGACCATATTCACTACAATACTAATGCCAAAAAGCTGCCTGTTTTAGATACCTTTTAAAAGCCACTGGAAGACTTCCTGGAGCAGTCATGGTCAACCTACCTTTCTTATTTGAACCAAGAGCATCATCATCCAGATCTTCATCAAAGATTTCTCTTCCATCTTCTATATAACCTACCCCATCTGTAGAAAAACAAATTGTTAAAAATTTACGTTTTAAATTCTGTCTTCTGATATTTTAAAATATATTCATAATCCAAAGTTTTACATATTTAAATACTTCTTCCCATTTAATACAGAGCAAAAGTTATAAATGCAAAAGTGCTAAAAACTATAGCACTCAGCTGTATAATTTATTAGACTAAATATATTATTACGTATTTAATTAGAAATTATCAATTACAGTACTTCTTTTCAAAGTTCTATCACTGATAACTGGAAATAAAATTTCAAAAACAGTTCTTAATGGAAAAATATTTTCATTACCATCCTAACACACTACTATGAGAAAAATGCAAAAAATTCATTTCCATATAAAAGCTTATCTTTTTCTTGTCTCCTAAAACAATTTGTAAGAGTACTAACTATAACTTACCTCAAATCATGCACATTAGGAAGTCTAACTGAGTTATAATAATATTACCAAAATAACTCTCCAAATGAATGTGAACTTACCATCATCGACAATCCAGTCATCATCCTGACGTTCTCGGACCATCTTGGAGTATTCGTCTTCATCTATTTCATCATAAACACCTGTGAACTCTTCAACCTACAGTTAAGGTATGGGAACTGTTAATCCTCAGTATACCATTACTGATTAATATAGGTCATCAGTAAGAACATAAAAGTTCCCAAGAAATGCACAGTTTCCTACACTGTTACATTGTTCATAACTAGTAAGCACACTTATTCGTTCAATTTAAGATTCTTTTTTGGCAGTGACAAAAGACACAGTATATTGAAACTCAAAATCTGCTGAAGCACTGGGAGAGATTTCATTTGAAACTGACTTGCTTTATGGCTCATTTCACATGACACCACCCCCACTCCCCCCACCCCCAAAAAAACACCAAAAAAATAAAAATCCTAGCAATTGAGACTTCTAACCTTTGGCTCTCGTCTCAAACCCCAAGATGAGTTCAATGAAAAGGAAGGTGATTTGATGTTCCCAAGCATAATCTGAAAATGCCCTTTTGTGCCTCAATTTGCATGTTAATGATCTACACACTTCAGGCTTTAGATTTATCCACCTCAACGTGGAAGTCACTTCCTGTTGGCATTACAATTAATTGGACAGCATCAATGTTACACTGCCAGACTTCAGTTCTACCAGTTAAATACTTACGTTTTGTCTTTTTCTGGAAGCACAGCATATCAATATTAATACTTTTCAGTCATGTAAAGCTTTGAAATTCATTTAAAGTTTAAAATCATTTGAAGTTAAAAAAAAAAGTACTTCCCATCATAACATTAATTACAGAATTAAATTTTAAAAGTTGGTCCTTCCCTGTGGGATAGTTATCAAGCAATATCAAGCATGTTTGACTTGCAGTTAATAAAACTGTTCTAGTTTTGAAACCAGGAAGAAACAAATAAATGATACTAGAAAGCAGCAAAACAATTGCAGTTACATTCTGAAAAACATACACTGTTAAAAAACAAAAGCTGATCTGAAAGGCAGATTTTGTTTCCCGTAACTTTTAGGTATGTAAAAACGGTAGTTAAGCATCTCAGCTCACGTTCACTTTTTATTACAAAGATGAGGAATTTTCACCTCGTATTTTATTTTTTCACCAGCTTTGGCTTTTTTCAGACGTTCCAGTGCTTCTTGCTGGCCTCTTCTAGACTTCTTCTCACGTCTAGAACGTGATGCTGCAAAACTTCCAGATTCATGCATAGCTGCAATTAATTAAAAACAAGAGAAATAAGTCTAGTAATGAGCTGCTGTTACCTTTGGTACTTAGTGTTCAGTGATGTATTAATAGATGGCTGCAGTTTTGCTTAAAATGAACATAGAAACCTCCTTGGCTAAAAGCACACAGATGGCTCTTGATAAGCCGACTCTGGAATTATACTGAAGGCATGGTCTCAGACAGAGATCAGACTTCGTGCCAGTTCACACTCAACAAGAAGCTACCACCTAGATTTCCAAAGCACCTCTCAAATCCCATCAACCCTTATCTGAAAAGGATCCCCCCACTCTTTCCTTGGGAATTTCCAGCTCCTTTTATTTTGCATGTCTCCATGACAACTCAGGAACAGACTTGGAAAAGGCCTATATTGCTACAAAGCAGTAATGTGTTTTTTTAGGCAGTTTCACAAGGTTTAAGAGTGCGGCTAGATCGAGACAAACTAGTAATCTGTTGACAGCAGAAGACTGCCACCCCATTGGCTTGTACACTTTCTTCTGTTTGCAACGCTCTTCCCAGCAAGGTGCTCCCCGCTTCTCTTGACCTTTTTCCTCTGTTTGGTTTTGTTTTGGTTTTTTTTTTTTTTTTTTTTGAGGGGAACACATTTATCTGACCGCAGAGAATGAATGGTCCCAAGCCAACTTATGAAAGCAGACAACTAGCCCAGTAACAAGACTGCAGGTTTTGTGTGACAAGCTGAATCCCGCAGCTGCAGTCGGAGACGACCCAGGGCTGCATAAGCAGCCAGGCCAGGCCCAGCCAGGCAGAGGAGAAGGCTAGTCCCTTTCTGGTGACAGCAGGAGGCCAAACTGTTGGTAGAGATGCACCTTGGCAGCGTGGCTGAAGCAAATAAGTAAGGATTTGTATTGTTACAGGCTGGAATGCACTGAAAAGGAGCATTCACACTGACCGGTACCACATGTGGAAGAACTGCAAAGATGTAACACTTTAGGTGTATTTATACAAGATTTGCTGACAATCGTTTGATTTTACTGTAAGCAAGCGCCTAAGGCAAGGCGCTCCTCCCGAGACAAACGCATTTCCACCCCCGGCTGAGACCACCCGCGCCGGTGAAATGCCGGCGCGTCCCCCAGCTGTGAGCGCCCGAGCCGGCGGCCCGTGAGGCGGAGGTAAGCCCACACACAGCCCTTCCGCCCGGGATAACCCGGCCTCACCGCTGTGCGGAAACCAGCGCCGGCGCGGGGCAGCGGTGCGGGGCCCGCCAGAAACCGCCCCTCCCGGTATAACACCCCACCACCACCCCCCGCTCGGGCAGCGCAGCTACCGCCCCGCCAAGTCACCCCAAGGCCGGGGGAACGTGGGACGCAGCGGGCTCCAGCCCCCCTGTGCCGCCGCTCAGCCCCGGCCCCCCCGTAGGCGATGGGCCCTCTCGGAGCGCTGCCCCCCACCCACCCGCCCCCCGCTCGCCGCGCACGCGCCCTCCCGCGCCCGCGCGGGCACCCGGTGCGCGCGCTCTCCTCCCTCCCTCCCTCCCTCCCTCCCTTCACCCCACCTCCCCGAGCGCCGCTGCCCTGTTGCCCCCCCCCGCCTAAAAACCGAAACGACGGCAGCCACCGCCCCGCCGCGGAGGGGGACGCTGCCGCCCCAGGCGCCCGCACGCCCCGTCCCCCCGAGCGAGCGCCCCGCGGGCCTCACCGTCCCGGCTCTGAGTCCCGCTCTCGGCCATGGCGCCCGCGCGCCCCGCTCGCGCCAAGGCTCCCGAAAGTGGCGCGAGACGGGAGCCCCGCGAGCCGCCGCCGGGGCGGCAGCCAATCAGCAGGCGCGGCGGCGGCTCCGGCCGCCCTGCGCGGGGGCGGGTCCGGCGTCGCCGCCCGGGGCGGGGTATGAGCCGCGGCCGCCGGTGGGGCGGAGGGAAGCGCGGGTGGTCGGGGGGAAGAGGCCTCCGTCCACCTCCCTCCTCAGGGCCCAGCGCGGGAAGGAAGCCCCGAGCCAGGCGGAGCCACTTCCTGGGCGAGGCCTGTGCCGCCTCCGCCGGCGTGTGTCGGCCTGGGCTCCGTCCGAGGCCTGGGCTGGCGCCTCCGGTCGCAGCGGGAGCCCTTTCCAAGACGTTGCGCGTAGATGCGCTCGTTAATTCGTCCCAAGGGTTCCGAGTAAGAGTGGCTGCAGGTCAGAGCCATCCAGTGAGTTGCGTCTGAGGGATTTCCAGCAGGGCTCCCACCTGCTGCAAGGGCGTAGGGGCCCATAAACCGTAGTGGTATGGTGCCTTCCTTGGGGCAAAATAGCGTAAGTGCACGCTCCTGAATTGGGAGAAGGTGGTGGTTGGTTTCAGCCGTTTCAAAACTGGAGCCAAGCTGTAGCGTAAGGGTCAGGGACCGCCTGCAACAGCATTGTTAGCGGGTCAGTAGCTGCTGAGAGAAATGGAGATTTCTCGTGCAGTTTTAAACAATATTTATAGGAGGGTGATCATGGCAGACTAAGAATAACATCCATAATAGCCATGGGTTTCTTCTCATGTATTTAGAGTAGGTACCGTTATCCTCTGTTATGAGTTTCAGGAACTGTTTCAGTAAATTACTTCCTAGTCTCTTCAGAGACAGGTAGTGGTCAGCCAGCTTAGTGACAAAATAGATAACAAAGTGGATGCCTTCCTATTTCCCAAATCCCTTTACCTTTTTTCCCCTTCCTTGCTAGACATAAAATAGATCCAGACTGCATTTCTTAAGAGGCAAGTGCACAGAGGGTTCATAGAAAAGACCTGTTAGCTTTTGCCTTGCATACACCTGATTCGGGGGGCGGACCAAAGGTGGGGTATGTTCTGCTCATCTTGATCCAGCAGCAAAGCAGCAATGCCTTCACCCACATGAGTCAAGAGTATTATACACCAGCCTTCAGCTGAGGAGCAAGAGCTGTGTCTGGAAAAGGATGTATTTCAGTCTCAAGTATATTTGGAAATGTTTCTAAAAGCATCAGTTAAGACAACTGGAGCTTTACAAGTACTGTCCTCTAAAATGGCTTAGATCTGCTTAGAACCGTGCTCTTTTTTCAGGTGTCATCAGTGTTGGCCAGTCACTACCCAAAGAACTTACCACCTTCATTTGCAGAATTTTCTGGAGAAGCCTTTGCTGCTCATGAAAATATGTGGGCACTGACTCCAGCTTCTTGCAAAGGCAGGTAGTACCAACGCTTCAGAGCCGTTTGAGAGCGAATAGGACTCTGTCCTTAGGGCTGATATGCTGTTCCAGGAGTGTTAGCTAGTAGTATATGGCCTGATTATAGTATTTTCAGCTATCTAGAAGAGAATTTTTATGGTTCTGGGACTGAAAATTATTTTCCTTCTCCACAAGGACACCTTTGCATTGACAAGAGAAAAATAATAAAATAAAAAAAAAACAACCCCACAGTGATCCTTCTAACTTATCTATCCATTTGCTAGTACAACACTGCCTCTCACTGCTGGACCTAGCCTTAGATGGAAGCAGAAGAACCGCTCTAATCACCTGTAGCAGCTCCCTGGTGCCAAAAGAGACCAGTCTGCTCCCCCAGCCACCCCAACAGCCAGAATGCCTGTTCCCAGGTACTCGAGAGAATAAGACCACCCCTCTCAGCAGTAGCTAGTTATTACATCAGCTTGGCTGTAGCAAACCCACATCCCTGGAAACACTGACAGCCATCAGAAGTGTCATGGTTTAACCCCAGCCAGTAATAAAGCAGCAGCAGCCACTCGCTCACCCCTCCCTCCCTAAGGGGATAGGGAGGAGAATGGAAAAAAACCTCGTCGGTTGAGATACAGACAGTTTAATAGGATAACAAAGGAAGAAAATTATAACAATAATAGTAGTAACAATAATAACAATCACAATAACAACAACAATCATCATCATCATCATAATACAAGTGATGCACAAATGCAATTGCTCACCACATGCAGAAGGAAAAAAACAACCTAATGCCCTGTCTGTTTCCAAGCAGCAAATCAGCTGCCAGAGTAGCTTTGCCAGTTATATCTGGAGCATGACACTCTGTGATAGGGAATGTCCCTCTGGCCAGCCTGGGCCAGCTGTCCTGGCTGTGCTCTCCCAGCTTCTGCTGCACCTGGCAGGGCGTGAGAAGCTGAAAAGTCCTTGACTGAGTGTAGACACTACAACTACCCAGCAACAACTAAAAACATCAGTGTGTTATCAACATTGTTCTCACACTAGATGCAAAACACAGCACTAGGTTGGCTACTAGAAAGAAAATTAACTCTATCTCAGCTGAACCCAGGACAGGAAGAATGCTTGTGTGACCTACAGATGGCCTTTCATGTGTGTATCCACTGTTTGTTTGGGTTTGTTCTGTTTTTAAACACATGCAGAAAACAAGATCACATCACTGAGCATGATGTGGGGTTCAAATTCAGAAGCTACTCAATTTTTTAAGCTACAATAGAGAAACGTTTATAGAATAACAAAGTCACAAAATTGTTCAGTTTGAATAAAGTGATACTGCATTTCACATATACCTAGCTTTCACATGCTTTGGAATTTTGAATTGACTGGATTTTAATGGTTTTGATTAAAATAATACACAAACAGTTGCATGTTTGCAATTCAGGTGATGCCATGATTTGAGCCGGTACACAGTGATACAGTTAATTAACCAAACTGAAGTTGTTGCCATAGCTCCACTGTGGGACAGCGCAGATCAAACAAAAGTCTTTTTCATGAATGCTAGTTCAATCCTGACATTCATCTCTGGCCGTAACAAGAATGCATCTGTTTCCTGCAGCACAGCATAACAAGCATATTTAAATACTGCAGGGGAAAAAAAAAAAGTGTGTGTGGGGAGGGAGGCGGAAGATGTGCTTTGCTTTGGAAAAAAAATAACCCAGCAAGATTTGGGACTTCCTCTACTAAATGGCTTTATCACAGCAGAGTACTTTGAGCTGATCTTTAACCTCCCTTGGGACAGTGATAGAACAACAACTTGGCATGACCTTTGCTCAGTTGTATTTAAGTACAAGAAGTGGGAATTCTGCTGTGCAGTTCAGAGCCACCCAAGGTTCTCTCAAGGAAAGTGTGACAGCTACGGAGAAAAGGGCAAGAGAGGCACCGTAATGAAGATGCTAGGCAGCAAAAAACGCAGTACAGAAGAGGAAGCTCAAGAAACTCCCAGATTTCAACGAAAGGTGACAAAGATGTATTTTCTGTGTTGTTTTCTTAGAGCTATAATTTAAATACATAACTTATGAGTAGAAAATATTGTAAACTCATTGCAAGAGCTCCAAGATAATATAAACAGTAGTACATACTAACATAGGAAAGTAGAAATGGGGTATAGTATCAAACCTAGCTTAAAAGGACAAAATTATTACAGTATTGAGGATTATTCTTGTCTTCCTTTCTATGTCTAGGGCATACATGATCTGTCTCAGACAGTAGGACAAAAAGTTAAAGCTCTCAGATTCAGACATTGCGTGTTTAGCTTATGGTTGGTAATATTTTGATGATGGAAAAAAAATCTGTTGAAACTGAGGTGGCATAAAAATCAGAACGTGAGTAAACCATGAATTATAGTGAGGTAGCAAATTCACCTGTGCTATGTCTAACTCAAAATGCCTAAACATTATTATATCATTGTTAAGTACAGACTGTCTTTGTGGAGAATTGCGTGTGTGTGCATGCTAGAGCTCAGGATATAAGTGTATATGCTCTATGTGTATGTTTCCTACAAATATGGAGTATTTAATTCTCTTACTTTTAATAGAATCATGGAATCATTTAGGTTGGAAAAGACCTTTAAGATTATTGAGTCCAATCATAAACCTAGCACTGCCAAGTCCAACCACCTAAGTCCCTAAGCACCACGTCTAAACGTCTTTTAAATACCTCCAGGGATGGTGACTCAACCACTTCCCTGGGCAGCCTCTTCCAATGCCTGACAACCCTTTTGATGAAGAAATTTTTCCTAATACCCAATTTAAACCTTCCCTGGTGCAACTTGAGGCCATTTCCTCTTGTTCTATGGCTTGTTACTTGGGAGAAGAGACCAACCCCCACCTGGCTACAACCTCCTTTCAGGTAGTTGTAGAGACCAATAAGGTCTCCCCTCAGCCTCCTTCTCTCCAGACTAAACAACCCCAGTTCCCTCAGCTGCTCCTCATAAGACTTCTGCTCTGGACCCTTCACCAGCTTCGCTCCCCTTCTCTGGACACGCTCCAGCACCTCAATGTCCTTCTTGTAGTCAGGGTCCCAAAACTGAACACAGCACTCAAGATGCGGTCTCACCAATGCCAAGTGCAGGGAGACGATCACTTCCCTAGTCCTGCTGGCCACACTATGTCTGATACAAGCCAGGATGCTGTTGGCCTTCTTGGCCACCTGGGCACACTGCTGGCTCATATTCAACTGGCTGTCAAGCAATACCCCCAGGTCCTTTTCTTGCCGGGCAGCTTTCCAGCCACTCTTCCGCAGCCTGTGGTTTTGTCTGGGGTTGTTGTAACCCAAGTGCAAGACCCAGCACTCAGCCTTGCTGAACCTCATACAGTTGGCCTGGGCCCATCGATCCAGCTTGTGCAGATTCCTCTATAGACCCTTCCTACCCTCAAGCAGATCAACACTACCACCCAACTTGGTGTCATCTGCAAACTGACTGCACTCAATCTCCTCATCCAGATCATTGATAAAGATATTAAAGAGAACTGGCCGCAGTACCAAGCCCTGAGGAACACCACTTGTGACCGGCCACCAACTGGATTTAACTCCATTCCCCACAACTCTTTGGGCCTGGCCATCCAGCCAGTTTTTTACCCAGCAAAGTGTACACCCATCCAAGCCGTGAGCAGCCAGTTTCTCCAGGAGAATGCTGTGGGAAACAATGTCAAAGGCTTTACTAAAGTCCGGGTAGATAACATCCACAGCCTTTCCCTCATCCACTAAACAGGTCACCTTGTTGTAGAGGGAGATCAAGTTGGTCAAGCAGGACCCATGGGGTGACTGGGCCTGATCACCTGGTTGTCCTGTACATACCACATGATCTTTACATTGGTCTGAATTAATTCATGTTATCAGTCAATTAACAAAGTTTTTACATCTCATATGATCCAGCTCTGACTACTTCATTTCAGCAGCTGCTTACTAAACTACACTATTCATGTGACATTTCAACATGAATTACTTAACTGTATGGGGGGACTAAACTCCTACAGGAGCACAGATTACAGAAATTAAAAATGAAAAATCTCAAATTATTACTTACCAAGAGGTCTTTGTTTTCAAAACTCTTTGCAGGTAGTTAATTGATAGAAATATGAAGAAATAGATGCTTCTCTGTTTCTTTATCAGTAAAGACAATAATGCAAAGTTTATGTTCAAAGGGTAGGTTCCTTGCTTACCAGGCCTGTAAATACCTTTTGTTCACTGCACAGCTCTTTTTAATTTCCTGCCTGAGTTACATGCTATCATCAGGATGAAGAGAATAAAGTCACTATTAGGATGTTAAGGCTTTGAAATGGAAACAGGAAATAGAAACTAGGACAGCACATTAATTTCCATTCTGGCAGAAAAAAGGGTCTATGGAATGAACATCCAGAGATACTTTTTAAAAAAAGCCAAACACAAAACCAAACACATTAAACTCTGATTGTGGTTAAATTATAGCAAATCCTAGTAACTCGACCAGAACTGGTGGAGTTACACTAACCAGAACAGAGAGCAGAATCTCATCACCTGCTTGCCTAATACAATATACCTATTCAAGCCTAGCAGAAAAGTGCAAAATATTATAATGTAAATTAAATAGGGAAGACAAGCTAGAGCAAACTCACAGAGAATGAGCCCTCACATAATTATAATGTCTAAGAATTAAGTCTGATGCCAATGGTATTCAAAAGCATACAGTTATTGCCACAGCATGAAGATCTCTGTTTTAACTACTTTTAGCGCTCTCTCTTTACAATCTCATAAAAATGAACAATTAATGTATAAGCAGAATATTCTTGCAGAGAGGCTGTTACATTTCAAGACCTGGCTGAAGATCAAATGCGCTTTCATTGGTGAATACTCTCAGCATTCACCGTTTCACATTTCTTGGGCAGAAAGGAGGAAAGCATCATGATATGCTGCAAAGTCTAGTTGTGATCATGACATCTCTCTGTTGCTGGTAAAGACTGTGCTCACAGCGTGGGGAGCAGCAATAACCAACTGCTCCCTGCAGGCAGAGAGCCCAGCATGGTGAGGCTGACAGGGCAGCTGGGGCCCCAGCCCCTGAGGACCATGAGCAGGGCAGCCCAGGGATGGGAGGTAGGGTCAGCCTGGGTCCCAGAGTAGACAACTCCATGGTGATGAGGCAGGACCAAGGTCAAACCAGAAACGTGACTCAGGATCAGGTCCAGTGATGGTAACCTGGGTCAGATGCAGCCCAGTGATCACCAGGCAAGTCCATGGTGATGAGGCAGGTCCATGGTCAAGCCATGAAGTCAGCCTGTGGGTGGGGACCAGGATCAGGCCCGATGATGGTAACCATGGTCAGACACAGCCCAGGGATCACCAGATGAGTCCATGGTGACGAGGCAGGTCCAAGGTCAGGCTGGGAAGCTGGAGCATGGCTGTGGCTGAGCTGGAGACCAGCAGTCCCACAGCCCAGTTCCAGCAAGGACTGATGGCACAGGCCACAACGCAGAGCCCCCAAGCAGAGGACAGGGGACCCAGGTGAGGCTGGTGGGGGTGTCAGTGCCCTCAGGGCCCTGGCAGCAGACCGCCTCCCAACCCAGGTGTATCCTCACGCCTTAGAGATCTGGGTTCAGAAGGGGTTTGCTGTAGAGTGATTTAATTGGTGTGGGTTTTCAGTGGGCTATTTCATGGACATTGAGCCAGGGCAGGGACAAGGGCCTGGGAAAGGGCCATGACAGAGGGGTCCTGTGGGTGGCAGGAACCCTGGAGGCCAATCCCTCAGGAGCTGGGGCTGGGAAGGGAGCCAGCATGGTGGGGACACCGAAGTCCAGGGTCAGGCTGATGACTCAGGAGGAATCACTGGAGAAGAGGCACACAGCCATGTGCCAAGCTCCACTGGCTTAGGAAGGGCTTAGGAAGGCCTGAGCTAGTTGTCAGGGTGCAGCAAGGGTCAGCTGCTCCCTAAGGACAGGGAGCCAATGACATGATATGGCTGGTGGGGTAGGGACCTTGCCACCCAGGGCGCCATCCCACAACCCCAAGCAAGGTGAGGTGGGCAGGCCCAGCTGAGAGTCCAGGTCATCAAACAAGATTTTGGACTTGCCTCATCACCACAGGCAAGCCAGGAACGCAAGTCAGGGTCAGGTCTGCTGATGCCCAGCAATCACCAGGCAACTCCATGGTGATGAGGCAGGTCCTAGGCCAAAGTGGGAAATCAGTCCATGGGTTGAGGTCAAGATCAAGAGGGTCCATGGCCAGTCCCAAGTGCGATGCAGCTGGAGCCACCCACTCCTACAGCATGGTTCAGGCATGGACTGAAGGCCCGGGGCTGAACTGAAGTGGGGCTCTTTGGTGCTTGGGCAGCAGGATATGAGGACACTCCAGGTGAAGGTGGTCAGGGTTATTAAAGCCTATTAATGCATTCAGGGCACTGACACAGATCCCGTGTCAACCTAATCATATGGCCAGAGCCCTTCATTTATTATAACAAAATTTTACATACTGAATCACTTTCCATATTTATATTTGGCCTTCTGGTATCATTAACATTTCACTGTGCTAGGGCAGTGAAACTACAGAAGTTTAGTCTGTAAATTCAGTCACTAATTCTCTCATTCTTACATGTATTTTTCAAAAACTCATGACCTGCTTAGAAATTATTTAATCCACAAGTAATAACACAGAAACTGGGAAATTACTTTCCTCTTTCCCTCTCATCTTTCAACCATAAGTACTTCCCCAGTTTTTCTACCTCTCCCATATTTACTGAAGCTTTTATGCTGCCAGTGTTCTTCCCCTTAAGACGACAGCATAAATAATTTCATCATCTTGCTGTAGCTAGCTTCTCATATGTGTGGGAGCTTAGAATATTGGAAGGGACCTCTGGACATCTCTAGTCCTTCTCCTGCTCAAAGCAGGCCCAGATAGAGCAGATAGTCAAACCAGACTGGACACGGCCTGAGCGATCTCAAGGATGGAGACTCCACAGCATCCTGTTCTGTGCATCCAGACAATCTGTAGGGTAGGTTTACCTTCTCCCTGTCCCCCATCTCTCTTTCTGTGCTCCACAGGCCTTCTAGAAGGCCACTTCTGAAAATGGTGAAGCCTCACTCCTCTGAGTCATCCAAAGGTGAAAAGAACATAACTGATGTACCAGCCCATACCACCCCCTTTCAGACACGGCAGAGAGCCCACAGAAACACCAGCGCTATTGAATATGAGAACAAATTACAGTAATCTTAGTTCAGTATCATACCTGAGCAAAGTGTGAAAAATTAGTCCTAGGTCTTCCATTGTATGGTAAGTACACATAGGTAAGGTTTGAGAAGCTTTACTGAAACTCAGTGAAAGGATTAATAATTTTGTTGACTTTCTTAAAGATAGGTAGGAATTCATACAAGTCTGACAACTTGACTTTTGTGTTTAGCTATGTAAATCCAGAAAGCATATGAGGTTCTTTCTCGCTTTCCTGCAGTTGATTCTTCACAGTCTACATCTTATCTTCCTTCATTCTGTTTTTACAAATCAGAATTTCTTTAGGGAGTCTTTGCCCCTTCCCCCCTCCCCCTTTTTATTTAAATTAGTCTGTCAAAAAAGTAGCAAATGTAACCTTTGACTAAATGAGGTTTGGGGCTTTTTTAATTAAAAAAAAAAGGATTTTTTTTTGGTCCTGTTTCCTAATACTTCTTTCCAGCTTCACTCTACACAGTGTGACCTATATTTTCTTTTACTGCATGCTATTCATGCCCCACTCAAAGCAGAATGATTAGCCTCCTTACGTCTTACATCTTGGGAGGAGTTGGTGCTTCTTTATTTAAAAAGCTTATCACTATAGTGTACAAATGCCTCACAAATAGTGTAACACTTATCATCATAAAGGAGGGGTTGAGATTGTCTTTTCTGACAGGGAAGTGAGAGTAGAAAGGTTTTACAAATGGTGGATGACAAATTTGGGTTGTCTGTGTGTGATCTACCAAATAGTTAGCATTCTGCAGTGCTTCTCCGGTGTCTCCCTGTGTGTCCCTGTTCCACTGGCATCTGATACTGCTTTCCAACACTAGCCAGTCACAAATGTTTCCTTCCTTTCAAGTCCAGCTAAGATGCTTTTGATTCTTCCTTGTGTACACTAGCAGGAAAGTAACTGTGAGCCTGAGAGAAAAAGTCCTTCCAATCAGTTTTGGTGCCTTGATCTGCCTTAGTTTAGGCAAAATGGAAGATGCTTTTACAGGGAGAGGCCTGCAGAGTGTCCAAGTCCCAAGACTGAACATAGGCAGTTGTTCTGTAAAACTAAACAAGTCTGTGGGGTTGTGGGGTTTTTTTCCCCCACACTCAGTAATGAATGGGGTTTCCAAATACTTTGGTAGCTTAGAACCAAGAAAATACTCAGCGTACCAGTACCATACACATTGCCAGGGAGCTGGTCCTTAAGAAAAGGCAAACCAAGAGCCAAGGGAGAATCACATTGCCAGCAGGTCATGGTCCTCACCAGCCAGGACTCAGTCCCACAATACCTGCGCAAAATGAGCAGAACAGAACAGGAGAGGATGTCCCAGTCCAACCAAGAGTCCAGACCATAAGGCAATATCATGGCAATGAGGCAGGCCCAAGGTCAAGCCATTTATTCAATCTGCAGGTCAGGGTTAGGATCAGGTCCAGGAACCACCAGGCAGGTCTACAGAAATGAGGCAGGGCTGAGGTCGAGCCAGGAAATCAGTCTGCAGCTATAGGTCCAGATCAGGAGAGTCTTCAGGGAGAAGGTGTGGGGGTGCCCATGGGCAGAGGGTGTGGGTTAGAGGCCCCAGGTGAAGCTTGTCAGGGCCATCAAAGTCTTTTAGTGCCCTCAGGACCCTGACATAAATTAAGTGACTGTGGTGGGTTGACCCTGGCTGAGGGCCAGGTGCCCACCAGAGCCGCTCTATCACTCCCCTCTTTCATTAGACAGGGGAGAAAAGGTACAATGAAAAAAAACTTATGGGTCGAGATAAGGACAGGGAGAGATCATTCTCTAATTATCATCACGAGCAAAACAGACTGAACTTAGAGAGGGAATTCATCTTATTTATTACTAAGCAAAACAGAGTAGAGGAATGAGAAATAAAACCAAACCTTAAAAACACCTCCCCCCACCCCTCCCATCTTCCCGGGCTCAACTTCCCTCCCAGCTTCAACCTCCGCCCCCCCCAGCGGCACAGGGGGACGGGGAGTGGGGGTTACGGTCAGTTCATCACACGGTGTTTCTGCCGCTTCTTCATCCTCAGGGGGAGGACTCCTCTCATCGTTCCCCTGCTCCAGCGTGGGGTCCCTCTCACGGGAGACAGTCCTTCACAACCTTCTCCAACATGAGTCCTTCCCACACGCTACAGTCCTTCACGAACTGCTCCAGCATGGTCTCTTCCATGGGGTGCAGACCTTCAGGAGCAGACTGCTCCAGCGTGGGTCCCCCACGGGGTCACAAGTCCTGCCAGCAAACCTGCTCTGGCGTGGGCTCCTCTCTCCACGGGGCCACAGGTCCTGCCAGGAGCTTGCTCCAGCGCGGGCTTCCCACAGGGTCACAGCCTCCTTCAGGTGTCTCCACCTGCTCCGGCGTGGGGTCCTCCACGGGCTGCAGGTGGAATCTCTACATCCCCTCATCCTCCCTCCATGGGCTGCAGGGGGACAGCCTGCTTCACCATGGTCTTCACCACGGGCTGCAGGGGAATCTTGCTCCGGCGCCTGGAGCACCTCCTGCCCCTCCTTCTGCACTGACCTGGGTGTCTGCAGATGTTCTTACATCTTCTCACTCCTCTCTCTGGCTGCAAAAGTGCTCTCTAACTGTTTTTCTCTTTCTTAAATATGTTATCACAGAGGCGCTGATTGGCTTCGCCTTGGCCAGCGGCAGGTCCATCTTGGAGCCGGCTGGCATTGGCTCTGTCAGACACAGGGGAAGCTTCTAGCAGCTTCTCACAGAAGCCACCCCTGTAGCCCCCCCGCTACCAAAACCTTGCCATGCAAAACTAACATAGTGACTTATATCCAAGACCAAATTTGTCCAATTTTCATGAAAATAGAAAACAGGATAGCACTGTAATGAGTGCCAAGCTTCCAAACAGATATCAAATCTCTCCTCCCAATCATGAAAGCTCCTGAATATTTCAATGAAAAAGCCCCCACAATATCTGCAGGGTATTCTTAAGCTCTTTCTTTGCCAGAAACAGCTGCATTAAGCTGGTAGAAGTTGTCCATAACTGCTCAGTGGGTAGAAGATGCCCAGCTGGTAACACGTCAGATCAAAAGTTTCAAAGGTGGCAAAGTTATAAGCAACTGAAATAAGATCTTAGGGTCAAACAATCTTAATAACTAGTAAAAGCTACACTAGCTAGCAGATAATAATTTTACAGTGCATAAGTACATGTTTTGTTTTAAATAAAGTATGTATCTCTACCCAGATTATGAAAACCTCCAGTTATTAAGTTTTTGGTACCCAAAATATTAAACATGAACCCCCAACAATTACTTGAATGCAGTTTACAGTATGATTTTCTTGATGTTTTACTTAGCAGGTTTCATTTGAGATAGTATGGGAAAAAAACTGCGAAGGCATTTGCATGAAAAATTGACAAAAATGAAGATAAAGGTTGACAAGAGCAGTAGAGGGAAATAAAAGTATTAGAGACTTATAATACTGGAAAAGATAGTGTGACAGAATACTGAAGATTAATTCAAGAAGTTTGAAATTGAGCTGGGGAGGGGTGGGGGAAGAAGGCACCAGATGATAGATTGAAAATGGGTAGAAGTGAGTGCAATACAAACATGTGCAAGAAAGGCAGTCTTAGCCTTGTGTGGATTGGAGAGGATTAGAGTGTGTTTCTAGAAAGCCAGAAGAGAGGAAAGAGAAAGGAGAGATAACAACATAGTTTAAATATAAATAGGAAAGAGATTTTTCTTAAATTATATTTTATCTGTAATAATAAGGAGCAGGACAGATAGAATATGAATCATTTAGGCAAAGTTTATACTGAAATATATAAAGGAGTGTGCTCTGTAATACTCAGCATTATATTTCTTGGTAGCGGTAAAGTTGCAGCTGTAGTACAGTGCTTGCACCACTTTGCAAGAAATCTGTAGAGAACCCAAAATAGAACAGGGAGGATAATGAGAAGATTTGTAAAATACTACCTGTGAGAAACTGTTGGAACAACTGGGGCAGTCATGAGAGATGTGACAAAAATACCAACCTACCTGTTTGAATGTCAGTTCTCTACTCCAAATCCTCAAACTATTGTTTCAAAATCTTAGCCATACGAATCATACAAAAAGCAAAAGAGAATAAATCTGTTCTCTATGTCCAGTAGAGAAACAAGCAGGGGCAATAGATTGCAGCAATGGAGGTTCAGGTTAGACATTAAGAAAAACTTTCTATTAAGAAAGAAAGAACAGGGCGGCATCAAAAGAGGCGTGACCAGCAGGTCGAGGGAGGTGATCCTGCCCCTCTACTCTGCTCTTGTGAGACCGCACCTGGAGTACTGCGTCCAGCTCTGGGGGCCCCAGTACAGGAGAGACATGGAGCTGTTGGAGGGAGTCCAGAGGAGGGCCACGAAGCTGATCAGAGGGCTGGAGCACCTCTCCTATGAGGACAGGCTGAGAGAGTTGGGGTTGTTCAGCCTGGAGAAAAGGCGGCTCCAGAGAGACGTTATAGCAGCCTTCTGGTACCTGAAGGGGCCTACAGGAAAGCTGGAGAGGGACTTTTTAGTACGGCCTGTTGCAATAGGAGGAGAATGACCAACAGAGGCTATCTAATCAAAGTGCTTCCCAACCTCTGTGCATCCAGCAGGAACGTCCCACTGCCTGAAATCCCTCATCCTCCCCTGACAACGTGATAATTAAAAGCTTGGTTGTTAAAATTAGCAAGAACAGAACAATCTAATAATGGGACAGACAGACCTAAGGTTGCCCCACACTAAGTGACTGTCTCTCTGACTGTGGAAAATAAAATGAAGACAGATAGCCTCTTGGTCAAAAACCAACCATAATTCTCACCATTTTCTTCAAAAATGCTTATCAAAGTAGTTCATGAAAGAGCAAGAACACAAAGAACCTGCCCCAAAGTGGGTAGCCGCCGCACTTATTCAAAACAGTGCTATAAAGCACAGATGAATGGCATTATCAAAAGCCACTATTGTCAAGAATTTTTGGATTTCAGATGATTTATCTATAAGCCACACTGGAATTAACATGATATTTTAAATAAAACTCATATATAAAGACTGACTAATTTGATTCTATACAAGTATCCTGAGAATATAGCCTTTATTAAAAAACACATCTCCACTGTGGAATTATGGAAAAAAACAGGCATAAGGTGATGTTATATCAAATCCTATGTTTGTACTTTTCATAATTTATGGACTGTCGTTGCATATTAAAAAACCTTATGAATTTAATCCATATACAATTCTGTAAGACTATTGTAGGAAATATTTTGGATTTATTCTATCAAAAAGGTGGTAGTTTGTAAGCACTGTGCATTCCACTGGAATGATGAACTATAACTTAGAAATGAATTAAAGCTACAGTATCAGACAGCATTACATGGAAGCAGCAAAGCAATGATGTTGGAGGCGGTGAAAACTAACAGCGTATATTTAAATGCATACCTTTCATTCTCTCCCTTTTTTTTCCCAGCAATGCAGGCGGGGAAGAAAATTCTACCATAGTGGGCTTTTAATCTCAATCTAAAAATATGTGATTTAGCTAATTAGTGATCGCAGCAATAAGGTATCTTTTTCTGCTATTTTTTGACTACTAATTCTAGCATGCCTGGAATTAGTATGACTGACATACATACATACATACATACATGTTGTTTTAGCTAATCTGTTCCAGACATAAGCCATTCCTCCATCTTATAAAGCTTTACAGTCAACAGTCATTAAAACCTTCAGGATCCAAAATATATACATTGAAGCAAAATTCAGCTCATCTGTTAAATATTCAAGAGTTTATTCTATGATGTTTTCTGCAGATGTTTGGCTTTGAAGTAAAACACTGTTTAACTATAGCAGTCCCTGGTTTTCCATAGTTTCCTGCTGACTTTTGAACAGAACGTATGTGAGGGTGTGTTTCTCTTCATTATGATTCGGTTACAAGCCAGAAGACTCTTGCAGCCTCTCTCATGTGAAGACCATTTTAAATACAACTTCTGCTGTGCTAACTGGTGCTTGAGATCCACTGTGGAACTTCAGACACTTGAGAATATTCTCCAGGGGCTGCAATACATTCCAGTCCCTGCTTGTACAAAGGACATCAGGGTAATGGAGTGTCTTTGCTTTAATAAAGCAAATGTCACGGTCCTTTAGCCTGGAGAGTTTGTTGAGTCTAAGCCGAAATACCTTGTTAGCAAGTTCCTTGGATGTAAGTCAGTATACTCTGCTGCAGATAGCAGGCTATATCATTTTTTTACCATTAGAAGGAGCAGAAAGCACTCCTTATTAACTAGTTGTAAAATGCCTATCATTTCGTTGCTCAAGCAGTCTGAGGTCTTTAGTGGGTTTATTCACAATTACCCAGTACAGGTTGCTCCTTCTAGGGATTTTGCCTTAAAATAAGGATGTAATTAGTGTACACTAAACAGCATAGCTGTGAACCTGGGTGTAGTAAGGTTCATGAAGTAAGCTTCTTGTTTATCTTAATCCATCAAATATAGAGAAAAGAACCCCTGTGAGAGAAGTGGACACATTAATTCATGTTCAGATTTCAGCCATGTTGGCCTACCAGTGCTAGTCCACTAGAATCAGTTTAACATGCATAATATGGTAAAAGCATGACAAAGGTTTTATAGGTGCTGGTGTCCACAAGGAATTGAAGTTTGTTTAGTTACAGTTATGGGCTCTGATCAATGCTCCACTAAAAGATTTTAAAAATATGAATGGCTAAATAGGGGGGGGGGGGGGGGAGCAAGGAGATATTTAAAAATGAGGACTTGAAGATATAGAAGAATCTACACAGGCTATTTGTCTTTGTAATGTTCAGCTGCCCATGAAGCCCAGAAGGATAATACTTTCGGTTTGAGAAAGCAGAGGATTTAAATGCAACACTTAAACATATTATGCTCAGGCACATGGAAAACAAGGAGGTGATTGGTGACAGCCAACACAGCTTCACTAAGGGCAAATCGTGCCTGACAAATTTGGTGGCCTTCTATGATGGGGTTACAGTGTCGATGGATAAGGAAAGGGCAACTGACATCATCTACCTGGACTTCTGCAGGGCATTTGACACTGTACCACATGACATCCTTGTCTCTAAATTGGAGAGACATGGATTCAATGGATGGACCACCTGGTGGATAAGGAATTGGCTGGATGGTCGCACTCAAAGAGTTGTGGTCAACGGCTCAATGTCCAAGTGGAGAACAGTGATGAGTGGCGTTCCTCAGGGGTCGGTACTGGGACCGGCACTGTTTAACATCTTTGTCGGAGACATGGACAGCTGGATGGAGTGCACCCTCAGCAAGTTTGCCGACGACACCAAGCTGTGTGGTGTGGTCGACACGCTGGAGGGAAGGGATGCCATCCAGAGGGACCTTGACAGGCTGGAGAGGTGGGCCCGTGCAAACCGCATGAAGTTCAACAAGGCCAAGTGCAAGGTCCTGCACGTGGGTCGGCGCAATCCCAAGCACGACTACAGGCTGGGTGAGGAATGGATTGAAAGCAGCCCCGAGGAGAAGGACTTGGGGGTGTTGGTTGATGAGAAGCTCAACATGAACCAGCAGCGTGCGCTTGCAGCCCAGAAAGCCAACCGTGTCCTGGGCTGCATCAAAAGAGGCGTGACCAGCAGGTCGAGGGAGGTGATCCTGCCCCTCTACTCCACTCTTGTGAGACCCCACCTGGAGTACTGCGTCCAGCTCTGGGGGCCCCAGTACAGGAGAGACATGGAGCTGTTGGAGCGAGTCCAGAGGAGGGCCATGAAGCTGATCAGAGGGCTGGAGCACCTCTCCTATGAGGACAGGCTGAGAGAGTTGAGGTTGTTCAGCCTGGAGAAGAGAAGGCTCCGGGGAGATCTAATTGTGGCTTACTGGTACCTGAAGGGGCCTACAGGAAAGATGGAGAGGGACTGTTTATCAGGGAGTGTAGTGACAGGACAAGGGGTAATGGGCTCAAGCTGAAGGAGGGTCGATTTAGATGAGATGTTAGAAAGAAATTCTTTACTGTGAGGGTGATGAGGCACTGGAACAGGTTGCCCAGAGCGGCTGTGGATGCCCCCTCCCTGGAAGTGTTTAAGACCAGGTTGGATGAGGCTTTGGGCAACGTGGTCTAGTGGAGGGTGTCCCTGCCCACAGCAGGGGGGTTGGAATTAGATGATCTTTGAGGTCCCTTCCAACCCAAACCATTCTATGATTCTATGATTCTATGATTATTTTTTTTTTCTTTTTCATACTTTGAGAATTAATTGTTCCAGTTTGTGAACTGAAATTCTGTATAGAAAAAGCCCCACCACATATCAGAGGGAACCTTCCTAATGGCTAATGTTTTTCCATTTGCTGTCTATTCAGTTCAGACCTTGGAATTAGTGTTAAGAGGATTGGGATCATGGTTTCCCGGCTTGTTTGCATGTAACATTAATTTATGCACCCTGGGACGAGATTTTTCTGCATCAGATGTCTGTTCAAGCCCAAGCAGCTCTTGCCAAGAGCTCAGTCATTACAGGCAGTGGCTATACATCCCTGTTACTTCTGAAGGAATATCAGGAGGATGCCCAGGAGACTGTACTCAGCCTGGTGCAGGATATTTGGTTACATAAAAGAAATCAGATGCATGAACCTTCCCACCATCACTCTTGCTCCACTGTTCTTTTAAAAGTTGGCTGACTTGTAAGGATTTACAGAAGACCATCTGCTCAGCTTCTCCAGTCAAACCTAATTTTTATTTATTTATTTTAGAGGGTAAAGAAGACACACTCCAGCCTTTTGAAAGCCCATTTTCCCCCTCACAGCTAGAAGAAGACACAATTTAGGATATCTTATTCAAGATATCTAATACACTGACTAAGATGATCGAAGCCAAGGTGGCCTTTGACAAATTCCATTTGGATAGACATGATAGACCCCACAACACTCCCTCTGCCATTATTTCAGCTCTCTCTGTTAATGAGGTACACAACATTTCTTAATCATGCTGTTCAAACAGAAGGGAAAAAAAATTATAAAGTGTTTCCCAAAGGTGGAAATTAAGTAAGCAGCAAGAAAAGCATTCCACTTCCACTTTGAAATTCTGGCACAACTTAGGTAGGTGATAACCCCACTGCAAGAGGGACATGGTTCTTTAATGCTACATGTATATCGAAAAACTTACCGATATGAGACGAATCAAAATGCAGCCAGCGTCAACAGCAAACCCTCAGCATGAAAGCAAAGATGAAATTCACCCTTTTGTGCTCAAAATAAGTAAAAGGCAAGGGAATTTACATTTCCAGTTTGTTGGCAATCACCCAGCTGCAAGAAGGTCCGTTTCCCTTTCATCTCTATTCCCACGCACCCGCCTGGTCAGGGAGGGCTGGACACCGACCCCAGGTATGGCCGTACCTAGTCCTGCTCCATCAGCACACCGGCACCCGTCTCTTAAGAGCTGACGTGTGTGGCTGGGTTTATAAAAGCTCTACCTGCTACCTCTGGCTGCTCTGGTCCTAACACTGCTCAGCCATGCTGTCCAAATGTTCTTCTAACAGCACAACACTCCTGCAAATACTTTTCCTAAGAAAATGAGCTACAAATTTAGGGCAGAGTGCTGCATTAATCACAGTTTAATCATTTCCCTTGAGTATGCTTTCCATAATGTGAGAGTGGTCCTCAAAGAATAACTGATAAAAGAACTTAGTTATAAGAAAAAGATTCAGCTGTGAGATTTAGTTAGTTTGGCTACCTGTTTTCCTTGCCCAGTCACCCCTCTCGGCATATATTTTCCTTTTTTGTTGTCTGCTGTCTCATTCTGCCTTTTCACATTCTCTTCTACTTTCTTTCTCGTCTCCTCTTATTTACACATCTCCCCCTTTCCCTTTCGCATAGCTCATATATTTGTTTGCATTGCTCCCTGCCTCCTTTGCAGGAATGAAACTCTCAAGTCCTAGGGAATGACGCTGAGGCACAATTCTCTCGTAACTCCTCACAGCTTTGGATGACCTTAAATGTTTGTGCCCCTCGAAGAAGTCTGATTTTTAAAAACAACGTTCACACTGCCCACCGCAGCTAAGCACTGCTGGAATCCACTTTAACGAATCTATCGAGTTTAACAGTAGCCAATGGAGTCTCTCCGTTCTAAAAAGCGTTGGCTTTATATTATCTTGATTGTATTCTCGTAGTATTTAAGAGCACAAAGGCCAGGTGTTTATTTCACTTCAGCAGTGCAGAAGCCACAGGCGTGTGTGGTGAAGCAGCCGCACAGCCGGACTGGAGACGTGGCTGTGAGTCCTGGGCAGGCATTCGCCAGGTTCCTGGGAACTCTGTCACGTATTTGGCTGTGACAGAAACGTTTCGCTGCATTTAGACGGAGCTGCTGCCGTTACAACTGTGTCCCCTTATCCGTCTCTTGGCAGAAGAGAATGACATTTTTTACCAAAACTGTTATACAATTCCTTTCAGTGAAAAGCAAAGTTATTCATTTAGTACGACAGATTTGCAGAAGCATTGCCTAGGAACTCAGCCCAAGTCGAAGCGAATATGTATTTCCGAAAGAAACGCACCCCTGTCCCCTGAATTCTCTTGACGTCACTAGCTGAAAACCAGGTAATACACGGCAATGCCCAGACGTTTCAGCCCTGCTCCGAAAAGGGAGGAGGAAAGCGGGCGGCCGCTCCCGGCCCACCCTCGGAGCCGGTGCCAAGCACCGGGCGCCCTGGGCAGCCCCCGGCCGTTGCCCCGCGGCGGCTCGGCGCGCAGCAGGGGGCGGGCCGCGCGCACGGCCGTTACCGGAGGCGCTGCGGGCAGGAGCTGTCCGTTCAGCACCGCGCCCGCCCTTCCGCGCCGCCTCCGCCGCCGCCTGCCTCTGCTCGCTCCCGCGGTCAGTTTTGAACGAGTCAAACCTCACCGCAGGTCACCGTAAGGGAGTTACCGAGGCCGGCCAGGGCCGGCGGGCCCGCGGGAGGTGTACGCTGAAGCGGCGCCGGGCCGGGCCGTGCAGCTGTGCGTGAGCTGAGGGAAGATACGCCAGTGCGGCTCTTGGTGCGGCTGTGCCTCCCGAATGCCCGCACCGCTCCGGCACACCTCGGTGCGTGGCACTAAGCCCGGGCTGCCCGCGCTCAGGAGGGCTCGCCCCGCCCCGCTGCGGGGAGGACAGGGTTCGGGGTCACTTTGGCAGGCGCCCCGGGGGGGGGGGGGGCAGCCGGGCAGCGGAGGGCCGCAGCGCCGCGGACCCGCCGCCGTCGCGGAGGCCAGGGCCTCCCGGGGAGCCGCCGGGGGCGGTGGTGGCGCGGCGGGGCAACAGCCAACCAGGAGGCCGCATGCAAATGAGCGCGGCGTCCCCCGCGCGGAGGGGGCGGTGGCGCGGCGGCCTCGCGGTTGCCATGGCGACGCTCGGCGGCCGTGCCCCCGGGCGGCTCCCGGGGAGACCCCCCGCGGGGCGGGCACACGCGTGACGGCGGAGCCCCGCGCCGGTGCGGGCCGGGCGGCGGCGGCGGGCGAGGCTGCCGCCGGCCATGCCAGTGCTCGCGCCCGATGCTGAGTCAGAAACAGGTATCCCGAAATCCCCCTCTGAGGCGCGGCGCTCGGAGGCCATGGAGGAGCTAGAGCACACCTGCCCCCAGCCTCGCCTGGTGAGTCGGGCCCGGCCCGGGCGGGGGCTCGGCCCCACCTCGGCCCTCCCGCCCGAGCCTCACCGGGCGCTGCGGTGCCGCGGGGCGGGGGGCGAGTGCGTGGGGGGGGGGGGGGAAGGGGGGTGCGACGGCGTGGGGGGGCTCGGGAGGGAGAGGCCAGTGCAGTCTTACGGCAGGTCCCTTTGTGTAGCGCCGCGCTTCCGCGGGGAAAGGGAAAAGCAGAGGCTGCGGTGGGGGTGGGCAGTCCCCGCACCTTCGGGTGCGTATCCCGTCCGGGCTGCCCTTGCTGTGCTGTGTCGTGTGGGGACTTCGGGGAGTACAGTGGCAGCTAGGCAGAATTTCTGATCCCTTCCTTAAAAGAAAAAAAAAAAAAAAAGAAAAGAAAAAATATCCCCCTAAGCCCCCGACGAATAAGGGTGCATTTGAGAAATGATGTGACAAGGTCTGCCGCATTTGTGAGCGGCTCGCATGAAGTAGCTGGAGTACACAGCCAGGATTTCAGCCCAGGTAATGGGAAGCATGTGACTCGGTAAAGCCGTATTACACTAAAAAAAGCTGCACGTCTTTAATAATGAATGCAGAGGAGCAGCGTACACTCGGCGGAACTGGCTGCGGGGAGCGATGGCCGGTCCCGGCCTCTCCCCGTGCCGCCGCGCTGGGCCCGGCCCGCGGCCCCGGCTGACAGGAGCGTCCTGCGGGACCGGCCGCCTCCCGCCTCTTCCGTGACCCCCCGGGTCCCGCTGAGCCCTGCCCGCCGGCCCCTCCGCCGGGCTGAGTGCACGCAGGAATGGGAAACCCCACTTTGCTCAACTTCAGAGCCTGGTGAGGAGTTTCCTGTTCGATTCGGGACGTGTAAGGAGGAGAGGCGTGGAGAGCTGTGGTTTCGGGGGGACGGGAGGATGAGGGAGAGCTGGGAGAGTGATAGTAAACATGAACTCCTTTGATGGTCTTTGGTTAAAGGTGAGGGAAGGCTCCCTCGAATCGTGCAGGCAACTTTGCGAAGGCTGCTGTACCCCAAGGGTGAAGGTTCTGAGTGAGAGCTGCCCTTCCTCATCTGCTAATTTAAAATACTCGGAATGTTTCCTTGCTTCTTATTTAAACCTTTTATTATTCCCATCAGGAATGATCACGCCTTTCCCCAGCATGGTATGCACCATTATTAGCAAGGTGGTAGAAAAATAATAATAGCAATACATTTATGCACACACAGAAATGCAGAGACAGTATCAAGGTCTGAAAGTGCATGGTGGATGCAACAGTTTAGTACTGGAAATGAGATCGTTTAACACTAGAATTCAGTCACAGCCCTAATTAAAACATATTTAAACATCAAACTTCAGTAATTAAATTCAACTCTATAGTTGAGACATAGTTCTGATATGAAAAGAAACAGCAATAGTCGTTGGAGCTGACCTAAATTAGTGTTTTCTACTTGCTAGTGTTATAATTAGAATCAACTTTAAAAAAGACTGTTAATTTGTTCATGGAAGGCTTTTGGAGCTGTTTTAATAGGGAAAGTTAGCTCACGTGTTGTTACTGCAGTGTGTTCGTACAGGCTGTCTAAGATTTCTCTGTCAAAAGCTCAGATGTAACAACCCGTTTGAATATATTACTCCATGTAGTCTGACATTTTAAAAGATTTTAAAGAAAGAAGTGACAATATGTTGCCAGTATTTACAGTATCATGCATTCCAGTATAATTTCTGTGGAAATTAAGGTGACAGCTAGAGTACATGAATAAAACAGGAATTCATTATGATGTTTTAGATCTTCCTGAGTACCAATAATGGACAATGGAGACATTTTGAATAAAGATTTATGTGTCCTTATAGAGTGATATTTTGTCAGTCAGCAGATCTATGTTATCTCCAGGCAAAAAAAAAAAAAATAAAAATTGCCTGGTGAAGTGTAATGCAATACACCCTACTTGTTAGGGCATAGGGACTGATACAAGCAAGCGTAGTCAAGTTATGTCCTAAGCGAGAAGAATTCAGAGCTGGTGTCCTGAAGAGTTAAAGTGAATCACTCCTTGACAGATGATCTAATAAGATGGTTATCAAGTTCCAATCAGATCTTTTTTAAGATCTTCAGTCCTTTCTCTGATCCCACTTCTTTGAAGGCTGCATGCACAGTGGTGGGCCAGTAACCAAGTCACTTACTTCATTAATATATATGAAAGAGAGTGTCTCAGTTAACATTTTAGTATCATTTTATTATCCTGGACCTCAGGATGGTACCTCAGAATGATATTACTGGTGGCAAGTAAAGCCTGTGATATTTACAGATGACTTTTTAATGCTCTTCATTGGTTATTACACGTCTCTCAAATCAGTTAGCCAGGCTTTCAAGTTCTTAATATAGGCTCATTTTTAGGAAGCAGTTTTTGTTAAGAAAAGAAATAGAACTTCAGGATCAGCTCAAATTTTAGAAGATGAAACGGGGGTTAGTTCTTTTCTGAAACAGTTGTCATCTTTTTCATTAAAGCAAGAATTATTTATTTAAAGCCTTAAAACTGTGAATACTTTTAATGGATATCTGCCACTAGATCCTCTGATTTTAGGCTATGGAGTCTGCTAGCTTGGCAGGAAGTGTCACAGTAGGACTAAAGAAAACCCCTGTATCCTTCAAAGAGCAGGAAAACAGGGGACATTGAAGGCAAATCTCAGGTAAGTTTCAATGTGTATTGAAACCTGATGTTTTCCAGTGCCTAGTACTGTTGTGATATAAATTGCCATTAATTTTTTCCCAAGACACTCTTTGGGTTTTCTTAACCAACTAGAGCATTAAGGACCATTTGTGCTTCAGTCAATTCCCCTGGTTCATCTCTCACTTAATCTTTGCCTCCTTTATGTTCTCAACTTCCACGTATCTGAATGCCAGGAAAATCTCTCTCTGAGTGACACATGTACCTCAGCCTCAGTGCATAATGGAGAACCAAACCAGTTAGAGTTGCAGGCTTTATCCATAGCAGTGATTTTAGCAGTTTTGTAATCAAGAAAAAAAAAACCCAAATAGCATTTCTCCAGTCCTGGTTTGTATAATTTTGTATTTATCCGTTTATTGTCTGTACCAAACTGCTGGGTTAGGTCACATTCTCATCTACCGCTGTCCCATCCATTTCTTTAAGTGAGCATTTCTTCTGCTACTTAAACCCTGGGATACCCATGGTTTGATCATGGGAGCCTTTGTCATTTTAAATGGAATAAACATCACTGATGGTCATATCATGGCGCACATTCAAGGTACGGCAGTTGCCCCCGGATAACTTTCAACAAGCTGCAGAGCACTACTGGGCTGTGGATCTCAGCCTGGGAATCCCAGTGTTATGGTTTGCCTCCGTACATCTGTACTAAAAAGGCCCGTAAGTGAGGCAAGCTCTTAGTTTAACTGGATGGCAGAGATACCATAGGAGGAAATACCAAAGAGTAAGTACAAAGCCTTGTGAAAATTTTTTTTTCATAATTTATTTATGTCCCTTGGGATCAAGATTTTGACTTTGGTCCCACAATACTTTGGTCCCACATGTGGGCAGCTCCTTGAAGGATTGGTGTGCACCTTGAGAATTACCAATCCTCACCCTGAAAGAAACAAACAGGCATTTCAACACAGTTTGTTCAGGAAGACAATTCCAGATAGTGTCTTTCATAAAAGGAAACAATGGCAATTTATAAGGACAGTGCTGCAGATGAAGCTAAACTGAATACACATCGAAACTTACTTGAAAACAAACTTCAAAACCTACTGCTTGGTCTCATCTTTCCCTTGAACACACTGAGAGCTTTTTTTCCTCATATTTCACGTCTCTGTCATCCCACACAGGCCTCAGTGGGAACATCTGGAAAAGTACTGTTGGGACCTTGGTACCAATGTCTTATTTTCAAAAATGGCTGAAGTCCTTAGGGTTAGGTCAGCTAAGGGAAGTCCTTAGGGTTAGGTCAGCGTGGGCAGCAGGTCAAGGGAGGTTATCCTCCCCCTCTACTCTGCCCTGGTGAGGCCACATCTGGAGTCCTGTGTCCACTTCTGGGCTCCCCAGGTCAAGACAGACAGGGAACTACTGGAGAGAGTCCAGCGGAGGGCTGCAAAGATGATGAGGGGACTGGAGCATCTCTCGTATGAGGAAAGGCTGAGAGAGCTGGGGCTGTGTAGCCTGGAGAAGAGAAGACTGAGAAGGGATCTGATCAATGCTTATAAATATCTACAGGGTGGATGTCAAGAGGATGGGGCCAGACTCTTCTCAGTGGTGCCCAGCAACAGCACAAGCGGCAACGGGCACAAACTGAAACACAGGAAGTTCTGTCTCATGGAGAAAAAACTTCTTCACTGTGAGGGTGACCGAGCACAGGAACAGGCTGCCCAGAGAGATTGTGGAGTCTCTGGAGATATTCAAAACCTGCCTGGACACCATCCTGTGCAACCTGCTCTAGCAGGGGGGGTGGACTAGATGATCTCCAGATGTCCCTTCCAACCCCTACCAATCTGTGAATCTGTGAGTCTGTAAGGGAATTCAGGGCAATGAAACCTATGTTTCCATCGCAGTACCTACCTCGTTGTGCTTTGAGTCTAATGTGAGATTGAGCCCAAATCAGGAATACAGGCTTTTCTGCAGCACACAGGGAAAGTCAGGCACAACTTCAGGAAACTTATGAAACTAGATAAGCAGAAAATCACCTGAATTAGTCAAGGTGAACTTAAAGGGGAGGAGAGGGAGTAGACAGGTGGGTGGTTGGTTTGGTCTGTGCTTGTAGGGATGTTGGCGGGTACAGGGCTAGGCAGGAATTAAGCAGCAGTTTTCATGTGAATCTATCTTCAAGATGGCATAAAGAAGCAGATAGGTGCTTTTTGCTGTGTCTGCTCTGTCCTTGCAATGCGATCCCAGGAACACCGGGCTGTTCCTGACATCATGGTTACGTGACATCCTTGCTAATGTTGGACGCCTGTTCTCAGGCAGCTCAAGTTGTGGGCCAGATCCCATTTGCTTGTGCAGGAAACGACATTGGGGCCCTGTGTGGAAGTACCCAACTAGTTTTTTTCTGCTTAGCATCACCGTTGCAAGGACAGACTAGCTGGAGACTTAGGACCTATCCATATGGCAGATAAAACATGTCCTGCCAAGGCACTGTAAGCATCGGGGCCATTTGAGGTTCACCCTGGCAATCCCAGTGCCTGCTCCCCAAGCCTGCATTTACTTCTACTGCCCTGTCTTGAGGTTCAGAGGCTACAGACTTTTACAGTTCAATAGGAATTAGGTATCAAATATCTTGGGGCCACTGAATCTACAATGCTTTGGAGAATGAGACTCAGGTACAATTGAAGATCACAGCTCTCAGGTAATTTTAGATATCAGCTACTTTAGCAATTTTGGGGAGTTTTTATTGATTTTTTAGAAGAAATGAGAGTACATTAATTCATTTTTTCAAATTATTCAAGAACACCTGGAAAACACTGTTTTTATTTTATTGAAGGGTAGAGGAGAATGTTTTAGTACTTTCACTCACTGGAGCTGTATAATGGTTTAAGGGGCACTGGACTTCTTTAGACAATTTCCTTGTTGCTGCTGTTAAGCAATGAAATGTTAAGCACAAAATTTGAAATAATTGCAAGAAAAGTGTGCATGCCTTGGATTCTTATATTTTCATCCCTGGATGCCTTACTCCCTTTGTATTTGCAGTGTTTTGAGAGGGTCTGATGCAACCTCTAGAATTATTTCAGATATTTCCATGAGCTTCTATAGATCTTCACATTTATCTTTCCTGTATCACTGAAAGGTATATGCAGTTTTAATCAGAGGAGCTAATGATGAATTTGGGGGTGTTAAAGTGTCCCATGCATCCGTTTCTCTCTCACGTGATGTTATGACTTAGGGGGGTCTACCATCTGTTTACTTCAATGTGGAACTAAGTGTAAATATACATGTAAATAGCCTGACATTTAAGGAACGCAAAATGATTTTATTTGACCAAGTATCTGTTTGGTCCTTTAGAAGTTTGGGTTTTGCTCTGGATTAATTTTCATTTTCATAAATATTGGCTACTGCATAAAAGCACAATCTCATAAAAGCATGCCAAATGCGGTTTGCGCTTGGGGACACGTAGCAATCTTTGCCACACTTAAAAAAAAAAATAATTGCCCATAAACACCAAAAATCTGCTGTGATTTCCCTTTACTACATCAAAGGACATGCAATTGGCATACACTCCGAAATGCCATAGTCTCTGCAAAAACATGGTGCAATATGTATTCATCAGATATGCAGAACTACAGGTATTTTTGCAGGATTCACAAATGACACATAAACCCAGGGAGAAAACATTACATTCTATGTATTGCATTCCTTGCTTGCAAGTGCATATATGCAATGCTATTTTAGAAGCAGCTTTTATTAGGAGAATATTACCAATTTCTTAAACTGTGCTGTTGTTGTTACTATGAACGTTTGTATCATATCTTTAAAAAGGAGTAGAAAACCATTGTAAATAGATTCTCTCTGCTCCCTCCTCAAAAACATAAATGACATTATAACATATGTATAAAATGTAAAAAGAAACCCAACACATACATGGATGTGGAGCAGAAGAAATACAGAATTAGGAGCCAAATACTAACTACATGGGCAAGAATTATGTGTAGCATATAGCCACACATCCAGGATCGGGCACAGACACTCAATGCAACCAGAACTGTCTATCCGAATATGTGCTTATACCTTTGTTTCCACGTAATCTGCTTTCCTGTCCTACACACACGTAGACAGATGGCAGAAGGTGAAAAGCTCTTGTGAGAGGCACTGGATGAATCAGGGATCTGGTAGAGAATCTCAGTGCGCTTCCTATGGGAAAATAGTTCTTCCCAGAGTGCCTCTGCCTGCCACCTGGGGATCTGCAGAGAGCACGTGCCTCCTGTGTGGCAGGAAAAATTGGGGTTTTTTTGCTTCAACATAGCTCTATTTTGAGTAACTGTTTATACAAAATGCTGTCCTATGTCTGACATGAAATAATTGATAGACCTTAAGAGCCTTATGTAGAAGCAGAAGTAGAGTTTGAATACTGGAGCAAATTCACCCAATAGCTTAGTTATAACTCGGTTGATTTCAGTAGATTAGTCCTTGCCTACATTAAAGCTGAAGTGAAGTCCTTTTAGCCGTGCATCAGGTGTGTACAGTAATGTACAAGTAAAAAGACATGACTATTAGAAATCTAGACCATATCAACTGACGTTATTCTGGATTGATCAATAAAACACAGAGTGGCATTAGAGCAGCGGTTACACATTTTTGGTCTGTTAATCACGGCCAACCCTCAGCATTACTCGTGGTCCAGCAAGCACCTGACATTCAGCTTTGATGCAAATGCAGTATGGCCAGTTTGGTTCTGCAGTCCCATTGAAACGTCCTTGTTTTGCGATGGTGTCTGCCAGCTGCCGCTTGATAACCAGGGCCTTGTTGAAGGAGCCACATACTTATTTATCCTGCATACTTATTTATACTGCATATCCCTTCTCAGTGCCGGAACATCAGACAGCTTGGCTAAGTCTCTAGCCATCAGGACAGGAGGACATCTAGGCTCACAGGCTGCATGCCACCTTAGCTGCAGGTTGTTCTTTCAATGAGTCCTACCTGAGTCGCTTGTACACAGTTGTGTTGGTTTTGCGTGGCAAGGTTTTGGTAGCGGGGGGGCTACAGGGGTGGCTTCTGTGAGAAGCTGCTAGAAGCTTCCCCTGTGTCTGACAGAGCCAATGCCAGCCGGCTCCAAGATGGACCCGCCACTGGCCAAGGCCGAGCCCATCAGCGCCTCTGTGATAACATATTTAAGAAAGAGAAAAACAGTTAGAGAGAGCTTTTGCAGCCAGAGAGAGGAGTGAGAAGATGTAAGAACATCTGCAGACACCAAGGTCAGTGCAGAAGGAGGGGCAGGAGGTGCTCCAGGCGCCGGAGCAAGATTCCCCTGTAGCCCGTGGTGAAGACCATGGTGAAGCAGGCTGTCCCCCTGCAGCCCATGGAGGGAGGATGAGGGGGTGTAGCGATTCCACCTGCAGCCCGTGGAGGACCCCACGCCGGAGCAGGTGGAGACACCTGAAGGAGGCTGTGGCCCCGTGGGAAGCCCGCGCTGGAGCAAGCTCCTGGCAGGACCTGTGGATCCGTGGAGAGAGGAACCCATGCCAGAGCAGGTTTGCTGACAGGACTTGTGACCCCGTGGGGGACCCACGCTGGAGCAGTTTGCTCCTGAAGGTCTGCACCCCATGGAAGAGAATCACATTGGAGAAGTTCGTGAAGGACTGTCTCCCGTGAGAGGGACCCCACGCTGGAGCGGGGGAACAATGAGTCCTCCCCCTGAGGATGAAGAAGCGGCAGAAACACCGTGTGATGAACTGACCGTAACCCCCACTCCCCGTCCCCCTGTGCCGCTGAGGGGGGCGGAGGTTGAAGCTGGGAGTGAAGTTGAGCCCAGGAAGATGGGAGGGGTGGGGGGAGGTGTTTTTAAGATTTGGTTTTATTTCTCATTCCTCTACTCTGTTTTGCTTAGTAATAAATAAGATGAATTCCCTCTCTAAGTTCGGTCTGTTTTGCTCATGATGATAATTAGAGAATGATCTCTCCCTGTCCTTATCTCGACCCGTAAGTTTTTTTCGTTGTACCTTTTCTCCCCTGTCTAATGAAAGAGGGGAGTGATAGAGCGGCTCTGGTGGGCACCTGGCCCTCAGCCAGGGTCAACCCACCACAACAGTGCTCCTTCCAGCTGTGCCAGGGGAGCGGGCTTAGGTGGGTAAGTTGCCAAGGGTCACATTTCTTTTCCAGCTGGTGTTCAAGGAGATTGAAGTTCTTCCTCAGTGGTTCTTTCACTTGAGCTCTGCTTGACTTGGAGCCCATCCTACCTCTAGGATGGATTTTATTTTCTAAATAACGTGTTCCAGTTTAGTCAAAAGTCATGGCTGTCAAGCAGGGGTCTTGAAAATGAAATGGGTGTTAGGTTGCCCAGAGGAGCTGTGGATGCCCCGTCCCTGGAAGTGTTCAAGGCCAGGTTGGATGGGGCTTTGGGCAACGTGGTCTAGTGGAGGGTGTCCCTGCCCATGGCAGAGGGTGATCTTTAAGGTCCCTTCCAACCCAAACCATTAAAAAAAGAAATAAATTGGACTAGATTATATAATAGTATTCTAGTTTCATAATCTGTGAATCTCTACATATATATATTATTGTGCTTCTTGAGAAGGCAGTGGAAGCTGCTTTTCCTCTATTATATCTTCAATTTGTAATTGCATCTTGCACTTAATCGTTACTGACTTAATACTAGTGACAAGCAAAGTATATTTGATTTAAGATAAAGCCCAGAAACAGCAACTGAGAATAAGGCAATTTGGAATGCTTGCAAACAAATTATTTTTTCTACGGTTATTATTCTTATTAGGTTACTTTGCCCTATTTTTAGTTTACAACCACGTTGTTGAGTCAGCAGAACTATGGGAGAACAGACTAGATTTTCTTTTGATACATGCCTTAATATTGGAACTGTTTGTGAAAAGTTTACCTGGAAGCACCCACCAGTAACATTGAATTACAATTTAATTGCCCATAAATTTACCTGTTTGGGTCAAGGTTACTAAAAGTAATACATGAGACAACATGATTTTCATTTTTCACAATGTTCACTTCCTGAAGCTCTAAGAGAAGACCTTGGTGGTCCTTAACATAGTCTTTCAACTTGCAAAGGGTATTAAAATTTCAAAAACTCAGCATGTATTTTTAGTTCCTTCTCAAGAGTTTTGGAAGTGTTTTTCTCTTAAATGTTCCTTAAAACTGATGTCAGTGTTTCCTGCTCTGTAATTATTGTTTGCCAACATCAGGAGCCGGTTCCCAAAATAATCTTTCCTCATATGAGTAGATCTTACCCACATGATTTGTTCCAGTGAAATCAGTTATCTGTTTTAAATTCCGCCTCTGAGATAAAAGGAGATTACAGCATCAGACCTCCCACAGAATTTGCCTGCCAGCTTAATTGTTTTATAAGCACAGGCCCAGCCTGCTCTACCAAGTTCTGCCTCAGTAGCTGTACTGGTTCAAGATCTGAAATTGGCTTCGACCTTTGTTGATGGCAAAATCTTAGATGGCATTAAAGCTACTTGCTCTACCAAGAGAACAACGTTTTTGTCTGTGTCATGTGGTGAGGGAGGTAATGTAGCTGTGCAAAAAAAAAAAAAAAAAAGTAGTTCCTTCCATTAGCACATGTTGCATGCAATTACCCTGCAGGCATAGTTGTAATGGCAGATGCACTATTGCATAGATGGGTCTATTTTTGCCCATTTTAAAAAATAATTCTGTCATGCTTTCTGTCGTGTAAAAAAAAAAACCAAACCCAAACAAAAAAAACCCCAGAAAACAAACAAACAATAACACAACTAATTATTTCCTTTTGCATGCTGTAAACAGAGCGTGGAGGTGCTCATGCTTTTGACCTGTAATTTCAGTGGTATGAGTCCTGTTCCTCTACAAATCACTGACCACTTTCCTTTTAATCCATTGGAAACATAAGCTATGAATGTTTATCTGCTGACTAGCAGCTAAGCTAAATCACTACAGTAGCCTAAGAGAGTATGAAGAGTGATAATAAAAAGGCAGCATGAAGATACACCTGAAAATAAGCTGCTTCTAGCTGTCATGTAGGGTTTCTTCATAAAGTGTCTCAGCCACAGAACCAGCTCAGGGCTGCCTACCACACTGTAGTCTCCTCTCTGGGCTACTGTCTCATTAAATATAGTTGCAGGTTATAAAGGTGTTACTGTGTGCAAATGGACCTGTGTGTTGGTTTTGCGTGGCAAGGTTTTGGTAGCGGGGGGGCTACAGGGGTGGCTTCTGTGAGAAGCTGCTAGAAGCTTCCCCTGTGTCTGACAGAGCCAATGCCAGCCGGCTCCAAGATGGACCCGCTGCTGGCCAAGGCCAAGCCCATCAGTGCCTCTGTGATAACATATTTAAGAAAGAGAAAAACAGTTAGAGAGAGCTTTTGCAGCCAGAGAGAGGAGTGAGAAGATGTAAGAACATCTGCAGACACCAAGGTCAGTGCAGAAGGAGGGGCAGGAGGTGCTCCAGGCGCCGGAGCAAGATTCCCCTGCAGCCCGTGGTGAAGACCATGGTGAAGCAGGCTGTCCCCCTGCAGCCCGTGGAGGGAGGATGAGGGGGTGTAGCGATTCCACCTGCAGCCCGTGGAGGACCCCACGCTGGAGCAGGTGGAGACACCTGAAGGAGGCTGTGGCCCCGTGGGAAGCCCGCGCTGGAGCAAGCTCCTGGCAGGACCTGTGGATCCGTGGAGAGAGGAGCCCACGCCAGAGCAGGTTTGCTGGCAGGACTTGTGACCCCGTGGGGGACCCACGCTGGAGCAGTCTGCTCCTGAAGGTCTGCACCCCGTGGAGGAGACTCACGTTGGAGAAGGTTGTGAAGGACTGTCTCCCGTGAGAGGGACCCCACGCTGGAGCGGGGGAACGATGAGAGGAGTCCTCCCCCTGAGGATGAAGAAGCGGCAGAAACACCGTGTGATGAACGGACCGTAACCCCCATTCCCCGTCCCCCTGTGCCGCTGGGGGGGGTGGAGGTTGAAGCCGGGAGTGAAGTTGAGCCCAGGAAGATGGGAGGGGTGGGGGGAGGTGTTTTTAAGATTTGGTTTTATTTCTCATTGCTCTACTCTGTTTTGCTTAGTAATAAATAAGATGAATTTCCTCTCTAAGTTCGGTCTGTTTTGCTTGTGATGATAATTAGAGAATGATCTCTCCCTGTCCTTATCTCGACCCGTAAGTTTTCTTTCATTGTACCTTTTCTCCCCTGTCTAATGAAAGAGGGGAGTGATAGAGCGGCTCTGGTGGGCACCTGGCCCTCAGCCAGGGTCAACCCACCACATTTGCCGCCACATGAGGCATTTGCTAGGAAGCATCCCTTTACCTACGTTCCATCTTTTAATTTCCTGAAATTTATTGAGCATCATCCAGTTATTTTGCAAATTTGTGAGAATGTAAGTAAGACACTGTTTAAACTTGTCATAGAACGAGTCACTTCTTCTGATATGCAAGGGTTATTGGATATGATGGTTTTGCATACGTTCATTTTTAGGAAGTGAATTTAATTATAATTGAATGGAGCGTCTTCATTCCCAGGAAATAGGACTTGTATTGCAAGCGTGTTTTAATATCTTCTGAAGTAAATATCACTAACAAGTCCTAATATTGCAATGACTTCTCCATCTATGACACGTAATAGGCTTTCTCTAGACACCACGTATTAATACAGATGTGGCATTTGGACTGCTTAAATGAAAGTAAGGCCTCCCTTACAGACACCAGGTGTAAGGTGCTTATGTCATCAAAGATAACCACAAAGTGTGAGCATCATGTAAATAAATTTCTATTCCTGTCTGGTAAAGCTTTAGAAACTGGAAGAGTTATCAGTTCAAACAGTGTATAAACCACCTTGCAGTTTACAGAGAAGGGCAACAAAAATAATCAAAGTTGTGGACCAGCTTCCATACAAGGAACAAATAATTGGGGTAAAGCTCTTCAGCCTGGAAAATGTGACTGAGGGGAGAAAAGAAAGAGGACTATGAAATCATGAGAGGCAAGGAGCAGGTGACTATGGATGAATTTACTGAAGCTTCCAGTACAAGAATATCAAATAATACAAGGAGGAGGCAGGTGCTGAACAAACAAAATGAGATAATTCATCACTGAACTCACACTTAGGCTATAGAGCACCCTGCTACAGGATGATGCAGATAGAAGCTTACCTTGGTCCAAAATATGAGGCTAATTTGACTTGCTTGAGTAATTGCAAAATGTAAATGCTTAGAAGATAATGAAGGCACAGATGAAGGGAAAAATGTGTCAGAGAAAGACAGAAGTACATTTGCATGAAGTAGTTTGTCTAACGATCTGATTATTGGCAAAACTATAGTGAACTTCTCAAAGTACTTTAATGGATTAACCAAAATGAAAAAGCTGCTATATTTTAAAGTAATTTATTACTTGCTCTCTTCTCCAGATTCTAGTTATTACTGACAAGAAACTGGAAAGAATACAAGTAATTATATACAAACTGAAAGAGGTTTGATAAAGTATTTCTGGTTTTTAATAATTTCTTGAAATATTTTCTCTTATGCTCTTACATACAAACTAAATGGTCTCATCTTATTTAACTCATGTTTTTGTTAAGCTCAGCAACATTTTTTCTAGGCCAGATAAAATGAAATAATATTGGATCCTAATTGGGAAGCTATTGCTGTATTTCATTTGATCTGTCAGCACATCGTATTTATGCATTTCTCTATGTGGCTTCTCTTTGATAGAATATTGCTGATTTTAATCCATTGTATTTAATGTATTTTCATATCCAGTAACTGACAGGTCACAGACTAACAGGAATGTCGACAAGTCTGGTTCTAAACGCTCAGCCATAAAATGAGCTTTAATGATGAGCATTTGCAAAAGCTGAACCGATGGGAAGCTAATAGAGGTGGTTCTTCATAGAGCAGAGACCAAAAGAAAAATCTTGGTGTTGCAAAGATGTTTACATGGATAAAAAGCACCACTGTGGGAAAAAAAAATCTTGCTGCAAACCAGGCCTATTTTCTTCAAATGATCTCCAAGGAAACAGCCTCTGCCAAGCTAGTATCTGATTACCAGTTGCAGGTCTCAGACCATAGCCATTATTGTTTTAACATTTCTGCCTTCCTCTTTATCCCAGCAGGAACCAGGCTGTATGGGCTGCCATGTAACTTGACCTTGCTTGGAGATAAAAAGACAGGTTAGCACACAGCAATCACAAAGCCAGAAGCAAAAAGACAGTATTTAGAAAATAAAGGAAGGAGCTGGCACGGTGTGATTATGTGTAATGTTCTACGCTGTGCGGCATGGGTGGCCCGATGAACAGTTCCTGTCCATGAAACCCAGACTGAAACTTGGACTTGGTCATAGTTTCTCCATTTTAACCCTGTCTCTGCAGAGATGCTGTGATTTTCATCACTAAGATACTAATGATGATGATTTCCTGCAACATTTGACATCATTGTGAAAAAAAGGAAAGAAAAATGGAAGGAGAAAAAAAAGAAATTATATAAAATTTTAATGCTTTTGGTAAACAAAATGGCTAGTAAATCAGCAGAAAGAGCTGGATATGAATCTTTAAGTCTTTGTTGCTGTTTTTCTACTGTCCTCTGAGCTTTCTGTGCAACAAGCCAGTGAGCCCAGAGGTCAGCAACAATTAGGCATGACGTGTTTTAAAGTGTCTCAGGGATGCTAAAGAAAATAAATGCTCAGTGATAAAGCATTCAGCATCTAAAAGCTGAAAAAAAGTGTAAAAGGGAAGAGAGATTCTGTTACAATCAACAGTGGGCACTCAAACTGGTATGACAACTGTACATCACATGCGTGGTCACTGTCAAAACCCAACCAAGCCACTGCTGCAAGGCCACGAGGTCCCAGCTAAATCATGGTGGAGGCAAAGTAAGGGATAGATTTCCTTCGGCTTGTCTCAACTACCACCTCATCTCACAAAAACAAAGCAAACCAAAACTTAGCTCATGGTAGTCTGCTATTTCTATGATTTCATAAAGATTTCAAGCCAAGAGCAGTAGAAGTGTGTTTTTTCATATCAGACCATATGGCAGATAATAAATATCTGAGGTTCTGATCGCTGATAACTTCCTACATAGGCATGGGCAGAAAAAGTAATTTCTGCAATCAAGTTTCCTGACAGATAACGCCACGTCATTCTTCACACATCCTCACTCTTTCTCTTGTATCTTTAGGTTATAAGCTCTTCAGAGCAAGTACCTTTGTGGTGCTTTGATCACAGTTCAAGCATTTTAGTACTGTCACAGTATGTGTCCGACCAGAGAAAGGAGTTGCAGCTCAGTTAGCTCTAGTTAGGTGAGACTTCTGGTGGCAGTTTTGGCTTTATTTTGAATGGCTCCTCAAAATTATCCAAGGTTCTGATTAAAGACACAACAAAACAACCTGTAGTCTCAGTCATCTGTACTGATGTCCTGTCAGTGGGAGATGGTGCTTGTGAGGAGATGGCCCATTTGCAGCTTTCTAAATCCCAGTTAGTTTTTCCAGCTATTATTTACACACAACACATTTTGCATCTTGGGCCTTTGAACTCATTGAGACCAAACCAAAGCTTAACCTGCTTGGGCCATCAAACCTGACTTTGCCTTGCAAAAGAAAAATTAGGTACCTGCACCTACCTCAGAAGTGCTTGAGTTTCTCAGCAGACAAAGAAGTAAATTGCGTTATGTGATTGGAAAGCTTTATTTGCCTCATCATTTTCCCTTGCGTGAATTGTGTATGCTCAGGGGTCACCAAAAAGCAAAGATCCTCAGGGGAAAAAAAACAGTATTAAGCCCGGTTACAGCATCTTGCCATCATTAAATAGTTCTTTTTTAACTAGTAATAGTTAAATAGTAATAGTTAACTAGTAACTAATAGTCCTTTTTTTAACTGATGAAAAAAATAAATTCACTTTCTTTGCGTTGCTCCCCTTCCAGACTTTGACGGCACCTGCTCCATTTGCAGATGAAACAAGCTGTCAGTGCCAAGCCCCCCATGAGAAGCTAACCATTGCACAAGCCCGCCTGGGAACACCAGGTATGTCTAGAGAGCAACATCAGCAGGACCATGGGTGCTGGAACCACGGGACCAAAGCACAGGCTTTCCCTTACAAACGTCTGTCAATGCTCACTGGTGCCTTCTGCTTGGAAGCAGAAAGGCCGGCCTGGTGTTTCTTCCCCATTACTACCAGGTAATGGGGAAGAAACCAGTAACTAGAGGGCTATTATCTTCTGCTAGAGAAACAACAGGATAAAATGTTTCAAGCTAGAGTATGATGTTTTCGTGGATGTCTGGAATGAAGGGTTGCCAGCCCACTCCAACCAACCTGAAAATTGTGTCATGTCGTGGCTACCTCCTGGATTCTCTTCCCATACTGCCTCTGTATGCTGGAAAATCTCTTCTTTTGCTGATGTTTTTGTTGATCACGTCAGACCTTAAGTGGCCTTAAAGGCCATTTGCCCTTTGAAAAGAAACCATGCCCAATTACGGAACTCTTTATCTGGACATTTTTTCCAGACCTACCTTTGTGATTGAGCTGGGGAAACTGGATGACATAAAGTCCTAAATACATACTTCACCCTCCATAAATTCCAAGAGATTATTTTTAAAAAAGCCTTCATAAACTTATTTCTCCTATTTAAAATAAGCTTTTAAAGTATGTACACTTTATAGGGGTAAGCCACAGCTTTCCAGTCAGCTCTGCAAGGAACAATGTTCTCCTGTGGATCTTTGGATGTCCTGACAGCAGACACCTCCGCTGTCCTTTTGCTTGGAGGTGGCACAGCTGTCAGGCGTGTCATTTGGTAAAGCAAGTCCTTTTTCTACCTGGAGGCTGCTGCTGAAGATGTCGTACAGAAAGCAAGAATTATAAGGGTGATAGCAGGAGGCTGGTCAGAGAAAGAAATGATAGGCTCGTTAGAGAGAAGAGCAGAGTTTGAAAAAAGGGATGTGAAAGGTTTATGTGGAGCATTTTTACAGCAGTAAGCTGTGGAAAAAAGAAAGTCACAGACAAGAGGGGAGGAAAAGGGAGATGATGAGAAAAAAATAAGGAAAAATTTGAAAAAATCCAGAATGTAGAACTGACTAGAAAGGCAAAGAGAAAAGAACAAGACATATGGTGGAACTCTGAATGAGACAGGAAGATGACATTTTTGCTAAATTAGAATACAAGAATGATGGATGATAATAAATAGGCTAAGTCTGAGAGAAACCAGCAGAGAATAGAGAGAACAAGTAACGAGCAGGATAAAACACTGCGAATTCACCCGTGGTGCATTTTGAACATCAGAACTGGGGTAAATCTCTGCAATCATCTTATCTGGGAACAAAAGTCTGTCCAGTAGAATTAAGTGCAACTTGTTTGGGGTCTGAAAAATCATCGTTGTGTTTCTTTCTCCACAGTTGACAGACCTGTCAGAGTGTATGCAGATGGGATATTTGACCTCTTCCACTCTGGGCATGCTAGAGCTCTTATGCAAGCCAAAACTCTGTTCCCGAATAGCTACTTATTAGTAGGAGGTAAGATCAGAGTTATTTATTGCACTGGATTTTTGCTTCTGTGCTTCAGTATCAGAGAGTTATTGCCATGCTCGCACCCCCAGCTGTTTATACACTGTGACTTTGAATGCTACTTTCACTCTGGGGGCTTTCTATAGGTGATTTGCCTTGAATTACGTCTTACAATTGCATCAATTAAAGTAAAAGTCAAATTCTGCCCTGAGCAGCACAGGCACAATTCCCATTCTAGTTAAAGCAGGTGCCTGCATGACTCTGAGCTTAGAATAGCTCCATATGAATAATTTACCTTTTTCAGTTATTCGCTCAAAAATTGTTCAAAGATGGAGATGAGTGAATGAGATCAACCGCTCATTTATTTCTGGTTCCTCGGTCCCTCCGCCAGCCAGGCACAGCCCACGGTCTCCTGGCTGCCAGGTCAGTACTGTGTGTGCAGACCCAGCCTTCAACATCAGCAGAGAAGCTAAATTCAGCCTGTTATCACTGGAGACCCAAATGTAGGTCATGATTTGAATGTAGTTTTCAGCTCACAAGTATCCCCAGGCAGGTTACTTTCTTATCAGGTTTTTTTGCCGTGAATATCTTCTTTTGTTGCTGTGCGGCTGGCTAACAGCTGTTCAGCAGTTGGTACGTGCCTGAGGAGTCACTGGAGGGTGTCTGTGTCCCACCTCGCTGGCTGTGCAAGCCCTGCTCTCGTGACGCCTCATAAACGTGCATTTTGGTTCCAGTTTTCTTGCACCTTTGGGTTCGAGATATGCCTCGCATAAACATTTCACAGCAGCCTTCAGCTGCTCAAATGCTTACAGCAGTGATGGTAAAGCAAATGTGAATGCAACCTTCAGACACTTTATAAGATGCATTATTTTGCATTGTCCCAAATCAGTTGAAAGGGAGGGGAAAAAGACCCAACATAGAGGAAAAGCAAAACCTCCTCATAAACACACTTTTTGGTTTTTACTCTTATTTATTGTGGCAATTCCCATGGAGCTTCCTGGGAGGGAAAGGAGACATCCCTTTGTTATGAAGGAAACATTTAGGACTCTCTTTGCTGAGCCAGATAGCTTGCAGAAGAAGCTAGTGGAGGTGCAAGACTGTGAGGTTTTAAAAAAATGCAAGTACTGTAAGTTTTGTTGTTGCTTTTAACAGAGCAGGGAGTGTCCCAGATCAGGGAAGGAGCTCTGGGGCAAAAGCCTGGCTCCTTTGAAATTCATGGCATAGCTTCACTTTGCCCTTATTTTTGGAGTGAAGGACAAAGCAGCCAGCACTCATCAGCACCTCTTCCCAGCAAGGCACTCTACATCTTAGCACGTTTAAAAAATAGGCACCTTTCCACACCCACATACAATTTGTGCTGCAAAAGCACTGGTGTCTTGTGTCTTTGTGGGCACCACAACCAACCCTTTTTATTTCTCATTGTGAAGACAATTATTTGGAGCTAAGAAAAAAAAAAAATTAATAGATGTTTATACCTTCCCAAATCAGTCATTAGACCGCAATGACAGAATCCAAAGGAAATACAGAGCTATTGTGTCTGCACTGTACGTGAACAAACAGTAATCAAAAAATGAAATCAAACCTTTCTACAGAATTCAAGCAAAAATTACTATTTTCCAGTAATTTTAGTAGACCCTTTCTTCCAGGAGAGGGTAGCTTTAAGAGGACATAAAGGCCATAAATAAAAATAAATACAATCTCAGAAGGGATCTTTCTACTGAAAATACTTTGATCTCCATTAAATTTCTTGTCAGCAGGCATCAAACATGACATAATAGGATAGAGTAGCATTTCCCTAGCTGATATTCATATGTATATTATTATCTGGCTTTGAATTTTGCACAAACTCCAGGGCTATCTAAGCCTTCCTCATTTTTCCTACTTTAAAGGTCTTTAACGACCATCACAGCAAGAATACCCATTTTAGATCTCAAAAAAGACTGCATCTTTGCCAGCACCTTGCCTGATAGGTTGATGTTTTCAAATTAGAAAGAAGTAGCAGCTGTAGGGCTGCTCTCACACTTCCCTGCAGCACTAATGACGTTGGCTTTATCGTTTGTCAAGTACATTTTCTGTTTGTCCCAGTGTCACAGACAATTGAGATCCGAAGTGACAGGTTTGACCTGCAGTGAAGGACAACCACTGTCAACCCAGCTATAAATGGGTATCGCATTGTTCCATGTGGGGTGTCAAATGGTTATCGTAGCTATAATATTGGACAGAGTTATAGTTGTGGGGACAGGCCACTGTGTTTTATGCAATGTTATTCTTGTGGTTTAACCTGGCAGGCTGCTAAACACCACACAGCCATTTGCTCACTACCCCTACCCCCAGTGGGATGGGGGAGAGAACTGAGGGGAAAAAAAGTAAAACTCACGGCTTGAGATAAAGACAGTTTAATAGGACAGCAAAGGAAGAAATAATAATAATAATAATAATAATAATAATAATAATAATAATAATATACAAAACAGGTGAAGCACAATGCAATTGCTCACCACCTGCTGACTGAAGCCCAGCCCATCCTCAAGAAGCAATACCCCGCCCAGCCTACTCCCCCCAGTTATATACTGAGCATGATGTCATATGGTATGAAATATTCCTTTGGCCAGTTGGGGTCAGCTGCCCTGGCTGTGCCGCCTCCCAGCTTCTTGTGCACCTCCAGCCTTCTTGCCGGCAGGGCATGAGAAGCTGAAAAGTCCTTGACTTAGTGTAAGCACTACTTAGCAACAACTAAAACATCAGTGTGTTATCAACATTTTTCTCATTCTAAATCCAAAACACAGCACTATACCAGCTGCTAGGAAGAAAACTAACTCTATCCCAGCCAAAACCAGGACAGTTATGTGGGTAGAAAGATAATATCTAACTTTTATAGTTCTCTGGTAACATGGGTGGTGCTTCACCTCATTTTAAAAGCAATGTGACAAAGTATTGGTACTTTGGGTACCAGGGTTTCTGGACTTGCTTATTCCACTAGAGCATACAGCTTCTCCCAGTCCTTTCCATGGGGCTTCCTTCTGCAGTTTCCCATTTGAACATGGCAGAAGCCTTACTTCTCTTTCCATGCTGAAGTTCCTGCTGAACTCAAAGCTAAACTCAGAGACAGATTCCTATAAAATCTGCCATGACTTGTTTTCCATCGGTGTTTATTTAGCGAGAAACTGTTCTACTGTGATTTAGAGCTTTGTTGGCAAATTCATCACTTAGAGCATTGTTTACATAAGAACAAAAAGTGGGAACAGGATGAGGGATGTCCAACTTTGGAAACTCAACTGGATGTGGCCCTGAGCAACCTGCTGTGATTGACACTGCTCTGAGAAGGGTGGGTGGATTAGGTGATATCCACTGGTTCCTTCCTGCCTTGACCGTTTTGTGTTACATGACATTTGCGAGCACTCTGTCATTGCTGACACTGCACTTTTTTATTGTTTTTGAAGCATTATCCATCACCCCTGAAATTTCACAGCCCACGAAATCCCCGCTTATAATGGGCTTGAGTTACCTCAACATGTGCATATAGTACCACTTGAGATGTCCCTACAGTATCTCACTTGGGCTCTGGCTGCAGCTCCAGAAAGGGAAGGATCTCTCAGAAGTCTATGGTTGTACCTGCCAACCCTGAGCAGAACTCTTAGACGCCCTGAAGCACCCCAAAATTAGCTAAGCTCATAACTAAGTGCTTGATGGAGTTTTCAGGAAATAATCAACTCCCGGTCATGCTAATTCTACTGAGTGTGGAGCCATTTTGTTGATACTTCCATATTTTAGTTTGCAGTGATGATTTAACTCATAAATTCAAAGGCTTCACTGTGATGAATGAAACTGAGCGATATGAAGCCCTCAGACACTGTCGTTATGTGGATGAGGTCATCAGAGATGCACCCTGGACACTGACACCTGAGTTCCTTGAAAAACATAAGGTACATTTCTCCCCTTATCTCTCCCTTCCCCTTTGTAGGCTGACAGTTGAGAATAAACAGCAAGTCTGTGAAATTCTATTAGCTGGAGCAAATTATTTAATTCAGTTAATTCCAGTCACTGAAATTAGGTACATGGCATTGCTTGCCTCCATCTTTGTCGAAAATGTTATATTTGTCCTGCCTTTTTTTCCTCGATATGCTGAGATAATATCTCTAGTGGGATTTTTGAATGGCAAAATAACACTAAGGAATTATTCACAAATTGACTTTCAGGAAAGGAGATCATGAACGAGCAAAGTTCTCACGTAATGACTAAAGTCCTGTTAAAGTCCTGAATTAAAAGCACGTTTCTTTTACACATAAAAATATCATGTGTCCTCTAAAAGGCAGGACAGAATTTTTTACGTGCTATTGCCTGTCTTGCAATATATATAAATCTTAACAAAAGCATAATTAACTAGGATGTATTTTAGTGTCCACATCACTGGGTGATGAAAGGACAGCATGACAGTACTAGGTATACATGTATATATGCACAGCTCTAAGGAGGCAGAATCAATAAGCCTGGCTCCATGGTTTTGAAAGCCAAGGCTTTGCCACTTGACTTGGCTTTTCCAGCAGCAATAAAGCAGGAACAGGTGTCTTATATTCTGTAGAAAATCTCATACAGCCAGAGTGCTTCTGGAGACAAGTTTTCTGTTCTTTCATACTTGATCATACAACACAGCACTTGAGGGTCTAAATCTAGTGTAATATTCTAGGTGATCGCTTTAGGATGAGAATGTCAAAAGCAAGTCAGCTGAAGTTCAGAAAAGAAATGGTCCTCCACAATGATCCCCCACTGAATCAAAATTCAATGATGGTGGCATGTGATTCTTCTTCTGTTCACTGGCAGATTGACTTTGTAGCCCACGATGACATCCCGTACTCCTCCGCTGGCTCGGATGATGTATACAAACACATAAAGGAGGCAGGTAAGGGCAACTTTACACTTTTAGCACCTTCCTTTTCAGCCTCAGCTCAAATTCTTTTACTGCCTTTTGACCACGACTGCTGGGAGAGAAGCAGTAGAGATAATATCACACTCTCTCACACCCTAACAGTAGGTACTGCTGACTTCAGCAGAAAGGTTCACTTTGTAAAACCACAAAGGATGTCCTTGGCTGAATTCCTGCCGTAATCCCCAGGAAACCATTCAGATCTGTCAACGAAGAGTCCCATCTGGGCTATTTAAACAATTTAAGGGTGCTTGACTAAGAGCTCTGAACCAATGAAAATGAGTTCCGTTCCCACAGCAGCCCAGCCAACTTCAGTGGTTTGTTGATAACTACAAACTGATGACCCCTTGACACAGCCCAGTCCTGAATACGGGCAAGCACAGGCAGCCTTCAGGAGTCATTAGGATCCCCCAGGGATTTGCACTTTTTACTACAATGGCAGAGGTTTTAAATCAGTACCAGTGTGATTCATTTGCCATGATTATTTAGCAGTTTGGTTGCATTGAACATGACCATGCTGAAGTCATCAGGAGGTTGTATCTCTTCAGTTCAAGGAAGCTGAATAAAATCTGAGGAGACAATAGTAAGCCACTGTTTGCCTGCAGCAGCTGTCCTAACACAGTGAACAGCGAGGGGAGAAACTGATCATACCTTTCTTCTCCTGCTCCCTGGAGGTGCTGTCCTGCACACTGCTGAATCCATCCTCTTCCTGGTCTACATATATTTCAGGGCAAATCTGCCTGATTGATAGCAATTTGTTGTGCAAAGTGACCTTCTCAAGCTATACAATGACAGCAGTAGACCAGGTATTGACCTGATCTGAAAGAATAAGCTTTTTATAGCAGCAGTTCTTGATCTTTTTCCACTTGCAAACCTCACTGTGGTGTCAGACTCGCAACCCTCCTTTGGGAACTGCTGTTTTACAGTTTCAGAGCCAGCACCAGCTTTCTTCACTAGGCAATGGAACAAAGGTACCTCTGGTAAGGACAGGTCACCGAGGGACATACAGCATACGTGCTGGCCACGCAGCTATGTTGCCTTTCTTCTGTAAGGTGCTGAGTGCACGGGACAACACGACAGGAGCCCTTGGTGTGACTGTATCGTTACCAGGCTGAGCTGGAGAGTGCCCAAATCTGGCACATCCTTCTCTGCTGTTGTTGGGCACGGGTGCAGTGTGCACATGTCCTGATGAGAAACTCAAACTTTGTTTGCAGAATACAGTATGGACTGATGAGAAACTCAAACTTTGTTTGCAGAATACAGTATGGACTTACAGCTTCAGGGACTTGTGGTCTGTCCCACATCCATCACTGTGAGGTGCTGGAGAAGTGACTTCAGTCTTGTTGGCTGAATTTTGTTACATATAAACTAGGAATAATGTTACAATAATGTTACCTTCTTTGTGAAAAATGTTGAGAGCTAGTGCTGCAATAGTCCTAAGACTCTGGAACAGCATTATTACAATAGCGAATTTCCCCTTTCTCCTAAGGTGTTTTATTTTAAATAGACCAATGCTGTGGATGTACTTGTGTTTTTTCCTTAGTTCCAGTACTCCCATTTCTCCACATCAGGTTGTTGGCAGAGAAGCAGGTGGAAACTGTGGAGCTCCTTGTGTAGATTCCCGTGGGCTCCCCTTTCCCTACTCCCATCAGTGGGTGGGAGGGCATAGGGACAACGGTGAGGTGGGTGACGGTGCACTGACTAAACCTCTGCACATCTGTGAGCAAGTAGTTTGGAAAACATGAATCAGTCCAACACGCGAAGAATACAAAAGCGAAATCGGTGACTAAAGGTCATGTTCTCGTACATGGGCTTGTGCATCTACTTGAAAACAATTCTGCTTTTGGCTTCGCAAGGGTAAAGTTTGGATTTGTTCATATATTGTAGCTCCTATCTATAAAGGCTTCTGGCTCAAAGTAGCTTTCACTGCTTCCAAAAATAGCTTCCCAAGTGACTGCTGCAAGCCTGAAAAGTATGATCAGGGAAACCTCTCTCCTCATGATTAAAATAATCTATTTTTTTAGCAGAGTATTAATTAGAGATCAGAAAGGAAAAATATCACATAGCATTTAGTCACAGGAGGCTGCTAAGCTTCTTGATTCCTTCTCCAGATCTTTTTGCTAACCCTGTGAAATTAGCTAGCAATGCCTGCCTACTTCAAGTGAGCGTGTGAGGATTAATTTGCCAGTAGCTCTACCACCCTTTTAAGACAAAGCACTACTTTGTTTCACAAAACCATTTTCAGTCTTGTCTTACAGCTCTCTCTCAGCAGCAGCTTAATGGTGCAATTACATTTAAGTCAAAGGAGTAATTTTTTGTAGCCCTATCTAACTACTAAACCAAGATGTGCTAGCGCTCTGCTGTTACTGCCTTCGTGACTTCCTTTAACAGTACGAGTGATCCTGTCTTGATGAGAAACAATTAAAAAGCAATATATTCCTCAGATGTGTTGAGGAAAATACAAGCAGTGTTAATAAATGGCCAGTTTTATTAGGGATGGATCTGTCGGAGCGGGGAGAGTGGTTATGCAGCCACTGATGTGGCCAGGTGGACGTGAACCGGGGGGCTGTGGAGACTGATACCCTCGGTCGCACAGTATATCTGTGTTTGTTCACACCACCGTTACGCTTCATCTTCCTGGGTGTTTTCCAGTGATTGTAACGCATCTTTTACCTGAAGGCACTTCCTGACTTCGGCCAAGGCCAGAGACTGGGCTGTTTTACTCAGCAGAACAAAGACTGTCAGATGCTGCAGCACCGGAGTGGAGGGGAGAGTGGGAATACATAGGAGAGCAGCAAATGGCTGTTCAATAGTGGGAATGGAAGCCAACCCCCCCACTCCTTTATATAACATTAAATAAGGTCTATGCTTATAGGAAGAACTGCTCAGTGAATTGCCACAGCTGCGAGGTTTAGCCTTTCGGGGACCCCCTGCCAGCCTAATAACTTTCACATCACAGCTGATGCTGTGAAAAGGGCAAGTTTTAGCCTTTCTGAAGACTCAAGGAAAAGTGAATGGTATAGCAGCCTAGTGCTTTCCCTAAGCTCACACAAGAACAACAGGAAAGAACTAGGAACAAGACAGGCAGAATTGCAAGTCTCTTACCTTTGGTCAGGCATTTTCGTGTTCATCCTCAGCTACCTGCCGCAGTGCCTGGTCCTGCTGTGCTTTCTCAGCGGGCTTTCTTTTCCCACTTTGCTCAGGAATGTTTGTACCAACGCAGAGAACTGAAGGCATCTCCACATCGGACATCATCACAAGGATCGTCCGGGACTACGACGTGTATGCCCGGCGCAACCTCCAACGAGGATACACCGCCAAAGAGCTGAATGTTAGTTTTATAAATGTAAGTACACCGATCTACGTTTGCTTCTGAAACACTCTCTCATAGGACCCCAAATGTCGAGTAAAGGTTAAAAAAGGATATCTTCCTCCTGCTGCTTTTAAAATAGCTGGGAAGAACTTAATTTAAAAGAAACTGGTAAGCTGAGGGTAGTTTTAATTGCTCCTATTAATTAGCAGCTTCATTTCCATCTTATGCTTTCGTGTTTGTAACAAAGCTGCTGTTCCCCCTTCCACCTTGAGCTGTAGGTGACTAAATAACACACTAGGAAGGAGCTCACCCCCCTGCCGCAAGCTTCTCAGCCACTCATCCAAGACACTGTTTCTTTCTTTATTCCCATTGTGAGAAGGCAGCACAGAGAGCAAAGATTTTGATATCCAAACTTTCTCTACAACACAACAGGACAAAACCCAACAAAAAACCAACTGCTGAGCAGTGAGATTACTAGAGGAAGCTAAAATGGTTTTAAAAGACAAGGAAGCATGTTAGGAAGGTGGTACGTAAATGATGCTGAAGAAATCAGAAGCCACAATAGGTAGGGCAAGAGCACCATTTGAAAGGATGGCTCAAATTATTCAGCTTCCACGTACAGAACTGCACCTTATCCTCCAGTAAGGAGTAAACACTTAACAGAAATGAAAGTTTACTTTCCTTCATTGTCTGCTTCAAGTCTTAATTTAAGGCCTCAAGATAACCCACATTACCAAAATCTTTCCTGTGGTTGGACTGGCTCCCAGGAGGACTTCCCTTCCTTCCCTGGAGCTGGGAAACCCCCTTGCGAAGGACTGAATTGTGTCATTTCATGAGGGTTTTGCTTAGTTGTTTCTTATTTTGAAGTCTGGCAGATAAATCACAGATCACAGGGCATAAATATTTATTTCACCGTGCTTTTTTTTCAGACTTCTACAAAATCTGTAAAAAAATTCCTGCTTGTAAGTACTCCATGCAGAAGGATCACTATTGCAAATATCCATTAAATTAAGGCATGCTGGATGCCTTGGGGGTTCTCAAATGTACCCCTTAGAGGCTCCGAGGTGAAGATACTGTTGCGTAAGGTATGCTTCCCCCAGTCTCAAGACACTGATGTATCCTGAAGTCCCTCCTGGCATTTAGTTATTTAGCTTATTGTAATTTAAATGCAGAAATACTAATTTGTACCAGAGGGTGTTTATGTTTCAAATTAAAACCAAACAGGATTTCACCGAAACAGAAAAGCTCTGGTTTCCTCGTTAAAGAAAGGCTTGGTCACCTATTAGGTGCAAAGCGAATTCGGTTTCTTTGGACCTTGAGGATTTTGTTGGGCCTTGTGGTTCTTCTAGTGATTCATGAGCTAGAATAAATCTCACCTCAGCACTAAACAGTATTTGCTTTAAAAGTAAATTCAAGTGCCCATTAAATGAAGCTTACAGGAAATTAAAAGCTGATAGTGATCTGTCCTTCTACAGAGACCATTACACCTTCAAGGGCACAGCGTTAGTTAGCTGTGCGTACTGGACGGTTGAGGAGCGCAGAAGCATTTCAGGACAAAAGCCCTTTAACCCTGAAGTGCTTTAGAAGCTTGGCCCGATGAGAGCTCCCTAACGTTATCTCCTCTGTCCCCCTCTTTTTCTGTGTGACTTAGGAGCTTGCCCTCTTTCCTAGCAAGCCTGCTGGCCACAAGCTGCTGGCCTACGCGCATCTTTTTTGCAGCCAGAAGCTCCTGTACTAGCCAGGCTGGGAGGTGAAGACAGTTTTCCTTCTGCTCTGCAGAAATCCAACCAAAGAGACATTTTAGTCCAAGTTATCATCCAGGCTGGCAAGTCAGCAGTGGGCTGCATTTGCTAGGAAACCCAGGGAAATTTGCCTGTTGCTTAAGTTTGAGCTGTTAATTTCTCCCTCTTATCCTTCACAAGATTCATATAATTTTCAAAGTGCATTCAGTTTGAAAATATGGGAAGAATCATGTAGTGGATTAAACCCAGTAATGTCACAAGACTGTCTTTTCAATATGTGCCTCCTGCACTTCATTCCACAAATGTAAAATCTGCATTTATAGAAATAATGTGGGAATAGTTAACCAATGCCATATGTACTAGGATACATTAATGCAATTTTTTTCTTCTTCTCAATTGTCAATAGCTAATTATTTCCAAATCCCTATATATTAATCTCCATCCATGCTTTTAAAACAGGAGAAGAAATACCGCTTTCAAAACCAAGTGGACAAAATGAAAGAAAAAGTTAAGAATGTGGAGGAAAAATCGAAGGAATTTGTTTACAAGGTGGAAGAGAAGAGTCATGACCTTATTCAGAAGTGGGAAGAAAAGTCCAGGGAATTTATTGGCAACTTTTTAGAGCTGTTTGGACCAGACGGAGCCTGGGTAGGTATTTTGCCATCCCAAGAAATCTGAGTGGTTTTTATTTATCTGCCGTAACGCAGATCAAGAGCAGATTCTTTAGCTGCAGTCTTTGTTTTGAAAGCCAGCACAGTGGGATAACGCCAATCCAATCACCCCTGCCAATACTGCAGCAGGAGGATTTGCCACTTCTGGCTGTTGCTTCTTTGTGATAATTTCTTTGGGATAACGTCTTTTGTGAAGGTGCGATACTGAATGTGATACGGTATTCAGTAGAGCTGCATAACAGCAACACGTGAGCAAACAGGCGAATACAGTCTATTCTCCCCATTAGCACTCAGTGGGACCACAGTGACATCAGGGAGAAACTATATGCTGGAGGTGGTGAGGGAAACAGGGACACTGAAAAGTTTTTCAGTAGTTCTTTTCGTGCTCTGTACGCAGCAGCAGCAGTCTGTTTTCTAACTTGAAAACCTACTGATTTAAAGTTCCAGGAAATGACTTCACAGGTTGAGTGGCCAGGCTCACCTGACTGACTGCAGGGAAGTCTCGGGCAGAACTGAAGCACTGCTGAAGCTCTCCTCAGTACGTGCTGGCTCCACAGCGCCCACTTACCAAAGGTCCCCAGGTGCAACTCCACCCATCAGGGGAGAAACCCCAGGGCCTTACCTGCTCAAACCAACGGCACGCGCTGAGCAGGTAGTGAGTTGGTGATACTTCAGAGCCCCCGAAGAGTCCTGGCCCCCATCTTTCAGTTCTGATAGCTTGCCAAACCTTGCTTTATTTTCTTGTACTACTTCCCTTTGCTACGTTGAAACCAGTAGCAAAACTTATCGTGAATGCAAAAGTTATTTGTTTGAACAGACCTTCTTAGACCTTCCCCTTGGGAGTCAGTCCTTTTCCAACAAGCTCTCTGTGCAGCTGTCTTCCAGTGAAAGCCCACACCCCAGCCAGGCACTTGAGTACAGGCATCATCTTGGACGTGCTGCTCTGGTTGCAAGCTCTGAGCGAAGCTTTTGCTCGGTTCGAGGAAACGTGAGCAAGCACGGAGGAGAGCAGCAAGCCAGAAAGAACAGTTTAGGACTAGCATGAAGCAGATACTACTGGAATATTTTTAAAGAGCCAACACACACGTAATGTTCTCTCACGTCACTTTTATCAGTCCATACCTGAGCAACTTCCCATCATGAACAGTACATGCTGTTGAAAGGATCTCAGCAAAGTTTTTGTTTATAAACAAACCCTCAGGAAGATTCACAGACCCCTGGTGAATTAGCCCACGTCACAACTCAGTGCCACCAAAGCAGATAGTAGCTCCCTCTTACTGGAGTTCCCACCTCTTCTCTGCCATCATTTGCTGTGTTGATTACCGCTCAGTTGAGCAAAGCCTAAAATTAGGCTGTGAAGGCTTCAGAACAGAGACTGCATCTTTATAATCTCCTTACAGCTACGTCTGTCACGTGTCTGATACGTCTGTCACGTGTCTGAACAACACTGGTCCCAGCCATATAAACACATAGCTTCTTTAGCAATTTGTTCATTGACAGTATCATTTTCCTTGAGGAGGGGAAGAGGGGAACTGATGAAAAGCCCCGGTTTACCCACATTGACCACATCCACGAGGAGTCCTTCATCTGCAGGTTATTCTCCACAGAGCTTGGCAAGTGCTCCCCACATGGGATGGTCCTGTGGCCATAGGTGCTGAATAAATAAAGCAAATGCTAACAGAGCATGTGAAACCCACAGGAGGTGGGGTGAGATTGGCTGTGCAGAGAGAGGAAAAGAATTTCAAAGCCTTGATCCCATTCCCTGGCATTACCCACTCAACACTGCAAACTCATGGCATTTTTAAAAACCCTTTGCTGATAAAATATTTTACCAAATTTGAGTAGAGAAAAAGCTGTTCTGCAAAGGTATTTGAGGGAGCGAAGGTGGCCTCCTGTTTACTGAGTTAGTGTCCCAACCACAAAGTAGGAAATCTGGTGCAACCACAGAGACCTTTGCTAAGAATAAGAGTGAACTCTTGCAGTGTTGTAGGAAAAGCGTCGGTGACAATGAGCCAAGAGCAGTTGTGGCTTTTTTAAAATTAGTTTGAGCCTTGCAACAGGAAAGACTTTTCAAATAATGATAACTTGCTATTAGTGTCAAAACTGTTATTAACGTTAATTTGCCTTATCACTGTTAGTTAGATGTTGCTTTTAATGTTGACATTAAAAGTACAGAAATCGTTATGGGCATGCTAGATTCCTAGATCAGTAATTTGCATGCCATTAATATGCTATTATTATTTCACAAATAATTATTATAATACGCTTTATGCAAGCATCAATTTTCTAAAAGTAAGGGCTATGTAACCCACAAAAAAATGCCTGTGTGTGAAAAAGGTCAAAATGGCAGTTTTCAAATGTCAAGAAGTCTACAATTCATTGGCAATTTTGCCCACCTGTGCAATCCCCATATGTATTTTTTTCCCGCAAGAGAGTCACAGAGGCGTCAGAAACAACGATTAATGTGGCATGAAACTTTTGTCCTGGCGTGAGAGGAGACCACCGCGCAGCCCGGCACAGAGGCCCTAATGGCAGAGATGCAGCTCCACAGACAGGGAAAGCAGCAGGGTTCATTCCACCTTCTCTCAGACACGTACGAGCAGGGAGCTGCACTTCAGGTCAGTGGAGAGAAAGCAAGCCTCACAGGGCAGGGTTTCTGTGCCCGTCTCCCTCTCGGAGGAGAGGGGGTGTCCCTTCAAAGGGGCTGCGTCCCTCGACTCAGCATACAGAGGGAGTTGGGGATGGTGGCTCTGGGAAGCAGCTGCGCCACTGCTGATGTCCACAGAGGCTCAGAGGAATCTTACAGGTTGCGACTGGAAGCCAGGGCCGGCATTCAGTCCACACCGTGTCCCCGCAGCCTGGACCTGAGTTTGGCCTTGAAAGAATCAGCAGCTGAAAAGCAGCAGTCCCCCATAATGCCAACTGGCACTTGTTTTGTAAACCAAAGGAGTATCAACATGTAGGCAAGAAAATTCAGAAATAGGCAAAACATTTCCACCCAGTCGTAAGTTTGCCAAAAGCAAAACGTTATCTCCATAAACCGTTCGGGTGCACCCGAACTTGGGTGAACCAAGGCTTTGAAATTCTTTTCCTGCCTCTGGTAAAGGCCCAGAGCCTGCCCAGCCTTGTCTAACCTGCTGGCACTTCAAAGAAGCCATTAGCAGTTGTGTCCTTCAGCATCCAAGGGTCCAAGGAGGACCCTTGTTAGGAAGCCCTTGCCTAGGAAGGGCATGACTCACTGACCCTGCTAGAGCACAGCTGGAGGGGAAGAGTCATTCTGGGGGCGGGTGAATTACACCTCCCTTCTCCTCCTCCTGCAGCAGGTGTGATTTTAGCCAGTGACCTGGTGGTTAAAGCACTAAGGCAGGAGGCACTTGGACCAGCCAGGCACTTACCCTGCTGAAGGTGTGAGTGCACCAGCTTCTTCAGGCAGGAAGCTCCTTGCTGAAGCAGGGACCGGGAAGCAGGTGTCCTACTGCCTGGCTGGGGGCCTTAGCGGGAAGGGGGGAGTCTCCTTTCCATCCCTGGCCCACGTGGCCCAAGGTGCAGTCAGGTACCCCCATGACATGGGATACCAGCCACACTGGGCCACTTCCGACTCCCCCAGCACTGGTAGCACACCTCCCTGAAGCACTGCGGTGTCACTGAGCTTTCTGAAGTGGCTGGTAAGGTAGCAGGGACAGGAGGGAGTCAAAGTGTTTTGCTTGGCCACGAAAAAGATATTACATATCAAACAATTTTTTGTTTTGTTTTGTTTTTGTTGGGGTTTATCTTCAGTGAGAGGATAAGTCAAGTCAACAGAACCCCACTTTCTGAGATCTAAAGAGAAATGTTGCACTCCTACCACCAAATTTCAACAGGCTCTGGGGCTTTGCCAGCCCTGGTGACATCTTCACAGCTCCCAGCAGCAGAAACCCTCCCCCACCCAAATGCTTCCTGGCACTGTTTATCAGGAGCAACCACCATCTGCTAACTATTGGGATTTTAGGGAGTCTTGAGTATTTTGGACCTGGCAGTAGTGCAGGGGTAGGTTACACACCACAGCTCTTTATGCAGGAGAGGATGACTAAGCGCGGCTCCAGGCAGGAACTGTTCTGTCATTCTGCACTGCAGCAACATCCAGGCTCTAAACCTGAGTTAATAAAGGCCAATGTAATAAAGATATAAACTGGGTGAGGGAGCTCACTGAGGAACCGTTAAGTTGGTATTTGTGCTCGGCTGTTAACCCCCAGGATTAGCAAACACCAGAAACCTGATGGGAAAACCTAGCATCTGCCCCTCCACTGGCAGAAAATACTGAGCTTCAAAGAGGGAGAGGAAGAGCAAAACGGGCAGCCACACGCTCCTTGGCTGGAAGGAAGGTCATTACAGAGCAGAGTTGCTGCAGGGGGAAGGGAAGGAGAAGCAAAACAAAAGCTCAAGCTGAAAAAGTCTGCAGACTGCAGCTGCCTAGGCAGGCAAACCCAGAATACATTCTGCACAAGTATTTTGCTCTCAGACGTCAGTGGCAACATAACTTTGTCCGGGCTGGCTCTTCTGTTCCAGCCGAGCATCGCCTACGATCCAACCCCCAGTACTCCGGGCAAGGTTAAAACTTCATGTTCCCCACCCGCAGGAGGGGCAGCGAGGCACTCGCATTTGGCATTTTCCACATGAAGCCCACAGCAGTCACACAGTAGACGCCAGATCTCCTGTAACCCAGCCCTGCAGCCTAATGCAAGGCCACGTAGGCACTAACAAGTAGCAGCATTTGCCTTAGTGTGGCAGATTGCTTGACTGAAAAGGTGGTCTCTTCCACCCCACCAGTTCTGGCAGGCCTCCTCTCAGCTTTACAAAGCAAAAATGACAATAAAGCCCAAAGCAGAACATAGAGCCTCCACCTGTTTCTTTTTTTCAACAGACACCTGAATTCTGACATTCCCACCAGCAATTCAAGGGTTTGGGTGGTGCCTACTCCAGGGAGCTGGAGAAATGGCTGCCAGTATTTGGCTGGCACTGGGCTGCCTCCCTTCAGGGGGGACAGGAGGAAAAAAAAGGCTGGGCCAGCCAGGAAGCTCAGGAGATGAGTGGTCATGCTAAAAGGAAAAGGTCCTGGGAACAAGGAACATTGGGAGTTCAGGCAGAAAACTGACTTTTTGAGACAGAGTGTGATAAACATATACAAAAAATCCAAAGGGAGTTCCCCCTGGCTGGCTTAGGACAACACACACAGTATTCGCACACTGGGGGTGTCCGATCTAAGAGAAAACCTTGGCATGTAAAAAACGGGTTGTTACGAGCGCAGCAGAAGAGGCAAAGGCTGACCATGGGCTGAACGGGCCATGCCTCAGAGCAGAAGCCCTTGCTTGCCCACAGACATACTTTCTCCTCTGTGCTTTACTCAAAGGGCATCTTTTCACTTTGCTTTTGCAGAAGCAGATGTTCCAGGAACGAAGTGGCCGAATGCTCCAGGCTTTTTCTCCCCGGCAGAGCCCAAACAGCAGCCCCACACGAGGCCGCTCTCCATCCCGTTCTCCATCTCCACCCTGGGTCTTCAATAAAGCCTCCCCTCCCTCTTCTCCAAAAGCTGCCTCTGCCTCCCTCAGCAGCATGAGCGAGGGAGACGAGGATGAAAAGTAAAATATATATTTTTTTAACCATGAGACAGAAGAACAAACTATGAACTCAACCGCTGGATGGGGAGAAGTGTGAGGAACATCTGGGGTATCTCTGACAGCAGGGAACGTGCTCTGGGAGAAGATGCTGAAAACAAACTGGAGCACAGTAAGGAAGATCTCAGGAAGAGCTTATCCCATCCCCACTCCCTTGCGGTGCCTGGAGGCTCGGCCGGCAGCGCTTGCCAGACATGGTACCAGGGACTGACAGAAAACACGTACGCCTCTGTGCAAGTTCCTGCCCCTGCGTTGCTGCTTATGGCTGCTGTGACCAGGCCGGCTTGGCAAGGAACTCTGCACCAAGTGGGGCTGGCAGGAGGAGCCCGGCTGGCTCCCATCTGGACCCAGCACACTGGCACACGATGGCTGCAGCCCATGGATGAAGAAGATGCGGTTGTATTGGCCCCTGCTAACCTTGAGCTCTTCTGGCACGTGAAGAAATGGCATCACTGCAGTGAATACATTCAGAAACAGGAAATAAAATTTTACTTTTTTTCTTTTTGAATGAAATCTGCCCCAGACCCCAAACCACGCCAGTGAAATGGAGAGCTCTCCATCTGAGTTGGTGGAAATCCATTTAATATATTCAAGCTATTGAATGCTGCTTGTTGACCAAGCCTCTGTCCAGGGTGTATGTAAAGTCAGGCTGTATTTGCTCTATCGAATCGCTCTGTGTTCCTAGTGCCTGAACAGCTACCAGATAACTTCTGTTCTGCTCCCTGGTTTTGCACTTTGGCGGCAAGAAAGTAAATGAAAAGATGGCCCTAGCTGGAATGTGGTGTTGTAGGAAATAGAATTCACCAGTAAAAATCACCAACATCTTCAAACTATCTAAAACACACACGTGGGATCCCAAGGCCTTGGGATGTGGTCTCCTAGGAAACCCTGCTGCTCCCTGCTATGTGTCGCCAAAGGATGAGCACAACAGTGCTGTTGTCCTCACATGCTACTCAGCTGGTTAAACAAATTTCTCATCTAACTCTAAACAAGATGTGTTCACAGACACCCAGCCCCCGCAGGGGTCCCGAGGCCAATCCTCTGCCCCAACGCAGAGAAAAAGTTGGAAAAAAGCAATGGAAACCTTTAAAACAGGATTAGGCACCTGTCCGGAACCACAGAAATGGTAGCACGAGCGAAGCTTTCCCTCCTCGATGTGCTAGCTGATCTCCTTCAGGCTTGGCAAAGCAAGACCTGCCTGACATCTGGATCCCCCGTTCAGTCACGCAGCTGGCACCTGGTGAGGTGGCCACAGACTTGCAGGGTTTCTGAGTGTGGGGTACCCCCAGCCCCCAAGGCTGCCCTGCCCCACAACCCAGAAACACCCAGCCTGCATCACTGTGGTAGGGCTGCAATTTTGCTCCCAGGCCACGTGCACGGGCACACTGGAGGTTCCCCAGATCGCCACCAACTTTGGTGCCCGGCCAGCGAGGTAAAGGGTGCTGCCGCCTGCCCGTCCCAGCGACGGCACGCCGGGTACAGACCCTGGGCAGCCTGGGCAGGGGATTGCAGCAGCAAAGTCGCCGCTGTGCCACTGCTCCCTGGAGGTGCAGACCCATCAGGCAGCACCGGTCAGCACTTTGCTGGTTCCCCGTGCAGGAAACACCCCCAGGAGATGGAGGGCTCTGAGCAGCTCTTGGAACAGCAAAGTGAGAAGGAACAAGACGCCCGAGCGCTTGAGCAGATGGGTAGTAGTACCTCTGGCAGCAGGCCCCAGCAGGCCACCATCCTTACCTCGCCGAGTGACCTAGTAGGTAAACTCCCTTCACTCCTTCCCTTCCAGATACTCTTGCAGGCGGGTAGGTACAGACTCTCATACCAGGCACCAGATTAGCCCCACGCTCTGTTCATTCCCTGCAGCTTTCATCCCTCCCCCACTACGGGGTGACCGATTTTCCTTAGGGAACACTTTGCCAGACTCTGACTACCACAAGACTGAGTACATAATATCCCGTGGCATACTTTGTCCTCTGGAGTCAACCTAGTTCCCTTTTCACAGAGCTGCAAAGAGAGATGAGCGGGGAACAGAGCGAACCGCCGCTTTCGCTAGTAAGTGCCAGGGGAGAGCCAGAGCGAGCTCAGCTGCCGCCAGCTGTGCGCCCCATGGGACGATGCAATTCAGACCTTTCTCAGCCTTAGGCAACCTGTTACTGTAATTTCATACCTGGGATGCACTTGTTAGTTTTTCTGATCCTTTGCAAGTCTTAAGTCTTCCCATCACAAACCACTCCACCACCACAGGAACCGTCTGCTCTCTACTGGTGCTGTTTACACGATGAGCCATGTCCAAATGCAATGGAGGTGGGTAGGTTTTTGTTGTTCCTGGCTTTTACCATTTGTTTTTTTATTAAACTAAACAACATCATGCTTACTGTTCAGCAGCCCTTGTTCAGCGGTTTGAATGGAAGACAGCACCTCACCTTGTAAACAGGAACTGGAGAAAAACTCACCAGTGACGACTTCTTAAGAGAAGCTGTTCCTCAGAGTCACAGGTGGCTACCCAGTGACAAAGCCATATGCTGTACCAGGCGTCCTTTTGTATTTAGGGTATCAATAAGCTGAAGCCTTTGCCCTGCTGGTACAGACACCAATATCCACATGCTGTCTCTGGCAAACCAGAACCTCATTGTCTCTGGACACGGGGAGGGCAATTTTGCACTTCTGAGTCATGGTTGGGTTTTATTTTTCATGAGTGTTGCTTTAAGTCCTATTTATCAGCCAAGCTCCACATGAAAAATAAACAGTGTACAACAGATACTGCTGCCTCTCACCGTCATTTTACAGCGCCTCTGAACACACAAACCCAACACCTAACGTAAAGCTCCACTGATAGCACAGCACTTGTTACCTCTGTCCTTTATACCCCAGTACAAAGCATCCATCCTTGCGCCCCCACAAATGCCACCAGAGCAGCCTCTGCAACCTGCCCAAAATCCTGCTGCTCTCTGCTCCCACAGCATGACCCCTCACCTCCCCTTCACTTGGATTGCTCTCTGCAGAGGCAGGGACAGGCTGCCTCAGCTGACAAGGCGCAGTGTTAGGCACTAGCAAGTTGGTGGCCTCCCTTCCCCTCCACCCCAGCGCAACGGAATCGGGAGCTGCTGTTTTAATTCCTACTTCTAGATGGAAGAAAGAGGCAGTGCTTTTGTAACCATCCTGGTTCTGCTTCTGAAAACCATCCCCAGCAGCAGGAGCAGCAGCTGTGATGCTCCTGAGTGTGCCAGGATGGCTTGCAGCTGTGCCAGGTTTATGCAGCAGCAAACATTAGCCACAGGGACAACTCCTGACTCTGGCCTTGACTCTTCCTCCAGCTAAGTCAGTCTGATGCCTGAGTGTTCCTGCTGTGCTCTTCCCCTTTTGTCTTTTCTGTAAGAAAGAAATTATCGCTGCACCAGCTGTAGAAAAAAAAATTCTTTTACATTATTTATTTATTGGTAGCCCTGCCTCAGGCAGGGAGAAGCTGAACCAGCAGGCAGGGACTTCGGACTTTCCAGTGAAGGTATTTTTAACTGCAGAATGGGAACAGATTTCAAAGCCATTTGGCATGGGAGAGAAAGCATTTAAAGATGCACAGTCCACACCAAAATGCTCCCTGCTAATACAAGCTTTATTACTTCAGACTGATTTGGGGCTGTTTGGAGCAGTGTCTTGCATCCCTTGGGAGATACAAGACACCCTCGTACACTCCCAGGACCAGGAAAGTCAGCCCGGCTGTGGTCCTGCTTCTCTTCCCACTGAGCTGCCTCACAGCCCCGCGGAGAGGAACCACCTCTGGCTGACGCCTCCCACAGTCCGACTGCCTGGAAGGTGCTGGTTTTGCACACACATACGCTTGTGCGGCCGACAGTGCTCCGGGAAGGGACGCCGGGGGCTCTCCTTCACAAGGGCCTGATCTAAACCCAGGGACAACATGAGCCACCGCTGAGCCGGGCCCACCCAGGCAAGGAGACACAAAGCAAGAGCTGCAGCACCCTGTGGGAGCGTCTGCCTCTACTGCAAGCAAGCACTGAGTTAAGTTTGGAACAAATTTTATATCCAGTAGTCTGAACTGAAAAGCATTTTTAATTTTTCAGCTGGGATTTCATTGCACCATAGAAACCCTGAAAACACTAGCAAAGAGCATGACTGGAAGCAGTCAGAAAGTCTCTGCTGTGAGTTCATGTGAGTTTATGTAAAACAGGAGAAGGTTTGAAACGTGGGTGCAGAAGCAGAGGTGATTTTCTGCAGTACGGGGCAGAGCTCTTGAGCCAGCATTTGCACAGTACATCTGCAGTGTTTCCTTTGTTTTAAATCCTTCCATCATTTAGGCATGAAATATAACATTGTGTAAGCTCACTTGCAGGGGTGACTTAACTCACAAGGCTCAAGATAGATAAACATTTAGAAAAACAGATTAGAATTTTTTGTGTATATTAGAAGTTATTTCCAAATACTGTAGGGATGGAATTTTCAAAAGAAGGAAAACATTTAGAATAGCACAAAGCAGCGCTGATAGGTGGAAGTTGGACAAAGTTAACAACAGGAAACGGGCATTTCAGATAAAGCCACAAGAAAACAGATGCTTTTGCATGAAGAGGAACCCTGCCTTCCCAAGCAGGCGGGCCCAGAGCTAGGACCTCTTCTCAAGGAGGATATGGCTGTAATAAGCCCCAGCATTACCCACGCTGATCTCTCCTGAGCGCTGCCGCTCCTCTCCTTGTCTGCTGAGCTTTCCCTTTTACGCCCAAAGTCATCCTGCACAAACTGCTGCGATTCACTTTCACCTTCCCTCCCCCAAAATAAAACTAAGCCAGCCCTACAGCCCAGCATCAGTGCAGATCCCACACCTCCTTCCCCACTCCAAAGCCCTCGCTGAACAAGGTGAAGCTGTTTAAATTCCCCTCGGCTCGTGGCTTTGCTTCCTCAACTGCAATCCTTCCTTTCCCACTCCAAAGCCTTAGGGGAACAGTTTTGGCCGACAGAAGTCTCTCGGTAGCTCCACGGTGCTGCGTCTCCATGAGCGCGTGCCCTGGAAGCTGGGATCTCACCATGTACAGCCCAGCCCAAGGTCAGAGGGGGTTCATTTTTGGGCTGAGGGCAAACCCCCTGGGGAACAAGAAGGTCCCCTGAGTCAACACAGGGCCTGGCAGCTCAGCAGGAAGGAGAAGTTTGACACTACATCAAATTTGCTTGTAAAAAGCAGGTAATAATAAGCTGCCATAGGGAAAAAACCAAAAGTCCTACATGATAGCATATAATCAAGCAGCAGTTGCACTTGAGCCTGGTGCAGCAGACCCCTGGCCTCCTCCTAAAACAGACCTGAAAATGGAACAGAAAATGGACCTAGGGCTTCGCCTCTTGTGTAGAGACCCTTTCGGGCAGCAGGCTATCTTAAGAACTCCTGATTGTATTTTGAAGAGATTTTTTTCCCCCTCTCAAAATACAACACGAGTTCCCCAAGTACACGCACACAGATATATTCTGCCCTTCTCTTTCTGAAGAGAAAGCCCTTTCCTGGTTCGTGCAGGGAAGGGCGGCATCAGCATTTCTAATCCAAACGGAAATCAAGGCCACCGCCTCACAGCTGCACGCAGGCGGCTCCCATGCTGAAATCCATTCCTCAAATAAAAGGCTTGAATCCCCCTACCCCAGCAGTTAGTCATGGCCAGTTTGTGGTTGGGCCAATACCCACCTTCGGTTCACAGAGTTCTCTCACACGTGGTACCTCCATCCCTTTTCAGATATTCCCTCCAACAGCATCCATCCTTCTTTCAATGAGAAACAGTGAACTGCCAGCTTGGAAGTTAAGTAATGCAGTTTTGCCTTTCACACAAACGCAAGAGCCCGCTCCGTATACTGGACTGTGGCAAAATATAATCTGAAGGCAAATGGGGAGAAAAAAAAAATGGAGGAAATTATGCCTTTGGAAGTATCACCTCCTTTAACCCTTCTCAAAGGGCCATTGCACCCTACAAAAAGACGTTGCATCCTAAAAGGATGAAAAGGTTACAGGGCTTGATCCCAAATTTATCTGGTAATAAATACTTCATTGTCTGTGCTATACATGAAATAAGTAACCTCTGTGGAGTCATCAGGATTTGACTACTTACAATATTTTCCTCTCCTCATTTTGGCAGCTCAGCTTTCCCTTTACATTATGTTTTGGATAAAAGTCTCATCTCCACAGGCAGGGAGGATTCCTTTTGCCAGCCAGCAAACTGTGTTAAATAATCACAGCAGAGCAGTAAGTACCTGGAAGAGCCCAGACACACACCTGAGAGGGGGACACCCCAAACCCCCACCCCGCCTGACTGTCCGCCATTAACTGTGACTTCAACAAGTACGTGGGAAAGAACCAGGATTCTCCCTTTTTAAAGCAGCCCGAAATTCCCCAATCACTAGAGGACGGGCTTGCTGGTGCAGCAGAGCTCAGGCTCAGGAGGTGGCAGCCTGCGAGAGCGGGTGAGCCGAGCTGTTTCAGGCTCGCACCCCGGGTCACTCCTCCTCTGCGGCAATGAGCCCACAGGCTCGGAGTGGCTCCTCAGCTGCTGCCTTGGTATCTGGCCGGCGAGCTCGGTCCTAAGGGATCAAACAGCGCGGTAAACCCTAGAGCCCTGCGATTGACTTCTATTTGCAGAAAGGGTGCAAACAAAAAAAAAAAACTCTGGCACAGGGAAGTCAGGGATCCAGGAATCTGAAGATTTTTTGGCTTTTTTGTTTTTAAACGACTGTGGTAAAACAGAAGCAAAAATATGGTTGCAAGGCAGAGTTTTCCAGTTACAAAACCCAGCAAGAACTTAATTTTTTTAGGTGTTTAACTGGACTAATCAAGAAGAAAATGGTCCGTTATCTCAAAACGATTGTTCCTGAGCCCAAGCACATGAAGGCAGAAACACCCAAAGGGAAAATCCTACCTGGCGGCACTGACCTGGCTGCATGCACGTGTCAAGCGTCACACATACATCCAATTCTAGAAACAGCTTTGTTACATTAAATTACGGCCTCTTCAGAACATTGTGGTACTTTTTAAACCTAGTCTATCATTCTCTAATCATATTTCCCTACAAACAAACCCTGTTTTTCTGTAAACTAAAGTAACTGCGAACAGCAAAGCCATCATCCACTTAGGCAAAGTAGATTAATTATAACCTGCTCTTTGCAAGTGACTAGCTTTGAATACCAACAGGGTTGTATTACTTTAATGTACTACATGCCATACTAGTCTCTGTTTTTTTCATTTCAAAACCAATGCAGGAAAACAGTAGGAAGCCAGTTACTTTGCTACTTGGCCATACTTAAGGTATTTTGTATCATCAGTTTAAAAGTCAACTAGTTTCATTTTTAACAGTGCCCTGAGTTTGCACGGCTACAATGCATGATTAAATGCCAAATGCCAAAACAAAGATGAAACTATCCCTTAGACAAAATTTCTGGGGGTTTTCTTTTTCTTTTTTCCCCTTTGGTTATCTAAAGGGCCTCTGCCAAATGAGTGCATTTATTCCAGAAAAGAACAAAAAGGACACTTTAAATATTCATATTATTCACATACAAATAGAAAACTGTATAAGAACTAACAAGATTCCAAATTAAACATTAATCCAAACAGCGTGGCAAATCTTGGGTGGTTTAATTTATTTTTTATCCCCTCAGGAGCACCTTTTCTTCAAACCACCCTGCAGCACGTACTTGTGTCCTAGACACACAGACAACGTGGAGAACCATCAGAAAACACCAGCAAGCTCACAGTCGATATCCCTTAAAGAAATGCAAGAAAAAATAATGCCATGAGGTCAAGCACCTCTATGCTCACACCTTTTGACTTCCAGCTTCTGGGAATTCAAGTCAATTTGTCATTAAGAACAGAGATAAACTACACAGAAGCTAATTAAACGCAGTTAGCTTATGCAAAGAGCTGTGGTACGACCGTGCCATCTGCAGAATTGACTTCACCCTTTAACCGAATGAAATTACATCTACAGGGACCTGCCCAAGATGAGCTTTTTGCATGTTTTACCCAACTGTTCAACTGTTTATTAAGAAACAACAAGTTAGAGATTAATTATATACTTAGGCACTGACCATTGTGTATCAAGCATCTTGATAAAATACTTTCATGTCTCATTAAAAATCTAGAAACTTCAGTTCTCTTGTTGTAAAACACTATGTTTAGAAAGCCGGCGTTCTCCAGCATTAAGTGCACAGACTAACAGCAAGACAAAACATATTTAAATATACCAGAACAAAGCATAACTCCAACTTCTTCCTCCATCAAACAGCTATTTGTGAAATATTTTGTAAAGCCGGTAAACTTGTACACTGTAGTGTACAGGATGTGGCCATTTTACTTAGCGCGTACTGCAGCAGGCAGTTTTCAAGCACACTGCATCATTCCCACAACGGACACCCATTTACTCAGACGGGTACCCACATCTGAACATAAAGGAGGACGAACAGCGTTTCCCTGGTGGTAAAACCTTAGTACCCCTTTAGTACCGCACAGCCGTGACTTGCACACACAAAAACCCGGGTGCCTTTACCTGAATACAAAGCTGACTGTGCCTTAAGTGTTGGTCCCCCAGAGCCTCAAGGATTATATCCAGTATTCTTATGTCTACAAAGAGATTTATTAACATAGGCATAAAGAGCAACGTGAAGAGGCCAGGGCAGCGCTCGCAGAAAGCACAGGGGAAGCCACGCGCACCCCCGACAACCTCAAGTCTGCTCGGACGGCTCCTACACTTTAACAACCAACATCTCACAGCAGTGCAAGCTGGCATCGCTTTCCATAACCACAAGGAAATTTTAATGAAGCTGTCCTTTGAGAGCTTTCCAATACCAAAACACAGTCAACACCTGACCTTGAAACCTGGCAGAACCGAAGCTTTCTTCTGAAAAAAAGTCTTTTAAATCAGCGTATTACAGGTGCCTGCTCATTTTTTAATTTCAAGAAAAGAATCCACAGTGTCAGATCAAGAAGGAAAATCATTTTACAACTTTCAAATCCCATCTCCCAGCTGCACACTAGTAGAAGCAAAGTGACATGCCTGTTGCCTTTGGACTAGGGGGATAGTTTGGGTCAAAGACATAAAAAAATTATCCAAGTCACTAGATGGAGAAGGGTTTGCAGATTGCTGTAACAAGTTTTCTGAATGGCTGATGGTCTTAGAACACAGCAGGCATTATTTACTAGACTCACTTAATTTTCCTCTTAACTACTAGAAGAGATGGTACAAAAGCTTAAAGTAAAACCAGCCTCGGAGTAGGATGATGAATATAAATTAATCTGACAATAAAAGAAGTTTAATCTTTCCTATTAAGCATGTCTGACATATTTTGTATGCCTGACTTCATTTAAAAACTGTCTACTGCAAGACTTCTCTTTCCACTGAAAGTAACAAATTTCAGTACTGAATGAACCTACAACAGCCTAAAAAAAAGGCAGGAACTCTAAAATGAGAAGCTGATCCCTTACTACAAATTGTTCTCTCACATAAGCCTGCGTCCTAGAGCCATATATCTTCATTATACTGCTGTTACTGCAACTAGTTGCTTCATATTCTACAGACAGCAACTGTCAAATATTATGCAGTACGTACTGACAGATTCTGCATTTTTGAGCTACTTAACAACTCAGCTCCTGTAAGTATCCTATCGTGGCAAATGGTAAGCAGCAAGAAAGTACAACACAGATTTCTTCTCATCTGAAGTTTTAAAATAAATTCTTCATCTGAAAGAAAATTATCTCAGTTCTAGCAAAATTCTGACCATCTGGAGTCTCATTTATTACTTAATAAAGTTAACGAGTCAAGCAAGCTGGGTCTCCAGGCATTTTCCTGCTCCGGAATTGCTTGTTAAGAAACTTTGCTTTTTCATTTTCTTGAATAAGTTATGAACGCACATAAAACTTTATGGAAAACTGAAGAAATTTCAAGGTAGAAGCCTTGGGTGTTATTTTATAATAGATACCTCAGATGTCAAGAATAATCCAAGAAACTTTAACTTTAGGGAGATTTATATAGCAGGGAAAAAAAGCAAAACCCACAAACGCAAAAAGGTGCTCTTATGCTTCAAAAAACCCCAATGTGTGGTGACAGACCATGCTGACATACCCAGAACAATCGGATACCAGTTTCAGACATCCCCAATAATTCACTTTTTGTTCTAAGCAGCTGTAGGAGCTTCTGCTGCTTCCACATCAGGAAATCAGAAACTCCAAGCAGCAAGGATGAATTGGAGGCAATCCTTAATAATACCGAACATTAAAGGAAATGTCACACTCCATGGAAGTATTAGGAAGTGGCTAAAATTGTAGGCTTCATCTCTATTCACTTGAGGAAGCGTCAGCATGGCCAAAATATGTAGCTCAATCCCTGCCTTCAGCATCTCACTGAATTTGGTCCCTCTAGATCCCGTAGTTCTGCAAAGCAGCAGTCTGAAGTGCTGCAGAGCTCTGCTGCTGCTACCACAGTAACGACGATGACTGAAGGGGTTAAATACTCCCTTTCTGTTACTTGCATTGATATATTAAACTGATGTATTATTAAATCAACAAATTAAGTCTTGATCAACAGTAAGGGCTATAAAACCAAAGAAAAAACCCCACACACTTACATAACAAAAAGTTTTGCAAATAATTTAGCTGAATTTTAGCAACATTTGAAACATTCATACTATACGGATGGCACCAAAACTCTGTAATTCAGCTCTTAATGTTTTGCCAATGGTAACACCTTCCCTGCTTATAAATCTGCATGTTCCCTCAAAACCAAGAATTTGGAGATCATGAAACAAAGCTTATTTTTTAAAATATGATTTCATATTTCCAAATGGTCAAGTTGTCAGTCACCAAATAAGTTTAATTTGTAATTGTTTCAACTTAAAGCTCTTAAAATATAACCATTTCTGGATCCCTCTATGAAAGTGAGAAAAGGAGAATCTGAGGTTCTTGCCAAAGACTCTATTTTAGGCAGTTATTCAGAACCAGCAGTTTCTAGGTAAGACGCCTGAACTTTTCTTACCTCAATGTTCTGAGAAAGGAGCGATGAACACTAGTTAAAAAGAGAGACTAAACCAAGAGTCACTAGATTAACCCAATTTTATCAGAATACAAAAGAGAACATTAAGTTTTATCCCAAAATACTTTAGGGTACACATTCCCACCTGCACCCCCTCACTTCCCCCCCCCCGCCCCCCCCAGCCCCACCTCAAGCTACAAGCCTACAGAAACCAGGGAGCTTATCTGCATAGATAAAGGAATAATGTAGAAAAAATACTTGCAGAAACGATGGACCTAGAGTAATTTCTGTAGTGACTAGGTTTTCAAGAAGCCAGTCTCCCACAAATGCCTTTGCAGCTCCATTATTTTGAAGAAAGAGACATCTTCAGATTTACAATCAGCAATAAAATTCCGATGTTTCAATTTTTACGCTTAAATCAAGTACAGTTTTATTTTTTATACAACTGCTGTCTTTGTAAATATTTTGATATCAAGTCCTTGGCATGACAGCAAAATCAAGAATTGTGAAGTTCAGCTATGCTAACGTGATTTTATCTTTCTAAAGACAAATCAAGTCTTGTGCCACAAGAGTCACTGAAAGGTAACTTCAGAATGAAAACTAGAATTTCTTGTGACAACAAGCATTTCATAAAGACCCATATCTGGCAGGCATAAAACATATTTATGAAAGACATTAAAAATTTTAAAGTCTTAAAATGTACCTGGAAATCCAATACAAGCCAGGTCAGATTAAATGTACCTGAAAATTCAGAGTACAACAATACAGAAGCAATTGCATTTATCTATCATTCTAGAACCAACTTAAACAATAAATTATGCTTGAGATATTAATAAAAGTCTTGGGGGAGGAGGGAGATGGACATGGAAACACTCAAATGCATGTTTCCACAGAAGATTTTAAACTGCTTTGTAACAAAACAGGCAAGAAAAACACTTTTCTCTAAAATTACTCTGACCTCCCAACCGCAGCTGAGGGTGTCCTTCTGTAGGCATGTGTGAAGTTGACCTTGGGCCGCTAAATCAAAAACTAAGCTCCATAGCGTGTAAAACCAAATCAGTCCCTTAAAAATGTCATCACATAGTTTCTACATATTTTTATTTGTCAGCCACGGAAAGAAGAAAGAAAGATAAGAGTATACACAAATTATATTCACAGGTATTGGACTAAAAACAATTCCAACACAAGTTACAGAAGACTCAAAACATCACCAAGTAATCTCATGAAAAATTAGCTTCCCACTCCTCCATTACAGGTTTGGTTGATTCAAATGATGCCACCCCAGAGGAAAGGCAACACGAGACCCCTTTCCCTCTTGGACGCCAGGTGCAACACAGGCCAGCTCACGAGTAAGAGTTCTGTCCCATAACCAACGCTGGGAACAAATTGATTTGATTTCTACCCACACCAGAAACTCACATCATAAAACCCAGTACCAGTTTAGCACACTGTTAACTGTTCATCAGGGATGGTGAGTGTGAAACAGCTAGCAGGTCCCTCGCCTAAGGACAGTCCTTGCTGAACAGCCCAGAGCTCCGACAGTGCGCCACTTGGCCCTGCCACTGCCTCGTACCATCTACAGACAGAGGGTGGGAATTGCAAAGGACTGCCAATCTGCCTCCTCTTGGCAGTATTCAATTCAAAGGAAAAAAAAAATTAAGAAAGCAATTAATACTAGTTTGACAATGTCAGAATTATCACAATCACATCAATCCTACTGATACTAAGTTAAAAAAACCCTTCCAGATTTAAGAAACAAACAAGTTCTCTATACCAATTTCCGAGATCTCTTAAGGCAACATAATACTGCAATTAAAGCACGTGAACATTAAGTTTTCTTATTTATTTTTAATTAGAAAGCCACTTCGGTTACACAAATCTTCATTGTTTCAAATTAACGTCAACAGCTTAAGTCCTGATCCTGAGAACAGATTCATTTAAGTGAGATTACTCTCATACACTGTTTACTTGTGCAAGTATCTGCAAGATTCAGCCCTGAAGTCGCTACACAGTTTATAACTACGTTCCTCATTTGTGAATAAACTCACCTTTGAACTCAGTAATACATCGTTCTGTCATGTGCCATCATATTCTCTAAAGTTCTGCAAAACCACATTGATATATATTAATTCATAAGCAGGTGAGTATGTCAGGAAGAAGAGATGAAGAGCTATTAGAAACCAGTGCATCTACATGGCAACCGAGGAAACATGCAAGGAAACCCAACGCCGCACAATCGGACATGGTTAGCCTCAAGAGAGAAATACTAACAATAAACATTCAGGCTGTTTGCTACGAAATTATACATATCAATCAAGACCACTTTGCACTTTGCAGCACCTAACGCATAAGGATCTAGAAGTGCTTATTACAGGTGAGGGAGGGGAAGTGTCTTCATGTCAATGAGGTCAAGATTTCACCCTAAATACTGAGTTTGGGTGGCGGTGAATAGGAGGTTGCACTACACTGGAAGACCACTCTTGCTCACTTTTTGGAGAAAGTGAACAGCTGTTTCAAAGCAAAATCTACATGCCACTGAGGACAAAGAAAAGTATGTTATCCAGTTGGAGCAGCAAGTGTAGTTTACATAGCCAAGAAGTAGCTTGAGTTTTCCAGCAACACACAATTAATATCCATATTCTTTAAGCGTGTGTCAAGGGACCTGGTTTAAACACTGCCTAAGAGGTAGCACAAACTGCAGCAGGACAAAGGCTCTCTCGGTACTATCCTAGGTCATCACGGTCAAGTACAGAGGCAAAGACTCTGCATTTGACTTGTAAAAGAAGCATTTCAGTACCTTCTGAATATTTCTCAAGTGCTGACTCTGAAGGACCCCTTGTTAGCCTCAAAACAAAGCGAAGAAAAGCAAGGACAAATATGCTTTGGAGAGACTTCAGGATCTATTAATATTAAAATAGGCAGGGGATTAATAGATAATGTTCAAGACATACACCAGAAAAATGCACACCAGACAAAACAGTTAAACTATTTGTTACACTAGGACACATAGAAATTGTTTGGAAATTCTCTGGAAGAATCAAGGAGCAAACACCTCTTGCTCAGTTTGTTTCTGTTAATCACTAAGCACAACAGATACGAAGCATTTTCACTGAAAACATTTTGCTCTATTTATGTGTCCTGTAACTCAAGACAAGCAGGTTGCAATAACATTAGCAGGCCATACTTCTGAAATCCGTAAAAAAGAAATACACTTTTATATCATCAGAAAATCTGGAATTAACAGCCCTAAGATATTAAAACAAATAGTTATAACAGACTCCAATCAAAGGTAGAAGTAACTGAAAAAAGATCAGGATCTGTAGTTAAACTAGCCATACTACAAACCCATCCACCCTCATTTTTCAAGCATACCCATTGAAAAACACTTCTAATTGAAGGTCTGCTGCTGTTGTTTCCTAAGATGGTTTTCAGACTAACATCCCTGTGTAGAAACATGGCTTGAGGACAATGAGTGAAGAACAATTTACGTCATACCTGGCATCTCCACTAAAGAACACAGGCTGCCTAGACAAGGATGGAGAGGAGAAAAGTTGCTTCTCGTCCATATTCGCCATAATGGCCACGAACAGACCTTGGGAAATGGAAAGAAAATGCATTCCTTGTGCTCTACCTTCCTGCTTTGAGCAGTTCGTACATGCTCAGGGTTCTTGGAAATAGGTACCATTTTAGGGGACTTCAGTTTTCGTGTACTAGAGCACTTCAGTCCTGAAAGCCCCTCAGTTGTTTTTGTGAATAAAGAAGTGAAATGACTAATATACCATAACATCCCCAACGGTACCTTCAGCTTTCATTCACTGGCTTCCATGGTTTACATGCGCTTCATGAAAACAAGTTCAATATGCCTGCATGCTTTCTTTTCTGTTACCTCTCCTACTCAAGTATAAGAGACAGCCAAAAAGAAGCACCAGGTCAGGATTTACTACTTCAAAATATGATTTCTAACCAGAGCTGAAACTCAGGTTCTTACACAAACTATCTTATTCCTTGGAATGTTTTAGGCAATGTTCTAGGAAAAACTGACCACATACAACTGGGAAAACATTAGTTTCATCACAAATTTCTATTTTTAAGCAAGCCCCCCTCTGCAATTACTAGAAAACATATACAACTTGAAATTAATTTAAAAAACAGTGAGAAGTTGTGGGTGAGGGCAGAAGTTAAGTAAGTGACTGAATTTTAGTAGCTGCAAGTTCCAACTGGTGTTTCAGTCAAACTATTACTCTGATTTCACCCCAGTAGCATAGCTATATAGCTTGAATAGCAATTTGCCTTCTCTGCAGCGATGCCTGCAGTCATGGGAAATTATTGCTCTGGAGGCCACACGCGTTACACCCTCACCGTGCCGTGCAGAAGGGCACCGCTTACCGGCTAACAAGTCGGACAGCCTGCAGCACCGTCCTGGTATCTCCGCCTCTGAACTGTATGGCGGGACTCTGCAGAGATGTGTACGAGCACGTGCTAAAACAAAGTGGTGCTCCAACGTGACTTAACTGTACAGCCTAGAGAAGCCCACAGAACCTCAAGCCCTGCAAACTCGTGAACGATTCAAATTCTTGAACCACCTGCAACAGATAAGAGTGAGAGTTTGCAAGGTAAGGACTCCAACTCTCACGAAATAGAGCTATATGAAGCTTATTGCTCACAGCACTTTGTAGTCCTTTGATGAAGTGTGCTATGTAAGTGCAAAGTACTATCGTTAAGTCAAACTACGATTATTTTTTTTAAAAAATATCTAGGAATTTCTCAGCATTTCCCTGTTTACCTAACAGATCAGTTCTTTATAAAAATAAATATTGGGAGGACAAAAGGGACAGTTCCCCCTCCAATTTTAGTAAACAAGTTTCATTTTTCCATGCTAAAATCTGCAATATCTTTCAAAAAAATATCAAAACACCTAAGAGAAACTGAGGGTGCATCAGAGTTGCTTACAACTCATCTACTTTATTCCTGTGGCTAGGATATCATTAGAACTTCTAAACCTCACAAATTTTTCTTGAAAGGCCATAGTATCAGAAACAGTATTTGGCAAAGACTCAGTGAAGAACAGTTTCCTAATACTCAGCAGTAACCCTTACAATAAATTTAAGGGGAAAATACTTCGCTTTTTTTCTCTTTGATTTTTTTTCCTTAAATCAGGTACCAGCTATGTTTTGTCCCTCCCATTTCTATGGTATTTCCAGTTTCACGTATTTAGACCAAAGACACTTTCCAAAAGCTGGTGTACAACATCTTTATATACACTACAAATTCAGATTACCAGACTATAGTCAGACATTGAATATATAAATAACTTTGCAAACTATTTACAGGTTTTAAACTAATCAGGTTCCAAGCAACCAACACTCTTAAGGCAAATTCATTTGTATGACTGGCTGTCTGGCCTTTCAGCGTTTCTCTCCCCTCCCCAACCCCCCAAATACGATAGGCAATAAACATAAAATTGAATAACCCTTTGCCCCTATGTTGACAGAATTTCTTGTATGGAGAAATGATCTAACTACTTATGATCCTTCCTCAAAACAAGGAAAAATGTATAGAAATGCATTTCTGTGTTCACGCATCAAGAAAATCATTAAGGTGCATACCAAGAAGTGGAAATCCCAATGTCTTATAACAACATAATTTTTGTATGCACTTGACAAATGGATTTGGGAATTTGGGGAAAGCATCGGTTTAAAGCTGCACAACCCTTTTTAGTACTATGCATTTATAAGCTCATTAGATAGAAAATCTGAAGAGCTCAAAGGGATTTTCTGTAAGAGGTGACACTGTGCAATATAAAATGCAGTAAAGAGTGGATTTTCAAAGCATATGTTTAACTACATTAGGATTTTTCTCTTACACCATATTGCTGTGCAAGATACTATTCACCATTTAAAGGGATTCTGCACATCTTGCCAATCCTCATACTGGAATAAGAATTGGCCATTTCAAATAGTATCTTTTTGTTACAACATTGTATTCTTAAGTGCAATCGCAGCACAATCCCTTTTGTCAATGCATGACTGAAGCAACCAAGCATATTCTGGTGAAGTAGACAGGATTCACATACCAAACGTGCTTAGTGCCTTCCTTTAAGTCCCAATCATCACTTTGTTCTTACTATTTTTCAATGCCCTGATTAGGTCTTTGTTTGGAAGTAATTAGCTATTGTGGTTTGAAGAATTTTGGAACAAAGCAGAGACTTTATACTGAATGCAGAGGTCATCTCCAACAGAGACAAAAGGTGGCAAATTATCGATTAGCTTTATATTTAGAAGCATCCCTTGGTTCACTGCTAGGATTGCTCCAGTCATCTGCTTCAGGTGTGGTCTTGTAGTGTCGCCATGCTGACTTATTAAAAACAGGAAGTCTTTCAAATGATTCACTTGAAAGGGCCTATAGAAAAACAAAAGCAATGGTAAGATATCACTAGAAATATCGACAGCGAGATGATACTCTGGGGAACTCTACAGTTACAACTTCTGTATTGAACGAGTGTCTCATGTCACAACAGCTTTTTGAAAATTCTTTGGCTGTGACTAATCACTGTAGTCATAGTCTAAGTACTAGTCATAGTAAAAGTTAAAAGAAAATAGTAACACTTTAAAATATTTCCCTTCTTTCCAGGGAGTAGCATCTACAATGATAGCAAGAAAAAAAACCAGTTTTGGTCAAAAACATTTTAGGGAGATTTGTCATTGACACTGGCCACACAGCTACTTTAGTTAAACACTTCTCCAACAAACCGGGACTCTTTCAGCACACTGATCTGTGAGGACTGATCTAGTTCAGTCCATTAGCATGCCTTTTTTTTCTAAGAAAGGCCATGCCTTTTTCCTTCACACACACATGCACAGTTAAACCCATCAGAAACTAAAGTTAGCACAACTCACTCGCTACATACAGCAAGGCACAGTCACAATGCTAAGTCAATGACCTGTACATGAGCTATACGCTATATTCTTTTAAATTCCCTGATGAAATTCAAGCAGTTAGTTTCAACCTTAACTCTCTGAGTAGCCTGGGATCTCCCAAAAAATGACAATGGGAACAATACAGTCTATTGCACGTCAAGAACTGCATAGAAAAAAAATGTACTGGCCAGGAGTCAGACAATCGTCTTCTCAGTTTTATTTTGGCCAAAACTTTCAGAATCAAAAAGTACTAACCAAAACTATCTCTCATCACACAGTTCTTTGAAAATTTAGCACCTAAGACAGATTAACAAAATGCAAAGATCCAACACAGGGGACTAGAAGAAAAAAAAAAAAAAAAACAAACCAACAAAGCAAGCTAACTAGTATTAGTACCAGGTTAACATTTATAACCCCTGCTTTTAGGATTCTCTGTCACTGATTTAGATAAAATATAATGAAGACAGCAATCACAGATTTGAAAACTAGTTGAAGAGTAAAAAGAGAGAACATTCACTTATTCAGCCTGCTATAAACTATCAAATTGCACTGCATTACTAGCTTATAAAAGGGTCAAATTCATACCTTCAAATAAATTACAGCATCTGAACCAACGCCTTCCATTGAGTAGAGTTTAAGGTCACCTTGAAAGTACCTAGCGTACAGACGAGAAATTGGCAAGCCATAGCCAAACCCAGCCTACAAAAACAAGGAAACAAGAGGAAAAACATGGTGGAAAGTTAAAAAAAAAAAAAAAAAAAAAAAAAAAAAAAAGGGCAACAGATCACTTCAATCATTTATAAAACAGAAGATACCTAAATATTAGATTTGCAACAAATTATTCTTCAAGCTTTCCTTTATTACTCAGCCTGCACTAGAAGTTGGTATTCAACCTTTTGAGCAATCTCCTTTTTTCCAAGGCATAATTTTTTAGCCTAAGTACAGAAAACAGAAAAATATCAGAGCCCTTTGTTAGGACTACCTTGTCCATTTTGCATTTCTTCAAGGCAGGTAGGTATACCAGTACATGCTGCCTCCAATCACCAAAACAAACCAATACCCCTAAGCCTGGGATTATTATTCTCAAACATGTCCACAGTTAGGAGACTACACAAGAAAGCCAGAGACAACTCTGTTTACTTCATCTAGGTCACACTATTAAGTGATTGCTGATGCCATACTGCAATAGAGATCAGAAGACTGCATACAAAGCAATACAAGGCAAATAATCTTCTGTTTACCCATGTAACAAGAGATCAGGATTCCATAGCACTCAACGATCTACTGAGGACTGAGACCCTGTACAGACCACACAATTTTCAAAGCACAGTAGACTTGACAGGTACAAACTTTAGATTTTAAATTTCCAACACTAATATCCATAACCATATCTGCAACAAGGTCAACACCTGACATGTTTTCCAACCCACTCTTGTCAGAACAAATTATAAAAACACCAAGCCTCTCTAACTGCACCCAGGGAGGAAAGTTTTGGTCTACACATCACCTCTTTCCGATGACTGGGTATGTGTTGAGAATCATAATGGTTGATTATTCACCTGAGCCTCTCCTGAATTTTTCAGAACTGTTCAGAGCAATAAAGGAAGGATTCTAGACATACAAGCATTTGAAAATAGGGATGTATATGGCAATGGAGTAATAAAAAATTTCCATAAGAGTGGATTACAAGAAGAATTAGACATCTAACATTTTCAGAAAACCAATAAATTCATTCCACTATAATATTTCTACAAAGGTAACCTGACAGACACTAACAATCATGGCCTGCATCTTAAAAACAAAGTCCCAAAATGATACAGAAAAGAGAAGGTTAAGAAGCAGGACTTGAGAGCATTACTCGCAGCTATTATGTGGTATCACTTTAGAAGAAATTCCTTGAAGGAGGGGTGAACATTAAAGAACTTTGTACTACAGTATTCATCACAAATTCTCTTGCTGTCATCTACCATCTCATCTTTTGACCTCTTTGTCTTGTTTTTACATAAGTCTAAATTTAGTGATCTTAAATTGGTTAGAGTTGCTCACACTGATGACTGAAATAGTTCTTCTGAGCAAAATGAGAAACAGAAGTGCCAAAGATGCCCTTTTCTACTCACACTGCTTGTCATAGTTATTAGTGTCTGTTTCCACAGTTAAAACAGTTGCATAGCTGCACTTTTTCACACAACAGTATGCTTTAAAAACATAATTCTCAAAGACTCCCAGCAATCCTGAAAACATATTATACTTTCCTCTCTCCAGAATTATGCCTCCTTAAAACCCATGCCCAACTTCTGTTTGCCTCCTGCTCCTTCCAGGAGAAAATCATTTTAGACTCTGTGTTAGCCCACATAATTATTTCATACTTCCCTCTTCCAAAAATTTCCTGTCAGTGTCTTCTCTACATTGTTTTCAGGGTGTTTTCCAAAACCAGATAACTTAAGAAATATGAAGACGACAGATCCCAGATGAGTACCTTAAGGCAAGATCTTGCAAAAGTTCTATTTTGCAAAATACAATTAACAAGAATTGATTACTACATAGGTCTGCACTTGACCTAGAGGACAGAATATAGTCAATGATGGCACATCTGCCTTGAGAAAAGAAAGCTTTTTAGAGCCAATTTCTCATTAAATATTACAGCATGCATTATACAAATAGGAAATTATTAAATTCCTGTGTTACTAATGTCTACAGGTGTAATTAAACCTAATTTAAGCCACGTTTCTCCCACTATAAACAAATGCTGCCAGAGAGAGAATCATTAAATTCTCTAGGAAAACCTAATTATCATTAAACATTACCATGTGTTTCTAATGTTTCCATTATGTGTATAGCAGTACAGATGAGCACAAGACCTGCTAGAATCCGAATGCTGCCATGGTAACAAGGTTTCTCAGCAGTTTTTAAAGAACATTTGTAATGACACCGAGAAAGAATTTTCACCAATCAACAAAAAGATCCCACTCCTCAAATCCATGAATGTTTCATAAACTAGACAGAGGATCATATAACAAGGGGAGGGAGAGTTAGAACAAAAAAATATGTCTGTTTACACTGCAATTTAGTTTATGGATATTACCTAAGTCAAGAATGACATGAGCACAGACCAGCCTACCTTCTGGAGAACTGTAATTCCTACGGGGTTTGGTCTTTGGCACTAAACAATAAAGAAACTCTCCTCCTGTATGGACTTTGAAGAGGATTTATGCAGAACCTTTCTGCTGAAGGATTTTTATTTCTGAAGTGACACACAAAATATAGCATACTTGTTTTCAAAACCGGATCTGGGCCATAACACATAACGTGTGTCAAGCTTCTCTGCTAAAGTCCTTTTTCCTTTTAGTGGAAAGATATGCCACAGACTCTTGGTTCTTGTCTTTTTTCTTTCTGCACACACAAATAACAGAGCTTAACATCTCTTCTTGACATTCAGTCATGTACAGGCATCGGTCAGACTCACAGGGCAAAAGCTGCCAGGTTCACAAGAGAGGGAGATACTTTGCAGGTCTGACTATAGCGACTGAAGAATGAAACAAAGCCTGAGGATGGGGTACAGTAGAAGAAAACTAAGTATAAATGCCACAAATCAAAGCAAGCAGTCTTGAAGATGAGGAATAAACACAGGAATGCATTGCTAAAGATGCATGAGGAAAAAAAAAAAGAATAGTGTCAATCCTAAGCTGAACACGTTTTACAATCAGAGAGCCACAAAGGAAGAGACATTTTAATAGTGAATACAACTGGTAATCAAGGTATAAGTTTATAGTGAGAATAAGTTTCAGGAAATCTTTGTAGGCTGATACAGTAAATTGCTGATCAAAAGTGAGACAGAACAAAGGCAGATTATGAATCAAGAAAGATTCTACCACTGACAAAGAAAAAAGCTTATATTTGAATTAAGGTCTGTTCCCTATCACTCATCCCATTCAAGATGATTTTCTATGTTTGAAACATATTAAGATGTGTTGCAGAGTTAGGAGTATGAAAGATTAATATTAAGTCAATGCAGATACAGAACTGGGTTTCACACCTACCGCAGTGGCATCAAACACTGGTGAAAACAATGCAATACACTTGCGCGCCACAATGCTGTATGAACTGTGGACTAAGGCAGTGCCATAAAGACGTTCTGCTAAAAATCTAAAAGGAAATTTATTACCTCTGAACTGGTTCCACCCTCAGCTACTGTTAATTATGCTACATCAGAAATAGTCACATACTCTCTGCACCACATTTTATTAGCTGCCTAAAGGCACTTCAAGCACAGAATTATCAGCAGGAGAAAAAAAAGAAAAAAAAAAAAATCACTGAAGAACATGCTAGTTGAGAGTGTTCCTAAATAGGGAAAATAAATTTTTCAAAGAATCAACTTTTTTGACATGCTTGAAGATAAAGGATTGTATCAGAAGCAATAGAGAACAAAGATGAGAAGAGGCAAGAATACTGTACCAGTATTAATTTGCTTATTGAAAGCCAGTCAAAATGGAACAGTAGCTGTATCATTTTAATCACAATGACCCAATATGTAATCTAATGAAATAATTTAATAATAGTACTTTAAGTTTAATAATAATTTTAAAAATCATGCTTGGTAAAAGATTCTACACATTCAACACTGAAATAATTCCCTGCTTAGAAGAAACTATGAGGAAATTTTGTTTGTTTGAAATCTGACCCTGATACATCTCAGAAGGGAATATCATGTGAGATAGCTCCAACTGGACAGGAATATACCAAAAGTGTTCATATCACATGGAGGTTTGGGGTTGTTTTTTTTTTTTTAAATGTATTTTCACAGTCCATAACTTACATGAAAATAATTTTCAAAGTTCAATATAAGCTTGTGCATTAGCAGGGGGTATTTCTCAAGTGCTATAATTCTGACAGTGTGGCTCACCTTTTCAATACATTTATTATAGGAAACTTAGATAAACGATAATTTACACACCAAGGAGGAGCTCATTAGGTTATCCACCTTCTCAGGAACACAGCACTAAATACCCTCTTCATTAACCTATGAAAATATTGTGCTTCTACAGACATGCTTGTTTCCAAGAATATAAAGTCAAAGAAAAGCAACTTTCTATTCCAAAGACTAAGTGATGATAACAGACCCCATTTTCTCCCAATGTTTTACCTGCATAGAATTGCTAATGATAAACAATTTCTTCAATGGAAAACGTGATCCAGTAGATTGCAGTGAAGGGAAATGTATGAGTAGTGCAAAGGGAAATTTAAATACATATTGCAATTGCTTACCAAAGGCACAGCTCTCGAGGGCTCCAAACTAGGCCTGGGTGCTGTTGAGTACATGTAGTTAAACAATCTGTCTATTTTTCTTAAAGGTACACCTCCACCTTGATCACTTATCTAAGAAATGAAAAGTTACAGTTTTAAACATTATGTTTTGAAAAAATCTGCAAAACTCAAGCAGCATTATCTAAATGACTTCAGAAATATTAATGAAAATGAAGCAAGTGTCAGAAACCATACAGCCTTTTCAAATTACAAGTCATACTATTCTGAACCTAGCAGTTTTGTAAGCTGCATAGTATTTTTAGGTATTTACCTTAATAGAAAGATCTTCCTTCCCCAAAGTGACTAAGGTTTTGATCGATGGATAGGTTTCTCTCTTACCTTCATACAATTCCACGGTAGCTCTCATTGAATTCTGAAATTAAAACAAAAAACAGCGTCTTTGATTGTAATTTTATCATATATGTTTTTTGCAATAGCTTAGAACTTGAATTTATTTTGTTGAATCTAGATACTTGGTCCTACATGTATACAAGACAAACAGCCATACTTAAAACAAATTCAAGAAGCACTTTCAAGTCAATGAGTTGTCCAGTTAAACTTTTACATCAGAACTCCATTATACATACTTGATATCACACAGAAAAAAAAAAATCTTGCTTTATGTTCTCTGACTTTATATCAAATAGATAAAAGTAATTATATATAAGGGATGACAATATCCTTCACCTCCATCTTGCAGAGCACCAATAATGATGTTCAACACAGAGAACAAACTTTGATTTTCTTAGTCTGGATCATGTAATTGTTACGTTACCATCTATCAGTCTGACTTTATCATATCTATTAACACAGTTTCCACTGCCAGTCTGTCACAGATGACCATTACTTACAGCTACAACTCACTGGTTTCTTACTGTTTCATGACTTGTACCAAAACATACCTACAAGTAGTATAAAAATTCTCACCTGTTCTGCCCTAGCACTAATGTTACAAATGGAAAAATAGGGGAAGATTTAAATGAACATACTTGACAAGTGTCAGAGATCAAACCCAAAATACCATTATTTAGAAAAAGTTTCCTCTGACCAAATGCATTTTTCCCCTGAATTTCTAGTGTTCAATTGCACCACCTAGAGACCACTTATCTTATTCAAAAGCATACAATAGCACTCACATCTTCCATTTTCACTGTTGTTCGAATTACTCAGAAAACACAAATAAAACCAAAACAAAGCATATCATTTAGACTATTCAAAGACATATGGCCTGTTTTCACCATAAAAAAAGACACTGATCCTAACCATTCCTCAAATATGCAATAAAGAAGCAAGCTTATGAAAACTGCAAGGTAATGAATATATCGTCATTGCAAAAATAGACTATCACGAGTGTTTTAAGTTAATCAGCTGCAAAAGCACAAAAGGAGTAGTGTGAAAACAGATATTTTTTTTTAAGTACACAAGGGCATGAGAGAGTGTTATAAGCGTAGCTTTTAACAGCTTCAACCCCTCTTCACTCGTTTAAGAATAAACTTAAGAAGGGAAAACTGAAATAACATTTAAGAGCTATAACTGAAAAGAATCTCAGTTTCAACAGTAATGTAAGTTCACAATCCCCTTCCAAACATTAATAAGTGCAACCTACCTTGAATAATTCAAATAACATATGAAACAAATGAGAAGGTACATAGACTACTTGAATAGGCTTGTTTGGAGCTTTAGCTAAAAAAAAAAAAAAAACAAACAAAAAAAGACAAATTATTTTTTTTTCAGAACAGTATTCTGTAGCATTTCTGTTTACAGGAATAACATGAAACTATAGGCAAAGACAAGTATGTAAGCATGTTCTAATCTTCCAAGTGCAAGATTAGCTCCATGAAGTAAAAACATAAACTTCAGTTACTGCTATCTCCTAAAATAACACATTGTAATGATGGTTTTCAGAGACATCTATGTCAGCTGACTTTGTTTAGATATGAAACTTCACTAAGTAGTGGTTGGTTTAGTACTGACAATGTATGTTAACTAAAAGAATTTTCCCATGTAAGCAGGAAATTTTCTTTTTTTAAACACACACAATATTTAAGCACAATGTTTATTGTGCAAAAAGATTCTTAAAGTAAAAAGAAATATCACTGTTTAAATATTCTAAAAACAACTACAAATTTCCCTTAAAACATACAAAATGTGAAGTATTTATAAAAATTTGCAAACTATTTCACAGTTTTCTAATTCTAAATCATAACTGAATTGTTTGTCCACTGTTGTCCTGTTGTTAGTGTTTCAGCAGAGGTGCATGGCTTGGCACTGCTCTGAATGCTACAGTGCTAATTGATTTAGCAGAAAATAATACAGCTGCACTTAATACATTCCTGGACAGTTTTGGTGCTGAAGATGCAGTCATCCCTGAACATTCAAATATCTACTGGCATTAAATTATACAGTCACAGCTTGTCAGACTCAGTAGCAGATCAGGTTGAAGAAAAGTCTCTAAATGCCTGCTCCAGAAATTGCAGGAAGATACAAACATGCACACAGAACATGACTGGATTCACCTTCATCCTTTTTGACACTGAGGGCTAATACTACTACCAGTTATTACTTTAAGAGACACAGTAGTGAAAACTCATAGGAAAAGAAGATGACCAAAATAATGTTCTGCATAATTAGCTGCAAGGCAACTTGCTGATTTATTACGTTAATTTTGTCAGAGTCCATACTTCAATTCTCTTATGCATCACCAAAACCAAGGCAGACTGCATAGAGTACATGTAGAAAATACGTTATTATTGCTCTTGTGCAGTAATTTGCAAAGTTGCTTTCCTCATGTTGATAACAAAGCTAGTTTAAAGGAAACAGGTAATTCGTTCCTCACTTTTTTATGAGATCCAGCAACTTGTTTTCTCTACTGTTGGATCTTTTTACTTAGGCCTTCAAATGAGTTTTGCATTGCTTCCTCTGCTGCAGCACTCAGTACACTTTTAGCTCTAAAATTACTCAGTTTTGGAGGGGGGGAAGGTTGAGTCTTTTGCTTTTGGGACAGAGGGCTGGTAGGAATGCATCAGTGTTGACAACATCACTTTGTGTAGAGAAGTATTTCTACAATATTAAATAGTACTTTGAGTAACATATGTTCCCATACATCACTCACTCCATTTTAAGGGTTACCTGTTTCTGAGACTTTTGTGATCCTTCAGCTGAAGTTTGGAAACATCTTAGTCTTATGTTTGGACAGCTATCCAAAGTGTGAGAGAGGATCACTCAAGACAATTTATTTTTTTAACTTAAAAAAATATAATCTACCTTTTGTCAATAGAAATTATGACAAAAAAAAGTCAATACACAAGGACTGTCTCATCAGTTTCTTAGCATCCAATTTTCATCTTTGCAATCAACTTGAAACAGATTTTCGTGCAAGAAGTTTATGATAGGACTTAAAGCACAGATTATGTAAAAAAAGTTTCTAATTTTGCCATCCTACATGGAAGAGCTCACCACTGATGCAGGGACTGACAGTGGAATTTACAAGCGTACTTCAAAATGAAATAAATTTAAGCTCTATTAAAATATTAGTTAGAAGGCAGGCATGCTTCCTTCCCAGTTATGACAATTCTTGACCACTTTATTTTCCTTAAAGTCATAGTGAATTCAGTAGATAGCACTCTGCATTCAGCATCAAGAAGTAAACAAACATGTCATGATGATAAACTGCGTACAGGACTGCAGAGTTCAAATTATAACTTACAATTAATTAACAAAACTAGAAGTCACAGATATTAGAAATGTTTTTTCTTATGTACATCACAATTTAAATTTCACAATTACCATTGAATTCTTCAACTTCCAGATCAGGTGCCACCAGATAGTACTGTTCACATAACATCTTAGCTGTTTCATAAGCATCTACAAAACAACAGAACACTGATTTACCAAAATCATCTAGAGACAACTAGCAAAGTTCATCCTGTATGTGAAAGACTATGAGCAGAACACTCATTTAGTATCTAGTTTACAAGCATGAAACTAGTATCCACTCTAATCCCTTTTTCTCTGTATGCTTATAGTCCATTTGTCAAGAAAGGGCAAATTCTATTTAAAGCTCTACAAAAAAGAGCAGATTACTAGAGACAAGATATTTTTCGTCTTTGTTCAGGGCTTGAAAACCTGAAGGGTATAATCTTAGGCTGGCCATAATATCTACTTATTTGTCATGTCCCAATCACAATTTAATGCTTGTTCTTTCCCTCTCAAATAAAAAAGGATGACAGCACAACCATAAATTCAGTTTTCCAATGATACTGTTTACAATATTTGATTTTCAAGGTCTTTTGGGGAGAAAGCTGGAATTTTTACCATTCTTCATTCTTTCTTACTGAACAACAAAAAAAAACCTCCCCATAATCCAAATCAGGCATTATGTATTGTCAAAACACAGCAAGAAGTCATCTCTTGTTTGAAAGATTTCTTAGTGGTTCCAAATATTCAATGGTACCTCATCTGCAAAAATGTTTTAGAAACAAACAGTAAGTGTTAGCTTAAAGAGAAACCACAAACTCAAAGATGTTCTAACTACATGGCTTAAGCTACCTTAACAAAAGTGGCTTCCTCATAGTAAGTGTAGGCTAAGAGCAAGCACATAAACAGATGGGCAGTTCTGCAGAAATTTGCTAAATGACCGTAACAACTGCATTTGACTTCGCCCTACATATATCTTCTTCCTCCTGTCCAAAGTGACACTACGAAACAGTCACTGCCAAGACTGAGAGCTATGTGACAAACACAAAGAAAGTAAAAATCACTAGTCCCTCCAAAAGGGCTGGTTACTTATAATTGTTCTCCTTCAAGATGTCTACAGAAATAACCTATAATGTGCCCTGTTAACTGAAAAAAAAAATAAATTACATCAGTTGTTCTGACATCTGCAAGGCTGGACATATCATACAAGGCTCACACAAATGCTGCTTGAGGCCTAGTAAAATGGAGCTAATCAACATTGGAAATGTTCTTGATCAAGTCCCAGGAATGCCTCACAAAATTAGCTATCCAGTAAGAATCTTTTGCATCAAGATGGTCAGCTCCAAAGACTTTCTAGATGGGTCTTGTCATTGACACAATAAAACGTGCCCTAGTAAAAAGATCAAAATCCCATTTGATATCCAAGCTGTACAGAGAACCTCAGCCTGCGATGTGCATCATTTAGGGAAAAATGATGCAGGAATACCTACACTATATTCTAAGATCATCTCAGAACTTCTGATGGCCTTGGGAGTTATCCTGTGCTTTAGAAAAAAAGGAGCATAAGAAGCACAGCCACAATCTTGACTCAGTCATAAAAAGCTGAAGATAGCAATGTAGCTAGTACGACCATAAGGCCATCTACATGGAGAAAGGAATATGTTAGCACATTTCAAAGAGTTTCCACATCATAGAAATGAAAATTTGATATGGATCCAGAGGGCAGGACTTGGATTCTTATTGCGGAGAAAAACTCCAATGCCTCTGAAAAGCGAATCAATAACTGTGTGGGAATAAACCAAAAGCCCTCAATACATGGATGTGGAGCAGACACTGTCACTATGCAAACCTCGAGAGAACAAAGAAGCTCTGAATAAATCCATTTAGCCTCCATAAATTTAATGTAGAACTCTCATCCATTTTCAAGAAGTAACCACCCTAACACCCTTGAGATGAACAGGAAGGTACTATCACTTCATGATCCAGTAAAATATCCAGCCTTGAGCAAAACAGTGTCAAACAGAATCTAAGTGGTCTTACATTTTACCTTCTTCTAAAAGCCACCTCTTTGCAGGGTCCTAAGATTGTAAAAGAGACTGCAAAGTTCAAAACACTTGTCACGTCATGACTGGAGGTAAGTAGCAACAAGAGTGAAGTACACCTAATCCCAGCTCCAGGAACAAGCCTGGATTTGCTGTCAGCAAAAAATCTTACTGTAGGACAGTGACTGATACACAGAGACCCACCTCAGGCAGCTACAGATATAACACTTAGTGGAGCTGCTTGAAGTAATAAGTGACTGTTTAAATCATTTCTTCGATGTTTGAAGGGCATACAGAGCTTGCAGCTGCCACATACAGTGCCAAAACCCAACGTCTTAACTTTGACAAATTGCTCAGAATGCCGCCTGTGAACCAGAACATTTTTGAGCTAGCACAGTACACAGAATGTAAATTAACCCCTCCACCAATTCTACAAGGAAACGGCCTCCATCACCTTGACTCTAGACAGGCTCTGTCTTTAAGGACATTTTGTTTCTTTGAAAGACAACATTAGATACTCTATATGATAACCTTGTTTTGTTAGTGATTATTTCTTCAGATGTGCAAGATCGTGGCTTGAAGACTGGACTAAGCACCTTCTGACACTATGCATTCGTCTATTCCAAGGCAGCAACTATGAATGTGATGATCTAAATAGACTCAAACATTGCTATTAGAAGAAATATCTAAATAAACAACACAACTGTAACATATACAATGCTGAGGTCAAAGTGGAGTTAGATCAATCAAAAGAAATGAAAGCTGCTGAAAAAAAGGCCACCTTAGAGCCAAAAAGAGCTAGAAGCCAAGAAGCCTTCCTAACAGTAAAAAGCATCTACGTTACAAAGCAAGCTATCATGCAGGTCAAAGTCTGACATAAGAAAGGTTTCCCGCTTCACCAAAGGCTGAGAGAAAGTGAAGGGGAGAAGCACATTCTTCCCCTCTTGCAGCTGCACAAATAGCAGTAAAGGACAGAGAGTAGCATTCACTTCTACAGCAAGACCTGTATTTGTAAAATAGGTACACCGAGAGCATGAACCTTCAATAAACAAGTTCTTGAAGCAGACAGTATTGCCTCATGCCTACTTACTAACATTCTGAAAGCATACGAACATTCACAACATTAAGCAAACAGTATTTATTTCTAATGCGACCATGCCAGGTCATTCAAGTAAACCCATCACATACATGTCTTCTGTGTGAGAGAACGGGCTGTGATATGATAAGGTGCACATAGCAACAGAGTTTCACTGGTATGTCTGTACAGCTGAGGACGTTCTACTGAAAGACCTAACTAAGCAAATTGGAAAATTTCACTTATTCTCAGCTTGCTTTAGTACCAACGTGAGATAAAAAAGCAGTACATGAGAACGTGTTTTTATGCATTTTAGGGAAGAAAAATCTAAAGTTTAACAAAACACTTAGATACTTAATCTGACATTTAAAAGGATAAAGTTATTAAAAAATTAATTTGTTTTCTTAGTTCTATTAACACACCAAAGGTTTCCCCATTCTCAGTAATGAAGACACTAGAAAGTCTCAATAAGCCCATGGCTTTATTGGAAGTTCTGCAGTTACTCACATTTTCTTCTTTGTTTATTTTATTAAATGAATTTAAATCACTTTCAGTCTTTTGTATCTCAGTAACATATTTACGCACATTCTAAGTTGCAGGGTTTTTTTAAATCAACAAAAATATTAACTTCATCTTACCTTTAACCACCTCTGCTACATTACAATTAGGATCAATACTTCCAATATGTTTGGGATGAGCAGGATTAATATCGCCACCAAAAAGAAGTGCTAAAAGGAAAAAGAGATGGCAGTAAATTGTCTTTTACATTTGAGACAGCCCAGAAAGTTTAAATCTGATGGTATCTGGAACTTACTTGATAGGGCATCATTTTGTAAAAAGATACTTTAGCAAATTGCCAGAATCCTTGATTAGGAAAACTACTTGCCTCCTTTTTTTTTTTTTTTTTCCTTTTTAATTTTTAATACCTAAGACTAATTAAAACAGAAATAGTGGTGTGGGAGGGTTAAGGTGAAAACTTAGATTTCAAAGTGGACTATGAAAAATTAGATAAAGTTAAAATGTAAAATGCTTCATTCATACCATTTTGTCAGATCAGCAGCAGTTACAATAATGAAAATGTTATAGTAAAAAAAGACTGAGGAACTGAAAGACAGCATTAAAAGCCTTTTGCACTCACCTAAGCTGCAATTTTACAGCTGGCACAGAGATCTCACTCACTCTACTTTCTCCCTGACTCTCAGCAGTATGCTCCCCACTCTCTCCTTTGCACAAAGGTCTGGCATTCACCAGATCCTTCACCGTGAGTTTAGCTCTCAAAGAAGTAGAAAGGTTTTACACTTTTATGCAGAAGTGATTTTCTGTGATTTTAGCAAATTAGTCAGCTCTGATATGAAACAGATGCAGTATGAGGTGAGCAAAAGACAAGGTCTGAAAGCTTTTCCTTTTCCACTCATGGTGACCTGGCCACACTGGCACACTGCACCTTGCAGAACTGCACTGCAAGAAACACTCTGTCAGTAACATATGAAACAAATGCAAACTACATAAAAATCTGTTTCTGCATTCTGTTTTCCAGTTGCCTTTTTCATCAGTGCTTCAAGATTAATATTTGCCATCATGGATGGATCATTAACATTGCTGCTGCTGTACAAAGTTAATTAAACTTTAAGCATCTGTAAGTGATCTTAAGTTTCAACCAGTTAAATAAGAGTGTCCATAGCAGAAGCCATTTCAGTTCAATGAAATAAGTTTAATATTTTAGAACTAGTGCAAATTATGCTAACACTCAGCCCAATAATTCTATTAGGACAATGTTTTTACTTATTGCTAGAATTCTTCTATGAAAGCCTTTTAACTTGACTTGATTTTATGTCTGTCATTTGTCTGCCCAGGTACAAGTAAAGAATAAGCTGCACATTTATCTCATTTTGTGTGCTTTGCCACGTGGAAGTTATTTGTACACACACAGCAAGGCATTTGCTAGTCACGTAAAAGGTTACTGGAAAGACACACAACTTGTAGTAAAATACCTTACACTACAGTACTCTAGCATCCATGTCATCTGTAGTGTACAATTTCTAAGAGATTATGAAAGCAGAATACTGGGCAGAGAATGAAGCTCTGGAGCTAAAAGGTACAACATGCACTAAAAGAGATCACAGGATTATCCTTAACTTTGTACAGATCACTGTCTGCATGGTTGCACATACTGGTTAATAGGAGCTGTGCAAGTAACTCCTTTCACTCTGTAATACGAATATAAAAAAGTAAGTTTATTAGTAAAAACAAATGAAACAGAACCTAATGACAAAGGATGACTAATTCTAGCATTTATGAATAAATAGTGAATAGGAAGTAGAGGGAGACATGGGATATACTTTAAAACTTAAGTTAGAAATACTCAACCTCTCTAGAAGACAAGAAAGGCTAGATAAATTGCTGAAAAAACAACAATAAAAATATATAGTGCATAATCTATTCAAAATTTATGGCATCCTTGCATTTCATTATGAAATAAATGTCAGCTCTACAAACTATGTTGAGAGATTTGTGGGCAGAAAGATACAGCTACTCTACTACCATCTAAAAATGCTTCACGTATCACTATGCAAGCTGTCTCTGCCAACAAGATCAAAGTGACAGCCACACTGACAGAGCCTGACAATTCTAGAAGAAAGCGTACTGGTATTTTGGATTAATTTCTGATAACTGCGAAGTACCAAATTAACCAGTTGCCAGTATATCTTTTACCATAAGTAGCACAGAATATTACGAATTAGTCATGAGTATGAAAAAAACCCAAACAAACCCAAACCAAAGCTATGGCTTCAGGTTTACAAGCAATAACTAATGAGTTCTCAAAGGTGAAAAAAGCAATTACTTACTGTGTTGGTTAATAAGCATACGGAAAGAGATGCGGTTGGTGTAGAATCTATCTAGAAAATACTGGATGTTACTGCTAACAAATGGATCAAAGCCATATTTTTCCTTGTATTCAATCACCCCTTGCGCCATGGTTGGAACCACATCATTGTGTCTGTTCCTGACTTTAATTAAAACATCTAAAAAGCTAGAGGAAACAAAATTAGAAACAGATTGTTAAAAATATAATTAAACTGAATCTCTTACTTCTGTTTTCAACTCCCCTCAGCATAACCATTTTATCTGTTTACTATCCTTCCCAGTCAACAGACAATTATCAGAGGGAGAAGATAAAAATATAGCAGTAGCTAAACAAACCCATTTAAAGAGAAACCTCTCACTCACCAGATCTGTGACATATTTAGGGCCTCAAATGAAGTTATTCCTCCCCAAAACACTCCTTTAAATTAAATATAGCTTCACCATTAATGGAGAACAAAAGATTTTGTTTTATTGCAATCATATGCACCATGGTAACTTTTATTCTCTGCAACCAACAGTAGCTGGGAGGTTGGAAAGGAAACTCGGGGAAAAAACACCTGACTGCCCTTCATAATTTCCTGAGAAGTTTTACACTTCATTTATTCCCAACACTTCAACCCATGCAGTGTAACTTTTGAATGCATTTCCTTTATCTGGCACCTATTCCGGTAAGTTTGAATATCAGGATAGGTAATTATTATCAGTGTGACTTGTGTTCAGTTTCCTTTTACACCGCTGGATGGCAGAGCGCATGCAAAGGTGCTCTGCCAGGCAAGATCTCTGCAGTAGCTCAGGAAGATTTAGGACATCACTTCCACAGCTTTTAACAAGCACCTGTTAACATGCACTTACTTTGAAACAGCTTGGAGGATTTTTGTTTCTCCTGCCAAGGCAGTTCAATGCCTATGATCTTCAAAGTGCTCTTTGTTTCCCCCCTGTCCCCCCTGCAAACTCATACATACTTGAATTATTAATAATTAGCTTTCTAAAGCCTAGACATGGAAAGTCAGTACTACTCAACTCTGCTACATTCTCTAATATTAAATAAATATTAACACCACAATGATTGCATGATCTTGTTTTTTTTAAAAAAAAAAAAAAAAACACACACAGTGAAATACAGGTTTCAAAAGAAAGCACAGCTGGGAGACTTGTTTGGCTATGCCTGTACCTGCAATTCTACAAATCTTAAAAAAAAAAAAAATTAACTGCAAAACATTCTCAGCAGATTTATAATGAACACTGAACAGAAATGTATTAATTATTTTTATCAGAAGTAGAATATACACCAGCTAAGGAAGGAATCCTAGAACAGTTTGGGTTGGAAGGGACCTTTAAAGGTCATCTAGTCCAACTCCCCTGCAATGAGCAGGGCAAAGAACATTAAGTCCACCAAAAGTAAAAAATACAACCAATTAGTCACCACATTTAAAGCAGATGCTTCCTTCCTTTTCGTAAGCACTTAGCCAAGTACACCATACCATTCTTAACAAGTGATACACTTATAATTATTTCTCCCACTCTACACTGCTAGCTCCAAAGGAATGTAGGATTCATTTTTAATAGTTTTTTCATCATCCTCAGTCTAACCACCAGTTTTTGCCTGTGTTAACAAACAGTTCAGGAGTCTTTCAACACTATTTTGTTAAATAGAAAAGGGGAAGTTTTAATTGCCTAATTCCCTAATCTAAATACTGTATCTATCACTGTACAGAATGACTGTTCTCTTATTTATCAATCTTGCTGACTAGACAGCTTAAAATATTTTAATACTTAAAAGGTTTGCAGAGTCTTTTTATGTTTATGAAGTCTTGATTCTGTGTGATCTGTAACCACTGAGATCCGATGTTAGTTTTTGAGACAAGACTAGCGCCTGGCTGTACTCATGCTGCTTTCTCTGTTGCAGAGCGACAAGACACTAGCTAAAAACAGAGCCGAGAAGCAACGCTTACAATCGCATCTGAAAGGCAACTGACAGCACACTCTAATAACTGCCATTTGCTGATAGCTCTGCTATGTTTTCAATACCTCCACTATCCACAATATACACAACATGATGCCTACATGCTCCACGAGGGTAAACTGTTCGCTGACATCCCACTACCAAAGCACTTAAATGCACAGAGCACGCTGAAAAGCAAACAAGGGGCTGGTTTATCTGCTACAGACCAGTTGAAGCTTAGCGTACAAATACAATAAAGGAATTTTTCATTATCACAGTCATATGAACAACCTCCCGTTCCACCTTCAAAGATAACTGAGTTCACTCAAGTCTTTCAATCAAGCAGATGCTTTTAAAGGACCAAAACACGAAGTATATAGGCACATTTCAAAGCAGCAGGGCAGAAATCAAAACACGTTTCCTTAATCTTGCCACTCATTCTCTACTGCTTTCCCACCCCACACATCCCTGAAAGACACAAAGCTTTTGCTGTACTCAAACTGTGGGACAGCAAATCAAGGAATTTTTTACAATGCTCATGGGATTAACTAGGGGCAGAATACTCCAGCATAACTCTGAAAATTTTATTTAGCAACACATGTTTTTTCAAAATTCAATGCATCATATTTTCAAAGCCACAATGAATAAATAATGCAGTTGGTTTGACAGATGAGAGATTATTAATATGAAGCTACTTTAATCAAGTGAGCTTCAGTGGCTTCTGTATTAACAAAAGAATATTTAAGGCATTACCCTTGCGGTTAAATAAGTTAAGCCTATAGACTTCTGCAAAGACAATTAATGAATGCCACAACAGAAGTTATTTAACTCCCTAATGACTGTATATATTATTCTGTTTTGATCTACCTCAGAGCAAGAAAAGAAGTCATAAAACTCAATATAAAGACAATGGGAATTTTTGCTATGTCTATTTTATAGGTAGTATTATCTGAAAGATTAAAGACAAGAAAGTGATGACTAAACTGAAAAAGATATCCTTTTAAATGGAACAGACATGCAATGGGGTTTTGGTTTTTTTTGATTGGCTGCTCTTTTTTAAAGAAGTGCTAGCTGGTAGCTGAGAATCACCAGAAAGACAGGTCCAAGTTCACACTGAAAGATTTCTCTACTAGAAAGTGTAGCTACTTTCAAAGTCCAAAACTAACTGAAGTAGCATTTCAGATTACTTGAAAGTAACACAATGGCACCTTCTTAATCAAATCTACACCAGTATTTACTTATTTCAAACTGCTAACAGAATCACACTATTTTAATCTTAGTGCTACAGAAAAGAAAGTTACTTGTTGTTTACTAAGTTTCTCATGTGCGTGTTATCTCTAGCATTACTGGCAGCTTACTACTACAGTTGCTCTCAGTTCCAGGACACTCCCCCCCACACCCACCCATCAGAGTGCCACAGAGAGAAAAATCAGCAAAGAAACTCATGGGTACAGGGCGGGGGGGAGTAAGCGTTCTTTAGAAGTACATGTGAACAGCACGTTTTACAAACCCTTCAGGTTTTGAAAAACAACTTCTGCCTCTGTGTGTTTACCTAGATGCATATTGACACCACAGGAAATTTCCAACACTTCTGCCAGCTTACACCCTCTACCAAGCGTGGACACCTTATCTTAACACTCCTGCAATCACACTGTTTGACAAAACTGTGGAAAGACTTCCACCTGACCGCTCTGCAGCTTAAGGAATGGTATTTGTGTTATCAAAAATGCAAAAGTAACCTGACCTTTTCATGTATGCCTGTACTACTGACAGCAACAATAATCTGGCAGTGCTGTAGTAAGTCTTTATAAAGTCTGCTAACCAATAGAACGTAATAAAGAAACTGAAGCACTGCTGAACCTCTATGTCACAGAAACGCTGAGACAGAAAAATCCCTTTAAAGGATTTTATCCAACATTCATTAAAAGGTAACACTCATGAACATATATCTGTCCTCAAAATGCTACATAACTACCTTGCCTCCACCGATACATCCAGGATATTATAGGCTTAATAGGACTTGTTTTACACTTGCCAGGCTTGCTTAGATGTCTAGGACAGTTTATGCCATCTCAAAAGGCAACAGATACCTAAGTTTTAGTAACTTAGTCTCACTAAAAATGTTCTTCTAAGTCAAGCAGTAGGAAAACTTACTGCTCAACTAGTCACAAACAGGAATTCTTTTCCCATCAGCAAACAGGCTGTAAATATAGAATCACGAAATGTAACAGCTGGAGGTAGTCGAAAAGTTCATCTAGTTTATCCACTACAGAATAGGCACTCCTAGAACATCACTGAAAGTTATCTAATCTATACTTAAAAGCTTCTAAAATGGGATGCTCTGTAGTCTTCTGAAATGGTCTTTCTCAGTCTGTTCTCACTAATATTAGAATTTGTACTTGTTACCCTGTGTACAATCTCAACTTTAATAAAAATCAGCCATTTTTTAATTCTCCACTTCTTCACTTACAGCAACCAATCATCATTTATTACAGTGACTTTTTTTTGCACACTCAGACTGCCAGTGTCTCACACTTCAATCTCTTTTTTGCCAGTCTAAACAAATGCCTTCAACATTATTCAGAGGTGGAACTAGCCGAGTCTCTAGTTCTTGTTCCTTTCACATCAATACTGTCCTTGTGTATTTTAACTTCTTCATAGCTAGTACCCAGAACTGAAAATAGTATTCCAGCTTAGGACTCACAATGAGAAAATTGTTACTTTCCCCTTGTTCAATAGCACTACAATTCACTCAGTCAGTCTATAATCCTTGCGGCTCCTCCTACAGTCCTACCACGCAGGGAATTTGGTATTTGTACAGTTGAGTTTCTCCTGCACGTATTGATTGATACTTAAAAAAATATAGCATAAAAATCTCAGATAACATGCCCACAACCAAAAGAATATAACATCTACAATGCATTATCTAATAAAACCCTTAACCTAGCATAACACTGCAGTTAGTGTATCTGAAACTAACTGAAGACAAAACACCATTTTTGCACAGCACAGGCCACATCTTGCACAAACAAAGTATTTGTTGGACTGCAAGATGAACTGTTTTATGAAACACTTCCTATAAACCACTGCTTGATCAGGCAAGATTTTCAGAGCTTAAAAAGAAATTCAAGTTTAAAAGAAAAGCTACGCTAGGAAAACTAATCAACAGAACAAAAAACCTGCAAGAAGTAATCTCCTGAAACAAAGTTGACTGCTAGACGGTACAGGGTAACTATAGTGTTGGGACGGGGTTTTTTGTTTGTTTTTAAGTCTCTGATACATACATTACATCTGTTCTTCTCACTTACATGTGGGCTTTTATTCTGTCTTACGCATACAAATTTCAAGGAAACATTCTAATGACAATTTCAATATGATGTTGTTGATAAAGAAAATTGGCTAAGCTTTCCTTTCTTCTCTTCTCAAAACATATTATTCAATGAGTAGGTGAACATCAATAATTGAAGTCCACTAAAAAAGCTTTTAGACAAAAACGATTGACATGTTGAATGTTTTCAAATTGAAAAACTTCAAAGTATTAATGTGTTAATATATATTACATACAATTGAGGACTAAGCTCAATGTATACTAAAACAACATTTTAGTCATAAGTATTTCATACACAAGTATATTCTCACATGGATGTTGTCTTCTCCATACAGCCTTGGAGGAAGCATTTCATGCCATTTCTTAAACTATCAGACTGTGTAAATGCAAAATATATTGTTCGAACGCACTTAGATTCTTATATTCTGCTCCAGATTACAGTTTTGGCTGTTGCTGCACGAATTCTACCTTACAAATAACATCAGTGTTATCCTATAATACAAAAACACTTGTTTTTTGAGACAGATTATTTAAAAATGAACCATCACAAGAAAACAATTTACTTACTCATCCAGAACATGAGGATCCTCAGGACTTTTATTTTCATATTCTAAAAGCTCAAGGAAACTCTGCATGTACCTGAAACAAGCAAAAATGATAAAGAAGGAGTTAAAATACTTAAACATAGATTACTTCTGAATTTTTTATACTCTTAAGACTACAACCTCATCTGAAACAACAGAAGCATAGGCTAAAATGAAGTGGGATGCTGCAAAGGGAAAGAAAGCAACTACAATATATTATATTGAGTTAAGAAGTATTATTTATGACTCTACAGTCCAAGATTCAGGAAAACTGTTACATAAATCAAGCTGAAGTTAACAGGAGCATTCCTTCTCTTCAGGTAGATCTATAACTTCAGGTAACTTGGTTCATCTCTGGATCTTGATTTCCTGGTCATCCACTTTGTACAGATGTTAGTTTGCTCCCACGTTCCTCAGAAAGTGATCCAACCTTCCTTCCAAAACAAAGCTCCAGTGAACACTCCCCCAAAAGCCATGATAACACAGCTGCACCAAGTTGGTCCTACAACAGTACTCCAGAAGAGCACCTCAGGCCATGTGACACAACCCTCAGCTTCACAAAAACCATCTCTCTTGCACAACACAGCTCTCTCTAGTTCAGACATTCTGCACATGCGAGAGAGTAACTGAGGCTTAGAGGCACAGAGGTACCACACAGGACCCAAGGAAGATTTAAGGCAAAGTACCACTCAACGTGATCATGGCCAGTTTGCTCTGTAAGAAACGAACCCAACAGCAGCATAAATGCCTCCACCTCACACCACTGGGCCTGAGGACCAGGTATCACCCCCTGAAACAGGTACATTTAGCACTATAAATGTAGCTTTAAAGATGACAGAATTGGGACCTATTTCTTGAAGTAAATCACACAAGGTATCAATCGCACACATAAAAGGTAGGGTTTCACCATTACCAGAGGGAGCTGTCATTCCTCTCCCTTTTGCCCTACTTTGGTTCCTGGTCAAGCACTGACACACTATGACAACATCAATGCTAATCAGATGTTTGTGTCAACAGCTGTAACTCCCTGCAATGGCAAAACAGCCAGCCAGATAGGTTGGTTTGGGGTGGGTTTTGGGGTTGGGTTTTTTTTTTTAAGCATTCTCACACATTAAATCAACTCATAGAAAGGTCTAACCAGCTAAACAGAGGCACAAGAGAGGAAAGACAACCATAAAGCCTACATAAGGAAAAAAGCAAAACAAGTGACCCCTTTCAATAGGGGCAACCCATTAGATCTGCTCAACAGAACAGTCTATGCATAAGCTCAGTGCCTGTGGGGCTGACCCCAGTCACTGAAGCTTGGACAACTTCACGTTACAACAAAACCTCTTTTGGTAGCAGTTCTATGTTAAGATCAGCTTAAGCAGGCTATGAAACTTCATTCTACATCTTCAAGCTACAGCAAAGCTTAAGACAGCATTGCTGTCCACATGACTCCCTCTAGAACCATGGGCTGCTACTTCACCTCTCATTTCAGTTCCAGCCATCACAGGTCACTGCAGCATTTCTCCAGGGAGACTGACATTTTCAGCATGGTCAGCACAGGAACAAGAGCTCTTGTCCCTCTCTGTGTTTTTGCCCTACTGCAACTGTCACAAGTGACTACAGAAATCCCCCAAATGTTGTTTGTCAGTTACAAGTTTGGGAAGAAGTTCATGTCTCTAGTACTGCTTATTTTAAAACACGTTCTTTTACACTGCTAAGAAATAGTACCAGTTTAGAATAACCATCACACTACACTCCCAGGAATTCAGGAAATGGTCAAGGGTCGCTTCAGGGAACAGGCAGTAACTTAAGGAGCTATAGCCTGCTATCCACTGAAGACAAGTTCCTGAAGAGTACAACATTTAGCAGTTAGAAAGATACTGAAGCAGTTCTAACGGCAGAGACAGTATACACGATGTGGAGGATAGAGGCAGGGGAAGAGTCATCAGGACCATCGGCTGGAAGAGGGACTGAATTTCTGAAAGAGTGAATGAGAACTAATCTCCTTTGAGAATGTGTCCTTGCACAGACTCTCCTTTTATTAATTCTCACTGGAAAAAAACTGCTTTAGTCTCTGAATTCAGCTGCTTCACCTGCAAGACTTAACATACAAGGAGTTATGATCACCTTCACTCCCTTGTTTCAAGGAGGTACATGTTCAACATCATCTGCCTTATACGAATCAAGGTCAATCAAGTTAATCATGGGTACAGGATGTGGAAAAAAGGTACCATTATTACATGTAGTATGTAATATTAATATGTAACATGCATACTTCTACAGCGTGTTCAGTGCAGGAACAAGACTGCTGAGAGGAATCAAGAGGTAACCCATGCTCCAACCCCTCTTCATATGCTACGATATGCAAGGTACTCAAAGAGATACACTGCAGATGCTGCTAGGACAAGAAAGGTTCTGGTTCAAAGGACCAGTCAAATTTGTTTGTGTGGTGAAGGGAAATCGGGCAAAACATTTGATTCTACAGAGAAAAGCAATCTATTCAAAAAATACTTGCATGATTTCTGTGAGTAGTCTTATTCTATTCCTCAAATACAAGTTGACCTCTTGCCACTCCATGACTATATCCACATGAGCATTTTTATTTCCAAATCTAAATCTGCGGTATGGCTTTGAAATGAATCCCCCAATAATCCTCACTTTTGGCACTTCTCAGAAGAAACCAAAACCAGAACTTGCTGTAGCTGTGTATCAAATGTATGAAACCCAAGGTAGCCATCATGACCTGAACCAATGACTGGGCCAGAAGGCTACGATTTCTCCAGCACAGGCAGAATACAATACCTGCCAGGAGGTGGACTATGAACTGTCACAAGTACCCTCCACACTGTAGTGTTTCTCGTATCACATAAAGTGCCAAATGCTGTAGGGTGTCAGCAAATTTGCCAACAACCACTCCTCTACTTTTTATGCTTCCCTCCCCCATCCTTTCAAATCTTACTCCTGGTTTGAAATCCTTTCCCTTCCTACTTTAATTTCTGTTGTCATCCTCATTTTGTGGAGGCCTTTATTTCTTTTCCTTGCCATCTTCCCCCCCCCACCCCCACCCCCCCCCCATCTCTAGTCCACTTTTCTACACCATTTTCTTAGGGCAACAATAGCTCTTTCTGCCTCCCAGAACACCCAGGGTTGCAAGTCAGCTTTCCAAGGAAATTCAGAATCACAGAATTGTTTAGGTTGGAAGAAATCTCTTGAAATCACCTAGACCAACGTCCCTGCTCAAGCAGGGTCAGCTAGAGCAGGCTGTCCAGGACTGAGTCCAGTTGGGCTTTTAATATCTCCACAGAGACTCCACAGCCTCTCTGGGGAACCTTCTTAAGGTGTTTGATCAACCTCACTATAAAAAAGCTTTTTTCCTATGTTCAGAAGGAATTTCATGTGCTTTAATTTGTATCTGTTGCCTCTTGTCCTGTCACTGAGCAGTACTGAAAGAAGTCTGACTCCCTCATCTTTCTTCTCTCCTATGAGGTATTTATACACATTGATAATATCCCCACCCACCCAAGCCTTCTCTTCTTCAGGCTGAAGAGTCCAGACAGCTTGCTGAATATTTCTAAGAGATATTCAGCACTCTCAGCTTCCTCTCATATGAAAGATACTTCAATAAATCTGTGTCATGAAAGAAGTGACAGTTTCTCTCATGGCAAAGTCAGTCAGAGGAGGTTATTAGTAAGCTGCTCACCCTCATTTGTCATCATATAATATTATGAAAGTCCTGTTTCTGAAGATCCAGGCCAATCACCACACTTGAGAAGCAACACAGCAGGTGCTTTTTACTACAGACGTCTTGGCAGAAATCTCAAACATCAGTAATCCTGTGCTGATGCTGAGGATAAAACAGCAGTATTTCTGGTACTGAACGTAGCTGATACCCAATTTTTGTGCTGTGTGGATTTCACTGGTTGCCTACCATTACTGGTATGCTGTATTGAGATTCATACTCTCTGTTAGCTTATCAGGACATTGGTCATAAGACTGCTGCCCTCGGTATAATCAACCATCACTACTCCTGTGCTGAAGGATCAATATTTTTACTAAACTATCAGGCAGGGGCAAGCCAAGAGTTTCTCTCATCTAATGCAGGAAGTAATTGTGCAGAAAACTGTTTCAGAAAAAGACTAAAGCAGGTCTCAACCAGAAAAAAGCTGCCAAGCACGGTCACCAGTCTTCAGCGCAGGCAGAACAGCTTCTGAGGTCATTATGCTGCAGGCTCAACATAGCACCAATGAGGAACTGAGAGTTTCTGAAACAAAGGAAAATTACACAAACTAAATGCTCTAAACTAAGGAAATTTATAAATGTACTAAAGTAATTTCTCTTTAATCTCTGTGGTGATGGAGAAACTATGGAAACAGGCAATGTGTTTCCTTTAGATAGAATTAGCTACAATATTTAGATATCTCTTTCTGATTCTATAGCAAATTAATAATACTTTAGAAGTCAAGTTCATTAGCACAAGCACTGTATCCAGCAAGTTAAGCTAGCACAGAGAAGAGGTTATTAACTTCACATTTGAAGTTACTCAAATTTCTTCCATCACTTTTACTATTTCTTCCAATCTCTTGACTAAATGAAGTTAGAAAAAAAGTAACCTTAAGTCAAACAAATCTAACCCACTGTCCAAAGGGTAACGTATAGTGCTAGGCAATCTCGGATATTGTAATATCCTGTATATTAGCCCAAGTCTCTAAATAAAAACTCAGAGCTGCAAATGCTGTATGTCTTTTTCCTTTTATCTGGTTGTGATTTAAAGTTTTTACACAAAATTCATCCTCCCAGCTCCTCCCCAAGCAGCTCAGAATTAAAATTAAGTAAAAACTTGTTTAAAGGGAATTTTGTAACTCTGATTAGCTATAATAAGTAATTCACAACATTGCCTTCACCACCAACAGCAGTATAATCTGCCTAACCACGTATAGTCAGCAATGCAGTTCACTCCTGTAATAACTAGTGTGTGTAAAAAAAGATCACTCCCCTTTCATACAATTCATCTATCTCCTTGAATTTTCTTTTGATTTGAACTGTGGGTGCAGATATGGATAAACGAAGGTGGTAACTACAGGATTTATCAAGCACTGAAAAGCAAGACCTTGTGATGTTTTAACCACACTTCACACAGGATTGCCAGCCAGCTAGAATAAAGGAGTACAGTACCAGAATAATGGATGATTTGCTATTTTATTAGTAAATGAATACAACTATACAGGACACAAATCTACAGAAAAAACAAACTCAGCACAGACAAAGGAAAGAGAATGTCAGTTATATTTTGCTATCTTCAGTGAGTCAAAAGCAGAAATCAAAGCCTATGCCCTTCAAATCTGTTGTCTTTCTGATGTTTAATTTTTTATCACAATACACTACGATTCATTGGGCAAGGTCTGGTTTCAAGCACTGTTTAGTCTTGTTCTTTTGTTAATTACTGCCAGGTAGATTGAATTCTTGTTAGTCTGCCAAATGTAATAATTCTAGGATGGCCCATTTCATACATGAAATCACTGTAAATACTGATAATGTCAACTCCAGATTTTCTTTTCTTTTTTTTTTTTTTTAAAACTCATGCAAGATACTTTTGCCTTTTCCCTATGTGTACTTCACTAAGATTTTCCTTTAGACTCTAACACCAAAGCACTGAAAAGATAAAACATATCTCCATGGTAACACAATCTTGTTAGCATAGTCTGAATGTAAAAAATAGAGGAAAAACAATTATTAATCCTCAAACTGTACTGATTTTTCTAATGGGTCTTTCCAAGGAGACAAACAGAAATTTATAGCCTTTTCCAGGGAAAAGGACTAAAGAAAAGTAGAGAAATTGGGTCAGGGTTAATTAAAGTATGAATTTTAGACATACCTGAATAGCGTATTGTGCAAACCTCACACTCAAATATTTTACAAGTTCTGACTTTATCCATTGTAAGGTTTCATTGTAACTATTTTCCCCTCATCACATCACATTAGTGATATTCTTTATTATGCAATTCTGCCACATGTTCAATACCATACCTGCAGTGCACTTTAGCTATAGAGTGCCCTCTCAAAGCTGGCGTAAAAAGGCCCACTTCTTTGGAACTCGGAAGTTGTCCATTAATTTTGAAAAACTGGAAGTTGCTGATCCCTAGCACACTGGTTGTTGATCTGTCTTATTTGGAATCACCGCAGTTCACAGCCAGAACATATTAACTGTGTAACTGTATTATTATTTTGATTTTCTTAATTCCTTCCCTTGCTACTCCAGGCAAAACATATGCATATACTAAGTTATAAACTTGAACTGGGACAGAGCTAACATTTTACCTTTGCACAGTCTGAAAAGCAAAACATTTTTTTGTTCATAGTTCACTCTGTGGGTAATGCCAGCTTTATTCAGAAAAGCATAGCTGAGTAGCACAAAGGAAGGACAGCTGTCCTGCCTATCCTCATTGCTGCACACATCAGGCTAAGGAACCCAGAAGGGAAGGGAAAAATAAAAAATGCACCTTTCCTGAGAGCAATCAAGCAATCAGTTGTAAAATCTGTTTGGCAGTGCAATGCAGTCAAGGAGTGTGGGACAGGCAAAGTGCCTACAGCATGACCTTGAAGGTGTATTAAAGAACCAAGAGGAGAACAGGGCTTGTCTGCAGCAGGGAGCATCTTCTCAGAAGTGAGAAGATGAGGTTGCTTCCCAAGGGATCTATAATGGACTAGGAAATAAATGCAACCCAAAATGTCACTGCCTGGCTGGACAGAGGATTGATGGGGAAGGATCCATGCTGTACAGTAGACAGGGTTAATTTGTTTTCTTACCACACCAAACCTAAGTTCCATCTATTTACAGAGCCACCTGTCCTGGTTCAGCAGGGATAGAGTTAATTTTTTTTCCTAGCAGCTGGTACAGTGCTGTGTTTTGGATTTAGGATGAGAATAATGTTGATAACAGGCTGATGTTTTTAGTTGTTGCCAAACAGTCAAGGACTTTTCAGCTTCTCATACTGCCCTGCCAACGAGAAGGCGAGGGGCGCCCAAGAAGCTGGGAGGTGACACAATCAGGCTGTATCTTTGGTCACTTGTGGCAGATGTACATGAGATTTTTTGTTTGCATATGAATAAATTGTCAAGCTTCCTCAACCTGTGGCATAGCAAAAATACAGAATCATGAAATCTGATCTGAAAAAAAATATTTCTTGAAGTATGAAACAAATGCATCAAGAGGAGGTTTCTTCATTTTACAAGTTCACAAAACAGCTGAACAGCTAAATTTGTATTCCTTTATTCTACTGCATAAAACTCAGGATTCTCTCTCTAGATATTCTTAGGTTAAGAAATTATAAATGTTTCAAAACCTCTAGCACCATGGCTGCATAATACCAAAGGTCATTCACACTGAAGTTAATAGAACTGTTTTGTTTTGGTCTTTTAAAAGCTGATACGGTAAATTTTGCCCAAGCTTTATCACCAGTATATCACTAGGACTTATAATCTACATGTAAATGTTCAAAAAAGCAATTAAAAACCTCTAAACAGAAAAATAAGAAATAGTCTATTTGAAGTCCACATCTATAATCAGGAAAAAACAGGTTACGGTTACCTTTGTTCCTTCTGATACAAGATCACAAAAATATTCTTACATAACCTCAGTGAAGGTGTTCCTTTCTGCAAAACCTGTTAGTTAACTGAGGACCAACATTAGAAGAACACTATGACCACCATTTTGATTCCAAACTTCTATCACTGGATTGGATGTCCACTTGAACTTTTCATCACATTAAAGTCTGATATTTTAGCTCATTTAACAGAAAAGTATCAGTCTACAGCAGTGATAGTGCAGATCATATTATCATATAAAAGATATGATTTAAACAAGTATCTTACAGTCATCGTATTTTTTTAATTATTTTTTTTCCAGTCAGTAGTATCTATTGTAGCCATAAAAGTCACCCTACAAGTCCTCAAACCTCTAAACAAAAATTCTGAAGGGGGCATCCACTCTAAACACTCATTCGGTTCCTTTGCTAGAAGCGATACAAATGTTGCTTGACTCTGTATTAGCAGGGCAGAAGCATATGCCACAGAACATGTATTTGGACTAGAAGAATTATGTCGTAGAGTCATTACAGAAAAATCATTTGCTTTTCTTCATTCACCTATGTGTCCACATTTCACTAAAGACAGCTTCACAAGTCATCTAGATCAGAAAAGCCTAAAAGGCCTGCATACCACCCACTCTTTTCTATTTGGCAGCTTCCAGTAACATCAGACAGATGATACAAGCCTTCAGCCCTTGCAAGCTGCCACTTAACTACAAAGTGATTGCTATTGTGTGGCTCCACAGCAGTTACGTTTATTTGAAGCACTTAATCACTATGTTTCAAGTGGTCATCAAGACAGCTAGTATTACCTTTCATAGACAAACGCATTTAAACCAAAGCACACAATATCACATATCCTAACTTGCATTTTTTTTTTAAGTCTGAAGCTCGATAAATATGAGGCCAAACCCAGCAGTGAATGTACAGTCAACGTGGAATTTCTTGGCTTAAGGGCTATGACTGAAATTAACAGAACCCTGCAACATTAGTTGCAACTCATACACCTAATAGAGAGGCTGTTAGGCACAAAGGGAAGTTTCTGGTATACTGCAAAGACACTTTCACATAAATTCTTTGGATCAAATATTTGCAGATAGAGAGGCAATGAACACAAACAACAATTTTTTTACAGCTTAATACATACAAGGCAGTAGTGTCCAAACCTCATGGAACATGCAAGTAGGCTAGAAATTAATTACTGTGGAAAAGATGACAGGACTTTGAATCACTTCAGATATACACTAGTTATTACAATGGAAAATGTTACTTACTGGACAACACCAGATTCTTGTCCTGTTCCATAACTTCCACTGAATACCACATTATATTTTTAAAGATTTAGCAATGAAAAGAACAGATGAGGTTTACATTCTCTTTCAATATTTTTGACAAAGGAAGAGTAAGGAGAAAGAACAGCTATTTTAAGAAGTCATGGGTGCCATACAGTAAGGAGTATTTTAAAAGCTTGCTCTTGCAAGTTATTGACTGATTCTAATTATCTGGGAGACAACGGTATGCTTTTACTAACTTACAACACTAACTTAAAAATTCTTATCCCTAAGATCCATATTAGAATATTTACTTAACATTACACAGAAGAAAATGAAACTTCATTTAACAAGAAAACACACATTATAAACAATTCAAGACAGAAAACAGACTTCAGTTTAAGACAATTCAAGCCCAGTTGGAAGTAAAGCATCACACAGTTTTACACTAATTTCTCAATCCACTTTTTTTAAACTTACCAACTCTGTACTAGCCCAACTGAAGGCCTGTTAAGTAAGTTATCAGGCAATAAATTGACTTCTCTCATGGTGTTAGCTAGTCGCACAGGAAGTTCTTTCCGCAGAAACATGTATGAAGTCTTCTCACATGCATTGTCACGACCTGTTAGAAGGACGGAAAAAAAAACAGATGTCCATTGCAGCAGATCAAATGTTAGACTTCCTACTGCTAGAAGATTAAACAAGTTAAAATGAATCACTTATGGAAATAAACACAGTTTAAAAATAATTTCTTTCAGTACCCACCGTCACTTCCTTCTCACTCCCAAGACACATATACTTTTACCTTCCTAGAGCTTAACTCCTGACATTCTTCCTGATTTCACATCATCTCACCCTCTCTCCTAGAAGTAAAAATCCTATAAATAAAAATCTCTCCTCCTATAAATAAAAATCAAATACCAAAGACTTAATATTAGCTGGAAATAAAACTCCTAAAATGCTAGCTTTTATCAGGATGACTTTTCTACTAAAGTCAGCTTTTTAAAAGTGACACACAGGTAATGGAGGGTAAGGAGTGAAAACAAACGGACAAAGCAGAATGGCAACAGCAGACTGATGTTTCATGTCACAAACTCTTCAAACCTACTAAGTACTTAAACAGTTCAGCAGCACCTGGAAAGAACAAAGGTCATCATGCCTCCCAGGACTAGACTACAAGATGCTCACTAGCCACCTGGAAGTACAGTGCAGTGCTTGTGACCACATCACAATTTGAAAAAGCTGCAGCTGAAATTATCTGGGACTTTCACTTTTAAAACAGATTTTAATCCAGCACAATATTTGGAAAATAATAATAACAAAATAAATAAACCCCACAAAAATCCCAGTCCTCAGAAAGCAAATAAAAGGCATCCAGCAAAATAATAATACTTTGCTGTGGACCTAGTTGGAACAGTGATAATTTTCTGGAGCCGCCCCACATGAACCAGAAGACTGACATGACTAATAGCCTTCTTAAGCTAAACTAGTGACTGGAGATACCTATAAAACTTTAACTACAAATATTTGAAAGTATGAGATGTTAAGACTGTTGCCCAAATAGTTCTAATAGAAGATTAAGCCTGACTTCATATACTTTTTTGCAGTGTTTCACAAGTGGGGGAACTCCCCACCATAACTAATTTCTAAAGAGTTCAGGTAAATTAAAATAAAAAAACAACCATGTTTCACTTGTAATGAACAGTCAGTATTGTGCTTTCATCTAGCAAGACAGCAAATATCTTTTGTGATGATAGCCAGTACAACCACCTGCAAAATTTGTGAGTGAAAGCATAATACAAAAGCTATAAATTACATTCAAGCGAACCAGAAAGTGTTAAAAGCACTACTAGGCACATAATCACTCAGATTTGCAATTTGAAAGACTCAAGTACAGTGCAACCAGCACAATCAAGGTGCTACTTTTTAAGACAGTCCCATTATAATCAACTGAACAGCAGAGTTTTCACCTTCTTTGCATATGTAACATGCATTGATGGATTAGTTCCCAAATGTAACACAAGCTTGGGGAAATATGCAGGAAGGATTAGGGTTTCCCTTTTTTCCTGCTCATTTGGGTATCATCAATCAGTGGATCATTAAATTCTATTAGTGTCAGCAATTCTATTACTGTTCTTCCAGCAAACATTTGCACCTATTTTACTTATTTGCATTTTCATATCTTCAATTACACACACACACATCCGGTCAAAACTAGACAAAGGAAACAAGACCTTACATCGTTGTTGTCTGTGAAGCACAGTAATGATTTCAGAGTTCAATCATTCAGCGAAGTTAGACACCAATTCACCTCCAATAGAGTATAGAGCCACTTGTTTTTTCACAAGTCATATAGTAGGTCTTTAGGAAGACTGTGGCTGGACAGCAGGAAAGACTATCCGACTAGCTCACCCTACAACTTCTGGGCTGGAAAACTCCTCAGGAACAAAGATGATGACTGCTTCTTCCCAAGAGTGACTGAGAGCAAGCTTAGTTATTTTCTAGGCAAGAAAAAGCAAAAGGAATGAAAGACAGCCCAGCAGAGAATGAGGAAATGGTGAACAAGAACCCACAGCCTGTGGGAGTGTGTGAGAGGGCACACCGTCCCTGGGTTTGTGCAAGACAGACAACAAAAGCTGCTAGACAAGAAAGTAGGACTGGCAGAAGCGACCTACTTCCTCTCCTCCCGTGAACAAGGGCACATCTCCGTTCAGTAACCTGTCTCACCCCAGCAGTTCTAAACTATCTTTATAAGGAGTTGCCTTGCTCTAATGTACAGCTATGTTTTAGGTACAGAGCCCTTTGGGGTCCCTCCGCACACTCAGTGCAGGAAAAGGAACTGAACTGTTTCAAGCCTGCCCAAGCTGAAGGCTTTGCTTCACCATAATGTCAGTACAGCTTTTTGGTTTGGGCACACAGCCAGAATATCGGCTGCTTAGCGGTATGCAATTTGCCTGAGAGCCTCCACAGAGCTGCTTCAGCTTCCAGGGTAAGGTCAGTTATCTGCTTGACAAACAGCATGTGCATGGGAAGAGAAAATGACTGTTTGCTAGGTTCAGCGATAATCAGATATCCTTCAGCTTTTGAAGTAAAAAGCATACTGTGTCCTAACAGTTGTTCCTTGGCTGCTGTTCCCCACAGCAAAGCCTGTACAACCACATTTGTCAAAATGAGGGACACCCTACTAAGTCCCTCAATAAAATAAAAATAAAAAATAAAATCTGAGTCTTTAAGTTAAGCATTTTCTTAATATATCATAAGCAAGTTAGTCTAAGTCCTAAAGATCTTTCCAGGCACACTGTTCTAGTAAGCTGTAATGCCACTTTTCCAAGTTTAGCCTACAGTCAGATATAAATTTTTTTTCATAGGTTGGCTTATTTTTGCTTTGTTACATCTTTTTTCCAAATATACAGCATTCTTTCCTGATTTTGTTATCATTCCAGCTGGGTCAATACACATTGCCAGAATCAGGTTTTTGTCTTAAACACCATAGGCTAAAGCCATTTTAAATCCATCAATTTCCGTGCAGGGGCATTTGAAGTCATTCTCCAAGGGTTAAAGTGAAAGTGAAACTTGTGAATAATCTCTCCTCAATTTGTACAGCAGCCCTCAAGAGGTTAGTCAATACAAATATGACCTGCTTACCTTTGTATGAATTCAAATGAAAGAAAGAATACAGTAGTCCTGTGCCCTAGTGCAGACTACGCAAGGCAGTAAGGACTGTGTTTAGCTTTATTTCCAGAAACAAGGGGTGCTGTGTCACAGAGTTGTTTAATTATGGTGCACTGAAGACCTACAGTAGCAGCAGACTTCACGGCAGAATGTAATGACATGGAAGTATAATGCTAATATAGCATTATAATACACTAGGAGTACAGCTTCTGTTATAAATTACTACTAGAAGGCCCACTGCTTTTATAACCTGAAGCGATACATTACAAATACAGCTTTATGCTATCTTGTTACATTATATGAAATAGACTTTCATTTTTAACTCTGAGGAGTCATGATTTTTTGCCTATAAATCACTGAATCACTGAACTATAGGAATACTGTCGAAGAGGCCGGTCAGAAGATGCAATGTCAAGATCACTGGCATATTTGTAAATTTATTGTCTTGAGTAGTTCTACAGACATCAGTGCAACTACTGGTTAAATGATGTATATAATTTTCTTCCAGACACAGGCTATAAATAGGAAAACTGTTCAAGACTTAAGAGAAAAAAAAAATGCGGGGTCCACATCAGAACAGCCATCCTGCCACCAATGGCAAGCAACAGACTCTGAGCTCCCAGGTAAGGAAGCAGGACCTCACTGTTCAACTAGTGACAAAACAGAACCTACAGACAGAAAAGTTTCTAACAAGATTATCCATACAACATTCTCACCTTGATATTACAACCTACGGCAAGGCCTTTGCCTTCATTTTTACAGTCCACTACTCATTATTATTTAACTGTTAATGATTAATTAGGGTTCTTTTTTGTCTTGCCTTCATTCCATCTATGCTTTTCTAAGTAAAATGAGTATGTTGACATTAAAAACAGCTAATCCATCACCAAAGACTTTTCAAAGTTTTAGATTCAACTTTCTCATAATGCTGGATGTGTTTCCATTAAAATATTACACCTTTAATAACTAAGGGTTTCTGAATAACTTTTCTAGTCATGCTGAGTTTGAGTTATTTGAATAAAGGCTACACTAACATTTCATCCTCAAGAGTGTTTCAATACAAATATATATACATTTTCTTTAAATGAAGACTGATCTGCTGAGGTAGCATAACACTTTCTACAGACTCAGTGATGATACATGATGTACCTCTGCTTAGTTATCAAATACTTAAATTTAGAATTCAAGGACTAGTAACAAACGAGCGCAACAAAATTGTTCAACTCACGGTCTTCAAGCTTAATAGTAAAGCACTTGAGAAGACTTTAAAGTAGGTGGGGTGTTTTGGCTGTTTGTTTCTTTGGGGTTTTTTTAAGATTTTAAAGCAGATAAAAGTTGAGTGATATATCAAGATACTGAAAATCTTCTGCAAATCAGGAGTTATTGAAGATTTTCATTTCAAGAAAAATAGCTAAAAATTTATTTCCTGGAACTGGCAGCTGCCTAGGTTGCCAATGTGAGTACCTCATTTGTGGATCAGCCCACACGCTACACTACGCCCATGAAAGAAACATCAACTGAAGCAGGAGTTTGAAGTTCCCAGTGCCACACACACCAGAAAGGAGAGAACACCCAAGAAACCACAGCATCTGTTAGTCTTGGATCCTCTACAGCTTACCAAAAAATCCTGAATCCTACTTATTGAATTGGCTGTTTCTTGCTGCATATCTACTGGAAATGTTTCGGTAAGCTATGTAACAGATCACCCTCCAGTATCTTGCTACTTGTGAGAACACAGAACAGTCTAAGTCTTCAGACCCTTTCAAAAGCCAACAGAATTTCATTGCATATTTTAGCTAGTCCTGAACATATTAATAAAAAAAAATTAAGGAAAAAACACACTTTTGGAGGTATACAAATCCATTTGGAATAATTGTTCTCAAACTGTTGAGCTGTTAAAGATTTTAATTTCTGAGGTACATAAGCTGTTAAACACCTAAGTGCATCAGAAATGCAATTATTTCAGTTTTCAGAAGTTCTGCATTGATTTTTGTTAAAATAAAACACCAACAGAGTTCCACAGAATCATTAAGGAATATTCTGCTTTGTTAATACCCTTGTGAAGAATGAAGAACAGATATATTACACACATTGCAAATTTGGCCCTTTCATTAAGTATGATAGTAATCTCTAGAATTAATTATACTTCATTAAAAGTCCTTCTGCCCAATAAAGTTTAATGCAGGCAGAACAGCCAAAAAAGGACATTATAGTGGACAGTATTAGTTTTATTCCATATATATACATTTATATACCCAGAAATACACAAAGCAAATAGATCTCTCTACCTTCTGGATAATGCAGATTACACACACAAAACTCAAATTCTTTAAAAGCATGCTTTAAAAAAAAAAAAAAAGAAAATGGAAATTTTAGAAGACCCTACTCAAAGTGAAACACTTCTTACCCACAAAGCCAAGAAGAAAGAAAAGACATTACATGGTATATGGGGTTTACAATTTTACACACACCATCGACATTTATTTCCCAGTGCTTGTAATAGTGATACATGATTTCAATTGAACAATAATTCAGTTTTGTTGCTTTAAGTGTCAAAAATGTGCAGACCAAATTCTTAAATTAGGTGCTGAAACAGGGTTCCTTCAATGAGGAGTATCACATTAAGGCAACATAAAGAGCATACCACCTCCTTGCTATAGGTCTACTCTAGTGTAGGGAACAAAGCAACCTCGCACTACTCTTCATGATAGAAAATAACCCTATAAAGTAGTTATGGTTTCTACGGGGCTAGATTTTATTTCAGGGTCAAGAGGCTAGATTATCTTTAGATTTTTACTCTTCTTAATGAAAGTTATACTTTCAAGCTGTTTAAGAAATTCCCAGATCATACCTACATCGCTTACATCTTAACCTAGAATTTGACCAAAAAGGATGAAGGAAAAAACACATGTAAAATAACCCACTCTACTCAACACTGGTAAGACACAACTGGAGGATTACCTCAATTTCTGAGCATCTTCAGAAAGGGTATATGGACCAAGCAGAAATCCAGATGACCACAACAGTAACACAGTCTGTGACAAAATAATGAATCTGACTAGATTTATCTGAGAAGAAATAAAGAATACAGCAATACTCTTCAAAGCCTTCCAGTTCACTACAGAGGAGGCAGCAGTAACCTAGTCCATCAAGGACCAAACAAGTATTAGGCTCAAACTGCAGAAAATTCAAGTCATAATTTGATAGAAACTTCCCAATGCTACACATTGCAAAAGACAGCAATCTGCTCTGCTTTTTTGCCATCTCTTTTACTAGTGAAGTTAGACATCTGCCCAAAATTGCATTAAGCTAGTTGATTCAGTCTCTGAACTGGAGATCAGACTGAACACTGCCTAACATTCTATGTAGCCTTAATTCTCTCATGACTCAAGAGGAAGAAGGTGGTCACCATGTATCTTCTCCATCTTCTGCGAAAAGAAAGCAGTCCCTTCACACAGGGAGAAAAACAAGCAAAAAGTGAGAACTCTGAAGCAAGTCAGAGTTAGTAAAGATGCAGCACCGATTGTGTAAATTAAGTTATACAGAAGTTACTTTGACAGAAAAACGGCAATAAAAAGCAAGATAGTTGTGAAGGAAATAATCTTCAAATTATTTCAAATTATTACTACTACATGCATACTTAGTGCAAAAACTGAAAGAAATGTCAAGTGTCACCACAGTAGGTCTTTAAAAACATTTTAAAGAAAGAGGTTATTCAATAAATGCTCTACCATCTTCAATCTTCTGAATAATCTTACTTGTCTGTCACCTTACAGTCACCTTATACAAAACTCATACAGAAAAGAACATTCACGGCCTCCCCTCTGCCACCTTCAAATCTGCAGTTCAAACCATCACCAAAGAGAGATTGTGACATTTATCTTGAGATTCTTCTGTTTAAGTACAAGTCAATGTTACAGACTGACAACAGACACAGCCTTCAACATAGTGAAAATAAGAAAATACATCAGTCAAATAAGGACCTAAACAGTGATTTCCTGGACTTTACTTCAAACTAAAGTCAGTGAAGAACATTCTATGTACAACCTTCCATATAACAGCCTTACACATGACAGAAAAGCCAGGATTTGTAACAATACAGCGGGAATGGTACCTCCACAAACATTGCTGCATTTGGAATAGTCACCATCCATGAGAGAGAAAGAGAGTGTCTCTAAATGATGATGGATTTCCTTACGCAGTGAAATATGACACACTTGAAGAACTGATTTGACCGTCTTCCTCAAGTTTGAGGATATAGGTAAGCTTATTTAAATAAAGCAGTAAGACATTAAGATTTCATAAGAAGTTCACCCAGAAGGTGGCATCCAATATTAAAATCAATTTTCTTAGATGTGAAAAGGTGTTAACAGACATTTCCACCAAAAATAAATCATGCCATTTATTCAGACAGGTATTGCGGGAGGCGGAGGGAGGGGGGAGATGCAGCAGGGAAAGGCTAAGAGGTAAGAAAACGCATAAAACATGATCCAGAAGCTTTGAGGTAACGCAGGTCACAAAAGCAGGCTTGAACGCATTAGGTCTTATAAATGCAATACTATCAGATGGGAAAAGATTAAAAGTGGAATGTTTCAGGGTTATACATCAATATTATCACTGGTGGACCTTCAATCCAAAGGAAATTCAAGGAGCAGAATTCTACTTCCAGACAGTTTTCTCTACTAACCTATTTTCCCCTCTCTGGGATTCAACTCTTGTCTGAACATTTATTCATCTCTTCCCTTTTTCTCTCTTTCCCCTTTTACCTTATAGTACTAAGAAATGGAAAATAAATGTAATGATAACAAGGCCCACTCAGACTCTAGGGATCATATGACTGTATAGCATGTAGGGAAAAAAGTATTTTTTAATTAGAAGGAATGAACATTCACCACAGTGCTCCCTCTGAACCAGTTTCTTTTCAGTTCCTTCTATCACAGAGATGGAATTAGACAACTGGACCTAGAGAAAACTTTTGTTCTGAGTCCTGCAACAAGAGGCAGAAACAATGTAGAGGTTATTCACACACATGCAGCAGACCCTGATTCAATTCTGGCAAATTCTACAAATTGTCAGAGCAATACTATGCTGTCCACGATTCAGATTACAAAAGGATTAGTTCCATACAGAAGGCTGTACACAAACCTCGATTTTGCTGCAGAGAAGTGCAGAAACACAGCATGAGACCATGAACGCTAGTTCCTCCAGAATACTATCAAATGTTCTCACAGTTCAGCTGCCAGATTCCCACATTCATGAAATACCCGCTTGAGAACAGACTACAGTAGTCATCCTTCAGACACGATGATCAAAGTCACCTGCTTCAAAAACCTAATATGGCTGTCACATCCCTAGCAGGTACTGGACTGCTGGGGTCACGTCATAAAAGCATCAGTAGTTTCTGAGTATTAATGCTTATCTGTCAGAGGAGAAAGGAGAAGAAGAAACTAAGTGCTCTTTTTATCTTTTCACTGCACCTAGAGGTCTAGTTCCCGCCATTAACTATGTATCTAACACCGAGCTGAGACATTAGACATCACACTACTTTAAGACTCAAGAAGCAATAAAGTCACACCTGTTGTATGTCAGAGAGGAAGGTCTCCATTCAGAATCTATAAAAACAAGGTCAGAAGCCTTTCACCCCTATCCCTGTGAAACTACTACTGCTGCTGCTGCTTTTATCTAGCACAAAATAAAGGAAGACAGACAGGAAGGCAGGAATGATTGACCATATCTACCTTCTTCTCTTCAGCTTCCATAATACTTTTTAGATTCTGTACAGGCAAACTAAAAAAAAAAAAGTGAAACAGAGGGGTGGAGAAATCTTCAAAACAATACGCAAAAAGATCAAGGCATCAGAGTGGACTGAGCAAAGGCTAAAACTAATAACTTGCTGCGGAAGCTGGAAAAACAGAACTAAAGGATCGCTGAATTTCACTGATTACACACCATTTCAGGAGCAAGGGCTATATACTAAAAGGCAAACAAACTATGCTTGCACAGTCCCAGTAATTGTGGCTACCAAAAAAAAAACCAAACCCCACCCCAACAAAAAAAACCCCAAAATACCAAATAAAAAAAAACCAAAACCCAACCCCAACTCCAAAAGCATTCCTATTCCCCACTAGGAAGAGAGACACTTTCAGCATACTGTCTCAGTATTTCTCTCACCAACCACTTAAAATACCAATCCCACCAAAAGCATGCAGGGTTTGTTTGTTTGGTAAAAGACAGGGCTTTGTAAAACCTAATAAAGATGATGAAGCAAAGGGAAAAAGAACACACACAACATAACTGGAGAGGCTGACTCTTGCTGACCCTCACTCTCTACCACAGGCTGCCTCTAAGGAAGCTGTATGTTGAAACTGTATTCCCTTTCAGACCTACCACGTTGTGCTACAGGATAGCAACCACCACCTGTACAGCTATTCCAACATAGGTAGCCAGTGGATGGCCAAATTTAAGAATACGCCCCACACTAACCTTAGGTATTCAGCCTGGTTTTAAGACATCTCAAATCTAAGCTTCAGCCCTAGTTCTATCACTGCTCTCTAAGGCTACTTTCACCAACACCTACAATTTTTTTTTCTTTCAAGTGCCCTGTTTTAAGGACATGCTTTCACTTGGCACATATGATCAGCATATTAAGAGATTGATTCTATGTTAGTGAAACTGGACAATCTCTGAAGTTTTAAAAAATGAAACTTGAAACATGATCCCCTCATCCAGATCATTAATAGAGACATTAAAGAGACCTGGCCTCAGTACTGAGCCCTGGGGAACACCACTGGTGACCATCCACCAATTGAATTTAACTCTTTGGGCCCAGCCATCCAGCCAGTTTTTTTACCCTGCAAAGCGTACGCTCATCCAAGCCATGAGCAGCCAGTTTCTTCAGGAGAATGCTGTGGGAAACAGTGTCAAAGGCTTTACTAAAGTCCAGGTAGATAACATCCACAGCTTTTCCCTCATCCACTAAGCAGGCTACCTTGTCATAGAAGGAGATCAGGTTGGTCAAGCAGGACGTGCCTTTCATACACCCATGGGCTGACTGTGCCTGATCACCTGGTTGTCCCGTACATGTGTTGTGTGATGGCACTCAAGATGATCTGTTCCATCACCTTCCCCCCAGCACTGAAATCAGACTGACAGGCCTGTAGTTCCCCAGATCCTCCTGGCCCTTCCTGTAGATGGGTGTCACATTTGCTAACTTCCAGTCAGCTGGGACCTCCCCAGTTAGCCAGCACTCCTGATAAATGATAGAAAGTGGCTTGGTGACCACTTCCTCCAGCTCCCTCAGTACCCTTGGGTGGATCCCATCCAGCCCCATGGACTTGTGCGTGTCTCAGTGGTATAGCAGGTCACTAGCCATTTCCCCTTGGATTATGGGGGCTTCATTCCGCTCCCCGACCCTGTCTTCCAGCTCAGGGGGCCAGAGAACAACTGGTCTTACTATTAAAGACTGAGGCAAAGGTGGCATTGAGTACCTCAGCCTTTTCCTCATCCTTTGTCACTATGCTTCCCCCCCGCATCCAATAAAGGATGGAGATTCTCCATAGCCCTCCTTTAGTTGCTAATGTATTTATAGAAACATTTTTATTGTCTTTTACAGCAGTAGCCAGATTAAGTTCTGGTTTGGCTTTGGCCGTTCTAATTTTCTCCCTGCATAACCTCACAACATCCTTGTAGTCCTCCGGAGTTGCCTGCCTCTTCTTCCAAAGGCCATAAACTCACAGAAAAAAACTGAGTCACTCTCTCAAGAGGAATGGAGTATCAGGCAACCACTTGCAAAAGCTGTAAACTAGTACCACATATTATATAGAACAGCCCAAATTAAAATAAACCCATGAATTTTTAAAATAAGCTTCCCTGATCTAAAACTAGTGTTTAACTACTTACCACTCGGTTCTAATAACTTTTTAAGCATTTTAAGGCATTTGCCAAGAGAAAGCACAGTAATCACAAGGATCTATAAAGTTTAATACAGAGGCGCTCAAGCAATTACCCACAGGCTGTATTGTTTTTAGACAGAGAGGCCCAAGGCTGTCTTTCCTTGGGCCAATTTAAGAGTAGGCTGGAAGTCAGATGAATCATTTTAGCAGCTAAGCTTTGTCTTGCCTGTATCACAGGTGCTCCCCACACCACATGACAGGCAAAAAGCCAAAATGTTCTTAGGAGAAAGCATGGCCTAGATCAGGTTCCTGATCCTAGAGCTATCCATACAATGCAAAAAGTCCCTTCCCTAACCAAGTACAAGGAGCCTCTTAAAAAAAAAAAAAAAAAAAAAGCTCTTCAGACTACACTAGCTCCTCTTCCACTAACACTGAAGACCTAAGCAGGGAATAGTCCAAGAAGAAGAGGTGCACGTACTGTGCAGCACATTGACCCTGGCCTACACTGCAAAGATGCTCTATGGTTTTGTCATGGTTTAACTCCAGCCAGTAGCTAAGCCCCACGCAGGCACTCACTCACTCACTACCCTCAGTGGGATGGGGGAGAGAATGAGAAGGGTAAAAGTGAGACAACTTGTGGGTTGAGATAAAGACAGTTTAATAGGTAAAGCAAAAATTGTATGCGCAAGCAAAGCAAAGCAAGACAAGGAATTCATTCCCCGCTTCCCATGGGCAGGCAGGTGTTCAGCCATCCCCAGGAAAGCAGGGCTCCATCATGCCTAACGGGGACTTGTGAAGACAAACGCCATCACTCCGAATGCCGCCCCCCCCCCTTCCTTCTTCTTCCCCCAGCCCCCTATATGCTGAGCATGACCTCATATGGTATGGAATATCCCTTAGGTCAGTTGGGGTCAGCTGTCCTGGCTGTGTCCCCTCCCAACTCCTTGTGCACCCCCAGCCTAGTCACTGGTGGGGTGGGGTGAGAAGCAGCAAAGGCCTTGGCTCTGTGTGAGCACTGCTCAGCAGCAACAAAAACATCCCTGTGTTAGCAACACTGTGTTCAGCACAAATCCAAAACAGAGCCCCATACCAGGTACTGTGAAGAAAATTTAACTATCCTAGCCCAAACCAGCACAAGCTTTCAAACAGGAGATCCTGGACAAAAATTCAGTGTTTTGTTCTGGTGAGACTCAAAATTTTAAAACAGATTTAAAACTTTTTTTAAACCTATATGAGGCTTAGAACACCAAGCCAAAGAAACTTTATTCCCCATTTGTTGCTCTCTGATCAGATTCTGTTGCAATAAACTGACCAGAAAAGACTGAATTTTGCTCCTTTGAGCTTATAATCACTTTTTTCCTCCCATAAAAGGTGAAGATCTATTTTATATTGAAGGTTTTAAGTAGATATTCCAAATTTTTAACACTCTTAAGCTCTCACAGCTTTGACAACTTCCTCCCATACCTTTATGGAAAACACCTATAAGTCCCACTATTTCAGAAAAATACAAATCTCTGCTTTACCCTTTAGTCCCTGTCAACATGCCAAAGGGAAAGATATTCCAAATCTCCAGCATAAATAAAATTAACGTTTATGAGCAAAAACTCACGCAGTTAATACCGATTACATAAAAATACTGCCAATATCACATGGTCCAGTTTCCCTTCAGTCTCAGTGAGGTGAAATGTATTAGACCGTTAAGTATCTTGTTACAAAATGTTTTTGATGATTAACAAACCACATTGCAAAAAAGAGTAGAGGATTCCTCTATGCCACTGCTAGTTACCTGAGTTTGAATGTAATTATCCAGTCTATTAAATCTTTAACAAAAGCATAAACAAGGGCTCAAACAAAGAAGTAGCAGTTAAAATGTAAATTTTTTTTTTAGCAAAAAGTAATTTTGTAACTTATTAAACTTTGCTTCTTTATTTACAGTCTTAAACCTAATTCTGAAAAGTATCAACTAAAATTTGCACAAGCATATTATTTTAAGGAATTAAGTCACTAAAAGTACTTATAATACTGTGCTAAAGAAACATTTAAGAGAATGTCACATTTACATAGAAAAGTTTGGAGGAAAAAAGGGTCTCATATTATATATAAAGTCTCTTAAAACACACAAAGCATCAGAAAAAGGAGAAAAATTGTGCCTCTCAGAGACACAGCTCAGTGCTCTAATCTGTCCTTCCACCCTACTATTCCAAAAAGAAAAATTACATTTAACTGACTCCAGGAACATACACAAAATCATAAACATATTTTTAAAAGGATAAGTAGCAGCCTGTAAAATACTTCAACAATTTTGGGAAAAAGGTAGCTTTTACAAAACACTAATATATTAAGAATAACTGTCATCAAGAAAAGCTGCTTTAATATCGTAACTATGGAATTAGATAAAACAATTCCTAAATCTATGCCTAATTCTGTTAGGGATTCTATTGTTTCAGACCACGGGGAACTGGAGACATACTGCTCACTCTCCACAGAACAGTACTGTGAAGATCAATGACTGCTAGTGAACCATAGAGTATATATGGCATGGACTTCATAAACACGTGCACTAAGTCTGGCTGGGATGGAGTCAGCTTTCCTCACAGCAACCCATAAGGTGCTGGGCTTCAGATCTGTGACTGGAAGTGTTGACGACACACCCGTGTTTTGGCTATTGCTGAACAGTACTTTAACAGCATGAAGGCTTTCTCTTTCTCCTGCACTCGGTTCCCAGCCCAGCAAGTAGGTTTGGGGGTGGGTAAGAGGCTGGAAGGGGACAGAGTCAGGACAGCTGACCTAAGCTGGCCAAAGGGATGTTCCATATTGCATGGTGTCATGCCCAGCAATAAAAAAACTAGGCGGCTCTGTCTCTCAAGACAGCCATTACTCTGAGACAGGCTGAGCATCAGCCTGCTTGTGAGAGGTGGTGAGTGACTGCCTTTGCATCACTTCTCTTTCTCTTTCCTTCCTTAAACTGCTTTCATCTTGACCCACGAGTTTTCTCACTTTTGCTCTTCCTATTCTCTCCTCCATCCCACTGGGGGTGGGCAGAGAAGAGCAAGCACCTGTATGGGTGCTCAGCTGCTGGACCGGGTCAGCCCACCAGAACACTGCGTATTTACTATATAGCAATCTCAACTTAAAGTTACTCCTTTTTTTTTTGTGGTTTGGGTTTGTTTTATTTTTTTAAATTAAGAATTTCACACAGGACTGTGCCAAAACTTCATAAAAACCCAGGTACAGCATCTACTGCTACTGCCTTAGCAAACAGCAAATTAACCTAGAAATCAGACTGCCTCAACACAATTTATTGTCTCTCCATCACCTTATTCTGTCTTGATGCTTATCTATGTATTACTTCATCATTAGCTCTATCATGTTTTTCAGCTACTTCAGTCAACCTGACTTATTCTAATGTCCTCCTCTTCCTTTTCTTTGAAAGAAAAGTAGTATACTTGCCCACTTCTGCAACCCTGGGGCCATTACCATCAGTTACTTCCATGAAGCCTGTAAGCAACAGCTGTGCTGCACCAGGCGCTCCCATTTGCAGAAGAAAGTGGTCAGTTACTTGCGAAACACAGCGTTGGCTTACTTGTACTAGCACCCACTAAGCCAAAAGGATCTAAGCATATTTGAACTTACCTAAAATTTGCATCAGGGACGAGTGTGTGTTTTTTCCTTTTTCTTTAAGTTTCTGGATAAAATTTATCTTTTTCTGAAGATCAAAGCAAAGATGAATTCAGTAGTCTTTTATCATTATGTACTTACTTTAATCAAGTAAATGCTATGCTTCAGTGTTCTCCCTAATTACTTTTTCTCTACTTTTCTATCCTCTGACTTTTTATCTTAGCTGTTATTTGTACTGCAACCCAAGATATATTTCCTTGCTTCCAGCTTTCATGTGATTCTTTTTTTAAATGAACAGTATTTCTGGAATTCCACTCTCCTCTTTTGCCTGTATCAGAATTTCTTTTTCTGAAGTTGACAGATCATCTTAGATTCCTTATGTCTTAGGAGAGACTATCTACCCATTTCCTTAGCTTGTAAAAGTTACACTACTTTAAAATCACTAGCTGTCATGTATTCCATGCCCAAGCAGAAGGAATGCTATCAATTCATGATTATTTTCAAAATTGAATTAAGTTTCAGATTTTCAAGCACCTCCTTATTAGTCCAAATCTAGTCTAAAGCAGGCACTTCCAACAATTTCTACCGCTTTCTGGGAAAAGGTGTCCCAATCATTCTTAGATCTTCAAGAACTGCAAATCCTATCTTTTTGTCCTTCCAGGAAGTTGGGGTTTTTTTCAAGATCCCAATTTCTGTCAAGATGTACTCTCTATCACTTCTGTTACTTACTAAAAAACAAAACAAAAAACCCCAAAAAAACCAAAAATCACAAAAACACAAAAAACCAAAGCACTGTCTACTGCATCATGCAGATTAGGCATTCTTGTCTTCTTTCTTTCACCAAAAGACGTTTGACTGTCTGCTTCAACACCACATCAGCCTCAGCAAAAAAAATGCATGTGTACGCACACATGTACATACGCAGCGTAACATCACCTCCATTTCTGAGCACCTGAAAGCAGAGGACTGCAGCAGCACCTTTGGTCAGTCCAAAGACAAACAGAACACTGACTAAGAAATTTTCTGCCATTTAGGGAAGCACAACACACTCAATCCCATCAGTTGGGGGATGCTCACTTGCAGACTACTAGCCTATACTTACAGGCACCAAGCGGCCAGTGAAATCACCTACGGAAGGCAGAATTTCCAACGCTTAGCCTTTATAACACCCAAAAAAGTTTCCACTGTCTTGGTGATCCAGTTGGATTATCCACAACAAGCTATGGAATTTGTACTATAACTATACTAAAATACTGAATTCAGAACATATGAAGTCTCAATTACTTATAGAACTGAAGTGTTCCTTTATTGTATAATAAAAATAGTAAAAAATTTAAATCAAAGCTAACATTTTTCTTGAGAACTTTGCAGAACTGCACTAATGAAGATTTAACTAGCAGCATAAAATTTGAAAACAAACCTTTTCTGAAGAAAGTGACTATCAAACAAGCACACTTAATCCCTGAAACAGCCTCCAAAAGTGACTGATAAAGATAATTCTGTAAATGAAATGCACCATGATCTAAATATTACACAGTACTCCCACACACACAAATATCGCTATCATATCACAGTTCAATAACAACTGCTGAACAAAGTTATCTAACCACAGTGACTCTTCCAGACCTTCACAACAATCAATATTAGGCCTTATAAAAACCTTCAATATTATATATAGCATTGGAACATCACTGCCTGCCAGAGACTGGCAGAGTTGTACATAGTAACAAGCTATAAATAACAACAGTTGCATCAAAGGCTTCCAACTACTTGCTGTGCTACAACCCATTCAAAGAAAACTTTTTTTTTTATATTATGAAATGCAAGCTTTATCTATGCTCTTATCTAGAGAATGAAGGACTGAGTATCAAAAAGCAGTAACCCCAAAGTAATTCAAGAATAAAAGCAGACAGACAATCCAGCCCACACATCCAGCCTGCACTGTGACAAAAGGCTGGCCTTTCAAGGTAAAAACAAAACAGCAGTAAAATGTTTCTATCCCAATGTTAGGCAAAACTCCTATTGGGATTCTATTTAAAGATCTAACAGACACATTTGAAAAATAATACTGAAAATCCTGGAAAGGCCAAAAAAAGATAATTCCATGGTATTTTCTTAAGGCTTGAAATAACTCATTTAACAAATATATTTAGCTTTACAAAATCAAAACAAAATACTCCATGACAATGTACAAATACATCACAGAGAAACAATTCCAGGCATTAAAGGATCCTAACCTACCAATGAAAGCTGTAACAAAATTGCTGGTTGGAAGCTGAAGCCAGTCAGGTGAAAATAAAAGACAGTAATGTCTAACTAGCATTCATCTTTCTGATTCGATTCAGTGGTTAGCATTCATGTTAAGAGGAAATATTTTTTTGAAGATGCACTTTAATCAAGTGTACAGTTTTAAGGTCAATGAACAGACGGTAGTAGAAAAAAAAAACAGAGTTGCATGCAATAAATGGCAGGTAATTATTTAATAGTACCTTTTAGCCCTAAACTTTGTGAGGGTCTTAGATGCACGGTTGCTCCACTAAAGTTGTGTTAAACAAACAATCCATGAAACTTCTAGTATCTTTGTCTGTAAAAAAAACTTCTAATAGTGATCTTCCATCAGAAGATTAATAATTATGTTTGGAGACACAAGGCTGCTTTCAATCTCTGCTTTCCTACCCTCACATCTTCTTGTTCAAATTGTACCTGCCAGCTACCTTTTTAATGGCAGGTTTTCAGTTCTAGTGCTGATGCATGCCTGCTGCCAACAAGACAACACGCAGTGTAAACACTCTTGCAGAAACCTGATCTAATACTGCACATCAACTGACAGCAATCGACAGTAATGCCAATACCTGGTCTACTCTTTATATCAGTTTTGGAAGAGAAGAAGTTTCCTCAAGACAGGTAAGTTTAATAGGCACCACAAACTAAACAATTTCATACCAAAAATTGTATTTAAAAATGGGGAGGATCCATGGCTCATCTTTTCCTCCAGATATGCCCCAGGACACAACAGTTCCCAAACTGCATGTGCTCACTGTGATTATACGCTGCGTGCTCAGCTGTTCACAGTACAGTAAGATTACTAAATTACAACCTTCGTGATATTTTTCAGTGCCAGTAGCTGTAGCAGTTGCCACAGATATTTTGATTATAACCTCCGAAATCAGGATCTCCTAACTCACATTCCACAACAAGAATTCACTATGATTCACTATTTTCTATCTTAAGTATATACATGACTTTTTGTCCAAACTCATTAGTAACTGTGTGGTATATGAACACTAACATATGACAAATAAGGAAGGGTAAGTGCCATTTTGATAAGTTTTACCTATACATACAAAGAGCTAACCAAAAGCAAAGTTTAACCTCATGGCTACAAAATTCATCCAAAACATTTGGTTTGAGACTTAGAAAAGGCTAGAATATAGCTAAGCACAATTGGCCAAGATAGCTTTAGTAGTAAACAAGCTCCAAAAATCAAGTAGTACATGTTTTTGATGAAACAAACCTCAGACTCACAAAAGTCTCAGGCACTTCACCAGCTGAGCAGTGGCAACATGTATTACATGAGTAATAGTATACTGGCATACATTCCCAATATAGCACTAACAACTTCAAAGGATTCTTTCCTGCATGATCAAAGAATTACACAATTTTGTCACCTGTGCCTTTATTTGTGCTTAATTATCGTATACATAATAACCTTTTCAGTACAACCACCCATTTCATGAAGTGTTCATTAATATCTTTACTGTCAGCTGAGGTACCCCAACATGACCCAAGCCAAGCAGTTGCACAGAGCTTGCTAGCCCGGGCACAGTTCAGTATTAGCACAGCTGTAAGGGCTTTGGGTCACACCTAGCCCTTATCAAGCCAGGCTGCAGTGCAGGCAGAATGAGCTCAAGTCTTTTTGTGTCTTTTTCTAAATGCTAGGACACTCCTAGACATAGAAACTCTACTTTTCTCTAGCAGACCTGTCTGATGGGTTATTTACTTTCCCTAGGCATACATGACTGATTAGCTACCCATGTATGTAGCTGCTGATGAAGATTATTGGGTATTTTGGATTAACCTGTCATACTTTAAGGCCCACCTTACACAGCTGAAACAAATCTAAATTGAGATGCTGTATCAAAGCTGGCACAAAATATGGATCTCACATATGGGCAGTTTTTTCCCCAAACAGTCTAGCCCCAAAAGCATACAAAGATTCATGTACCTGAATGTTAAACTACATCTCTACTTAAGATGTAGTTTTAAACTTACATCTCTTACTAAAGATATTTTAGTAATTATAGTGGACCGGATCATTTAGGAATGCCTGCACTTGGAAATCTACCAAAGTAACTCCCTGAGCTGAATTCAGTGGGCTAGTTTTTGGCTTTGGTTTTGTCTTTTTCCAAATCAGAATAATTACAGAGGCCTGGGTAAAACTAGAATGACCTGCTAACATTAAACAAGGTCAAAACTTGTTTATATTAAAACACACTTCAAGAAGATCATTCTTTTGCAAAGCAATGAGATTGCATGAGAATCTTGGAAAATGCACTTTTAAAGAAAGAAATTGTATGAATGGTATTCAAGAAGAGCATGTAAACAGAAAATTAACACACACAGAGGAGAAAAAAAAAAAGCAGCACAGAATCTGAGCACTCATACTTTGCAACACAGAGATCCCAAGCCCATGACACAGTAATCTCTTACACAGTTGCGGCAGCTACAAAGATAGCTGCAAGCTCGACAGAAACTAAATCACACATGGCATAATATGGTATGTAGACGCAAATAGGATTCAGCTATAAAAGCCAACTGAGAATCAATGCTTTAAGTACTGTTTTCTGGTTTGTTTCATAGGTTTTCAGTACTAGTGAGTTAGCTTAAACAGTTAAACTGTCTTTTATAGTGGTTTTGTTAACTCAATTAAGCTACCTGAGAAAGTTTTAAAATAAACGTCATTAATTTCTATCAGTGGAAAGGAACAGAGACTCTGCAGCCCCACTATGCACACAAGTGTATCCCATACAACCCACACTTATTCAGTAATAAAAAAGCCTAAGCTATATGTCAATATACATTGCCACCAACTGTTTTTGAAGAGTCTTTAGCCCACAAGAAATAGGAAGCTTCTCTCCCCATGCTCACCAGGATTTTGCAGAGACCAATTTAGAAGCCAGTTTAGTCTAAACTAATGTAACCATTACCAAAAGAGGTGATATAAAAACCATATTGTAGTTTCGTTATTGTCAGAAACAAAGTAAAAAATCCTTCTCCAAATAAATTTGAATTACAGTAAGTGCAAATTCCTCTTTTTTTTTTTTTTTTTTTTTTTAAATACAAGTACACATACATCAGACACTGAAATCACAGACTGCCATGACAGGGTTATTCACACATTTCCTTTGGGCTTATTCTTTAACATTTGTTGAAAATTTAGTCATGTTTTTTGTAACACAAGCACTACATTTACATAGCTTAACAAAAAATACCATTTCTTTTTAAATGCGACATTAGATAGCCTCTATAAACTGACTACAAAGCAGTGTCTTCTTCCCATCAAATATTTGGGCTAGATAAACACAACTGAACTGCACCTTTAGCATCATGCTCCTTACGCTTGGCATATTTGCTCTCTTGAATACTTGTGCCCTATGCCACCAGCAAATTCTTTTTTGGGTAATTCAGATATAAACAACACAGCTCCCTGATAGGGTGCGTATTGTCCAGGCCTTCCATGCCCTGAGCTGTAAAATTCTTGCACCAACACCTTACGTTTTGTTACCAATTTCTCCTCTAGGCCTCTGAAGTCTCTAACAGAACTTGAAATCACCCAAAGCCATCAACACCTAGGATCACACAAGTTAAATAACTACATTGTTTTTAATCTATTTGATTAAACTTCTGTAATCTTCCTGCTCAAGGTTTCCTAAGTAAACACAGGCACCAAAGAGAAAGTAAGTGGAGATGTTAAGTGGCCCATAAAGCTTATTAAGATCAAGCTGATAGTTTTAGCAAGGCTGATGCAACATAAGACTACTAATCTTAGAAACTTCTGGTGATCTTAGAAGCCTAAACCATAAGCGTTTTTTTCTTCAGAAGTTTTAAATGTCAAAGACTACGTAGTTTCCTGTCAGTCTTACGATATGAATACACTTTAATACATAGCCTACACATACACAGGATTCCATAGGCACACATCCAGTGACAACAGACTGGAGCACATCCAAAGCACAAGGCTGGCCAGGCTGTAACATACCGTTCTTACTCTGTTCATTTCCACTAACATAAACCAGACTTAAAATCATAAAATAAGACTGCTTCTTCCTGGAGAATCATGAGACACTTTTCAAACCATAAAGAAAAACAGACACTACAATGTTAAAAAAACCAGATGTCCGAAGGCAAGCGGTAACGCAGCGACAGCACAGAATGGTAGAAATCCTTACAAAAAGCAAAGTTTTGCCAGAACACCCAAGTCACTGAAGCAAAGACTGAAATCTTTACACCTCTTTAGTCACAACTGAAAAGCCTCATGAACATTAATACTTCCCCAGCAACAATTTACAAACCCAACTTTCCAACAGACAATGGTGAAATGATTTGTTTAGCTCCAGGGCCAAAATAAAGATATTCTAAGTTTTAGGTCATTGCTATTGCCAGTACAGAAAGACATGGCATAAGGAGCACAAACACCAGAGTAGGGGAAGCACAGCAGCAAAGGATGGGGTGGGGAAGTGAGAACAGACTCACGTGAGCAGAGACCAGAGAAGGAAAGCACTGGTGCTAGTCAGGTTCTCCTTTTCACATAACACAGGATAAGGTGTGATGCTGTTGTTTTGGGTTTTTTTGAAATGGTAGAAAACCCAGCTCACTGAGATGTGGTAACAAGCCCGGTGCTGGCTTTTATAATTGCAACATTATTTCACTAATACCACTGCGATAAGTCTGCAAGTGTTTCCACTTTTAATCACTTTCTGGCTTAACACCAGGGGCTCCTTTTTGTCTTCTTGTACATTTAGTGTAACACCAGAATGAAGGAACACTCTATTAACCTTCATGGTGTTACACATGACCTTTATATTTACTTTACCAGCAACATTCATAGGATAATAAAATCTAACCAACACTGGTGTCAGAGACCAGGAGCCAAATAACCTCTGCTACAGATATGAGAAGTTTATTGCTATCTAAATCAAAATGTCAGTTTTCTAACAGCAACACAAGTCATTCTTGGGTTTCAGTCCAGTGCTTCTGAAAAATGCTGTTTATTCATCAGCAACACTTTCTAAAGTGCACGTATTTTCCATAACAGCCCTCCTACATGAGTACTGTCAGAATCCATGCCTGAGGTTTAACTAAGCCAACCTCTGCATGGCAGATAAATATTTTCACATTCAAGATCATTAACTTAGTCTCTCCTTCAGTCGCTAAGCTCACAAAATTTCAGGTCAGAAACCCTTATTTTGACGCTCTTCCCCAGGGAGCTTGCTGTCTGGGAATAGCGCAAGGAAAGAGAGGCAAGCCTGCCCCAAAGGCTCCTGGCACCTCACCTCAGGATGCCGCGGTGGCCAGGCAGGGAGCAGCGCTGGTGTTTACCACCGGCTGCCGACGACCACGCACAGCTGGCTGTCACCGCCTGGCACACAACGGCCCCCATCAGCCTGCCAGGCCTCCCAGGGTCGGGGGAGCCGCCGACAGGCCAGGCCGGACCGGCTCCACCGCGGCAGCGCGCACCGCCCGGCCGCCCCCCCGCCGTGACTGCGCACCCCGGGCTCCCCAGGCCGCACGCAGGGGCGGGCCCCGCCGCCCAGATGCTCGGCGAGGAGACGAGGCCTAAGCGTCGGCCTCCGCCGCCGCTCCCCCGCCCCGGGCGGGCCCTCTCCGCTCCTGCGCGGCGGGAGAGCCGGGGTGACCTCCATCCCCCTCACACCGCTCCGGCAGCGGCGGGGGGGGGGGGGGTCAGGGAGGCGGCGGGCGGCCCCGCCACTCACCGAAGTCGAGGAACTGCTTGATGGAGAGGGGCGAGGGGGAGAAGCGGGAGTAGTACTCGATCTGCTTGGGGATGGGGCTCTTCAGCAGCGCCCCGCACAGCCGCATGGCGCGGCGCGGCCCGCCCGGCTCCTCTCCGCCGCTCCGCTCCCCTCCCCGGCAGCGGCACTAGGGCGCTGAGGCGGCGGCGCAACCACCCGCGCTCATGCCAGGGGAGCGGCCAGCCCGGCGGCGCCCGTCGCCCTCTGCAGCCCGGCCCGGCCCGGCCAAGCCCGGCCCGGCGGGAGGGGCGACCGGATGGAGCCGCCCCGCCGCTGCCCGCCCCGCGCGCGCGCGCGCTCCCGCCTGGCCTGGCGCACGCGCGCGACCGCGGAGGGAGAAGCGGGACGGGCGCGAGTGACTGGCGCGTGCCCTCCGTCAGCCGTCCTTCCCCGCCGGCTGGGGCGCCTGAACGCGCAGGCGTATCGCTGCGAAGGGCGGGGCGGGGCGCAGCGCGAGGAGGGCGGCTGAGGAGAAGTGGGAGCGGGAGTAGGCCCCGGCCCCGTGGGCGGGAATGGGGGAGAGCCGGGCTGAACGGGGGGACAGAGCCCTGTCCCGGCATGGCGGAGGGCCCCCGGCATCTTCTCAGCACAGCCCGTTTCTACCCCGTGGCGCTCATTCAGCTGCAAGCGTTGGGCTGGCGTTTAGCACTGACGGGCTGCGTTTCAGTGAGTGTGGGTCAGCCAGCCCATACCGTGTTGTAGGCACGGCTGGCCTCGCCCTGAAATGTAACCTTAACTGTGTCGGTGTCCAATGGGTTTCACAGTTTGTGCGAGACTGGCGGAAGAAAGGCCGCCTTCATTGCACATAACGAAGTAGGTGTTGAGCAATGGTTTAAAGGTGGAAGTCTCTGCCATGCCATAACCCGAGGCCTACCGCGGCTGTACTCCCTGTGAAGACAGTCTATGTCCAGTGTCCATCAAGTTTCAACTTGTGATAATACTTAGAATTTCTTGAAAAGTCTGCTTTTATCTGAGAAAGGACCTGAATACAATTGAAATTAATTTTTATTGTTAAAAGTGAAGCCGGCTACTTGAGAGCTTAAATGTACCACAATTAAATCACTGTCTTTTTTTTCCTTCTTTGCTGTGATGTGGTTTAGGTACATTTATGACAAATAACTGGTCACAAATTCCTTCTTTTTTTTTTTTACAATGAATTCAATATAAAATTCAGCACATACAAGACAATATTACTCTAATTTTATAACTGACTCACAAAAGAAACAGGTACTCTTCAGTTACTGAAAGCCTCTCTCCATCCTTGCTATCGTGATTGTCCTTACAGAATTTGAGACTGAGAAATCCTGACCTAACATACAAAATAACTTCTAATAGCTGGGAAACGTTTTAAAATCATTTCAATTGCAGGTTATAGAAATGACCGCCTTGAAGAGGCATGTCATGTAATCAAGGCTGACAAAAAGAAACATCTCTTGTAATTCTGAAGCTTTTTTGGCAGATGAGGAAAAGCGTTTTAAAACTTTTGTTATATACTCTTCAGGATTTGATTTTGATTTATCTGTAGCATAACTCTGAAATGAGTTGCAGAATTATCTGGCAGAAAATAATATTGTCTTGTGTTAAAGACAGAACAATATTTCCCCAAATTAAGATGAAATTAGGAACTTCAAAGAATGATACACTGCCAAATTTTAAGCCACCTTTCACATTTTTAAATAATCCTAGTCTGATTTCACGTCCACCTCAAAAAATAGCAAGACAGCTGTTAACTACTGAGTTGTCTTTCTAAACACCAAACCTTTTTTGCAATATAAACAGTGTCACAGCATCGCTTTGTTGGGAATTTTTTAAACCTACATTAACCAGCCCATGGGAAAATTGGAATTGTTTTTGTCTATGCTGATACAGACTAAAACCATGATGAAGACGTGGGCAAAGTCACTGGAAAACAGAGGTGTGCTCTTCTCATCAAATGGATTCTCAACAGCTTCTCTCGACGCCGGAGAAACTGATGACGTACCCAATAGATCAAATTCTCTGAAAACTGTTCCTACACTCACTTAAGGCAAATATGAATCCCAGATTTACCCAACAACTCTGCCTAACCTTGTGCCTAAGAAGACTGCAAGACTTGCTTGAGAGAACATAAAACGCAAATAGGTAAATCTATGGTTGTTTTACCAATGCAAGACAGGAACAATCATACATGTAAACCTAGTTCCTAAACAATCCGCCTAAATAAAAAGAAGTTAGTGGCATAAACCATGCTAAATAGAATATGTCACTGGGATCAATAGACTTAAAGTATAAACTGAGTTTTGCTAAGAGCAGGTTTTTGGATTGTTTGGATTTCTCATACCTCATACCTGCCTCCTTTATGTATTTCAGCACACATCTGGTGCAGAAACGCTTCCTGCAGCTCATTCTATGAGTGCCTCCCTGAATTTTTGTTTATATGATAAAAAGCCTTTACAGGTGTCCAGGGAAGAAAGGATTTGCCTCTTAGGAAAAGTTAATTACAACATTGATATCAAGCTAACTGCTGAATTTCTTGAGTGCTTAGCGTCTTCCTTCATCAAGGGTATTATTTTTATATATTCCAGTTAAATTCAAAGCCGGAATAATTAGAAGTAGGCTAGGGATCAAAGATGCCCCAGCTTTACATGGCCCTTTAGTAGCCAGAACATCTTAGTCCCCGTTCAGTTAAAGAATGTTGGGTGTGCAGGCAATTGGAAACCCCAGCACCTGTAAAGGAATTAGGGTCTCGATGTGGACACCTGCCAGATCCCTACTCTGAGGATGAGGTGGCTGGGGTGTCCTGCCCCGAGGGCACCACCCAGCCCCACTGCCCCTGCCTGCCCCCGCTCCCTGGGAGTCCCTGGGTAGCCCCAGCCTTCACAGCACCCTTACACATGGAATCAGTTTTTGTTAGGTCATCACTGTGACAAAGGAGATGGGTAATTGAATCTGAGTAGCCAATCTTGCCTTAATTATTTTTCTTAGTTTCCTGCGCTGGAGTTGGTATAAAATCAATGCTTCTGAGTCACAAATCACAGAAACTTTGAGAGGCAATATCACGTTTTGCTGCAGAGTGATTCCCTAAAACAGGGAATCTGATGCAGAGCATATTTACATAACTGAAAGCTTTTTGGTGCTTCCTATCCCCAGAAGTTTTAAGTGCTGACTGCTTCCCACTGACTTCAGTGCCGATATTTAAAAACCAGCCTCCTCTAGTTTTGTGCTTTGGATAAGATGGGGAGGGGGTGTCCCCTGATGGCAGGGCGCACATGGAAGAGCCTTTGCTGCTTAATCTCTGTGCATGTAAGTGGTCTTTATACCTGAATTCAGTGGAGCCGCAGGGACGAATGAGGAAAACTTGTATGACTAGTAGTCAGAAAATTAAGTTACTGGAAAAGAAAAGTCTCCCTAAGTTTGAGTTTTCTTACTGCTTGGTTAGAATTAGAAATTCACTCCTATTCCTATGGAAATTTGTAGCAAAACTTTACCTGGATGATTTGGCAGTCACATTTTTGTTACATTTTCAGATCTTGTTCTTTCAGGACCTTTGTATTACATGGACTTCCGTTTTCAGGGAGCAAAGCTTTTGCATTTAATATTTTGTCCAATTAAGATTTATTTGCAGCAAACATTTCAGATTGTTAAAACACCAGAGCCATAATCTCCTTAGCAAAGCTTGTTTTTCTTCACTGCAGAATACTCAGTAGGTTTATAAACTAGCTGCAGGGGATTCAGCATAATGAACTTCTTTGTATGGATGTCAGAGGAGGGGAAAAGGAATGTTAAACTGTAAACCAACGAAACATGGCTATTAGTGTTTTCTAGACACATTGACTTTGTGGAATTTATAGTAATTTTTTTAACAAAAAAAACCCTATATTGAAGTTATTGTAACCTCTATATCTTAAAGTTCAGAAGCATTCATTGAGAATGGGTATAATACGATTGAAATACTAACAATAACAGTTATTTGGGGGAAATTCACACAGAGAATTATAGTCCCGATGTACATTTTACAAGATGACAGAAAAAAACCCAGCACAGAACAGGAAAAACTGGTATAGGGTACTGCGATGTTTCATACAGATTCCTTCTGTTCATAGTACTAATTTTTCTCAATAACACTGCTGTATTTTCCCACCTGCTGTTATGTGCTTTCCAGGGTAGATTCAAGTAGTGGATCGTGTAAGTCACATTGGGAACACACGGAGTTAGAAAGGGATTAGATTTCTTAATGAAGCTTTCCTAAACTTCAAAACTGACCTGTTTATATTTTTAATAATTTATCTTTTCCTAGTATTTATGCGCTCAGATGGGTAAGTTTGAATGGGCTGTTACCCATAAAGCTCAGAAGATTTTGATAGCACTCAAAGGCATGAGTTTAAAGTAAATATGGTCATTACATTTGGGAATGCACAAGTAGTATTAGATTCTGTTACTATCATAGTCTACATTTTCAGCCATTCTTGTCTATTACCCAAGAAAACAAAGTTTCTTTACCAAGTTTCTTTTTTGCCAGCAAAAGTTAGTAGCCATTGTATTTAGCGTTCCTCATCCAAGTTAGTTGACCAGCAAAGCTTAGCGATTTTTCTAAAGGAACCATCAGGGACTGTCAAAAATTATGTTCAGCAAATCTAAAAGGTAGGAAGTTAAAGAAATTCTTAATTCTCTTTGTAAAGAGAATGGCTTGTAAAACTGTTTATAATTAACTGGCTCAGATGTATTAGGGTTTTATGCACTCCACGACTTCTTTAATTACATAACTATCCTCAGTAATTTGCTTTAGAGTAAGCAGAGCTGGTGCCACTATGGTGATGATGTCATCTCTCTATCAGATGACACCATCTGTGTGTCCGGTATTAATGGATGGAGCTCCATTATTCTTCAATAGCCCGCAAAAAATTTCAGCTCTAAGGAAAAACAAATAGATGATTTTCTTTTGAAATTGTTAAGGCATGCAGGAGAGAAAATCCTTGCCACTGAAACAACTGAGAGTAAATGCAGAGAAAAATAGTTTACCTACTTCTCTCAGCAGTGAGAAAAGCTCACTTTATGAGTTTACCCACTTTTATTTAACCATTAGCCACACTTTTTCGTTTTGTGGGTGTTCCTCTCTCTCCAACAGAGTTTCACATCTCCCCCTTTCTCAAATGCATTTTAGGGGAAGGAGGACAAGTCTCTGTGGGCTCCGGGCAGGAGCCAGTCTTTGTGGTTGTCCAAGTGCCCCGCCAGTGCCAGAGAGGCATGAGCAGAGTTCTGACCCCAACGCTCGTGTCGCCAGGGGCTGTTCTTCCAACAGGCAGGTCAAAATGTCAGTGAGAAGCAAAATCCCATTTTAACCTAACAGACAGGATAAAGCAAAGCAACAGTTGTCTGAAAGGAACAAGGAAACTGTTTAGGAGGAGTATCCTTGTTGCCATGGTATTTTGTCCTATCTGTGCCGTAAGAGCGACCATTGGAACAAGTGAGTTACAGCTATGATCGGGTGGAACACAACCATACCAGAACAACCCCTTCCCTGTAAGACTATGTCTTGGTGCTCCTTTTACCATTCAGATGCACAAAACAACCACAGCCAGGGCCTAACGCACATCTAAAACATGCAAAACTGAATCTAACCAGCAGTCAGTACACTTATGCCAAGTATTTACATTTAATTTTCTTTTCCAGAAACAGCTTGCAAGAATAGCAGCTCAGGAGGAGTCACTAGATATACATAAGAAATACATCTTTGGGTTTTGTACTAGATCCTTTAAAATGGGATTGTCAACCTGCTTTGAGGAGGAGGACAGCACTAGTTTGGCTTTAGTGGGAGGGGAGTGCCCCTGAAAGAAGTTCCATCTCTTGATTTTTTTTAATTCCCTTACTAGGGAGTCTCCTACAGGAAAATTCAAAACTTTATTTCAGTTTATGTTGCTGTAACCACACCCTGGCATACCTTTATCATTGGGGAAAATCATCTCAGCATATTTTTGTTTGCAGAAATTGAAGCCTGCAGGGGCCTTGCAAGGAAAAAGCTGAAAAGGAGTTAGATCTTTCTACATGGAATTTACTGTGCAGCAGGATAATTTCTTGTATCCTCAGATAAATGGAATAAAATCTGCCATTTAGGGCAGCAGATTTGAGTTGTCTTGGCTCTGAAAATTCTCAGCTGGAGAGAAATGTACTTTTCATTCATTTTGCATAGAACATTTGTTTTCTGTGCACTCAAATCTTCAAGAAGAAACTGCCAGTTTTGTCTGAAAATCACCATAATCTCCCAGGAAGTTGTTCCCATCTATGCTGGTACTTGACACCCTGTCAAGCAGGCTAGAGGACCAGAGAAGCATGTTTCCCAAGGCTCTCATGCCCCAGCCCCCACAGCTCTGCCCTGTGGACTGTCTTGCAACTGGGGCTTTTTGGTTTCACTGCAACCTGTGAGGTGAGAACTAAAGATTCCAGGAAACATGATAGTTTTTATAGAAACATCAAAACATTCTTCTTTGAGAATCCACCCATTTAATGGGATTCTTTAAATAAAATAGTATAGAAGTAAGTTCAGTTCCACAAACAACTGGGAAGAAGAGCTGTCGTGCTTGTCCTTGTGGAGCTTTCTGAATGTTAAAAATCTTTCAGAGAATAATTTCTGCTCCTGAGCTGCACTTTCCAGAGGTATCTGTGTGCCAAGAGACAAACAAATTAAAAATTCTGAGTCCAAATACACCCTTTGTAATTAATTTTTAGCCATTTTCCTCTCTCAAAAAAAAAAAAAGAAGAAGAAATTTTAGGGAAGCACAAATGCATTTTCTGATTGCCTCCTCTCCCAGATTTCGGTGGTAAAAAGTGCCATCCCCTTTCTGTTGAGGAGGAGAAGAGCCTCTGTTCCAATAGCAGTTTTGCCCAAGGAGGATGGAGTGATGCATCGCTTTGTTCCTCCGCATCGATCAGTCTCCTTTCCACCCCATTATGGTATTCCCCTGCATCTCATGCACCAAATGCTAAAAGTTCTATAATTCAGTGTCATATCAAGTGTTCTTCTGAAATCAATAAGCATTACACGCACTAGAATGCCTTTATATAACACACATGCAATTACAGTGGGTTTGGGTATCAGGTTTGTCTGACCTAATACGTTTTATTAACCCACAGTTCCTACTGTTCATTGGGCTTTTTCACTCTATAGATTTACACGTGAATTGGCAGGTTTTTTAATTTTAACTTCAGCCTGTGGAAAGTTTAAACTAATGATTGTAGCTTCTCCAATTTCTCTGTTAAAACCACTTTTCTTCATTTATTCAACCAATAAGCTTTTATTGTTCCCACTTTCATATATTTATTCAGTTTGTTTATTACGGATTTGGAAGTGCGTAGTAAAAAAACTGAACTGGTTTACATAGCACAAGTTAAACATCATCTTTAACCTTTTTGTGACATCCTGAACTTCAAATATACTTTTGCACCTTTTGCTGATACTGCTTTTTGCCAGATTCTGGAGTTCCTCTTCACTGTAGAGTAAACAGCAAGGCATATCTAATCTGATTTTCTGTAATAGTTTGCAAACTGTGGCTCATAGACTGGTCTAGATGAGAAAATAGGCAAATACGATGATTATGTCTATTTACAGTAACAACAAATTAGCCCTAAGCATAACTTCAGCAGATGAAATTCTACAAGGAGAAAGAAGAACCATTAAAGGAAAATCGTGTCTCCTCACTAATACAAGAAAACTCTGTCATGGTTATAATAGCACTAGTTTTTGGTTAGAGATAAGCTTTTCTGGTACATATTATACAGCAATTCTTGCATCATGATCCTAGTTTCCAGTTCCTCTTAACAGTGGGGGGGTCACATCAGGACGCAAATGTGGTTGCTCAGATCCATGCCTACAGCGCGGCTCAGGACCTATGCCAAATAGGAATCCCACAACATTTTAATTTGTCTGTATAGACATAGTCCGAGGGAGAAGCAAATGTATCCTGTTCGGTTGGCATATCTGTGTATTTGATGTTTGTAAACGTAGCAGGCCTCAATTGAGGCCTGAAGGCCTGCTGTCAACAGCGGGTGGCTTTTCCAGGAGTACCATTAGGCAAAACTTCCTGGGTCTCTATACAGAGCCTCCTCAAAGATGACTGGAAAATACTGTAATTTAGCAAGAGAAACAAACAAATATTTTTTCAACTGTTCTACCTACTAAACATAATATGCAGCTTGTTTTGCAAATTATTCTGATCATCAGTGGGAAAGCATAGCCTGAGAGCTTCAGGGATGGGGACAAAACTTTTGCTTCAGTGTTTGCTTGTAGATGTGTGTTTTGAGATAACAGGAGTAATAAAATGCCATTCCTCAGGCGAAAAATGGATTCTGTGCGGATACCTGACTACCTGGAAGTCTTACTTTCTCCATGTTGCACCATCACTCGGGTCTACATGTTTGTTGTAGGATGGATTAGCTTTGAAAGATTAGATATGGATGTGGACATGGATAAGAATGGAATTACTGATCGTCCAAGGTCATCTTCACACTTCATTAAGCAACTGAATACTAAACATGAGAGTGTCACACTCAGAAGATTAGCATTTCCACATCCATGTAGTTTTAATGCTTTTCTTCTCAACTGAAACCAGGAGTGGTGTGTGGTGGACGCACCGAAAAGCAGAGTGAAGAGCACAGACCATTTTTATTATTAAGGTTGCTGAATGCTTGCCTTTAGAAGCCATTTTCAGTTGTGTTCAGCAGACATTCACCAACCCTTAACCACTTGACCAATAATGACTTCTGGTGGTTTGACATTACACGTCCATAATGAATAAGATACAACTACAAGATGACTTTTCTAAGTCAGGGGAAAGGAAAAAAAAAAAAGGTTCATTGGGTGCACTCACAACTGAAGCTACAGAATAAGCAGGTCTAGATATCTATAACCTGTACCTCAGAGGGCCTGTGTCTTGTTTGTGCTACAGCATGACTGTTGAATCCCACATTTCCAGATAAGATATGGGGTCAAATACGAGCTGGACTTCTCTACAGAAAGCATCCAGACAGCCTGGGGATGAGCAATCACCTGAGGTAAAGCAGCGCTGGAGGGAGTTGCTCTAAGAAATTGTCCTTTGCTTGATACTTTCACATAATTCTGAGGGGGGCACAAGGGGACGAGTGTCACTCCTCACTATCCTTTTTTAATGTATCTAAGTGAAAGCTGGAGTCCAATTCTGCTAACATGAAAAATAATCTTTCTGAGACCAGGCACAGTGAAGGGAAGGATAACAGTACTAGGTGTGAGGCTGCATTTTTCAGGTGTTTTGCTTTTGTCTCCTGACTCGCTAGTAATCATGGTATGGTATTTACCAGCTTGCTTGTCACTCTTAGACCTGTGGTATAATTTTTCACCTGTTAACATCGGTCTTTGATTATTTTATTGTAGTTTGTATTTCTATGTGAAAAATGGTTTCATTGCTATTCAGTAACAGCTGAAAAATTAATGCCATAAGAATATAAAATATTGTTCCTCCCAAATAAATACCTTACTATACAAGTGAAACCGAACCCCTTTCCTTCTCACAGACACATTATAAGTGACACAAACTGATTATGTGACTACTATGTATGTGAAATGTTTTAGATGTGCTGCAGTGGTGGTCAGCAGGGTATTAGATTCTGACTGCAGAAACATTAGGCAATGCACACCATTTCTAAGATATTTTCCTGTCCTTTTCATTCAAACTACATCTCCCTTCCAAATCACATCTCACATATTCATGAGTATCATAGTTGCAATTCTCACCTTACAGGTTTGAGTTCACTAAGTCATCAGAAAACCTAAATGTAAAATGTTATTCTACAAAATCATTTAGTATCATCGTTCTAAATAATTTTATTTGTGAAAATAAATTAAATATTTCAGTTGTTATGATTATTGCCAGCATTGCCAGCAGGTCGAGGGAGGTGATCCTTCCCCTGTACTCAGCATGGTGAGGCCACACCTGAAGTGCTGTGTCCAGCTCTGGGCTCCCCAGTACAAGACAGACACGGGCTTACTGGAGAGAATCCACTGAGGGGCCACAAAGATGGTGAAGGGACTGGAGCATCTCCTGTGAGGACAGGCTGAGAGACCTGGGACTGTTCAGCTTGGAGAAGAGCATGCTCAGCAGGGATCTTATTAATGTGCGTAAATACCTGGAGGGAGGGTGCACAGAGAACGGAGCCAGGCTCTTCTCAGTGCTGCCCACTGACAGAACCGGAGGCAGTGGGCACAAACTGAAACACAGGAGGTTCCGTCTGAACATCAGGAAACACTTTTTCACTGTGAGGGTGACCAAGCCCTGGCACAGGCTGCCCAGGGAGGTTGTAGAGTCTCCATCCTTGGAGATATTCAAAAGCTGTCTGGACATGGTTCTTGGCAAGTGGCTGTAGGTGACCTTGCTTGAGCAGGAGGGTTGGACCAGATGACCTCTAGCGGTTCGTTCCAACCTCAACCAGTCTGTGATCTTGTGATTATGGAATAGGAATTATGAAATTGATTTTCATATTTATTGTTACTCAGCATTACCATTGAGGTTTTTTTTTTTTTAATTTTCCCATACTTATTTATTGTCTCAGCCCTTTCCCTCCACCAAGGAATTTATTTAAAATCAATGTATTTCTTTCAACATCTCAATTTTTGGCAAATTCTTTTTATTAAACTGTTTTGCCAGAAAGCCTCCTGGCCATATATACAGATATCACAGGAGCTTCTTTTTCTCTTTAGTAAAATATAGACATTCCACTCAGTCTTTATGATTTGATGTAGGTTCACATAGCAACAAAGACAAATGTGAGGCACGTCTGTATAAGCATGTGCACTTGCAGGCTGTGGGAGAAAAGGGCACTTAAAATGTTCATCTCGATACAGCACAGTATTCTGCCGTACCACACTGAACAAACCAAAAGGAGCTCTTGAGAACAATATTTATGATATAGAGAAATAGCTTAAGATATCTCTTGGTAAACAATTTCAAGGAAAATAGAAAGGTGAGACAGTTCTGAGGAAGACTCTGCGTCCTGGTCCCAGCCAAAAGTCACTGGGCTGCCTTGCTAGCGCCCAGGCTTAAGAATCAAAGGGCACCCGGCATTTAACAGCTCCAGATAAGCCAGCCCTGAGTCGCCATGGAGTGCTGTCTGCAGACGGCTGGACTTTGCAATTCAACCTAATTTTGACCTTCTTGGTCCAACAGGTTCACCTGCACACACCGGCTCACACCTTGCCACCAGCACCTCAGCCGCAGCGGGTGGCTGTCCCACCCTCCCTCCTCCCTTTCCCGGGTGTGCCTCCCGGCCCCGCTGAGGGCACAAACCCAACCTCAGGCTGCGCCATCTTAGGGAGGCGAATCTGCAGAAGCAGAGAAGTGCTCCTACTTCCCCGCTCCTCACCAAAAGAAGAGGTTACAAATCCTCTCCAGAGCTGCGAAGGAACCAGGGTAATAGCAGAGCGACTCCTTTCAGTGTGAGATTTGTTCAGCCATATTAAAGTATCTCATCTTTCAGCACAGCCTGACTGTAACTATAGCAGTAGCTTTCTGATTCAGACACCAGGTGGGGCTTCATTTAAATTGGCACAATACAAAGCAGGTTTAGGGACGTGACTGGTTTCAAAGCATGGTCAAGGCAACTTGAACTGAAAAGTGGCATGTTTTCTCCCACCAGCTACCACCTAAATTGCCTTCTCTTGAGTAGATTACAAATGTCTTATGCTAAATCCTTTTAGGAGACATTACATCTCATTACAAGTCAGCAACAACACCCCCTCCTCTACCAATCAAGATTTTCAGTGAACTGATTAGAAAACTTTTATTGCCCAGTTGGGCAATGAAGACAAGTACACATCCATTTTAAAAACAAATGAAAAGAACCAACCTTTGTAATCTTACAACTGTAAACACTTGTTTTATTGAGTGACTTACATTCCCCCTATGGAGCAAAGCAGCTATTGCATCAAAAAGTCAGTCATTTAGTCAGAAAGGCAAATATTGGCATTGCCAGGAGAAAGAAGAGCTTTATAACCTTTAAAGCAGCATAATATAACTGCACCTTCTGCCACCTTTCCAACCCACAGTGCTACAGAAATGGATTTCAGCCACTGTGCTCGGGTATTGCAGTGGGAACATCCAGTCATTACAAAGCTCAGACCAGTGTTCCTTCATAAGACTACCGTGATTACCTCAAACAAATAAGCAGACTAAAACTGAAAAATCTCCATGTTATTGTCAAATAAAACCTTGTTTTCAAAATCATGTGAATGTATTTGCAGATAAAAGCAGGCTGAGGAGAGGCGGAGAGCATCATATGAAGTCGTGTTTGCAGGACTCGGCTGGAGAGCGGTGCTGTGCTCTGTATCTCTGAGGTGCCCAGCTCTGGCGCTGGCAGAGGCAGGAGTATTCATGCCACCAGAGCAGACTGCAAGCTCCATTCTCTGCTAAAGGAGGAGCTTAAAACCAGCTACAATGGCTTTGATTTGCTTTAATCATTAATCAAAGGCAAATAAAATGCAATGAAGGAGAGCAAACACGCATGCTGTCGCACAAATGTGAGCAGGTGTTTGAAACGTAGGGCAGGTTACCATGGCTAATTTGGGGGAACAGAGGTGGCAGAGAGGGAGGAGAGGAGCTCGGAAGGCAAAAATTTGCTTTCATTGGGTAGTTGCATTCACAGCTGAGGTTCCTGTGTTTTTACCTCATGTGAGCAAAAAGCGTCATAGTCTTTGCTGAAGGTGGCTTGACACGTTACAGTATGCGACTATTTTGTTTGAGCTGTGTGGATTTAGACATGTGGATGGCCGCCTGTGCTGGAAACATTCCTGAAACTATCTCCACAAGTCTTTTCCCTTTAGTAGGCACTAATTCTCCTGCGTCACTGCAATCTAGCTTATTCAGCAACATACTGCTGCAAGCTTGTTTTGTTTGCAAGGAATGCCTCAGCACCGAAGGCAAACCTCTCTCGCAAGGCTGACAATGCAGTCTCCTGAAAAAAGGGATTTGATGAGGAAGGCGGGAGTCCGGGCTGGTCTCCCAGTCAGATTCTTACTTTGTAAGTATTTTTATAACCGTCAGTCCTGAAAACTGAAACTGAGATCCAAAAGAACAATTAGGAAGTGGGGAGAGAAACCAGGTTGGGTCATTGATGGTTAGATTTGTAGATTATGGCTATTAGTTAAAATAACAGCACCTGTAGCCCGATGGGGTACAGGCTCAAAGGCTGTTAATGCACTACAAGTAACATGATTTGGGGATATGAAAAGAGAAAAATCACAGCATGAGATTTAAGTCCCAGTTTTTACTTTGAAAACTGCCTTTTCAAGAGGGAGAAGTCCAATACTCCACATTCACATGCTAATTCCCTTGTTTCAACAAACTGGTATTCTCCTTCACCTGTTTACATTAGCATAAAATGAGGAGCTTGAATCTGCATTTTTCATAGGCTTCAAAAGACAACCAAGCTTCCAAATTTCCAAAATGCAACTACTCAGGAACAGTTCATACATGCCAAATGCCTAAGTATTGTAAACGCAATACTCATTTGCCCCCTGCATCCAGAATGTAATTTCCATTTTTATTTTAATCATTAGTGATCTATTGTTCCAAATTTCTTTAAATAAATGTTCCCCACTGCTGCCCGTAGCTTCTGCAGAAACAATTTTGAATATTTTGCAGGCAAAAATAGCAGAAGTGTTGAAATTCATGCCGTTCCTCACCAGAGTAGATGACTGATGAAATGCACATTTCAAAGCCTGTGAAAATATGAGCCAGAAATAAATACCAAATGAGATTATCCTTATATTGATTTCTCTGCAGTACATTCTGATTAACTGGCAAATCAAAGAGATTTTTTTCCAGCTGCCCCACCAAGATCACATTCTTCATTCTCCGTATGTGTGGCTTCTGATAAGTAAGTGCTTCTTTTTGTTATCAGATACCTGGGGGGTTTTCTGCTCTGCTATCAAAAAAGCTTGGTCTTCTTCCTGTATGTCTGAACATTCAAAAGGTGGATTCTAATATTCTCTTTGTTCTCTACAAAAGACTCCACCACAAAATTTGTTGTTCAGATCTTTTACAGCCTATTTCAAAACCAGCACGTCTCGCTGAAAGCATTCTTGTGCGCTTGGTCCTTCTTAAGGTGTTAAAGCAACCACTGGAACAATTTATCTGAGCCTATGGGACATTTTCTATCACTAGAAGATTTTTTCAGACATGAAAACCACTGTGTTTATCTGAAAGACTTCCTGTGATATGATCAATGGTTAGTTCAAGGACTCCATCGCTGGTGTTATGATGAGCTGTCTAGCCTGAACTTCTTCATGATGATACCAAAATATCTGAAGGGCTAGTAGTCTAACCTGCTCTAATCATAATTTAAAAACACCAAACAATATTAATGCTCAGTGTGACACCAGTCTAGGTGACAGAGAGCAATATTATGCCTTTCCCTTTGTTCTGATGGGAATGTGCAGCTATCTTTCAAACACTCAACAGCAGCTCAGATGTTCAGCTGCCTGTGGCCCAAGGCTTGCTTTTGCAGTGGCACAGCTGAGTTTTGCTTAGAAAGTTGTTGTCCAGCTGCAAGAAAGAGTGTAAGGTGAAGCCACCTGAAAGTAAGTACACAGGCAGAAGGGAACTTGTAGAGGCAGTAATAGTTAGCTAGAGAATACTGGGGGGAAATGAAAATTTCCCCTCCTGACCAACTGCTGCCTGCCTGCATGGTAATGCTTGTAATACTTAGCTGAGCAGCCTGCACTTAAGTACTTAAGTAATAGTTAATACTCAAGTAACACTTAGACGAGTAACCTGTTAGTTGTACCTATGTACTGTATGCGTTAGTTGATACAAATAGTTGCCATATGTTTTTAAACCTTGCAGTAGAAAGTGCCCAAGGAAAAATGATGCACTGAGAAAAGGTTGCAGGTGTGAGTGCTAGTCCTGGCTCTGTTCCTCTTCTCCCTCTGCCCCTGCTTCGTCTCTTTTTGCCACGCAGCAAGAAGTCAAGGCCTGAAGTTACCACATACCACTAACTGAAGTGGAGATGGATAACATGTATCACCAGATAGTATTGCTATCTAACAGAAGGGGTTGCTGTCAAGGGGCGAAGAATTTTTTTCCACTAGGAAGGGGCATCAGCAGGCTCTCTCTACCCATATTTAAAGGGAGAATAAGCTAGGACATTAAATTCTGACAGTGCCTCTTTAACCAGGAGGAAGGACTAGGCTCTCACTAGAGGGCACATTGAGCCTGGATTTTATACATCCTATTCCAAAGCAAAATGATAAGGTGAAAACCAGCAAGGTTGAAAATAGCTACCCTGTATTACTGAATCCTCCTAGATGGCAAATTGCAGCATGCCTTTAAAATGCTCCAACCTCTATGCACCACAGACTATGGGGTAGGGCAGTGGGCTATGTTACTTCTCTGTACAAAACAGAATTTTTCCTGTGGCTGGTACCACGTCCATCAACACTGCAGGAGAACAAATCCTTGAGACAGTCATGGTGGTACTTCATACAGGGGCAAGGAGAAAGGAGGAAAGGAAAACACCACACAGTAAGTGTGTTCTCACTAATTGATTCTCCAAAAGCTTTAATTTGAAGGAAACAACATGAAGTATAGGGATCAGTGAGGGACAAATTCAAAGACGGCTCCCAAAAGAAGACTGGGGGAAATTTCACATTAAGCATCAGGAACAGTATCTCCACGTACATTTGGCAGGTAGCGTGGCACCATAGGGGTAAATCCACATGGTGCATTGGTTTGTTTTGAGGACTTGGCGTCTTCATTACTCACATTTTGGCCTAGCTCTAGGCTGGTCCGGTGAGGTGAAAGCCTGCTGGCAGCTGAGGAGCGGTAGGTGCACTCCTGGAGCACATCTCTGCCTTGAGCTCCCCCTAAAAAGCATCCTGCCCAAGTGCTCAGAGATCAGCCCCCTGGACAGCCCAAGGCATCCTTAGAAACACAATTAGGAGATTTATTTCACAAATACTAATCCAATTTGAAACATTTGACACATCCAGTCTGATGAGCAGTAAAAACGCATCCTTGAGGAGTTACTTGCTTTCTGCCAGGCAGGGGTGGACTTCACCACAAGGTGGAGAACCAAGGTCCCAGCACCAGTGCCTCCACTTGGAGGGCAGGGTTCAAGAGCTATACGTGTATAGAGCTTCACAGACGGTAAAAAGTCTTGTTTAGCAAGGCTGAAAGTCAGAGCTAAAGGTGCGACAGGAGTAACTTCACTGCATTTGTGATTTTTGCAACACGAAGGTGTACTGTGCAGTAAAGGAGAAGTAGTGCCCACCTGGCAGGACTAATACAGTAGGATCTGAGCAAGAACGACTGAAACTGCTGCCTGTCACCCAGTTTGATTTATGTTTTTCCTCTACAGGCATGGTTAGAAGGTAAACCGGTTTTGATTCGTACTGCTTATGCTATTGGTAGCAGCGATAACAACAGTGACTCCTACTAGGTATTTTGGGGAGTGAGTAAAATGATGGGAGGGATATATTGTTCATTCAAAACAGTATCCAGGAGGGGCTGCACCATGTATTATTTCTCCTAAAATAAATCCCAAATCCCCTGAACCTTGCAGCTGTGTGACCGCTGCTGGAGTGACAAGCCAGGTTCGTATCACTCCATGCAGACGTTCCTCAAAGCAGCTGAAATGAGCCATTTTCCTCCAAAATTAAAGACGGCAAGACTAATTTAACTGTAACTGAAGGCAAGGAAATTGAGCTTTGCCTTGCACTAATAAATTGTAAGCTTACCAGTGAAGGCAGGAAACAGCAATAAAAATACACTCTACACGGAACGAGATTGTGCATCGAGGAATCCCTCGTCTCCCGTGGGAGAAGCTCTCGGCTTCTCCCGTGGGGCCCCTGCAGAGGCAGGTGAGGAGCGCGGTGAGTAGTTGAAGCGTGCCATCTAGTGACTGCCCGCGGCGGCTTGCCCGTGGGCAAGGCACGACTCGCAGCGCCCACGTATAGGAATTCCTTCGCGTTTCTGGTTTTTCAGAACATCTGTACGTCCCAGATGTTACGCAGGATGCTTCAGGCTGCTGGAACGGCCGCAGTTGCTGGTAGTCTTGGAGCAGGTAAGGGGGAGCGGGCTCAGCCATTAGAGTTCTGAGGTGGAGTTCTGAGGTGCAGTCACTGAGCGTGCGACAGCTACCGCCACTCTGTAATCTGGAAAACGACTGCCTGCCTTACCCATGGGTGCTACCTTCGATTCCTCAGCTGTGAAGAAATGTGGAAATGGGAGGAGGAGGAGGGGAGGGTGATGCACGATTATTTTATCATATCCTCCTTTCCCCCCCCCCCTTCCTTTCTAACCAGAGTGGGGAATTATCTCAAATATAGTGATTTTGACTTCATGATCATAATGAAGTTCCTTCTCAAGGTATAGCACTAAAGCCCCCAGAGAGACTGTGGAATAAAAATAAATTAAATGGGGGTGAACTATATTTCCCATCATGGCACAAGTAAGAACTCCAGCCTCTTTTGCTGTCCCAGTGACGGTGTGTGAAACCTCCGAGACAGGCTGCTGGGGAATTACTGCTGTTATCCTTGGCGACTGCCCCTCCTTCACCGACGCTTCTCTGGTAGCTCCCCTTCCATTGCTCTGTTAGCCACTTCTGCATGTGCAAATTTCAAAAGCTAAACACGTTAGCTGCAAAAAATAATCAAGTTAGCTTGATTTAGTTCTTACTGATGTGTAGAACCACCGAAGACTAGACCGAACAGGCTCTTCTTGGGGGACACACACAGTGAGAATAGTGCAGAAGTTCAACACCAGGGAAAATAATGAGACCTTTTGCTCATTGAGAGCATCACAGGGGATGCTTAACATTTGTTTTCCATGAAAAATATTTTACTTTTCTGATAATTATTTTCACAATTAAAAAAAAAATCACATCTAATATGTCCTTTAGCATTCATAGAATGCTAGAATGAGTATGCAAAGAAAAGCAAAATGGGTATGAGTTCTCTGCTAAAAATTATTTGAAAGAGGGGATGGTCTAGACTACAAACCCAGGTGTTCTTCTACCTGCAATACAGGACAAACAGAGATGCAAGAGGCAGGGGGAACACCACATTGCACATGCTTGCCATTTTCAATGACTATCAATAATTGGAAAAAAGAGAGGAAAAACCCTCAGGTGGCTCAGGGATGGGGATAGCTGTTGCACATTGCCGGGCAGACAGCCTGTAGCTTTCTGGGAATAAAGGAGTTCAGAAGGGGCAGGGGGAGATGGTCAGTCAAATTTTACTAATCATCTCTCACCAAAAATTTTTTAGTGTGACACAATTACAGGGGTTCTTCACCCAGCTTCGGGTGGCAAAATAATACAGAAGATAAGGAAATTTGGAAGTAATTAATCACACAATTTTAAGGAAAAAACAAACAGCCAGCTGGCACTTAGTCACACTTGTCACCTCTCTGTAGGAGAGAGTTTCAACAGAGATTGCTTGCTTGTGTGGAGGGAAAGCACCGGCGGCAAGTCTTGTCTCAGACGGCTACAACTGTTTACAGAGAGGATTTGCCTTAGTGTCAGGGAAATCTGTTTAGACTATCAGTGGAAATCCAGCTTGAGGATGGGTACAGTCAGTAATACTAGCCAAATCCTATTAAACTAATAAAGGATTCGGATCGCTTCTTCAAAAAGAGCCATTCAAAGGGTGGCTTTAAGTCTAGAAAATGAAGAATGATAAATCCAAATTAAGTCTTTTTAATCTCTCTCCATTTATCAGCATTCTTTTCCTTGGGGGAGAGACAGGCTAAAAATGATGATGGGGGCATTGGTACGATACTAGCATTGTCTCCTCTTTAACCTTACAAAAGCAATTCAAAATCCCATTACAATCATTACAAGAAAAAAAATTAATTAATTCCTTTGCAAGGGATTCGTGAACACGGTTTCACTGAAGAAGCTGTAGCCGAGGGCATCATATGGCAGAAGCAAGGCTAATCTGAGTGCTGGTTTCTTATGCCACCCGGCTGCTGCTGGTTGCTGCCTTGTACCGATGAGCTGCGTTGGGTGCTCAGAAGTTGGAGGATCTGAACAAAGCATGCACCTGCCTGTTGCCTCCAAAGGGATGCTGTCTGCTGGGCCAACCCTTAACAACAGGTCAATTTACGTTAAAAACAGAGAATGGCTTCATAGCCCCAACGATGATTTGGAAATATCAGTGTAAAAGTTGTAGTCAAACAGTTTTTATGTTGGATTGAACATAAATAACTAATAAATGCCAAAAACCTTAATTTGGCATGTTCAGCCTAGCGTACGTGTGTTACTTCATATGGCTTTGATACCGGTTTTGCACATCACTCAGTTACATCTGTATGAGTGGTTAAAAACAGATAAATTATAGGAGGGATTTGTGTGTGCGCACAAACACATTGGGAGAATCACCAGGAGTTAATAATTTTTTTAATATTTTTTTTTCAGTACTGCTGGATAGCAAAGTAATTTACATGTGACATCCACAATTTGGTTCGAGAATATCTAAGGAACCTGAAGGTGCACAAGTCCATGGGACCTGATGAGTTGCATCCGCGGGTCCTGAGGGAACTGGCAGATGAAGTGGCCAGGCCACTCGCCATCATATTTGAGAAGTCCTGGCAGTCCGGCGAAGTTCCCACTGACTGGAAGAGGGGGAACATAACCCCCATTTTTAAGAAGGGTAAAAAGGAAGACCCAGGGAACTACAGGCCAGTCAGTCTCGTCTCCGTGCCTGGCAAGATCATGGAGCAGACCCTCCTGGAGACTATGCTCAGGCACATGGAAAACAAGGAGGTGATTGGTGACAGCCAACACGGCTTCACTAAGGGCAAATCGTGCCTGACAAATTTGGTGGCCTTCTATGATGGGGTTACAGCGTCGGTGGATAAGGGAAGGACAACTGACATCATCTACCTGGACTTCTGCAGGGCATTTGACACTGTACCACATAACATCCTTGTCTCTAAATTGGAGAGACGTGGATTCGATGGATGGACCACCTGGTGGATAAGGAATTGGCTGGATGGTCGCACTCAAAGAGTTGTGGTCAATGGCTCAGTGTCCAAGTGGAGAACAGTGACGAGTGGCACCCCTCAGGGTCCGGCACTTTAACATCTTTGTCGGAGACATGGACAGCTGGATGGAGTGCACCCTCAGCAAGTTTGCCGACGACACCAAGCTGTGTGGTGTGGTCGACATGCTGGAGGGAAGGGATGCTATCCAGAGGGACCCTGACAGGCTGGAGAGGTGGGCCCGTGCAAACCGCATGAAGTTCAACAAGGCCAAGTGCAAGGTCCTGCACGTGGGTCGGTGCAATCCCAAGCACGACTATAGGCTGGGTGAGGAATGGATTGAAAGCAGCCCCGAGGAGAAGGACTTGGAGGTGTTGGTTGATGAGAAGCTCAACATGACCCGGTAGTGTGCGCTTTCAGCTCAGAAAGCCAGCCGTGTCCTGGGCTGCATCAAAAGAGGTGTGACCAGCAGGTCGAGGGAGGTGATCCTGCCCCTCTACTCCGCTCTTGTGAGACCCCACCTGGAGTACTGCAACCAGCTCTGGGGGCCCCAGTACAAGAGAGACATGGAGCTGTTGGAGCGAGTCCAGAGAAAGGCCATGAAGCTGATCAGAGGGCTGGAGCACCTCTCCTGTGAGGACAGGCTGAGAGAGTTGAGGTTGTTCAGCCTGGAGAAGAGAAGGCTCCAGGGAGATCTAATTGCAGCTTACCAGTACCTGAAGGGGCCTACAGGAAAGCTGGTGAGGGACTGTTGATCAGGGAGTGTAGTGACAGGACAAGGGGTAATGGGTTCAAGCTGAAGGAGGGTCGATTTAGATTAGATGTTAGAAAGAAATTCTTTACTGTGAGGGTGGTGAGGCACTGGAACAGGTTGCCCAGAGAGGTTGTGGAGGCCCCATCCCTGGAAGTGTTCAAGGCCAGGTTGGATGAGGCTTTGGGCAACCTGGTCTAGTGGAGGGTGTCCCTGCCCGCAGCAGGGGGGTTGGATTAGATGATCTTTGAGGTCCCTTCCAACCCAAACCATTCTGTGATTCTATGAATTTGCTGGTAAGAAACCAACTAACATTGAACTAATTACCATTGTTAAGAGACTGATACTAGCTTCCAGGAGCTGGCTGATTTTCTGATGCATAATTATACTGACAGCAAAGACCACCGTAACCTCACAGCCACTTACCTGAGGGCTCAGAGCTGCCCAGGGTCCTCAGCAGGCAGCCAAACAAGGTAATGTCTCACCAGGGGACTTTGCCTGGCACCTCCCATTTTGGCAGTAGGGGCTGTTCTCCCCAGGCAGTCTGTGTGTGGGAGGCTGTGATCTTTAGGCCTCCAAGAAGAGAATTTCAAAAGGAGGAGGGAGCATGAAAGAAGAGGTTGCCTAGTAGAAAGCAGCGCATAACCAAAAGGATAAGAGAGGAAGAAAGAGACGGTTGAGCTTCATCTCCTTAATGTTATCCACAGGCAGACAGCAGGCAGGACTCTGTCTGGCAGATGACCTGATGGCTTTGATCTTCCTTGCTTGTGCAGTATAGGTTCCTCAGCAACTCCCAAGGCAGCTGGCACTGCAGCAAAAATTATCCTCGAGTTGCCAGGTGCATCTTTTGTAACACAGTGTAGCTGCTCAGTAAGAACCAGAGTGAAATGGCCAGTGTATTTCTTGTGAATAAGGGTTACTTGACCAGAGCTTGAAATGTGGGGTTTTTTGGAAGTAAAAAATAAGGCACATAGGGAAAATAAATAGCTTCAGAAAAATAAACCATCATCTCCAATCAAAAACATGAATTTTAATGTATTAGCCCCTCAGGCTCACTTGCTCATGCTCTCTTGTTCACATGACGTATGAGCAGTGAGGGGGGATGCTCCACAGAAGAGAGAGGAAAAAAAAAAGATGCTCTCACAGCTCTGGGGATCTGACATAGGAAATGTTGCCTACAACCAAAGCAACCAATTCAGATGTGAACAATTTCTCCTGAAACACAGAAGTAGCAGCAGCTGATATCATGAACAAAAGTAGGCAGGTGAACAGAAATAGAGCAACAGAAAAATGGATCTAAGAACCACAGTCCAGAATTTCAGAAGCAACAGTAATTCATAATCAACAAGCTATAAACAACAAAACTCACCAAGAAATAGAGTCATCATCAGCTTGCATGAAAATGCAAATCCCCACCACCTGTGTGTAGCATTTCTGGCTTGATGAGCATGCACATGTATCACAAATGCTGTGAAGGAAGAAATGCAAGCTCTATTTACATTCCTCCAAAAATACATTGAGAAGAGAAAGCCCCAAACAATTAAGATACTGGAAGCATTCAAAACAGGTTGCCTAAGTCAGAGATACCGATCCAGTAAGAGAATTCCCAAGTGCTGATTCACGTGTACCTGAAACGCAACTCCTATCTCAGTGCAGTTGCCATAGATATCCACGGACATGGGAGAAGACAAGAGCCACGTTTCCCTCTTAGAGCTTCACGGGCAGCGTTTCTTCCTGAAGGATGCTGCTTGACAAAGCCTTGATAGATCAGATGCCATTTAAAGCTACCCTGCCCTTGCTGGCTTGCTTTTTTGTGAGAGGTTCTACTGGGAGGTCTTAGGGGTTTAAAGGCAGCACGGTGACAAAAGGCAATGAAGAGCTTCACATAGTAACTGTGGGCAAGCAGAGCTCACACACCACGCTCTGTATCACTGCGCCTGTGGCCAAAACTAGGCTGCTTCTAGACATTGGTCCAGGTTATATACCTGTGCTCTGCTGCAGGCTGCCCACTCACATGGAGCAGGCTCTTCTCCTCGTCTGTAGCTGTCAAGTCACACCCTTCTTGTCAATAAGCCACGGTACACTCACACCAGCGGGACTGACGACACCCTTGGGTGGAGTTGACTCAGCTACTGAAGATTAAATCACTCCTCTCCCTTGCAGGCTTGGTGGTGAGAAGTCACTAATGCGCTGAGTGGTACTAGTGTTGTGCTGTAAGCTATAAGGGTAGCATCATTTACCAGAAAGAGTATCTGGTTTAAACCAGCTAATATGTAGATATGATAATACATAGAAGTGGTGATGATCAGGGTTATATCAATAGCTGAAACTTTAAGGTAGGAAATTAGTTCATGTTTTCCAACTGCATTTATTTCTCCCATGCTTTCCTAATTAATTGCCCTACCTGGACATCCTTTCTTTCTAACTACTACAGGGCATTCACATTCCTAGGAAAGCCTTTAAGGATCAGAACATGGCTCTCCTGGAAATGTGCATTTTAAAGTTAGCAGAACTCAGGCTAAGGCCCTATTCTAAAATGACAGTTTATCATCTCCTTTTAAAGATAATAGAAGGAAGTAATTCTGGGAAAGTCTGTATTGACAGGAAGAAGAAGAAATAAATACAGCACCTTTCAAAATAATAAAAAAAAAATTATTCATAGCCCTGGAAAATAATGGTTCAATTTTCCAAAATTAACATAAAAAAGTACAACTCTGCAGACACTCAATCTAAATAAATACTAGAACACCCTACACAGCAGATACTGATACTGACAGGAGAGCAATAGAGCTCTGGGGAAAGTGAACACACCATTTTCATGCCAAGGAAATTAGTCCTTCTACCATTAGCCTTTACATAGGTTTTGATGTTATACCATGTGTTAATTATTTCCAAATCACAAGTGCAAACACTCACCCTGATTGGAAAATTAGCAGATTTCAAACTCAGGTAATTTCCCCCTAATGAGGAACTTGTTGAACTGAATTTAACAATTAGCTCACATCCTTTGCTGGCTGAGTATGGCAAGGCTACAAGGAGGCACAGAAACTTACCTTTTTTGGTAATTTGCAATAAAGGATAAATTCAGAAGCCATTTTCACACTATTTCTAACTCCTCCTTTGGTTCTTAAGGCGGTGATTCTCAAAGGGTGATACAGGAGGAGGCGCTGCCCGTACTGAATAGTTCCTCCTTGCTTTGTAACCTTCCCCCTCTGGGTCAGTTTAGCCTTTTGCTATGTACCAAGCCGCTGCAAAAACGATTTCACAGCTTAAAAGAGTAAAACTTATGATTTACTGGTCAATATACACAATGCATAGGTAGAGCTAACAAGCTAACTTGCTTGCCAGCCCTGATAAACCGCACAAGGAGTCGCTGCTGGCCGGGCAGCCTTCAGTCAGGAGGGGAAGGGCTGCCTTTGCTGCTGCTTGGAACAGGTTGATCATTGACACTGCTAAACTGCCATCCTCAGGCTACTTGGGTTTGTTTCTGTAAGATTTTGTACGTTTGTCGTGTTGGTTTTTCTCCTCAAGACCCCTTGAGCTGTTAATTATCCCTGTGTCAGCACTCTCCCCTTTGCCCGCAATCTTACCTTTCTTCTCATGACTCTGCTCTGCAGAATGTCTTGCAGCGCTTTCTCACAGTTTAGCAGTTCTCTTAGATGTCTGAGCCGATTTGGGCCTGGATCAAAACTATGCCTTAGATCCCAGAAGGCATCTGTGATCCAACGTCTGAATCTCTAGAGGGAAAACTGACACTTTCAGCTGCTAAATTGCATCAAAGGAAACAAAAGTAATTTTATCCTGCTGTCAGTTTTCTACGTGTGATGTGACCCTGTCTGCATAATGGATGCAGCTGGGTATTAAAGATGGTTGTGAAGGGAAGAGACATCCACAAATGAAAAGGAAATTCCCTTAGGACAATTCTTCTTTCTCCCCAGAACTGACCAAAAATATCCAAAATATTGCCACAATGTAAGTCTGATTTCTCCCACAAAAATGTAAAAATTCTTCAATAAATTCTTCTTCCTGCTTTTCAATGCACTTTCTGCAGTAGGCTTTTCTTTTCTTTGTTTGAAGAACAATAAAGACTTTTAGAGACTTCAAGCTGCCTTAGGTATGTCACAAAGCACCTGGGCCTTCAAGTGCTACTGGCACACCAGCTGCTTCATTGTTTGGCAGTAAATGGCATCAGTATAGGTGTAACAAGCTTCTAGGATGTAAAGAAAGGGTAACAAGAATTGAGAAATGGCAAAAATAGCGTTCTGAGCTTTTTAAATGTGCTGGTTTCATTGCCTTTATGTAGGCACATTTTAATAGGAACTGTAATTTTGAGAAGAATGAAGAGTTTGTGGGTATCTACTAATAAAGCTGCACAATGATCTATGGGGAATTATACTAAGGTGTGACTTAGCAGAGAAAAATAGCTTAAGATATTCACCTACCTTCTCTTGCAAGTCAACAATACATAGATCTGTTCTTCACACCAGTTCCACAGCCTACCAAGAGATGCTCTGACCTGTAGATCTCTTACTCAAATAAGGTTATGAAAGCTGAGAGCAACTCATCTTACTGTTCTGGTGGGCTCATTTTCTAACCGCGATCTAACTCACCTAACCATTATTTAAGTCAGACAATCTTCGCTTAAATTGTGATCTTACCACATTTCAGAGGCAGTATTTTTCAGAGCAGGGAGGTGAGACTGGGTAACTCCTGCAGCCTGATCCTGGGTGGTTCTCTAGATTTCTCTCCGTCAGTTCCCCTTTGCTAAAACAGAGATGATCTTGCTCACTGAGTCCAGACAACTGTTAGAAGTACCTAGTTAACACTTTTTAAGGGATCTAAAGCAGTAAAACTGCTTTCAGTGTGTTATCTAGCCATCTTCCCCCACAAATTGTCTTAAAAATAGCAACCCATTTTACCTGGGAGCTGGGGAGGTGCGAGCAGATTCAAGAACTGTCCTGAAGGAACACATGAATGGCTGTCAGTAAAAGCATTAGCATTGAAACCGCCAGCAGCAGTCAGATGTTGTTCAAAAGGGTGAGTAAGCCAAGTGGCAACGTCTTGAACAGGTAGAGTTGTTGCAACAGACATGTTCTAGCATTTTCATTAGCTGTGTAGAAAATGGCTGCTATCTGCCTGTTTTCCCTGAGTCATCTTCTGGACTTCTCTGCTGCTCACACTAAATCTACCTATTCCCTAACTTGTTCAATTTACTACTGTTTGTATCCTTACGGTGTTACCAAACCTCCTCCCCTGCTCCAGCTCTGGGAACCATGGGATCACAATTCAGCTCTTGTACAGTTTTGGGGTTTTTTTTTTTGTGGGTTTTTTTTGTTGGTTTTTTTGTTTGTTTTGTTTTGTTTTGTTTTGTTTTGCCCTTGGCCCTTCTTTGGAAAAGAGGCGCTGCATAGAAAGAAGGCTCTGTCATCTGGCTGCCCTGGCTCTGCAGGCATGAGCCCAGACCCTTGTACCTCCTCTCTGAGCAGCACTCCATGTTTGTTTTTTGCTCGTGAGCAGGGAGAATGAGGCCAGGGCAAGTGTGAGGGTGCAGGAACGGATGGGACAGTTGGAGTAGGGATGTAGGGACACCCTCTTAACACCTGAAACAAATCTTTTGGGTATTAAGTCAGGCGGCCTTTGCTGCTGACACAGGTGAAACACAAAGCCATGCGCTTAAATACTCTCCTCACTCTCCTCACCACCCCCCCCCCTTTACCGGCACTACCTAGGGAATGCCAGCTTGCCACTGGGGGGACCGCTTCAAGGTTTCAGGGCCAACAAAAGCCTGCACTGTGGCCTTCTGGAACAGGAGGGATTCAGTTAGTGTTGGTTTAAAAATAGTAGCTTGAACGACAAGTGGAAGAGTGCTGAGCAGCTTTTGTTTGCCAACCCACTCCTGCAACATTACAAGGTGCTAGCGTGCATTCGTTCTCCTCCCTTGTGTGTGTGCTGTTCGCGCTGTGTACCCCATGTGATGCTCCAGAAGGTTTCATGGTCAGCGTTCACCTTCACAGCTGCGTCTTTAGCGCATGGCCACCCAAAACACATAACTCGTCTTTTCCCTTCTGTTCTCATGAATTGCTTCCAGATGCCTAAACTCTCTTAACCTTCGATCACACATCTCTGTGTATGCTTATCTTTCTATTTAATGGTGTTGGTACCTTTTATCATCACAAAAGACACTGATACAATTAACTTTACCCTTCCTTATATGATAATCCCAAACAAACATAGCATAAAGGTTATGTCCTCAACTTAACACTCAGTACTTTACAGCAACTGTATAAAATGAGCTGTAAAATTTATCTTCTAGCTTTCATTAAATGTTTTCAAATGCTTTAATCACAAACACATAACTGATAGCGAATTTTTTTTCACTGACCTGAAAGGGATCCTTATCAGAACTGAGAATGGAGGAATTTCCGGCTGTTTTGTTTTTCCACACTCAGACTTGCCTAAGGTCCAACTTGGAGGTTGTGATTTGCAATGTTTTAATTTCAAGAGCACCTGAACAAACGCACTGCACTGCGGGCCACCTGCTGCCCCTGGCTGCGAGCTCCCAGCCACCTACCTAGATGCCGCACCTCGATTAGGCAGGCTGCAGCTAGTGGTCTGAGCCAGAGGTAGGGAAGAAATTCTTAATTTAAAAAGCTCAAAAAAAATTGTAACAATAAGACCCATACATTCTGCTGTATTCACATAAGCTGTTACTCAGGAAAGCTCTTAGACACATATTTAAGATAAGGTATGTCCAATTTTGCTCTGAAAAGTGCAAGAAAGTGATTTTTGGAATGAGACCTCCATGACTGTACGTAGTAAAAAGAAGCGTCTTTGCTGCCAAATCAAAGTCTGCTTGACAATCACCACGGTACATTTTATTGCTGAAATACGTCAGATGAAGATCACAACAAATATTAAATATCTATCCAAAAGCATAACAGCTAGTCATACCTGTGGCTAAATCAGGCCCACATTGACGTTTACAACATGTATTTAACTGGCCCTTCAGAGACATGACGGATAACCAGACCAACAGTGATGGGTGAAGGCTCTTGCCATGCCCCACCAGCTGCCTTCGCTGGACCTACAGAGACTACCACTTCTCCATACGCTCTATCTGGTTCTGAATGCGCTGGCCATGCTATGGCGCATGGATCTGCTCTTCCATGCCAGAGATCCCATCCACCAAGGCATGCCCCGTGCAGAACCGCTACAGAAAACATTTTCCAGCAATGCTCATTTGTCTCATTTGCTCTAGTAATTAAAGTCCTTTCTACAGCAATTCACAAAGATTCCTTACCAACTCAAAATATTTTATTGTCCGCTTTTGAAGCTGCTTGAACTCATGGCCAACCGTTTTTAAGTACTGCTCTGCAAGTCTACAAGTGTACCTGTGGCCTAGATTACACCGATATAAAGCAACATTAGGAATATACTAACAACAGCCATGATGTGAAAATACATTAAGAAGATTTCCCATGTTAAGAATATGTTAGCTGATCCCAGTTAATTCTACTGACACGCTGTAACGCAGAGTAAAAATTTTCACCTAAATTATTCTTCAAGGGAAAAGTGTAGATTTTCTCACATTAATGAGTTCAAGAATCTCTATTAATTACCCAGACTGCCTGCTTAGAAAAAAATTAAATATAAAAATTGTTTCAAGCATTTCAAAACAATAATAATTCCCTTTTTCTACTATAATAGAATCCTTCTATTGTTAAAGAAAATATTATTTCTGACCTCAGTCAGAAATAAAACATTTCGTTTAATTCAGCCACCTTTTCTACTTCCAGATGGTTCACTAGCTGTTTTCAGAATATTTCATTTTCCACCAACTCCCAAAATAAAAGCATTTTTTAAATTCCTTGTAAACTAAAAATAAATCCCACTATCTGCTGGAGCGAGGCCAGAGGAGGGCTACGAAGATGACCAGAGGGCTGGAGCACCTCTCCTGTGAGGACAGGCTGAGAGAGTTGGAGTTGTTCAGCCTGGAGAAGAGAAGGCTCCGGGGAGATCTTATAGCAGCCTTCCAGTACCTGAAGGGGCCTACAGGAAAGCTGGAGAGGGATTGTTTATCAGGGAGTGTAGTAGCAGGACAAGGGGTAATGGGTTTATACTAAAAGAGGGTAGATTCAGACTAGATATACGGAAGAATTTTTTTACCAGGCTAAACAACCCCAGTTTCCTCAGCCGCTCCTCATAAGACTTCTGCTCCAGACCCTTCACAGCTTTGCTGCCCTTCTCTGGACACACTCCAGCACCTCAATGTCCTTCTTGTAGTGAGGGGCCCAAAACTGAACACAGCACTCGAGGTGTGACCTCACCAGTGCCAAGTACAGGAGGGCAATCACTTCCCTACTCCTGCTGGCCACGCTATTTCTGATACAAGCCAGGATGCTGTTGGCCTTCTTGGCCACTTGGGCACACTGCTGGCTCATATTCAGCCGGCTGTCGACCAGCACCCCCAATATTCCTTCAATTGCTCTTATCCCCACAGCACAAGGATCCTGAGTATCACTATTGCCATTTGCCAAGCAGACAACCAAAGCACCACGTATCATCACAGATCAGCGGCAGAAGATGTCTCAGACTCTAACTCCTACTTTCTTTTTCCAGGCCAGTGACAGAGAATCTGCCATCTCTAGGAAGAGCATCTGCCAGTGACAAACAGCAACTGTGTATTTACCACATTAGGAGGTGATTTGCCAAGGAATGTAAGAAGTCTTGCCCTAAAGAGATCATAATTTCTGTAGGTGAAGAGCCCAGACAGGTCTGGGGATTTCAGAACAAACATATGCAAATGTATCTACTGATCAGAATTAGCTATGGTGAGCTCATGGCATAGAGTGAGAGATGATAAATTTTAATGGAGGAAGCAATGGAAAAGGCTGTGTTGGACATATGACAGCAATCCAGGGTGAAATAAGATTTTTAAAAGTCAAAAGAGATGAACAAGACTGGCTCTGGATTAACTCTAAATCATAGCCATTCTAATAGCTAAAAAACAAAAATAAAATAAAACCACATTGTGAGACAGTCTGGCTACCATCAAGTGCTCAATAACAACATATAACTACATGGTATGAAATCTTACTAAATTACATGGTGTGAAAACACTCACACCATGTATATATCATTGGAGAATAAATGGGGTTATCTTTCCACTAGTGGTCCTTTCAGTAGTACTACAGCTCACAGGCATTTATGTCAGAAGTTGTTCTGACATGGACAGTGGCTATTTGTGGTGCAAGGATATACAAGCTCCTGGAGCTGAGCTTCCCGCTGCTGCAGACCTGGAGCACAGAGGGCTTCTAACCCCTTGGCAATCCATCTTCACTAACTGCGCCATTCAGGATAATCTTAGGAGTCTGCTTGTTGTCCCCAGCTTCTTCAGCCATACACTCCGGAGGCTCCAGGTCGTCGTATCTTCTCCGATAGACCACCCTTGAGATTAGGGTTATCAGAAACATTTCCATGATGAGGAGCTGCTGAGTTATATCTGCCCAGAAAAAAAAGGGAGACAAAGAAAAGCCCCCAAAAGGGGGAAATGACAATCAGACACAAAGTGAATACCTGGATTATTAATTTTCATCTGTACAAAAGGAACAAACTTTTACCATCCTGTCCCCATAATGGAGTGTGTCTCACACTCGGCAATAAAATCAGTTACAGAATTACAGTATTGCCCATCAATAAGCACACAATAAGTTATGCATTCAAAATGCAAGAGATTTAATGGTCATTATGTATGTTGATTTCTTGCCCTCTCATTTCTGATTCCAATTCTTCTCATTATCAAGTTTTTCTCTGCGACTATGACAGCTTTAAAACTTTTGTTATTGTTTTTTAAGTAAAAGCTGAGATTCTCCAAAAGCTACATGATCCCAGGAAATTAATAGTTTGGGAAAACACCAGATACTGCACTTAGCAACGCTGAACTGGCACCTTTATAAGTAAATGAACATCCTTCCCAAAAGAACTTACATGCTCCTCTTGCTGAAGAGGAGAGTGGTGGAGCACAGGGAATAATTCTTTGCTTGGCCAAGATGTTGATAATAGCTGTCTGCAAGTGGTTCAGAATGAGGATAAACTACACCCGAAAGAGAAAACAGATGCCTTAGCTACCAGGAAAAGGTTTAGAGTTCACACAACAATTCCGCTTTCATAACAGACCCTCTTTTGCCTCGTTTCTCCCTTCTTTCCCTCTCTTTCCTCCCATCTACCAGCAGGTTGCCGGCCATTCTGCAGAATTCATCTTTAGGTGAGGATGATATTGCTCTGAATGTGAGTGTTAAATTAAACCTCTGTTTGAAAAGTGTTTCTTCTCAGCCCCTCATTTGGGAGGTGCAATACATCCAGAGCTCCCAGCTGGGATTTTAAACAATACTGAGCTCTGAATAATAGGTAACATCTAACCAATGAGCTTAGTGGAGGAAGGACTCAAAGAACGTTTTTTCTGTTGTCTCCTCTTTTTGCCACAGCAGGGAGATGTGGTGCTCCCCATGTTATATGGGACTGGCTTCTTTGCCACAAGGGATGAAGGACTCTTCGCAGCTTGCCTTCAGCAACAATCACGCATCATATTACCTGCTATTTACTGAGCTAGGCCTTCGCTGCCTTGGAGATATCAAAGTGTCTCTCTAGCTGCTGGTGGAACTGCCTGAGTATAAGCCCTTGCATTAAGAGAGTTTGCCATCTTAAACCTGGATTTACCCTAACGTAGCGCTGCAAGTGTGACTATCCTGTTTATCGCATTCATAAATGCTTACTAATTTACTTAACAGAGACCTTAGTATGCCAGCCTTTCTATGTGTCCTGTTCAAGAAGGATGCATATCCAAGGATTCTGCTATACTCTCTTCAGGGTGATGTGGAAGAAGGTGGCCTTGTCCCCAGGCTTTTTCCATCTAACCTATCTGGTTCTGTTCCTTACTGTTTAATGATTCCCAGCCAGGATTTTCATTATTATCTAACTCTGAAGTGCAAAATGACCAAGAAAAATGTTGTCGAAACAGAACTTTGTGACATGCTGAAACAGTTCAAACAACAGCCACCCACACAATGCTCCACATCCTCTCCTAGTTTTTAAAAGCATACACCAGCATTTTAACATTGTGTTTCAGGAGACTGCATCCACAAAGCTTCCCTCAAGCCCTGCAGAAGGTGCTGTTTTGATTTCAGTTGCCTAAAGATGAATGGATTTTACGTGGCTTTCACATCTCCAGCAGTCCTGAGAGACTAGAGGTAAATTGACTCAAGCTGAAACTGAACAGCAGCCAAGGAGAGTGCTTCAAAGGGATGCAGATTTAATCAGGTAAAAAAAATGCCTTTGCACAGTGCATTTAATGGGGAAAAAAAATACTATAACTTTTCAACAAAGGACTAAGAACCAGAGAGACAGTGTTGTATCAACAGTTAAGAGAAATTCTTATCAGAAATATTAAACTTCTCACCTGATAAAGAGCAAACTTTGGGATGATTTTCTTAGAGATAAGGAGAGTCCTGACTTGTTGAAACATGATTCCAACTGGCCACAGAGCAATAATGGTGAGAACACCAACGAAGCAGCTAATCCATATTGCAGCTCCTTTGGGAGACAACTGAGAAGCAAATCAAAGAAGCGTACCTATAAAACTTTACAGTGCATTTTACTGCTTCCAGGAAGAAGTTACAAACTGGATGATGCAGATGTTAAGATGCTTGTTTCTATCTCCATGAAAGATGATGGCCCAACAGTTGCTGGGATTTGCATGGGGAAACTGCACAGTACCAACCAGAGAGTTACCACAGTGCTCCCACCAGCAGGCACAGACATGTCAATCTGTTCAGCCTGGGAAGGTAACGAATGACACGACCCATCAATCTGACCCCAGCAGCACCTGGGAAGGCTCAGCACCTCATGAGAGTGTACTCAGCATGACAGCTCAGAGGGATCATTTATTTTACTACCATGAAACAACAAAAAAGTATTACTTTTCATCTGAATTATCTAAGAGGTGCAAATTTTTAGCAGATACAGACTTCTCCATCATCTTGCTGCCTACAAAGTACAAAGCAGAAGTACAGTACTATCTTTTCTACTTTGCACAGATAGAAAAATCACCATGAGTTGCAGGAAAAAAACCCACAGGATTTGGCTTCCTGTTTACATGCCAGTACATACATTTGTTTCTTAAGGCTGTACCTTACAAAACACAGGGCAGGTACATCCCACAGGGCAACTTGCAGTCCTGCTATTCTAACCATACAAGCTGGGAAACATGCTGGAGCATAATCTGATGCCCAACCCACTCTGATGCCCAGTTTCTTTCCAAGACAAGCCAGGAAATGGAAAGTCTGGAGGAAGGCAGAAATTATATGCTTCAGGATCTCAAAGGAATATAGTAAGGACCCACTTGGAAGTACTCCCAGATTTCACAGTTTAGTTGTAGGCTGAGATACTAACATCAACCCTAAAATCCATGAATTTTGTGGACCATCTCTGATTAAAATATTTACTTACATTGTAAAGGCTGTAATTGCCATTAGTCCAAAGCACTATTGACAAAAACATGAGCACGGGTCGAAAGAAAGCAAACTGAAAGGTGCCCAGCTTCAGCCAAAAGAGGGTTCGCCTGGCCAAAACAAAATAAAAAATCACATAGGCTAAAATCTTATTAGCAACCTTAATAACATTTTTTGGATACTGTCAACTGCAAAACTTTTCCATTCCTGTAGCATGTGGCTAAAATCTGGGGAGGAATAGCTTCAAGATTAGAAAATCTTTCCAAGAATTACCCAGTGTTTATTTAGTAAAGTCTCTACAAAAATAGTACTTTTCCTGTTCTGCAGCAATTACGTACTAACCGAAGCTAGGCAAAACATGGTGTCTTTCTCTGCCCCAAAGCTAACCAGAGAGCCAGTAGCAGCATAACCAGTTTCTGAACAATAATGCCACTTCCTTGTTGCCTTACTATTTCAGTTTTCTGACAAAACTGGGCAATTTGGCCTTCCTCCTCAGTCATTTCCTAGTCCTGTGGTAAATCAAGCAAGGGAATCATCCAGACCTAGGTGAAACAACTGGTATTTTTTCAACAACGCATCATGAATACTACCATGTAAGCATCTGGTTTTGCTCCTCTGTACTCTAGAGAGTGAACTATCTTTCGCTTGGCCAACTGCACAAGGGCAGCGGGACAGCTCAGGATTTCTGTCAGTATAATCTGCATCCAGAACACAGCCCATACACAGTAACCTGGCCAGACAGCATTAAAGGTCACCAGGAAAGGGGCAGATGCACTTGCAAACAGAGGACATGAAAGATGACTGACCTGAACTCGCCTTCAACCTTCACAGGACAAGCTGCGGCTGCTGTGGCTGGCTCACATTTTAGTCTATCACTGTGCATTTTCCATACTGTTAATGTTGCCTTCACTGTAGCTCCTTGGGCCCTTGAGACTGCATCAGAGATGGCTCAGCAGACAACAGGCTGCCATTTAGTACGTTACAGGATATAGCCACAAACCAGGAATTACAGGAATTGCTCAATTAATATAGCTAATGACCACAGGGTTATGACCAGCGCAAGCACAAGTGGAAGGGCCTACAACTGGCCAGCCATTTAGCGCATGGCCTTTTCAAAGATTTATTATTCCCAAAGGGTTTTAAGAATAATATGACAAACAGTGCAGTCACTGCAACACCAGGAGTTGTCTTCCTTGTTGACACAAGTCTACCTTTCTTAACCATCAGGTCTCTTCTGCCACATCTCTCCCCACTGTATGGCTTCTTACTTTGCCTCATCTGTCTACTGTACTTTGTTAGCGTTCCCAGGACTGCTCGATAGTATATGGCTTTTAAAAAGAATTAATCCCTCCCTTGGCGTATCTCCCTGTTTCCCCAGAAGATACCTAAGGGAGGAATATGAGACTGACCTTTCTCTGGTATAGCTTGCCCATATTTTAAAAAAAAAATTGTACCCTGTAATGGGAAAAGGCTAGAAGTCAGAAGCAGAGACAGCAGATGGGTTTCCCAGTGCTGCAGATGCTCGAGAAGGAGCCCTAAGCCCACTGCAGAGCAAAAAGCCTTTTTTTTAAGACAGCTATCCTTCCTCCCAGCAGTAGTAGGCACTATCTAGCTCCTGATGGAGTTAATATTAGCTAATCTCATCCTGGATAAACCGTCACTGGACTGATCAACAGCAAGGCAGAGCTCTCCCAAGCTCCCAGCTACCACAACCTATACAGAGGGTGACAGACATGGAAAGAAGAACAAACATACCGGTGACACATTAGATCTATAGCACAGCTCTGTCCCATGGCATTTCTTCAGCTCTGACTGCTGAAATGAGCCTGAACCAATGCCCATGAAAATTAGGAGGAGTCATTTAGATCCATATCAGTAGTTGCTGATTTTACATCATTGTATTACATCCATTTTTGGAGATATATTTTTCAGTCGGTTTACTACCCACTCTTCTTAGTGCCCCCTCCATGTAAATAATTACTGTTATTCCATTAAAATAAAATGATGGAAACAAGAGTTTAAATTCTAATACCAAATAAGGCAGTTTAAGGAAGAATTCTTATGAAAAAAAATGAAGAATTTTTGCAAAAGCATCACAAACCACTACGTTGCGTTCTGTTTGCCACTTTCATTTAACCAGACCGTAAAGTCCCTAAGGTCCCTCTGACACTAATGTCCAGGCCCCCATGGAAACATCTCTGCCTTGCACAGTCAGTCCTTCAGCTTTTGCTCGTAATGAGAGAAACATTCTCATACTCTGTGCCAGTAGGAAAGCCCTGGGAAATACATGAGGCTTCCAGGCTGTGAAGCAGTGTGTAAATGACAGGGTGACACTAGCCAGAGGAGAAGCCCCACCAGGCAGTGCTCAAAGGAGGCAGGGTTTATGTTACAGTATATTGTCTCCCATAGGTGCAGCTCTCCGTCCTCACCCTGCTTCTCAAAGGTAATACAAAATTTAGTAGAAGAAAATATTTGCTTTTGCCTCACCAGACAATGCCATTTCATTGAGATCAAAGCTTTCCAGGAATTACATCTATTTGTTGTTTTAAAAATTATTTTAATCTGAAGTAATTTTAAAGTCAAATTTAGAATGAAACGTTGAAGAGAAATTTTCTTTCAATGCAGCCTCAATTTGACAATTCTGCTTGTGAAAAATACCCGATTTGGAGACATTTGTTCCCTTCTGGAATGAAAAGAAACTGAAATCTCAATTGTTAGTTTTTCTAGAGTAGAAATTCCTCCACCCACACACCACTGCTTACTACAGAAATGGTTTCTTGGAAGAGAATGGGATTAGTTGGGGAGATACCACAGCGCTCAACATTACTATGAGTGGGAACACCGCACTGCGTTAAACTGAGAGAGCTCATGCTCTCGACTCTTGTGCAAAATTCTGCATTATAAAAATGAAATAAATTAGCGATGGTGTACAGCCTCAAAGTGATGGCACTGTTTAAAAGAGACAGCTTGAGACTGACTTTCGGGAAGCAGGGAGGCCCTTTGCAGTAAGCCCGGCCTTGCCAAGTTGGCTGCATTCCAACAGCCATTTTCCAGCTGGGAAATCTTAAAGGGCAACTCACCTAGTGATGCGCACACGAGGGAGGCAAAGGCAGCAACAGCAGCAGGGACCAGTGCTGATCTTGAAGCGACCATTTTCAAACCGTCTGAGGAGCAGCTTTTGACCTCCACACTCTTTAATCATCATCAGCAGGAACTTGTGGATAACTACAGCAAAAAATCTAGGAGAGGAAGAAAATGCCAGCTTGAATTTGCCTGTGTGTCTCTTGTATGCTGAGCAGGCCAGTGCCACCTTCCGTCCAGGATTTTTACAGCTTGTGCTTTGCAATCAACAAAAATTCTAGCACTAGCTGTGAAAAACCTTCTGCTTTCCATCACCTTGGAGGACCAGAACTGCCCTAACATCACCGAAAGAGGAATAAACTGAGGCACAGAGCAGCTGTGGAATTGCCCAAAGCCACACTGGTGGCTGGTGGCAGAGCTAGTATTAAAGCACAGGCTTTTCTGGCCCAAGCCATTATGGCCGTATTTTTCCATCAGTTATCCAGTCCTGACTGGTCCAAACTTTTTTGAACAAGTTCTCTTCCTCCTCTAAAGAAAACCCCAAAACCAACAACAAACATGGATAGGTCCATATATATATTTTTATTTAGTTAGTTAGTTATCATTGAATGTGCTGGCCCAGTCAGGATGAGGTTCCTCTGCAGCCAAAGCTGATTCAAGCACTGACTGCAAGCCCACATCTCCCTCCTTCACCAGCTGCACATTCTCAAGCCCTCCCAGGAACTAGAGATTGCACAACCGCCCTTTCCTCCCTGTCCTAAACTGATTTAGGGAACTGATTCACTGAAATCCAACACCACCAAATAAAAGAGGTCCTCTTCAGCTGCACTGCTTCCGTAGAGGAGCTTGCTGTACAGCTGAAGACTGTGAGTGGCAGTGGATGCAAGACAAGAACCTGCAGCTTGGGCAAGGGAGGAGAGGGGATGCAGATAGGCTTAAAGTGCCATAGGACTGAATCCTTGGAAGTTTTTGGTAACCTGCACAAATCGCTGCATGCTCACAGTGTTCCCTACTACTGTGTTTTCCCTCCTTTTTTACTCTACTCTCTTAGTAAATGCAATGTGACAAAGGCTGAGACTATTCATGAGAGTCTGTGATACTGTCCTGCAGTTGGTTCCAAAATCATCACAAAATCAACTGTGGAGTGCCCAAGGCCACAGCCTCCCCCCCACCTGGCTTTGCCTACCAGGGCTGCGCCATCATCTCCAGAAAGCAAGGACTACATTTCTCTGTTCTTCTCTGTGCATGTCAGAGCTGTCACGCTTGTATAGAAAGTGCTTTTATCAGGACAACTGCGGAACATTTTTACATTGATATACTCATTGGAGGTTCACTTGCCACCATTAATAACAGACCTCCATGGCTCATCATTAGTAAAAGCGCAGAGAAGTCACAGGTCAGAGTCTCACTCCACATGACACGCAGAGAGAGGAAAGAAAGAGTACCGCTTCAAAGCTACTGTCAATCTGAGGGATCAATTACATGCGAGTCACAGTTCTTTCATACTGAGGTTCCCACACTAGGAGACTGTAACACTGGGAACTGCTTTAGCATTTTCCACCTCCCAGAAAAGAGCTGCCAAGAGATTTCAGCTCAAACCAAAAATTACTAAATTGTTAAATTTACAAAATGACTGTGTTTACCAAGAGCAGTGGATGTTTAAGGGGAAGAAATTCAGGGTTTGGGGCAGCTGTCTAGAAACAAGCAGAATACTCACACTGCTGCTGTGAAATCTGTAAACATCGTTGAGCGAGGAATCCACATGCCAATGCATGAAGTAGTAGCAATCACCTACAGAGAAAGGGAGGAGACTTGTACAAAGGGCAGAGATAAAGCAGGTTCACGTGGATTTTCAGGGAAACCCTATTTTCAACATTCAATTTTATGTCTTTTCCATGATAACTTACTGGAGCTGCAGCATTAATCCAAATTATGATTGATCTTTTGGAGGAGGGGATTTTCCTGTAAATGTAGACTGCTTCCTCTATAAACACCAGATTGGCAATTAGTGTCATCAGAGTCAAGATTGCAAAGAGAAATCTCCCCGGTAGGTCAAGACCTGCAGAGAGAAAAGAAAACAGAAAGTTCTGATTTATTTCATAAGCATTCCAAACATTTAATGTTCACCATTTGTTTAATGACACCATCCCTGAGGGGCTTCTTAGCCCTATTCCTGCAAAGACTTGCACTCATCCTTAGCTACATAGCTGGACCATTGACTTCACACGATGATTCAAATATTAAACTTAAGTTCATGACTAAATCTGTCCAGGATCCACAGACAGCATATAGGAAGAATATGCCTTCACGTTCTCAAAGCATTATGCAAAAGTCCCCTTCAGAAAGGTGGAGTTCCAAGACAAATGTCCTTAGAGGAATGCAAATACGTAACAGAATATAAACAAACATATAACACGTAATATAAATACAGTAAATACATATTCTGGGAACTTTTCCAGGCAGACTACAAGCAAAAATGTATTTACTGAGTATTAGTTCTTTGCTTCTGTTTTATGTTCATAGGCATGTTTGTGTATAACTTCCTTAGGCATGCAAATTTTTTAGAGCTTGGTGGAAGTTTGTGGGGCACACGAACAGGATTAGCTCCTGATATATCTAGCCTGAGAAAAAACTTAGTATCTTCACCAAATTCTTTTTTACTTCTCCCTTATTGCTGCATATGGGTATCAACATTTACCTGTGGCTGATGGTTTTGTCTCCCTTGATGCTTGGTATGGATATCAACTTTTACCTACGGCTGATGGTTGAGGTGGATTTTCTCCCAAGAAAGGTGCTTCCAGAGACAGAAGAAAGCACTGCAGTGGAGTCATGCTTAATTTAGGGGAAGTTCACAGTCATCACTGATACCAACTGTTGTAGCGGCCGTAGCCTATCTAAAGGCATACCAAGCAGTGCTTGCAAAGGTGAGCCTCTGCCCAGCCTCTTGAACCCAACCTGCTTCAAAACCCCCAAGACTTCCAGGCGTGGCTGCGGTCCACATCTCAGCGGACATCTCCACACCCTAGATCTCACCACGTATAAGCCTGAGACGAGAGCGGAGTCTACGTGCTGGTTCAGTGCTTGGTTCGGCACGTACCGGGAGGCCCCGGCGCTCCCCGTCGACCACCCTTCCCCTCGCTCCCCCGTTCTCTCACACCTCCACCTGCAGCTCTGGGCTGGGGGCCTGATGTCCATTCTCCCTTCCTCGAAGCCGAAGGCAGCTCGGCCCCCTGCCAGGCGGAGGGCCCGCCGGCGCTGGCAGCCGCCTGCCTCCGCCCCGGGGAATTTTGTCGCCGGGAAGGAACGGCGGCAGGGGATGCAGGGGCAGCAGCACAGGCGGCGGCGGAGGCAGCCACCGTCAGCCGCCGCCGGTGGGTGCTGAAGGCGGATCGCGGCCGGGCAGCGGGCCGTTAACGGATGGGCGGCAGGCGGAGGGGCCGCCTGGCAGCGGGCAGCCCCCCTCTCCCTCACGCCTTTCCTCCCCTCGCCCCGGCTCGGGCGGGCTGCCGCACTTACTCTGGAGAAGTTCCTGCGAGTAGGGCGGCTCGCTGGCGCCGCAGGACGGGTGGAGGGTCCCGTTCGCTTCGCCCTCCATGGCGGCGCGAACGCCGGCCCCCGCCAGGGTGCCCTGGCAGTGCCGAGGGGACGGGGGACGGGCGGCGGCGGGGATCGTTGTCGGCCCGCTGGTTCCTGGCGAGCGCGGGAGCCGCGATGCGCAGCCCCGTTGCTCGGAGCCGCCGAGGGGCGGTTAATGATTAGCCCGGGAGCCGGGGCCGGGCGGGTGGCGCCCAGGGTCCGGCCTCCGCGCTGCGTCCTGGTGCCAGCGGCCCCGGGCACCGGCGGGTGGAAAGTGTCGAGCCCGGGGAGCAAGGCGCCCACCTCGCTCCCCACTCCATCTGCGAGGAGCCGTGTCCCGGCTCTTCCCGGCGGCTCTGCTCGGCCTGCATGGAGGGGCTCTTGCAGAAGCCAGTGAGCCCCCCATCCTCGTCCCCTTCCTTCACAGGCCCAGGGTGTCAGGGCACCTGGAGTCAGGTCTCGCACAGGAGCAAGGGCTGCCAGCCGAGGAGGGATGGGGAATCAACTGAGGAATGGGCTGGATTCCCCAGTGCCATGTCTGCCTTCACCCCAGCCCGGTTAGAGCAGCCCTGGGCACTACACTGTCTGCAGGGGCCTGTGCAGGTGGAAAGTTACTCGTTGAATGTAGCAGATGTTCAAAGGATTTTCCATGGAGGCCTTCACCAAAGACTTCCCGATAATCTTGGCTCAGTGAGATGAAAAGCTGCACCATCTTCTGCACTGGCTGAAGGAGAGCACGTCGAGGGTAGGAATACACTGAGAGATTCTCCACCTGCCCACATGTTTCACTTGCTGGAAGAAGCTTTCTGCAGCCTTTTCAGCCGTTTCCAGGAAGAGGGAATGAGTAATGAAGTGATGGAGTTTGGTGATAGCGAGTTGTTCTGGATAGTGAGACTGAAAGCTGGCTGCAAGAAGCAGCAGAGGGATGCTTACAGATCCTGGTGACAAGACAGCGGGTGACACGCTGTATCAATAAACGCAAAGTAGTGTTTGGGGGAGGAGGGCAGCCCTAACTACCTATGCAATGATGAACTATTGCCACTCAGGAAAAAGATCTTGGGGCCACAGTGGATAGTCCTCAGAAATGATGGCTGAGGAACCAGCATGGGAGAAAATGCAAAGGAATGCCAGGAATTAGTGGATAAAGAAGGGAAGACATAAAATGGCTAAAATACATGTGGAAGCCACCTTTCATCAAGTTGGTATTCCAGAAACTTGAACAAATTGAGGGGAGGTGGGAAATTTAGGGACTGTGGGATGTTCATAGGCACCATGGGCCCTGGTGGTAAAACCTGGCATCTTGCAGTTTTCACAGAATTCCCAAAGGTTTTACAGGAAGGACAGGCTGGACACTGAAATGCTGCCAGCAAGAACACAGGGATGAAGAGAAGTGAGCTGCTCAGTGGCCAACACCAGCAGGTACTCAGCTGAGAAAACGCAGATCCCTTCCAGTGTGGCAGGATTTGTGATGGACAAAGCTACTGACAGCCTGTTCTGTTACTGTCAGGAGGGCTTGGTTGCAGACCAAAGCCATTTATTTTGAGTCCTCCTTGGCACAGCAATGCCATTGTTTTCACTGCATTGAAAGGTGAAGCAGAGAGCTTTACAGTTTCACTGAGAGGGATGCAGCAGTAACTGGCTGTTAAAATGTGGTATCTGCCCAGTCTTCACAGGCTGCCCAGAGCATCCTCCATCCAGCACATCTTCTGCTGCCCAGCTGCAGAAAGATACAGGCAAAATTCTTGAAACATCATTTCAGATTATTTTCTGTTTGGAAGTCTGTTTACTCATCCTGAAGAAACAGTTGCTAGTAAAGGGGGAAATAGCCTTAATACACCATGGATTTTCTACCCAGTTTTTATCAAACTCCTTGAAGATGATCATGTATTCCAAAATGTGACCAAAAGCTCAAGTTAGGATTTGCTGAGATGGAAAGATGGCCCAAGGCCTTTGAACGTTCTTCCTGAGCCGAGACAACAGGATTCCCATCTGCTGCTACTTTGGTTGCCAGCTCCTTGTATTCCCTGAAAGCTAAAAATAAAAATCCCTTTCCTGTGAATCCCCTTTTTGAATGAGGCAGGTTTGTCTATGCTTTTGTTAAAGAAATCCACACGTTAAGCATAGGGGTGACAAAACTCATGGCTGTTTTACCATATTTAAAAGAAACCCAGAGTCTGCTTTGACTTAAGAATTCCTTGAAGAATCCACACAGTAACACTTTTGGATTTGACAGTCATATTTTAGCCATTCAGCAATACTGGTTTGGAGCAAATATTGCAGCACACACTGTACATGGCGTTAGAGAATTTCCTGTATCAAACCTATAGAAAATTAACAGGTTGAAGTTTAGAGGTTAAGGATTAATTCTCAGCTGCTGTTGTAGAGATCCATCTAGTGTGCTTTTCTTTTAAAGAGCACTGCAGATGTTTATCTTTCTGCCATTTTTATGATGACTTTCATTTTCACCTGCCTCACCGCAGGAAAAACTGGGCCCTCTTAGCTCTGTTGAACAGGACGCCTGTTGTGATCATTGCCCCCATGGCGCACAGTCCGGAGGAGCTGACACCATCTATGGTTTCTCCCTGAAGGAGGCATACTGGCCTTCAGAAGGTGACACAGCCTCGCTATCCCATACTGGTCGGCCAAGCCTATAGACAGAAATCCTGATGTCAGCCCCAGCTCAGAAACTGAACAGCAGGAGATCCTTCAGGCTAGCTCACAGGACAAACTCAAAGCTCTGTCACGTAGGATATATAGGATAGGTTAACGTATTTTGGTTGTAGGGAAGTCTAGCAGACATCATCAGTGCAGATGGGAAAAACAGCCAAAGATTTTTCCTGGGGGGCAAATTATGTTCAGCTGAGTTCAAGCTAACAAGAAAAGTTTGTATTAGAAAAATAAATCAAATCATTAGTGCCATAGGACTGTACATCAGATTTCTCACAAGTTTAGATACCCAACCCAATAAAGCCATTGCCTTTTCACTTATTGCCAGTAATAAGCTACCCATTTCAGAAAAGGTGGCTCTTTAATGTAAGAGAAGTAAGATCTGTATCACTTAATTAATAATGGGATTTCCTTTTTATTTGGATCCTGGCAGCAACTCTAAAAATACAATGACTACAATGAAATAGATTAAGATAACAAAACTAAATTGTCATTTTCATGCCTATTCAGATGGACAAATTTCTACATGAAAAGAATATCAGGTGTGCCAGAAGCTTTACATCTGTGCTTTTAAGAGGAAAGCTTAGACAAAGACTTAACCAGTAGAGAAGCAATAAAAGAGAAAAGAAATAGGCTTTCATTAAATCTGAAGCTAATCAGTTTGATTTTATCTCATTTCCAAAGTAGCAAATCAGTTTCTGGCAGTCAATATAGGGGAGAAATATAAAAAGGCAGAATCAAAGTATTACTTTTGTAATATGTTGTTACACTTTCATCCAGATACGATTAATTATTTGCCTTGTCTTACCTTTTTAAAGTAACTTATGAGCAATTGAATGTGGCAGTAGAACAACAGAAAGGAAATTCACAGCACTTCATAGTAGAACAAAGACCTGAAAGAACCTTATAAAATTAGGACCCCAAATTGGTGGTAAGGGGGGGTAGCCAACAATCAGCATCCTGAGGGAGAATAGAGGCAGGTAGTGCATTTTCTCTGCCATTGCTGTGATAAAGTACATATATTTGATTGCAGAGCTTTTCAGCAATGGGAGAAGTTTTTCCCCAAAGGAGTGTTGATGAGCAGTAAGACAAATATGTCTTAAGGACCAAGTAAGTGCCACTTTGTGAGCATCTCATATGTGTCCAAGGGCACTGATGGGCAAAGACAAACCTTACAGATCTTCAGCATCAAAAGGAATAGATTAGGATTAAGAAGCTCTTTCCCTAGGGTGAATTTCTGTAGATTTTTCCTTTCCAGTCTTGATTTATAATCCCCAACTTCTAGAGGAGGGCTGTCAAAAATTTTGAGAAGTTTTTGTGTCAAAAATGCCAGTTCATATGAACTGAAGCTTCTGACAAGAGGGGTGATTTTCAAATGATTTATTTACAGGACACTATTTTTTTAACTTCGGTTTATGTGGAAACATTGCAATTTGACATTTCCTACATGAACTGTTCAGCATCTGCTGTTCGAAGCAAAAATTGCAACTCATTAAAATAAAAATTAAAAGTCATGGAAATCAAAATGCAATGTTTCAAAATGAGGAAATTGCACACAAATTGATTTTTTGTTTGCTTATAGAAGTTTCTGCTTTTCAGCTTAATTCAGGTCAGCAGACCTTAACAAAAGCTAAGGACCTCTTTATGGAATAGTGTATGTAGAATCAATACAGCTGTGCTCGATATCATGGTTTACAGCTGTTTTCTGAAGGGGAAAGCGAGGGTCTCTTTAGAAGTTACTGATGTTATTCTGACTGGAAGATGGCTTCTCAGGCACGCTGCCGTTAATGAGTAAGTCTGCTTTTTCCATAACAGCGAGGTGCTGGGCAAGACAGATCATGCATTTCTTCCTACAGGTCATAACATGACAGGAAAGGTTTTTGCTCCTTCTGTCTTGCTATTACTAGGGGGGGAAAAAAACCCCAACAAAAACCCAGAACATGTACACACAACAGTAAAACTGTAATATAATAATAAAATAAAAACCACCAAACCAGAACATCCTCCAAAACTAGGGGAGACCACCCACTAGCAAGCAAGGAGAAAAAAAAGCATGCATGTATGAATGCAAAACATTGTCAGTACGAGTTTTAGTCACCATAGCAGTGAGACTGCCTGTACCAGTAGCCTGGGCATGGGTGAAATCCTGGACTGTTCACCTACAAAATCAGTGCTACAGCCCAAAACTGTACTTTTTACTTTTATATAGACACAGCTTGTGAAATTCTGAAGCTCAGTTTGCAAGCAGTGTTACGAGTAAAGGCTGGGGAGCTTAGGTTGTGTGCTTATATTATCTGTTTCTTCTTATTTCTGGCCAGACATGCACTCCTAAGGTTTTTCCTGTGAGTGAGTAACAGAAATTAGATTAAGAAAGTTACAGTCAGAAAAAAATATATATGTTGTTTTCAGTTTGATGTTATTTGAAAGCTACCTCAATTCTACAGCTGTCCCTACATGCATGGGAAATTCACGGTTTTAAAAACATATTGAAAAGCCATAGGCAATGTTTGAGTTTGCACTGAGCTGTGAAGGTGAAAAAAAGAGCACAACCATCCTTCAAATGGCATTCAATTATGAATTTTTTTCCTGCAGTTCATACACAGAGACAACAGGAGCAGCGAAGAGATTTTGGTAGAGGAGCAAGACCGTCTGGAGCACAGTTTGGCTGGAAAGGAAGAATAAAACCCTTCAAATAAGCATTAGGCATGTGTTTGTAATAGCTGACAGATAAGACTGTCTGCAGATGAAAACTGGAAGTTGGGCTTTGGACAAATACCAAAACTGGACAGGAGTAACTCGGTGATCTGAGATGTTATGAAATAATATACAGGTCAGAGTAAACCAGAAAAAAACCCCATGAAACTGTTAGCAAGAGTGAGAGACTGTGTGGCTGCCTGTAGCGCAGCTCCCTTCCTTTGCGCGAATGGAGCCTGCACCTCTGAGCCATGCGTGTGGGACAAACGTGCTCCAGACATAAAACTGCTAAGCCAGGGGCAGCTCTTCTCTTGAGGCTGGGGGGTTCCCTCCAGGACTTACAAACCTGGTTAAAATGTTTGTGGTTCTGCAGAACAGAAAAAATACCCAACCCCCTAACTTGCAAAAGACCCTGTAGGTTTCTGGTATGGACCCCTGGACGCTTTTATGATTTTTATGATTTTTTTTTTCACCTTCTGGAGTTGGTGTGCTAGGTGTGCCTGCAGCATCATCCCGAGGGGGTTTCACTAACTGTCCCCCAGCTCACAGAGACTGGCAGGGGCAGCTCAGGCTGCCAGAGGGGGGGGGGGCATCGGAGAAAGCCATGGGGTCCTTCCCAAGAGGGTGGCCATTTTTTGTGTTTTCCAGTGACAGCTAAATACTCACATCTTGGTAGTATTGCCTTGATAACGAGTAACCTGTACCGTTCTTGGGTTTTATGATATTGTTCTCTTAAAAGCCCAGTGTTTTGTTTCCACTCTATCTGTATTTGAACAGAAATGTGAGTCTTGTGAATACAATGAAGGAGATTCACAGCAGCTGTGGTGGGTTTTTTTTTTGTTTTGGCAAGGATTTCTTTCATCCTGTTGTAAAAGTCAAGCAACCTGTCTCAGTCTCAGCTTTTCTGTCTGTGTAATGGCAAAACGGCACTTGCCTGCAGAGCAGAGCAGTGGAAGGGTCCCCCCCAGTGATGGCTGCAAAAAGACAAGAGACATTGAAGTGTTTCTTGATCACAAATAGACAAGCGAATTCTTCTGATACTTTTCATATTTGGAAATGTATCATCTTTCAAGGATTTGGCGTAGTCGCCGAATTCAAATGTTTAGCTTTGCTGGGCAGAACTGTTATGATTTATTCCAAAGTGTAGGGTTAAAGGCCTCATTTACAGAGAGAGAGAGAGAGACATTGCATAATTGTATTATCTGGTATTTGTATTAGCCAAAAGATGGGTTCAGATCAGCTCGCTCCTGGAGCGTAATGAACCACAAATGACTATAAATATTCACATGTTATCAACAGCTGTCACATCATCTTAGCAGCTGTCAGGGGATACAGCTAGAAATCTGTGACTGTCCAAAGAGCAAAATGGAGTCTGAAGTAATACAAAAAGTCATCACCAAATAACTGAAAGAATAGGCTCAAACCAGCTTTAAGAAGTAAACAAACAGCATCACTATAGTGAGCATATATTTATATTTAGAAGTCTCATTTTCTGTGTACTTCTGCCCTCTCAAACCTTTGAATGGAATCTGATAGCCATGATTTCAGTTCTGATGCTTTAAACAAATATGCTACAAAAATGCCACTTTCTCCTAGTGCAGGTCTGCCTAAACAGCACTGGCATACTCCTGACAGCGTTAACTCTCATGATCCATTGATATGGAAAATTACACATTAAGCAAATTTGCAAAGGCCTGCCAGAAATGAAAAGCAATTTGAAGTGGAATAGGTATAATGAGTATTGTCATCAACTATCTGCATATCTGGATTTTATCTGAATGCAGTTTTCTTCCACTCCTCACACACCTTCATCCTCCTCAGTTCAAAGTGTTAATTTGTCATCCTCTTCCATCTGGAGTAAATACATACATAGGACGTAGGCGCACACCATAGTCATCCTGAACTGAGACACAGGTTCCTGAGCGATAGTGAATTAGGGCTCCAGTTTGCAGAGCCAGAGGACTGCAGAGCAGGACTTTCAGGTCATCACATCTGGCTTAACTCCGGAGGGATTTCTTTAGCAAAAGCTCAATACCTGTTTCACTGGGTAAAATTCAAATGCTGTCTTTCCATAAGGAAGCAAAAGTAGTATCTGCTAGTAGACAACCTGGGAGTTCCTGATTATGTCTTTCAAGCTCCAATAGAAATTCCTGCTCTGAATGTCGGAGTTTTGGTACTCCTGCATTTCCAGAAGGTCCACAGCTGACCTGGTGGCAGACTGGAGCAAAAAAGATCTGTTGAGGTGTGCCTTTGGGTAGGGTACACCTTGCATGTTCCACTTCTACAGCTTTCGTGAAGGTAGGCTGACCCGCCCCAGACCCAGCCTGGCAGCACACCCTGGTCCAACTGCCGGTGCTACGTGTGGCGGACATGGCAGCAAACTGGCATCAGGTGGCCACAGGCCAGCTTGTAACCTGAGAGGAGGGCATCACCCCACACAACGCTGCGGCCAGTGCTTAGAACAGTTATTGCAGCACTTCTTTCACTGCAAACTCAAGAGGGATAGGAAGGCTGAGGCCAAAGAGCATAAGGAGAGATGTGGGTGATGTTTCTCGTGAGGGCTGGGACCTTGAGGGTGCAGGACTTGCTTTGGGCTCTCACCCAACAGCCAGCAGCTGAGATTTAGTAGACGACCAGCCACATCGCTCCAAAGTTTCCCCGCTTTCAGGCTACTCTGAAGTTAGCGAGCTGATTTCTATGGCCTTTCTGCATGACTGAGGATAGCTGCAGCAGCATATCCCAGATGTCCACCTTGGTTTAATATCAGCAAAGTGTCTTTTAATGCCTGTCCCAGGACACTATTCTCCCAGACAAACATGTTAATATATACACACACACTTTATCAAGGTAAATTTCATCAGCATCTGTTTCAGAAAGGAAGGAGAGGCACTAGAGCAACTAGGAACTGTACTGCTGGCCACTTTTTCTTTTTTAATTTCTTGAACCTTTTTCAGAAAAGCTGTTCTACATTTCTCTTGAATTTCATCATCGTGTCTCAGGACATGCAATAATATGCTCCTGAGGGGACAAATATCATTGTAAAGAGATGATTGTTAAAAAAAAAAAAAGTCATAGAAAGAAAGGAGAAAGAAAAGCAGATGGTTTGCATGCTAGTCAGGCCAAGTTTGTAGGAAGAGATAATTAATTTTATTAGCCCAACTTGAGTGAGCTGGAAAAAACTGGGAACGCTTTCAAATGTGAGGAAGATCTGAGACAGCAGTGTGTCAGTGACATTTTAATAGATATATTTGCTTCCAGAAGAAAATGTATGGCTCAAATACAGTAACCTTAGGCAGCTTTTTAACTGTGGGTAGACTCAAGAGGCAGAAGAAATTTTAACACACTATGAGCTGGCCCCTAGAGAGACCTTTTCTGCACATCTTTCTCTTGAGTTTGATGAACTCACTAAATATTTTCAGATACTGCTTACATTCCTGATAGCCTCCTCCTCTCTTCCCCTCATCTTTTTGTTATTAGAATATCTTTTGTTATTAGAATATCTTTTTGTTCTACAGGAGAAATTGTTCGTGTTAATGTGTAAGTTGCAGGGTGCGTGGTCTATCTGAGACCACAGCAAGCTTTCCTACTCTTGCTTGGCAGTTCCCATGGCAGCATCTGTTAGCTCTCCCTTAGCCTAACATCTTTCTGATTTACCTCCACTTGCCTCTTCTATTATCTCCTCTTGCCACCAATTTCCTCTTTCCTAGCATCTGACAAGTTGACTAGCACCTTCATATAGCAACTATCACAGCTCCCCCAGCATCTTTCAGCCCTTGCTGACAGCTGAATAATATGGTATCATCTGTCCTGCTTCAGAACTGTCATTCCCACACAATAATTTTCAGAGAATAATTTTTCTGATGCCCTTTGTTTCTTTTTCCTCGGTCCCCCAATTCTACATAGTCGGCTTACAGTTTCTCCAATATTTACTCCCCAGCAATTCATTCTGACTTTGTAAGTGGAAGCAAGAAGCTGAATAAGTTCCACCCAAATGCTGAGCTGTGTATTTGCGGGGGGGGGGGGGGGGGGTGTTCAAGTCTCACGATAGAAAATTATTATCTTGCCTGACTGACAGGTAATACTTAGAGTCCGATCTCTGCAGTGCAAACATTTGCATGGCCTGAAAGTAATTTATATAAACATTTGACAACAATTGCTTGGAATTTACTATGGCTGAAAACATTCACGTCAGTAAAACTAATTCAGGGAAATGCTTGCAAAAAGCCACACTGTTATCTCTCTAGAAAGAATGGAAATTTCACAATACTTGGCATTTTTCTTGAAGTCTCATTTTCTGCAAGAATCTCAGCTTTTGCTCAAAATAAACGTCCATTTTTTAAAGATATTTTTATCAGAAAAAAATATTGGCAATGTCATCTATACCCTAAAGATTAAAAAAAATCCCAAAACAGAACTAAACCCCAACCAAATACACTGAAAGGTATATATCTCTTTAAATCTCATCATTCTGTGAACCAGGCTTCTAACAGCTTAGTCCAATAAGCTAGAATACTGAAGAAAATGTATTCAAACCAAAATCATGCTTTTAATGATTCTTGGGCTATTTTTGCAACACTTGAGAAACCTGTTCCCCTTTTAAAAGTCAGGTGTAATTCCTCTGGTGTTTAAAAATAGCTAGACATAAAGCACGGCATTGTTACATAGTCAGTATGGTTTCCAAATGCATTCATGTGGAACCTCCTGTGTTTCAATTTGCACCCGTTGCCTCCCATCCTGTCACTTGGCACCGCTGAGAAGGGTCTGGGTCCATAATCTCTACTCCTCAATAAATATCATCAGGTGTATATATATCTATATTTCACACACCACCACCACCACATATAAATACTATCAGGTATCAGGTACTCGGATCCCACTGAGTCTTCTCCAGGCTGAACATCCCAGCTCTCCCAGACTCTCCTTGTATATGTGCTATAACGTATACCTACCAACCATTTTACGAGCTCAGCTGCATCCCTGGAATATTGTGGTTTCTACATGCTTGTTTATAGAACATGGGTACTTCTCTGATTTATGAATGTATCTGTGTATATGTCTTGTATGCTCAAATAATTTTACAATGCCATTGTGGTCTTACCTCTACATCAGATACATACTAGTCAACAAGTAAACTACACCCATCAGGGTCTTCGCATATGCCTGAAAAAGTCATGAAAAATTACTCACATTGTATTTTGTGTATTTGATACAAGCTCAGTGGCATAGCTCTAAAGCAAAAGTGAACCCCCACTCCTGCTCCATTCCCTGCAAGGATTTCAGATGGGAAGGGAAGCCAGAAAAAAAAAGGAGGGAAACCCTATCGGTATGTCATGGGAAAGAGAGGAGATTGGAAGAACAGACCAGTGGGCAGGCCTGAGATGTGTGACTGTGGCTGATGCTGCTTCATTAGGTCTGAGCAGTGTTTCTGTTAAGAGTCATCCCTTAAAGCGAAGCAAAGCTTTTAAAGACAACAGAGCGCAGGAGCCTGGGCCAGCTGCCCTGCCGAAACGTCTGGCAATAATTGGACGGGGAGGAGAGCCCCAGCACTGAGCACAGCAGCACAGCCTGCCCTGAGGAAGGAGGGGTTGGGGAACCCCGGGGCACCCCTGCCTCCTGTGGGAAAACGGCTTCTTGAGCTGTTTCTTCTGAACTGAAAAACGAGAGCAGAGACGAGGGGTTTCCTGTCTGTTGGGGCGAGTAAATGGTGGCTGATGGCACAAAGGTTGAGAGAAGGTCCCTTTGCACAGCTGGGGTGCCAGCCTAAGCCACGGCACCTGGTGGTCCCAAACACCCAGGCTAGGGTTGCTCTGGAGGGCACGTCAACAGTTGCCCCACTAGAGGACAGAAGAGGGTAAAAAGCTATAAATATACCTCGATAACTTATGTTGTCCTTTATGTCGACCTTGCAAGTGTTTTCTTTTTTTATCCTGGGCTAAAATAATGTTGTGAAGGCAATTCGTTTATATTTGAGGATGAATTGGGAAAACAAACTCCCTGAGCATGAGAATGGTTAGGTGTCATTTGCTCATGGAGGATGAGAAGTGGAGGAAGGGAGACAAATGACCCCATTTAATACAGCCCTGGCAGAAGGGCTAGGCAGGGAAAAGAGGCACCTTTAGATTGCCTATCTGCAGCTATTGACTTGGTTTAACTTTGGCAGGTTCCTTGGGTATTACAGGACACAACCACTCCCTGCAGTCAGGGTTGTTCTGACAAAATCATTGTAAACCCATTAATTGTACAATCTTGTCTAGCTACTTCTTTGGGAGTGTTATTTCACTGCACTAAGAGCCCATGAACAAATATTTCCTATCGGTTGCATAACCTGGGTAAAGTCCCAAAATGAAAGGTGCTCCGTAAAGGGCGGAGAGGTTCAAAACCAGAGCGAGCTTCTTGCCAGCGACATGTGCACCCCTGCCTGCCCCAGTGGGATTAAACCTGGGCGAAGGGGAAGCCCCTCCAGATGAACCTGGCTGAGCCAGGATGGAGTTACACATGCCCTTAAGCCCATGGCCAGGCTGTCGGGCTCTGCTGTGGCCCCTCAGCTGAAGGAGACATTACTCCAGGAGGCCAAGGCCATGCCATGGGTACATTTCTGCCATAGCAGAGGCAGCACAGAGACGCCTCTGTGCCCAGGCCTTACAACACGGTGGCCACCACACACATGCAGGCAAGGGTGGACTTCCCCAAAGGGTGTCTGTCCATCGTGATGATCAGCACCCTCATCACAGTGATTATCACTTCTTGTGGTGATCTGTCATCATCACAGTGATCATCATCCACTGGCAGTGGGAATGGGGTGTGGAGGGATGGAGCTGGGAAATGTGGCACCCTGATGTTCCTGGCTAGCTCACACATGCACATGGACACGCATAAACTGCCAGGAAGCCCCCTCTCCTCCTCTTCTTCCTCTCCTAGCCTCCGGCATCTGGCTCTGAGGGCCCAGCATCAGGGGCCTCGCTTACTTCTCCCCGTGGGAGAGGCCCAAGGGGCTCTTCCGGGGAGCAGAAATACAGACAGAGGCGGTGCTCGCTCCACCTAACCACAGTGAAACCCAAGAAATAGTTACACAAAACTTGCCACTCCTTGGGAAACCCAGGTGCAGTTTTCTCGTTTACTACCTTGTCTGTGAAAAAGGGAGCCCCCTTCACCCTGCCCAGTAAAGGGGTAACGCCTGGTGCTACTGAGCTGCTATCAAAGGTAGTGTCCTGCTTTACCATACAGGCTTATGACATTCTTCCTCCTAGTTTCAACCCCGTGTGGATATTTGCAGAATGAAGACAGTAGCTTTTTTTTTTTCCCCCAAATTTCTTTAATTTTCCCCTCACTTGCTTTGACTAATATTTGAGCATGCTGACATTTCACATTCCCATAACCATCCTGGCTACTACTAGTCCTTGAAGAGTCCTTCTGTCTAATCATATTTCCCAGATCTCTTTCTTTTCTAATGCAAAATTAGACCTGGACAGTAAATTATTTCTTCTGTCTCATAAAAATATTTTGGTATTTAAAAAAAAAAAAGGTGGCTTTTTTTAAGCTTTGGAAAATGGAGGTCTTTGAAAGTAAGGTTGAAGACAGAAAAACTAGCTAGAAGACAAATATTGGGGAGGGGCAGCATGCAGGCTTTGCACAAAGCGAGCGCTCCACTGAAACTGGAAAACGGGGTTGTTCTCATGAAAAGTTTTCATTTTAACAAATACGCCACTTTCATGATGTCAAAATTATTAAGTAAAAAATCCTAACCACATGTACCCCTGATTCCCTTCTTCTACAACTATGCAGTACCTTTCTTTCATTTCTCCTCAGAGTACCAGTATATTTTTCTTCTTGTTCTCCCTTTCTTAAAAAGAAATGAAGCAGAAAAATATTCATAATTCTGTAAAGAAAATTACTTTCGATCCTATTCCCTTGTATATTATTTTTGTAAGGGTCAGCTATCAATCAATCACATTTTCTTTGCGGTAAAGTGGTAAAATGTGGAGTGCTCTGTAGCTAGAAATGTAATTGTGTAGACATAAAAATCATATCCATAACCATCCTATGGATACTTATCTCAAGATATGTCTCTCTGTCCTTCAGAGCAATAACTGTAGCAACTGAGAACAGGACAGGGGGAGCTGAAATTTTATGACGCATTTATTTCCAGCAGATGTAATAAACTTCAGAGAAACCATAGTTGTCATAATGTAAGGGACACTCTCATGTACTGGAGAAGCTTTAAAGCCATTAAAATGAAATACGGACCATTAAAGCTCTTCAAGTATTTTTCAACTTCTTATTTAAGGCACAGACACCGAAGACTGTGGTTGCGTTATTCTGTCTGATGTCTAGTAGCTTTTTTTAAAAACTAAAAAGGCCGTGCTGCCAGGCTGCCTCTTCTGCAGTTGCGCAAACATCTTCCCAAGTTGCGCAAACATCTTTTTATGATGCTGTGATTTATAATATTAATGCTAGGCAATATTCATTTATATGCTAGCATATTTATGCTACTTAGGATGTTAAACACTTTTTACATGTGAAATACCAGTGCGCTCTTCCGTCTTACAGCAAAAGGATTTTTATTTGATACCAAAAGATAAATAGCATAACGTGTGGGGCAGAGTTGAAGATCAGGAGCCCAGAGGTGTTTGCTAAAGGAGGACCAGCCTGTGCCCAGCGCAGCAGGAAAGGGCCAGACCTAGAGGGAAGGCGATGTTGAGACGGAGCAGGTAGGGAAGGAGGAGTTGGCTAGCCAGCCTGGCACAGGCACTGCAGCTGCTGCACAGAGCCTGCAAAAAATGTTTTTTTGCAGACAGTTGAGGAACTGGATGCAGTTTTTACAGATGAACTACAATACAGATGGAGTCTATTTTCTTGCAAAGCAATGTGCTTTATAAAGCATGTGAGATGTGTAAATAAAAGGAGTGTGAGACATGCAAAGTGCGCCACACATGCTACATTTCTGAAAGGTAATTGGTGTAGCTAGAGACGAAGAATCAGATGGATGCCCAGTAAAGGGATTTGTTCTTATAAACTGTCTGGAGGTCAGCAAAAGTGTAAATCAGAGTCCTTTAGGAACACGATTAATATCTTTTCGTGGGTATCTGCTGAGAAATGATGGCTTTTGCTTATGAAGCACTGCCCATGCTTATAGTGAAGAGGTTTTCGAAGGCTCCTGCCAGACTCCTTCGGCACATCATTCCTTTAAGTGTCTTACAATGACAATGAAAACTGTCATATAGCATGAAAAAAATCCCTGCAGCAGGTATTTTTCTTCACTAGAAAGCTATACCATAGTTTAAATTAGCAAGGTGCTGCTGAACCCTTATTTAAAATATGTTTGTGCTGACATCCTGAGAAAAGAGTTCCTTTATTTAATTGCACTGTCAGTGCCGATGCTTTCAGCTAAAACCATTTGGAGTTAGACCTTTTAATAGAAAGTGACAATTTAAATTGCCACGATAGCAGCATAAATGGTGCTTAAAGTCATTACTAACCTGATGTTGCAGTTGGCTCCAGACCAGTTTATTAAAGCAAAAGAAAGGTGGAAGGAGTAGGGGAAGAGGAAATTAAGTGGTGAATCATTAATTCCTTCGGAACTCGCTGTGACAACATTAGCTGTGATGAATATATTTGCCTGTGTGATGGAGACGACGTGTAATGCTATCCTTGCTTTGTGTTAACATCCCTCGCTCCTGAATCGGCAGCAGATTTGAGCTTGCTTTCCCAGGGATGGTGTCCTGGTCTCCTCGCTCACTGCTGTGGCCCATGGGGTGGGCATCTTTCTTTTGTCCCGCGACAAGGGGGCTCAGCAGGGCACCAGCTGCAGGGAGCCTGAGCAAGAGGTTTGGGGTAAGGTCTCTCCCCCCCGCATCGGCGGTGCGGAGCTGCTTGTTTAACTTTTTCCTGGGAATAAGGCAGCTAATGTCTGTGGGGCCAATCCCCCGTGCCCTGCGGGGTAATACCTCTGCAGGGGGGTGTCTCTCACCCACCGAGATGCCCTCGGGTCTGACACCCCAGGGAAATAATTTTGCTGATGGGGTCCCCCAAGCTACCGAGTGAAAGCGGGTTTAACAACGACCCTTGCAGCGCTGCCGTGGCTAAGGGCTGCGGGAGCGAAGCCGAGGGCAGGTGAAGAACACCCCGGGGAGAGGACAGAGGCCTGCGGGCCCTGCGCCTGGGAGAAGCACCCTGCCAGCTGCCGCGGCGGGAGGCCTGCGGCCGCCGGCCTTATCCGGCATCGCCACCTAGCGACAAGGGCCCCGGGCCGGGCCCGGCCACTGCCCGAGGAAAAGCAGGGCGGGGGAGGCGGGAGATGAGGGGCTCAGGCTGCTGTTGCGAGAGGGTTCGCTCGGCCACGGCTCCGGCTGTCCGGCCGGGGATCTGCGGGCCTCGGCTGGAGGCTGGGGCGCAGGCAGGCACTGGGCTGAAAGCTGAAGTGGGAAGACCTCAGGACCTCAAGATGCCCCTCAAGGGGCTGCCCTCATCCCTGGGGCACTTGCCCGAGTGCGGCACTTCCCTCTGCAGATCATTTTGGTGTCAGCAAGCTGGTGACTTTTGCCGTGGAAAGGCAGGGTGCTATCACAGAGGGGCTGCTGCCAGCAAGTCAGTGAGAGGTGCGGAAGCCAGGGCAAGCTTTGCGTGCAGGGGCCTTTCCAGCTCCAGCGGAGCAATTCCCGCTTCTCCCTCTTTCTGCCTCTTGCTCCTAACAGCTCCAAACAGCAGGACTGCCAGCAGCAGGAGCCTGGCAGGCCAGAAGAACCACAAGTTTTCTGAGCACGCATCAGCCAGGAAATCTGGTCTTCCCCTTATTTGGAGACACCCCTCATTGCCTCTCCCCTAAGCTCTCAAAGTGTTGGGGTAAGTTTTAGGGTTGGTTTGGTGTTTAATCCAGTCTCTGCAGCCAAGAACATCACACGCTGATCCAACCTCCTCTGTGGTGATGGAAGAAAAGCTGTGCACTCCTGACCTGTGCCATCATTTGGTCAGTCAGCAGGGTTTAATTTGGTCTTGGCCAGGCCAACTGAAAACCAAGAGAAACCCCTGTGATTTCCGTCCCTTGAACTGGGCATCCCCAAGAGGGAACAGGACTCCTACAGGTTCCTACTGCTGGTCCCACTAACTGGATCACCGATTTAAGGTTCACAAGCCGCTTAGTGCTAACAGGCTAAGCACCGGCAGGTCTAATGAGGCTTTGGATACAAGAATTTTCTTAATCCTGTGATGGGGAAGAAAAACCTGCCTGCGGGGAAGCGACGTGTTTGGCCAGGGGTTGAAATGGTGTCCCCAGCCCCACAGGGGTGATCTTGCAGACCAGGAGCAGCCCCAGGCATCCAAACCATACAAAACCCACCGAGATGGCTAAAGGATGGATATGGTGCCCTCAGTATTGCCCCTCGTCCTCTACAGGTCCTCTTGTAGTGATCTAGCCATCCAGTTAATGTAGGCAAAGTCTTTGGGACTAGTTGTATGTTACCTGTACAGCTCATTTTATATTCTTCCAAAAAATATAAATAAATAAATAGGGACAAAAAAACCCTGCTATTTTTAGGTACTTGAAGCTCAACTTGAAAAGGTTCCTCTGTAATCTGGCATTGCTTTCAAGTTTCAGTGTCAAGATGAAGTTAGTTTTCTTTTAAATGAAACCTGGGACACACTGAACACACATCACTTGCCAACTTGGGTTGCATTTGGTTGTCTGCAGCTCATTTCAAAAGCTCTCAACTACAAAAAGGGACATCTAGTAAGAAAAGGCGTTGCTCCTCTGCCACTCTTGCTGCTCCAGTGGCTGTCCCTCCCTCCAGCCGGAGCCAGAGGAGGAGAGGGGGGTTAGTTCCTTCTCCATGTGCAGCTGTCAGGAAGCCCCACGACCCTGCACAAGCAATTTGGACTCCTGGGAGGCAGCCAAACAGGGATCCTGCTTGCCAGCCACAGTGCAGTGGGCGCTTCATGCCACGTTACAGGGCAGGTTTTGGTCCACATTTGCAGGTAAGAGCTACCTGGCCTCAGCAGCAGGGCTCCATTGTCCCTCCTGCTGCAAGCAGGGGTCGATCCTGCCTTCCTTCGGTGGTTCTCTTTAGGCTTGCATGGAAATCCTGGCATGCAGCACTTGGAGCACAGGCTGTTTGCCTTTCTGCCACAGCCAGCTTCTTCTCATGCTTCCCAGGCTCTGTGTCTGCACATGTGAAGCATCTGAATTTGTGGTGACAGCCCCGAGCCTCAGAACTGCTCTAAAAAGAGAAGGCATGGGGCTCCCCTTGCTCTGCAGCTGCCATGAGGCAGTATCACCACCCCAGCTTACTGGTGTCTTTTTGCAAGGTGTATGTTGTATGGCAACATAGGGTTGTGGTTTGTTTTGGGTTTTTTTCCCATGTTAGGTTTATTGTGATACCGGTCAACTGTCCAGTGAGGTGACAGCTTTGGATACTGCTGCAAAGGAGCTCAGTGGATCTCGTCAAATGTCAGCACTGCTCCGACCGCCCACAGAGGATTCACACTGCTCCTTGGCAGAGGCTTCCTAGCAAAACTGCTGTGTCAAAAGCCTAAGGAAACTAAAGAATTCTCTTAGTAGGTCCATGATACATAGGCAGAATGGTATTACTGCTACCTTAATTACATTAAAAATATAGTAAATATATAAAGTATATATTAATTTTCTCAGTTTCAAGCACTTCTTTATTCTTAGCGCTCTCTGCTTCTGCCAGTCATTTGACCTGCTGTAACATCCCAGCTCCTGTACCTGTGAGCACTTGTTAGTTATGATTCATCCTTTCAAATGGATACAATCCTGGCATTCCTTGTTTTCCTGGGCTGTGTCAGACAAAACATGTCCCAGTCTTCATAAAACTAACTTTACAGTATCAGCCTCAACAAAACTCTTGATTTGTGCCAATGCAAGAGAAAAATCTGGTCTGTATTATCTCCTTTTTTTTTGCACGTCACAAAAGTGTCTTTTCATCTGTATTTGTTCAAAGGACTCATCTTGTCCATTGGATGCAAGTAGGAAACCTCCCTGGAGGATGTCGCCACCCCTCCATGGGCTCCAGGCGTTGTGGGAGATGCTGGGGGCACCACACTGGTGGGTGCAGGTCCCCCTGGGGCCTGTATAGCACCTGGCAGTCCCAAGGTGGTCACAGGTGGCTTTTGATGCCCAGGTGTGAGCAACTGAGACCAAGAAGTCTAAATAGGACAAGACAGGGCTTTTGGACCCATGGCACTGTACTCGTAGGTTGTCCTCTGAGCTTCTAGCCAACGTGCTAGACCTGGATTTAAAAGTCTCCAAACAAGCCCTTTGTGTGGCTGTTTCCTAAGGCATGGACATCTCACTGGTCCCTGCTGGAAATGCCATCGTCAGGGCCTGTGCTCTCTGGTCACCTGTTTTGGACTTCGATTAGTTTTTCAATCAAAAACCTGATTTCAAGCACTTGGCTTCTCAAAAGAGACTCCAGGATGCTCACTCAGGCACCTCAGCCCCTGGCCAGCATGGGGACACTGGCATCATGGGGCAGTGGGACAGACGGGCATCCCCCCCAGCCGGGAGGCAAGTGGACACAAGCACTGCAATGGCTTACAACAGTAACACTTTTCCTGATTTGTGGAGTTTCTGTGGGATTCCAGTAAATATTACCCAGTCAGTATGCTACATGGCTTCTGAACCCCCTGTGCCCGAGGTTTTTAAAGCGCTCATTGCCTATAGAAGTTCATAGCATTCACGATTGCCACAGGTCTGGGACAAATGAGGCAGATCCCCGGCCTCATTTAATACTTCTGCTACTTTTAGAAAAGAAAAATATATCAAAATGCTTGCCTTTTCTGCATTGTCATTCTGAGGAAACCAGAACCCTCCCTTCAAACTCCTCCACTTAGTAACTCCTCCACCTAGTAACAGGTTTTTGGCATGCCTGCCTTTTATGTATATTGACAACTGCTTTGCTCCTGAGCACTCTGCTGACCTGCTTATTGGTTCCAGTCAGCCACTCCTTGGTCAGTTTTCTACTGGTCATCATTGTTAACCTATTAATTGTTTCCTATTAATGGTATATTATTTAATTTTAATTACTACCTTTAATAAGCTAGTGAACCACAGCGAGCTGTTAGCCAGATACTTCTTTTCCTAATTAGCGATGCAGCCTTTTTGCTCGCAAGCGAGGCTGTTAAAGAACTCTCGGGTTGGTACCCAAGCTCTCCTGCCCCAGCACCCTGGGTGCCTTCGCTGCCATGTCCCGGGGAGGGGGACATCACCCCTGCGGGCTGCAGGCACCTGCGCAAGCCAGGGAGCCTTCAGCAGAGCCCGGCAGCGAAGCAGTGAGGCTTTCACAGCTCAGGAAATCCAGGAGGAAGGGGAGGTAGGTCCAAGGGGAGGGTGGGACTTGCTAGTCTGCATGAACTAGAAGAACTGGGAACTCCTGCTGGCTCTTCCCCACAGCAGCCAGAAATAGGGATGTTTGTTCTCCGGTGCTGTGAACATCTCAGGTACCCAACGTACGGTTTCATGGCGAGTGGTTGAGGAACATCAGGTAGATGGAGAAAACAAGACAACAGATCAAATCAAAACCAGATTGCTGGCAACTCGGCGTGACAGCTTCTTCATATGAAGAGTTGCCCAATGCCAGTCTGGCTGCACGATGAACCAAGCTGAGGAGTGAACGAGTCAGCATTTCCTAAAGGTATCCAGTGAGAGTATGCTAATTGGACTAAATACCCTGACGATTTCAGGGTCAACAGACACCTCACCTCCACATTTCACCTCCTCCCTTCTCAGGCAGCGACACCAACAGCACTTCTGCCATTATGTTAGTGGGGGGCAACGGGCTGGCATTAGGTCACGCACACCATTAAAGCGGGACAACCTGTGCCGGATGAGTCATTACCAAAACTGTTCCCACGTGCACAGTTTAATTTAAGCAGGTTGAAGCATTCACAGAGCAGTGGGAAAACCAGCCAGAAGCCTTCTCCATCCCCACCGCCGGGCAGCGCCAGCCCCACCAGTGAGGAGCGGCCAGAGGAGCTGGGGCAGGGCAGCCAGGACAGGCAGGGACCCAGCCCTGGCAGGAGCGCAGGGGAAGGGAGCCGGGATTCCGCCAGCCTCCACGGGTGCTCATGTGCCAAAAGAAGAGGCACCGGGAAACACATTTTATTCATTTAGTTTTAACAGCAGCGCTACACCTCGTTCAACTCGAGGTTTGGGGGGGGGGGGGGGAAGGGGTGTTTCGAGACAGTGTAGTAGCACTTAGTAGGTAACCACCTTGCGGAAAAACAGTACAGCATTTTACCAGCCACAAATCCTTTAATACAAAACCAGACATTACAATGGATTTCCAAGACCTGCTACCCCTGCCTTTCACTTTTGCAGACTCTCGCAAAGGCACCTTTCAACCAAAGGAGGGATGGCATCACCCGTGCCCTGGGACTACACCAAAGGAGCTGAAAAACGGGGAGCAGAAAAAGAAGTGAAAGGGCACTTGGGTTCGAGATGACCACGTCCCTCGGAACAACGCTTGATCTCAGTACTGGCAGCAAATAGACCAAACGTTCATTAACAGGAAAATATTTTGAATTTTATTTTTTCACGTTATTATCAAGTACACCATTACAATAATGTCACACATCCCTATATGATTCTATGTATTTTTTTTCTTTTGCCTTTTTTACAAAGTGTACAGAGGGAAGGACGTATACAATATTTAACAGGGTATTTTCTACAGAACAATAATTTATATTATGTCCTTGTAAAAATCTGTACCTTTTTTAAACATTAAACTGAAACATCCATTTTATAGCATTTGCTAAGCAAATTATTTAAGAATTAAAACTAACTGTAACTAATGTCAGTACATTAACAATAACTATAATTTCATTTTCTCTTTATACAGACAAATACATTTTACAAAATCCACTTGACCAAACCCTTATTAAAAAAAGTTTCAACATTGTGCTTTAAAAAAAAAAAAAAAAAAAAAGTGTATGATTCCAGACTACGTAAGAGAAAGAAAACGTGTAAAATTGTGTTCTTTGTCTTTCAGCTTATTTAAAAAAATAAAGTTCAAAATGGCTAAAATCCTCAGCGATGCTATGGGAATTTGTGCAGATTTTGTATACTTTTCAGGTTTCCAGTTAGAAAATGCTTGAACGTAAGGGCGGGGGGGGAAGTGGCAGGAGGGTGCTCTGCAAGACGCGAATGGAAAATCTCTACTGGGTTTTACTGCATCTGATTTGGCAATCAGTAGGCAACAGACAGACAGCTACGGCCATGTAGAAAATCCACTCGACTTCACCGGGGATTTCAACGAAGGCACAGCGCAGCACACCTCGGTATTACACACTAAAGGTTCACAGCCCATGAGTAGCAACGTTATACAAGAGCACGTTGGACAAGTCTGGGGGCACTACGAAGGAGGCATCAAAAGGAAAAAAACCCAAAACATTATACAACAAAGGTAGTGACATGGCATTCGACCCTCCTGAACTGCAAATGAAACACGAGTATTTCGGCTTACAGTGAAACAGAAGGGCTGAGCAGTAGGAGCAGGGCTTGGTAACACAACAAGGTGCACATATGAAAGGAAACTTTTGTCCCTTTATCACCCCAAACCTGAAATCATCACTAAAATCCCTGTTCAACAGGAAGTTTGCTTGCCTAGAAACAAGAGCCAACACCGGGCCAGGCCCTGAACCCTCTCCATTAGTGAATTGTTGGTTACAAATCTATGCTAAGCTGGCAGGCAGCTGGGTCCGAATTCCGCAACCCACCATCCACCGCTGGCTTCAGCGGGAATTTGAGCAAAGGAAGCGGGGCCGGGTCCTAAAACCTGGCGTGTGACTAAATGGTTGGGGGGTTTTGCGCTCCACAGTTGTCGTTAGAGTACGGGACTTCATGCTTGGTACATTTATGCTGCAATTAGCAAATGATATGGCGCTATTTTATAATAGTCTTCAGGTGGCAGAATTACATATAATAATTGTAATGTTCTGCCAGCTGTTTATAAACAGATTAAATGAACTGGGTTAATTCTGGATACTGTACTAATTAATAAACAGCAGCTTAACACAGCTGCTAATGGCGCACAAAAAACATTGCATTTAGAAACAGATCTGGTACTATCATAAGTTACTTATTAAGGATATCTACGTTAAAACATCTATACTCCTCATGAACGCATCTGCTCCACTCCATCCCCCTCTGAAACTCTCACTGTAAATATCTCATTTCCAAAATCCAGGCACCTCTTGGTCTTAAATTTTATTTGAAAACAACTCTCAATAAAAATGTGACTCAAACCACAAACTGTTCTTTCAAAGAAATACTAATATACATAAAAGCATTGAGTTTGAGGTACGTTTACCGGCACGCACAGACAGTTGTGATCTATTAACTCTGCAAACGGAACAACAGTATTTTACGTTTCCAACATTAAGACAGCAGTAAATTGAAAAAAGAAAAAAAAAGAAAAACCCAACTCATTTTGTAACAGGCAAAACCTTTCAAAGACAAAGAAGCACAGCACAATAAACAGAATATTTGAGCATATTTTCAAATTCGCCGAAGGAAGACAACAAATGCCCCAAAGCACTTATTTTTAAAAATGTTTCTCTCTACAACCTGAATTAGAACGCAGAATAGTTTCCCACGATAACGTTAGATGTGTAACTGCTCAAACGGACAATAGTTAACCTGCCACAAAGTCTGTATATGCAAAACAAGACAGTCAGGAGGGCCCGAGTGACTTCATCTTCAACATCACAATTCCCCATCGCATACAAACCTCTGACAATTTTATCAAGAGAAATTTTCTATTTTTAAAATTCACGACAAAACTGCATTAACATGGACACTGTGAGTATCAACGAGGTCAGTAAGATAAATATACTTAAATAAACTATTACGGTTGAAAAATTCAGTAAGAGACGGGGTTTACTTTATTAAATGCAACTTTATTGTTGCCATCTTTTCTTCATTTATTAAACAAACTGAATAGAATTCAGAACACGCTATTGAACAAAAGGTATAAAAGTCAACTAGAAGCAATAATCCTATTTTTATACAGCAACAAATCAAATGCACAGTATTTTTTTTTTGTTGGTTTTTTTTGTGTGTGTGATAGCAGGTGATTGGCTTTAAAATAAGCTAACTGCCTGAAAGGCAAAATTCCTTTACAATTCCAGCCGTTAAGTCTGTGAAAGAGACTTTAAGGCAGCCCAACATCTTTATGATGCCGCATAATGTGCTGGTTCTTCTCTGAAGGCCTTCGGAAACCTTTCTTGCAATACTCACAACGGTGAGGGTAGTCTTTTGTGTGAATGGAAATAACATGCCGTTTGAAGCCTGAGGCGTCTGTAGTGCTATACTCACAGTACTCACATTGATACACTTTCCTGCCACTGTGTGTTTTCATGTGTTTTTTCAGCTCATTTTGTTGCCTAAAGCCCTTTCTACATCTCTTGCACCTGAACGGAAGATCCTTTGTGTGAACTGAGAGTATGTGGCGACTCAGAATGAACGGATCTGCGATCTTAAAGTCACAATGTCTGCATTGGTGCAACTTTTTACCCTTGTGAGCCGCCACGTGTTTTTTCAGTTCCGAAGGCCTATGAAAGCCTTTATCACACATATCACACTTATGAGGATAGTCTTTCGTGTGGACTGAAATTATGTGTCGTTTCAGATCACTCGAGTTTGAGCTCTTATGGTCACAATGCAAACACTGATGTGTTTTACTTTCTTGATGCATAAGCGTATGCTGCTGTAGCTCTTTGGTATCTGAAAAAGTCTGGAAACAAATATCGCACTTGAGTGGCGTTTCCTTACTGTGTTTAGTCTTTACGTGAGTTTTCAAGTTAGAAGAGTCGGCTGAGCGGTATTCGCAATATTGGCACTGGTACGGTTTTTCACCAGTGTGGATTCGCATGTGCTTCTTGAGCTCTGACGGATGGCGAAATCCTTTGCCACACTCCACGCAAATATGGGGAAAGTTCTTGCTGTGGACAGCTAAAAGGTGGTGACTGAGCAATCCTTGTTCTGCTGTCTCATAATCGCAGAATTTGCACTTGTGCATTTTATTAACTCCTTTGTCCCTGTGCACCATCTTGTGAGTGAATAAAGTTCCTGCGTGGGAGAAGCTTTTCCCACACTCATCGCACTCAATAAGCTTTTCTGTTTTGTTGGTCAGCTTATGACTCTCCAAGTGGTTATGTAAACTTATTTTTTTATTCGTAGTGTAATCACAGTCCGTGCATCTGTATTTCTTCTTGGTAAGAAGGTGCTCTGGGTGGTTCTTCATGTGTCTTTTCAAGAAACCTCTAGATTTAAATTTCTTTCCACAAATCATGCAGGGGTAGACTGTCAATGGATGACCATCGGGGCCAATGATTATTGCTGAAAAAACAACAAAAACCCCTTCATCAGTATTATACAACAATATTAGACTTCAATAAATGTCATATTTCAACCTTAACAGTGAGCTGAATTGTTAAGTAAGCTCAGAGTCAGATACATACACTATACTATATAATAAACAAGCTTGTAACTGTGTTAGGCAGAAGAAATTGGGGGAATTACTATTTTCACTCATTTTTATTATCAGGAGAAAGGAAATACTGTTTTTTGATGGAGACAACCAAAGCATAACCCAACTGTTCTTCACCTCAAATAATTCTACTTCGAAGAATTCTGACCCAGTTCACACATTAAACACATGCAGAAACCGACGCTGGTGCAAAGAACAGCAGCCAACGTATTAAACCAAGTCTTACAGAGTGAGCATGGCACACGGTCTTCGACTTTCCACGAATCTGTGGATAAAGTTTAATCTGGCAGTTTAATCACCTACTGCTGACTACAATTCGCGTGTCCCCAAACTAACACCTCCTTCTTGTGCCATCTGTCACAATCACAGTCTGAGGAGGTATCAGGCAGGAATCAACAAGAACACATTTCACATACTGACACCTCAAAGCTTTGGAGCTTATTTGCACTCATCCATCAGCCTGATTTGTTTACCCTGAATTTGTCTAGGCATGCTAAAAAGCTCTCTTTTCTAAAAATGTTTTGGAAGGAGAACTGACTAGGTAGCTGGAAACAAAAAAAGCAAACTTTAAGATGAAAACTTGCCTGGTTTACTAATTCAGTGCTAGACAAAACAGAACTCCTACAGTTAAGTCACAATTTGGGAAGAAACTTTGAGTATCATTTAAGGCAAGGCTACTGAAGAGAAGAGTCGTGTGGGTTTTCAACTTTATCAGACCAAATAAATCGTTCAGACCATAACACGGTACCAGCAGAAACCAAATCATGCCAAAACAGCGCATCTGTTCTTACAGATGCAAGTAAGAACATTGGTGTGAACATCAATGTTGTGTTTATCTCACAACTAAAACAGAAAAGACTACAGAAGTTACATTACCAACTGCAACATATAATGTTCAGATTTTCTGCTTACTTATTGAGTTGATATAATGAAATGTATTGTTCTATGTATTTTCAATAAAGACAAAAAAGGTTTTTAAAAAGTACTATTACAGAACACTGTTTATCTAACATCACCTTTAAAAAAGTTAAAAACATTAAAATTGGTGTGGCAAGTTAAGTAGATAACCTTTTGCTATGATACTGGGGGTTTTTTTACATCAGAGATGGTTTCCTTTAAAACACCCCCCCAAAATCCAAACCAATGACGTGTTTAAAAACTTTAAAATAAAATATGCATTCATTTATGATGTAGAAGTGGTGTTAACAAAACAATTCCCAAAAGACTCACTGTTTTTTACAAGACATTGCACACCCTACCAGCAAAGTACATCTGTTAACGGATAAGCGCCTACAGGAATGAGAGTACGGCCAGCAACCAGATACTCACCTGTTTGATACTGCCTAGACTCAGGTCTCCTTTTTTTCTTTGGTTTTTGCTTAGCCAGTCTCCCAAGTCCAGCTGACTCATCTATGTGCAAAAGAGCACTTGCAGTGCCATTCCGACTTTCAATGCCATCGTTATTATTACCTAACAAGACAAGTTAAAAAGTTACCTACCGTCATCACTCTACAGATTATTCGAGCAACATACTCTACAATAATAAAAAAAAGGGATTATAAACTGTTATCTGGACATTTAATCAAACCACGATGAGCTGCAAAACTTCTCTGTAACTTACGAATTCTGTTTGATATTATGAACCTGGAGCATTGGCCCTGTTAAACTGATTTTACAGGACTACACAATTTACAGGAACTAATGGTTTTACATTCCACAAAGAGCTCTCCTTTAAATGCAGTATTTTTTTTTGCATTTTTTTGATTGCTAATTATGCCCAAAATGTTTAACATCAGTAAACAATAGCATGTCACAATATTTACTGTGCCCGATTTTCTTCACAGTCCTGAAATATATGTGTGAGCTCCCATTCACTTCTGGACATCTGAATTCACCTGACTGAAGTTTCTCACACACCAAGTTTCAGAACTGGAACTGCGACCAAAGAATCATTCTGAACAGCCCATAAACTTTCACACAAAATACACTATTTACTATTTGCACACCTGATGCTTTAACACTTACAAATTCTTTTTACTGGGAACAGAAAGCATGCTCAATATTGTGTAACAGAAAGAGGCAAACAATCTTTGCCTTACAGAGCTTTGTGTTTAATACACAAATGGTATCACTGGATGTAAACCAATGAAAACTACAAGTAAATATATCTATATATTCAGGGAGGTATTTACTGGCAATCAGTTTACCATTGGTTAATTTGGTTTAACATTGGTAATTTAAGGGCATAACTAAATTTTAATAACGAATATTGTGGTTAAGTATTTACTTGAATCAGTAGAAGGCAACAGTTCCTAGAGAAAGCAGAGCACACAAATAAGACAGGAAGATTGAAGTGGAAGAAAGTGCAAGTTGCTCAATAGCTGTTCCCTTTGTAGAGTGCCGAGAATGAATATTCATGATTAATGTAAGAAGACTCAGAGCCAGGAAAGGCATATGCAGAGCCTAAAGAGTCTGATCTATATGCTAGCTCAAGTGTTGAGCAGCAAATGTGGCAAGTTGCAAAAGCTGAAAACACAAAGCCTTTTCACATCTTACATGTACAAAGTACACTTTGTAACAGGTGCATGAAGAGTCCTTCTAGAATGTAATGCAAAACAGGCCCCAAGCCTTTTTCTAATACTAGAATAAAATTGCAAAAACTTTCTGGAACATAAAGCACGGTGGGACCGGGTTTTGCTACAATACAGCAACAAAACAAATTTAACATTTTAAGATGCCATTGTTATCAGCTCTTAAACGTTCCTTAAGTGGAGAAGAGTTCTGAGAAGTGCAGATGACAAACCTCTACCATTTTCATGCCTTTATGCTTCATTATTTCTTCCCTTCCCCGCCACCTCTCACCTTGCATATTAGGTTCCTTACTGCTGACAATGCAATGACTCCACTGTTTCCCACATTCTTAAATCCTCCCTTCAATTCCATCTCTCTGTTCTTAATGCACTCTGCTCAATTTTCTCCTCCAAAATCACTGAATATTCAGTCTACAACTGTTGTTTTGAGTTCACTTAAATTCATTTTTAATTCCCACTCAACCTGGCTTCTGTACTTTCATTGCCACTGAAACTGTGCTCACCAGTATATGGCCAAAGATACGGCTCTGGGTGCACTACCATCCATCTCTTAAGCAATTTTTAACACACGCTGCTACCCGAAATCTTGCCCTCCCTTGACTTACATTCATGATTCCAGTCCCCATGGCATTCTCAGTATCTCCCTGCCATTTGTTTGCTGGCACTATCACCACAGTCCACACCATGCAGACATATAACCTAAGTTTTGTCCTCTACTCCATTATTTCTTCTGCTCCGTTTACTCAAAGTTTGTTTAGAGGGAGAACGGAGCAATACGGAACATTTTTAAGACAAGATTTTGGTCTATCAGCTTACTAAGTTTTGGAAATCAGTTTGTGCACTAGTTGATGCTCAGATACTAACATTCAAGGATTCCATTCTGCATGCTGGAAGTATTCTCAGGGTTCTGCTACAATTTTAAGATGTCTCCCTCCAGCTTTTTTTTCATTTATCAATTAATTATTTCCATTAGTGAAATCATGTATTTATATGTTCCTTCTAGAAAGCATTTAAATCAAGCTAGAGGTCAGCGTTGGATTCTACTGTTACACTGAATCTTATATATTCCCATCTGCTTTTTTTTCCCCCCAAAATAAAAATACTCAGTTCTATTCCCAAGCCATCTCTTACTGTGTCCTAAAACTGTGAAGGACAGATGTACACGAGATGCAATTTTTCAGCTGAAAGCCCTTCTACATCATGAGAGTATGAAGGAAAATGCCTGTTAAAATAGGAATAAGAAGCAGCCTGCCTTACAGCTTCTCTCTTCTCTTTTTAAGGCTCATTATGCCAAGACATCATTCTTACACTAAAACTAAAAACAAACACAAAAGCACAAATACTCCACTACCTTCCAAAATACAATCCCCAACATTTTGCTATAGACAGTGTCACCAGGAAGAATTATTTGAGTATTACCTACCATAAGCTGCTGCCCAAGCTATGGGCATGAAAGTTTTAATTTCAGTGTCATCAATTTGCTGTTCATGGGCCACTGCTGCATCCTCCTCTCCTACAATCACTTCCATATAAACCTCATCAGCTATTTCTGCAACATCTAAGAGAAAAAGTCAAGAAAAAATTAATAGGAACACTGCACTGTTGAAAGTGAAAATCCCTGTTCCCAAATGAAAGCCACCTACTTACTTAAGTCTTCATCTTCATGCTGAGAGTCATTTACAGTCATGTAAACCATTTTCTCCCTTGGAATACGAATACTGCTATTTTGATCAAGTAATCCAACTGCGTGGTCATTCTCTGGCTCGCTCTCCACAATGTCTACTGTGCCCCCTGATTAAGAAGACCAGAGCAAAATATTTTAAATGCGCTTTGTTCAAATTCTATGCTAAACCACAGAAAACTGAAAGTTTGTAGCTCTTTCAACATTTAGACCCACAGCTCTTTACAGATGACTGTACAGATGACCGCAGTCTCTAATTACGCAAAATTTCAGATGTCAGGTTGGAATATTTTACCTAAATCATCTTCTCCAGGATCTGCTTTGAATATATACACCTTGATGACTTCTGGACAAATGCCATCCACTTTACAAGAGCCACTTTCTGACTCTGCTTCCATGGTAATTTCAGCAGAACCTTCGTGTTCTATCTTACCAGCATCATCCACTACAAAAACAAGTTAATACAATTATCCAGTCATATACAGACAGACATGTATGAAAGTCTTTTATTACTTTATTACTCAAATTTGGAAGCAGTTTAAGATTACATTGTGATAAAGAACCTACCCATAAATATTTTTTTCATATCCTTGAAAACACCGACAATGAACACAGAAATAAATTCAAGCCATATCTTCTAGTTAAGGGGGAACTGCAGGAGTGCTGCAGTGATGTGACTAGAAGCATGAGCACCACAGCAAGCAATACTAATAGTGAAATAATAATCTGCAGTAAGATGGTGGTAGGAAGAAACTGCATGTTAGTACTTACTCTGTGGCATAATTTCATTTATTCTGACTGCTTTCTCCTTCACAACTAATAAGCTATTAAGTGTTTTTTTCAAAAGCATTATCTGTTGCTCAACCATGCACGCGGTACTATTTCTGCCAGTCAGACCTGGTTCCTTGCAAAACGGTGTTATTGGTGCTTGTTCAACTGACAAAAGAGAAAACCTACAGGAAGAAACCCCTCCACTTTTCTCATCCACTCAACAGCTGAGGGATTGAGCACAGGCTCAAAACTCTGCCCTGATGCTACAGCAGTGGTGAACCTATTCAACCTATTCAATGGATTGTTCATGGTGCCCTTACTGAAAGGGACTTGCACTGGATTTTATGCTGCAGCCCAATACCCTTACTATCATCTCAGATTTTGCTCTCTTCCTTTCAGAAGTGCACTGACACCACACTTCAGTTTGAATTGCCATAACTTGCCTAGGCCTCCCACATAAACATGGCTAACAGCCAGCTTTATGAGGAACATATTTCTGATTCTTAAGACATGCTCTACATTGGCATGCTCGCACACACACCATCTTACTTTACCAAGCGTGGGTTTTCAAGAAAAAAATGTTAAATATGCATTTAGAAAAATGAGATCCAGCATCTCAAGACCTTCAGAGAATCTCTCAATTTCAGAAGCCCCAGAAGTTTCTCGAGTGTGGAGATTATTTAAGAATTCTTAACATGATGGCATACTTTTTTAATTTGTGACTTTATTGTTCATAAAGTCACTTTTGGAGGCTGACATGGATACCTTCAATTCACAACACCAAGACATGAAATTTATACTACAGGAAGTGTAAGAACTGTCCCATAAATGCTGTAGAATTTTTACTACCACGCCTAGCACATACAAAATACTTAATAAAGTATGGTCACTTTACCAGCACTCATTAAACTACCCTCATAACTAAATCATAGCTTTACTACTCAGTAACTACAACTCTTCCATTTACTTTAAGATGTACTTTTTAAAAAAAGTTCAAAACATTGTATTATTTTCCTGCCATGAAGTCAATAAATTAGCCTTTAAATTAGATAAACTAGCACATGTTGTGTCTCACGTATCAAACACAACTGTATTTAAGTACAATTTCTCAATGAGGCTTCACTATTCACAAAGAAATATGAATAACATTAAATTATGAAGTACTAAAGTAAACTAGTCTATGTTTCTCCTCACCAAAAGAGCAGCAGAAAAAAAAAATTTAAATACTCTTATGCCAAATTCATGATCAATGGCCACTGTACAGAATGTTTCAAGCAGTACGATGTTTAAAAAATGATTGTGCGTCATGGGACAACATAACATCTTGTAGCTGAAACCCCAAAGTATTTCAAAAGTAAAAACCTTCAGATGTTCTTTTGAATCATATTAACAACATAGCTCCACAGTACGTATATTCAGTTATTGAGCAGACTTTCATAAATTCTTTGGCATACACATGAAATACCAAACATCACTGGAACTCTGACAAAAGGAAAACTTGCTTTTGTTCCTACACTCGATTTATAGTGTTGTTCTCTTTTAACTTGGCTGTTTCCAGCGTCACGCACGTGTACTTGGAAGGCTGTCAAATCAGTGCAGACTGATTTTACACCACTGAAGCCAAAGGGGAAGTCTGCCACCAAGCTCAACTGATGCTGGAACATACTCAAGGAAGGAAAATGATGGCTGAAGCAATCAGAGAGAAAACAAATCTATGTACACCATGTGAAACAGACTGGTTTCTTTTAACCAAAACAGTGTTTTTTACTTCCATACATACATGGAAGTATCCATTGATAACATTTACACAACAGAAGAATTCTAAATCTTAAAAATATGCTCCATTTACTCTTCAAAATAAATTCTCCAAGGTTCAAAGTCATCTTTTAAACAACATGAAAAAAAATAATCGTTACACAATTTAGAGTTTGTTTATCCCTGATTTTCCTCCACATTCAACAGTGTTTTATAAATGTAACACCTGGTTTAAATATTTTTAACAGTGCCATTAAAATGTAAGGTAATTGATGTGTAGGAATATTAGACCAACTTTTCTCATCCAAAAGGTAAAAAAATCACTCCTGACAGGTGGTAATACTTGAAAAACTAAAGTCCCTGAAGGGCTTGAAAAGTAACAGCATTTGCAGTATAGTAGCATACAGATAACAGGAAGAAAAGTAGGGTGGAAAGGAAAAGGTAGAAAAAAAGATAAAAATCAGAAGAAGAGACAAACAAGATGAAAGAGAATGGGTATCTATCACACACTGTATCATTTCCATGGTATTTTGTCCCATGGCTACATAAGCATTTATCTATACTGACTCACTGATGCTCTGGCAGCATTTATGAAATTTGATTTCTATTTAACACTTTCCCTACGTTTCTGCATTCTCCTCATACCTCAGTCTCACAATCAGAGAAAATGATATTCACAAATACTTCACTGATCAATGTTTGAAGTTGGAACTCTGATGACGTTTGAATTTTTCATTCGAATTCACAGCCCATCAAGGGATCCCACAAATACCATGCATGACTGATCTTCTCTCACATTGTTCCTCTTTGAAATTGCAAAAAAAAACCCCAAAACAAAACCACCACCCAAAAAACAACCCCCAAAGTACTTAAAAGTATTAATTAAGCTTGTAAGAGACCGCTTCCTTTCAAGTAGAGATGCTGGGCAGTTACTAACCACAAGTCACATGCTAGAAAAAAGTTCAGACTAGCATTATTCCCAATGCTATCATACCTTGTGCCTCCATTTAATGTAAATTGCAAGAATGCATTCTATGGCTTGCTTGCCGTCATTCTTTACAGACTTCACTGATGAGAGGAGCCTGACCTTTGCATACTATGAGCTGTAAGAAACAGCTAAAAAAAGGATGCATTTCTCCAATGTTGCAATAATTGCTTCCATATAAAGATAATGCTTGATTTTTTATTAAAGTACAAACAGATGAGAAAGGTGTCACAAAATATGAAAGACGTAGCATATTTAAAGCCTGTCTAGTTGCCATTTACATTACAAGGAAATCAACAAAAAGAGACCAACAGATAAAAAAAGGAATAAAGAGTAAACCAAAGAAATAAAAGATGCAGGCAACATTAACAACAGATCGTTTAATGTGTTCTATCATGATGGCAGCATTTGTCTCCTAAAAACGTTACATCTAATAAAAAAAACCCCATATAATGTCATAAACTGTAATATCCAACCAATAATTATCTCCTGTATCTTTACTCTCCCATTAAAACATCTCCAATGGCATTTCTGGGACAGAAACAAGCTCCTGTGCATTGATAATAAAAACAGTATTTAAAACCCAGCTGAGGCCAGTTTCCCCATAAAGGAGCATAAATGCCAGCCCCAGATCCTGCATTTGCTTAAATGGTACATCTTTTGTTTAACCATGACATGTACAGTTTACCGAATAAATTGTTTTTAGGTTTTTATATCCAATATTTAATGGATCAGCAGATACAGACTTTGTAGCCTTGCAGTCTTTTACTCCTAACTAGAAAAATGCAAATATCTGTAACTGTCTTTATTTTTGTAATGGTTTCCATAAGCTTTTACATTTATTCTTTCCTACTATTTCTCCTTTATGTGGCATTAAATGAGGAAGATAAAAGGATTGCAAAAGACAAAATTCACTTAGGCACTAAGAAACCTTCCATCTTGTTCAAGTATTTTAGCTCACTGCTAAATACACACTGAAAGAATTCTTACAAACACTCTAAGAAAAAGTTTGTCTCTACACCAGTTTAACAGATCTTAAAATCTGTCTATGGAGCAATTAGACAAGAATCATCTATTTTGTCAGCCTTTATGTTCCCAAATGATTCTCTTCGTTGCTAAAAAAATGTGTATCATGGGTACATGTCTGCTTACAAAATAAACAACCCTATTTAATCATTCCTAATGAAAAAGGCCACTAGTAACTATTCTGTTTTCTCTAAAATAGATTAAAAGCATGCTGTTCCCCAGACAGACTTTGTTATCTGTGATAGAAACATTTCACTTGTACTTCGCTTGATAGCAGAGAATTCCTAGTCCACCGAATAAGTTATTTTTACTGTCTAGTTATTTCTTAAATGGCAAAGCAGGTTTCTTAACCTGTTGAGAAAATAGAAATCTGTTCTATTTTGACTGTAAAGCCACTGCCATCACGCACGAGCAAGAGTATATCCTATGTATCTGAAGCTCCCCTCAGGGCGGCAGTCTGGCAGAGAACTTCCTGAGCTCCAAATGGATGTCTAACACTTCTGGTCCTGCTCTCCCCAGCACACAAATCAGACTAAGCTCTGAGGCATCCCTCAGCTCAAGGCAACCCTTATCTCCCTCACCTCTGATGGTGACCTCCTGAGCAGCCTTGGCTGCAACAGCTGTTGGTGCCATTCCAGTGGTCAGGCAGAGGCACTGCAGCAAGTTCTACCTCACAAAGAAATATGCGATTTCCTGCATATTTGAACCTCCAGGGAAAAAGAGGGAGGTATTTATTTATGCTAAAAAAGCAGATAAAAGCATTTTGTTTTCTTAACTAGAAGTCTACTGGATGAACCAATGAAGGCATGAACTTTATAGCTTTGTTGATCAGATCCATTGCATTCAACTAAAACATCCAACAAGGATGAGAAAAGATAGGTTTCACCTAGACCTATGGGAAGATGCAATCATTATTCTCTCTGAGTACCCGGGGTTCTGACTCCTGTAATGAAAAGTGTTAATTCAGATAAACAAAACAAACACGTCTAACTCAGAGCAAAAGTAAGAATATGGATGGACATAGCATGGCCCCTGTATTTGCAAACATCATTTAACTTCCTAAAACTGCAGCTTAAACTTTGTAAGGCTACCCTTCCCTCTCTCCAGACTCCCCTCACCAAACCTCCTTTGTGCCTTTAACTGCAATTGAATATGATTATAGCAGAATACAACTTCTTGTCTCATGCAACGAGTTCATGCGAGAGGATGCGTCTTTCTCCACCAAACTGGATAAACTCAGACAAGCAAAAATCTTAATTTCCATCTCATGGCCAGTGCAAGGCACTACTTTCTTTGGCTAGTACATGCTGGGGTGGGGGGTTGTTTTGACAAACACTAGCTAGTATCACTATTACTGTTTCACTTACGGACTAAAGATTTTCCCAGCCTTAAAATTTGCTACCAAATAAGTAGTACCAGTGTGAGCCAAAACACAATTTATCCTTTCCTGACCAAACTCATGAGCTGGCTTCTTATAGCATACATGAAAGAAAACCCGATTTATCCAACCTCCCTGAGTTCTTTTCAAGCTACTAACTAGTAGCAGTTTGCATTCTTTGTTGAATGAGTATCTGATTCTGCTCTGCCATAAATGCCCCAAACTGACCACGGACCAAAAAGGAAGCCTGAGGACAAAGACAAAGCATCCAAGAAAAATGATGAGTACATCAGAAGGTAAGTGATAAGCTGTGCCAAGAAACATTATCTTGGAAATTAAAAAAACAAAGGCATATCAATGCAGAAGCTAACTTAAATCTATATAGGAAAAGAAATATTAAAATACTGAGTTTATTGAAGCAAAGTCACAGAATGAAACCCACAGGGACTGTACTCTTTGAGAAGACAACCAGTCTGAAACCAAGAAAGAAGGTAGAAATACAACATTTAAAGAAGTACACATAGATTAGTAATTTCAAACCAGGTATTTTCAGGATAAAACTAAGAAAATTATCTTATTTTAAGAAAATCTATGTAGACTCAGTTCGTTACAAACAAACGCAGAAACCCTTAAAAAGAGAGCCACAAGACAGGAAGAAGATAGCAAAAAGATTTTGCCAGTAACTTCCACTGAAGAAAACAGACTGAAAAACCTATGACAGAAAGAACACAAAATGTCATCCCCTGCTTTGCAAGTGACTAGATAAAAGAAGACCAGCAAAAGCATCCTGAAGAACACAGTCTAGCTCCCAGATCTGGGAAGCAGCTACATTTGGCTACTGTAATGGCAGACAAAATTATATTCCAACATCTGCCCCTGCAGTTCAGGGAGGTTTGCCAGAATCCAGCAGAAATTTACAGGTTAGGATGAAAAATCAAAAACTAGGCTGATGTTACTACCTTTTAAAAACCACCCAACGCTAAGTGCAACTGAAGAATGGAGACAGTCAACAGATCAATAAACACATACACTGTTGATGCAAAAAAAAAAATATATGGAAATTAATTCAATTAATGTTTTCCATACAATGAAGAGACTATTTGGCAAGATAGTCTTTACTTGACAGAAAAGAACTAGACTCTGACTTCACAACCAGAAGAACTTGTTATGCAGGCTTTAAACACAGTAGGTGGTAATAGGGAACTTCCCTTTAAAATGAACTGTAGAACATACTTAACACTTTAACAACAAATAGAAAGAATGTATGTTTTGTAGCGTAATGATTGTTTTAAATGCTGGCTTACTTAAGGTTCTGAATCTAAACAAAATGTACTGCAAGACTATCAAAAGGTGTTTAATACTAAATAAAGTACGAAACTGCAGAGATACATGACTGAAAACAGAGAACACCCTGGCACAACCAACCAATTACACTCCTGTGTTTTCTGCCAGTTACCACCTGTTGAGGACTGGTACGTCTGAGAAGACTTCCCAGCCGGGTGGGTATTTTAGGGATCATGCAGTATGACATCTACCAAGATGTTCTCATTCAGCCACTGACAATGGTTGAATGGGACACGTATTTACCCACCCCTCTCACTTGAATTTACACAGACACAGTTTGCAAAGCGTTCCTATAACAACAGCCCCAGAGGCCTCGCTCTGCTGCCCCGTGCTGCAGGATGACAACCTGCAGGGGAAGGGTGAGCAGAGAGACAGGAGCAACAGCATTTTAAAGAGCTACATTCAGGGATAAGAAACAGGTAAGGATCACCACCAGAGTCGTTATGTAGTCAGGCCTCAATTATCCATAGGTGGATTATCTACTTTGTTGCCTAACTATGTTGCAGATGCAGAAGCATTTGAGATGCTTTCATCTGATCTAACTTGGGTCCAGAATCAGAAAGTTTATCTGTACCACAATGTACAGAGTGCATTTATTAGTTTGGATCAGTACTATTTCAGAGAGCAGCATCCCTGATCTATTTCACCTCAGTATGATCTCGCAGCTTAATTTTATAATATTTTGTGTTATCCATATTTTGCATTATCCCATTTCATTGTTTTCCCAGATAATAGAGAATTAACTGTACCTCATATAAACTCAAAACATGGCTGCACAAGGTTACTCAAGGAACTCAAGAGATGATAAATTAAGAAATGCAGTGATCCTAGGTAAGGAGAAGCAACATTAAAATCCGTAAGTACAGAATATAAAATTAAAACAAGTTATTATACATTTCAAAAAAGTGTCCAAAGGAAAAAAAAAAAGGGGGGAAAAAAAAGAAAAGGAAAAAAGGTAACCGAAGCAGAGCATGAAGTATGCCTCATCAATGGAGTAATTTAATGCCAGACAAAATTGAAGTGCCTGAAATAGCAATTAAACAAACCAGCCTAACGAAGCTTTTCTATTTCTACAACAAACAAATGTTCAGCAGCGACACTCTGATGTTCCTAGGTGCTGCACTGAGAAAGCATTATTATAAGTAACACGCTTAAAAGTAAGCTCTAGTTCGTACAAATGGATATTCTCAGTAGAAAAAGGATTGATGATATGCTCTGGTTTTTCTCCACCCCCTACTTTAAGTCTTTTGAAATATGATTCAAATGGATTGTGCCACTGTTCCTAAGGGAGATTAAGATATTCACGGTTGCTTCTCAGCTATGAGCAGCAATAGCTACTCTTTTTGTTAGCAGCATACCTCCGTCCTTTGCTTAATCAAGAGAAGAAAACACATCCTAGCAACAAAGAAAATCGTATTGTTGCCTGTATCTAACTATAAATGGGGTGGAAGGGGCGGGGGCTTAGCAAAAAACCAAGACAAGGATAACAAATTGTCATTTGGACTTCCAAAAAACAGGGTTTTTTACTTTCCCTTTTCCGTGAAATAATTTCTTCTTGTTTTCTTAATGTCTTGGCAGTAATCTTAGTAACCTGCATATACATGCGTTTTCAAACAATGTCACATTTATTTTCTTTCAGTTCTTACTAAGTATATGGCATTTAGTTTACTGGAATTCTTACTCTTTCATTCATATGCTATAAAATGCTACAGAAATAATTTATAATCAGACATGCATTTGCCAGAATTTCTGTTAGCTTCACCAGAATTTTTAGCTGGTACATGTTCCTAAAAATACCCCCAATTGAGTACATTTGTGAGATCCGCATTTCATTAAATAATACAGGAATTCTGGTTTTGGTACTGTTGTAAGCCCTCCCTCAGGTATTTCAAGCACCACCCAGGCCCATATCAAGAATTTCCATGGCTATACTCAGACACTTACAGGAAATCATAAGGTAATCTTCACAGTTGCCCTTCTCATCTTGATGTTCCACAGGGATTCCATTGGCATCGATCACTGCCTCTGATGCACAGTCTGCCACCAAGACTTCTTCAGAAACAACATCTGTTCCCAGCGTATCAGTGACAATATCTGCTTCTTCAACATTGTCATGAACTACATGTTCTACATGTCCAACTTCAGGTACATGCATTGACTCACTTGTCAGTACATGTTCTGGTATAGACATTGCTTCTGCTGTTATGTCAGAAGCCAAAACATCATCTGGGACAGTGCAATGAGCCAAAGAAACCTCTTCGGCTACGTCTGTGTCCAGCACTTGTTCAGGAATAATAACAGTTTCAGATACATCTGGCTCCTCCATGATATCTGGGCACTGAACATCCTCGATAACAACATCCTCAATGACATCTTGGATTACTACAGAATCTGGATCATCAGGAACGAAATTATGCACGGTTATATCTGAGTCGACTACATCTGAAACAAATACTGTTTCCTGTACTTCCACAACAATCTGATCTCCATCCATATGTCCTGCATCAGCTCCTGAAAAACATAATTAAAATAGCAGTTAAATTGTAAAACTAACTCAGGTGAAGTGGTTAATAATTGAAATTACTTCTTTTTTACTTCAACTTTTACACTAAGCTGCAATTTAGTAACACAGGTATAATAGCCTCTGAGCAATTAAGATAGGGAGATATACGGGGAGCTGATAAAGCAAGTCCTCAGTAGGTAACTAACTTAACTAATATGAACAATATTTTCTCTCCTAGAAAAGGTTACCAGTTTTTAGACTCTCCCTCAATATCCAAGCAACCATTACTTGACAGAACAGCCACTCATTCATATTGCTCTGAGTAATAAAAACAACTGGAAATCAAAAGTGACTACTCTATACAAAAGCATTGATGCAGCATAGCACTTTTAAGCAAAGACAAAATAAACGACAGTCAATAGCAACTAATGTGAACACTCTACATATCTACATATTATCTCCTGACAGACCTGTTGGATCAAAAAATGCATTTGGCTCGTGTGGCTGCAATTCAAGCCCATCTTCATCCATGGCCTTTAACTCTCATCAGTCACAGACTCTGTAGAAGGTAAAGAAGAAATGTTATTTAATTTGTATTATGGTATGAAGGTTGCCTCTGCCTGTACACTGAAAAGCAGAAATTTTGGGCGCATGGAAGTTAACAGATAACGCCTCTAGACTTTAAGTTGGACTAGATTTCACTGAAGGTACTTCTGTCTGGGATTACAGAAATACTACTCTAGAACACAAAAACATGCAGGGTCTGAATAAAAGGACTGTGAGCTCCAACACTCCAGATCCAGTTCTCAAAACCCTACAGTTCCATAAACACAGAAGCAGCTGGTAAAGTGATATGAAAATATTATTCCTTGTAATCTTACAAAGAAAAAAAACTTACGACAAAGCCAAGACAAGTTCACACTCAAGTCTTTTTTGGGTGGTGGGAAATACAGCATTGCCACATCAATAACGCTCAATAAGGTAAATTAAAGGTAGACAGCTAATAATCCAAAATGCACACAGCTTTTGATGTCCTCTGTGTTCATACTTGGGCAGTCAGGAGGAAGGTATTCCTATGTCACTTCAGGAAATCATCAACGTAAATTGCTTCTAGAACATAACACCATATGTTTTCAAACCCCAGATGCATGAGTATTTTCAAAAACTCCACCCCAAGACAAAGTACCTATTTGCTTTTGTATTAAAAAATATCACAAGTTCTCAAAAACTACCAAATGTTGTATTCTACCAAATTTCTTTGAACAGAATGTCAACATTTCTTCAATGCATAATAACAACTTAAGATTTCAATCTTCTTAACAAAAGAACCAAACAAGACCACCAAGTTAAAATATTTGCTAAAATCTGAAACTGCAATCTAAATTTTGCTGCTTACATATGTGCTTTATAGTTAGGATCAGGCAAACCTACTTGGGTAAAATGTGATCTAACATAAACTTGTACTGCTCCCTTGCATTTAATCCAACTAGTTTCCTAAACGCAGAACCAGCAAGAGGTAACAGAACGTTGTTACACGTTTCTGCTCATGTTTCTGTACAAGTGGAAGATGCGATTCTCCTTCCTCCAAACATTTTTTCACAGTGACAGGCAGAAATCTCCCCATTCCTGTGACACTTTCACAAAGGACCTAGAGAAAACATTTAAGATTCTGCCCAAGGTTTCCATAAGAATCATAACCTTTCCAAATTACATCAACTAACATTTACATTAATTAAGTCTTCATGGGGGAAACTGCTATACAAAAGTTAACAACTACTTCAAAACACAAACCTACAACTATGATGTGTAGCAAGTATTTTCTAGACTTCACCAATTTTCTAGCTAAACTTTTCTCAACTCTTCACAGCTAACCACCTAATTTACATATCAGAAAATTTATTTTTACAAGTTGAAGGAGAAATATAGCCAGAAATTGAGCTAGAGGAAAAGCAGCGGCAGTCTAATAATTTTCCAAGGGGTCCCACATTTGTGTGATGTTCAGTTGGAAGGTCCCTATATTTTAAAGACAGCTGCGCTAACAAAGCATTGTGGTGTCCAGCTGGTCATAAATCACCTCACAATTATTCTGACTGTCAAGCATTTATGTCAGAAGCACCCACTATTAACAGGAACAGCTCTTCACACAGATGCTTTTTTCAGAATCAAGAGCAGAAGAAAAGTGTTTCTCAGCCTCAGATACAAGACATAGCTTGACTGATGGCAATCAACTTCTGCCATGCCACAGAAACCAGAACAGAAAAACAAAGTTTCATACAGTCATTTAAGCAAGAATTATTCATACCCAAATTGGTTTACTTCCATCTATTCAGTATACACCTAGCCAGTCTATTACAAATGTCTTTCCTATTCATCTTGTCTGTGTTGTCTTCAGTTTAGTTTCTTCTGTTGCTTCTTCTCCAACTTCCTGTATGCCTGTACCTATATTATGTTCATTACCTCCTCACCCACTCATTTCATCTCTGCAGCTTCTAACTACAGCACACTCCCATCATTCACACCAAGCCATGCTACTCATCAATTTGTAGCAAAGATTGTATCAGCGACTCAGAGATTTGGGGGGGGGGGGAGGGGGGAGGGGATTAAGGGTTGACGGAAATAAATTGCCTCTATCCTTGGGCAACACACACCTAAGAAGCTAGCACTCGCTGTCCAGCTCTCTGGGAAAAGTCAAGCCACTGTTTCTGCCTGTGCTTTTGAGGACTGTATTATCATACCTATTAGCCTCTGATTGACTGGGACCCAACCAGCTTGAAGTGCCAGTTCACCACTAGCTACTGGAAGAATTGGCATTTGTTTTCTCTGCTTCCTGCTTTCATCACCCACCTAACCACCACTCCACCACAAATTCCTACTTATGATTCACCCATGTACTTTCTATATCCTCTCCCCAAATTTCTGTCTCTACGAGTGAGGCTCTCCACCATTGTCCATCTGTCTGTTCTCTTCACCACCGAGATACAGAGGCTGCCCCCACTACCTCCCAGCTTCCCAAAGGAGCCCACTGACACCATCTCTTCACTGATGCTCTCCGTGCTGCCCAGATTCCAGGCGACATGCTAAAACCAACGAATCTCTGTGGTCTTCATGACGGCGCAGTTTTATGAAGACGCTGCCACCAGCAGTGACAGCTCCGCAGACCTTCAACTGCACGGTCTTTTCAGCCACAGGGGTGTAATATGCTGCAAAGCGAAGGCTCAAGTTCTACACAAACTGAGCAAGTTTCCTGGGGACATGGGTTTTCAAAACTGAACCTAAGAAGGGACACGGATGTATGCTTTGGTACTTGTTCCAAAGAAGAAGAAAAAATACCCAATCCTTTCACTGTATGAGTTTCTTACTAAATAAGGTTTCTCACAACACGTTTTTGTACCCAGACCCAGCCAACAAATTTACGTACACAAATACCCGCTCCCGTGCGGGACTTTAAAAGTGCTCTGCTAGGGCACAGACCCCACCTCCACAGAAATTTTCTGCAGAAGAGTATGCAGGCATTTAAAACAGGATTTAATTAAATTGTCTAAAATTATAAAAGTGCCTAAATCAAAACCTGAAGCCCAAAAAGGCATCAAGGCATTTGTCCATGGATAGAAAAAAAAAACAAACCACCCCACACCCCAAAAATTTCCTGAAATCATCTCACATTTTGAGCATTCTAACCAGTAGATCAGAAAATATTGTGTTTCTTCCTGATTTGCTCTTCTGAGTAGCGGGCCAGCACAGGGGCCCAAGATTCAGCCAAAGTAAGATAAGTCACATGGTTCTGTACCAACCAGCAGCTCTGTGGTGAAGATATTGTGTGACATGAAAAATACCAGAGCTTCTTGTTGCGAGCACCACACCAAACACCTTCAAATTCCTTGGCAAGTGCCCTAAGCTCTGTGGTACCATAAGGCTAAGGAGCAATTCCAGCAGTTCATTTTCTGCAAGATTTCAAGGAGGGCAGAAAGTCTCCGTTCTTTCAAAATATTGCAGCCAACACTTACCTCAGGAGCAGATTCTGGCACTGAAGTAGACAGAATCAATTTTCAGTCCAGTTTGGGAACCCAAACTCTCAAAGAGAAGCAGGTGCCCAGCCGTTTCCCTACACTTGGTCCTTCACAACACCCAAATCTACATGGTTCTTTGTTCAAATTGGAAACTGCTCTTCTACCACTACAACAGAAAAAGCCTAGGCACTTAAAACCAGGGTTTATATTTCTAAAAGACCTAAGCATCTATACCTTTTACTTGGCTTGGGTCTATGTCAGCTTCACATGGATAGAGAATTAATACAACTCTGAAATACACCTAATTCTGTTTGTGAAGTTAGTTCTTACAAATTGATTTGTATCTATTTATTCAGAGACTTGGCTGGTTTTGGTTTTATGAAAGTCAAGGCGATATTTTCAAGTGAACGGACAGACAGAAATTATAGATTAATGGAAGAAATGGTATTAAGCTACTAGCAACAAAATAACCTCACAAAATAAAAATGGGTATTTTCCAAAAATCTCATCTTGAGTACAACCAGTCAAGAAAAGCAATGTAGACACTGCACTAGTCTTGCCACATTACAAATCCTTGACTCAATAGGCTTAGCAAGGTAATCAAAATGAAATAAAAATAAAGACAAGCTGCAACATTTTAAAGATAAAAGAACTTTAAAGTAGAGTTCCTTAGAAAAAAAGAGCTCTAATATGCCTCAGAAACCAACAAGTTTCTCTGCTCTCACCAAAAAAGGGGAAAATAGGAAAAAGAGAAAAAGCAGAAACCTCAGAAAAGTCATTCTTATGAAAAAGAAACACATAAGGTAGTCCTTTGCCTACTCCTAAAGAAAGAACAGTAAATCTGTTTATTTGGGGTCAGGGGCATAAACTAAACACCAACAGCAAAACTCTGACCCTTCCCAGAAAAAAACTCACAGCATAAACAGTAAAAATTCCCCACATCCAAGCCCCTGCTCCTACCCACGCTGAGATGACTTAGTGTACAACCATAACCAAGTTCCCATCGTGCCTTGCTACATCACATTAAAAACTGCAGCACGCCTTGCATGTCCCAATTGGGTTAGAGCCCCGAGCTACCCGAAGCTTCGCTGTGGTTATGAGACGACCACGGGTTCAGTCTACACTACTGCTGCAGTGTCACAACTCTCCCTACGTGACCCACTTATGGAGAATGCACTGTACACACATGCTCTCAATCACACACACATGAAAGGGTAAAAAAAAAAATACTCCTATAGCATCTAAATCCTATCTTAGAAATAACCCCCATGACTATTAGGTGAATAAACAGAAGAATAAAAACAATGTTACAAACGCGACAGTGTAATCATTTAGCTGTTTATTTCTTGATGCATCTCCCTCAGTTGTTGCAGGAGAAATCAGTACTGCTGTTTTGTCATTTTGTAAAAAATCTCAAATCTTTTTCTCTTTGTTGTAGTTCAGTGGCGTATTTGCAGAAATTGTTTTTAAAAAATGGGTTTTCTCCAGATTTCATAAGGATGTTGTGCGTCAGACACCACCTAAGCCAATTCTTAACGAAACCTAAATTGGGGAAATAACCAGTCCCGGGCGTCCCTTTGAAACTACTTTCCACTCAGCTGGGGGCCTCTGCAGGAGAGAGGATAGCCAGAGGGGAGGAGAAGCAGCCAGCACCAAGGGGGGGCCCAAGGGGGTTGGGGGGATGGGGTGGGGGGGGGGTGTGCGACTCCACACCCGGCTCCTCGCAGGGCGCCTCAGCGACGGAGGCCGAGGGCGAACCTCACACCGCTGCCCAGCCAGCACTGCCCAAACTGCCGCCTGGGAGAAAGGGAGAAGAGGAGATCGCGGGGCTGGCGCGCCGGGCACCGCGGCAGTGGGAGCACGGCTGGCAGCCTTGGCGCGGCCGTACAGGAAGCCGCCACGGGCCGGAAAGCGCCGAGATCCCCTGCGACTCGCTGGCTGGCAGGCGCCGAGGCAGGGAGGAGGGAGAGGCGGGGGAGAGGGGGGGGAGAAGCGGGGGTGGGGAGGCTACGGGCTCTCCCTCTCCGGAGCCTGCAGCCCGGCGCTGCGACGAGCGGGGCCAGGGGCTCCCCCCTCCGGCCCAGCCTGCGCGGAGGCACGGGCTATGGCGAGCGATTAATTCAAGATGGCGCCCGGCGCCCTCCGCCTTCCCCCCCCCCGCGCGCCGCCATTTTGTCTCCTCCTCCAGACACTCTCCGAACCCCCCTCGGCCGGGCCCGGGGCCTGGCACCAAGCTCTCCCGCCTCCCCCCGGGCCCGCAACCACCCCCCTTCGCTTCCACTCCCCTCACGCCGTCGCCCCCGCTGCCCAGGGCCGTGCTAGGCGCGTAGAACCCGCCGGCCCGGGCCTTGCGGCCCGCTCTTTTGCCGGAGCCCTGGCGCGGCCTAGCTGCGGCCTCCTCGGGGCCTGCGCTGCGGCCTGGTGCGGGCAGGGGAAGGCCCGAGCCGGGCCGGGCGGCGGGGCCCAGCCCCGGGGCTGCTTACCGTGCGGGTGGCGGGCGGCGGCGCTCGCCTCGGCGCGGCCTCTCTCAGCGCGACTGGGCCGAGCGCGGCGGCGGCGGCGGCGGCTGCGGCGGGGCGGGCGGGCGGGAGGGGAGGGAGGGGCCGAGCTCGGAGCTGAGTGGAAGCGGCCAAGCTCCCCGGGCCGGGCCCGCCGTCAGCACGTCACGTCACTGCCCGAGAGAGACCCAGGAAAAGGCGGAAGGGAGCGCACCGCCGCCGCTGCCCGCCGCCTCGGGCCAGCCGCCCGCCGGGGCCGGGGCCGCCGGGCAGGCCGGGGGCCGCGGCCGGGCGAGGCGAGCCGGCGCGGGTAGGGGGGGGTGGTGGTGGCGGCGGGCGGGGGGGGGGGGGGGGGGGGGAAGGCGCGGCGGCGCTCGGCTCCCTACGGCTCCTCCTGCCGCCGCAGCTCGGCCGCGAAGCGCCGCTCGGGGCTCGACGTGCGCCCCCGAAGCGAAGCGGCTGCCCCGGGGACCCCCCTCCCCTCCCGGCCCCTCCATGCTGGCGCCGCCCGGGCGAGCCTCCCCCGCCCTCCGCCTCCTGCTGCCGCCATCCCGCGGCGCCGGTCGCCAGGCCTGCGGACCAGGCCGGACCCGGCGCGGGGGGTGCGGACAGACGGGCTCCGTGCTCCCGTCGGCGTGTTTAACTCGCGTCTGCGCGCCGGGGGACGGGGGAGTGGAATTTTAGGGTGCGGAAACTCTGCGCTGGGACAGACGCCGGCCTTGGGCCGGGGCTGGCGTGGCCTTGGGTCACCCCGGCGCGGGGCGCGGCCACAAGTGGGAATTCCGGCGAGTAACGGCAACGCTGAAGCGGCGGGACTCGGTGTCGGGTCGGGGGGGGGGCGAAGTGGCAGGCGCAGCCGGAGCCCCAGCGTTCCACGTGGAAGGCGGCCCTTCCACGCGTGACAGGACGGCGCTCCCTGCGGCCGCTGGCACTGATGTAAGGGGCTGCCGCCGCGCCCGGCCCGCGCTGCCCCCCCGGGAACGGCAGTACATGGCGGGGGGACGGACACCCCTTTTGTCAGCGGTAGAAATTTTGAAATTCTGTGCTGTTGAAACCAATTGGCTAGGAGTCTTTTCTGGACCTTGTCCTGAAATTTCATCGGAATTTTTTTTTTTTTTTTTTTTAAAGGGAATTGCTGTCGATCCATGAAAGATACATCCTAAAGTTTTCAAGGCATCAGAAATTAGGTGCAATGAGTAACCTCATGGAGATGAGGTACATTCGATTTGGTTGGAGTTCTTGTGTAACTGTGAGGTCAGGGCTTGAGGAGGCTCCTTCATGTGCTGTTCTTACCGGTTAAGTAAACTGGAAGGAAATTGGCTGTTGCACTTATCAAATGATGCAGATATGACTTATCTGGCCATGAGCAGCATACACACACTGTTTATATTGCGAATGAGCCTTTGGGTTCAGCTTTGACTCAGCTTTAATTTTATGCACTAGTCTTTTCTATCTTTAATGCACAGGCTTAAAAAGTAATTTGGGTGATACTTGTAGTTTAGGTCAGTATAGCGTATGGTAAACATGTACGCTGCACCGTGCAAATTTTAACCATGATACTGAGAATGGAAGAGGAACTATAATACTTGAAAAGTGATTCCTTTTATTTATTGTAGTTAAACTTTTGTAGAGGCAGGCCAGACCTGTATTGCAGGAGAGGGTCCTAAAATATTTCCCTTTAAAAGAATTTCTGAGCTTGACTGTACATGTAATATTAATGTAAAATAGTCTTAAATAAATATGCTTATCAGGATGGAAGAGACCAAAGGAATGAGAGCGGAGAAAGATGATGGTGAATTCATAATGAACAGCAAGGTAGATCTAATATAGAAAAGTAAAAAATGGTCAAATTATTTGTTGGTTTTAATTATGCATTGATAAGGACCTTGGTTGGAACACATCTCTAATAAGCCTGTGTTATACAATGCTTTCATAGGAGCTAGGCCATTAAAATGATTAAGGGACTGGAGCATCTGGTATACGAGGAGAGGATGAGAGCTGAGACTGCTCAGCCCAGAGAGGAGAGGGCTCAGAGGGGATCTTACCCTTGTGTAAAAATACCCGATGAGGGCAAGTAAAGGCAGCATAGCCAGACTCTTCTCAGTGGTGTTCAGTGACAGGATGAGAGGCAATGGCACAAACTGGGAAATTCAATTTAAAAGTAAGAAAAAAATTTACTGTTTGTTCAAATAGGGGAAGTGGTTTCCCAGGGAGATTGTGGAGTCTCCATCTTTGGAGATACTCAAAACCCAACTGGACACAGCCCTGAGCAACCCGCTGTAGCTGACCATGCCCTGAGCAGGAGGCTTGGACTAGATGATCTGCAGAGGTACCTTCCAACTGAAACGATTCTATGATTTTTAAGCCAGTTTTTCCAACAAACATAAAGTGCATAGAAAATTATAGTGAACAGCAGGGTATCCTATATGGTCTTTGGTTCCAAGGACATTTTAATCAATCTGTCATTCACATAGGGAATGGAGGTCCAGAATACAGGGCCCCTCAAAGATTCAGGATATCCAAATGTCAGGTCATTGCAGGGTAAGACCTCAGAAAAGCTGTGATGCCATTGAAAGGCAAATGGCTAGATGTTTTGCGAAGACCTGCATCTTAACTTCTTGACTGGTTGGCCATTCACCCTGTCTGCATGTAACCATTCACCTTTATCCCCTTGTTCTTTACTGCTCAGGAGCCAGATAGCAGCAGCTTTTGAGTCATTAGAGAGACATTTTGCCCTGATGCAGCCATCACCTAAATGTTGTCCCCAGCCACTATTGGTTCCGCTAGAAGCACCCTGCTCTGATCAGGAACAGGGTAACTCCCATCGATGGAGCTGCCAGAAAGGAAGCCATGTTTACGGCTGATATTCACAGCCCGTTCTGCTCCCACAGCTAACGGAGGAGTCGGAGGGCAGAACGCACTTGAAAACTGCAGATAAAATAGGTATGCTTGCATCATAACAACATAGGTTAGCCTTTTTGCACAAATGTTTTTGTAACTTGCACTTTTTGGAGTGGAGTAGGCAAATGGTAAAAATACATTGTAACCAATAGGATTTCTAACCTTAATTAGTAATGAGGTTGGGTCAGATTTGATACACCAGAGACAGAATATAGCTTGTATGTAGAAGTTGATAGCTCAGTTGTTTGCAGTCCTGTGAACAGAACCCTTACTTTCCGACTGTCATTTTACCTGTGATCCAGTGTTTCTTTATGTTTTTCAATAGACCTTGTTTTAGCGTCACTCAGCAGTAGGTACCATGCTGTGTCTGACTTTGCCCTCACAAAAGCAAATGAAGCCGGTGGCTTTTGCTGAATCTCCTCTTAAAATTATAGTCATACTTAGCAGTATGACTAGCAGAGTTAGTTCTAAAGATACATGCTGGTAATTTCTTACTTGGGCACCTAATTATCACATTTGCTGTTATGATGTTATGATCAGGTTCCATCTAGGTAATCGTAAAAAGTTAGTGTGTCCTTCAGGTCATGAAAAACTGGTATGGCTGTAAGTCAGTATGGCTGATAATGTTTGCATCCATCTAATGAATAATTTATGTGTGAATAAATTCTAAAAATTAGTAAAGAGTTTTTTTCAGTCACAGTTCTTTCCTATTTATTTTGTGTCTTATTTAGTTCCCTTTCCAGGTACCGGCAACACGCTGAGCAGACAGCAGTGTGCTGAGTAACACTGCCAGATTTTTCAAGCTCTAGCTCCTCTACTGCTGACAGCCCTAGGTTATAATCATAGAATCATAGAATGGTTTGGGTTGGAAGGGACCTCAAAGATCATCTAGTTCCAACCCCCCTGCTGCAGGCAGGGACACCCTCCACTAGACCACATTGCCCAAAGCCCCATCCAACCTGGTCTTGAACACTTCCAGGGATGGGGCCTCCACAACCCCTCTGGGCAACCTGTTCCAGTGCCTCACCACTCTCACAGTGAAGAAAGATGCCAAGTTGAGGGTCATCAACCTTGTGTTGACTGGTTTGAAGGCCTTTAGGTAAAGATGTGTTTGCTTCTTGATCTAGTATGAAATTTGAGTTATTTTATCATCCAGTTACATTATCATGTTTCCTTTAGCAGTATCAATTTTTCAATATTGATGAACCTATCAACTGGTGATGAGTGGTCATTTTGAGTTGAATCAAGGTTACTCCACTGTACAGTAAACATCCTGAGTCTGCTGAAGTGATCTGTTCATGTTTTTCCTATGCAGCCACAGTGATGGAGGGAAATTAGAGGTTGAGTAGGAAAGGAAGTGTGTGTGGGGTGTTCTCATTTCTCCAAGAATAGTCTTCTGTTAATATATTTTCGTGGAAATTCTATGAATAATTTTTTTTGTCTCCCAGCTTCTGTTTGAAGCTTGTCTATAAAAGAAAATCCAAGGACCTAAAGTCTTCTGTAACTTTTTCTATTTTAGTTATTAATAATACTCCATATGCACCAATACTTACCTGCAATCATTTGATTAAAATGAATGACTAAGGAGGATTAACAAGATTACTTGTAACAATGGTAAAAAGATTTACTTTGTAACTGTAGTAGCTGCTAAGTTACTGAAAGGAAGAGTTGGAAAAAACATCATTTTAGCTGGCTGTGGTGCAGCTTTGCAAGTAACTTACACGTGAAGCAGGAGTTTGGTGTAGTTAAATACAAAAACTTGCAGATGTGATTCTGATGCAGTGCTTGTAATACTACTATTCACTAAACCATTTGTGATTTCCAGGAAAACTTAATTACCTTTATTAGTAGCATTCCAGCTATTAATCCAAGCAACCCATGATATGTGTCAAAGACTGCATGCATTTTAAAAAAACCCGTGGATTTCAAAAGAACCCAAACACCTGAGTATTTAGTATTCTTGTTTTCATACTGCTTGTATCACCACGAAGACTGCCCCTGACAAGAACTGGAGAGGAGAGAGAGCTTTGTTGTGTGTTAGCAGCAAGAGGTTTTAGCAAAAGTGTATTATTTCCATCAGTAGCTGAAAAAGGGGTGGTGGAATAAATGCTTCTGTTTTCCATGTGACAAAACCAGCAAAATGTGTTTGTAGTTCATGAGGATTAAATAAAGCAGTTTTCAGTCTACAAAGAACTCTGTGAAGTTTAAATTGTGAACTTTTGCTGGGATAGCTTTGCCAGGAAGGTCAGTTCCTGCATTAGAATTAATTTACTCAGGAAGAAAGGAGTGTGGCATAAAGCATGTCAACCAAAGCGGTGTTTTGTGGTATAAGGTGGAACTGTACTAGGACCATTTTTCATGCATTGTTTGGGACAGTTACACTGAAAAGGTATCCTTGTAAAAATACGTCCTAAAGTGAAGGAAGTATGAGGGATAAGCAGTCATTCAATTGATACTATTTAATCTGCAGGTCCAGATAACCCTGGAGTCTTAAAAGTGAACGTAACAAAGGAAAGGCTGTCAGACTAAAAGTCTGTTAGACCTCATAAGCTGTTTCTGGACAGTAATCAGTAGACAATGCCTAGTGAGAAGTTACAAGTATAGAGAAAATGTAGAGTGGTACATGCCTCAAAATACAGTCCTGCCTGTTTTTGTCAGAGGAGGTGGCTGGTCCATTTACAGTAATAAATGTAAATCTCAAAAGGCTTGAGCCATTTCAGAAAGAGTGATATCAGGGCTGGTTCCCGTTTGAGCAGGATGAGTCGGGTACTAATAAGCCAGCCCATCATCTTAAAGCCAGTCCTCAGCAAAATACTGGAAAACACAGGATTTCTTTGCTAAAGAGTAAAAGGACAGGAATATAATTAATACCGGTAAGCGTGGCTTAAGGAAAAAAGATCTTGGCAAACATACCGAGCTTCATTACTTGAGTAGGAGAGAAGCTTCAGCAAAAAATTAATCATGTAGATGGTGTAGACTTTGGTAACGTGCTTCATACTACACACCAGTGAGTCTCACTTAGTTTCAGTATAGTACCTTAAATGGCTTAAAAGCTGATGGACTGACAGATTCGAAGAAATAAGTAGCATTACAACAATAACCAAACAGCTGATTGTTCGTGGAAGTGGAGCCTTAGTTACAGTATCTGGCCCAACACTTCCATCTGTGGTCTAGAAGTCATCATGGTATTGCCACTGATTTTATTTGTGGCTGTGACAAAGATGCTGGAGTGAGTTAAGTACGGATGATGAGGAAAAGACGATAATGGAGAACAGTCACATGGACTGGATTGCTTTGTAAATGGAACCACTTAAATAGATTATGTCTTAATGTGTCCACATGCAAAATTGTGTATCTAGGATTAATGAATGCAAATTGTGTACCTAGAAGATATTACTGAATCCTGGAAACCAGAGACTTCAGAAGAGATTGAAGAGGTGCGATCACAAGACACTTTGAAAAGAGTCTGGTGTACCCATGGGACAGAAAGGGCTGTTTGGGGGTGCTAACACTGGAGTAGACAGAAATAGAGTTTGTGTCTGCTGGGTCCCCTTCTTTAAATAGATGAAAAACTGGAGAGGCCAGAGAGGATCATTCAGAGGCTTATAAAGTCTGGCTGTTTAATAACAATAGGAACAAAAAAATAGATACATGAATTATATAGTGCTTTCCTGGTAATGCAAAGTCATTTTAGTCTAGACAAAGACATAACTGAAATTGATAGCCAGAAGTTTAAACAAGATGGATTAAATTTAAAAATTTAGACTTGACTGTCCAAATGGTAAAAGGTGATCAACCATGAGCAAAACACAAGGGGCAGGATGGGTTCTCCTCCCCTTGATGCCTTCAGCTGAAATTTAATGGCTTATATGATAGAGAAATTCATCCTAGGCCATCTGTGGCAATTCTTCCCTGCCCTTTCAGAAGTGGAAGGAAGTACAGGTATCTAGAAGAATATAATAATTTCTTGAAGTCACAGTTTTTAGTATTCTGATATTTTCAGTTTAAGAATAGTTTCAAATCATTCCTTTTGCTCTAAGGCATGCCCAGGTCTAGTTGCTCTGTAGTGAACAGTAAAATCTTGCTTCTTTCTGTAGTCTCTGTAGGGCTGTTCAGAATTTCTAAAGAATTGTCCAGACATTCATTTGCTTTTGTAAGTTAAACTAATGTAATTACGCAATACAAACCTATGGGGACACTTAATTCCGTGGAGTCCTCTAGTGTCCATGCTGTGGTGCTTGCACTCAGCCAGCAGTGCCTGTTTCTCCCCTCTCTCCAGTCTCGGATATTACAGGATCGGTATTTCTAAATACTGCCAAGCTTTTTACTGGCGGACTGAGACCCTATTCCTGTTTTTCTTTGCTGACTGCTTTAGGAAAGTGTCTCTGTGGCCGCCCCAAGCAAATATTGCCACCATGTTGCCGTCACCAGCCCTTCATTACGTCCGGGCAACCACTTGGTCCTTCACCAAAAATGTTCCGGGCTACATGGTCTCAAGGGTTTCCATGCAGGACCTGGAAACATCCAGTGAAGAATGGGCTGCGACCCACAGAAGGAAATGTGTCAGAGATGATTTCATCCCAGCCACTGTGCCCAAAATGGGTCTGAAGAGGAGGTTCTTTAACTCCTTCCACTTGGTGCAAAAATTCTGGCAAGAAAACAGCTGCTGGAACCTCCTAAAGCAGCTTGGGTTATTGCTGCCTGCTGTGGCAGAGGCATGTGGCCATGCACAAAATCTGAGTGGATGAAGCAAAGTCCCTTGAAACTGCCTGCAGAGAAGTGAAGATGGCTCAAGTCATCTGGAATTGACAGGATGTTTTATCCACAGTATGAAGTGTTGAATCATATCATGGCCAAAGAACCAACATCATCAAATTCAGGGAAATCACAGCATAGGACAGATGGAGTGAGATAAGAAGGACACAAGATACCCCAAGGTGTGGAGTGATGTTAAGAGGAGTCAGGGCTTGGCATTCCTGCTGGACAGGGGAATGAGAGGAGTATGTGATTAATCTTTCTTGTGGGCAGGGGATCACAAGCCTATAAAACTGCCCGGATTTCACTATGCATATGTTATCCATAGGCACCAAAGGGCAAGTGCTTTATAATCTTGCATTCCTCTCCCAAGGCACGGTTCAGTTTGACTTTGATGGGCACTAAATTGGTCACAGGCTGCTCGCAAGTAGCGGCTTCCTTGTTCTCCAGGTGGCTCTGTTAGTTACCTGCCTCATTAAGGATGGGATAAAACCAGCATAGAACTCCAGGACGGTCACCTGCCATATCCCCTAGCTTCAGCAACTAGCAGTCCTGGATTTGCTGCATGACCTTCTCCCACCAGGCAGTATCCTTACCAACGGAGCTTGAGCACCAGCTGAGTGCTGCAGCTTGGTGTGCTCCCCGTCACCCTCCCTCGGGAGGCTGTGAAAGGGCTTTGACCCATACGTCCACACTTTTGCAATCACCTCTGGTCTTCAGGGTGCTCCTTGGAGAGACCTGAAGAGAGAACTGGCGTGGCGTTGGTGGGAAGCTTCACATAGTTTCTGGGAAATGAGGCTTGGAAGGCACAGCCTGGGCTTGGAAGGTGTCCGCAGCGCCCGGGTTTCGGGTAGCGTCTGGCCCGATGCTTGTCAGAACAAACTGCTGGGCCACTGAGACAGGCACCTTCCAGCCCATTGGTATGCAGCATGAAGCCACCGACTCTCTTCAACTCATGGAGCTTGTGTATTAGTACACAAAATTCTTTTGAAGAAATTGCCATTAAAAATGCATATCAAATAAACCAAAAGTCTTTCAAAGAAGGTTTTCATGGCATTAGAAAACATTTTCCCAAGTCCCAATGTAGACGTTGCTGAGATCTGTGTAACGCTGAAAAATAAGGTAGTAGAGGAAAATCTATGAAAGAAGCATGGCAACATGTTCATGTGGAGGAAGTTCATCATGATAAGGTTGGGATATTGAATAGCAAAGGAGTGGGAAATACACAGGCTGAATAATGAAACATGATCTGAGAATATCCTATTTGTCAGTGTTGCTTGGGGTCTGGAAAATAGATTTGGATTTAGACCATCTAATGGTTCCTACTTCTAAAAAAAGAGTAATTAAAAAATGAGTTCAGATATAGCAGCCTGACGACCAACTGACATGGTTTTTATTCTAGTAGTATTGTGCATCTTAGAGATCTGTGTGCAATGTAAAGACCCCCCTGGCTGGTTGGACCCAGAAGTGGAATGCGAAGGGCTCATGATCGGTTTGCCCGTGCTGTGCTATATGTGAGATAGTTGTGGAGACAGACCAGAGGAGGGTCCAGCTATTGACAGTCTTTCTTATGGTGGTGATATACAAAGTCAGTAAGTTTTAACTGACCTAATAGGTTTAAATTGGTGCATATGTTGTAAGGCCAATATGAAATCTCTACAGCTGTGTATCTCTCTTGGATAAGCTCTCTATTTAAAAATACTAGCAATGTGCACTATAGTGTCACTTATTTTGAAGCTGTCTGACATTTTGTGTTATACAGGTTTTTAGTTTGCCAGCTTTCACAAGTCTGAAATTTTCCATAAGGGGTGTTGGCCTCAAACTGAGTTTTTTGGGAAGTTTCCAGACACAGTTTTTTCAGCTGCCTGAGATCAAAATGCATTTTTTTTCCCCTTGTTTAAAAAAAATAAAAATTTTTAATTGAAAGGTTACAGGAAGAATAAAATTCTGAAAAAAGATCTTAGATTTAAATGGCAGGGTGGCCCCTGTGTTGAGCAGGGGTCCCTGGCATCCTGAGCTGACAAGTTCTTTGGCTGCATTAAAGTCTGTGAAATATCTTGGTTTACAAATATTCAGTAGACTTCTTAATACTTGGTTGTTTAAGTTAGGGTTTCACAGGCAATTTTATTTCTAGCACTTCCTTATTAAGTGCTGTGCAAGCTTAAAGGAATTTTTAATTGGGTAGGGAGGTTAATTATTTATTCTACAATTTCAAATAACATCCTCTTGGTTTAAACTCTCATTGTTTTCGGGGCGGGGAAGGTAAACAAACAAAAAAATCCAAGATTTAGCCTCTAATTCTGCAAGCTCACATTTCATTTGCCTTATTTGTCCATGAATCAAAGTTATCGCCTCCAGAGTTGTTGGTGGGTACATGTACTAAATGTGAAAGGATGAGGAAATATTCAACCCAATACATTGCTGGAAGTCGGCACTGGTAGATCTTGAAAAAGAAAGGCTAGACAAGATTCAAAGAGTTAAAAGGTATTTCTATTTTCTCTTCTTGGCTAAAAAAGTTGTAAATGGCCCCCAGGGATATTTGCTTCAGTGATTACTTCAGAATTGTATTTTGAAACAGGACTGCACCAGCCCCTCCCTGTTTCTCTAATAAATAGTTTAACAAGACAGCAAGACATTACAAACCCAATCATGACGTTGAGGGACAAACCTTCTTTTCAGTGAGATTTTAAAGTGAGGAACAAAATTTGCTGCTAGAGTAGCAGTAAAGACAACACTGATTTTTAGGGTTGGATTTGTTGGTTCAAAGCCATATCGTTTGCTCTCTTTCCAGCAAAATTCTTCCATAGCTACATTAACTGTGCTCGGGGTGAGCCCCGAGGCTACTTTGCAACCCTCCAGTGAAAGATCCTACATAAAAATGAAAAACGAGTTTGTCCGGCACAGATACGAGCAATCTCTTTTCTAATCTTTACGTAAAAACACATGTTGTGTGACTTGAAACTGTCCTTCAGGATTGGACCAACAGGACCCAAATTAAGAATGGAGCAAAAGTAAGAAGCAAAGCACAAATTAAATTCAAACTCCTAAAAGTAAAAGGTTCTCTGAAGAAGCCCCTTGTCTCTCCCTGTCCTCCCCTGACCAGACATACGGACTCCGTGGTCTGCTTCAATGGATAGGAGTTTGCGATCTGCTTAATACGTGCAGCAGCTTTTCAACAGTCTGTGTAAGCTACCAGGCTGCACTGGAGAGTCCATTTTTCTGTGACGTTAGGTGTCAAAACAGACGCCTTCCCGTCAAGCTCAAAATCCTTTCGAAGACAAACGTGAAGTTTTAACTGTAAAAATAAATTCCCAGCATAAACACACAAACTGGTAGAATAGCAACAGCGTGAAGTGGTAAGTAACGTAAAGGAAGAATTAGACCTTCAGGAAAATGGAAGTCGTTTAAGATCACAGTCTCCAAAACACTTAAAGCACAAGCTTACCGTTAAGCGCGTAATGGCCCCGCTGGTATTAACAGGAGAATTTGTGTGCCTAAAGCGTACACGTACGTGGTTTGCGGGGCTGTTTGCTGGCTCACCGTGTTTAACACACATACATCAGGCAACTAGGCAAGAGGGAAGAAGCCAAACCCACGTGGAGAATATGTGAACGCTTGCGATTGTTGTGGAGGGAGTAATTAATGCTCTCGTACCGTTTTTGGTGAAAAGTACAGCTCCATGGTAGATTTATAAAGGGTTACGCTGGATACAGTTACTGCCAAAGGAATAAATGGGAAAGAATTTAAAGAAAGAAAAATACTTTTTTGCTAAACTTTATGTTATCAGCAGGCTTTTGGCTGTAGCCAGGTAAAAGTACAAAAGAAAGAGTACGCTACTTCCGTATGCCCAACACTAGTCACCGAGGTAAAAAAAGCTTCTTTAATGAAAACTTGCAAAAAACGTGACTTAATTCTGTATGTAGTAGTTAGGACTACATTGCAAATGAAATATTTTGAGATTCATAATAGATTACATAGTCGAATAGATGATTAAGGAAAAAACAGGAAGAAAAATGAGTCAGAGAACCTTAAAGCACATTTGCAGGAGGAAATGCTTTTCAGGTCTTCATTGTAAGCTAAATACACTGAAATAACTAAACCTAGAATTGTGTAATGTTTGGCAGGGGAAGGGGCCTTCTAAATAAGATAATGAACCGTGTCTAGTATCTTAGGGTCCTTTTACAAATGTCCACAAAGAGACAATAAAGGTGCCCCCATTCATTTGAATCCTTAGAATTGTGGAACATGAGACTTAATTTGTGAATCTTATTTTTTTTTTTGCAAATGTACTGAAATATTAGAAAAAGTATACTAGGCTTTAGAAAGCAACTGCTTGAACTGGAAAGTTGGTATTTTATAAATGCATACCCTGAAATTTCTCAATGAAGCCTTCCTCAACACAAGTAAATATCTTATATATTAACATCATTTCAACTAAAACATTTTTACAATTTTCAGCCATGCTTGAGTATGATGTTCTAGTTCCTTGTATTTTAGAAGAGACATTGAAGAATATATATTTATTTAAATGTTTGAGGTAATTCCTTTGACAAAATTCCTGTTCCTTGGCACCAAAACTCTTTTGCCTATTCCTTCTTCGTCGCGCACTGCCCACATCAGGAGACTTGTTTGTTATTTAATCCTTTTGAGGTAAGAAAGGAGAATTTATTTATGTACTTGTATCCCTTAAATACAGTTTTTGACTGCCACAGCTGAAATATCATTCACTGCATACCAAAAATTCTCCACAATGTTAATTTTACCTGGGCTTAGCCTGGAAAGGTGTGAAACAAGCACTTTTACTATTCCAGTAAGATGGACTGGAGACGTACAGAAAATTACATGTGCACGTATAGCTGTAGCTTTACAGAAACAAGAGCAGCAATACAAAGCCAGAGCATATTTGTAATTTTAGCATCACGGTCAGTGAACATCAACTGCTAAGGCAGCTGTGCCAAAATTATTATGGCAGTGGAAAAACTGATGAATGACAAGTAGTGTGTCCATAGTCTGGGGACTGCAGTAAAAAGGCAACTGGATATAATCATGCATGCACAAGCGCCATCGTATGGTCAGGAGGTGACAGGCTCTGGAAACCAGCAGTTTGGGCAATGTATTCTTCTTGTGGTGGTGGTTAGACTAAAGGGAGGGCAGCTGTTTGAAGCTTTGTGAATGTTTAGCCCCGGCCTTGCAGCAAGAAGTGACCCGGAGTGGCAGGGGCAGGCACAGGTGGGGCATGGCGCTGGCGGAAGCACTGGGGGGAAACCAGCTGTGAACAGGATGAGGGCAGAAATTGAAATCTTACACACAGGCAATACTGAAGCTATCATCAACATGACTGAGCACGGAAAACCAGTAGAAACTCCTTTTCCAGCAGTGAGCTGGAAGGAACTTTTGGAGGTGATACGAAACTAATGCAACAAAAACATAATTTTAAAATGCTTTTGGCTTTTGTATATACTGGAACAAAATCAGCAAAGATGTTAATTGAAAATTGATGCTTCACCCCTTTAGAATAAAACCTGAGATTTGGCTGGAAATGGCATTTCCCCAAAACATACTGAAGTCTCAGAAATAATTACTGACGCAGCATCTTGACTTTTTACCGTTGCTCAAGATAATCTCCTTATTTGCATTAAATAAGCATGATGTATTACATCACGCTGCCTTCTTAAATACTGCAGTAATGCAGCCTGGCACAGCAATGTCTTCAGTCAGTATTGTATCCTCTAACAATGCTTTAATTCAACTACAGCCAATACAAAATATCATAGGATAGGTCAAACCTCCTTCTCTCTTGGACTGTTCAAAACCACTCAGTGCCCCAACCAGGAAAACAAGGTGAGACAGAGGCTAATGGAACGACTGTGGAACCAGCAGATCCACTAACCACCCCCCTCATTTTTTTCCCTCCACTGCAATTTATTTTGGGTAGTTTAAAGGAGTTCCCCGTAAGACACTGGGAGAGCACTTTTCTTGTGTCACAAACTACGAAACCACCCGCTCACCTGAATAGCAACCTCCTCCACCGTTAGGTGTATCTAACCTCTACAACAACAAACTTTATACATCACTATATAACCACAGGGGGCTGGTGATTTTGTAGAGCTTAAACTTTTAGGAACTAATCTTGCCTGTTAGAGCCAAGGTGGTTAAAGCAGCAATGTTTTTTGCCTTTATAGGTATGACTACAACTTTTCCTAAACTCTCTCCTTTTTAAGGTATACAGTGCAACAAATAAAACATCATCCTACATTTTTGTTGAGTCTAAGCCTACCCATCCTTTTAAGACTTTATATCTTTCTCAGTGTTCTATGGCTGTTTCTTCAAAGAATGAACCTCAATAAGCATCATGCACAAATACAAGCTCTTAGCTTTCTCTCTTTTCTGCATGACACCATTATTCTCTTTAGTTTCTGCACAGCCATGCACGGATCTTTTTCTAGTGAGGTAGTGGTATTTGTATGCAATAGAAGTATATGTACTAATGCCTTTGAGAAAACTTCAATATGAAATGAAGATAATGACTTTCTCCCCACATTTTCGTGAAACCAGAGCTTTGAAAGCCAACCTAGGGTGTCAACAGCAGCACCACAACTCTGGGAAATGTTCTCTTCATATAACCTTCCTCCTTATACAACCAACCAGAATGCAGATACTCCATACATACTCTCAGGTAAAGGTGCCTCCTTTTTTTAATTAGCTCACCAGAGTGATTCCTAAAAATAACGAAGCAGGAGAAACTGCCAGAATTTGGGGAAACACAGAGATGTTTTGGGTTTATTTCGTCCATCGTTGACTTGCATTTTGACTGCCTGGAATTACAATATTACAGTTACAGTATCACAGCTCAAGCTGCGTTACCAGTGTGAATTAATAGATCTATGGCACTGATATATGCACATAGGCTGGGATGTATTATTAGTTTAATGGAGCTAGAGTGCGGTCATACATATAAACCCTTAAGGTGCATTAGGTATCCGAGGAAACATGAAGGTTATTGTCTGGAGAAAGCAAAATACAATTTCCCACATTCCCTGTCACCTGAAACCTAGTAATAGAAACTTCATTTTAAATCCAAGCTCCCAACAGAAAAAGACTTTCATCTGCTTCTCTCCTTTCATTTCTTAAAAAAAAAAAAAAAAAAAATTTTTTAAACCCGTTCCATCATCTGATTCACTGTACATCTGTACAAGCACTGGAGCCGATACAACAGGTATGTAGAACAAGCATCCAGGAGCAGGACTAGGTAACTAACCTAGTTTAAGAATTTTAAGTGAGTGGTTTGCAGGGCAATACAGTATTTGTGATATGGATAAACCTAATGGGGAACTCTTTCTTAAGTAGCTTGTTTAATTTGAGCTAACCAGCCAAAAAGCATTACCAAACCTTGGTATGACAGCCAGCCAGTGCCTCTCATTAGTTTTAATACAGAACCAATCACAGGTTGATAAAAACAAAACAGGTTGTAGTTGTTAACAGACACTGGTCTGGCAGGTTTCTTAGACACCAGAAGTCTTTTGCAAAATATTTATTGAGGTGATATACTTTCCTCCCAGAGCGAGGAGGTACCACTATGCCAGCACCCTCCTAAAACCAGTTACCAAGTTCTGAGAGATAATTGGCAGAGTCAGTTACCTAAGGGTAGGTGCTGGCGCCATCCCACTGTATCCAGCTACCGCTCCAGCATGTGGTGAGTGCGAGAGCTGCCCATTCCACACTTGTGCCCTGGCTAGCCATCCCATTTGAAACGCAACCACACACTGATGTTCAGGAAGCTAAATCTGACCTATGGAGGGTAAAAAAATAAAAGAAAGTCATCACTCTGAAACAAATTCTTGGTAAAGTGAGAGAGCTTGCAAGTCATTTGTTACCATTTTCACTCTGGCCGAGAAAATCAAAGTAATTTTCAACTTCCTTAGGTTTACATGGTACCTCTCTCCCGTCATTCATCTAAACCTCAGCATCACAGTTCAGTGAATGCAGAGAGGGGGAACACAGACACATCTGCGGACAATACATTATGCTTACGCTGTCCATACGTGGCGCTCTGATGCTGCAGGGTCATGTGCTTCATGCATTCATTGAAGTCTCAAAATGTTCCTGTGATTCTTTACTCATGCCAGCAGAGTCAAAGCTTTCCAGTTAGAGGATATGTAACATTTTGGTGGCAAAAATGAACTTTGTGCTTTACCTGCCCCCCACCCCTGGTGTGATAGGATACATAGCACACTGTTTATGTCATATGTAAATCATGGCTCACACCTCAGACTACCAATCCATGCTCCTAACCTCCCTGCTTCGCTTGGGAAGGATCAGGAACAGACTCAGAGTCAGGCATGTGATTCTGTAACAACCATCCCACTCTTCAGCAACTCTCTTCTGCGTGACACAGCATACATGCATGAATAATGAACCCAAGTCCACCATCAGAAAAGGAGACCCGTTCAGAATATTAGAAACTGCCTTGAGAGAGGGCTGCAGCTGCTGAAAACCCCTAGCCCAGCCTGGAAGAGCCACTGTGAAAGCAGGCTGATGCAAGAACAGGCCAGAAGCAAAATTCACCACCCTGGCACTTCATTCCCTCTGTTCTCTCTTTAGTTCTCACCAGTTCCTCCACACAGTCAGAAAAATAAAGTATTACTTAACATTTCAGAGGAAACAAAGCCCTTTCATAAAGCATTTCTTAATGCTACTGGTAATACATACCTACCTAATAAATCTGAGATCAAACTACAGCAGTATCTAATCGTGTTTTAGATTAAGTAATGACTTAGGGCTATTTAGCTGGCAGGACATAAGGCTGGCTACTAATCCTAGCACTAGGACAATACTAGTACTTTGCATTTATTACCTACCCAAGTGAAGGAGTACATGAAGTGTTCTGGAAACATCATGGCACTTTTTATTTTTTAAACTGTAGATCAAGAGATTAAGGCCTAATCTCCAAGATATCTGGATGCCTAAAAATGCCTACAGGTGCTTAACAAATTTCTCAGAAGCATTTCAGCATGTCTGTATCATCAGACCCATATATTCAGTGCATTTACAAAGAACCCTTTTGACTGGATTTCACCCTGGTGGTGGTGTCATCCTGGCACTCTGTGGTAGCTTCCTTTCTCTTCTGTGCTCACCCTCATGCTCCCAAACTGGCTAAGACAGAAGTCTATCCAAGTTCCTGGAATTCAGTTACAGAAATGAGCTTTCAAAGCATGGAAGATGCAGTCTTTGAAGCAGACATATTTAAGACTGTATACCGGTCAAGTACTAGGAGAATCAGGAAGAACTATAGCTAACTCTTTTAAAAAGGAGAAGCACTACACAAAAATTAGTGTTTACTGTCAATGCCACGTGAGGTAGAAGTACTTTACAAACAGAGAAACTGAGTACAGGAATGTAGATGGAATAAGGCAAAAAAATACACTGTAAAAATGGGGAACAAAATTCAAATTGCTTCATCGAAGTCCATTTTCATGAGTGAAACAGTACTTACCTTCAAAACACCCTTGAAGATATTGAACATGACTGAAACCAGGCTTTGAAAATGAACACAGTACTTTGTATAAAAATATGGAAAGTAGCAGGACTTGCTAAATACTCTAGTATATAAAATACCTAGAACTATGTACATTAGTCCAAATGAAGAAGTTAAACCTAAATGGATGAAAGTATTAGCGCCCTACAGCAAGTTTATTACATTCTGTTTTCCCTCTGAGGAGTGTCATTCAGGCTAGCTAAGCAAAAATGGTTTTACACCTTTTTCCTCATTCTGAATTCCACACACCCCCCCGATCATTTCCTTCTACAGCCTTTCCCAGGTGTTTTACAGTTCAAGATCATAGCTAGTATTTGCTCAGTATACCTTTGAAATAAGTCATTTACTCTTAACGTATAAAGAGCCCTCAGGTCACTCACACAGAGTTCCATGATGAAAACCACCAATGTTTCAAATTAATCACATTCTTTTTGTAAATCCATTCTAAAATAAGGTAAAAACCAGTATTGCCAGTTCAGATCCAGTTTACTTGTAGTTTTTCTCTGGGGGTTTAATCAAAACTCCTTATAACAATAGAACTGACAAATGTAAGTCAGTCAACATTTAGATGAGATGTTAGAAAGAAATTCTTTACTGTGAGAGTGGTGAGGCACTGGAAGAGGTTGCCCAGAGAGGCTGTGGATGCCCCATGCCTGGAAGTGTTTAAGACCAGGTTGGATGGGGCTCTGGGCAACGTGGTCTAGTGGAGAGTGTCCCTGCCCATGGCAGGGGGGTTGGAACCAGATGATCTTTAAGGTCCCTTCCAACCCAAACCATTCTGTGATTCTATGAACATTGCCATCCTAATTAATGAAGTGTAATCCAGCTAGAACCCTAACCTCAGAACCATAAAAACTAAGGACAAAAGTTCTTGCTGTAAACAGCTGTCTAAACAAAACAAGATGTTGTGCACAAAGGGTACTAGTCTCCAAGGAGAGTTTGTTTTCTTTGTTTTTAATTCTTGTACTGGTTGAACAATCAGCACAGTCTTTTGTTACTCAGGAAAAAAAAATGTATTAATGAAAATAAGCAATATTTTATTTCAATACCAGATTTATGGTTTGTGTGTTACACTGGGGCTGGCTTGACTGATATTAAACAGATATGTCTGAACCACAAAATAACATAAATTAGACATGCCATGGGACATGTACAATTAATTTCTACTGAAATGTGGATAATTAAATCCACTTCTACGCCAATTCTTTTACACTTTTAATGGTGATAGTGACTAGTATTTTAGTAAGAGGGTAAAATTCAATCAAATGTACAAGGACAGCCATACAACTCACAGATAATGTTTGCACAGCTTCCACTTTCACTGTGAAAATATACCCCCTCCAAAATAGAAATAGGCACTTCATCTTTAAAAATGAAGCACTCTCTTTTGTTCTTCAGTCATCGTCAACAGTTGGCTTGATTGTCACTCCTCTTCTGATTTGACCCCAACCAATTAAACTGCAAAAAGAAAAACAGTTTATATTACTTTTAATAGCAGTCAGAAATATTGAGGATAAATCAACATCCTTCTGTCATTCCTATGCCTTCAGTTCTCACATTTTGAATTTTCTCCACCTCTCTGCCACCTAAAATATCCTACAAGATCTACGACTGGTTGGTTAGTGGAAACGGTAAAAAAGGATGAGGGACAGAGAACATTTCTATGTTCGTAATCAGCTAAGGATGTACCTTTGAACAGGAAGCTAAAAATCTGAAAGTGTTGTAACTGGTGCACTGTAAATCTATTCTCAGCTTGATCTATTCTCACCTCCGCTTGCAGTGCTGCATTACTTTCAAATAGAAAAGAAAATGTGAAAATTCAGACAAGATGACAGTAAGATTATAAACAGAGCTGTCATTCTTGACGAACATGTAACGTATAAAGGTAACTCAACTCTCAGGTAAGTTCTACTATTTATATTCAATAACATTAAGGACCCTTTTATAGGTCACTGTTGCCTCAGAAAAATATGCTTTTAAAAAGAAGATAACATTATGTCCATTTCCACACTGAGCAGGCAGTCCATGTTATTCGTACAACTGCCTTTAAAAAGCTTCCAATTTCTGGCAAGGAGATATTCAGGAACCACATGTGCATCTTGATTTACTTTGCTAAGCAGCAGAGCCTGTCTCTGGACACCAGAAAAGGAACTGAAGTGTATTAGCCCAGCACTTCCCACTTTTTGGGATTATATCCATAGGTTTTAATTAATCCACCTTTGAATTCATTGTTCTTTGGAATCACTAGTGTATCCTGTTTGTTTGGCCATTTGCTGTTTAACGTCTATGCTTCTATATATTTATTTGCTACTTCATACTTCCTGTTCATCTCGTTTTCTCACTTTCTTCCATCTTTTCAGTACTCCATTGCCTCAGGCTACCAGTTCCTTTTCACAGTACCAACCGTATGTTATCTTTACTCCAGCTGGATTTTATTATGCTGTTCTTCCCAGTTTGCCTCTTTTCCCTTTTCTCAACTTTCAGTTTCTTTATGTTGTCCCTTTGTCCTTTTAATACAGCACAGAAGGTGATTTTTTAATAACAGGATCTTTATAGCAGGCTGCCATTACTTGTCCACCCCATAAACCAGAGAGAAGTGGGCTTTTTGACAAAATTTGGTCATGTTTTTCAAGTGGGAAGTAATCTAGAGAAGTAACAAAACTCAGATTAAAATTTACACAGGCTGTCAGTCTATAGCTCAAAAAGTGTAATTTCCAATATAAATAGTTTCTCCTCTTCCTTTTGCTTTCCCTGCCTTAACTTGGGTCCTAGTCATCGTCTTTTTTTTTCTTCCTCTCTCTTTCTCTCATTTCCCTCCCTCCTGTTCAAGAGATGTTATATTTTCCTTGGGGTATTTTTCAGGGAATAATCTCTTTCCTGATTTGTCAGCTAGCTCCGAGACAGCAAGCACTGAATTCTCATCTACACTTTCCTGTTGACCTGAAAAAGAAACACACATCCATGGATATTTAAAGCTTGTTTTTTTTCCATACAGTAGGGACTTCTTGTATGAATGGCTACGTTCCCTTACACTTTCTCCTCATACTACAAAAGCTGTGCAGGGTCAATGAATCTAAATACCCTTATGATACTTATGTAGTCTTATGGAATGCGTAAACAGGTACGGTATGCATAATCATCTAAAGAGAAGTATGGCATCAAGCTTAAAGTGGATCATCAACAAATTCTGCTCATCATTTTCAGCCTCCAGATGCTTCCATTTTATAGTTCTAATTTGAATGGGTCAATCCAGTTGATACTTTTTTTTTTCCCCTCTTTGCTCATAGTACACAAAATACTTGAACCTTAGAATGTCCCTTCTCCATTCCCCGGCTATTACTTCAAGATTGTGCTAGAAGTTGCATACAGCTCCACAGGTTGAACATCACTGACTTAGGTGTGTATAAGACAAGCTTTGGCTCAGCATTACTAGAATTTTCAAACTGTGCTGCCAAGATAGTCTACTTTTAGCTCAGCTAAAGCATGGCTGTTCTGGCAAAAAACCACGAACCTCAGATGTTTCCTTGTCTTTTAAGTAATAGACATCTACGCACTATAATGCTGCTTTTAAGAGGCTAGAAATTAAATAAAACAAAACATCCCACAATAATGGTGTCAATGTTTTAGGAGAATCCAGAGGAATTTTTAAAACAGACATACAATTACCTATTCTAGAGCAAAATCAGATCCATGTATTTTTTTGTTAGCAATATAACAACAAGGTACTCTAGCAATTTAGCACTAACTTACCGCCAGTGTTTCTCAACTCTTCGACTCAGGGCAATTTTTTCTCCCACTTCTGTGCAGACTGGGTTAGTTAGCACAATCTTCCCCAAATCAGCTTTTACTGCACTGACTCTCCCTCCAGTAGATAAGGATCCTATGTTTACCATTAAAACTTCATTCTTCGATAATTTTTGCACCTGGAGACAGACATATAAAACTCTGAAACATAAGCTTTAGTACTTAAAAAATATACCACAGACAATATTGAGTATTGTCTACTACCTAGCTGCCACAAAAAGATATAGCTGAGAAATGCAGAAACTATAAATATCACACGAACCATGCACAACAGTGTCAGTGGATAAAGTTTATAGGTGAAAGGACAAATATGTAAATATGTTGTCCCTGTAGTACTGCAGGTTCTTGGTATGATATACTTTCTTGGGATTTCTCTGCGTTTTCTATGAAAGATACTGAAGACTGCACATACTGTATGAAAAGTGAAAACAGTCTCAGATAATGCTATAAACTGGAAAGTTATACCATAACAATAATCTGGATATTCTCATCTCCCTTAGGCCTACATACATCAAAATGATTTCTCAAAAAATAATTCATTTCACAGGATAAAGAGAGCACTGAAGCACTTAACTTACTGTTGCATGAAACAGTTTATAGATTTTAATGCTAACAGGGAAAACTAGGACCTTTTAGTTTGTGTAAAAAGGACCACAGAACATGAGACTGTGCTGTGCATCAAATTCAGTTTCTTTTCAACTAGAGTGTTTCAAAAATACTTAACTTCAAAATGTTCTTCAGAGAGAGGATCTACAAAAACCAGGTAAGTATTAAGTAGATCAGTACGTGTATAAAACTAATCATTGCACAAATGAATAGACCGATGGCAAAGGAAGACAACTATTGAGTATGTTTAGAAGAATACCTAACTCCAGGACACATAAATACTTAATGCTACTTTACACGACTCTGATATGAGTTCCTTCTCCTCTGAAAAGCATTCTTCTACAATATTTAAAAAACACGTAAGTTCAGTGACAAGTGTATATGAACAGGAAGACAAAACTACTAGGTAAGATCAAAGAATGCATATACTAATAAAACTTAGCACAAGAAGAGAAATCAGCAAAGACTGAAAAAGGAGTACAGACCTTTGCAGCTTTCTTGTCTCCTTCAGTGCGCACACCTAATAGTCGTCTCAGCAAGAAATAGGAAATTTCTAGCTCTGTAAATATTTCCGGCAGTGCTCCAACTGCACCAAGAACTTGGCCCACCATTCGGTCAGCCCGACACAAAGTTGGATCAATCTTAGTTCCAACACCTACAACACAAGGAAAGGCACAAGGAGTAACTGGAAGGTAGCTGTCACATGTATGTATTAAAATATTTGAAGGAGATCTAAAAACAACAAACTGAGAATGTGCTAGGAATTCCCTATTACCTGGACAGCACTTTCAGAATGTCAGCAAGACTGTGAGCTCTGTCTAAACAGACAAAAAAATATTCTACTGTTAAAGCCACTACAATTAACAATGCACTTTGATCTGCGTTGGCCAGTGACAGTCAAGAAAATTATTTATTTATTAAATGTCTAATTTTCACACCCATGCTGTCTCTCTTTACATACATGAATTATCTGAAATTGCTCATAGCCTTTTAGTTTACTACACTGAGATTAACTGTTGAATGAAACCAAGTGTTTTCAATAAGCATGAAGAAATAAATCTTTTCATTAGAGAATATTCTTACCTATAAGACCTCCTGGAGCAGCATATTGCAGATCATTGTGTTCGGCAAAGAGGGACACAATTTTGGAAAAGATCGGCTTGCACATGAGTTTTCCTTCACTGTCCTTGGACACAATGCCAGGCCGCACCTCAATTTCCTGACCCACCTAATTACAGCAGTGAAAAAGTGATTAACTGGTTGTTTCACAGGAACATAAAGCTAATTACTAGTCACAGATAAGACCTATTTATCCCAAGATCTACTATTTATACAAGGCTGTGGTTCTGGGCTATTGTAGAATTTCTAGGACTTCTGTTGCACCGTTTACTGCAAATTGAACAATGCTGAAAGCTCTGTGTCTTACAGCCAACGTAACAACTGATTTTCTCTTCAATACAATTTACAAAACTGCTTTAGCAAAGGGTATTTACCAGCTTTAATTCCAGTATTTAAATTTTAGTTTAATTTTTTAAAATGACATTTTATTTAGAAATGTTACAGCCCTGAGAAAAAAAGAGTTAATTCAATTGGTGTAACTGATCAGCATCAATAAACTGCAACACAAAGAAAATACAAATTGTATAAATGTTCAAAGATGTAGTTTGCTTTCCAGCCTAACAGAGCAACTTTTAAAGTTTCCATCTATTGACAGTATCCCACAAGGAAAATAAAAAAATCAAAATACACAGAATACTTAAATGGGGAAGTGGGACCTGTGGGAACCCACACACACTTCAGGGGTACCTTTAAAGTTCTTTTGGTCCCCTCTTTCCCCCCAGTAATTCAGCAAGTAAAAGTGATAGGACTGAAAAAATAAAAAAATAGCTCCCTCAATTTTTGTAAGCAATGAAATCAGTATAATTATTAGCAAAAGTTAAGGCTATGGTAACAACAGTACATATAAAAAATAAAAATCAGTGTTTCTTGTTCCAATATTTTCAAACTGGAAAATAAAATTGAAGCACAGAACGGATGGGTGCTATCCGACTGTATTCTAGTTTCAAACCCACTCAATTATAAACATTAATTTTGTACTAAGCATGCAAAAATTCTACTCATTATTATCATTACAAATATACAGACAAGAGAGGGAAAAGGTTACCTTTAAAACACCCTTTAGAATACTGCCACCAGCTACACCCCCCTTAAGGTCATCAACTTCACAGCCAGGCTTGTTGACATCAAAAGATCTAATTACTGAAAAGAATAGACCATAACCACATTTATATTTAAGATTAGTTTTTAAAAGCATTAGTGCCTTTCTTTAGCAATTCTTAATATTATTCTTAATAAGGTATACACATATTTCTAAATATTATAAAACATATTTTAGTGTTATCCCTGAATTATGATGAATATTTTATTCTGAATTTTTAAGTATATAGTTGATTTTGTTCTCAAAACCATTTAAGCTGCTCATATACATAAATGGCCTTTTAAATGGTTTCTGGATAGCAAAAATTAAGTTAAATATCAGTACCTGAAACACAATGCAATGATCAACTATATTAAAAAAGCCCCTTCAATATTCACAATGCCAACTGTGGATATTGTAACCTTGTTTTAATGCAGTCAGTTTTTATGCCTTCTGAACATGTATTTTATAGGTCTCCCATGTTTGGTGGTTTTTTTTGGGGGGGGGGGAGCAAACAAATGGATTCATTGTAGTGGAACTGAATTTTAAAATATTCTGGACAAAGCCTGAGACTTCCAGGAGACAGGACTCTAACACAGAAAATCTAACCAGGCTACCTGTCAGGTTTTCATGGAAATAATTTAATTTTCAAATTCAACAGTTTGTCAGCACTTCGTTAAATCAAATTTAAATTCATAGAAACTACAGGAATGTTTTAAGACATGGGTAAGTTTTTAATATTTATTGCATTTTAGTGCTGTCATACACATAGAATATGCAAAAACCCCAGCAATTACCTCAAATAGATTTAACTATAGCAATTAGCTATGAACAAACAAGACAGCTCTCAGAAAACATGCAAGTTTTAAAAGAAGAGCACACTAAATGCTCCTTTTAAATCTACCTCTTTAGAGAATTCAGCAACATGCTATTTCAAGTGTAGACACATATAGGAAATGGTTAGCCATGAAAGGCCAGACCTAAGCATTTACATACCAATAAGCCTTGGTTCAGATGTGAAGTCTCGCAAAGGGACTGGGATTTTCTTCACTATATACTCACAAACTACCTCAATGTTGTATTTCAGCTGTGCTGAGATTGGAATTATGGGAGCTCCTTCTGCAACTGTACCTAAAATAAAATCAGGTTCAACATCAAGCCTTAATATAGTATTTACAGCAACATGAGCAAGTGTTCTGTCATTGTTAAAAATACTAATGAATTTCAAGGCACATTTTATATGTATTTCCCAAAGCAGTGAGTACCAGAACATTTATCCTTCCCTTCAACATTTTAGCTCAAACCAGCCAGACCCGCTTTTCGAGGCAGTTGTGTTGTGTTTGGATAATGGTGTACTGAGAAGCTTTACAGTTGCTCTCTGAACATTGTGCAAGATAATCTTCTGCTCTAAGGGAGAATTCACTTCTTACATTGTGATCAGAATATTCTTAAGATAATTTCCATCTCAGTATTTGATACATCAGTATTAATTTTACGGTCAGATTTCATTGTGACGAACTAAAATTCCTATCAATTTTATGATCTATGTTTTTGTAGTTTTGCAATACAAATATATACATTGGAAAAATCCTAATTTTATGGAAGGATTTACATAGATATCAAGGCTTGTTAAATATTATTAGTTTTAATTACATCTATGTATGTTTCCTGCAATAACTCCAGTTTTTGCAAACAATTCCAAATTTACACATCAAGCCACTCTGACATAGCCATTATGAACAGCTTCTGTGAGGCAACAATTCTGAACTGGGAAAAAAAAAAAAAAAGGGACCCGTTGCTACTTTTGATGGTGACAATCTACCTCTGCAGCTTTTCATATACCCCAGCTAGAGCAGATAAGCAGGGAAAACAGTGGAAGCTCCTGGGAAAGATGAAGCTCAAAGCACTAGACTAAAGCTGAGCAGAACTTCATGGATAGAGTAGGATAAACCTTTCTGAACTAGACAGAGAGATGAGAGATCAATATTTTGTGATTAAAGTAACTAAGGCACTTATACCTACAAGGTGCCCCTAACAAATACTGCACTGCAGTAAAAATCACAGTACAATCTCTAGCAAAGAAACAATCCAAGAAGAGACAATAGCAAGAAGAAACCACAAATTCAGTGAAAGCTAGCAGACAAGAGCTATTGCTATTAGTTTTACACCAAGAGCTCTGACCAACAGCCATAACGCTACTGTACATAAGCAGTTGGAAACAGGTAAGAAGCACAACTCCAAAGGCCTATTTTTGAGATTAACAGACTATGTACACTGGCATCATCTAAGTAAGAGGAGCTTTTCTATAAACATATAGAAAACCACTATGTCCATGTCCCAACACTGAAAAATTTCCACCACTAACTGTATTTCTGCTGCTGAAAACTTACCTTGTACAAATGCAAGAATCTGTTCATACTGTTCTTTAGCCTGGCTCTCCTTCACTAAATCAATCTTATTCTGTAGAATCAAAATGTGTTTCAGTTTCATGATTTCTATAGCAGCTAGATGTTCTGAGGTCTGGGGTTGAGGGCATGACTCATTACCAGCTGAAAGAAGAAAAGTGACTACAATATAGAAACTATAAAGATAGACAAAACTCCTACAGTTATGACATCTACTTTCCATTGTATCTTTATAAAAATTTAAAAAAAAGTCACCTCTCAGTAAGCTACATGTGAAGCATCCAAGTCAATAAGCACCTAGTCTTCCCCAGAACGGCTGGCTGTAGCATCCACACTATATATGACAGATGAGAGGTTGCCAGAGTGATTCCCCCATTCTACTTGCTCCCGGTAGAAACGCACATCTAAAATTTCCGAAGACACTGACAGCTTACTTGGGTCTGCTTGATTTATTCCATCCTTTAGGTTTTCAGACATCAGACTGTCTAAATCAAGATAAATCTCCTGTACCTTGATTTTGCTTATATTCGTCTGGGTTTATTGTTTGCACTGAAGTTTGTGGACTCTCCTATATTGCAAAGGCTACAGATTTAAAGCAAACTGAAGCTTCACAGAAACTCAAAATGTACCTGTAGCTAATCTATTTCCATAAAATTACATAAATTTTACAGTAAATACTATACCACTACAAGGTTTCATCTTACCTAATTAATTTTCAATCAGTTGGGACAGCTACCAGACTAATGAGTATATATAGCAATTATTTTTTTTTAAACAGTTTGTTAGGGTACATTTTCATTGTAGCATCACTTTATTTTCTTTAACACATCTCAAAAGCATTCACTTGGCTTAGTCACCCTGCCCCAATAAATTTTAAAACCCATACAAAGTTGCTTCATGATATTAAAAGATAAAGCTCTCCTTTTGTGTAGCAATCATTACCTATCAACAGTAAAGCTGCATCCATTACTGCTGCACCGTTCAACATGGTAGCCATCAAAATATCATGCCCAGGACAATCCACAAAAGAGACATGCCTGTTGTAGAAGAAGGTTAAAAAGAAGTCCAAAAGCCAATTATCAACAATTTATCTGACTGATTTATTTAAGTAGCTAGGCAGACACCAAAGTTAGAAGTATCCTTAAAACAGAGAAACAAACATTTCAAGACAGACGCTGAGAAGTAATACCTTAAAAGTATTTTCAAAAAAGGTTCTAAAAGAACACAGAGAATACTGAACAGCTACTGAATAGTTTGTCTGAGTTTTAAGATTCAATATCATATACCCATACTAGATATTGCTTTAATATTTCACAAATTTACTTGTAAAACCTCAAACAAACAAACAAAAAACCCCACACCAACCAGGACTTATATCTTTTAAAAGACGCCTCACATTCTCCGATGTTAGAAAATTATGCGTCTTTAATTACGCAGTTATAATTGCACTTCACTTCAAAGATTTATCTACAGAGACAACGTTACAGCTCTTAGTTCCACCCTTACGATTTTATTGTGCAGATCATAATAGTCGATTCACTACATTCTTGCCTGAACCTATTCAGTGAAGAATCCTTGTTTCCTGGTAGCATGCCACCAAAAAGCAAGGGACTAAATTGCTGCTTCGCTAACAATGTTAGAAATCTAATGTAAGCAAATAAATAGTAAGACAAAGAATCCAAAGCCTTTAACCAATAGTTTAGCAATAGCTCCATGACTGTCACACTCCAACAAAAGTTACTGTTAGAACAAGTGCTCTACTGGGAATCTGATGAAAGGAAGGAAATACGTGATTACAGCACTATGTGTATTTTTTACATAAGCATGAACTAGGAATCTTGTCATACAGCAGTCTTTGTGCCTACCTTCATTTGAGCAACCACTGTAAAGACCCAAGTAACAACTGTTGTGGTTACTATGCTTGCGTAATAACCATGCTATGCTTTACTGGAAATGAAGTAAATAAAGAACACCCGGCCTCCAGTTAGAGGCCTGATCTCACATAAAGCGTCAGGCTTTCATATATTCAGTTTAAGAACTTTGAAAACTTTTCTGCCTCTAGGAAGAAAAAGTTTAACAAAGGTCACCTTCCAGAAAGGAATTTTAAAGATGCATTTGTGAGGCCCACATTAGTTCTCACTCTAGTGGCTTTAAAATACACTTATATTAATAGCAGGAAAAAAAAAAAAAAATCCACTTCAGAGTCCTGCAAATACCTGAGGACAGAAGACATAGTTGTGCTCTACGTGGACTGTGCATCACAACTAATAAAAACAAAGCCGTTTAGATGATACCTTAGATGAGGGGTGCCCAGCATCTAAGAACACGTAGTCTGCCATAACAATACATTCAGCTTGCAGCTCAATCCTGGCTATTTTCAGTTACGTAAAAGGAAGAAAACACAATTTATTCTATTCATTTTACAGCAGTTACCTGACGAGTTTAAAGTTCCCTTTGGTGCCAGGAATATCTGTAGGGAACTCATCTGGGGTACTACTTCCACAGGATCGGTAACATTCTGGCCGGGAACAGCTTGGGTCATCCAGCTTGTAAATCTGTAAGTAATTTTTAAAAATTGAGAAAAAGTTTAATTCATCAAGGGTTAGTTACTTACAAGCTTACATCCACCCTGAAATTTATTAGCAACATATTTGCTAAATTTATAGTAATGACTCACCTTTGCATTAGCATAACCCAGCTTGATTGTGATATTTCTTTCCAGTTCATTTTTAAATCTGACAGTATGAACTCCAGATATAGCTTTGACTACTGTCGACTTTCCATGGGCTACATGGCCAATTGTACCTGTGTTTTAAAAACAAAAGTTTGTTAATAAACTATTTTTTTAATTTTCTGCAATGTTCCATTACGATCAACACAATTACCCCAAACTCTCCATAGGCATTAAGTCCAGAGATCCCATCAGAAGCATGTATGGGTTTTATGATCATTTTTGCTAAAACAAACAAGATTCTAAACTGAGATCCCAATGGACAGAACTTTGCATTTTCATGAAATTAATTTCAATGCTTAATTTTAAGAGAAGATAAACTTTGCTTTAGCCACTATTCCCCACTTCATTCAATAGTATTCTTCAAGTAAAACTGGTGCTTTTCAAGTTAAAAGGGTATGACAAGACTCTTCTTGCACCTTGCTAAAATTTGTAATAAAACCACTGTATCACTGTCTGTTTCAGTAACAATTTCTTAAAAATGTTCTCACATAGGTACCACATGCTACTGCTTGAGCACTAGTCACATTAAGGCACCCCTCTTTTTTCAGAAGTTTGTTTTTACCTATATTAATTGTTGCTTGTCTGCTGATGACTTCTGGTGAAAGAGGCGTCAACTTGGTAACATCCTGTATGAGGGAGATGTTAGAATTTATTCTTCTTGTATCTAAATGTTTAGAGAGTACTATATGTATTTTCTTTAAAATTATCCAGTAGTTCTATTCAGCAAAATCCAACCGAGATCATTAAAATAATTCTAGATATGCATTCCAATCTCTTAAGTATATGAAATAGGATAAAAAGTGAACAAAATCCTGCTTGTAAATCAGTATAGGTTGTAAATCAAAACACTGGTTGTAAATCAGTATAGGCTGCAAGGTGTTAAAGATGGAAGTGAACAAACCAAAAAACCTCAAAAGAAGCTCTAACACACAAAACACCCCTTACCTATCCCCAAACTTACATTATGCAACAGGTAAATTCAAATTAATTTTCCATGGGCTACACAGTGACTTGCACCCATGTTTTACAAACAAAGGTTTGTCAATAGACAGTTGTTTAACTGGTATAAGGTTCCATTATAATCAATATATAATTACTACTAACACTTTGGAGTCAGTAGGTCCAGAGATTTCATTAGCGCCGTGGACTGAATTTTGGTTTGCTGTTTGTTTGGGTTTTGGGGGGGGGGTTGGGTTTTTTTCTTTCTTTTTTTTTTTTTAAACAGCTACTTTTTCCTCAAATACTGTTATTGCTGCTTTAGGTTCCAGACAAAAATTCTGCTGGCCTAAACAGACTGTTGCATGAACCTACTGGTAGCACCTGCCAAATCAAAACACTTACAAATACATTCCATATAGTTAAAAAGACAACTCTGAGTTATTTTGGGTTTTTTAAAGCTGTTTGTGCAAATACTGGACAAATGTTGAAAGCCACTGAAATGTTCCTCTGTACCATTTTTGAAACTGTTTACACAGTTAATTTCCATCTTGAACTGAATTCATATGGATGACCCGCTCAGATTAAGCAAAGAGTCACAATGCCAAAAGAGACCTCAGCGCAGGATAGGGTATACATATTTTGCTAAAATACAAATAACACACACACACATTTCCACTAAAGCATATATTGTTTACACTGTTACATGCAAGTACAATCAAATGTAAGCTCCCTCATTCTATTATTAAATATTACATGAATAAAATATTCAAGTTTAATACAAACCAAGTTTTGTCCACCTAACACAGGCAATTAAATTTCTATTTCTTGAAAACGACTACATGCACTGAAATCAACCATGGGAATATGACCTGCAGATGGCAGCATCTAGTAGGGTGATAAGCAGGTAAACATGATGCAAATCCCGTCATCAAAAGAATTGTTCCTGGTGCACACAATTATGCAAGCATGCAATTTTTTCCTCAAGACTGGTATAAGGCTAAGTTCAGCTATAAGCTCCAGTCAACTGTAAGCGTACAAGGACCAAATGAAAAAGTACAGAATAGACTTAAAAGTAATTCCCACTGACCTCCCAACTAGGCCTATCTGTGCTCTTTCTGACTGGTAAACGCTATGGTCAACAATGAAAGGAAGTAAAGAAACTTTCTGAAATTACTAAGATGCTTCACTACAGAATATCAACATGCTTAGCTATAGCACAAAAAGAATTCTTGTGCTCAAACCCCAAGAATCTCAAACATTATTACTGTAAAGACAAATAAGGTTTTCTAGATTGCTGAACACCAAAAGGCAGCAATAGGGTTTTCCACTGGTTTTGTCTGCATATATGTGCAATAAGTGAGACATTTAATAGGCAAGACTACCAAAGCAAGAGACCACTGCAACTGATTTTCTTGGTAGTCAAGAAAGTTTTCTCGGTAGACCAACCAAGATAGGGCTGGCAACCAATCCATCTAGCTCTCTGAGGAAACAGGGTGCCAGTTTATAGTTCTACTTCAGAGAGAGAAGAGCCTTTAATACCACTAAGCAGGACAGCCCTTACAAGGGAAAAACTGCACGTCTCCAGCGCTGTCTCACAAGAGCTTCACTCGCAAAGCCGGGACGCCAACCCCCCGAGCCTCGGACTCACCTCAACAGCAAGCGAAGCGCCTCACCCAGGCAACCCAAACCCGCTGCGACCAGCCTGACCTGCTCCCAGCGCCGCCGCTCTGCCCCGCGCCTACCTCCATCCACCCCTGCCCCCTGCCCCGGCGTGCTGCAACTCGCCCCCCCCCCCCCCAAAGCACCACGGCCTTCTGCGACCCCTCAGACCTCACCGGCCACAACGGCCGCGGCGGGGCCTGGAGGGAGGCACGGATCTCCTCAGCCTCCGAGCGCCGCCGCCACCACCCGCCCCCCCCCAACGGCCCGCCCGGCCGTCCCGGTCCCGACGCTCTCATCCGCTGCCCCTCGGTGTCCTCGCCCGCGGCCACCTGCCCCCGTCCCCTGGGCGCCCCGCGGACGGGTCTCACCAAGGTGGCGAGGTCCTGCCGGCTGAGGTGCGGCTGCCCCAGAGTCACTCCCGCCTCATCCCCCGCCATCTTGGCCCGAAAAGGAAGAGAGGAGACTCGCGCGGCCGCCTGACCCCCGGCTCCGCTCGGGGCCGCCGGCGCGCAGCCCGGCACCCGCCAGCCGGGGGACAGACGCCCGCCTCAGGGATCCGCCGCGCTGGGTTGTGCGAGGCCGCTGCCGGACCCGCCGCGGAGCGGGAGCGGCTCAGGCGCGCCGCGGGACAGGCTCGAGAAGGACCCCGGTCGCCCTCGCGCCGGGTGATGCAACCGGGCCTGCTGCAGCGGCCTCTCCGCGTGCGCCGGCTCCGCCAGAGATGCGTGCGCATGCGCGGGGCGGGGCTGCGGCGTCGGGAGGGCGCTTTGCGCCTGCCGCCGGGTAACGGTCGTGGCTTGAGGGTGGCGCGGGGCCGCTGAGGGGAGGCCCTGGGGCGGGGGGCTGATTGAAACGCACCGCTAGGCAGGACGTGTGGGTGGTCTTACAGCTTTCAGTCACTGCTGCTGGGACAGCCTGGGGAATCCGCGCTTCTAAGTATTCCTGCGGAAAGGGGATTGCCTTTTTTCTTTACGACAGGCCGGTTCGGCCCGCGGTTACTCTGTGCTAGTGCTGTGTATGCTGCATATGTAAAATACTGCCGTTGCTTCGGTAGGGTGATCAGGATGGGGACCTGGTTCGGTTCAAAGATAGGCCTAAAAAAGATTTGTCCTATGTTTATGTTTTATGCATATGTAACGGCATGATAATGTAGGTTTATTTGGGGCAGCAAGTGGGTGTGATGCAGAAAGGAAGATGGGGGTAAAATTGAAGCAAGATGTGCTTGTGTATACTGGAAATGAGCATATCTAATTGGATGCCTGATCAGCTTATCTGCTTGAACAGTAAAATGTCACTCTGCATATGTTGGTAATCTTTGCTGGGCATCAGCCTGATAAGATTTTGAATTTCAACCTTTCTCTTGTTACTGCCTTTTGTAGGCTGAGTGCTTAGTGTTAGGGAGACCATATGGATATAAGACCCTACCCCAAGACATGAACAGCTTGAATCTTTTGTACCAAGCAGCTAAAACCCCCACCAAATGTGTGCTGTTTTCAGAGTTGGGTATGTCATAAATGCTTTAAAAATGGAATTAAAATCCCTGAGCCAGTGATGAGAGTCAGTTTAGAGGTTCAACACAGACCAAAGGCCACAAACCAAACAGAGACCAAATTCACAACCCTCCCCTGTAGGAAACTGAATTGACTTCTTCACAGAAACTTCTTAAAGGCATAGAGGATATTGCTACTAACAGGATTTCTTCTATGAGGAGAGAAACAGGTTTCAATGTAAGTAACCAATTGTGTCAAATACATGCACATTCATCAACAGTGGCTTTGCCTGCTGGAAAATGCGGCGGTTCTCAGATTTTGCCTGGCTAACTGCTTGGGTCCAAAAAAAAAAACAAAAACACAACAACCAAACCAAACAGGTTTAGAGCGCACAACCATGTGACTGAAATGCGATGCTGGAAATCTGTACAAAACTGGTATGCCTGGTTTAACAATGCTTGTAACCTCCCACTTTTGCAAATACTACTATTTCCATTCTTTCCTGATACAAGAGTTAGAGAGTGAGTTCTGCTGGATATACCTAGAACAAATACATTGCCAGCATTCTTGTTTTGAAGGAATGAATATGAGAATGTGGTGAGAAACTTTACAGTACATATAATGCTGTGGGCAATGACAAAATATATTTTGTCTTGCAACCCAATAATTTTCCATACTGGTCTGGAAAATAAATTTTCATATCTAATCTTTCATCTGGCCACATGATGTTTTCAATTTTGTATAAAATATCTCACTTCTGCGAAAAACAATAGATGCTTATGACTGAGATACACAAGGTATAGTGGGAACATGATGCAATACTTGGTTGTAGTTGCCTCGACGTCCAGGCACATTTAATCACATTTTTATGAAAATGAACTGAAAATACTAGACTCTGTAGCTACTTAGCCGTTTAAATTATACAATAATGTAGTGCAATGTAAAATTATGGAAACAGTTTTTGTCACATTTGCAGCAGCCTTTAGAAAGGATTTAATCCTTGCCAAGAACCCTGTCAGGAGTCTGGAAAAAAATACACAAACTGTTGCTCCTATTTTAACAATGAGATTATACATTTAACGTATTATGAGATAGTCTTGGTACTTTGATTCACTATATTTGGGAATATTTGAAGTATGATGAAAAAACAGAAAAGTCTAAAGACTGCAAATGTCAAAGTAGGTAAAAACATTTCTAGAAGTTGTCAAGTGTATTATAAATATACATAAATTAATATTTAAAATTATCAAACAAAATGGTAAATAATCTATTAATGTAACTCAAAGGTATATGTCCAGAATTTTATTAATTGCAATAATCTCATTTAAGCCAGTGGGAATGACTTAGTACAGATGCCTGAATCAGAGGGGTCTGCCCAAATCTGTACATAAATTAATATTAACCAAGGTAATGTTGATAGCACTGGTCATTGCCGAGGGCTCAAATTTAACAGTCTAACATTTTTATTTAGGAAACTAGAATTGAGGTGTTTCTAATATATTTTGATTTTTCAATAGAAGCAAATTGTCCAATGAAAAGGAGATGTGGGGATTCTTTCAAATGTTGAGAATAAGTGTGTCAAAGCTATTGGGCTTTTTTTTTTTTTTTTCCCCCCTAGGTTTGAGGTCATCTTCTGTGGCAGTGTGTAGGAGAGACCTGAAGATCATCTTACGCCTCAGCTTGCCGCAAACTGCAAACAGCAAAATGACAGTCAGGTAAAACCAAGAGAGTCCTGCTAGCTTTTTCCATGCTCACTGACCTATGAAGGTCAAAAGTTTGAAGAGGGCAGAAGGATGCATCAAGTTTTGTTTGTATCATCGCTGTGTATGAGAAACTTACTTTTTACTCCAGTTTTTCTTTGCTGATGCACAAGATGCGAGTGCGTACGTGCTTGGTGCAGCAGAAGATATATCGCACGAATAAGGAAGGGGAAGAACGTCTTTCCTTTCAGACTTAGGCAGCAGGAACGGTAGCTCTCTTGGCAGAGTCAGTACATAAAGGTTGGTTGTTTCACCATAAGCACACAAGTAACAGGTTTTCAAACAGTGGCTGGGGGAGATGGGGCAAATTTACTGCATGAGGAAGTGGATGGGGTGGAATAGTATGGTTTTCCAACGCTGTTGGGATGAAGGAGTGAATGGGAGCAGGTTGATTGTAGTGTGGAATAAGTAGGCTGTGAGGGAGCAGTAGGAGGGCAGGGTGGGAATGGCAGTGGGAAGTCTTTTGTGAAGCAGTGCATGCAATAGCTGGTTCATTGTGTGAAGCTGTGAAAGGTGGGAAGGACATTCAGCTTGGGGGTGGCAGCTATAGAGGAGGTACACTCTTGTTTTATAAATCAAGAATGGGATGGGGGTGGTAATGTGAGACTGAAAATAGGCAGCAAAGGGGAGAGGAATGGCAATAAACAGGGAGAGGATGGCAGCATGCGGCCCGCTATTTAAAGCGGTCAGTGACACAGAAGGTGACGGGGAGGTACGTAGCAGGTGGCATGTGGTTTGGGGGTGTCAGTGGCAAACCAAAGGTCTGCGTAGTTTAGTTCACCTCTTACAATAAAGTCACAGTTTCCCAGGCAAAGGCAAGGTAAAGTAGGGAGGCGATGTTTGTGCTAAGGCAAAGCCCTGTCCATCCCACGCTAAGCTGCAGTTCCCCGTGGGCTGCGTGCAGTTTGTTGCTCGAGGGCAGCTACACTGAGCGCCTGTGTCTGGTGGCCCTGACCCGCTGGGCTCTGGTGACCCGGTTCCCACGCCGGCTGGCAAGGCTGGCTGTAGGAGAGGGGAGCTGGGATCAGCAGGCAGCACCGGCAGCTGGCCAGGTGTCCGGGGAGGAGTTCAGCAAGCTCCTAACAGGAGTTGCGTTTGCCCGGGGTGGGTTTCAGCTCAACGCCCCGCGGGGCTGCTGCCCAAGAAAACCCAGAGCTGCAGAAGCGTTGGGGAAAAGGACTGCGGTTCACAGCGGGACCCGGCCCGGCGGGAGAGGGGTGGAAGGGAACAACGCACCCTCGGAGCCACCAAAAGCGGCCGTTGTGGATGAGCGTCCTCCCAAGCTAGACGCAGATGATGGTTCTTGGTACCGCTTTCCCAAGCCCCAGCCGTGCGCGGCCTCCGCTAGGCTCCGGTAAGGGGCTCCTCTCCCTGGGGCGCGCCCGGTCTCCCCGCGGCCGCCGGGGTGTGGACCGGCGGGGCCAGGGCCGGCCCGGCGCCTTGCTGACACTAGAAGGGGCAGGGAGGTGCCGGTGGGAGAGGGCCCACCGCCGGGCGCGGGGCGGGGGGTTGGCGAGCGGGGCCGGGCCGGGCCGAGCCGAGCCGCCCCGAGGCGGGGGCGCGGCGGTGGCGGTTTGCCGCCCCGGGCGCGCCCCCCCGCGCTGTCCGCCGGGCCCGCAGGTGGCGGCGGAAGTGACGGCCGGCACCGGGTGCCTGTCGCGGGGGAAGATGGCGCCTGCGGCCGTGCTAGGCAGCGCAGAAGGTAAACAAGTGTAAGCGGCGGGGGTGCGGGCGGGAGCGGCAGGGCCCTCGGGGGCGAGGCCAGGCCAGGCAGGGCCGGGAGTGCCGGTGACCGGGCGGCGCGGCACGGCGGGGGGCGGCTCCCCACCTCCCCCTGAGCACGGACCGCGGGGAGGAGGGAGCCCAGAATCCCCCCTTCTTCCTCCTCCGCCGCCGCCTCCTCCTCCTCCTGGCTTTGCCTCAGCCATTGCCCCTCTCTTCAGCCCCCCGGCGCCTCCCTCCGCCGCCACCGCCGCCCCCGGCTTTATGTTACACAGAGGCCCCCCTCTCCGCCGGTCCAGCGGGAGGAGCCGCGTCTTCAGCGCCGCCGCTGCCGAGAGGTAGGTGAAGCCGCCGCCGGGGTCCTCCGGGCCTTCCCGCCGCTGTCTTCCCCCACAGAGTGCGGCCCTGGTCCCTTCCTGGCCTTCAGGGACCCGCCGCCGGTGGAGGCAGGCGCGGGCAGGGGACTTGGGTGCCCGCTGGGGTTGGGGGCGGCGGCGGGAGGCAGACTGTAGCGGGGTGGCGGGCATGGCCGGGCCGAGCCGGGCGGGCGGGCGCCGTGAAAACCTCGAGTGCCCACGGGGCGGGGGGTCGCGGCCCTGGGCCGGGCGCCGCAGGCTCCTGCGGCCGCACGTTTCTAACTCCGAGCCCGCCTGCCCCGTTCGTCGGGGAGCTCGGCCTGCGAGCTTTCGCGTACAGCGGGGCGCTGCTAAACGTGCCGAGCAGACTAACTGAAGTAGGTCATCCGAGTTCCTACTTCAAAAATGGCTATTTCACGATCAGTGACGTCGGGGGAGAAAAAAGTAACTGAGCAGAACGAGTACAGAACGAGTAGACTGCCGCTTAGGAGTGTACTGAAGCTTTGACCTATTTGGTAAATACTTAAATGTCGCTTAAAAAATTAAAGTTCCTGGTTGGTTTAGTTTTGGTTTGGTTTTGGTTTTTTGTTTGGTTTGTTTGGGCTTTTACCCCCTCCTTTAGAAGAAAAATAGGGAAACCATAAAGCTGTTACTGGATAAAAGGGCAGAACTACTGAAGTCTGGCTTCCCATTGACTTCTTTGTTGTGTATACTCGTCCCTAAGATAATAACCCAGCTCTTTCACCACCATTGCCCCAGTTCACACTCCGATGCCCTCGGCATACCACCATGTGCCATCATCGTTTCTGTCTTTTTTCCTTCCAACGCCTAGCCAACGTGTTTAATTTCTTCCACATGTCCTATAAACTTTCCCACTGTCACTCATCTCCTTTCACTTTCCTTAATTATAGCCTATGGCTGGTTTGGATCTACACATGTGTTGATTTGCCTTTCAGCAAGTAAAGCAGAACAGATAACTGTTGAGCTCACACTGGAGACACCATATCTTTTTCATTTATCTAGCTGCCAATTTGGGGAAAATTCGTAGAAATTGAATATGTTTGAGATTTTTGTCTTTCTGGCAAATGACGTTGACATTTGGCAATGAGGTCAAAAGCTTGTGTCTTGAACAAAAGGTGCAATCTCATTAATCTTATTGTCTCAGAAGAGGCTAAAAGTATTAACTAAGTTAGCAATAAATATACAGGTAATAACAAAAAGACAATTTTAAGGGATAATTTAACTATCTTAATTAAAAATAAAATTATTTTTACTAATATAGTTTAAATATTACTTGTAGCTTATTACCTTTTTATTATGCTAAAAATTTATGTGACAGGAGTCCAAACGCTTAAAAGTAGAATTAGATTTTTGCTACTAAGAAGTACTTAACTACTTTTCTGTATAAAATAAACTGTGATTTTTTTTTTTGATAAATACCTTCACAATGAGAAAATTACTCTTTATTAATAATTTTTTTCTTATATTTGGAAAAATTGATCATTGTAGAAGCCACAAACATATATATATGTGTATGGAATGTTGGTATGTGGGATAGAACAGTCCTATCCACTTTGAGAGCAGCGGCAAATGTGTGGTTTTACAACACTACCATCATGTAACTCTTAGGTATTAGTGATACAAGTTTGGGGTTTTTTTTTAGTTAAAGACAATTCTCATTCTTATGGATTTATTAAACAATTTTATACTGGGCACCTGTTCTGGTATCAGTAAATGTAATTGGAAGAACATTGAGCTGAGCTTGTTCTACATTTGGGAGCATGTTTTCCTGTACAGGTGTAGTGATGCAAAGATTTTTTAGCCAAATTGTTTAAGCCATCTTCATGTCTGCAAAGTGCAGTTACATCATCCGCATAATGGACTAATAAGATGAGAAACTAATGTAGATCTCATTGATATTAATTCATGAGGCAGAAGCTGAGTTTAGATTCAGTTAGGTGAAGTTGAACTGGTCAAGTAATTACAGCTGATGCATATGTCTGGCAGTCTTAAAATGCTTGTCAAGCATGTACTTTCATTAGAATCCTTTTGATAGTCATCCTAAAGCTTCATTTAAGGGCTGAGCTGGGGAGCATATTTTATTCTCTAGTGGCTAGAGTTGTAAAATGGAAAATTTCTGACATAGAATCAATTAGTATTCATCTAAATTCAACATATGTGAAAACTGTACTCTTCAACAGTATTTTAAAACAAAATGATTCTTATTTTGTGTGTATGTGCTTGTAATATTTTAGATCCTTCCCTGCAGAAAGATTAAATTGGGTTAGACTATAAGTTTTTAGGAACAGAGAAACCTGTCCATTATGAATACTTGCATGTGAGAGCACCAAGACATCTGCTTGAGTTAGAGGTTTCTCAAAAAGCAAATGGAACAAAACACTCTCTCCTAGTACTGTACTCTATGAATATAGCTAAAGACTACTCGGCAGGGTTCTAGCATACTTACAGAGTGGTGTATAACCATACTGAGTTCTAGTATATTTGGTAATAACTAGTTCTCATAATGCTTCTAGCATAACCATAATGACCCCAGAGACAGCTGATGTGTTATAAATATTGCCACTGTTATGAACTGATGCAGATCACTCAGAGATAGCAATATGGGTAGAGATTGTAAGAGGAGCTGTCATGGTCAGATGCGTGCCCCTGAGAAATTTTTCATGCAGTGTGGACAATTTTCAGGAGTACCCAAGTTTTTATTTCTAGACTTCTGGCAGTTTGGTTCCTCTGACTGGCAGTGATCAGTAAGCTTCTGACTCCACACTTCTAAAGTAATCCCGTGTTTCTGGAATTCTCAGCACGGATGGGTGAAGTCTTTAGCGTGAACCTACCAATGTGTTTAAGATTAATTGTTTCCCAAATGTAGCATATTAATTATAAAGGATTTTAGATCAAACACATAAAAACTTGATGTGTTTTTTTGTTTCCTACATTTGCAATTGTTGTAGCAATGGAAAGTTTTGATATTCACTAGTTTTTGATCTATGTCACTTTTACGTCATTCCTTCTGTTGCTGTTGGTAGGGAATTATGATGAAAAATGGTGGTTTGGACAGGGTTTAATGGGTTTAGTGTCAAACCAGGTTTAAATTGGGGGCTAAATTATTTATACTGTGTAAATGTATATTTATACACTCATGGCATTCTCATTGCAGTACGCTGCATTCAAAGGCCCAGTTTTTCATGACGAATATGTGCAGTTGTGAATGTTTTGCTTGTGTGTGCAAATGCCTGTGTGTATTGTATTTTCATACATCTGTATAACATTTGACTATGGAGAAATGTCCTATTTCTGCAGGAAAGTGTTAACGAAGTTAAGGTCAAAGAATTCTGCTCAAAGCAGTCTTTGCTATGTACCTCATTAAATAAAGCATATGTAATGGCTTTAAAATTTGCATTTAAATGCATACATCTGATAGATGAAAGGAACGGGATAGATGGAACAGATTATTGGCATTTAAACTCTATTTTAGTACTTTGCATAACCAAAGTATGGTTCTGTATGTCTGGTGAAATGTTTTCATGTAACTTGTAGATACAGAGTTTTATTATGTGAAAATTTGTTGTTCAGCTGTGTTCACATAGGTGCTTTCTCAGAATTTCTATGAGGTAGGTAGAACGAACGATACTTCAAAATCTGTAAATAAAGGAACTTGCTAGTTCTGTCTCAGCATCTCAGATGAGTTATTAAGGAACAGCAGCAAAGGAAAGCAGAAATATGCCTTTCAGCTGGTGTGCTAGAGTTGGTATTGTCAATACTTTCCTAGAACAATAGATTTCTATCCCTAGAAAGTACATATAAGCTTATGTCTTACTTAAACACACTTATTTAAAGGGTGCTTTTTTGGGAAGTGCTGCTGTTGGATAGATTTTTTAGATCAAGCAGAGCATGATCCAAAAGCGGATATTCCATAACTTCCTTTTCAATAGCCTGTGCATTTAGACTCCATTTCTTCTGCTTGTGACTGAGAGCCTTAGACACCCTGAGGAAAGAAGGTTCTCCTTGTTTAGCAAGAAAAAGCAGTCTGGAACAGGGTTTTCAGACTTTTATTACAGCTGCAGAATAAAGATGAGAAATCAGTGTTCCAAGTAAGTGCTTTTACAGTCACGGCAGAGTAGACTCTGTAATGCATTGTGTGCTAAAAGAGGAAGAAATATCAGGAAAAGCTAATAAGGTTAAGCGTATTTCTCTTTTGACTCTTCAGCAGAGAACCTTACTTCCTGTGCTGCATTATACTGATCAGCTCTAGTATGCGCAGAACAATGCAGAATGTGAACTTAGATTTTTTTTCCCCTTTATTGTTTATACGTTGGAATTTTTTGTTCCAGTTTTCTTATAGACCACTGTAGGCTACATGTCTTCCTTGGGATTAAGCGTGCTATTGTGATTTGCATGGTCAAAGAAAATCTAACTTTGAATTTTGCATTTTTATTGAAAATATGATAAAAAAATCATTTTGTTATTATCCTCTGGGAAATAAGCTGTGGCATTTGAATAGTGCATAGAATTACATCTAAGATTGCAAGTCTCTGTGTGGGAGGAATGGCATATCTATGCTTTAGAAAAATGACTTCATTTCAGAGTATTTTGTATTGCTTTTTTAATAGTTGAACTACTACATTGCTATTTGCTTTTGACTGAGGATACTAGCTATAGAAATGAAGATTTTTACCAGTTGGTCATAATATGCATTTAACTATCAAGTTTCCCAGTCTCTGTGCTATTTTAACCACCTTTTGCATTTGCACTGGCAAATGCATTTTTGTGTTTTAAAGAAAAATATATCTGCTGATATTGTGTATGGCTTTATGCCAAAATGGGTGTTTACCCCTTTTATTTAATGCAGGAAGACAAGTAGTCTTTTGCTTTTCACTTGTAGAATTCTGAAGCTTCTTTAGATGGTGTTATGGAGAAATCTAACTGGTTTTGTCTCTACTTAAATAATGCTGTCTGATGTTTGGGAGGAAAAATATTTTGAAATTGAAAACTGTAGATTTACTAAAAATAGTATAAGCAGGGGTGTGAAAAGAAAGATTAAGTGACTTAAATCCCCACGTTTAAAACATTTTGAAATGATAATTTCAGAGTGTTGACCACTTTGTTACCATTGTAGAGTTTTGCTGCCGACTTCTGGTTTTAAAATATTTTTGCAGAATAGCCAGTTTTAGGGAGATGTGAAAATTGGAACCCTAAAATGTATTTTGGTGACTCCTGCCACCTTATTTTTGGATAGATTGAAAATTTGAAGGGTAGTAGCTTATACCTGATTTCAATTTTTTTTTTTTTTTTTTTGGTGTGTGTCTCTTATTGCTATTTAATCAGAATTAAAAGGATGGTAGCAAAAAAAAAAAAAAAGAAATTGGTGCAGTCTCTGTGTAAAGCAACTTGATCACAGGCTAGTTGATGTTGGAAGGGACCTCTGGAGGTTCGCTGGTACAACCCCCCCCCCCCCGCTCAACAGGGCCGCCTACAGCTGGTTGCCGAGGATTCTCTCTGATACTGGCTTTTGGGGTTTGTGTATTATTTATTTGGTTTGATCCTGAAAAGGAACACTGAAGGTGCTCCTCTGGATTTGGTGCATTTACCCTCTACCATTTGTCTCTGCTCATCTTCACTTGCCAGCTCTTCCTCTTTGCTTCTTTGAGTGTGAAGAAAGACGCCTTTTCAAGCTATCTTATGTAAAAGTTAATTTCTCTCCTTTTACCTATAATGTAATTGTCTTTCTCAAGTTAAGGGGAAAGACCCTAGTATGTGTTTGGTGCTTACTGATACGGTTCTTCTATGTTCTTCTCATATGCAGTAATGTATATACTGTTTTGAAGAAATCCCTTCTGTGAGATTGCCACCTGCATGAGCCTGTGTGATGGGAAATTCCATTATTTTCAGATTAATGTATATTGCTTAATTTCTGACTTTTTTTCCCAAAATAAATTTTTGTGTAATTCTGTTCACATCTCACACTTGCCGATTCCAGCTGTCCTGTCATGTCTTTTCCATTGATGTTGGAATTGGAGCTGAGCCATGTGTCCTAAAGAAATGTAATTTACAGAGTTGTACTGTCTGAGCATCCTAGTAACCCTTAAACCTCTTGGCTAATTTCAAACAAAATTGAGAGATAGTTGTTTCATGGTGCTGTATATTTTGTGAAAACGGATGGCCCATTTAAAGGCAAGTGACCCTTAAATCTCTTAAACAGGAAAGACTGAAGTATGAGCTCAACTATTATTAAACATCAGAGAACTTGGGGCAGGGGAAGGGGAGTTACAGTGCTCTAGTGAAAGAAAAAAAACTAATATTAGTGTTTACCTGTTTGTTTGATAAAAAGAAATCCAATTAGAAAGCAAAATCCTGAAAAGTAAGGCTTTATACTTCCTCGTCAGGGTGTTGCTTCTTTTTGAGGTGGTAAGAGTTACTAAACTAATTCTTTCCTTGTCTACTTTTGTGTACGAATTAGCAACAACTAAGACAAATATTTAATAATTTTTCTTTCTGGTAGGCATGTGCTGTGTTCAGGAATAAGGGACTCACAATGTGAAGCTCCAGAATAGTTTGCATTTTCTCTCTGTCTTCAGTGACACTGGGGAGTATGCTATCATGGATACTGGCGAGAAAGCAATTGGATTGTCAGCTTTGTTCTCTTGCTACTGCTCTTACTTTCAGGAATTTGAATTTTGTCATAAGGCCTTAATTTTCGTGAACGCTCCCAGTATTAACTTCTACTGTGCACAGAACCCGTCAGCAGGCTTCAACAGCGTGGGAGCGGTGCTAATTCCATGAGGTGTGGCTACAAACAACCCACTCACCACTTTAGTTTTGCATAGACAAAGAGTATCTCTAGTTTTGTTTTCCAGGATATGTGCTGATGAATTAAGGAGAGGAGATGATTATCTGTCCATGGAGCCTGATAAAATACATTGCAGTTAAAATGGCAGCAGTCAGGATGTTGTGCTTTAGGAAGCGGCAGTAGCATGGTAACTGCTCTCTGAAGTTGTGAAATCTGGAGTCACTTCTGGGTCCATATACTGCTTCAAAGTTCTATAACCTTGACAATTAGCAGGTTTTTAAATGTGTTGGTCTTTTTTAGCTCTTCATGTAGGTTACCAGTACCACAATGTTATTAACTTTAATTGTTATAGGAAATTCAGAGTTAAAGCCACAAATAACTGAATGAATGTTACAGTGTAATTTAAGGTGGGATACAGTGAAACAAAAAAGGTTGACCCAATTCCAGTAGCTGATTAAGGCCAAAAGGGGAAGAAGTTACTCTTCTTCCCTGTTCCTGGCCACATTTGACGTCCTGCCCTCTGCATCAGGTTGGTTCTTGTGCCATCCCCCCCTGCAGTGTCAAGTCAGAAGTCAGCTCACTGATAAGCAGAAAGCTCTCTGGTTGTGAGGTGTTGTGTGTCCTGGGAGGTGGTGGTGCTTGTGTCCTGTGGTGGGGTGTGCGTGTCCTCCCCATCCCTCCCCCCTTCTTTGGTTTAGTTTTCTGTCAGGTCTGTGAGTTGAATTGGCTTTCTAGAGCAATCTAATGATCTCTAGAAATGGCTCAAAGTAGGCAGCAGGAGCTCAGACCCCAGAATGACAGAGAGGGAGTATGGAGTGCGCGGTTGCCCTTTGACTTATGATAAATTGTTAGATGGGTCCAAGCTGCCTTGTGCAACTTCACCCCACCTAAACCCAAGGAAGTTGAGCAAGATTGTGAGAAATTCCTGGACTTTGAATAGATTTTGACATAGATTTTTTTATTGAGTATTTATCTTCCTTAACATTAACAGGGTAGGATCCTGCTAATCTTTAATTTCTTTTTGGCTTATTTACAGTTTGACTATAGCTTGCACATAATTAACAGTATGTATCTGCAAATGTTCAAATGCTTGATAAGCAATTAAGCTTCACTAAACCCAGTAAACAGCATGTTATTTATCGTGACCTAATCTTGTCAGTGCTTCCTGTTGCCTTAGTATATATCTCATATATATCTCATTGGTATGTATCTCATCACTTAATCCCTATAGCAAGAAACAAGGGGGGAAAAGGGACTATGTTGTTACAGGAGGAGTGAGGCACATACACTTAAACAGTATCTCTGAAAACATTCAGTTTCCTAGAAATAACTTTTAGGTAAATTAACGTATATTTTTAAAGATACAATTATTTTTTTTTAACGTTATATCTTGTACAGATCTACTGGAACTTGTTTCTGAAGTTAAGGAAATTCGTCTTCCTTTCTGAAACCTTTGATATTCAAGAGTGGGTGTTTTATTGCTCCCCTGAGATAAATTCTTTAGAAAGATTGAGGGGGAGATAGGAAGAAAACCATGGCAACCTTTTTAACATTGCGTATTCATTATCTGACCACTAAGTAGCTTGGAGTGAGGAATAACTTCAGCAGTATTGCATAGTTATTCTTGTTCATTACCCCTTGTTTAAAATGAGACTATTGGGGGGGGAGAAATATTTAAAGTTTGTGGTTTTAAGTTGTTTCTTAAGTTGATTTTTCAGCTGAAGAGAAAACAAAAAGGATGGTGAAGACTTTTAAGTCTTAAATCCTAACTGAGATTGCTTTTATTATCTGGTCAGGAAGGGCTTGTGATATGTTATTAGAAATAACAAAATTTTTTTATTTATTTATTTTTTCTTCCCCCCAGGTGATTCATGGCAGGGGACGTGGAAGGGTTTAGCTCCTCCATCCATGACACCAGTGTCTCTGCTGGATTCAGAGCACTGTATGAGGAGGGATTGCTTCTTGATGTCACACTTGTCATTGAAGACCACCAATTTCAGGCCCATAAAGCACTGCTTGCCACCCAGAGTGATTACTTCAGGATTATGTTCACAGCTGATATGCGAGAACGAGATCAGGACAAAATCCATTTGAAAGGTCTGACAGCTACAGGCTTCAGTCATGTCCTCCAATTCATGTACTATGGAACTATTGAACTGAGTATGAACACTGTTCATGAAATCCTTCAGGCTGCCATGTATGTCCAGCTTATAGAGGTGGTAAAATTTTGCTGCTCTTTTCTCTTAGCTAAAATCTGCTTAGAAAACTGTGCAGAAATTATGAGACTTCTGGATGATTTTGGTGTAAACATCGAAGGAGTCAGGGAAAAATTGGACTCCTTTCTACTAGAGAATTTTGTGCCACTCATGTCCAGACCTGACTTCCTTTCATATCTTAGCTTTGAGAAGCTCATGTCTTACTTGGATAATGATCATCTGAGCAGGTTTCCAGAGATAGAGCTGTATGAAGCTGTTCAGGCCTGGCTACGCCATGATAGAAGACGCTGGAGGCATACGGACACCATCATTCAGAACATCAGGTTTTGTTTGATGACACCATCCAGTGTTTTTGAGAAGGTTGGTGCATTTGAAAAGCAATAGACAGGATTCATCATTTAGCTAGGGCAGCATGCTATTAAATAGGTAAGAGTCACAAACCTATTAGGAGGAACAAAGAGATAGCATTTATTTTTCTAATAAATCCATAGAAGACAAACATCTAAAAGTATTGTCATCTGACTATTAGACAATAGTATGTACAGTGGCTGGAGAACAGGTAGGTTTACAACACATGTTTTTAAGTGAATTCATATGGAAAGGATATTTTAAAATAGGGTCACTTGTATCAAGTTTTATTTCAATCGTTCTTACTGTTTTCCACAAGTTGCTGCTTGCTTTCCAGAGATTTTATAGCTGCGTACAGTATGTAGGGCATATGTCATGGTAATTGTTATCAATATAACAAAACATAGTGACTGTAGATTTTATGTGGTTACAGATTTTTTTGTTTACAAATGAAAACTAGCATCTGCTGTTAAATCTGCAGGGCGTTTTTGTTGTTGTATCTTCAGTGCTTGTGCTGGTACATGGCAGTTGGAAGTAAGCCCTGATCCTGCAAAATTACACATACATTTGGTTCTATACAAGGCACATAATACAATCAAAAGTTACTGATGATGCGAAATGTAATGATTTACTTAAATATCAGAGGAATCTTTGTAACAGGTGATCTAACATTCAACTGATCATTGTATGTATTAAGAGGTTAAAAGAGAACTTGCTTTTCCTGCTGTTCTGTTGAAGAATAGACAAAAACTGTTGGTTTCCAGTTCCTGGGAATCTCTTCAATAGGAGAGAATTACAAAACTTTGTAAGCAGCTCTCTGGCAGGCTGGTAACAGTAAAGATATTCAGGTTAGGAATTACTTAAACTGTGCTGTTTTGTTTTAACAATGTTGTGTGATAAGATACAACTTTAACTTGTGTGGTTTTCACCTCTCAGTGAATTAATAGGATTTAAGACCCTGTGTTTTTGTTGAGCTTCTTACAAATTAATTTCCCGTATATTCTTACTTACATGTCTAGTGAATATACAGATAAGGTTGTATTGTTCTTGGTGGTTTTAAGGGTGACTGGATCATTTCAGCAGTAATGCTTGCACCTATTTGTATTTTAAATTATAAAAGCTATTAATTACTTCAGAGACTAGTGAGTTTTTATATTTTGGATTTTTTTTGTGTTTGTGAATTGAGTAGAGGAAGTAATAATACATAAAATATATTTATGATCCTATATTAGTATATAGATATAAACAAAATAAATACCTAAACATATTTTAGAACAGTAATGTAATGTTCATATTGGGTTAAAACATTTCCAGTTAGTAAGAGCTGAACTCTGCAAGGTACTGTGTAGTGTCTTGTTTTTAATAATGCTTTTACGTTATTATTATGTCATTTAATCCCTTCAGTAGGAAAACTGATAGGATTCACAGAGTATTAAGGCCTATCTAGTAGGGTAAGACTCATGTGAAAGTCTGTTTCAGCTCTGAGTTTTTGGGATACAAGTTCTAGCATCAAGCATCTTCAGTTAAATTTCTGTAAGCACAAGTGAAAAGTGTATGTTGGGCTTCAGCATTACATTTAGATATAACTTCTGGTGCTTGTTTTGGTATCGGTAGTATACAGCACTTCTCAGGTTTTATCTTGACAGCTACCAAATGCTCAGATAGCTACAACTTAAGGGGAGAAGGAAGTTGTTTTCAGCATCCCAGTTTATATACCCACATGTGAAGGCTTTATCTGTGAATACCCTTTCCATTAATAGTATGTGGGAACAGAGAGAAGCCAGTGCAGATTCTGGAGTGGGACAACTCAGCAGAGGGAAGCGCATCTAAATAAGTATGTCATTTGTTGCTGCAGCTAGGAATGTGTTTGTGTTTTGCCCTGGCTGGAGAGCATTGAGTAATCCAGTATGACAAATGACAAAGGACAACTGCAGTTGGAGCTAACATCAAAATATAGACCATGCTTTTTTATTTTTTTGTTAATAAAAGAACATGTCTGTTAACTGTTCTGGCAGTAACCTAAGGAGAACTCTTTCTTCTGTGTGTAGAAGGGGGGAAATATTGGTAAAACTGTTGTGGGTTTGGTTTTGGGTTTTTTTGAGATCCACAAACAGAATTCGCTCTTTTCCTGAAGCCAGCACATACTAAATGCCTGTGTGAATGTACCAAATACAATCTCAGCTTGACTCTCACGGTTCAGCAAACTCTGTATTCACTATACACTGACTGGCTTGTCATATCTACTCTTATGTAATCTTTCTAGCACGCATTTCTAAGATGCCTGTCATTGTAGTATATAAATAACTTATATAACTTAACTTTGCAAGTCACAGTAAGGATACTTTTAGCCTTTTAAGCCATTCTATTTCTTATATCATTTTTTTAAACAGATTTACAGTCTGAGTGGGATGGCTTGTCCTTTTAAAAAGGAACTGATGAGCAACTCTAGATTTATACCTTGAGGCTGATATGCATTTGGAGTGAAGGTGCAGCCTGTTTGCTTACTGTAAACTGTCCTGAAAGAACTACTTCTTAAGTATGAGTAGATACTCCTTTTGTTCCTCAGCCCTTAGAATAGATCTAGATGTATGAAGGAAAAAGGAAAGATAAATGAAGTAAGGATTTGGGGAATAGTTAGAAAATAAAGGCAAAGTGTATGGGGTGAAGCACAAGTTCCACTATCCATATTACATTTTCCTTCATTTGAAACATATCCAGGGCTCCATAAATCTTGAGGAAGCTTCGAGATAAAAGTTAGAGGGCATTTCTCTTAGATCATTGAGTTCATGTCTGTTTTATTGTGGGCAACCAGGTCATGATTTCCCTTCATATTCCATCTCAGCTCCATTTAGTTTCTGTGTACTACTTAGATTGAAGTGTTGTTTCAAAACCTCTGTCCTTAAAATTGAAAGGTGGGGTTTTTTTTTTTTAACGTCCAGTCTGTAGGGTTTGTTATGACTAACCCATGCTGATTTATAAATTCCCAGCTTAGATCAGAAACTTACTAATCACTACGTGCATCAACTTCTGCTTTAGACGTAGGATGAATAGCACATTATCTTTGAGTGTGTGCTTTCCTGTGCCTAGAAAATAGGAACTTCTGAGAAGATGTCATTGTAATTTTATGTCACTGTGACTTTACCTTCGATAAATGTGTTGAATTTCTCTTTTTTTTTTCTCATTTACCTTCATGTCTAGTAATTCATATGTATCTACTTCTGCAACTTCGTAAGCTGAAGCTTATAGTAAGAAGTGTCTAGTGGATGAGGTTAGTAGGCCCCTTTTATCTTAAATAGGTGCTGCACATGGTATTTTTATGTCTACAGGTTATTGCTGACTTGGATAGATTTGCTAGCAGTAATTATTACATGCTGAGCATCTCAATCCTGGCATGTAGATTGTTGGCTCCACTCTGATTTGAGAGATTAGATTTGAGTTGGATTCCAGCTTGATTGTGATAACTTCTCTTGCCAGTTTCTGAAAAGGAACAGCAAAATACTCAATTTGAGGGCACTGTCCTTGCTGCACGGAGACTATGTTGTCCTGTCTTTATATGGTTAGGCTGAAAAACAGTAAGTGATTTGTACCACTTGCAGAATAGCCATTCAAAGCCCTATACTGGTACTGACCAGTTTTTTTACTGGCCACAGGATGTAACTAAGTAATGACCCATGTTAGCTAAAGTGAAATGCAGCAGCTTGTCCAGTGCTATGCATACTGATGTTTAGTTGCAAAGTAGTTTTGGTTGCTGCTGCTATAGACACAGACGTGTGACTTTTTCTATTTGACTGAATTTTGATTTGGCATAAGCGTTAACATTTTGATAATGTTTGTTAACAGACTGATAATTGTGCTTAGAATATGGCCAGAGATAAGTAGATGTGAAAATAATAGGGATCCTAGTTAGTAGGATTGATGAATCTCTAGTTTTGATTAAGCTGAATCTCTAGGAATTATTTTTTTTTTGCAAGTAAAAGGAAAAAATTACTCTCTAGAAGTCTGATAGACACCATCATTATTCATTGCAAAGCTGTAGCATAGCTTCTGTATTCCTAGTAGTTGAGTTGCATCACTTACATATTCAAAAATGGCAGTTTAGAAAACTTAAGCAAGCACAATTTTATACCCTTTGAAATAGTCATCTGCTTATGTGGCTAGAGATGATAGAGTCACATTATAAGCCATACAGATTTTTCTGTGGGTTTTTTTTTTTACAGAAGGAACCAAGCTAATATCTGTCCCGTACAATAACATGTTAAGATGTAGTTACCAGGTATACAAATAATAGATGTTTAGTTTGGGTATTTCAAAAGTAGCTTTTATTTATGGTTTCAAAGGCTTTTCCCCAAAAGCCCAAGTAACAAAAATACAAATAAAGCAATAACTGTAAATGGTTGTATGAAAAAAAGGGGGGGAAAAAGCTATATACTGAAGTGAAACTTGTGTTACAGAATATCTACCTTGCATTTCATTGCTCTTCCTGCAGCTTATTAATTTCTTTAATTGTTTTAAGGGAGGAGGGGAAGATGATGAACATAGCATGGGATACATTTGTGGGGATCACACTTCAAATTAGAAACTAATGACTTACATTTTTGGCTTTACTTTTTCATAGCATATAGATGGAAAATTCTGAAACTTGCATAGCTACTGCAACTAGAAAAGCATGCATTGCAATACAGCAAAAAAATAAGCCATGGTTAATAGCTGCATTAATTTGGAAAGCCAGCAGTTTTTACTGAGTTTCACTGATTCAGACTGAAGGAAAGAAAATACATTCAAGTTCCAATTTACTATGGCTGGAGGGATGATCGTGATTTTGGTGAAGTCAATACCAAAACCATCAGGACTGCGTAGGGGATTAGAGAGGTGGATGTTTCTAATTATTTTCTTCATTTTTTTTTTATGGAATGACACATTTGATTTTGTTTATGCTGTTCCCTGTCTATGTAGCCAAAAGTCCAACTGTGAACCACTGTAACTGGTAGATGATGCAATGAGATAGCTCTCATGAGAGTTCTTCGGGGAGCTCTTATGTGAATGCTGTGTCCCAGCACTACCTCTGTAATAAGGTTTTGTACAGAAAACTGAAGAGAAAGAGTTGGAAAGAATGTAAAAAATGACATGAGCAAAGCTTCAGCACTTGGATTAAATTCCTTTTTTACATTCCATCCTAGTAAGATGAGGGTTGATAAGGAAGTCCAACTTAAACTTTCTTTGAGACCCTTCAGCAAGATAACAGAATAGTCTTTCTTTAAACTTTGAAAATGCTATGAAGCATTTATATTTTTTTATCAATTCAGAGTTGATGATGTACTCCTAAGAATGCACAATTGTTTTACTTCAAGGTTCGTCACGGTTAGTGTACATTTCCAGCTGTTTTGGATGTTTGAAAACAAACTTGTGAGTGTTCTCTCTAATTGAGTATGTTGGTAATTAGGTGCATGTTTCTTCTAGAGCTTCTCCGTTTGAACTTAACAGAAAATTGATCTGTGGGTAAGCACTTGAATATTTGCTGGTCAACTACTTGTTGCTACCTATGGGTAATGGCAGAAGTCTACTTTTGAATGCTGAGGGATTTCCTTCAGCGTATATTGGGTATCAGACAGCAATTCCCACAATGTTCTTTAATCTACTAAAGCTAAAACATATGCACAACTTACAGTTGTGTTTTAATACCTAAACACCTAAATTTTAATGCTTGCTTCTCTTGATTGTACAGACAAGTAATTAAAAGTGTTGTAACGTTATTCAGAAGTGTAGGTGTTTGAAGGGGTTTCATTACTGTGGGCTGAAGAGGACTTTCAAATAATTCAGTAAGATTTCACACAGGCAGCGTGTGAAAGTGGGCAAACTGGCCTACATTTTCTTTGTCTTCATTTGCATCAAACAAGCATGAGCAGTCTGTGCTTTCATATAGACATATCCTAACATTCATCTTAGACCATCATTTGAGCCTCAGGAGAGGTACAGCTCCTGTATGGCAGAGGTTGTGCTGCTGAAAGGTGGAAGGTTAGAAACACAGATTTTTTTTTTTATTATTTTATTTTTTCCCCTCAACAGCAAAGTCTAGGAAGCCTCCAACTACCTTTACTTACCAGAATTTAGGTAGAGTATCACTCCGTTCTGTTTTGTGGTTTGTTTTTTGCTGTTGGTTAGCCCCCATCTCCCCCACCCCCAAATATTGTAAGAATTCCTAGTGCTTATATATTTTCATGTTCATCTCTTCAAGATTGTGCTCGTAGATAGCTTCCCCACGAACTTCGGTCTGAAAGAGTTGTTTGTAACTGGTAATAGCATTCGCTTCTTGATGTCTTTCTGGTTTAAGGTAAGAGATTGAGGCTTTGCTTTGATGTTAGTACCTTTGTCAAGATAAGTAGTAGTAAACTACTAATAGACCGATTCCCTGGTCTTGAGATTCTGTCTCTGGAATTAGAGATATTCCTTGTTTCCTTTTGCATGCTCTCATGGGGTGAGATTTAGACTATGTGAAGGAGTAGAGTGGTGAGGATATGAGAGGCTTATTTTAATTCCAGTTTCTGGCTGGCATTTCAATTTCTGCATCTAAAGATGGAGTTGTAAATGTTGAGGGAAAGGAAAAAAACCATTTTCCATCTCTGCCAGGCTTTTCTGGCATGCTTCACGTTGTAAGCATGTTGATCCTGTTGTCTTCCATAGTCAGCCAAGAAAATGTGAAATGCATATAGGTGGAACAAAAGTCATTTATCTTTTTGTTTAATTCTGAAAATGATAGCCCTAGTTGGGGAATGTGTGAAATAGTTGTGCTGGTTTAGAATTTGGCAGTTACTTTCAAGGAGAAAGTAACCCACCCACAATTCTTATTGTTGGTTTAACTTCCTGTTTCATTTTTTGTAACCTTTAAAGCTTTCTATGTTTTACTGTTTTTCTGTGCTGTGGTTCTCCCTGCCACCCCTCCCCCAGCATGTTTTCTGGAATTTACATTCAGTCTTTTCAGTCAGGCAAGGTATATGGTTTATTCTAACAATTGCAGTATGAGCAGATCTCCTGTGTTTGTATGATATATTCTTTATTTGCAATAAGAAAATAGATCTGTTATTCCCTAGAAGAGTTGGGCTTACTGTGGGTGTTTTATAAGCACTGTACCTAAGTAAACCTTTTTGCTCCATCATTACCCCCGGTAAAAATGGTAGAAAGAAGTTGGATATTGCCCTGAGAATAATAGATGCAATCTGCATGTGACCATCCTCTTTTTCCAAGCAAAGATAAGTTGAACTTGTCAAAATAAAGTGGGGGAAGAAAAAGTGTAAATAAAGACATCAAATCACCTTAACTCTTGAGCTATACAGTGCTTTACAAAGGTTAGTATTCAGGATTGTTTTTTAAAATCTGGTGTGTAAAACAATCTCAAAATCTGTGTGAATTGTGTCCAATAACAGTTCAAAAGATTTAAAAAAATGTTTATCTGACAGCAGAATGTCTTAATTACTATACAAGGAAGAGAAATGATTAACAGAAAGCTAGCAAAATTTGAGTAGTATGTGTTTATGGACCAAGCAATTACTTTATTCACAAGGTATGAAGAACTTTCATTTCCAAATTGCTTTTCATACACATGAAAACTCACACCACCACCCCTTAGGTAAGTGGTGGTACAGGCTTTTGTCCCTTGGGACAGGGAATAGGAGGAGGTGGGGGAACAGGTATTGAAAAATAGCGGCTTCTGATGTTATCTTGTGGTCGCTTTGAAACTTCAGAGTGGCCTGACACTTTTTCAGAGCACTGCTTCTCTTTCTGGAGCTGGTGGGAACTAAAGGCACTCAGAGTGTTTGAAAGTGATCCAGTTTTATGTGGAAGAAACTGAGACTTAGCATCAAATCTGGTAGAGGATTTGTGGATTTGGCAGTATCTGGTGGGTTTTTATTTGGTTTAGAAGTGTAATTCAGAATGTTGTGTTAAACCAGACTGTACAGGAAGAATAGAGCCTCTTTGAAGAGAATCACATGGTGACCTGAGGGCTGCCTGGAGCTAGGTTAGTTGAAATGTTCAAGACAGGGATGTTGTTTTGAGATTGTCTTGGGACCAGTCTCAGGAAGTTAAATTGGCTTAGATAGTAGGAAGAGTCCTGGAAAGGTAAATTCTTACAATCTCCCTCCCACTCCAAGAAAACTGAGCAGGGATAGCTCTTTGCAAATTGAGATGGCACCGAGAAGGAGCACTTCACTACTAAGTGGTACTTCAAAGGTTATAACTCTCACCTAAGTAGTGGCAGTTCAAACCTACCTGCACAATTTACCAAATAAATGCACAACCAAAGGATTATAGGTTGAGATGTTTTCTTCTTGTGTTAAAGGTATTTGTTAACATGTGGAGACTTGCAGAGGGGAATCCATAAGGCAACCATCATGACAAGTGGTTAGTGTGATCACGTGTTCTGAAGGAAGGGGTTTGGGTACCTTTCCTTCCCACCCCACCCCAATTAAATAGTCCTGTGAGCAGAGCCTAGCATTTGGGAACACCTGCTTGGTGTTTGGGCTTGGGTTTGAGAATTCAGCAGAAATGAGGCGAAGGTAGACCTTGGTAAACACAGAATGAGTGTGTAGAATGTTTTTCAAAACGAGGAAAATAGTGCATTTTTAATTCAGGCACTTCGTGGATTGAGCAGAAGATGAGCAGAAGATGAACAGAGGCTTTTTTTGAGAGAAGATATAATGATTTTTAGGCTTGGGGATTTCAGTTGTGCCTAATTCCAGCTTAAGTTCTGCATGTCAGTATTCTGAAAATGTTGGTCATTGCTGTTAATCACTAAATTGCCTTCTGGATTTTGGATAACAGACACTAGCTTAACCCTTCATGCACAAATGCGATTGCTCTCAAGATTGCCTGAATGAAACTAAAATAATCTTCTACTGACACATAGTCATTTAGGTTTTCTGGATTGTTTCTCTTGGTCAGAATTTTAATATCTTTTAAATGTATTCATAGGTAAAAACATCAGAGTTTTATCGATACTCCCGGCAGCTGCGACATGAGGTTGACCAAGCCATGAATTACTTTCATAGCGTTCACCAACAGCCTTTGATGGAAATGAAATCGAACAAAATTCGTTCTGCCAAACCCCAGACTGCAGTATTTAGAGGAATGATAGGACACAGTATGGTAAACAGTAAAATTCTTCTCTTGCACAAACCGAGGGTCTGGTGGGAACTAGAGGGTCCTCAAGTACCTTTACGACCAGACTGCCTTGCCATCGTGAATAACTTTGTGTTCCTATTAGGTGGGGAAGAACTGGGGCCAGATGGCGAGTTTCATGCTTCATCCAAAGTGTTTAGATATGACCCAAGACAGAACACTTGGTTACGAATGGCAGACATGTCTGTTCCACGGTCTGAGTTTGCTGTTGGAGTTATTGGGAGGTATGTTTATGCAGTGGCTGGGAGAACCAGGGATGAAACGTTTTACTCAACTGAACGTTATGATATTACTGAAGATAAATGGGAATTTGTGGATCCCTATCCAGTCAATAAATACGGACATGAAGGGACTGTGCTTGGTAAGAAGTTATATATCACTGGTGGAATTACATCATCTTCAACTTCTAAGCAAGTGTGTGTGTTTGATCCCAGTAAAGAAGGGACAGTAGAGCAGCGAACGAGGAGAACTCAAGTGGTCACTAACTGTTGGGAGAACAAATGCAAAATGAATTATGCAAGATGCTTTCACAAAATGATTTCTTATAATGGTAAGCTTTATGTCTTTGGTGGTGTCTGTGTGATCCTGAGGGCCTCCTTTGAATCTCAAGGATGTCCTTCTACAGAGGTTTATGACCCAGATACTGATCAATGGACTATATTGGCTTCTATGCCAATTGGTAGGAGTGGCCATGGTGTAGCTGTTCTGGACAAACAGATAATGGTTCTTGGAGGCCTTTGTTACAATGGTCATTACAGTGATTCGATTCTCACCTTTGATCCAGAGGAGAACAAATGGAAAGAAGATGAATATCCAAGGATGCCGTGCAAGCTGGATGGCTTACAAGTCTGCAGCTTGCACTTTCCTGAGTATGTTTTGGAGCATGTTAGACGTTGCAGCTAAAACAGAACAAACAACTCAATGAAATACAAAAAGCTATACCTAATTTGTCAAAAACCACAAACCAGTTGAATTCCTTCAGAGACATTACCGTGTGTATAAGAACAACTATGAACTAAATGCTTAAGAGAAACAGGGTGTACAGGGAGAGTACTTACCAATTTTATTAGAAAAGCCAATAGTTGGTCTGATATTGTAAAAGCTTTGGGTTTTTTTTTAACAGACATAATTGTAAGTAGGGGAAAGAAAAATATATTTTTGAGTGTGGTTATTTTTTGGTAACATTTTATGTCCGTAATACTTTCTTCTGGGGTTTTTTTGTTGGTTTTTTTTTTTTTTTAAATGACCATTATACCACTATGCTTCTGAAATCAGTTGAGTTTAATGAAATATTTATGGAAGGAAAAAAGACTATTTTCATTTTTTATTGAGCATAAAAATAAAGCTCATCATCTGTACCAGGGTACAACCAGGTTTTAAAGAACCAAATTAAACCATTTCTGTATTTTATGTTGTCTTTTGGATGGTTTTCCCGTTATTTGCAAAGTATTCTCAAATCTGCTAGGTGGTTTTGTTTTCCCTTATATATGTCGAAGAATAATCTTAACCCCTTTGCATGACCTTTTTCCTGGTTTTGTATAGTAGTACCAGTAAGTCTGCCAAAATGCAAAATACACATTTTCTACTAAATTGAAAATGAAACATTTTTATATTCAAAACACTATTTCTATGCTGCCTTCTATTGTCTGCATTGTGTTTGTTGGTGAGTAAAAAATATATACACACACATGCATACACTGTAAAAACTATATATAAATCCATCTTTTTATGTGCAGTTACAGTATTATATTTCAACTAGTGCACAGATTCAGCCATATCTGTTGAATTTAAGGTATAGTACTGTCCTTTAATGAGCTAAATAATTCAAAGTTCTTAAGTAACTGGAGGCCTCGTTTGGTATCAGAGTATCTTATCTTTAGTATATACTGATTGATTCAGTAACTTTGAACTCTTTATATTGATGCTACATAATGAACTGTTGATAATTTGTTATTTTATAAATTATTTTTTAAAAGTAAACACATCTTACCTGAGTTTCTTTTATGTTTGAATGTGCTGCCCAGTCTTCTTTTTTATGAAAATGGAAAATGTCAGTAAGCAAATGCTCAGCATTGCTTTGACCCACGGTTATTTTCAGAACTGGATAAACTACAGTTTATTCTTAGTACTGTGCTTGTACTCATACTTCAATACAAGTATGTTGTTTGTACTTGTACTGAAGTGGTATAATCTTTTTATTATTATTATTTTAATTATTGACTGCTATGAACTACTGTGTTTTGAAAATGTGGAGTTAGGTGGTTGGATGGTTAGTACCACTTTCTTTTACAAAAAACCCTACACAACTATAGCTACTGACCTCAGAGTGCCTGAATTGAGATGTGTGGTCCAAGAGGGCTTTAAATAACTCCATTGTATTAACTTGCAGATATTACTGACAGTAGCTTGGTAAGAATTATCTGCCAAGACATAAATAATAACAGTAATTACTTTCTGATTATATTTAATGGTGTGAAATTAGCCACTTCTGGCTCTAAAGGAAAGATTTGGAGAAGTCGAAGGCTCACACTTCGTTCAGATGTGTAGGGGCAAAATGCTGAAACATGCACCTGCATATTTTGTAAAATCTTATGCTGCTGTGTTTCACTTGAAGCAATAGACTTTACTTTATATACAGAAGTGCAAAACCACTTTATTCAGCATCTTCCAGTCAGAAATCACTGTAGAAAAGGAATGTACAGTACTCAGGGAGTTCAAAAGAATGCACTTACAAAGGGACCAAAATCACCCTAAATTTCCTATGTTAAAATAACCCCTACTTGCCTAAACTAAGTTTGAAATAATTGATAGAGGTTAAAACAAGATGTAAAATTCCTCGTATTTTGATATTTTTGTAGTAATTGCATTCTGGGTTGAGATGTGAGGATTTGGAGCTCTATGGCAAGTCAACAGAGTGGGAGTTTTTTAAGTAGAAATGATTTATTGATAGCGTATTTTCTTTCCATATGTTTCAACAGAAAGAGAGAGTGTATACCATCATAGCTGTAGCAATGTTAGTTACACCAGTAGTGACTGGACCAAATACTGATTCAGCCTTCTGAAGCAGACTAGTTTGCAGTTAAATTTAAGTCTTTTTTTAATCAAAATTCAGTTTACTGAATTAGAAATCTAATTTACTTTCTTAATAGCTTAACTTAAAGCCAGCGTGGCTTACACTAAAACCTCAGTTTCGCTGTGAGACTTGTACATACGTTACCCTGCATAGGTGCAGAGATAAATTGACTCCAGTAGGTGCTGGCTGTGTGCAAGTAAAAAGGTTATACTGTACATAGTTCATGGAATATTGGGGCACAAGAAAAAAACAGTTTGGGTTTTGTTTTTTATTGTTTTATTCTTTTTGTCACCAGCTTATTTCTCAATAAGTTTATGCGTCAGCAAAAGCTAATCCTGCTTGAGTAGGCTTTCATGTGCATGTTACGTATAGGACGGAGTACTTCACTTTTATCTAGGGCCAGTCTGGGGAGTGGTTGTGGTTCTGGGTATCTGGTCTGCCATGATTCTTGTCTAGTAAAGGACATGGCCAAGATTTTATTAAAAATAATGATAAGGATGGGGGTGTCTCAAGTTACATTTTTGAGTCTGCATTTAAGCAGCTTCTGAAGTTCCGTGCGCTAAGCAGCTGCCACTGAGGTCATTGGTGAATATTGACACTTGAAACGTGAAGAACCAGATGAATTTTAGGTGCTCTCTTTTAAGTTCATATTTATCTTCAGGCGCCCAGTTCTGAAATATCTTGTTCAGGTTTGTAATAGTAATTCTTCTGTCAAATTCTAACTTGAACTGTTGGTTTCAGCTTCCCTGAAGTTGTGTCTCTGTTGAGAAAGCTGGCTGTAACCTTTTCAGCATTAGGAATGATTGGAATTTGCTTGGGTTTAGAACATGTAGGAATGTTTTGTTAATTTGCATTTCTACCGTGCTTTTATTGTTTCAAACATGAAATATAAAACAGTAGCTTACATTCTCTTCTCTATTGCAGTGGTACTTTTGAGGCAGTTATTTTTGTTACTTTATATCTCAGACGGATTTTTTTTTTAAATTGAAAGTTTCTATTTGTGTTTGCTTTTAGTATTTAGCTCCAGATAATGTAGTGTTTAAATAAAACCAAAACTAAACTGGCTAATTGCTTATTACTACGAACTTTTGAGCATTATGATCAGATTAATATGAGTTTGAAAAACATTTAAATGCCTCTCATTTGTCAAGGAAAAGATAAGTTATGATCTTTGATTACTAAGTTTGGGAGGCTTTCTTCTAATCCCAACCCAAGATAATGGAATACCAGCAAATCTGATCTCACCCACATATTCAAAATTTAACACATAGCCTGCTTTTAAACAGCAAGTGTATTTGCCTTTTCTTAAAAAAGTGGACATAGCGAGTTACAGTCTAGTGTTTAGGGGGTTTTTTGTTTTGGGGTTTTTTTTTTTTTCAACATTTATAGCAAAAATGTATCAGCTTCATGTCTTAATTTAGCAACTAGCTCCAGGAGAAAATTTTGTTTTCATATGAGCCAGAATGAACAAAAAGCATAGTGCTCCTGTAAAGGGGTCAGACACTGCCAGTTCCCATTCCACATGCTGCTGTATCTGGTTTTAGGGGACACATAATTTTTTTTTCAAGTACTGCATAAGGAAAAAATAGCTAATTTTTCCCCCACAAAGTGTTGGTAGTAGTTTTGTAGTGGAAGTATTAGGTGGCAAAAAAAGCTTTGGAAATATTTTTCCCAGTTGATTCAGCTGGAGGAAGGCAGCACTTGATTTTACAAAGCTATTTCAGAAAGCTCTGCTAGCAAGAAGGGCTAGTGGCAGCATACGAGCTACCTGGCAACCTGGTTTTGTGTTCCTTTCCTTTGAAAAGTGTGGCTGTCCTATTTTCTGCGGTATGATAGCAGTTCTGTTACAATGAGCTCTGAGAGTTTGTGACTTTACTATTTCTCTGCTTTCTGAGATTTGCAGCCGTTTTTTCTTGGGGACCTCCTGCCTTACAAACACAAGTGCTGCGGTTTTTCATGCTGATAATATTGTGACTATTTGCATCAGGGACAAAGCTTCACTTGACACTCAGGAAGCAAAGGATAAAATTCAACAGGTACAAATTCAAATCAGTTTAAAAAAAACACATTGCTTAGCTCATTATGTCCATTCTTTTGCAAAAGGAGGATAAGCATTATGGGGAGATGCTAACGGCTCTTTAAAAATACTTTAAGCTTGTGTTGGCATTTATATGATAAAGTCTTTTTAGAAATATTCACATTTGTAGAGATATTTTGCCTTTTTAATGTATTTTTCCTTACAAAAAAAAAAGTGAATTGGGCCCCTGATTCTTTTAATATTTCAAATATGTACTTCACATATGTGAACAGGCCAATATAAAAAAACCAGAAAACTGTAAGGTACTTAAAATAAAACATAAAAGCGCAAATGTTACTAAACTTGTGCTGAAGTGTTTATAGGGTTGGGACCATCGAAGAAAACATCCATCCTGCTCTCCTTCCATTAATAACACTATACCTGGTGAAGTTACTTGAAGAAGCGTGGTCCATCACATGCAGCAGGGCTCACTGAAGGGAGAGTGGGAAAGAGCATAACTGGAAAGCACCTGTAATCTGTTTAAAGCAAAGCTTGCCGGTGTCCTGTAGCTAACATTTTGAGATTTTAATGTTTGTAAAACAATCTGAAGCTGCTTAAAATAAATACTAATGACTACTTTTGCATCTGTATTTTTGATATTCGGTGAGTAACTATAACAATTTCATTCCTGTGGATAAACTTCATAAAATGTAGTTGTATGTGGCAGGTGGCAGAAAAACTGATTTGTTTTGAGCACAGCTTTCCTGGCTTTCCCTCTACTAAGTTGTTGTTTGGTTTTTTTTACTTCCCAAATTTCAATTCATGTTTATATAGTCTTTTAAAAATAACTTTCAAAGATGAATTTCAAATACCTTTGGATTAATATTAAGTTAGTAGCTAGGGGAAAACCACTTCTATTTGCAGATGGTAGTTTTTGTTTATGGCTCTGGTGGAAAACCTTATTGTAAGTCTAGAAAATACAGTGTTATGTAGGACTGTCAAGTTAGCTACGCTTAGGGAACTTCTATTACCTCAGTGAGACCCACCTAACTTTTATGTCAGTTCTGGGAACAGGTGAAGGGAAGAGTGAGCTATGTTTTTATTTTAAATATTTTTTCCCTATATATTGTTATTTTTTTAGATCTTTTTAAAATAAATTATATGCTGGAGATTGCGATTCTGCTATAGTATCCCACTTGATTCCAGTGTACAATATCAGATTGTTTGTATTGAAAAGAATGTATTTGATATGTTAACAGGAAAAGTTATTTTCAAACTGTGCTGTATTTGTGCTAGCAATTGGAAATATTCTCCTACAGAAAATTAAAATTATATATATATGACCTCATATGTACATTTGGATTAACTGTCTAATGACGACCCCAGGGCTGCTATAAACTTCTCTGAATAATTTAAGAATTTCCTCTTTTTTAACTGTTTTAAAGCCTTTTTTTCTTGTCTTTTTTTGGCAGAAGGTAATTTTCCCTAGCTATGGACACAGTATGCTCAGACTTGCATATGCGCTCTGTTTGATTTTTAAACTGAAAAAAAAAAATGTATAAAGTGTGTATAAAGAAAAGTGTAAATAAAATATTTTTAATCTTTAAACACTTGTGTAAACTTTGTAATATTTAATGTTCTAGAGCTGGATTGCTTCCTACAGGACTTCCTACAGTTTACTCAGTTAAGCAACTCTTCAAAAATGTTAAGTGTTGCTCTAATTCATAATGTTGTGTTAAAGTTATCCCAACAAGAACAGTTGGATATCCTTATATAGCATCAAGCTCATATCTTTAGCTGTGTTTTATCATCTTCCCAATTTTAATTGTTTTTGTGCTTTCATGTGTCTACTCTGCATGTCAAGCTTGAAATACTGTTCCAAGTCGACTTCATCGTTACATTCGTAACTCTGTGTCAAGGCATAAATTTGGTGTTAGTCAGCCCCCAGAAGAAGGGACTGCTCCCCGCTGTCATATACACGGCATCCAGGGCTCGGAGGCAACAGGCGTTTACCACGCACTTGGACCTCCAAGTGCTGGAAGTTCAAGTCATACTGCTTTACGTTTCCCAGAACGAAAAGGGGAAGCTTCGTTTCAGAATCACGGTGTCGGGTCAAACCGACATTCAGTACCGGGGCGGAAGGAGGCAGGTAAAACAGGAGGTTATGATCTCAAGCAGTCTGATGAAAGCCTGCCTTGTCAGTCCCTTGCCACACTTTTCCTTTTCTCTGCAACTACTTTTCAGCAGCTCTCTTGCTGTCAGATCAAAGCCCCTGGTTTAAAAATCTGCTATCAAGAATGTTTGAAAATAAGTGGTGTCTCTGTTAATATTGAGTTCTAAAATAGCTTTTTAATACTTAAAATTACTTAAAACTTCATTTGCATGCAATAACCTTCCCCCCCCCCCATTTTGGTAACTTGATTTCATCCTACACTAAATAGTTCTGTTTAACGGGAGAATGCTGTGGATGAATTTGTGCTGGTCCCTGTGATATGCATCCCAGGAGGAAGAGCTTTTCTTAATTGTGGTGTGTCCCCATTCTTTGGTTCAAAAGGAGACCAAATCTGTTAGACTGATACAGTGGAAGAGGAGATGACAGCAATCTTCTCACACTGTGTTATTCCCAATTTTTTTTAATTTCCCTTCTCTGTGAGCCAGGTTGTATTTTTGGCAATACCTTTCTTCCACAATGCTACGCTGGCTGACTTGTTAGCACCTCTGTAGTCGATTAGAAATCCCAAATAATGGTTCCATTAACTCACTAAGGAGAGCTCTCACATTTTAACTGGTTCATAGTTGCTCATACCAAATCCTTCACTTTTTTGGAATACGTGGGTTTATTTTCTGGCAGTAGTTCAGTCATCTGTGTTCACTTGTTTTGCGTGATAGGAAATTAATGTTAGTTTGGCAAAGGATTTTTTTCAGTTCATTCCTTCCAGATTTTTTGGTGTAAGTTATCTACTCTTGTTGATTTGAAACTCTTAATTTTAACAGATGTTCCCCCTTTGTTGCAGATTGGGTTTTGGGTTTGTGGGGTTTTTTCCTTTTCTGATTCCATCAGCTTCATAACATGGAAAGGAAAACTATTGCTTTGGGTGTTGCATAGATTCTGTACTAGTTCTGTGCCTTTAGAGTTCATAACACACTCATGAACATGTGATCTCCCACCCAGCCTTTAGCCTCTCAAGTCTTACTTGATGTTTCCATGACATCTTTTAATCAGAGTGCTGCCTTCTCCAGGGCGACTTTCTTGGCATTTGCAAAATTTTCACTCTTACAAGGGAGAGGGTAAGGAATATGTGTAAAGACAGCTTTCATTTCTTGTTTTCATTAACACTTTCCACGTCTACATTTGATGCTTTAGTTGCACTGACAGGTGCTTTAGGCGATGTTTACAGGCAAAAATAAACATCGTGATATCTGTTTAAATACCCAGTGACTCTTCAGTCATCTATCCATTGGAATGGACACTAGCGTTAAGCATCACATGCTCAGCGCCAAGCCTTCTAGACTGATGCTATGTAGTACTTGAGGAGCTAAAAAAATATTCTGCCATGTGTCTGATGTCTGTCAATTGCATCTCCTGGTGATGTCACCCTTGGTAGCAGTTCTCCTGTATTATGGATAAATGTTGCTCAGTAAGTGGTGCCAAAAAAATACTTGTTTTCTAATGAGATAGATGGCTTTAATGGTTAATCTTTTTATTGCACTATTGAATTTTACCGGACAGATATGTCTTTGGCCTCAACTGGCAGCCTCCTTTCCCACACCCATTTCAGTATGTCCTCAGGCATGTTCTAAGCAATGATTTGTTTACTTTTTTTTGTTACTTGGCTTATCTCATGAGTTTGAGTTACACCAACCATATAATTCTTTTTCTGTGTGAGAATCTTTATCTCCTGTGGTGAGTCGTGCATGTTATGGGTCTGTTTATATGTATTTGAGTACTACCGATGAGACTTTCTGACTTTACCATCCCTTCTTTGTCAAAAGAATTGCATCGTGCTAACTGGAACCAAGTGTTTCCCCCATGTTTAACTTCTATAGTCTCAGGGGAGAAATTCCAAGGAGGTCAGTGTCTCTCTCTTGTGTTTGCCTTCCCAGATTGAAGTCATACAAAATGCATGGGATTGGGATTGTGGTGGTAACACTGCTGTCAACGCAAGACATGGCCTAAACACTTTTCCCTATGTTGGTGTAGTGATGGTCTTCATTTTCACTCCTGGAAAGCAAGAAATTGCTCTGCTGTGATCTTGCACCTCTTGGCTAGTTTATTCCCGGGATGGAATCCTAGTCACTTGTGTGTCCTAGGTTGGCTGAGGATGTTCCATGGAATTTGCCTTGTGTCGCACGTGCTGTCACTTCTTTCTCTGGCTCTTACAGGTAGTTCTGCAAGGATTTATTTATCTAATACAGGTGACAACTTGATACCAAGAACTTATTTTAACTTCTTATAATGAAACCCAAAACATCAAAAATTCAAGTTTCAGAAGAAGGCATTTCAAAGTGCAAGACCTTTTTTTGTATATATTTCTTCTCGTGATTTTCAGTTCATTTATTGCAATCAGGAACAGTCACTGTCAAGTAATACTTTTTTCTTCACTGTTTCTCCTGACAGATTATCCAAAACACTGAAAGGAATTATATAGTCGGGGAAAAAAAAAATGATGATAATTAACCAAACTATAGCTTTTAATTTAATGACTTTTCATGCTCTTAAAGTTGGGAGCTGATCCAATTAACAGCCTCATTGGAAGTGTTTGATCTGTTTTCTGAAAGAGCTGGATTTTGGCTCAGTACTGTTCTCTGAAAACAAGGGGAGTAAGGCTGACCTCTACATAAGTTAAATAAACTAAATACTCCAGACAAAGAAATCTCAGTACAAAATTGTTAACACCCAACTAATCAACCAGCTGTACTTTGCAGAAGTTACAAAATGATCACAGTTGCTCAGTTTTAGTTTTGTTCTAGCTTTGTGGTGCGGAGATTTTTATTTTTCCCATGGTAGAAATTAATTACAAGAATGTATGTTTTGCTAAGCTTGTTAATAGGTGTAGGAAGCCATGCTTTCAGGTTTGCAGCCTCGTTCAAAGCCAGGCAGAATGCATTAAAGTGACTAGAAGGGTTAACAATTTTCCAGTGCCTTAACTTTGGAAGATTTATGCATCTGCTGTGGATGGAAATAGTTCACTGTCCTCCAGAGATAATGCCTGGGACTGGGCATACAATTTACCTGCTTCATACTCCTGTTCTTCTGTAACAATAGATTGATCCTCGGGCTTTTCAGTTTGTGAAATTACCATTCCTTGATGTTCGACAAAGTGGCTCCTATTTGTAACACCCAGATTTTGTACCTGTATAATACCATGCATTGTTACACGCATACAGGAGTAAGAACCTATTAAATCAGGCTTGAGAAATGTGACGTTTTTCTCATCTATAAAACTGCCAAAGCAAGTTAAAGCATTGGGTTTTACGTGTGTCAGCACCATATTGTACTAATTTACAAGACCGAAGAGGTAGTTTCAAATGCTGTGCTAGAGAAAAACAGTTAAAAGTAAAGACAGTGTCGGTCTGTGCACCGCTACCCTCTCCCCCTTCCATTCCTACACCATAAGCTGCAACGATGCCAGCCGTAGCACTCCTCCGTTGGGCAAAACCATACATGACTTCACCTTGTAAGTAGCAGCAGGTGATAATATGGTAAAGATATAGGGGTGCCAGTGATCACTGAGGGAAACTATCTAGATGACAGTTTTAATTAGTGATTGTGAAAGAAACCCTGAAACACGTCTTAGGGTTTCCTAAATGCATTTCAGGACTAAACGGGTGGAAGGTCAGGTGTTACTCCCCTGTGGAAAATGTTCCCCGAGGGGAAGTGGTAGTTGAAGGTACCAGACGTGATGGTTCTTGATGAACCTGAGGCAAAGGAACGGAGAAGTGCAAAACCAGCCTGAACAGCTGCCATGGTAGCGAAGAGTAAGGAACTGTACTAGGCTAATGAGGACTTTCCACAGAAACACAGGGTTATGTCCTGAAAAGGGCATCTGGCTTCCAGTTTTGCCTTGTACCACTCATTCTGTCTCAATCAAATATGCCCTCTTCTTTTTTGCTGGCTTCTGTTGAGCTTGAGAAGAGCAATGTGTTGGCTGCAGGGACACTGGAGTGGACCAGTAAAATGAAGAGGTGACCAATGAATGGTATGGAAATGAAGATCTAGAAAAGAAAAATATTTAAAATCCAAACCCAGGCTTTTCCTCCCATAAAGGGTGTTACTTTGGACTGAACAAATAAAGCCATGAAACCAAATTCTGCCTTCTAGAAATAGAATAATAAAGGTTTTCCCTTACACTCTTCTATTACATCAAATTATGGTGGCAGCATCAGTGAAGAAATCTGGATGATTCTTCATGTGCTGCTCAGCTCTGTCTCCCTTCTTGTTCAAGCTGCACAGCGCATCCCTGCAGAAAGGTCTGCTGCTCTTCCGGTCCCTGGGGTCCTGCAAGGCTTCACGCACCAGCCTAGGGGCTTAATGGGGAGGCAAGTTGGAGCTTAAGCCAAGAGTTAACTAACAACATAAGTATAGGCTTCACTACTCAAGTACACAAATCTTTGCCTATTTCTCAGTAGCTCGGATGGTGCAAGGTGTGGCACACCAGGTGGTGATACGTGCTGCGTTCACGGTGAGTCCCACGGACCTCACTGTAACTCCTCTCTCTGCCTTACAGGTGCGTGCGGATACTGTTAGAAACATTAAAATGCAATTTCCTGACAGCAAAAAGGCAGACACTAGAACACTTTCAGTAATAGACTGTACTAATCATGTAATGGTATATGTATATATAGTAACCATCTAATACATTCTACTTCTCATTCATGGGAGAGCTACATCATGTGCCCTGGTAGAAAGTAAAATAGAAATTAAAACCCTTCAAAAGGGATCATCCTAAAAGTCAGTTATAAGTAACAAAGTAAGCTCAGCATGTCACTCTTAATTATTAGGGGCAGCACAGTAGAAGAAGGAATGCGTGCCTTTAGTTGGAAATTATTTGGTAGACCTAGAAACTGTCATTCTGGTAAATAAGGTACTACATTTAATGTATATATTTATGAAGATACTGATGCAATACATTTATAGGCAAATGAGGTAAAAATACTCACATCATCTTGCTAAGAAATTATGGATTACCGTGAACATAATTTTTAAGGTAAAAAGATTTGATGTGCTAAATACCTAAAGAGACTGCAAGACCTTTCACCTCTTAGCCTCAGTTAACTTTCAAAATGTATCCAGCTCGATGAAATCTGAGTTGCATTTGAATTTTGAAAGGAGCTGGACTTCGTTGTGATGGGTGCTTAAGGGGATCAAAAAGGTGTTTGTGTTCTCACTGCTACTAGTAGCATACATCTGTGATTTAGAAGAGGATTGCTGCACTGCACATTAGCTGACATCCCTGCTGGTAGTATCAGCAGCTTGTTAACAGAAGGGTTATTTGTCGGTGCTGGAAGGGAGTAATTGAAAAATGTGGAACTAGAGCTACTGATGGCTGCAGTGAGAAGTAAAGGATTTGAATTAGGGAAGGAATGTTTGGGTGTTTAACCATGGTGATAGCAAAAGTGAAACTGTATGCAGTTGGATTATACTGGGTTTTTTGTGTGATATGTTTCTCTTTTCCACCTGTCCCCTGTCTTAGAATACAGGATATTTATTTGAAAAGCACTGAGTATATTCTGTCTCTGTCAGAACGAGACAAAGCTGATGATACAGCACGTGCTGAAATTCAAGTACTGGTTGACGCCAGACGTGAACACAGTGATGCCTTTGTTGCAATTAAAGGTAAGTCCATGGGAAAGCACAAAGAGCTCTGCAACGGCATCTGTCCTTAACAGTCAGCTTGCTTTCTGAACGTACGACTTCAGACCTTGTAGGTGCTCTGACAAACGTTGAAAAACGACCCACCTTAAGTATGAAAAACAAAAGCACAAGGTAAGTTTCATTCCAAATAAAACAGTATCCTTAAATACAAAAATCTCTTCAGGCCCCCCTTTTTTTGCCCCCAAAGTTAGGAAGTGAATAAAGTAGAAAGAATGAAAGAATATTCTTATGTATATGTGAACTACACTCACTTCATAAAAGAGACTGGGAAAGGTCCACCATCACACACCCCCATAAACCCCAGTTCAATTACCTGTTTAACAAATACGTGCTGAAAGTGATGGGAACACGAGAAATGGATGGTGCGCTTTGGGGACCGGCCTACAAAAGCTGTACACCTGTGTATTGGGTCTGGCTGAGATGGAGTTAATTCTCCCCACAGCAGCCGCCCCTGTAGCCCCCCCCGCTACCAAAACCTTGCCACGCAAACCCAACACAACCTGACACGTCGCCTCCCACTGTGCTTTGTGCGGAGCACTGAGAAAGCCAGGCTCATGGCGTTGGGTGAAGCTGCTTACCAACTGAAAGTTCAGTTTATTGGGGCCCTTGTGGTTCTGTATCTTCTATTAATGACGTATTTTCAAAAGAACTTGAGGAGAGATCTGCCAAACAGCATCGTTTTAACTTAAAACACAACACAAAAAAGCTGGAAGAGGCAGAAAAGCGGTTTATTTTATAAAGACCTTAAAAATAAATTCTAAACAGGCTGGCAAAACTATGCCAGTGGTAAGTCATGGTATTAAAAAATTCATTCATTTTAGTGAATAAAAGGTGCATGGAAAAATGTGTTAGTTTTAAACATACGGCAAGAGTTATCACGAAGGAGAACATCAAAATAAGCCAGCCTTTCAGAATTGTAATGTTTTCCAATGATCAGTGTGAGTAGGTAACTGCACTGATATTTAATGGGCAGATGTTACAAACTCATATTTTAACAGGAATGTGCAACAAATCAATTATTTTTCTACTGTACCTATAAATGTGTGGCAAATAATTCTCATTCTATTGCTAGTAAAGGACTGTTATTTTCCTGACAAAAAAATTAAACTGTAAATAAGCAATCTAATACAACATTACGAATGCTCAGACTGTAAGGGCTAAGGCAACAGATTAGAGATCAAGTTTCTTAAATTGTATTTCTGCCTGGGCCGACATAGTTTATGAACTGTGGCAACATTTTCGGGCTTCTTGAGCTGCAGCTTTCTAAGGGAAATACTTCTTTCACAAGTATTTAGAAAAGCCAGTTACCAAGGAAAGGGAAAAATACTGGCATGCAAAATAAAACTGAAGCTCGGTGTAAGTCCTTACATTAGAAACAGCCAGGAGTAGATCATGCCAGAGCTCTTTATACTGTGGCCTCACCAGCAGAAACTTCAGCTCCTTTTTAAGTTTGTCTGACAATGTTTTGGACTGTGCATAATCCATTATGGCATATATTATTGGTGTCCCAGGGAAATTTTGCAGAGACAGCCTTCTCCTGCAGTTATTCCTGCTACCAAAGTACGTAGGGCTTTCTTCCAGATTACTGGTAGACTGTAAGGGAACAATACACCTACATGAAAGCTAAGATGTATTGTTCTTCTCTATAAAGGTTTTCCCATTCTTTTTAATCAGTCATATCAATTACTTTAAAGATTAACTTCCACACTAAAGACAGATATGCACTGAAGATGCTAGAGCGGATAAAATTGGTTTAAAAAAATTTTATAAAACTCTCTGTTCTTCAGATATTTATATCTGTGTCACATAGTTGTATCACTGATTGCTGCGCAGTCACTGAATAGAAATTGATCACAAAAATATGTATTTGTAACATATACACCATTGTATGTCCAGAAACAATGGGAATTTTCTTCACTGTTCACGTACCAAACTTAAAAAGCGAATGCACTTGAAATACTCTTATGTCTGTCCTCTGTGAAACTGGGAAACAGCCGGTCCCCCCCAGAGCCTGGGCTTGAGCTGTGGTTGAGAACAGACCAGAGCGGGCACCGCTGTTCACCTCAATGCCATCACTCCTCTCGTGGGCGCTCCTGTCCTTTCGCGCTTTGAACATTTTCTGTCTCTAGCACCTCGAGGATGAATAAAATGCACCAAGAAATGTGACAGCTTTGCAAATGACCCAGTCACGCTCTCACAAAGCTGCCATAAAATGCTGCAAAATCCTTTTTCCACAACCATTTGCCGCACCCTGGCTGCTTATTTTCCACAGATACAACCAACTGCTTAAAGCATAATGCAAAGGTGACAGAGGCCTATTAGCATTCTTCACCCATCAAATGCTCACGTGTGCTTTAGATATAACCCTTCCTTCCTAAAGAGGGAATCTTCATAACCAAACCTGTAATAAAATAGTGGAAAACATTTTCTAAATGCCTGTAGTCTTTCATTGTACCAGCATCTGTTTCATCTGTTAGCCTGTGCGTTTGGTACCGAAGCTCATCTTGTACCATTTGCTCGTGGTATTTCTGCTACCCCATTAACTTGCAAGCATCAGCTGCTGCCTGTGAAATACCGCAGAAAAATACAATAAAGCTTTAAAAAGAAAGGGCACAAACCCGAAGTCATCTTATTTCACCTCAGATGGCTCCTGGCAATAATCCAGTGTGCCAACAAACAAGAAGGACTGTCTGGTGATTTTACAGACAGCTTGTTGAGAAGCAGCACCCAATTCTACAATGCAATGGTCTAACATCCCCATTAGTCTGGGAAATATTTGCTCCTGCTATAGCTGGTTCCATCAGGTCTATAAAGAGACTGCAATGAAGAAATGTAGGTATTTTCTTTAAGAAGAAAAAACAAAAATTATCACAAACAAAATTTAAGATTGTGAGAGGGTGTGTACCTTGTCTGTCTTTCCACGATAGCCTTCCTCATGGATTGTTTGCTATTGTGTTCTTCAAATGCTTTACCTTTGATATTAAAAAAAATAAAAAATCCATGACTAATAGGATGCTATTCTTCATATCCTAAAAGCAATATTAACTATTTGAAATTACAACAATTTGCAGGGGGGGATGGATGACAACGACCTGAGACAAGTCATAAAGAGAGGATCCACGTTATTTTCTTGGTGTTCTTATTTACATGCCTAAATGAGGAAAGGAGGCTTCCCTCCCCGTGCTGGGGAGAAGGAGAAGATGATAGAACGCACTTCAGAGCAGAGTCTGGGTGCTGGGAACCCTCTGGAGGAGTCCACCTCCTCCAGTCCATACCCAGGCAGCAGAGGTTCCCACGAGGTTTCAGGAGTTAGGCAGCCTGAATCACCCCTTCACCCCAAGACCTGACAGAGCGACCTCCCCAGCAGGACTGCGATGGTGCAGCCTGTGGAGTTTGCATTTTCCATACGTAACAGTTAATCTGAGCAAAGGAAACAGACAAATGCTTTCAGGTATCTTTGCGTCTTAAGCTTTGAGGTAATTTTTCATTGCTACCTAAAAATTAACAGTATTCAGTAAAAGCAAGGCACTTGTTTGCATTTGAAATCTGTTATGTGACCAAGATATAAGTACGAGGATAAATATCCTCCAAAATGTTAAAAATAACAAGCAACATGATCCCAGTAACTGATCAGAAAATGATGACACATGAATTCAGTAAGTCACTTCATTTGATGGACGACTTTTTTTTTTTTTTGCTGCCTCAGCCCTGAGTGTTGCAAAAGATCTTAAAGACAATGAAAGGCGGAAACTCCTGACCAGCACATCTGAAGAAGCAGAGAAGCAGTTAACTGACCAGCAATATGAGACCAGTTTTCCCGGGATTTAAATCAGAACGGAATATCGCCTTGGTTTATCTTATCTGATGGGAATATGAGTTATTTCTGATGTTGTTCTGCCACTGAGTAACAAGTCAGACAGCACGGGGTGCACGCGAGAGCTTCCCTCGCGGCCGATGTCGGCGGAAAAGAGCTCGCTCCCGTCCAACTCACTCGACTTAGCTGGAGGTGCCGCTGCAGAAACCAAGGAGGGTTAAGATACAGAGAAAGGTGTAGTTTTATTGGGTTTAATTTAACATTTTGAGATTAGAAAGGCACGCAACCCTATCTTGACCTCCGTACTCTACCCCAATCCAAATTCTAATGGCACTGAGACATCTCTGACTATCCAAACACCCTTTATAAATGCCGCAAGGTGACACACAGAGCCACTCTCGCAGCTCCGAAGAATAGCGTGTGTGCGCTTTTGGCGCTCTGGCGCTTCATTTTTTTTTTTTATTTTTATTTTTTTTTTAATAAATAAGTTCTAAAAAGATGTCCCTGCATTGCAGATACCGAAACTTAGAATATTACCAAGCTTCTTAGTACAGCGAGCACTAACTCAAAATAAGATCTCCTCCTTTTATTTCCTCCTTCCTTCGCTCCATTCATCCCTGGCTGCTGACGGCGACGGCGGCGGCGGCAGGAGGGTGATGGGCGGGACCATGTGGGGTCGGGGAAAAGCGGGGTGGTTCTTCTGGACGTCATAGCGCAGCGACGCGGTCGGTGTTTATCACCCGCTCGGCACCGTCATGTTCAAGGTGAGGAAATCGTTGCCCCTGTCCGTGGCGGTTGGTGTTTCCCGCCCGTCTCTCCCTAGCCCCGCTCAGTTGACAGGGTTCCCCGTCCTCGCCCCGGGGGGAGCGGGCGGGAGCTAGGTGTGAGGCACTTCCCTTCAGGCCTCGCCGCTTGGCCCGACCCGGGGCCTTGCAGCGGGACGGCCCGGTTCGCTCGGAGGCGGCAGGTTGGCTGCCCGTGCCGCCGGGCCCGTCGCTCCGCGGGTGTCCTTGTCCGGCGGGGCCAGGCCGGCAGGGGGCGGCCCGGGAGCGCGGCCGGAGGGGCCCCGCGCTGAGGCGGCCGGGGGCGGGTGTTCGGGCCCGGAGAGGCCCCGCTTCCCCTGTTAAAGCAGCGTTTGTGACGCGGTTGACGAGACGCGGTATAGCGAAGCCCCTGGCGTTGTCACCAACGTTTGTTTGTTTTGTGGGTTTTGTTTTTTTTTCCACGTTCGAGATAAATCTCTTCTAAAACGTGTGTTCTCTGGTGACAGCTGTACCCAGCGTACTTCGTCTATAGCTCTTACGAGCTGTTAGTTTTACGCTTGTTGCAGCAGCATAACCTCTTAACCTCTCCAGTATTTCCAAATCGCGTGCCCTGTCCATGTGGTGCAAAAAGAAACGCACAAACCCCACGTTCGTTATCTGAAATTACTTCATAGATAGGGCAGCACGGAGCTGTGAGTGAGTGTTGTTGCAGAGTTGGGATTCGTAGGGTTGTGTGAGTCCTCGTCCTGAAATCTCCCTTCCTTGCGTGTCGGTTGTCAGTGAAATCTGCGGAAAGGAATGAAACGTGCATGAATCTGGGCTTAAGTCAGGCAACTGTCTCTGATAAGAAGAGCCCCAGATCCCTTCAAGCTAAAACCAAGTTGTATGTTTCAATCAAATGGTTGGCATGACTACTCGAGAAGCTGGAGGTTTTTTTAAAAGCTGTTGTCATATATTGGTAATATATCAATCTATTGATATGCTGAGGCAGCCTATGCTTGCTTTGCTCTTGTCACAACTTTTTTTTTTTTTTTTTTTATACTTTAGTTTTGGGGCAATTGCTGGAATTCTTATGTAAGGATTTTATGTCAGAATCGTTGGGAATTCCATATGTGATGCTGAACTGTCATTAAAGGGACTATACGTGAACCTGTAGATTGAGGTAGTATGCATAATACTACTATTTTTATTCAACCATTGAGGTTAGGCAGATTCTAGTGCTTCAGGCCAACCTAATTTTTTGCCTCTAAGAGCAAAAGGAGAAGATGGCTTCTTGTCCTTGATATTTGTGCTCAAGAGTTTGGGCTTTGGGTTTTTTTTTTCAGTTGGGGTTGAGAGATAGGGGGAAGAATGGAAAAAGAAGAGACAAATGAAGCAGCTTCATACATTAGGGCAAATATTAGCTTTCACAGAAGTATGATTAAGGATGTTTTTCCTTTTGTTCTTCCTTTCCCCAGGTTAGACAGGCTGACAATAACAGTAACAAGTGAACTGAGAAACCACAGACAAGAGGAAAGACAGACAAAAGTTCCAGTTAATCTTTAGCTCTTCCCGCCCTCTCCCCCCTCCTTTTTTTTTGTATTGAGGGCTCATATGGGATTTATTCTTCCCAGAGGCATTTTTTTTAGTTAAGAATTAAGAACTTTGTCTTGCTTTACTGTCTGTCTTAATGGAAGATGAAATGTGATGGTCTTTTTGCCTCCAACTTTCAGATGGAACTTGCTTGTCAGTGATCTGGTGACTGCAGATAAAGTTGAGTTCTTCAGCTAGAGAAAGGAGTAAACTTTGTATCTTTTATTTTACTTAGAGTAAATGCAGAGCATTACCTAGAGAGAAGAATGTCAGCTCTACTTTTTTGGTATCAACTGAATAGCTGTAAGACAGGCAGCTGTAAGAAGGCACAGCTCAAACCAGTTGGTTTAGTAATATGTGGTTAATATGAAAGTAAGAAATGAGATCCTAGAGTGAATTTTGGAAACAGAAAGTAGAACGATTAATCTTTCATACTACCGAATAAATCTTTTAGGGTGCGCATCTATACGATTCTTTAGTACCGCTTGTATCTGTCCCATAAACTTAGCTGATATAGAAGACCATTGTAGTATCACTGGAACAGTGCATTTAAGGAGAGATTCTTCTTGCACTTTTAGTGGTTAATTTTGTTTTGTTTAAAATGTAAATGTGAAACCTTTGGAAAACATGTGCACTTCAGTATTTTGATAATATGTTTTCAGTATGAGTAGTTCTGTCATCACTGATACTTGTTTGTGAAACTAACAATCCTTACGCTCTGCTGTTTGTGTGCATCTTTATATACAAATCTCAAATATTTAAAATATTTGGTTTACTGTTTCTGCTGATGACATTTAGATAATTTTCAAACAATATAAGTGGTATTGAATAGCAGCAAAAAACACCTGTTGTTTAACACAGCAGACTAGATTTATTTTTCCAAAACAGAGGTTATCAATAATTAATTATACCTTAATTAAAGTATTATTTTTTGATGTTGCTGTTGGGTTTTTTGGGATTTTTGGTTTGTATTTTACTGCAAGGGACGCTTGTAGAAATGTTAAATAGAAAATGTAAAAACTATGCATGTGTATTCATGTAACAAACTTTTGCCGTATTCAGGAATTAAGTCTTAGACACTTGTCTCTGACTCTCTCAAGTTGTGTTTTTCAAGGCTTATTTCAAAAGCCTCCTCTGCTGGTAACCTCTTTTAAGTGTAGTATACGCCATTGATTTAGTAGTCGCTCCAGCAAAGCTCTCTGTAGCTTTAGACTTGTTTGAACTTTAGGCTCACATGAAATATTTGCACTGAATAAGGCTGGTCAGGTAACTGGTAGCTGTAGTTTAAATAAATTTGAAACTGCTTTGAGGAAAGTGAATGAAATAGTGAATGTCTTGATGTCTTTTCTAGCTGCTGTGTTTCATTCTTAAATGTTCCAAAAATCACAGGGAGTAATGTTTTACTGAAAGCATATTTTTCAGAATGAAAATGCATTTCAGATTTTTGCCTTTTCAGTGGCAGAACAGTTTTGCAGTGAAAAAAGGAAAGAATGAGGAAATATGTTCTACAGTTATTAATGGTTAGTGACGTTCACGTTTTTATCTTGGCTAATGAAAGTATGTGAAAAGTCTTTGTTTAAGCAAACGTTATTAAAGATTGCTCACATCTTTCCTTGGCTGTGAAACAGCTGATCTGGTTATTGTGGTGTTTCATTATAGTGCTGTAATAATGAGTCCATAAATACAAATAAGGAAAAACTTCCATTTTAAGCAAGTTTTTCCATACCTTTTGATCCATCAGATCCCTTACGTCTTTCTGAAAAGCCATCCTATGACCTAGTTCTTGTGTGCTGTTTCTGTACACGTAAATGAACATTTTCAGGAAGTTTGACAGCTACATAGTCGAGTTTTGAGTTTGAAGAGTCTCTTGGTTACATTTAATAAATGTTCCATCTGCAAAGCAGTGGAAGAAATTTAAGCTGCGAATACTGTTCCGTTCACAATGAGCAAGTAGTCTGCATCATTTTAAAGCTATTTTCTAACAGTTCTGCAATGGGCAGAAACAAAGTTTCAGAGTAATTGTCCTGGTGCTAGGTCAGTTGTCATCATAATGGCGTGAAGGATGTATTGGTTTGGCCAAGTCTTCAGTTTCACAAGCAGCTAGGTCAACGTAACGTATGTACCCTTAGTATTTCTGAAAAGGAAGAGGGCTTGCTACCTTCTCCTTTTTCATCCCCTCTTCCCTGGTCACACAGTTCCTCTGGTGCTTGTCAGGCTGTTTCACGGCTGGGTTCAACGTACTAACCCCGCACAAAGCTCTCCACTTCTTTTTCAGGATTAATCTTTTGCCAAATTGGCGAGGTGAATTGCCTCGCGGTGGAAGCGTCCGGCCACCAGAGCTAGGGCAAGGTGAGCAGCAGGACTTCTGGGAACAGATACCACGAGCAGAGCCAGACTTCTCCAGTTTGGTGGCCTCAGGCTGGTAGATCCACTTACACTGTGACCTGATACAACAAACCACAGGCTGTTGTAACTCGCCACGTTTGTCTGAGCAGCAGCGTGAATATGAGATGTTGAAAGGTTTCCCATCGGAACTGCCGTTGCTTGAGTTAAATCTCGCTGTCAATAAGGATGTGCATTTGTTGGAAAATGCTTTCTGTGCTTTCGTGATTCGCTACACATTGAAGATTTTTATCGTCTGTTTTTGAAGTTAAAGCAGTCTCTCCTGTTAAGAAAAACAATTTAGTGTAGGTCCTGAGTATGGGAAGAATTATATTTGCCTTATGGTGATTGTGTTGTGACTGGATTAAATCTGAAGTACTCAAAAACAGTCAAGTATCTGTCATGATGCACTGTAATTCATGTTTCTCACAGAAAAGTAGGAGACATTCCTAAAATTCTTAGAAAGCAGTGATTATGTTCTGATACTTTCAACTGTAAACCATGACAGTCTCTTTTTTTGTTTGTTTTTCCTAAATCTAGATGCAGATGATAACTAGAAATAAAATTAACTTTTTGGTACTAACTGTGGAAAAATGGAGGTGTTACAGACATTCACGAAGTTGTTTAAAATATGAATATAATACTGTTAATATCTGTACTAAATTGACAAAAATATGTTTCAAGTGAAAGAAAACAGAAGATTTTTTGTGAGATGAAAACTGATGAGATGAGCATTTATATCCACTGTCTCCTTTAGCCTTAGGCTTTTCTAGATACCACCTGAATAATTTAGGTGTTATCATTTGAGTGCCTGAGAGCATTAGATTGTGTACCACTGACTCCCCTTTCTCCTACCTTCTAAGCATCTTATTATATCACTTATTAACATATACAGGGACATAAACATTGTCTGCATGGATGTATTCAAACATGTTGCCATTTTCTTTCAACTTAATGATGTACAACTCTTCCTGTAATGTTTCTAGGTAATTCGGCTGGGGGCCACCCCTGTTAGCCTGAGCTTGCTCTCTATCCAGGTTTATGCTTCCTCTTCAGAGAAGGAGACTTCCAAAAAGGAGTTGCTGAAAATTGAGGAGGTAAGTATGGTTAGAGCCCTAGTGCTCTTCTATCTATACGGAAATATCTACAGAACTCTGAAAGACGTTATATTTTGATGCATGAAAGCATTTAGGTACGTCTCTTCTCCCTTTGCATTCTTGCCTTTAAACTTGCTTTCTATTTTCTTTAATAGAGATGTCGATACAGTTTTGCTTCCTTTACCTGAGGGCTGCATTTGATGCCCTCTGCTTGACAGCGTCAGGCTTGCTTCTGTGCAAGATCTTTTTTCCTACATTAAAGCCTTCTGTTTTTCATTCAGAAATTACCTTTTCACGTTTGTAGATTTTCTTCTGGTCATGTTTCAAATCCCCAGGAATATTTTCTTTGCTTTTTATCCAGGTAACACCATGTATTTTTTATTACAAGTACTGTTGACAAATTCTAATAAAATTTCATTTATGTTCTCCAGTAAAACAGAAAAAAAAGTTTTTCTTTCTAAAAACATTCTCTTTTTTTACAGGCAAAATTCTTGTCTGAAATGCTTTGAATCAGACATAGTAGCCTACAGAATTTTATCAGTTTTCCTTTCTTTACAGCATTCAGACCTAAACAACAACAAAAACAATAAGTAGGGATAATGAAAACCTGTTACTTTACTGTTTCTCTAAGACATTACAAACGTCTTGGTTATATCACAAGTAGAGCTTTAAAGCACCATGTTGAACTGTAGACTCACCAGGCTACAAAGGGTAGGCTTTTAACAGTTTCTAACATTAAAATAAAAAAAAAAAGTAGTTCATAACCAAATACAGCTTTATATCCATGAGAATTTGTAGATGTTTAAACATTTTAAGTACTTCAACCCAAGCTAAAGTGGTGTTACATGGGCAGTGAAACTAAATGAATCTTATTTTTGTGTATACTTAGGTGTCTTTGGATGTGTCTGCATGGGCAGATCCTCACGAGAGGGTCCATAGCTGAGGCAGTCCCCTGGCTTCACCCCAGTGAAGGAACCTTAGCTTGGGCCGTCGCGTGCCCTACACCGCCGCTGGCGTGAGTCAGTAATGAGGCAGCAGTTTGAAGTTACATGTGTGCTGAATAATTGGCTTGCCCATCAGCTTCAGCAAAGCAGAATGTGCAAGCCGTGGAGTTTTGGCTGCCTTTCTTACCATTCACAGAGTATGTTAGTTTGGATCTCCGCTCTGTCAGCTGTCTAGTTTCATAAAATATATGGGAATTTCCTTATCTCCGAGACTTCTGTCCCTGTGCCAGACATGGCTGTTAGGTTGTCTAACAGGATCAAAGTTAAACTGATTGTGACTATGATTGCCAGAGATGAACGGATTTCTTAGGGAAATGAGACTTAAAGTGCTTGTCTTTCAAAGTATTATGGGATGCCCAGCTGCACGAGTGATAGGATTATTTGATAAATTCTATGTCATTATATATTTTGTTACGGTTAGCAGCTTTTTTTATTATGATAGAGATACAGTTCTTTTCCAGCTTATCTTGAAAAGAGGGCTAGCTACACTTGGGTGCACCAATATGTGGAAACATCAGTTTATAATGAACTACCAAATATAGTAGAAATGTGATATAAAATACAAGCTTTTTGTACTAAACATCACTATAGTGTATAAACTGCTAGGAATTTGAACATCTTTTGTTTGGATTTAAACTTCGCTGTTCTTCTTCAACATTATAGACATCAGTCTTTTTTTTAATGGAATACAATTTTAAATATGTTTAGGTAATTGTAATAAATACATTGTGATGCTAAACACTGAATACGGTGGTTTAGAATTTATTATGTGAAGATGCCCATTGCTTTTCAGGTGGATGTTACAGTTCTTATTTGCTCAGCCTCATGATGCTATTAACGCTGTCAGTTGCTTATGTGGGTAATGATGGCAGCACTGGGATGTTGTACCATTTTCCTGCTAGGTAACAAACAGACAAATTTGTATCGGATGTTACCTTTGTTAGAAACTACTTACTCTTTAATGACGGCTTGTGCAAATATAGAAAATGAAATCAAAAATAGATTGTGATTTCAGAGTTCTAGTACATTTAGTATGTTAACTGGAAACCAGAAGTGCTGATTAAGACCAGAAACATTTTTCACAATTATGTTTTGTGTTCTCATTAAACTGGTTTAATATTAATTTATAACCTGTGACTTGGATCATATAGCAGCTATGGATGAATTGCATAGCAATTAGAAGTCATGTTCATTGTAATATATAATTTAAACTTTGCTCATAATGGTCGTCTCACAGCTGTGCCTGAATTTTTATTATACATTGTTTATGTAGTAAGCACTGTGTTAGGTGTCCTCTGGTGAGACTGTTCATGCCCTGAAGACCTACTTACACAATTACATCTTTGGTTTTAACCTCTTGTTTGCTAATATTCACAGCTGTCACTCTACACCTCTCCAGCTCGTGAGACTAAATATGTGGAGAATCCACAAACCCAATTGGAAGAGGGGGTTTCGCGTTTACGGCATGTTATGGAGCCATACACAGCCTGGTGTCAGGTATAAGGGGTTTATATCACATCTGGTAATGGGGCAGTGGTAAGGGTTGAACTGTGGGGTTTTTTAGACACACAATTAATAGATAGCAGCAAAGTAAAAGTTAAGAGCTGTAAAGAACTAAACCCTTGCTTTTTCACATTTTTTATGAATTAAAAGAATTAAAAGAATTAAAAGAAAATTAACTAAAGCATAGAATTGCTATCTGAAAGAAACTTTAAGCTTAAATATATCTAGGGATATCTGGAAGGAAGACAGAGAGTGATTAAATTTTCGTTCTCCAGGCTCAAGGAGAATGCCATAAAATATCAAGCAACGTGTTTTGGGGCGGTGATACAGAGTTGTCCTCACTGCAACTGTGACACAATGCAACTTTGCAGAACACCCGTCTAGTGGAGAGTGTCCCTGCCTGCAGCAGGGGGGTTGGAACTAGATGATCTTTGAGGTCACTTCCAACCCTAACCATTCTATGATTCTATGAAAACAAATTGGTATTTGTTGAACTGGAATGCTGAGGGAAGGAACGTGGCTCTCTGGAAGAGAGAAAATCCCAAGCCACTAGTAGTGGCAAACCTGGCCCCCAGACCTTACCCCAAAACTTTCTCATAAACATGCTACCTAATAAAATATATACTAAAGGGTCATTACATGCAAAAATAGTCTTTGGAGTATAGAGGAAAACCAAGGTCTTTGTAGTCAAGGCCTAAATTATTGATACTGGATTGCAGAGTCATGTGATGTCTTTCTTGCTCTTTCTTGGCCCAGCAAATGTTGAGGCTTACTTTTGAAGCAAGAGCATCCTTGTCATCTGGTTGCCTCTTGGCAACTTTAGGTGATTCTCTGCATGTGCTCTGGCTGTTGTCAGTCCTTTTCTTAAGCTGCAAGCTGTTCTTCCAGTTCTCTATAGAAAGCCAAGATGTTCAGATCAGGGTTCCCTTCTGTGTTGTGGTACTAACCTTTAATGGTACTGAAACATTTTTGCAGAAATACTCAAGGTTACTCAGTCTAGTGATGTGTTTCTGAAGTGCCATGAGCAGGAGTACTGACTTCAGTTTTGAAGGACAAGGGGGGATTTTCCACAGTATAGTTAGAGCTCTGACCTCCTGCACACATGGGTTCTGTTTAGTTGCCTGCCGTAACCGTAACCGAGAATGAAATTTGAGGCGAGGTTAGTTGCCCAGTTGGACTGACTGCAGGTAAGCCTTGAACAGTGCTTTATGTCTCACTGGCCTGTTGTCTTCCTATTTGCTTCATTTTTTTGTCTACGTGGTGATCATTTACATAAGATGTGCTCGTCTGCTCACACAACAAGCCATTTCCGGGCAGTGGTTTACTGACTCATTGTATGAAGTGGGCATGTAAACTTTATGGGTTTGGGGTCATCTTGCTTGCTTAACTGTAGTCAGAGGTAGTTTTGGTTTTACACCACCCCCACCCCCTGCTACATTAAAGAAAATAACATTTTAGGTGTCTCTTGGTTGACTTTCAAATTAAAAACATAACCCAGGATAATGAAAATAAAATTGGTCATGTTCATATATCTGTTTTACTTTTTCAAAACTGCTTGCTTAACCGTAGTGGAAAGTCAGTTCAAAACACAGATGTAGAAATGAGCCAGTTATGTGTGAGCTGTGACAGAAGATCAGACTTACATAGTCTCTGGGATCTTTAGAGTATGTCCTTTTTTTCATTGCCTTTTAATAAGACCAACACCCATTTAGAGCTGTGTTCTCTGTCACATGCTAACCCTTTGGGGGTTTTTTTTGTGACAAGTTTTTTAAGTCACTCTTGCCAGTGAGGAAATGAAAGTCCTAAAGATATTATCTCCCATGCAGTATCCTAAACAAATGATTTCACTTCTGCACAGCTACAGCTCAAGTGGCATTGTGAGCCCATTCTCTGCTTTAGCTTTGGCCATACATGTTTCTGAATTTATTCCCTAATTGATAGACAGTCTTACACTGTGTCTCTGAAGGATTATTAGCATAATAACAATTAGCAGGGTTGCTTTTATTGGGATTTTTTTATTGTTGTTTTAGTTTGATAAAATGCAATGTGAATTCTTTTACTTCTTGTGTATTTTCAGTCTGAGAAAAAAAGTCTAGGACTAGTTTGTGGGGTTGATGCAGTGCTCTGTTGATTTACTTTGGACATTGTATGGGCATCTCATTTTCCAAGTGGCCTCAAAATTACACTTTTTTTAGTCTAAGATATCTCTTGTGAAGTGGAATTTGTCACATCACAGAATGAGTCATGTACCCCTGTGAAGTGCTAGGGAGTACAACATTAATAAACTTCTCCCTTCCTTTGCATCTACTCAAGTATTTTTGCAATACCTACATAACACTGAGAAACCTGAGATAATCCCAAGTTTCAGCTACTTGATCAGGAACTCAGTGGAGTATTGAAGTCAACTTCTGTGTTGTGAGGTATTCTATTTCATCTGTGTCCAAAAACTACTTGGAGAAAAAGCTGTATGTTATGCCAGACATAATGCTGAGCAAGCATAGCCCTTTAACTGAAGGGTGGAAGTGGGAATAAAAAGTTTTTCTAGGGACTCAACACTTTTTTGGGTTTTTTCTTTTCTTTGTCAGGTCAGTCACAATCTGTAGTTTATATTTTACTTACTTGGTATCTATTTACTGTTGTTTTCTTTTTTTTTTTTTTTTTTTAGGATCTTTATGCCAAAGCTATGCCCAAATTAGAAAAAGCTGTTGAGCATGGTAGAGGTAAATCAGTTTAGTTTTCTTAATGAGCAATTTAAAATACAGGACCATGCAATATCTTGTGTTAAAAGGGAATTCTGCTAAGTGTTACATATATAATAATTTCTAATGCATTTAAGACTACTTTATTTGCACTGTATATCTGTTTAAATTTCCTTTGTAGGTCATTATGACACTACATTTCTAAACAGTTAAAATCCAAGACCTGCATCAATGTCAGCCAACGTCACTAAAAATGACAGTTATGCAGGAAAAGAAGGAAAAAACACCTCACAATTTATTCCAAGTCAGTAGTATTTGCTTGACTCAGTCTAGGAACTGAAACTTCCTGCAATGTTTATTACTTGTCACAAGTGTTAGGGCTTTTGTTTGTAATGTTTGCAACCTTTTCATTTTGGTTTACTTCCTTGGATCTCCTAAGAATTCTGAATAAATCTGAAATAATTTGTATTTATTTTTGGTTTTGGAAGCATCCTTCTATACTTAGGCTCATCAGGACTGAGCATGGATGCTATCTAGAGCTCATTTCAGATACTGTGTGTCTTTTCCTTAACAGTCTCAGTCTTTTGAATTCCTTTGTATGGAAGATTTTTTTATAGTTTTCCATTCCCCCATTGGACTCCCATCTTGGAGCGAGCTTTGTTTATGCTGTGTCTTTCCTTTGTTCTGTGATTTGTTTTTTGTACAGTGTTTTACTGAAACTAATTCTTGTTAACATGTAAATGTAAGAATCCATTTTGCAAAGGTTTTTGTCACTAATTTGAAAAAAGATATAATCGAGATGCAAAAGAGCAAACCAAAACAGATGGCCCAGGAGCAAAGGCAAAAGCTTCTATGAAAATTGGTAAATACAATACGATGTTCAGTTTCATTCATGTGTCACTAGAGAAGATCTCAAAGGCTTTGAATTTTATGCCAGCAGATCTAAAATGTGCATGATAGTTAAATGTGTTTTGATAACTCTTTATGTTTTGTAACAATTGCCAGCATGTATTGATGATTCCTTATCACAAAAACACTTTCACATTACATTAAAGCACTTTGTTCTGACTTCTCTTCAGAGGGCTGTGGATTTCTCCAAAACCCCCCTGCTGGATTTTATCCAAGGCTTGGTGTGATAGGTTTTGCTGGAATTGTTGGATTGTTTCTTGCTAGAGGTAAGTGGGAACCTTTTGAACTGCTTATGTTATCGTTTGGGATAAGTAATTTATTTGTGGGGTTTTTTGGATACTAATTTTTAATTGTGACGCATGAGATCTGACGTAACTGTACAAGCATGTTTCTATAGTGTTCCTCCAATAATAAAGAAATTCCATGTAAAAGGTGTGTAATAACCATCAATTATTGTTTATGAATGCTGTATTTGTTACTGGAATCTAGTCTTTGATCTTTTCCAGTTCTAGCTTATTATAGCAAAAGTAGGAAAGGGGCTTTTTTTAGCCTAAAAATCTTTTTAATTCTTTAAATTCTTGATCACATATGTCACTGTAGAAAACTAGAGAGCAATAAATTATGCTAAAATCCGGAGGATCCTGAGCTATGATTCCATGTACAATTGTATATTCAAGTTCCTTCAAAGTATTGTGTGTCCAGGCACAGAGCTGCTGCAGGTTGTGATATTCGGCAAAAGTACTTGTGAACTCTGGGTGTACTATAAATACATGCACATTTTGTGCTATAGAAATGTGATACAGTTAATTTCATCACACTGGTTGAAGAAACGAATATGTTTATGCTTTCATAGAAATAAATGTTATTTTAAGAAATGCTAATTGTGAAAAAGTATTTTGTGTTTGTATTGAGATATTCCTAATACATTGAAACAAAGTAACACAAAAAGAAAACTTGTAGGTAACAGAACTGTAAAGTTATAGAATTTAAATACTAGTGAGGATTTCCTTTGGACAAAAATACACCTTTGTGGGGCCTGTATATGTTGAACAAACTGGAAGTGTGTGCTTGGCTATGTAGAAATGGAAAGCATTCTGTAATATATGCATTTATGTATGCACTTCTCAAAAATATTTAGTTTTCCAATGAAAATGAGGAAAGCAGTACTTTAAAAAAAAAAAAAAAAAGAAAATCAAGGTCTCCATCCATTTGAAGTTCTTCCTCTCCAAATTCCTGCTCCTTGAGTTACGTGATTATAAATGAGATCAGTTTCCAGCATTTACAACTGTAGCAAAATTGGGGGGGAAATGCAGTCTTGAGGCTTGATCTGAGAGATTAGAGGGTCTTAAGTTTAATAAAATTAAAAATCCCTCATAATACAAATGTCTGATTTGTGAATCTTTTATGATGGGAGCCATAATTTTAAAACTTTTTGTCTGGTTATAGTTTACAATACTAACTGTTATTTCCAGAAAGTATTCAAACTGTAAAAGGAAGTGCCTCTTAATTTTAATGCTACAGAAAGTTAGAACCTAATTTCCTCTTTTTTATCCCTTCCTTCCTCGCACTGGAAACATTCCCTTCTTGGAAGGTACAGATAAAGTCTTCCAGGTCTAACCATAATACTTGAACATACAGTTGCCCACTAAGTAGAAACTACGGTATTCAGAGTTTAATCATGTGAATATTGTGCAATCATCCAGCTTGGTTTAAAATCCCATTGTAGATAATTTGTTCTAACCTTGTTGAGTGGTACTGGAATGGATACAGGAGTATTCCTGAACTTCCCTCTCATGGGTATCTCCAGCAGGTAGCAGCCTGCTGCAAGGCATTAATATCTTCAACTATTACATTTATTTCTAAAGTGATATTGTAGGGACACTGATAAGCTATCACTAAGGAAGATTTCATCATTCCCAGAAATTAATTTTTCTGACTATAAAGATGCAATAAAGCTTGCCTTTTCTGTACTTTCTAACAGCTAATTGGTGCCAAGTTCCCTCTTCACGAGACTAGCAACATCCCTTTATAAATGCCTTTTGTTTACTGCTAAATTTCTCATCTCATCATGAGCATACGTTAGTGGAAAAATGAAACATTTCTAATTTGCATTTCCTCTTCAAAATTCATTATTCCTTTATTAGAAGGATGTGTGGCTTCACATATAGAACAGGCTGTTCTATGAGAAACAGAACTACTGTGTCGTGACTCCTGTACGTCTGTCCTGTGACCTGTTGTCTCCTGTACTGCTTGCTTTTCTCCTTTGCCTGCTCCCTTATATGTTCCTGTCTGACTGGATGTGCTGCAGCAAGCCCTGTAACTGATTCAGTGATGCATATTGTCACTGGCCAGCTAGGATGCACAACCTGTGGCCAGCTATGATAAGAGAATGAACTTTTCAGGCAGTTAAATTATTTTAGACTTGTATAATTGAATTGAGAGTTCAAATTGATTAAAATGTTCAAAATTTAGTTGGGGACTAAGCAATAGGCATAATCATAAGTACTTTAGTTTACAAGTACTTTCAAATGCTTTGCAAATTGCTATAGTGAATTGAGAAAAATTATTCATAAGAGAAGTCGTGGAAGAAACAATATTTGTGAGTCAAGGTAACTTACAAAGTTTGTATTGGAATGTCTTTTGTTCTGCTTGATGTATCAGAAGAATGCTATCCTAACCTGTCTTTGCCTGAGTTTTTCCTTTTAGTTTAGAAAAGAGTGTCGGTTGGTATAATTTTCTTAAATATCTCTTAGCTGTGGTTTTTACTTCATTATTCAGTACTGAAATAAATTATCTATTATTACAGTAAATATAATTTAAGATAATTTTCACTATGGAAAGATGTTAATAAAAATGTTCTTTTAAAAAGGTTAAAAGAATAATTACTGATCAGAGTAATCATTTCTTAAACCAGTAGGACTGAACAGAAAATATGCTAAACTGTATTTAACAAAATTGTTTTGATTATAAATAAAAGGATAGAGCCAGCTGTTTTGGTTAAGATATGCTCTAACAATGTTTTGGGTTCTTTTGTTTTTTCTTGTTATGAAACAGGCTCAAAAATAAAGAAGTTAGTGTATCCCGCAGGTCTCATGGGTATTGGTGCCTCCATGTATTACCCTCAGCAAGCAGTTTCTATTGCAAAGGTCAGTGATGATATCTTTCTTTGGAGAAGTGTCTTTTACTTTGATTATTGCCTCCTACCTTCAAATTAACTGGTAATCCGTTTTTAAAAGCCATGTCAGTGTGCATGGCACTTAAAAGATTTTGTCAAAGAACATGCAGTCTAGGCTGAAAGGCAGTAACATGTTGTTTCTTTTGGTGACTTTTTTTGTTTCCTAACATCTGCAGCAGTGTCTTCAGTTTGAGGAACATAATTTCCTTTCTGAATCTCTAACCTCAAGTAATTATAAATTAATGTAAATATGCTTAGTAAGTGCAGTTTTCATGTCTACTTACAATACTAAAGAAGCCTGAAATATATTGAGAGCAAATGAAAACAGGATTTGAAGGAAAGGAGGGGAAAAAAAAAAGGCAGATTCTGTAGAGAGATCATAGGAACAACATTTTGAGATAAACATTGTTATTGAAGTTTTCCTCTTCTTGTTGGATAGAGTTTTAAGAAAGATAGCATGCACAGTATGAATTCTGCTGCTTATTGGATGCCTTTCCTGTTTATGCATTTGTTGTTTCAGACATAAGAAACCTGTTTAACTTAACTTAGAGTTGCTTAAGTGGATTTCCTGTGAAAGAAAGAACTGAAGAGACCAGACAGTTGCTTACGGCCCCTACTGATGTTCATTCATGTGCCTTGCTGTCCACACTTAATTGTACTGGCAGATTCCTCAGTTGTCCACCACATTCTTTTTTTTGAAATCCAGCTTTTAACCACTCGCAGTGCACGTATTTCAGTGTGTCAGAAATTATTTATATTTCAAGCTTTGGTAAATTTGCTATCTAGTTATTGGTGAATGACACTGAGATGTCAGGATGAAAATATGGTATTCTCAACAACATATGATGTTCTTTGAAAACTGAAAGGTCATTGACTTAAGGAGAGTCAAAACCACTGTGTTTGAACTCTGCCAGCATGGTGATAACCCGATCTTTGATGGAATCTTTTTTTTACTGCTTCCAGAATTCAGATGCTCTAAATGCAGATAGTTCTGTTGACTTATTCTCAGGGAGTGAAAATTATGCAAGTGGCAGGAAAAAAAAAAAAATCAAAATTTAAGAAGCGTAGACATTTCTGTTGGAAACTGTATTGAAATTCTAGTTGCCTTTGGAACAGTGAAGTGGGAAGTGATTGAATGGCGTTCAAGCTGATGTTATTGTTTTTAAAGAAGCTCAGTTCAGTCTTAACTATGGATTTGCTACTAACAGCTTCACAATACCTTGTTTATTTTACAAAAACTTTGAAGTGCGTGATTGCCCTTTGATTAATTCACAGTTCTTAGTTTGACTGTAACGAAAAATCTGATATGAGGCCATGAGCCTGAAACTTGATTGGAATAGCTTTGTTGACTTGGTCAGGACACTAGATGTATGAGTTTGGAAAATTCTGTGGAGAGAGTGATATCCTAGATACTGCTTTGGTTCCTCTAATCTGTCTTGCGCTTTTTTAAAAAAAGCAAAGTTTTAAGCATATTAGATCTTACTATCCATAATTTTTATGCTTTAATCTGAAATTGGAAGCAGTTCCCTGTCTAGTAATTAATTTGAAATGTTGCATAGGCCTTTCAAAAAAATTCTGTAAGCCTAGACAGGGATGCTGGCAGTACAAAGCTCATTTGTTAAGTTAATAGAACTGTATAGGAAATATTCTGGAACATAAATTTTGATTTTTTATTTATTCTTTATGTTATGTTGTTTTTATTTTTCTTCCATATTTGAGTACTTCATCACTGCTTTTTCATTTACAGTGGTATAGTTCCCTTCATTCGGTAAACTTTCAGATTTGACCATACTTTAAAAGACTAAAAAAGTTTTGGGTGGTGTTTGCAGTTTGTTCTTTTGATTGTTTATTTTTTTCCCCTTCCCACTTTTGTTAAAGATTTTTCATTAGATAAAAGATAGAATGGTTTGGGTTGGAAGGGACCTTAAAGATCATCTAGTTCCAACCCCCCTGCCATGGGCAGGGACACCCTCCACTAGACCAGGTTGCCCAAAGCCCCATCCAACCTGGCCTTGAACACTTCCAGGGATGGGGCCTCCACAACCTCTCTGGGCAACCCGTTCCAGTGCCTCACCACCCTCACAGCGAAGAATTTCTTCCTTATATCTAATATAAATCTACCCTCTTTCAGTTTAAAGCCGTTACCCCTTTTCCTATCACTACAGTCCTTTTCCAGCTTTCCTGTAGGCCCTCTTCAGGTACTGGCAGGCTTCTCTCAGGTCTTCCTGGAGCCTTCTCTTCTCCAGGCTGAACAACCCCAACTCTCTCAGCCTGTCCTCACAGGAGAGGTGCTCCAGCCCTCTGATCATCTTCATGACCCTCCTCTGGACTCTATCCAACAGCTCCATGTTTTTCTTGTACTGGGGCCCCCAGAGCTGGATGCAGAACTCCAGGTGGGGTCTTACAAGAGCAGAAGGGGCAGGATCACCTCCCTCGACCTGCTGGTCACACTGCTTTCAATGCAGCCCAGGACACGGTTGGCTTTCTGGGCTGCAAGTGTACATTGCCGGCTCATGTTGAGCTGCTTGTCCACCAACACACCCAAGTCCTTCTCTTCAGGGCTGCTCTCAATCCATATCCATTTGACAGTTGGAAATAAACACAGCAAAATATATATGCAGTTGAGGTGCAACACTTGATGCATCTGTCTGGAAGAAAACTTTCTTCTTTAATTAAAATTAATGAGTTGCTAAGTGAAGTTATAGCAATAGAGTTCATCATTGGTAATAGGTAGTTTTCAGACACTTCATCTAACTGGTGATGAAAGAAATGCACAGACTAATTATTTTTTTTCCTGCTTTTGTCATCGTTCTAACAAATCACAAAATTTGTAAGGGATTTATTTCCTCACTGCTAGCATTACTTTAATTGGTATAATTTTGAACAAATGGTTAGGCTGCGTATGTGGTGAGGGAACTGAATTTAATACTAAAGTTTATTTTGTTCTGGTGGAACTTTAACTAGTGTTTTGGAACTGTATTGCTTTCCAGCTAGTCATAATACGTTCAAAATATTTTGTATTTACTGTGACTTATCTTCCATCCAGAAAAAACTTTCCATTATGAAGTTATTTAAATCAGTCTCCTTATCATTAGAACTAATTTTTGTTCCTTGTTATTAGAACTTTTCAAATTTCCTGAAATGTGTTATGCTTACCACCTTCTTGAAAGAAAAAAAGCTTCCTCATACGTAAGTTCCTTTCTTTGACAACAAACTAAATTATTTCTATGTCTTTTGAAGCTATACCTCCTCCCTTGCCCAGTTCAGTCCATAAGGCACAAACAGTTGTACTGGCGCAACTGAAAGCATGACATGATTACAGGAGCTGTGGGTTGAAAAGAAGGAGTTTGGGTCACTTGATCCATGTTTGCTGTAGAATGAAATGCTTGTGAAATTGCGCTGTGGCTACTTTTGTTAACAATATAAATGTAGAAAAGCCAGCAGTTAAGTTTCACAATGTGCGATGTAGGTAAAAAAATGGCTAACCATAATTCTGCTCGATAATCTTGACCTATAACATATGGCATAGTCAATATTGTATGCTTCTGGTCCTGTGTGGAATTAAAATATGGGAGCTTGTTTACATGTCCATCAGGCCTTGGAGGCTGCTGATGCTGTCCCAGTAGTGCCTAGTACGGGTGTTTGTGGCCCAAGGTCACTTTTCGAACTATTTCAGAGTCCCTGTTGAGAACCACTCGATCTGACTTTTGAACTTGATTGTTCAAATTTTAGTGTACAAACTTAGTGTTGCATTGAACAGAGATGGTATTTTAGCATGTTGTAATTTAACACAAACAAGCTGGAAATTGTTATCTTCCAGGAATTAAGAATTCCAGATGAACGAATGGAAAAACTTGCCCCTCTTTTGAAAGGAACTCTTTGTATGAATGTTGGAATGAACACTTTGAACAATTGAACAAACTGTTTGTATTATTATTGTTCCTTTTACTTTTCCTGGTTGGAACTGCCACTCCCAAGGACAGTGGTGGCAACTGCAGTACCCACCTGCTTCCTCTTCAGCTGCTGCATGAGAGAAAAAGGTATAAACCACAAGCCTAACACATGACTCCAGTGCTGTGTCCATGAGAGGATGCGCTGGGTGGTTATAAAAATAACTTGTAGCTTGCAGTCTATATAGAACTCTGTTTTTCAACCCATGCGAACTGTGAACGTGTGCGTGGGTCCCAGCTCTTGGGAGGTGTGTACGGTGTTGAAACATAGGTTGACTGTGGTGGACTAACCTACCTTGTGATGTAGCTACTTTACTGCAGCAACATGAATGACCAGTTTATCAGTTAGTGCAATTCCTAATTCCCTTGATCATATAACTCCTATAATAAGAATATTTTTAAATTTGTACTGTTGGGTATTTAGAGTGTTTTTAAGTATTTTAATGGAGTATTTTTAAGCAGGAACAAAAAATGGCTTATGGATAGTTGTTGTTTCTCAGTTTATGTTGATAGCTGTGTCCTCAGTAACATCACAAACAAAACGCCCTCTGTTTGTTTATTGTGGTTCTTTTTCAGTCCTGGTAGGTTTGTACTGCTTGCACAACTGATCACAATATCTTACCAGATGAGCCATAGGCTCCTCTGACTTTCAGAACTAGTTTGTTGAAGTACTTGAGAATGAACACTCCTGATACTGAAAAAGAAGGTAACTGTCTATACCTGTAACGTTTGAATTGAAGGATTTGGGAGATTTAAGATATTCATCCCTGCAACAGTTGGTGTGCTTTTTTCTGATGACCTTTATCACCTTCAAATATAGAGAAAACTCAGTGCAGCATACAGACTTGTTTAAAACCGAAGTACAACTGTAATTGTCAAATGTGGTGACAAACATGCTAGCTCTTTGTATTTAAAACAGCCTATGTTTTGGATTTAGTTATGATTCGGAAATGTAGTTGCTGATTTGGGTTTGTTTTCTTTTAGTTCTAATTATTAAATAACTTCTGTAAGGTAGTAACATGATGTCTGCCCAGAAGCAGATCCCTTGGCCCATAACCGGTATAGTTAATTTTGTTCAGGCAAACAAAGGGAAGTGGTTCTTCGCACCGTGTGTGCCCAGCAATAGAGCTCCTTGGCGCAGGATGTTAAAAATCTGCACGGGGTTCAAGGGGAGGTGCAGCAAGTTCCTAGGAGGGATATTCCTTCGGCATTGTTATACATGTAGTAACCACCTCTAGCTCAGGAAATCTCTGAGCGGCAAATTGTTGGAAACTGGAAGAAACTGAAATTCATTCAGAAACTGTTTCAGAAACATCCTTTATGCTTGCCCTCTTCTCGTAGGTTTAGTTTTCCAGCTTTGCCTGCTGTGGGAGATACGGCGATACCTTCTTACTTCTCGATTTCATAAGTTTTTTTAGTTTAATAGCTGTCTGGTTGGGCAAATTGTCCATTTTTGCCATTCTTTATTTGTAAGAAAATTGGTAGTGATGTGACGGTGAGTACTGACCTGAGCCTGGAGCTGTAAAAACCTAACACTCTTGAGTTTTAAAGGATGCTATGAATATTACGGTTCCATATCATGTAAGGAGGAGGAGATACTCTTTTATTAGACTGAGGGATTTTTCCTATCATAAAATTACCTGTTGGTGTAATATATCAAACAACGTCTTTCCTAGCTGTCTTCTGTGTTGACAGTTGACAACTGGTTATTCATTGCAGCTATCTGTTGGGAAATTAGGGCTTTCTTCTAAATAGCAAATAAAAAGAAACAAAGGGGTACTGTTCTGTCAAAGCAGTGAAAATGTAAAACTGCAAAATAGTGACAAACTAAGTAGGGGATTTTTTTTTTCCTTTAAAATGGTCAAATTAAGAAATGATTTGCTTATGTTAAACCTGTTGAGTGTCGAATACTAAGAAAACCAGAATTATTTCCATGCAGCATCATTCCACCCCTTTTTATACAGATATGTGTTCAGGTGGTCTTCAAACAGTTTTTGAGCAAGTTGGCTTTTCTTACTGCTTATGTATATTTGTTTTTCCCAAGACGTATATTAATGCTTTATACCCTGAGCTTGAACAGGAAGATGTCGAAGATCTTGTGTTTTGAGACCTATTCCACTTAAAAAAGAAGCAAAATAATATTTCCCAGATTATTAAATTCATGCTTCCTAATATCTTCTGTTTCAAAGGTTGCTGGTACACAGCTGTATGACTGGAGTCTTCAGGGATATATTGCTGTAGAATCGCTTTGGAAGGATAATCCTAAAAAGAAGAAATCTGGGAAAAAAAGCGATAAGGTAAGAAGTATGAGGAACTTAAATTCTGAATTTACCATTGCATTTCTAGATAAAGAATATATGAACAATAGTGGGTTTTTTTCCACTCTGACTGAGCTTTTATTTCTGAAGACAAAGATTTCATTCTATCTTTCTAAGCTGTGGAAAAATACTAAGCTTATTTCAAGCTAAACTTTCAGAAATGCTGTTTGGTAGTTTTCTTTAGTATCATCTATGAAGTGTTTAATAGGAAAGTTGGCAGTATTGTTAGCAGAATGCTAGAGATCAAGGCTCTTGCAGTCTTGATTATTTAAAAAAGGAAACTTTTTTTAAAAGTAATTTAGTTTGACAAGCTCTATCTTAAAAATCTGAAATAACTACTTTTTTTTTTCCATTACATATCTCCTCTTTGAAAGAGAGAAAATCTTGTTTCAAATTTATTCCCTTTTTGGTGTTTTCTTTTGAATGTTCACGAATATTTGCTCTAGCATGATGATGTCATTGTATGCTGCTCTATTAAACGCTATTATCTAGTCATAAAACCAGCAGTTTATAGGGATATGCAGTTCTTATGGATTTAGTTGTAGATTTATTACTTACAGCTCTATTTTTAGGAAACTTTGGCTTAATCAGTTCTCATACAGAAGACTGCCAATAAAAATTGAGTTTCTTCTGAATCTGCTTTGAACTGGGCATCCTGGTGAGATATCGAGCGCAGTCATTGCTGAAAGTTTCTGCTTTCTAGATTTCCGATTGTTAAACACTGTATGAGGAGTCAGACTAACATTGACATATGTGATTATTTTTTTTACTTAGAATAACATTAGTATTTATTTTCTGTCCTACAAGTCAATTTTTTTTTTGATCTGGCATTACTGTTCTGTGTTATGCTAAGCAGACTGATGTCTTGCCTTAGAGATGCCTGCATCTGATGATGGAACAAATGCTAACATAATGGCTTTGTTTTCCAGAGTTTGGCAAGCACTGAAGTTTCTTTAAGACAGCATTTTTGAATTAACATTGCTAATACAACTAAATGAATGTCTACATGCTTATTTTTAATTTTAGAATGGAGCAGCTGTCTTTATTTCCCCTACAGAGCAGCTTCCCCTAATTCCCCTACAGAGCATCAGTGACACAGTATGATTTCCTTGCGTACTTCACCAGTGAAGGGAAGACTTTTTTCCAGCACTATTGTGGTCCATGCTTATACAATACCACCATTTTAAGGCATGTATGCCTTTAGTTACTTTAAATCTCAATATCTCAGCAAGTGTGCTCTTCCATAGTTGACTTATAGTCATCAAAGTAGCTGCACTATCTATAAGTCATATTATTCACTGTACGTGAATGAATTTATCCTTGGTTTTGAGTTTGTGTTTGCATTGGTATCTAGCTATTTGCTTATAGGTTTAGTGTGTGTTAAAGCAGTGCATATTCAGACTTTATATTAGGGTTTGGGGGTTTTTATATATATATATAAAATGTATATTATATTTCTATATAAAACCACAGACTGGTTGAGGTTAGAAGGGACTTCTGGAGGTCATCTGGTCTAACCCCTTGCTCAAGTGGGGTCACCTCAAGGCAGTTGTCCAGGACCATGTCCAGACAGCTTTTGAATATCTCCAAGGATGGAGACTCCACAACCTCCCTGGGCAGCCTGTGCCAGGGCTTGGTCACCCTCACAGTGAAAAAGTGTTTCCTGATGTTCAGACGGAACCTCCTGTGTTTCAGTTTGTGCCCACTGCCTCTGGTTCTGTCAGTGGGCAGCACTGAGAAGAGCCTGGCTCCGTCCTCTGTGCACCCTCCCTCCAGGTATTTACGCACATTAATAAGATCCCTGCTGAGCATGCTCTTCTCCAAGCTGAACAGTCCCAGCTCTCTCAGCCTGTCCTCATAGGAAAGGATGTTCCAGTCTCTTAATCATCTCAGTGGTGCTTTGCTGAACTCTATCCAGTATGTCCATGTCTCTCATATACTGGGGTACTTGAACTGGACATAGTACTTAAACTTTGCCTGTAGAGTTGGTCGAACATAATACGCAACTGTAGTGAATTGTAGGATTTTTGTGTATCTATAATTGTTTGCTTCTACAAATTGCTAGATGTTGTCCAATAGAGCAGTACACAGTGACATCATCGTGTTAGAGCAAATATTCATAAATACTCCCCCAAAAAAGTCAGAAATAAGATTCTAATTTGCTGCTTCAGATGCAAGGGTTATCAAGGTTCAGAAGACGTAAGGAGTATAGCCACTGAGAGATGTTTTGGAGAGACAGTTGCACTTGAATAGACTGCAGGTGTGGGACCAAGTTCCCTAAGTAGGTCTAGATGTGGGACTAGCTCAGACAAGCTGGGTTGGAGAAATGCCTGTGTGTCCTGTCAGTTGCCGAGTCTTATGAGTATGGAGACTTTCATCAGTGGATACTCATCCTGTATTGGTCCTAGGCGCTTCAGTAAATGCACTTATATAGATAGCTCTTTGAATAAACAAAGGTTAGTTGATTATACTGTACCTTTCCTAAAACCTAGGCTGACAAAAAATCTCAAAAAACCAGGCAACATTAAAATATTTCAGAAAGACAAACTGAAGGCATCAGTAAAAATTAGCTGACCTTTTTATTTTATTGTGTCCCAGGCTTTCAAAAGGAAACATGTGGTTGTTATTGGAAGGCAAAAACTTTTGAAGCTTTCATCTTATTATAAAGCTTATTCAAGCACTTGCTACCTCAGCAGAAAAACAAATGACATGCAAAATTGCAGAGACCACTAAATAAACACACTTCTCTCTCTTCCTCCTTGCAGAATCTTTAAATCACACCCCTTAGTTGCCGAAATATGTTACTTGCACAAAGGAGTGCCATTGAATGGTTTCCTCCTAAAGTTCATTTAATTCATCAGATACTGTTCGTGTTAACTGCTGCCATTTAACTGCATGGATTAGGCAAGATACAAAAGTCCTGTGACTCAAATGAAGAAGCACTACGCACTTAATGAAATCGCCTGCATTTCAGATGTTTGGTGATCTCTCACCACTGGATTGTATGGTCTCATTGTTTCTTTGTCCCCTGAAGTTGTTAAAGAGAGGGTATTGTCTCCCTGGTGTCTAGAGAAGCTGAACAGCAGTTGTTAGAAGTCACATGCTTTCGAAGTCACTGGAACATGGACTGAAACGTATTTCTAATAGAAGAAGTCTGCTCTGGAACTTCCTTTTGGCCAAGCAGTATGAAATACGTAGTTGAGAATTTGGGGGGATGGGGATTAGTTTGAGTTTTTTGGGGTTTTGGTTTTGTTGTTTGGGTGTTTCTTAAGACAGTATTATGATGTTCTGTCAGGAAGTGATCAGTCACAGTTAGTAATGAAAACCTCTACTTTTTTTTTTTTTTTTTTAATACATATAAGCACCAGTGTGACCCTAACATGAAATGTGAGAGGTGAAGTTTACCCTAGAAAAACTTTTTTAGTCTGTCTCTAAATGCTGTGTGGCTATACTAGTGCAATAAAGTACTTTTTTGTTCATACAGATTATTAGATCCACCAAATTGATATCAACTTTTCCAGCAAAAGAATTTCTGTTATAAATATAAGTTGCATTTTTATTGGTGCTTTTACTGATACAGAAGTGTCATGGAAGAAAATAAATACTTCTAACTGTCATGTACTAAAATTGGCAAAGCATTCTAGGATAGATTCTGGGACTTCAATCTTAATTTGACAGCCCTGTGAAAGAATTGAGTTGTTTTTATGTATTTATTTCATATCGTTGTACTAGGCAGCTAGATTCCTTAACTAGTGAAGGCAAATATAAATGTTATTCTTGAGCTGTTGTTACAGCAGATGTAACCCATTTAGTGAAACCATGCCAGAGCAAAAGATGTTATTTTTTGTTTGTGACATTCACTCTGGCATTTTCCTGTTGCTACACAAAGTATTCTTGCAAACAGTCAAGCAAGATATGGGTGGCTCTTCTTGGCTTGTGCTAATTTATGTTGCTCATAATTTGTTTGATAGTCATAGGTAGCACAGCTGTGCGTAACTTCATGTTTGTGCAGCAATGTGTCATTAAAATAGATGTGGTATGTTAATTTTCTGAAGGTTTTATGAAACAAAAACCTGTGCCAAATTGAGGTCATATCAACTGAAATCTAAGTTCTGCCAAGAAAGATGAATTCCAGGACCTTCTGCTGCTACATTTCAAAACACTATGGCTGGACCCCCTCCATAGAATGAGTCTGTCTGATAAGGTTTTGAATACACTGTTTACAGTATAGCATTCTGGTATCCTGAAGCTGGCTTGTTGAAGGAGCCAGCTCTTTGGAATGTCAGGATGAAAGCCCTCTGCTAAAACTATACAAGTACCATAAGTAAAAATTGGTGTTCATGTTTTTAATTTCCAGAAGGATGAAACATTTTTCTAATGGGGACAGCAGGAGTGGTCATTCAGCTTCTGTGTACTTTATCTTGATACAAAGTGGACAACTTTTCTACTTCTTCCCCTCCAGGTAGAGGAGATGGTAGAAGAAATGTAGCTATCTTGTTGGGAGGCCAGGAATATTTTAAGGGTTTTATCTTCTGAAAATCTTTTGTTTACTTGAGTGATCTTAACTCACAAGAAGTAATTCCACAAAAATTGGTGGAATTGGTGTCAACATTTATATCATCAGGTTGTAAATCCTTAGGGGAAGCGATAGTGAACTGGAAGATGTGTCCCTCAAACCTTGTTTATCTTAAACTTGGTTTGCAAAATTTGTAGAGAACTGTACCAGCTGACGCCTTTATACAGATTTTTAGAATGATGCATCTGAGACTCTTTTGAGTAGCCTTAGGCGGCATCAAACTTTGATTACTGGGGTTTTGCAATTAGAAGGCTAATACCCTGCATTGCCTTCAGCTAGTCTTTGTGAGTAACTGGTCCCCTGCTCTGCCCAATAATATCATACTTCATGCAAGATCATCTTTTTCTACATTTCTTTTCTATACTTCTTTGCCTTCCAGTGCCTACGAAAGTGTTGAATTAGCTGAACTATTAAGCCAGTGAAGTACAGCTTTTTTTTCTTCCCTCTCCCCAGCAATCTGTGTTTAATACTGGCTGAGTTTATCAGCTTTAATACCTGTCCTTAGGTCCAAGGGATGGACGAACCAGAGCTGCTTGAGGATTTTGTGCAACAGCATAAACTTAAGGGCTGTGGTTTTATATACAAAGGATTATAATTTCTTTACAAAACTGCTTAAAGATCAGTATTTCAGAACCACAGTTCAATATATACCACCTGTAAGTTTGGCAAACAGGACCTGATTGTTAGAGTCAGCTCATTTTCATGAAGTGCAGCCTTTTTGCCCTTTCTCCTCTGCCTCAGGTTTCAATCCTTCCATAATTTGTACTGTCGTATTGTGCTATAGGGTTGTTAGCTCTGATACTATGATGACTGCAAACGACAGGGGCATGTGTTAATGGCACCAAGTTACTTAAACCCAGACTTTGTTTCAGCCAATGAGCTAGTGTAGCAGATTCACAGATTGGTAGGGGTTGGAAGGGACCTCTGGAGATCATCTAGTCCAACCCCCCTGCTAAAGCAGGATCACCTAGAGCAGGTTGCACAGGATGGTGTCCAGGTGGGTTTTGAATATTTCCAGAGAAGGAGACTCCACAACCTCTCTGGGCAGACTGTCCCAGTGCTTGGTCACCTTCACAGTAAAGAATTTTTTCCTCACATTGAGATGGAACTTCCTGTGTTCCAGTTTGTGCCCATTGTCCTGTCACTGGGCACCACTGAGAAGAGTCTGGCCCCACCCTCTTGCCACCCAGCCTTTAGATATTTATAAGCATTGATCAGATCCCCTCTCAATCTTCTCTTCTCCAGGCTAAACAGGCCCAGCTCTCTCAGCCTTTCCTCATACAAGAGATGCTCCAGTCCCCTCATCATCCTTGTAGCCCTCCGCTGGACTCTATCCAGTAGTTCCCTGTCTTTCAGTGTGTACTGAAACACGCAGAAAAACAATTTTCTTCAGGTAGTTCTCACTTTGTCCTGTCTTTATACCACTCAAAGACTTTTGCTGTATTTTCAGCAATTCTCTCTCTCCCTCCAACACTGAATTGGGCACCCATTTTACTGAAGTGTCCAAAATGTGAAAAAGCAGAACAGCATCAGAGCTCTAAAACCACCCTTCTTTTCAGGTCTTCTTCCTTTCTTCATGTGTGTGCTCTTTCCCACTTTGGTTTAATCAGTGATAAGATCTTACAGATATTTTTTTTTTTTCCTCCTTCCTGTCTTTCATTTGATTGTTTAAACAGCTTCAGAGATTGAGAGAAACTCTTGTGGCTTACTGTTTGGTTTTCATTCCTGCCTGGTCCGTTCATAGACACTATTGGTGACTTACCAATACTAATATATAATAGATATTTATTTAACCTATAGATATTTATTGCACACATAAAAATATATAAATATTAAAAATATATCTATATGGCTATGTTCAGGTATTTCATTAAGTGCTAGCTGGTGACAGAGTGCTTGCAAGTGCAAATTCTGCTCAGTTTTGGGTGCTGGTTTCCTGTGCTTGCTCAGAACAAGCATCAAGGAAACTGTGGACATGAACTTTGCTCACCCGAAAGCTCTGGTGGAAGTTGTGGTCTCAGGGTGTTGACTGAGGAGCTTTACCGTCAGCGTCACAGATTGTGACCATAGCAAATCTTAAACTGTGTTTTAAGAGGAAAGTTTTTCAGTCACTTGTGTTTTGATCATCCTTTAAAACACAACCTAAGCAGCTGAGAGAGCTTCTTTCTGCAGCAAATGCTTGTAAGACTTGTCTTTGGTAGCTTCTGAACAGACAAGCAAAAGTCTGGTCATCTGAACTAAAAGATAAATGTCTACTTCTGACAGAAAATACTATTCACTGCCATATGCTCTCCTTTTATTGTTTGGTAGTAGGAACAACAATGGAGGAAAACTTGTAGGAATTATTACTTCTTTTGGATTGGATCCTTAATATAGGCAGTGGTGAATTTAAATGTGTTAGAGGTAAGAAAGACAGAATCTACTCTGCAAAAAGTTGGACTTTTTACGGCAATTTAGGGTAACATTTTAAAATGTGCTTCATATTTCTGAAAGCTAAGTTCAAGCTCAACTAAAAATAAAGGAAGGAGAATAAGTTATTGATTGACTGGGAGAGGATGAATAAGGTAAACCAGTGTTCTCTTTATTCTAAGCAATACATTGCAAATAAAAGAGGACAGAAGAAAAGGTAAATTAATAATCGGTAAGCCTACATGAGCCTTTGTTTTTCTTTTGTAGCTGTTGTTTTTTTCTTCTGGTGGCTAGACTCTGCCTTTCAAGAGTATTCGATAACCGTGAGAGATGTACACCTCCCTCTGGGGTCATGATTTCAAAGGTTAGGTGCCAGCATGAAAGGGCCTGGCAATCTGCAAGACTTTCCCAGAGCAATAGAAATTAACTTCTGCATCAGACTAGGCTGTAACGTGAGAAAAAAAGCCACCCCGCATTTTGGGTTTTTCACGTTAGGATAGGTTGCTTTGGGCATTTTACTCCATATGGAAAGAAAATTTTCAGAGAAATCATTGTGGTTTTGGGTTTTTTTAAATTTGTCATTTAAAATTTATGTCTCAATGTATCTCTGTTAGATACTGTGAGCTAAGTTGGAGTGTCTTTTAATCGCTCGTGTACTGAAACCTTACAAAAAGCATTGTGTACAGTCCCCTTGGCTCCAATATTATTCTCCACTTCAAAAAATGATTTTTTTAATATATTTTTTAAATTCCATGGAATCTCAGTGTAAAGGACATTTTACTAATGAATGTGTTAGAGATCTTATCAGTCACCTTTTGATTGAAATTGTCAGATGCATAAGAATGCTGCAAAATATTTCCCCTGCTGCTGTGGGGTAGGGCTGTGATGTATGAACTCTGCTGGCCACCCAGATATATTATGGAGTGGTTGTGTTGAGCCAGAAAGTAGAAAGACCGTCTTGAATATGTGCCTGCTTCTAATTATGAGAAGGCATTATGGCACAGAGGCAGCCTGTCTTCTGGGTCATTGATCTAAACACGTTTTTTGCTTCTGATCTGGTTTTGAGTGTAACTAGAGGACCTTGACACTTTGTCGTAAAATGAGGTGTGTGTATGTTCTGTGCTAGCGCAAAGGACGTCCTTTTCTGGCCACCCATATACTGTTTGATCAGTCTCCGGCTCACTATTTATGTAGTGGGCCCATACAGTGGATGGAGTGAAAAGAACTTCTTAATTGCTAATTCGGCAAATGAGTTTTGTGCGAGGACTGACAGTTTATCAGTGGATTGGCTAGAATTAAGTAACTCAGGCTTAATAGATCTAGTGAAGACAAGCCCTGTGATGAGATCTACCAAGGTCACAGAAGCAAAGGAACTGAGCAAGACCCCTACTTTCCTCTCTGTGTATGTGTGCGTGTGCGCGCATTCTGCTTTGGGTTTTTTCCCTCTTTCAGGACAAAAAAAAAAAAAAAGCTTACCTAGATGATATTTGCTTTTTACAAGTTACAAGAAAGTGGAAAAACATAAACTCTCTGTGAACAACTTATTTTTAGTTCATTTGTTCAGGATTGAGTAATCCTTGAGATGCCTCATCGTGAGTCAGATTATTCATTATAAGTTGGAGTAAAATGTCATAACTTACAAGTTCCTGTACAGGAAAATTATGGAGTAGATCATTATTCTGAAATGGGTGTGGTTTGTGGATGTGATTTCCTGTAACATGAAATATCCAAGGTAGTGAGCAAAACAAAATGGGTTTTTGAAAGAAAGAATTACTTTTTAAAGGTCTTGCTAGGCATATTTTGAATAAGAAATTTAAGAATTATCTTTGTAATTGAATCGTGATGTATTGAGTCCATATCTCCAGCGCAGCATATGCAGGGTATCATAGAATCAGTGCCTTATTCATAGGATTTAATTTATGCTGGGACAGAAATTTGACCCATCCTATGAAATGTTTATGTTTTCCAGTCTCTTCTGGCTTCTTTTGTTACATTTTACATCACATTTAAGTCATATTGGTAAAAATATATTTTTAGAATGAAAAGAAAATGCCATGTAAGTTTCATGTCTAGAATTTAAGAATGACTGAGACTGGGTGCTCCCTCTGATGATTTCATCCAACCCCCTGTTCAAAGCCTAGATGGCTTCTAAGTTACATTTGGTGGATCAGGCCTTGTGCAGTCAAGTGCTGAATATTTCCAAGGGTGGAGATTCAAAAAGTTATCTGGAAAACCTGCAGTGCTTGATCAGCAGTCTGATACACTTCCCCCCCCCCCCCCTTAGATCTAAGATAAATTTGCTGTGCTTCTGTGTCCTTTTGGTGTGAACCTCTGAGAAGAGCCTAGCTCTTCCAAATCTGTAAATGCCCATTAAGGAACTGTGGATAGCAGTTAGGCTTCCCCTTTGGTCTTCTCCAGGCTGGGCAGACCCAAATCTCTCAGCCTGCCCTTGTATGTCACGTGCTTCAGCTCCCTAGCCATGTGTGTGGCCCTTTAAGGTTTTTTTATTGATATATATTTAAAACTGTAATCACATGCCTGTTTGTTATAGCATACTTGTATATACTTAGTGTATATACACACTGTATATATGTATGTATATACTGTATATGTATGTATATTGTATGTATGTACTATATATATTTAGCATATATAGACGCTACAACAAGCCTCTCTCTGTTCTTTGATTTCTATCAGTTATTTTGGGGAAAGTACAAGAACACTCTCTCAAAGGATATGCACTAAAAGAGACCTATTGTATAAATCCACACAGAATTCAAAGAATGCAAAATAGCAACTACTCTGTGGGAATTCATCCTCTGTTATTAGTACAGGCAAAATGAGTCAATTAAAACATTTCTGTTGAACTACTTGTTCTTTCAAATCCTTTAATTGCTCAGCTAACTACAGGAAGACCAAAATCTAGAAACCGTTTGGGAGAAGAGCATATTTGAGTATATTATACTGAATTAGTCTCATCAACCACTTGATTTTGCAAGAAGTTTTTGTTTCAGATTTTGAAGAGGGTTTCTGTTCTAGCAAAACACTAATCATGGATTGTCTCAATTGAGATTTTGTGCATATTTTTTCTCCTCAAGAGTGATGGAGATAGCGACAAGCCCCTGGAAATCCATGCTTCAAGTGAAGAGCAAGCCCAGAAGTAGAACACCAGATCACTTGGCATCAAACAGGTAAAGGATAAAGACAAGGGCATGTAGTGATAGGATGAGGGGTAATGACTTTAAACTAAAAGAGGGTAGATTTAGAGTAGATGTTAGGAAGAAATTCTTCACTGTGAGGGTGGTGAGGCACTGGAACAGGTTGCCCAGAGAGGTTGTGGATACCTCATCCCCTGGAAGTGTTCAAGGCCAGGTTGGATGGGGCTTTGGGCAACCTGGTCTAGTGGAGGGTGTCCCTGCCCATGGCAGGGGGGTTGGAACTAGATGATCTTTATGGTCCCTTCCAACCCAAACCATTCTATGATTCTGTAACGGCATGTGGCTACAGCAGCAAAATAACCTGGAAAAGCTGAACATTTGCAAGTTTGGCTTGCAGTTTTCTTCTTTATATTAATGAAGAAAGAGGGGAAGAGAGGTAATAATTTCATTCATCTTAATATTTGTCAAGAATATGCGTGCTCCTTAACACTATTTAACTTACCTAAATTCTCCATCTTCAGAGCATAGCAAGTAAACATGTCTCCTCCAAGGGTTCTGAGTTAATTTAGCAAGGCCTTGTTAATGTATTGTTGGTTGGGGGTTTTTTGTGGGTTTTTTTTTTTTCCTTCTTCCCTTCCCATTTCTGCCTCCTGTACCAAAACCCTCTTTGCCCTCTTTGTCACAACTGTGCAGGTAAGGAGGGGAAAGAAACCTCTTCCCTGCTGATACGTTTTCTCTAAAGATTTGTCAGTGCCAGGGTAGAGCGTTATCTTACAGCCTGTAACAGTCCACCATGAGCCTGACCTTGCATGTTGATGCACCTCCCTAATGAGCCGTGCTTCATCAGTTGGGAATGAATGATGGAGGAAATGGGGGCAGCGTTTCCCAGTTCTCTGAGCCAGAAACTCGAGACGCCAGTTCTGTTTCTGACTTGGCCACTGGGTTGCTTTCTAAACTCAAGTCCCATGATTGTTACAGCTTCTAGAAAAGCAAAACAAAAACACTCTCTCAACTTTTTAAAGATGGTGCAATTTCATAGGACAAAAATTGCTCTGTATTTGAGGCTTATTAGTAATAATGATAATGTAATTGGACATCATTTAGTACCAAATATCAGATAATGTCTGCTCTGTCATCAGTTGATAAAGGATGTCTTTTCTAAACATGTTTTCCAGTTGCTTGTCTTTGCCCTATATTATTTTCATATTGTGTTAAAGACTTATTTTTCATTAGAAAGTGATCCTAGCATTGTAGGGACTCCTCATTATTTTTGTATGCAGTGTTCCACTTACCAGTAAAATTCCTTTTTTTTTTTTTTTTTTCTAACTGCCAACTGTGTAAATAGAGTCTGGATTTAGAAAATGACACCAATTTTTTCTTCCACGCACCATCAACAGTCACAAATGTTTGCAGATGTGATGGAATGCACACATCTGCTGAGCAACAGCGTTCCACTGTTACATGGTCAGCTTTAAAAGCAAAACTAGTTTCTAATGTTGTCTTTCCCTTAGTGTATTTTTAATTGCTCTAGCTTATGCTTACAATGGCAAAAAGGTATGTTGACTGGCTGATCTACTGTGTACATCAGTTTTACTTTCAGACATATGAATATAAAGTCTTTAAGAATACATGTTTTCCAAGTATTTTATAAAATAGCCACGTAAAATAAAAATAATAAAAAAAATAGGAAGAACAGTTTTGTTTTGAGTAAAGATACCCAGGAGAACCAAGAAGAAAGAAAAGCTTCCCTAAAATTCACTAAAATGTTGTGCTTGTTGTGAACTAGGACAGAACTACTAAATGATAAAAAGCCAGGAAAATGAAACTGTTGTTTATATAAGTGGGACGCTGTACAAACATCAAGGGTCATTACAAACAGAAACCTGTAAATAGCTTTTATTTTCTTTCAGCATTTCTTACTATGTGAGGTCTTTATGCACTTTTTGAAATGTTAGTGCTTTTTGCTGAAGGTGTGTTTTCATTTGAAGGAGAGGGTGGGTGGAAGAATGGGAACGAAAGCTGTTGGGAAGACTTATGCTAAAGTTCGTATCCAGACCCTTTGTCTTCAGGATTTTAATTATAGATATATTCATGCTATATAAGTAAGTTTTGAGGAAAACCTCAGTAACAGCTGCTGTCTCAGATGTTCTACCGTCTTTCTTTTTAAAGAGTGAAGAGAATTGGTCAGGTTCTTAAAGTACCTGGGTGCTGCTGGTTTTGAAATCTTCTTGCTTTGCCACATGTTGTTTGTGGAGGAGTTACATAAATGGAACTACTAGATTTTTGACCTAGAGCAACCAGATGGTGAAAGTTCAGTTCAGTATCAATTTTCAGCTGTTCTGCGGGGGTGGCAATTTGTTACTTCTGCTTGAAATCAAATCCAGTTATTTAACTCCATGCCCAAGTCCAGATGTTTTGTTGGATTTGGGTGATCCCAAAGGTTGGAGAATACTGCTGTGATCTTTGAAAAGACATATTTGTTTATTCTGAATGAGATCAATCCTTAAAGTCTCACTGTTTTTTCAACAGTTGGCAATATTCCTAGTTGAATCTGGTTACTAAAATAAATACAATCTCATTTTCCTCATAAAGATTTGCCACAGCATGGGTCTCTGAATTGTGAATGGTCAGCCAAGGACAAAAATCACTTTGGGTTGGAGACAGTAACATATTTCTCCATTCCTTTGTTACAGTATGTTTGTCATCAATTATTATATGCAAACATCCCATGGTGGGAGAAGCAAGCTTTAATTTTATCCAGCTGTTGTGCTGAAGAGTTGCACGGAAGTGACGTGGCTTTGTGTTTTTCCATGAAGATAGTGAATCTCATTTTCACTCTGTTCAGGTTCTGTATTTATGTAACTTCATTTGTTTGAGTTACATTACCTTTACACCAGAGTAAGTGAGATTAGGGAGAAAATGCAATTGATGTGAATTAGAAAGAATTCTATTTGAGAAAGTTGGTTTATTACACAATATTCCAGTTGGTGTTTTGTTGCTATGAAGCACTCGTTCCTTTTATATTTCCATACAGTTCAGCTCTAGAGCAGACATAATCATTAGTGCTCCAGTGTCGATGATATGAAGAGTTAAATATCTTTACTAGGATTAAATTGGTATTGAGAATGTTTCTCAAATAGATTTTGATCAACTTGCCACATCAAAGGAAAATAGTTTTAATTGCACCTTGGAGAGAAAAGGCCTCTGGGTACTGTCATCCTGCCTTCTCCCTCCTCCCCTCTCCCCCTTATCCTCTGTCCCCTTTCTTTGGCTACAGGTGAATAAAAATATAGATACGAGCAGCGATTTCCCAAGAAAGAGGAAAACCATCTGAATCCATTTTGATTTTGAATGTGACTAATCTGCCTTCTGCCTCAGGAAAGACTGACAATGTGCTGCTTGCGCTTCTGGTATGGAATCTGTGCAAGGACACTACATGTTTTGGGTCAGTCTTGAGACCTTGTCCTCAGTTCTGCAGTTGGACTCAAGTCTCCCCACGGTTGTCCCGTTGCAGGATCAGCATTGCAAGTAGCAAGTCTCAAAATTCCTCAGTCTCTTGTTATTATTTATATATAAAATAAAATTCCAGTTACACAAAACGATCCTGGGTTTTTTTTCCCTCCTCTTACCTTCTTTAAACTCGTGTGTGTGACATTTGCAGAATCTGTGAAAGGTTTTCGAGATGCTGTTGACAATGCCTGTATTTTTTAACGGTGAGGAAAAGCTTATAGTAACATGATGTTTTGGCTAACATTAGCTAATAGAATTACGTATGAGAACAATTACAATGACTCTTGTGTTTTGTTTGAGTCTCCCTCTCCTTTCTATACAAATCTTCTGCCTCATCAGTGCCAGCAGGAGGTATATAATGAAGCATCTGTGAGTTCCTGTCTAGTAGATGGATGGGAATGGAGCTGTTAATGTTTGTTCTTGTTTTTTGCTTGAATGCACAGCTCAGTGGGAACCAGAACGTTACGGTGGTGGGAACCAGCTATAGAATAACTTGGCTGTTTCCTTATTCCCAGCCAGGGGAGTGGAGAAAAAAAACGAGGTGAAGGGAAATACAAAAGGATTTCCAGCATGTTGAAATTGTTGCACAATAAAACCCTTTCATCATTTGTTGCCATTGCCATGAGTCTCTCTTTTGGGGCATGATGCTTCACAAGTTACTGTAATCCAAGTAGCTCAGAGCATTTAAAGCTCTATTGCCAAGTCTTAAATGTTCCTAAATTAATCAGTGAATATGAGAAATGGGGGAAGGATGGACTTAAATGTGTCCTTGTACCATACATTCACTTTCTAAAAAGAACAGGGAAGAAAATACAAAGCAAATTGGATCAAAATGCTTTTAAACATCTTTGTTATTACTTGGTTAGGTATTCTGGCTAAGCGTGTTCCACAAACTTTTAGAGAAAAACAAACACATCTTGGCAATGTGAATACCAGTCTGCGTAGGCATTATAAACCAGACCAACTCTTTTTTTTTTTTTTTTTTTTTTATATAGGCATAAGGCAAGTGGTTGCTTCAGGCAGAAAAACGGTATCTCCCAACATACTTTTTATGATTGTTTCAGGCTGGTAAAGATGGATGTTGATTTAGCAAAGGGAAGAGAGTTCTTGCGTGGGGTTTGGGGCGTGTGTGTTTTTGGTTTTTACTTTAAATTTGCCAACATAGTTCAAACAGGCTTGGGAGGATCAAAGTAGTATTTTTGTCAATAGCGGAAAGGAAACTTGGGAAATATCCATCATAGCTGTAACTGCTCTGGTATACCATTCTTGCAATACAAGTATAGATGTGTTTCTTCCATTAAAGATAGTCCTTCACTTATGCATTCTTATATCCTGTGTAAAATGATTACTACTGAGCTAGGAATACAGATTTAGGTGCCTGTATTTTTTTTTCAGTAGTAACCATGTGCCACATGAGCATTTAAGAATATAACTACTTGATAATTCAGGTGTTTTCACCCTTAGACTCCACCAAGATGTGCTTTCCTCATTCTTCTTTTTGATGCAGTTATTAGCTGTTCAGTTTCTTTTTACTGCCTGTGAGAGCAAAGTGAAACTTTTCATGTCCAGTCTGTTTCATTAGCTAATCCTAATGCAAACACAACAGTTTTTAATCTTTGTTTACATATATGTGTGTACAAGTTTATATATGTGTGTACATGTTTAAAAAATCCTGGGTTAAATAAGTATCACTTGATACTTGTTTTTTACTTGATCGCATCTTCCTACTGCATATTTACACTGCTGCTTAAAAATGTCCCAAATGCTAGACATCAAACCAGAATGCTTTCATCTGTCAGGAAATGACTGCCTTGGAGCACCTGCATACACACATGACAAGGAGAGGGCTCCAAAATGTGAGCAACATCACCCTAACTGAAATCCTTTCCTTACGTCGTCTGGTTTTTTACAAGTACAGGAAATAAAAAAAAGTTTCACGCTGGTAAGAGTGCAAGAGATCGTAAACATTCAACTCACTTGGCACAGACTTTCCTAACGAGGAACAGGAGTGCAGCTGACCACTATTCATATATATGTACGTATGCACACGTACACAGATGTGGGGAACTAATTTGTGTATGCACGTATTATCTTTTGCCAGACTTTGTGGGCATTACACCATAAGCTAAACCCAAGATACTCCCCACCCAAATTTCTCATCAACAGTTTGGTCATCCTTCCACTCCAAGCTTTTTGACTCGGTAACTGGAGCCTGTGCAACTGAGGAAATGGTGTTCTCATCTCGGCGTCCATGGCCGTTAGCAGATGTGTTGGGGCTAGGTTGCAGTGATCTCTCTTAAAAACACCATCTTTAATCTCTACAGCACGTGAAAATTGTAGAACTGGAGATTATCGGTGGCCTCTGCAGCCCTCTGTGCTGGGATGACAATTCCTGTCAGTAGTGTGTTAGTTGTCTGAGTAAAAGTGGACAGCATAGCCTCTCTTTTGGTAGAAGAGAGCTATAGATAACTGCAGTGCAATAAAAAGCAAGATTGGTATGGAGGAAATAATATTTTAGACCTAGAGAAACAGATACCCTGGGAGTTGGAGGGCTTTGCTACCGCTCTGTTCATTAGCCCTGGCAGAAAACTCTCAGTGTGAGCACATTTGCTTCAGAACAAATATGAGCTCCAGCTGCATGTGTTTCTTTTTCTCTTCATTTTTTGCTTTCTAAAGGTTATTGCCATACCTTCCCATGAATCCCAAGCTCCTTGTAAAGCCAGCTTTATCATAATAAACTGCTGTTGACAAAGAGCATTTTGGCTCTTCAGGCGTGCTGGGGAGGCATGTGTGACTTCCTGCTGGACCTTCCTGGATGGAGCATCCCAAAGCAGGGGTGGCGATTGCACCTGGATGGCCTGGCAGCTGGCTAGGTCAGCCCCACTGCAGAGTGGTTTTGACAGGTACAAAAGCTTCTTGTTTACAAGGAAAATCTTTGATAACAATATCGTAAAAGCAGAAGATGTTTTAGTAGAAAAAAGATGTTACTAATTGGGTAACAACCTCCTGTCCTCTTAAGTCTGGACCATTAGCTGATTCTGATATTTTTTGACTGTGTAAGCTTCTCAAATTGACTGAAGCTGGCAGCTTTCTCTGGGTCTCTCTGGAAGCAACATTGGTATATTGATGGAATTGTATTGTTTTCTCTCCTTTCATGTTGGTGAAGTTCATTACTGGTCATCTCTGGTTAAAAACCAAAGTCTGATCTGAACTTTCATCTTGTCTTGAAGTTCACGGATTCCACCAGAATGCTGCTCTCACCACCACATTTTCAGTCTGGTGTTACTGGTAGCCATTGCATTGGTGTTGAAAACTGGAGAAATCAAAGGTGGGCTCAGGATGTCTCACAGCTGGTTCTTCCTCTAAAATTACCTTTCTGCATGGGAAATGGAGCTACAATGCCCGTACCATCCTAAGTTTTCTTGACTCCTCCTGGTCTTTTATTTTGGGTGCATTTAAAGGACTAAATCTACCGACTAACACAAAGCCGTCAGTCATGTGGGCCACATCTAGCTGTGTCAGGTAAGCTGGGTGCGATGCTCCGTCACCAGGCCCAGTTACTGACGCATGAGCTTGTTATTGGTAAGCTTTGCTGGATCTCCTGGAGAGGAAGCTAGATGCTGGGTGACTTGCAACTGTGTGCCTGGGAATAGCCATGCAGCAGCCTGAGCTGTGCTTGGACTCACAATCCCAGAGTCTTTGTGCCCACCATGAAAACAGCAGTGGGGGCAATGGGGCAGCTTGGTCAGGGAACTTCTCTTTTTGTTTGTAGTGTGAATATAAAACTGCACAAGACTCAAGAATTTAATTTGACAGAGGCTAAAGCAACATGTGCTTTACGTGTAGTCTGAGGGGCCAGATTGTGGTCAGCAATCAAGTTTGTAAGATAGTCCCATGAAGTAACAAGATGGGTTACTTGCTACACACCTTTTGGCAGAGAGGGCAGATGCTGTTGCTCCTGTCCTTTACCACTTGGGTTCATGAGTCCTTCTACCCCAGGAAGGTGGTGTGCAACCCTGAGACCGCTGTGCAGACGAGTGCTCAAGAGTGCTTGAAGGGTTTCGTGTGAGCACCTGCCTTGCTTCAGGGGCTTGCTCAGCGTGTGTTTTAAGGTAGCAGTGAGATCAGCAACCGCATGCCTGGATAAAAGAATACCCTCAAGAGGAAAACCTCTTTTCTTCCTTTGTTGGCTGTCACGGTGTGAAGGCTGCAGTACCACCTCCCATACTGAAATAATTCAAAATACAGTGGTCTCAGTCCCACCGCATCCAAATCTCCCAACACTGTCTTAACCTGAAGTACCTTCACTCAACTCCAGGGTGCAGCACTCGTGCCTTTGAAGAAGTAATCTCTTTGAGCTGAAAATGAGCCACATCCAGCACTTGGGCGGGAGTGCTGAGGTGCCCTGCGAGCCTGCTGTGCTCTGCAGGCAGCCGGCTGGAGAGGCAGAGGAGGAAGGAAGGAAGGACGGACACCCCGAGCAGAGGTGTGCGGTGATGCTCCCTCCATGCCAACTCCCAGCTTTACCTGAGGGGTGTAGAAAAGGTCTCCCACTTTCCCAGCGATGGGGAGGATGCTGAAGCACGAAGCCAGAAGTCTTCGTGGCTGTATGCATGCACCAGCTAAGGGTCATAGGCAGACAGCTGCGGAGGCAGCCCTCATCATCCCCTTTACTCTTTTTTTGTTGTTAAAAATTGCGTACAGAAACATGTAGAGTTAGTTTATCAACCTACAGTGAAAGAAAAGGGATTCTTCCCTTCCCCCCATCCCCTGCCCTAGATTAAGTTCACGAACAGCCTCTCTGTAAATTTAGCAAGCTTCAGACTCACTTCCTTTTGTAAGGAGACCTGAAAGAGCCATTTCCTGATTCGTACAGTGCTCTTGTATGCACCCACTAAGTGCTCATTCATGCTGTGAATCATAAAGGTAACCTCCGTTCAAAGCACAGCTCCAATACTTTGGCGTTGTACAAAAAAAAAGAGGTTTTTTTTATTCAGCGCAGCACACTGAAGTCATCTTTGCATTTACCAGGAGCTGTGCCAGTGTGTTTTTTGATCTTCTGTTTAAAAGTATCATTTACAAACTGCCCGAACTAAAACAGGCTGGTAAAAGCACCAAAGCCAGCCCAAAGGAATATGTTTACTGTCGTGTGCCAGGCTTGACACATTTTCCATATCCTGCCAGAGATGAGGAATGGCATCAGAAGCTGCAAGTGAGTCAGCCTCGGCCCCCGGTGTGGTGCCACGTACGGTGCTTACGCAGCAGCAGCTTCACCAGCAAGCCCGGGCAGGCTCGGGGCTCGGCGCAACCCTTCGTACACTAGACTGAATGAAGATGCTGGAGAAAACTCAGCTGCTAGCAGCACCAAAGGACTTACTTTCACATCTGCAGTTCAGAGGGACATCAGTGAGGCAGAGTCTGTTGTGTTTATCCCTCCTGTGCCCACCCCCAGGTTTATCTGACAATAAAAGAGATGGGCTGTTACTCGGTGATGGAGGAAGGAAATGTGCATCTGCTCAGCTCTCCCCTATCTCTGCCAAAAGCAAGCGAGCCAATTCATACGCAGTATTGGAGTCCTCTGCCATTTAGCAGCTTTTGCGCAGCATCCAACTGTACAAGGACATGTTCCTGGGGCCAAACAACCTTTGGCTGTACTTTTGCCTTGGTGGAGTAAGATCAGTATGATCTATCCTTGTACAAGAGAGCAAAATACACAGATGTGAAAATCAGCAAACGTGCTTTGACCAAGAAGAAAACAATAAAGGGGAAGAAGTCGTAGCTTGTGGAAAAAAGAGGTAATACAATGTAAATGTAAGCACATCCTCTCTTACTACCACGACCCTTCTCAAACTCTTTATTTACTGGTTGCTTTTTAGCATTATTGTTTTTACACTATTTTCCTATTTGTAGATAACGTTAGCCTGCTACGAAGATTCTCTTGTTTGAGGAATGTTAGAGAAGCGCTGGTATAAAAACACCCTCAGCCCTGGGCTAGCCAGTGACTCACACCCAGAAGTAACAGAACTATGGGAACAAGAAACCCAAGTGATTTTAGGTTCCGGGTGGGTAAGCTAAGCTGTAACATGGATGTGCAGAACTTGTTATGTACCTCAGGCCAGAAGTCTCCAAGCTAAGAACATGCTGTGCTTGGAGCCTGTTTTTTGTTCTGGAAGGCTACAGGGTTAACTCCCATGAATAAACTCTAGCCATCAATTGTAAGTAAACTGCCATAAATAAATTCATAACCATTAAGGAGGTGTGAAGTGGTAATTTTAATTGGTAATGCTGCAGGATTTCCCATATGTTTGTATTTTCCTTGCAGAGTGAAAGGCACAAGGGGAACAGTTTTATTTGCACATGAGTTCTCCCCTCTTGCCCCGCAGCTGAAAAACTGCTCTGCCTGCGGGAAGGCCGAGGAGCATCATGTGAACCACCCGGCTCACCTGCCAGCCCTGGAGGGATGCTCCTGGAGCATCAACACTGTCCCTCCCAACTGGCAAAGAGGCATCCTTTCTGCCCACCTCTGTGGGAACTCAACCCCGGGGCCTCTAGGCAGAACATCCTGTAACGTTTCCATACTCAATCGTTGACTTAATTCTCTGCACCGACTTGTTTACTCTTGCCTTTTTCCTCTCGCTGCATTTGAGATCTCTCTGGTGGATGTTCCCAGCTTTGCCTGGAGCGCCTCCCTGGCCCAGGGGCCCTGCTGAGGTCTTCCCAACATTTTTCTCTTGCCTCGGTAATTTCCTTCAGGAATTCTGACACCTCACCACCCCTGCTTTCAAGGTTTCTCATTAATGGATTCCTCTCGCTGCTTCTCATGTGTGGTTACCACTAGCAGCTTTTATTACTGATTTTTCAGATGGCGTTTCCTTAAAACCTGGTCAGTTATTATTTTGAGAGCTGGAGAACAATCGGCTCACTTTTTTTTTTTTTTTTTTTTTAGTATAATTTGTTTTAAATGTCAAGGTTTCAAGCCAGATTAATTTTTAGTGGTGATGGCTGTGCTGGTCCCATGGCCTCATCTGACCCGGTACGGGGGGCCTCGGCTCTGCGCCAGCATGTCTGGATCACTCCTGGTGCCCCCTGAGCTGTTATTCTTAAACACGTGGTGCATGGGGCCATGGCACGTCACCCAGTGCCAACATGGGTGCGTGCAGGTTGTCTGGCTGTGCTGGCGCGGCAGCAGCCTCTCCTCCCTCGTGGGACACGCTGCAGATCCAGGCGGCCGTCCCTAAAAGCCTGGCAACGGCAGCTTTGCAACGTTTTTGGTACCCTGCAGCCAAAACCATCTGAAAGGGTGTTACAGCATGCCTTGCAAAAGAGGGATGTGTTTTAAGGATATGATTATTCATTTATGAAGAGATCGGCGTTGCATTTGTTTTTCTAATGCCCAGTTTACTGCTCGTGTGAAGGCAGCTACGGGGGACAGCCGGCCTGATGGGGGGGGGGCATGGTGATACCTGTGGGCAGGTGAGCTCCTCAGACCAGAGCTTCCCTCCCTGCTGAGTGCGAGGAGGAGGGCCATGACAAACCAGAGAAAAAAGAAACATCAGAGCAAGGGAGAACAAAAGTGTGTGATGTGATCGGAAAGGATGTGGTGAAAGCATGCAAAGAAACTATGGTAGACTTTTTGTATGCATGCTCTCCATTATTGACTTTCTACCCCCACTGGTAAGGACCACTTTCCTTCCTCTCCTTTCTCATTCCCAGCTCAGCAGTACAGATGGAGGGGGGCCACGCTCCTCCCCAGGTTAAGGCTTAAGGGATTTTTTGTGAGCGATTTCCAGCCATGTAAGAGGAACACTTCTTATTTCTCCAGGATGCGCAGGGCTGGTGATGGGCAGGTGCCCAGCCACACAACCCTCCCAGCCCTGATGTCACTCAAGGTGCTACAGTAGCCCCCTAAGTCTTGTTATAATCACTTTTTCCTAATGTACCCTTGTAGTTGCAAGAGGTCTTTATGTTATTTGTTTCGTGGTAGGGCACAACGAAGGCAGAGTGCTAATTTGTGTGCAGAGGAGAAACCCTGCCTGCTAATAAATGTAGGACAGTTTTTCTCCCCTTTTTAGGTGGGATTTAGTTTTTACTAGAAATAGCAATTCTTCAACAGTGTGCTGACAACAAGCATGAGAATTACATCAAGTTTTAACTGTTGAAAGGGAGTGCTCAAAGACATATTTCATGCTGACTTTTATTTTGATTATTCTAGGAAATATATTCTGTAAACATTTTGACATTTAAACATTTTGACTTCAGGAGAAGGAAATTAATATGAGATCTTTTAAAAATTTGTAGAGAACAACTTGTAGTAAGATGTACAGAAGAGTTGCTTGCTTCTCCTGGGATAGAGATTTAACCATTGATTTATTCATCTGATCTATTTAATTTGAAGAAAAGAAAAGAGAAAAGAAAAGAAAAGAAAAGAAAAGAAAAGAAAAGAAAAGAAAAGAAAAGAAAAGAAAAGAAAAGAAAAGAAAAGAAAAGAAAAGAAAAGAAAATAAAAGAAAAGAAAATAAAAGAAAAGAAAAGAAAAGAAAAGAAAAGAAAAGAAAAGAAAAGAAAAGAGAAAAGAGAAGAAAAGAAGGAAAGAAGGAAAGAAAAGAGAAAAGGAAAGGAAAGGAAAGGAAAAGAAAAGAAAAGAAAAGAAAAGAAAAGAAAAGAAAAGAAAAGAAAAGAAAAGAAAAGAAAAGAAAAGAAAAGAAAAGAAAAGAAAAGAAAAGAAAAGAAAAGAAAAGAAAAGAAAAGAAAAAGGAAGAAGTAAGCAAAATTGTGCTTACAACAAAGAAGAAACTATCTGGGCCCCTCCAAGCACGCCTGTGCAATTACAGTGCCTCAAATCTCTTTATAGATTAGCAAGCTTGAGCCATCAATTATCTTACTGAAAACAAAAGCAGACACCCTGAAGTAATATATCATCTGATAATCCCAGTCCGGTGGTGGTTTTGGATTAATAAATGTTATTAAATGCTTTGCTGAAAAGCACACCAGATGTTTTTTCCTGGTGCATTCTTGATAGTTACAGCTGCGTCTTGTAACCTTTTAGCAGCCACAGCAGAGGTGAGGATTTCCTGCTGAGCAGAGTTACCTGGGCATTATTTACATTCAGATGAGTCAGTGAAATGAGGGGTTGTTGCAGGGCAGGAAAGGACGGATAAAATTGAGTGTTGTGGAGCCTCTGACTAAAAAGAAACTGGCAGGTGTCAGATGCCCAACTGGTATTTTTAGGGCTCACTTGCAGGAAGCTGGTATTGCAGGCCGCGTTGGCGGGATCCCATGGCGTCAAGCTGTGCCGAGGCCTCTCGCAAGGTGACGACCCGAGGAAGGTGGTCTGGAGGCAATGCTGACACTCTGTGCTCTGCACCTTAGGACGACCTGGTCGGCCCCACGGGCTCACTGCAGGGTCCCTGCCCTTTTTCCAAAACAAAAGGCAACAAAAAAAGCCCAAATGGCACCCAGCCACCCCCTGCCCTCCAGGCAAAGAGGGGAGATGGGCAAGTTGTAAGCAAAAGGGATTGCACTGGAGACGTGGCTCGGCCATTAGTCAGCCCTGCTGCGGGGCTCAGCGGGATGTGGGTGCTCCTCCCTTGCCAAAAAGCCCCGTAACACCCCCAGGGAGGCAGCTGGCAGGTACCGGCTGGGGCTGGGGTGCTCTGCAGCTGCTGCTTCTCGCTGTGGGGACCAGCTCCTCACCCTGCTGGGACGCAGCTGGGGACACGCCAGGGCCGCTGGGTGCAGTGTGTCTTTCTCGGTTGGGCAAAGGGGACACAAAACATGGCACTGGGTTGCAATGGGCAACCATTGGGCAACCCCAAAACAGAGGGCATAGTACGCACTTGTTATTGGTGGTTGTTAAAGTCTCTTATTTAATGCTCTAATAGTACAGTCGCTTGTCTCAAGAATAAAATACTTAGAATAAATTACTTTATACATAAATGCAGCATTTAGTATCTTCAGCCCACTTTCTGTAGGCTTCCTTGCAATATGGTCATTTAGAAATTCACCGTTACTCCTTTAATGGAAATAACACAAAAATGCATCATGACCAGGTGCAACTTAGGCACCATTTATGCACGTTATCACTCAGGTACTGTATTTGCTGGGAATTAAGTAAAATTCCACTATATTTCTGTGGGAAAAATATTTTAACTATAGGTTTAATGGAGCAAAAGAAGAGGAGCTCATGTACATGTGCTCACTCATCCATTGTGCAATAACTATGAGGCTGTGCAATGTATTAAACTGCGCTGAAGAAAAGAGGATTTAGTTGGTGGCAGCTCTGTGGTCTGTCCATGGAGGTCGTTGGTGGGTGTCACAGCAAGGGCTGGTTCAAGGGCAGCCCTGAACATCCTCCTGGCCATACTCGCGCAGCCCCGAGGACGCCCCGGTGCTCTCCTGAAACGTGGGTGTGCAGGCCCCAACTGCCGGCAGCTCCCTGGCCAAGGCGGTGGCTGAGTTTGCAGGGTTTTGGTAAAAGAGGGTCTCTGGGAAAAATATTTATGTTTTGTGCCAGCGGTGTTGCAGAAAGCTGTTTGTGGGAACACCTGCTGTTTTGCTGCAGGGTGCTGTATTTATTCACTTATAAAACTCCGTGTTTTACCCAGTGTGCTGGGCAGCAGCCTGTCAGGCAGGTCCCCAGGTGTCTGTCCATGGCCCCATAACACAGCCTCTGCATATCACATTCAAGCCTGAAAGTCTCTTCAGATGAGACACTTCCTTGTCTGAAGGAGGAGAAGTGTGAGCTTCCTCTGTCCTGTGGTGTAAAATGGCCGCCGAGGGGGCCCGGCAGTGGAGCAGACCCGCTACCGGCCCTCCCCTCCCCTTGGTGTGCCTGGGCCTGCCCGACAGATGGTCAGATCCCCAAGCGCCTGAGGAGGGACGCACCCACGTCTGCTCCCCATGTTTTTCCTGCGTTCACCTCAGCGGGTTTCTCCTCCATCATGCTCCCACCATGGACCACAGCGAGCCCTCAGACGTGACTCCAGCTTTCACATCCCAGCAGGTGCTAAATCTTGTCTGCCCCAGCTCAGCCCCACTACAGAGAAGCTGTCTCGGACTAAACTGGGCTCTTCCCAAATACAGTTTGCTGTGTCAGGAGATTGCTGGTGCTCAGCCTCACTGGAAAAGGACACTGTTTTGGCTTTGCCTGGCAGCGGCACGCAGCCGCATGGCGTGTCAGCAGGCGCTGAACCTGCAGAAGACGTTCCCCATGCTGCAGCCGGGCAGGTTTGGCTGGCTGCAGTAGCACGAGGGACAATGCAATGAGACTTTGATGCTTGGAGTTGTCTGTGATCATTTCCCCGAGCAACCTGCTCTCCCGTGGAGTACTCGGTGGGACCTTCAGCTTGTGCACCAAGGGTCTGAGACCTTCCAGCTCCTCATGGCCAACACTGTGCCCTTCCACCCTGCACCAGCTCCCACAGAAGCTCCTCTGAAACACCTACTGCAGCACCTGTGACAGGTTTGGGAAGGGATGTGGGTGCTGTTTGGAGCTGTGTGACGTAAGGCCACCATGGCTGAACTTAGAGAAGACCACGAAACAGAAGGACCAGCTGCAAGTGCCACTGTCCCCATAATGCTGGGGCTATGAAGCACAGAGGGCAGCCCAGTTCGGCCCATGACATACTTGGGTTTCTAACCCTTTTGTTGCGAGCTGCACATGGCTTTAGGCAGATTTACATTTGTTTTACTTTCTTTACTCCTGCAAACACTAGATGCTTTATATTTTAAATGAGAGGACCATCATTTCTTAGAATCATAGAATCACAGAATGCTTTGGGTTGGAAGGGACCTCAAAGATCACCTAGTTCCAACCCCCCCGCTGCGGGCAGGAACACCCTCCACTAGACCAGGTTGCCCAAAGCCCCATCCAACCTGGCCTTGAACACTTCCAGGGAGGGGGTATCCACAGCTTCTCTGGGCAACCTGTTCCAGTGCCTCACTACTGTCACAGTGAAGAATTTATTCCTGATATCTAATTAAAATCTCCCCTTCTTCAGCTTAAGGACATCCCCCCTTGTCCTGTCACTCCATGCCCTTGTAAACAGTCCCTCCCCAGCTTTCCTGTAGACCCCTTCAGGTACTGGAAGGCTGCAATCAGGTCTCCCTGGAGCCTTCTCTTCTCCAGGCTGAACAGCCCCAACTGTCTCAACCTGTCCTCACAGGAGAGGTGCTCCAGCCCTCTCATCGACTTTGTGGCCCTCCTCTGGACTCTCTCCAACAGCTCCATGTCTTTCTTGTACTGGGATCCCTAGAGCTGGATGCAGTACTCCAGGTGGGGTCTCACAAGAGTGGAGTAGAGGGGCAGGATCACCTCCCTTGACCTGTTGGTCACGCTGCTTTTGATGCAGCCCAGGACACGGTTGGCTTTCTGGGCTGCAAGTATACATTGCCGGGTTATGTTGAGCTTCCCATCAATCAATACCCCCAAGTCCTTCTCCTCAGGGCTGCTCTCAATCCATTATCCACTCAGCCTGTAGTTGTGCTTGGGATTTCCCTGACCCATGTGCAGGACCTTGCACTTGGTTTTGTTGAATGGTTTGCATGGGCAAATTTCTTGGATCTCAAAGGCTCACCAGCTTCCTAAGAAAGAACAGGAGATAATGTCACATCCTCCTCTACACCTCATGAACCCTTCTTGCTTTTAGACCTGTGTTAAGAGGACCTTTGGCCTTTGCAGTCCTATGCTTATGCCAGAAAATATTCTAGTTGAGAAACCAGATGTATGTGTGTGTAAGGGAAGCCCCAGCTGCCTGAACTGTGCTGGAGAGGCACATGGCTATGGGTGCGTAGAGGCAAACGTGGTCCTGCCTGGGAGTGAAGCAGAGATGTCTGAGCACGTTGAACTGCAGGGGTGAAAAGTGCTTTGGCTTTTAACAGCAGAAAATAATAGCTTTCTGATGTCAAGCCCAAACGGCGAGAAAAGGAGCTCTGGAGTTCTGGCCATTGCACAGCTTCCTCCCACATGCAAAGTTTCCCCTGGGCACAACTCCCTGCAGTACTTCTGTAATCAAATTTCAGTCAAATCTTGGTGATGGCAAACTCAGCATGGAAATGCAAGATCATTTTATTACTTCCCTGTACTGAGAAAGTAGTCAATTGATGCCTATAAATCCTGAGTATTTGCTTATGAAAATTGATTTTTTTTTTCTTCTGGGATTCTTTAACCTTGTCTTCACCGTCATTTGGACCAGCTGTACTTTGTAATGCAGTGGACTTTGTTTTATCAGTCTTATTTACAGTCTGCCAGCTTTCAGAGATATGTAGTTACATGAAATGGGTATGCTTCCTTGCCTGACTAAGGAATAGCATTTACTGGCTGCCATTATCCCTTGAATTTTCAGCTAGTTTTGTTTAAAACTAGATTAATATATGTTATTTCTTTGATGCTAGTGCTTGTTGCTGCCTCTATCTGCCAGTTCTGCCTGTTGCTCTTCAGCAGCAAATAATTCCTGCTCCTGCACCACTAAATCCAATGCTTGCTAATCCATTGAGTTATGGCTAATGAGATGGATGGGAGGTAAAAATAATCTATAAAGTATTAGTTTATCCCCGGAATTTACCTCTGAGACTTCTCATTTTGCGAAGTGAGTCTTCTATTTTTTTCTGATTACATTTACTTGGAAATAACAAAGCCTAAACCATTTCCTTTGATGCCACTGCCTCCATGGAGCGCATGGCTCCCTGTGGCAGCCTACGTGGTCAGCCCCTGTGCCTGGCATCCCTTCACCGCTGCAAACCTCTCCTCCTGCCTCTTTTTTTCTTTACATTTTCTGCCCCAGTGGCAAAGCGACAGCTCTGTAAAGAGGTTATTATATTACCTCTTGGGGTGGTGAAAACAGATTTTGATCCTTCCCTCTACATTGGCTCTGAAAAAGGAAAAAAGGAAAAAAAAAGACCCACGTGCCTGCAACTGTAGCTAAAACGTATTCAGGCTGTGTGGTGGGAAATGTTCTTGTACGTTCGTGTTAGCCCATGGTAGGAAGTTGCCTGGGGAAAAAACCAAAATTCTACGTATGAGCTGATTGCAAAAGGCATGAGACTATAGACAAAAACTACAAGTCCTTTTGTTTCCTCCTGTACAAGCTGTGCCGTGGTGTTTCTATGTATGTCAGTGACTGAAATGGGTGAAATGCCAAAGTTCAGGCAGATCGTGAAGAGCCCAGACTGGAGTTTGCTCATCATGAGAGCAATTAGAGGAAGACTGTTCAAAGGTATCTTTGCAGTGATATCTGGGTGCCTAATTATAGTAATCAGCTTTTTGAAAAATTTCATCCTGCACTTTTACCAGTGTGTTTTGAAAACATCACTGCAATATCCAGGTTGCTTGGAACACTGATGAGCTTTCATGTGGAGAGCTACTGTCTCTCTCATGTTTTTTTCTCCAGGTGGAGGAAGGTTTCTAGTAGGAATTGCAGGGGTTCATGTCCCTTCCTTGCATGGTGGGCTCCTGGGAGCTGATTTGGAAGATGTTAAGCCACCTCATCATGCTGTACAGCAAACTATCAGGAGAGGACGTTCTTTTTAACCTGTTTTGGTGGAGAAGGGAAACAGAACTCAAGAAAATGGAGATGGCTTTTCCCTTTGAGTGAACGTGACCAGCTCACACCTGCCGTGTGAACAATAGAAATACGTAAAGGTCGAAATGCAAATAAACAAAGGGGAGTTTCTGCAACTGGTATTTGTTTTTCATCCTCATGAGCTAATTGTCCCCTGGGGCTTTTTATCTCTTTATTTGGCCTGCAGTAAATCTGTGAAATGAAACCGAAACTGGTTTAAGATGGAATTTCTTCTGCCCTTCCCCCCCGCTATTTTTGGTAGAGGTGTGTACCTGTCCTTTATTCTGTTATCAACCACAGTGAGCCTTTCTGATTGCAGAAGAAGTCAGGGCATGGCAGGGCAAAGCCTGGGGAAGAGGAGAAGTGCACCTGGCAGTGCTGCACTGGTGTCGGGCTGTGCTCCTACCCCTGAGCCCATGTCCACTATCTTCGGCCTTACACCCTCTCCTCCACGAGCTCCCTATGGGGACTAGTCTGAACTCCTGATGGGCTCTAAAGCCCTCCATCAAGGTTGCACTTACCAAAAACCTGCTTGACAGCAAAAAAAAAAAGGTAGCCAGGTCTTGGGGGGGAGAGAAGAGTCCTGGGAGGCAATCGGGCCTGGATGGAGAAGTTATGGCCAGCTTTGAGTTTGCAGTGAGATTAAACATTAGTGGCAGGCACATGAGTTGCGTGTGTTTTGTTTCAGAAAGCAGCTAACGCCTTTAGTTAAATTATGGCCACTTCTCTGAAACCTGAGTTCCGAAAAGAAAAAACAAAAACATGTAATCAATCCTGCCCAGACAAGCAAAACAACTGGGCAAAGCCGAGTCTGTTACGTGAGGCGAATTAGTTACACCAAGGCAAACAGCTGTGCGCTGCAGGTTTGATCGGTGCTGGCATCAGTCGGGGGGGGGGGGTGTGGGGTGTGGGGGTGTGTGTGCGCACTCCCTCTGCTCGGCTTTTGCTCCCCTAAGGCGTGTGGAGGGAAAGCCCAGGGGGGGTGAGCGCTATGAGGAGGAAACTTCTGCAAGCTGAAGGAAATCAACCTTCTCGTCATTTCAAAGAAAGGGAGGCGTGAAGCACATCTCCGTGCTAGCCTCTAGCCTGAGGTCACGCTGTTCTGCAGGGTGAATTACGCAATGGTTTCCTGAGGCCCTGCTACATACCTAGCTGGTGTTGTCCCTGCAGCTGCATCAGCGAGACCTCCGCATTCAGCTGGCCGGGCTCCAGGATGGCAAGTCTCCCAAGACAAAACACCACGTGCAGGAACGCATTAAAGCACCTATATGCTCTTTGGGGGAAAAGTTTATGTTGAGAGCAAAGGCTCTTTAAAAGAAGAGAGGAGGGGGAAGGGTTGTTTTTCTTGCATATATTGTGTTTTAACTCAAATTATGTAGGCAAAAAAGCCTCCTTCCATGCTGTCGCTATGGCTACAGCTCGGATCATTGTGTGGGAGCCTGCGAGCAGGAAAACGCCAAGCGGAGAGGGGGCGGCGAGCCCGGCACTCCTCGCAGCCGGGTACAGTCCCCTGCCGCGTCCTCCGGCCGCAAGTTTGTCCGAGGTGACCTTTCCATCCCCACCCGAGGGGAACGTGGAAACGCTGCAGTTGCAAAGTCTTCTGCTGGCTGGCTCGGCCTGAGGAGAACTTCCCAGGTCATGAGCTTGAGAGCGACAGCAAGAAAGATCTTTGCACCTCACCTGCCCAGAGATGCTATCAGCGCTGGCATAACACCTGCTCTCTAACTCTTCCCCAGAGGCAGGCATGCTGCAGTGAGGAAATAGGGTAAGGCAGAAGGCTGACATACCTGCAAGCCCCGCACAAGCCCTGTGCCTGTGCTGTGATGGATTGCCACTGGTGGGGTACCAGTGACCAGTTCAAAGCCTACTGGTATTGCTTAGCCCTGATCATATGCTCGCATTGCAGCTTGGTGGCTTAATCATGATACTAGAAACAAAGAAAGTCAAGCTGGGGGAGGTTTCTTCTGTGTCTAAACCCATAGCAAATACTCATCTGTATGTCTCGATGGTAGCTACAATCTGTTGTCTTTACTTTCATGTGTGAATATTTAAAATTATCACAGTTGGCTAGAAAAGGTCTTCTCATTTAGCACTGCTTCATTTGTTTTCTGTGGCTCCCTGAGACTCTATTTCAGCAGAATTCATTTAGAAAATGCAACGGTAAACTGCATGGGCAGAAGATGATGAACAAGATATGATAAACAGTTTTAAATTGATTGAAAAATTTGACTAAGCTGCTTACTTTCCTAATTATAATGCCTAATTAGTTAGCTTGTTCCATTCAGTCATGCAGCTTTGATAGCCTTATCGTGCCCCAATAAGGGCACAATAAGAAGTCTGGGGCCTGAGATTTAAGCAGGTCTGTCCTAGATATCTAATGAACAGTTAATTTGAAAATAAAAACATTTTTAAACTGCTCTACTAGTAATCACCTTCTGGACTGATATACAGAGCCAAAAGAACGAGCTTGAAATAACTTCAAACCAGATTCCACTAGGACTGAGATGCACGAGTAGGTTACTGCAGCTCTTTGAGCTACCGGTGCAGTTACTGCAGCTTCACTGTGTGAGAAGATACAACACCCTGACGCTCCGCAAGAGCTGCTGGAGGCCATCTCGTCCCTCCCACACTGCCTCCAGCTCTAGTTCTCGGGCTGGTTCATCAGATGGGCTTACTCTCACATCCTTTGGCTTACCAAATTGCAGAAGAGTACAGGCTCAGCGAGAGCAAGTAGGGCAGTTGGTGGCCTAGCAGTTCATCTGCTGTCAAGTGAGGAACCCAGATTTCTGTTCCCCTTGGTCAGGAGAAGGATTTGACCCTCAGGTCCCTGCGCACGGTATGAAAACTGTCACAGCTGAGGTGCTGCGCAGACACGGGGGAGTGCCTGGAAATGATGGTTTCTTTACGCAGAACCTGAGCTGCTAAATCAGGGTTATCTATGCGACAGATTCTGGGCTCAGTCCAGCCCGCGTTTGTGCGGACAATCACTTGGACATACGTTACCTCCTGCTCTCTTCTAAGAGCTCCTCTATGTCTTACTGGTTTTCTCATTCCTGTGGCAACAGCTGACAGCCATCTCTCACACCTGGGCAGAGCTGGCACACTGCTGCCTACACCTTAGTTAAAAACAAAAACAAAACAGAAAACAAGAATAGTTTCATGCTGAATGGCCTGTACAACCTGCTGCTAGTGCTAGGCAGAGGGACATCTTGTTCTTAAATTTCGGTTAGGTTTATGCATGGTTGAAGCAGTCACTGCCCACTCCTCTCTCGGATGAGAAGACATTTTCCAGATGACACAACTTATGCAGCAATCAAAATCAATTTAAAACCTTGTTTTATTTAAACTAGTGCATGTTACAAGGCAGGTAAGTCTCTTCCCTTCCTTTGAAGTGAAAGCAGTGCTGGCCAAAAGAAGCCTTTTATTGTGGGGTTACTACAGAGCAAGAGGAGAGCTGCATAAAGCCGGCACACATCCACTTTCACCATCAACTTCTAAGGCAGGCAGACACAGTATTGCAAAGTTGGTAAGTTTGTTTCCAAGCCAATTAAAAAGTGGGTAAGCAGCATTGATTTTCTCTCATTGCTGTACAAGGGTTTAAACATGCAGGATCAGAGTTTTTCACTACTTAACACAGCACTTAATTTCCAGCAGCTCACCACTGCCACCGACTACACAGCACTGAAGCACATGAAAAACTCTGTACAGTATCTAAGATCACATACATAAATCCAGATTACCAGAAGCATTCAAGTTTGATCTTTTAAGACTGACTAAGGGAGGGGTTTTTTTTTTTTTGTGGTTTGTAAAAATACTTTCTCCTACTCTTAACCAAAGTTATTTTTGCAATTTAGGCTTTGAAACCACAGCTAGATAGATGCATCTTCCCCTTCAAGACTACACCCTCCTGACCGAGATGCTCTGCAGTTAAGTGGAAGTCCCAAGGAGGCAACACCATAAGCTCCAATTTTTCTGGACCCCCCTTCCAGATGGCTGAGACCAACAGCCTAGTTGTAGGACTCCAAGTGAACCAACTGTAACTCAGATGTAGTTCACTGGCACCAAACACTGACTAGACAGGATGCTGTTGCACCACACAGGAAGCAGAAACTGATCTCAAACCTCTCCAACTGCTCAGCTCCAGCACAGGCACAGAGCTCACCCCCAGGTCCCACTGGCACTCAGGTGCACCCATCATCTCTCCAGGACTGCCATAAATCAAGCCTCACCCATGAAAGTGTTTGGGCAAATGAGAGTCTTCTGTTAATTTGCATGTTATCTAACTGAAAAGTGTATGTGAGAATTAAAGTCGAAACTATTGCCATGAAGTGAAAACACTATTTATTTTTATAAAAGGCAATAATTAAAACAAACCCTACCAGTGTGTACATTGTACACATTTGAATGACTTACAAGAATGAAGTTTCCATATACAAAGATTACAAGCCCACACTGGTAAAGGATGCACACATGCACATAATGAACTTCACAGATGCTTCAGCTCCAGATCACAGTATCAATTACTCTATGACCACACCTGCATAGCATTGTCATTATTAGCATCCACACTACTTTATTCCACTACAAACTGTACACAAAAAGCAAGAAGGAGTTTATTCAGAGATCATACACGTTCGCAGAAAGAATTTATTTGCTGGAATAATCTCTCACTCTTCTGTTGCCATCTTCAAAAGATACTCTTTGTCAATTTTGAAGAGCCTCCACCCCTCCTCAGTGGACAGATCAGAGGCACCCCTTCTCTTATAGAACCTGATGGACGGTTCATTCCACTCTGCAACGAGGAAGTGCATACTGCTGCAGCGGCACTTCACAGCAACCTGCAAAAGCACACAACAAGACATGTTTCAAACAGCAGCCCCAGATAAACCTAGTAAGAACTGGTGAGACTACTCAGCAACTAACTGTGTATCACCAAAGTCATCAAGTTCATTCTGTCAGTCATTTCAGCACTTGTCACTATTTAACATACTCTAGACAATGTTTTAAGCCATCTAGTGTCCTCTCACCTCCTTAAATTTAATTGAGTAGCACAGAAGGAGCAGCTCTTGTGCAGTTAGCAGAAGAGCAAGAATACTGCCTTGTCATGTGTCCTCAGTTCTGCTTGTTTTGACTTTTCACTTGGACATACCTGACTCAAGTTCTTCAGAATTTCTGACCCAATGCCCAGTCCTAAAAAACCAAAAAACAAACTTAGTTTCTCATTGTGTGTTTTAAAGAAGCAACTCATCTAATTCTGTGATACACACCTCTATACTCAGCCATCACATAAAAATCTTCAAGATACAGCAGTTTTCCAATCCACGGATCATAAGTGAAGTAATACATGGCAAAGCCCACGATGCTGTGTTCTGAAACAAAAGCTGTAACTTCAGCTAGTCTGAATTTAAAAGGCAAAAATATTAAGTCTTACATGCAAGTTTAAACATACAGATTTTCTTTCTGTGACATGCAAACATTTGCTATTAGGTTAGAATTAAGAATGACGTTTTGCAATAAGCACACAACTGAAAATATGAGTTCTAACAAACTTGTATCAACCTAACAGAATGAAGATTACCCTTGCCATACTCTGAAATCCTCAAAAATACTATTATAGTAAGTGCTGAACACAAGGCTTTTTTTCTACAAATGCATATACCTACTGATTTATCAGTACTTCCATTCTGGGATACAAGTAAAAACTTTACACAGCAGTTCACAGTCTAGACAATTGCTCCAACTCTGCTTCCTTAGCAACCAAAACAGTCTATCAAACACTAAAGAACACTGATCTTTCAATGTATATTCCTCAGAAACTACACTGTGTGAGAAGGCATGCTCGCAGGCCACCTTTACAGCAGCATTTCCAGCACCTCAACTTATCTTTCCACTGAGAGCACCACACTGTTTTCTTTACCTTCAGCGCTATAAAGTCAAGGTAAGTAAAGCCGCAGCTTCAATTACAATTCTGTGGCTCAAGATGGAAGAGAAACCAACTCTTCCAACAGCAGCCCACTCAAACCTAAACCTTGAGTATTTTAGCTACATCTGCCATAACACTCTGCACATACTTAAGAGAAGCGTGCAAATAGATTTCTGATCTACTGTGTCTTTGGTAAAGGTTTGGGAATAGCACTTGTCCCTGTAGACCTTACCTCATATTATGATCATCTACTTTATTGTGTAACGGATCTTTTAGTTACCTCCCCGCCCATCCATGTACACGGAAGGGCCATGTACATGGCGAAGCTAGAGACTGTAACCTGAAGATTGGGGACAAATTAAAGAAAAAAATGTGATTCAACAGGATTACATAAAGGTAAGTCAGGGTCAAACAAGAAAAGCCATTTAATTAATTGGAGTCAAGTACATTATGTTATACCTGATCTTCCCACGCCTCCAGGATTAGCAACTACTTCAGCAGAGTATCACTATATGTTACTGCATTTAACAGTTAACCTGTTCCTCCTATCCCAATTCATTGGTGGAACCTTATGTCTAATCAGTAACATTACGTATAAGATGCCTCCTGTGTATTTAACATCTAAAAGTAAGTATTGGGAAGTCTCACCTTCAGATGACCACTGTTCTTTTGGCACTTCTGCAACCAGACAGTGGTAGAAAGGGTGCTCACCAAAACCATCCTCAAGCAGTTCTAGAAAACAGAATAAACGGGCACCTCAGCTACAGATACCGTCACTAGCCTACCAACCCAGCGGTGAGCTGACACCGCTTTTATACCTTTCTCGGTTAGCACCACTTGATCCTCCATGTCCTCGTACTTCGCTAGTTCCTGGAAGAGAAGGACATGTCAGCGCACTCTCCCCGCAGCCGCTTCCCTATTGGCCGCTCCCCCCCCCGGCAGCCTTGCGCAAGAGCTTGTTTTTGCTCAGACGGAGGGCAGAGGTGCCCCCCCCCCCCCCCGCCGCCGCAGGCTGCGGATCTGCCCCAAACCCGGCCGCCCACCACAGGGAGACCGGCGCCTGACGAGCCCTCCGGCCCCGCCGCGCCCCTTCCCCGGCAGGGCATGGCCGGTCTCGCCTGGCGCCGGAGCGACTCTGCCCACCCCGGCCCCCCCAACCGGTGCCTTCCCTCCGCCCCTCACCTTGATCAGTCGCAGCAGGTCGGGGCAGTCCTCAGGACGCGCGGCGCGGATGCTGAATGAGGCCATTTTCGACGGCGCTTCCCCCTGCGGCCCCCTCGGCTGACGAGTCCCCGATGTGTGAACAGGAGGAGTAACTGCTTCTTCATTCGTGTCCCGGGCGCGGCGGCCACCTGCGGTCAGTCAGGCTGCGAGCATGTCCCGGCGGCGCTGAGCAGATAAGCAACCCCCAAACAGCTCCCGCTGCTATCCCGACTCCAAATGTGCCTGCCGCTCGCTCCGCGATCCTTATTTATAGACGCCCACGCTCCGCCTCTCCCTGCACGCAAGCCAATGGGCGCGCCCGTGGTACTCGCCCTCAGCCAATGATAGCGCCCCTCCCCGGATTCTGGCCTCAGCCTGCCAGCAACAGCTGGTGCGGGCTGTCTCGTGACTTCCCCCAATCCACTCCCTTTCCCCCTCCCGCGCGGTGGCGCCCCCTAGCAGTGCCGGGCGGCGCTGCAGGGCACCCCGGTGAGGCCCCGCCCCTTTTCCCTCAGCGGTGCGGGGGGCAGGTGGCGGGCCCGGGGGTGACGGGGGACCCCCTGCGCGGTTCGGGGAGCCCCCCCGGGGCTGCGGACAATTCTCGGCACCGGCTTCCTCTCCAGGGGCGCCAAGGGTTGTTCCCCGAAAAGTGAGCCTGTCGGTGCCCCTGCAAGTGCGACTGCGCCGGTCTGGGGGCTCTGCCTGCGGGGGCGCTGAGCGCTGCGGCACGATCTTAGGGGCCGTGGTGGCGCCTCGGCCGCAGGCGCTGGGCTCAGGGAGCACGGCCGTCTTCATCACGGTGTTTTGATGTTTTTTTACTGCTGTGTGTGTGGAAAAAAAAAAAAGCCTTTGTTCTTGCTTGAAATACTTAGTAGTGATCCGTATCAAACCCTGCGTAGGGGGACGGGGGGGGCCTAGTATGGCCCTGGGCAGGAGCGCCCTGAGGGAGAAGGTTTCGAAACATTGAGGTTTTACTTTGGGCTTGGGACATTTTCCAGCCTGATGCACACTGTAACCAACCCGGTTTGCCAGCCTGACTGGAGAGGAAGGGGTAGCGCTGGGAGAAGCACAGAGGACGAGTGTTTTCAAAAGAGGAGGGGTCAGCCATAAGGGAGGCTGAGACACCTTCCTGATGGAGGCACAGATGTTCCTGAGGAGAGAAGTGGGCGCGATGAAGAAATTCAATCCGAATAAACTCCCCAAAATGTCTTTGGAGTATGAAAGGATGGAGGAACTATCCCTAGCCCAGCTCTTCCTCTGAACATTACCTCCAGATGTAGATCTGTGCTGCAGACTGAGAGCTGGATCCTAATCTAGATGACCATGCGTGTCTATAGACCTACCAGCTAGGCCACCCAGAGAAGTATAATGCTTTAGCATATGTGTGATTTTGTTTCCACCCTCTTCTATAAACTTTGCAACTATCATGTCCATCCTTAGGTACTGTAAAGGAGCTCTTTATTTTACATTTAGCTTAATTGGACTTGTTTTAAGAGTGATTTGCGATATGGGAAGACACTAAGTCATGCTACTGCTGCAGAGTAAACCTTGCTTAAACCCTGGATACCCAAACACTCTCACAACAATTACACACTATTTTTCAGTGTATCTGACAACCTACAAAGTTCACCTTCATTTAGATAGAGGGCCCAGCATGGAACATGGTGCTACAAGAGAACTGTATAAAGAAGTGTGTATTCTGGTAGCTGATGTTAGCCAAGAAAATCCTTTGGCACATAGTGGAAAGTGCCTAGAGTCCTCGAAAAGTAATTTAGGATTTATGCAAACACCCTAACTGGCTCAGTTTACCTTCTGTCAGAGCAAAAATGGAGATGCCCAAAGAACAGAAGCATTTCCAAAACACAAAGCAACAGACACTGGTTAGTAGTAGAAAAGTTTTGTTTCAGGAGTTATGGATCTGGAAATGCTTCAGGACAGGGCTTTTGGCAGGGAGACTGAAACGGAATAAACTAGCAAAGAATAGAGTCAGCCTAAGTACATTCATTTAATGAATATACATGTTTTCAACCCCTAGAAGTGATCTGACTGGGATCAGAAATGGGAGATACTGTGTTGTGTCAACTCTTTGTTTTGCATTTCACAGTGAGGAAGTCATGCTGTCAAGAAACCTACTGTTGTGTAAGAGCAGAAAGTGCCTGGTTTCTTTCATTCTCAAGTCAGGACAGTCATATGATTTTAGAAGTTGAAGTTTCAGCAAAAAAAAAAAAAAGCATTTTCCACCTTGACTGTTTTTGAAAGTCCTGCTTTAACTTGCTCAGAAATATGCTGATAATACGTTACCTCAGTGAATACAGTTCACTGGAATTGGCTTTCAAATTCACCAGGCAGAAGAAAAAAATATTAAAAAAATTCCTAAAATATAAAAAATAGTTTCATGAACCAATAGGAAATGCAGAGAATAAAAAAAAAAAAAAGGAAAAGGACAAATATATAATTAAGACACCTAGATCTCAGAGACTATACTGTAATTACCTAGTTATGTATTACTAGAGGTATTTTTTCAGAATAAGGATAAGTAAGGCTAATAAGAATGGTAAGAATATTTTACAAAGAGGTTCTAACTCAATTTTGTGAATGAATCCGACTGATGTACTTTAGAAGCAGCTCCTTCCTTTTGTCTCACTTCTGTTCATCTCTGAGCAGGTTTTGTGTTATTTTCTGTTGCTGAGGTCAGTGGTGAAATGTCTAATGACTGGCACAGGGCTCAGATTTTATCCTTGAGTGGTCAGCTTATTTATTTGCGCTTCTCCTGGAAGGAATGAGTAGCAGTAAGACTCCTGAAAAAGATCAAATTTTTCAAACGTGTATGCTGGAAAGTGGTTAGCAAACGTGTTTAAGGTAAAACGATGTTGAAATAACCTATTATAATGAAGAACCTGCTGACTGTGAATCCATCTGCATTTCCACCAGGAGAGTTGGTACTTACTTCAGTGTTTAACGGGTATGAATGGTTAGAATTATCAAGACCATGCACATTGTTCCTTTTATTCTCATTTTATCTCCTCCCTAAATATTAGTTCTAAGTGGAGAGATGGAAAAATTTGTGCAAAATAGCAAGCAGCACTTTCTTTTTTAGTGTGCAACAGGAACTGGAATTAATACAAACACGCAGAGCGCTACATATCTTAATGAGGCAAGTTTTCCCCACATCCTCTCCAGAGATGGAGGTCTTGTCTAGTCTCAAGCTACAGGAAATGGCCATGCTAGTTTCTCACGATCCTTTCATGGCAATGCAACTCAACAATTTATTCAGAGAGTTATGGGACCTCAGCTGGATGCTTGTCTTGATAACATATTTTTATTTGCATCTAAATTTCTGAATATCTTCTCTTCTCGGAGGCTGGATGGAAAGGCTTAAAGTGGGCACCAGTTTTCTTCTTTACTGTTCAACTAATCAAACTCTTTTTACTTCTCATATTTTAGTTTTTTATTTCCTCCTTCGCTAGGAAGATTCCTTGAATTCCTGTATGAATGCCTCTCTCATGTCTCAAAGGTTCTCTGTTTACAATAAATGAAAGAGGGAAGGAGAAGAACTGCTTATTCCACATTAAAATGCAGTAAGTTAATATTTTTTTATTAGATTACTAAATGTTCTCAAGTAATCTAAATTGTATCTCCAAATTATATCTCCCATCAAATCTCTGGAGCAAAATACAGAAAATGCAACTAATATTCAGTGTTGACCTGTAATTTTTCCAGATTAATCTTTAGACAACATTCAGGATCCTCTTAGCATTTTCAACTGAGTAATTTCTTTCTAATACTCAGAACTTTCATTGACATGAGTTCACAGTTGCTTCCAGATTTTTTTTTCAAGCAACTTACAGTTTATTGACACTAGGCTGTACATAGAAAAAAAACCTATCAGAATAGTACAGAATAGTAAATAAATATTGCCGTAGCACTGCTCAGAATTTGGGACAAATGCAAAATGAACAGTTTCACATAATAAAACTACATTAATTTCCATATGCTGGAAATAAAAGGACCATCGTTTTATATTATTACCTTTGAAGACATATTTTAGGTCATTAGGACTCTGTTCCTGGAAGCTGATACATCTCATCTGTCATTTGTAATTATGCAATTTGATGAATTTGGGATTTAGACATAACTAATTATCCACCGGCATCCACAAATCATCTACATCATGCATGCAAATAATTTGGGGTATAAATATAGAAATAAATGTTGGGGAAAAAATCAAACCAGGCCTCAATTTTATAACTTTATGTTTTGGATACAGTAGGAGTCCCTTTGGCTCTGATCCTGTGATATACTTAAATCAGTGTTCTGGGCTGCAGCATGTCAGGCTCTAAAGAGAGACCCAGGGAACCTAAATTTTGCCTTAAAGCTAATGGGGGTTTGCACAATGAGCAGGTGTTTTTCTTAGACATCACAATCACAATTTTGTCTTTTGGCACAGTCTTTTGCTCTGTCCAGAGCTGATTCTTTTCAGGGCATCATGGTTTTTGAACCTTCAGCATGCACCCGTACCAGGTTTCCACATTTTCCCCAGATGAACAAGCAGCTTTGCAATAGCGCTCTCAACTTTTTCCTCTGTAGACACGCAGAGCTGGCGTATGTGTGGTCACGTAGGAAGAGGGGTGTGACTGTACGGGTGGGCATATACAAGGGCTGTAGCTGGGGACTGCACTTGTAAGACTTTTGGGGTGCGGGCCAGCTGAGAGGGGTCTTTCTGCTTTCATGCTGTGCCCGCCACTCTGCCTGCTCTCTGCCCCCTCCATGAAGGAAGATCACCCACCAGGCCCCTCGCTTGTGCCTGCTTATGTGGTTGTGAAACAGGATGGAAGCGCTGGCACCACATCTGTGACAGAAAATCCATGTTAGTAGCAAGGGTCAGTTCCAGGCGGGTTTTGCTCCGTGTACGAGGCACGCAACTTCAGTCTCTCCGTCTTTCAAAGCAGAAATCTCCACCCTATCACAAGTCTCATATAAAAAACTCGTACTGCCTATAGGCACCATTTTGCTGCCAAGTTGAGATGACCAGTGAGAACAACATAAATCCTGGAAAGTCACAGGCCGTGCCTGGCCACCTGTACTCAGTCCCTCGGAGGTGCGGACCCGTGAGTGGTAGTTGTTCTGTGACAGGCAGAGCTGTACCAGCTGGACGGCGACCCCGTGCAGGGCAGAGCTGCCTCTCTGCCCTCAGCCCCCCGACGCGGGCTGGTTGTCCTCTCTGCTCCAAGGTTCTCTAGTTCACGGTAATAAAGGTAATTCTAATTAATTCAATGGGTTGATTCCTCGCGTGTGGAAAGCGCGCACCTTATTTAACACGGCAGTGTTTCCTTAAACCTCTTCTTCCTAGAAGACATCAAGGCTCTTAATTACCTTCCCTAACAGTGCCACCAAGTGACCGGCCAGGGCAGGAGGCCGTGTCCCCCACCCGTGTCCTGGTTGCACACAGCCGTGTGGGCACCGGACCGGCTGCTGGGAACCCGCTGGCTCAGGGTGTGCTCTGCGGCCTGCGGGGTCTGGGCCCAGCTGTGTGCCCGCGGACCTGCCCCCTTCGGGACAGTGAAAAAAGGAGTATTTGTGGTGGGCTGGCCATGGCTGGAGGCCAGGTGCCCCCAAAGCCACTCTGTCACTGCCCTCCTCAGCTGGGCAGGGGAGGGAAAATGTATCAAAAGGCTCCTGGGTCGGGAAAAGGGCAGGGAGAAATTGCTCGCGAATCATTGTCACAGGCAAAACAGACTCGACTTGGGAAAATTAATTTAATTTATTACCAATCAAATCAGAGTAGGATAATGAGAAATAAACCCAAATCTTAAAAACACTTCCTCCCACCCCTCCTTTCTTCCCGGGCTTAACTTCACTCCCGATTTCTCTCTCTCCTCCCCCCAGGAGCACAGGGGGACGGGGAATGGGGGTTGTGGTCAGTTCATCACACGTTGTCTCTGCTGCTCCTTCCTCCTCAGGGGGGAGGACTCCTCACACTCTGCCCTTGCTCCAGTGTGGGGTCCCTCTCACAGGAGACAGTCCTCCACCAACTTCTCCGACATGAGTCCTTCCCATGGGCTACAGTTCTTCATGAACTGCTCCAGCATGGGTCCCTTCCACGGGGTGCAGACCTTCAAGACCAGACTGTTCCAGCGTGGGCCCCCCATGGTGTCACAAGTCCTGCCAGCAAACCTGCTACAGCATGGGCTTCTCTCTCCATGGGGCCACCGGTCCTGCCAGGAGCCTGCTCCAGTGTGGGCTTCCCATGGGCTGTAGGTGGATATCTGCTCCACCATCAACCTCCATGGGCTGCAGGGGGACAGCCTGCCTCACCATGGTCTTCTCCAGGGGCTGCAGAAGAATTTCTGCTCTGGCACCTGGAGCACCTCCTCTCCTTCCTTCTGCACTGACTTTGGTGTCTGCAGAGTTGTTCCTCTCACATATTCTCACTCCTCTTTCTGACTGCAATTGCTGCTGGTGGGGTTTTTTCCCCCTTAACTATGTTATCCCAGAGGTGCTACCACCATCACTGATGGGCTCTGCCTTGGCCAGCGGCGGGTCCCTCTTGGAGCCAGCTGGCATTGGCTCTATTGGACATGGGGGAAGCTTCTAGCAGCTTCTCACAGAAGCCACTCCTGTAGCCCCCACGCTACCAAAACCTTGCCACACAAACTCAATACATTCTACCCCTCACCTCTGTGAATCACTTATTGAAGAATTATCATTAAAATCCATATTCATCCCACAGTCTTCACAAACTTCAATCACATCCATGAAAAAAAAGAACTCCCCACACCAAAATCAAAGTAACATCATCACAACACAGAACGAAAGCAGACAATTTACACACACAATCCAACCCTCATCCCTTCACCACAATTACAACAACAGAAATTCACCACAATCATTCCACTCTCTAGCTGTGTTCAGTCCGTGTTTTGCCCATTACCTCTCCCAATTACTATTCTTATCTTGAATTCCTCATGCCCCATGTTGGATGCCAAAAAGGACTGTGGTGGTTTAACCTTGGCTGGAGGCCAGGTGCCCACCAAAGCTGCTCTATCATTCCCCTCTTCAGCCAGGATAGGGAGGGAAAAGAAATAAGATGGCACCCCCTCCCCCCAAAAATCCTTGTAAGTCAAGATAAAGGCAATTTAATAAAGCAAAAGCAAACGGCCATATGTGGAAGCAAAGGAAAACAGAAGATTTATTCTCTGTTTCCCATCATCAGGTGATGTCTGGCCACTTCCCAGGAAGCAGGGCTTCAGTATCTGTCGCGGCTGCTCTGGAAGACAAATGTCATAAATAACGAATGCCCCCCTTCCTCCTCCTTTCTCTCAGCTTTTAATGCTGAACAGTCCTCATATGGTATGGAATATCCCTTTGGTCAGTTTGGGTCAGATATCTTGGCTGTACCCTCTTCCAAGATCTTGCCCACCCCCAGCCCACTGCTGAGGGGGATGTTGGAGAGAAGCCCTGGTGTGTGCCAGCGCTGCTCAGCAGGAGCCAAACCCTGGTGTGTCACCAACACCTTGCTGGGTGCTGATACACAGCACAGCGCTGTGACGGCTGCTATGGAGGAAAAAAAAATATAAAATATATATATACACACACATATATCAAATTCACGGTATTTATTAAAAGCCAGTCCCAGGCAGAGCCCGGCGGGCAGGGCCTGCCCGCTCTGCCCGGGCCCGCCCAACGCGTAACTGTCGCCAGCGGCCCCAACCTCCGCCCCTGAGAGCGGCCGCGCCGCACGGGGCAGAGAGGGACCGAGGGACCGGCGACCCGCCCCGGTGTGGCAGGCGCGGTCGCTGGCAGGCGGCCGGGGCCGCCCGGAGGCGGGAAGGGCGAGGAGAGCCGGCTCCGAGCGGGCCTGCGTGGGGAGCGCATAGAGCATCGCGGTGGAAGGGCCGCGCACGGAGCACCTTCTGTGCCAAGCGAGCCGCGAGTCTATGGTGCTGGAGGACCGCGTGCCTGGGGCAGGCGTGGCCCCGCAGACGCTGGGCAAGCGGCGGTCCCGCTGACGGTCCCGGCTCCGGTCCCAGCCCCGGTCTCGGTGGCGGCGCGACGAGCACCATGCTGGCCACCCGGTAAGGCTCCCCGCGGCGGCGGGGCCGGGGCCGGCGGAGACGCCGCTCCCTGAGGGGAGAAGGTGGCAGTTCCCCCCCGCCGGGGCCCTGGGCCACCGCCGCCCTGCCCGCCCGAGGGGTGCCGTGGCCCGGCCCTGGCCCCGCGGTTGTCTTGTCCTCGTCCGCGCGGGGGGGTGGCCGGGCGCGGTACCGAAAGCTTCCAGCGACGCGCGGCTTCGGGTGATGGCGTCCGGCCTGGTCAGTGCTGGCCCGGGTGCGTGGGCAGCCTCTGTCACCTCGCTCGGCGCCTCTGAATGGCACCGAGCCGGATAAGGTCCCGCGGGGGTGCAGGCTGGGTTGGGCGGGAAGTCATTTGGTGTCTGTACCATGAGATGCGAGTTGGGTCCAGGAGCTGCACAGAGAGTTTTCACTATTGCTGTTCGTGTTGTCTCAGTTAAGGAGAGAGACTACTGACATCTGAGGGGGGTGCTTTTGTGTTTCCCCTTTTACTCTCTTAACTAATCCTGGTATACCTGCAGGCAAAGGAAGCTTGTGTGTACATTATATATATGTGTAGATGTGTACGAGGGATATATATATATATGGAGAGAGAGAGAAATGTGTACTTGGCCCTGCTTTTCCACTGGTGCCTGGGGACTTCCCTCTTTCTTTTTTGAGGTGTAACACCTGCCTCAGCTGAAGAAAATTAAGGGACAGGCAACCCATGTGCCTTGTCAGGATAATGCCGTGAACTATCACAAGGGGTTTTACTCCTGCTGACCCTCTGTGTTGGGTATTTTTTGTGCTACCAGTTTTGCTTGCCTGGAAAAGTCGTACTGGCTACTACCTGTTTGAGCGCACTGAATTGCTGGGCGGATTACATTCTTTGAAGGGTTTCATGGTTGTCCCTTCTTGCTGAACAGCTAAGCAGATTATATCCTGCACTTTAGGCTTGTTCTGAGTTGCAGCACTGCTAAGATGTGGAGGAGAAGACCAGGTTTAGCTGAACGGGACTGTGTTGGAGGCCTTGTGATATGCTTCCTGGGATATTCCATCTTCCACAGCTATGCATGCCAGCCAAGTGCAGAAGTGTATGGTTAGCGTCATGGATAATTTCCTAGATGCACACAGACCCTGTGTTAGGATGTCTGCAGGGTAAAAGCTGATGTTTGGTCTGAGCTATTTGTCCCAGGGCATTTGAACAGTCAGTGAAGAGAACAGTTACCAGCAGCGAACCATTCTTCCTTCCTATTTTCAGATAAGGGCAGATATCAGATGGGATTTCAGCTGGCTTGAACTGTTGTACTGATTGTATCTGGCTAAAAATAAGGAGTGATGTTTCTGAAGTAATCAGTGCCATTCCAAAAATAAATTCCAAATTATTTTAATGGCATTAGGTTTAATGACACTAAATTATTTTGCTCTGCCTATAGGTTGTGCACCATGAGGAAGCTTCCTTCTGTTCTGGCTAGGACACTCACTTCTGGGACCAGCGGCTCCTCAGTGCTTCCTGACATGTCTGAAGGTAAAATACTTGGCTGTGCTTCAGAAGATTTATAAATGTTTCTAAAGAGTTTATTCTTTCAGGTGGTGACCCTTCATGTGTTAATATGGTTTGGATAATGGACATGCCCTTGACTGTTAGTTCATAGTGTCAGTGTTTAAGAAATAGCAGAAAATCACTGTATGTGTTTGGACATTAATGGCAACAAATATGCATAATCATTGAAGTTGCAGATCTAGGGGCTCATCTGGTTCTTCAGTCTTAGAAGAGCATGTGATTCTTTTCTAGAGGGACAACTGCTTCTCAGGTTGGCTCTAGATAGGAAGTCAGTGTTGTGCAGATAGGTACTATGGTGACTGGAGAGAATGGCCAAGAAATGGAGGAACTGAGTGCAAATAATGTCTTACAGAACTTTTAATCTGTCAATACCCTTAATTTTGTAACCGTAGAGAAATCTGTTCATCAGATCAGCAGCATTGCCTCATGAAAATGCTCTTGTCAATAGAGCTTTGTGTTGAAAGATTGTTTTGGCACTCTAATAGGAATAAACTATAATGTTCCTGTTTCAGAAGCTTTTTTAAAAAAGTTTTCTTGTCTTCTGATCCCATGTACTGAGAGGAGGAAAAGAGCTGAACCCAGCTACAAATAATTCCTTCATGGAGTTTTGCTTGTTTCTGAGATCATCTTTTCCCCTTTGTTCTCCAAGTAGAAACCCCAGGTTATCCGTAAAAGAGAAAAGAAGGGTTATTGGTTGTTTTTCATTATTGTTACTAAGTAGTGATTTAGGAGGTTAACAGAGAGAAGCAAGGATACAGAATATTGCATAATTGCAAATATTACTCTGCTCTTTTATTTGGATATTTTATAATGATACCACCTAGAAGGCCAGTAAAAATAATGAAGCAGTGAGGCCATCCTGGCCTTGCCTCTGATTTGTTTCCAAAGAACACTGATATTTTTTGGACTATAATAACTGTAAATATTTCAGATTCTGTTCCAAAGTTGTAACATTTAAATAACATTATGCAAACTTTTGCTGATACATAAACTAGTTTCCTTTAATTTGGTATACAAGCTTTCACAAGACACCAAACACTTAGTAGCTTTTCACGCACTTCCTCCCAACTTTGGGTCCCAGTTGTGAATGCCCTCACTTCTTCATAGCTCTCCCAAAGGCTACACCAAGCAGGACTTTGCAAGTTTTCTCTGAGATAATTCTCATCCCGCTTCCTGAAAAAGGCTCCAGATATTCTTTCCAAAGTGAATAGTGTTTACGTGGTAGTACCAAGTTTGAAACATGGATTGAAATTACACTGCAAACAGATACTTTACAGAGCCAGTAGACAAAGGAACTGGAAAGGTGGCTTTGATGGAAAGACTAACTCAGTTGTAAACACAAAGATGCTGACTCTAAATCAGGCAAGGACAGGTTGCCTACAGTTGCTTATTAAAATTACGGAACGTGTGTGTAAATGGAACTCAAGCAGGTAGAATAATCAGGTAACCCCTCAATAGATGTAATTTGCATTGTTTCTTTTAATTGTTAATCTAACCTGTGTTTTCCACTCCGCAGGACACTTACCCATTCATGTGAATAATGGTGTGTTGTGGTAATCTGTACATATTTTAATATTTGCTATAACACTAAACTTACTCAGCTACTATTTTTCCTTACTTCAGCAGTCATGAAAAATGAATTGCTGTTATTCTTCTCTGTCGACTTGCTTAAAGCCTCTCTGCCTTCAGCGAATGGCTCTGATCTTACTTGTGGCAATATTGTCGTACTAGATCTCTGTCAGCGCACTGTATTTCTGGTGGTGTGCTGAATAACACGTTTCTAGGAGGCTTGTGGGATACAAAATCTCTTAGATAGCAGCTCCTGCGGTACTTAGCTTCATTTCAGACATTTAAATCTGCATCTTTACTGAAGCCCAGACTGAAGTCTATACCAAAACTGGTGGTAAAATACATCTCAGCGGTCTCCCTGAACCTGGGGAGGCACTGGCACAAGGGGGCATGGATCTCATTGGCAGAAATGAATGCAGTGACCTTGTCCAGTGCGCAGCACCGTGCAAATAAACTTGGACCCTGCTGCTCTGGCATTAATGATCCACTGATCACGGTTTAGGAGATACTGTGAAATATGCAACATGATAATGATGGATAAACCCCATTTGCTGTAATTGTTTTGCACATTTAAGACATTTGCCAAATTACAAAAGAGAAAGGGTTTATGGATTTTTATGCTTAGTTGCTTACTTAAATTTCTGTTGTAAGGTAACTAATATCTAGAAGAGCAATAAAGTTTTTCCAGGGGGAAAAAAAGAGGAAAAACTATGTGCTTATGAGTCTGTAAAATGGACTAGATCTAGCTTGGCAACATGTTAGAAACACTTTTACACTTTGTGACTTTTATTATTAAAATAAAAATTACAGCCTGGCGAATGTTTACTTGTATGCCTGAAATTGAAATTAGAAGTATTAAATGGGGCTAGCAGTGTATATACATGTTTGCAGGTTTGGACCTGAGATTTTTTTCAGAGCTTTTTACCTCTTTAGAGTAGAAAAGGAAGATGAACTTAGTTTAGACAAAGAGAAAGTGCTGTTTATTCCCCCTCAATCCCAGCACAGTCTGTACACTGTTGGAAAATTGAGGTTTTGTGTTCTAGAAGCTGTAACAGTGTTTCTGCTAACACTGTGTTGGTCTAATGCATGCTATGGTAGCATCACAGGTGGAGCATGAGTAACAGTACCTATTCTGCTGCTTCTTAAGAAAAAAAGAATCAGGCCTTCCCCCCCTTCCAAAAAAAAATCAACTCTAAGATTTTCAATCAGTTTCTTTCACTGAAAATTTGTTCTTAGAATTAGTAGTGGAACTCTTCTAATTTCAAAACATGTTTTTATCCTAATTTCCTAAAGAAATGAGGCCTAAGTAATCCCTTTTGTCTTTGTCTGCCTGTCTTCTTGTCCCCCTCTTCTTCCAGAACCTTTTGTTGCTTGATGTCAGCCAAAATAGATGAGCACAGATTTCGAAGAGAACCATGTTTCCACAAGCTTTGTGAAAATTGTCTTCCGAATCAGAGGTTGGTCAGGGTGCCAGAGCCAGCGTTGGGGTCAGCCACGGACCGTGGTGTTTGCTGGCAGCTGGCAAGTAACTGGGATCTGTGTGCTGGCTGGCTGGCAGCCCCTTGCCTGCCTCTGGGCTAACCACAGCTCATGCCGGTGCTGGTCTAGACAGCAGGCAAAACAGAAGCAGGCTGGGAGTGTAGGGACAGGAGCTGAGGGTGCCGCAGGGGAAGGAACAAGAAAAAGGAGTTTAGGGGTACTGCGGTGGTGGTGTGGGGGACTTGGGCAGGAAAGCAGCAGAAACTGAAATGACTGTATGGGGAGGGTGGGGGCAGAGCTGAGTGGGTCTGGCTGAGAGAGAGGTATGTGATTTGAATACCTAGGAAATCAGGCTCTGCTTGCTCCAGGGTTCACAGAACAGCTTGAAAAGTGCCAAGCCTGATGATGTCGAATAACCTAAAAGTATAAAGGATCAGTTGGTGAGTCACCAGCAGCCCTCTTTGTGTTTCACCATGAAATTTTGAATTTTTTTGGTAGCCTTTGCTTGATGTGTCCCTAACTATTTTGTCCTAGTATTTGAACCCCCTTGTATAAAAATACTCATAAATAAGCAAGGAATCCATACTATACAATTCTCAACTTTTGTTCTGAGCTTAGGAATTGTTACTGCTTGTTTTCAGATGTTTCCAAATAGCATACATTCACCTGCCTACCCGTGATGGAGTAGTTTGATAGATTTGATGGGACCTTAGCACACTTAATAGCCTAATTCGAGGAAAGAGTAGAAAAACTGCTTAGGCAGATTATTCTTGAAATTTAGGAAAAACTTGTGCAGAACTAGTATTAACTCTGATAGTGCAAACAGTGCCGGAATCAATTTTATAGGCGTGTCTTAACACTGTTCTTTGAGGCTGCTAAAAGTTTAGACCATCAAACCCTGCTGGCAATAGCCAGTCTGCTGACATTACCTGCCCTTCACAGGTGGGGCTGATTAAAAAGTACTCTCCTCATTCCCTGTCTCCCAGCTGTACCATTCCTTTTTATGTTCTTTTATGACTTTCTGATCTGTGTTATCTCCACAGTTTGTTTTTGTTTAGGCTGAAGTATTTCAAATCAAAATTCCTTAATCAGATCTTGATCCGCTGTCTCTTTCAGTTGTTAATTAGCATTGCTGGTGTTTGATTACATTAACAAACACTTGAGATGCCTTCTTTGTTGGCTGTACACAGTAAGCTACGGAATCATGTTACTCAACCCATTATTGTGATATGCCTACTAACAGCATGAGTGAATTTGGCCAAAGTTTGTTTCTGGCCTGCTAGTTGCATGACTTTGCTTAATTTTCCTGTTCTGGGATGAGGATTGCGCCTTTCAGCACCAGGCAACCTCACGTTCATCACCTGCAGAACTAAGTTTGATTTGCTTTGATTTTTTGTTTTTTTTTCAGTGCGGAGCAGATTGAGGGATATAGTGGGAGCATCTACCAACTGGAGGTACAGTGTACATTAAATGTATTTTACTTTATTTGTGAAACCCAGAGTGAGCTCAGGGTTGTGGTAGTGGAAGTTAACAATGTTAGCTTGCTGACTGGGGACGAAAAAAAATCCAGCTAAAAAGTAATGCAGACAAGGTTTCTGAATTGTTACTTTGTGGATCACAAACTTCTGAGATTTCTCTGGCAGATCTTTAGCACCGAAGGAGCAAAATACGTGATCTTGATGCTTACAAGATTCTCCCGTTAGCTTTGAATCTGATGGAAATTTAAGAGCTGTAGAGTCTGATGGATATGTTCTGGTGATGTTACCTCTTGACTTACCTGTTGGTGGAATACCCACATGGTGGATTTGTCCTGCGCTGGATTCAGAGGCAACTGAGCTGGTTCAGCATGAAGCAGGCTGCATTACGAATGGCCTGGCAGCACCCATTGACCATTTTGGAAAATGGTCAGCTTGAGGTCTGTGTCTCCTTAGTCAGGAGCATCTCAGGCATTTCTATGCTCTGCTGTAACTTAATTGTAGATTAATTTACATACAGTTTAAATCACTGATGTTTTGGCTTTATGCAGGTTACCTTCCTCCCTCTTTATTACATTGAATAAGCCAGACTTGACTGTAATCCTCTACTATTAGCAATTCTGAATAAGTCAGTGTAGCAGTCTGGGGGAAATGACATACTGCTGTTTGGTTAGTCCCATATTTATTGTATTGATTGTTGATTTTCTTATGGCTGTGTTTGCTGACCTCTTGTTTCACACTTTGTGCACTGATGGGGGAATGGAGAGGCTTGCCTGGGTAGAGTGTCTGATGTGTCCAGGCCTTCTGACTAGGTTTGTCTAAACAGGATTATAGGCATGCTAAAGAAAACACCTGAGTCTGGGAGGCTGATTTTTGCTCAGTAATACTAGTATCTAAGCATGAGGGGGCTTGAAATTTTTGGTAGGTCAGCTGAAAAGTGCTCTAGAAGCTGATTTTCAAAAAAAAGCCTTTCCTGCAGCCCAGAATGGCTGGCGAGGAAGCATGTCACATTGAAATGTCATCTGAGGAACGAGATTTGAGAGGGCTCCGGTCAAGCCTGATCTTCCATCCATTTCTTTTCCCCTACTGCCCCCACCCTGGAAGGAGAGCAGACTGAAGCCAGGATCACCACAGCAGTGTTTTTCTTAGATAGGTATGTCTCTTGTGCTGTGTAAAATACAGTAGAAATGGTTGGCAGAGTACTGTATGCTTCAACTACTATGAAGAAGAGCCAAGGAACCCATAGCTGAGTGCTTGAGAAGGATGGGTTTGATATGGGGAGGTTTGGAGGACATGGATCATGTAGCTTTTGAGATCCCACTTTTAAAATGGAGTGACAAAAAGGAGATACATGTGGAGACTGAATAGCCAGTGCTTTAGTTGAGTTAGACCACAGAATAACTAAAGAGGACAAGCGTAAGAGAACAGCTTGATGGGGGTGCCAAAATGGGGACTAGGGAAGGATTGATGCACGTACATCTGGATTGCCAGGAGAGGGGAGAGATGCATGTTGGAGGAATGCCTTTGGCCGTTAATTTTGCTAAAAGGAAACTTTGGTCTGTGATTTCTCTTGTAAAGGCCAGTGGCGTTTTGTATTAGAGAGAACTGTCTTGCTTATATATTTGTTCAGATTTTGTACTTAAATTGTAATTAAAACTATTAATCTGTTCATTGCTAATTATAGTCTAGATACAGTTGTGGCCATTTCAGAAATAAATAATGTCATTTCTTAGAAGGTTTAGGGCAGGTATGAGTTAATACTTAGATGAAGTATTGTTACTGCATGCCTAGTACTGCAGTGTGTAACAGTATTTATCTGTTGAAAAATGTTATTGCCTTGAGCCTAATATTTCCATATATTGAAAGCACATTCTGAAGCCGAAGCCAAGAAGAGTTGTGCTGCTGACCTCAGAGGAGCCAAGATGGGACTGGTGAAAACAGAATATAGTTGAATTTTTATTGTTTGGTTTCTGTGTGTTTGTAGATAAATTTCTGATTTACTCTCTGATTAATATCTCTCAAACCTTTCACTGAAAGACCTTGAAGAGAAATCTTTTAAAAAACATAAAGGTGCATCATCTTGGACATTGCATTTAGTATATTCTATTTCTATGCAGTGGCATAACTTCAAACATTAACAACCTTCTGGAGGAGGTGATCTTTCTATTTTCTCTAAACTCTCTAGTAGTCATGTTGCCCAGATGAGGTAAACTGTATTTCATATTTAAAACAAACAAACAAATAACTGAAATTTTCTGCTAGAATTTTACTCTTTCATCATGGATTATTCATATTTTCCCCAAAATTATTAAATAGAAAAGAGAAAATGTAAATATGTTGAAGTGTGACTGCTTTGTACCTCTCCTCTCCCAAAAATAAAACTCAAGCCAAAAAAATCTTCATCTTAAATGGCTAACACCCAGAATTAATCCAAAGTCAAAACTTACACTTTCTTTTTGGTGAAAAGGTTCTTTCTGTTGATTTTGTTTTGTTTTGTTTTTTTTTTAAAATTGGTTTTGTTAAACACAGCGGCACTCAGATCTCAGCAATGCAGCATGCAGTACTGGATGAATGGCACATATCCACAAGTTTAAAATGAAGTTTGGTTACTTAGTGTTTTCTACCTTCTCTTGCTCTATGAAATGGATTCATAGTTTTGCATACTCTTTGGCTTTATGCTGGAACTGTTGCATGTGTAGCCCTTAGGTTTTTAATGCTTTATTATTGATTCTAGGGATGTTATGAAATACTTGCTTTGTTCAGTCAGGTTGTACTTTTAAGGGGAGGGAACTTTGGAGGAACAGGTAAGAGTGAATGCTGGGCAAGGTTGTTCTATCTTGGAGATACTTGTGCAAGGAACCAGCGTGGTAGATCAGGGAAAAAAAAAATAAAGTGACATTATGTTGGCCCTTACTCCCTTGTGAGTGTTGCAACCCCTCTGACTTGGTGGTGCTGGAAAACCAGCTCTGAAGGGGTAGTGCTCTGTTTTCTGTAATGTTTCTTTCCATAACTATCCTGTATGGTCCTAAGACAACTGGGTAGGAAGAGAGAGGGAAATAGCTTAATTTTCCTTTTCTTTTAGTTTGCTAATTTAGTGTATACTGTGTGGACTGATGCTGTAAAGGGAGGAGTCACCTGTGGATGATAGCAAGTCTTAGCAGATTAGTTCTCTCTGTTGTCATTACTAAGCAGCACTCTACATCTGCTTTACTTCTTGGGAGAGATTGTAAGTTGACAGTCAGTCCTTTAAAATAGGCACTGTAGGAAGAGTTGTGATACAGTAGCTATGGAAGACATGAATATGCACAAAACCTGATATGTTAAATTATGTCTGATTTGTTCTTTTCAAGGGCAACCATTTTGGTAGCATTCAGAATTAGATAAAATTTGGTCATCTCTTTAGTGTGAAGTATCTGCTTGCCACACATACACAAAACTATTTAAAACTTTTCTGCAGTGGTCTTGCTTAGCATATCTGATTATGTGCATTTCGCTTTCTCTTCAAGACACGCTTACTGTGTCTTGCTATTTTTACTACTTTTTTGTTTTCATTTTGATAATCTTTAGTGTGACATCTTTTAGCTAGAGTTGCAGTTCTGTTGTCATACTGCAGACAGAGGTTTTTTTTTTTTTTTTTCTTACCAGGGATCACGTACAAGCAATGCAAGAAAGAAAAGCTCTTCATACTTTACTGGCAAAACGGCAGGAAGATCTCCCTCCTAGGAGAATGAAAGATAGCTACTTGGAAGTTATTCTGCCTCTAGGAAGTCAACCTGAAATAAGAGAAAAGTATCTGAATGTACACAACAGTGTAAGGTAACAAACCAACTGTGTTACACATACAAGAAAGTGTTAACTTTCATTTACTATGGGTGTAGATGTAAGTAGTTAATTGTCGACCCTCCTCGTACCTTACAGGTTTGGAAGGATACTTGAAGATCTTGACAGTTTAGGAGGTACGTATCTGTGCTCTTGTAAAGAATGCACAAGTAATGCAGACAAGGTGAGTCTGAGTACTGTGGAGTGCTATTTGGTATGATACAGTACAACCTCAGAGAGGGAATCCCATCAATGCGCTATCTTGAAGGGGAAGGAAAACAAGGAAAGATACTGATGCTGAAAGAGAAAGAAGGGTAATAAAAAAGAGACAGAAGCAAAACTGCTCAGCCTCAGCCAATTTTGTAAAGGATCAGCTACAAGAATAATTTACTGAGAAATGATCCTAGGTTATGAATCTGCATTGAGTGTTAAAACAAAGAAAATTAAATTAAAATTAAAACGTATGATTTTTCTCTTAAAAAACCCCCACAGAACAACACACAAAATCCAACAGATAGGGAAGGGCAAATATTTTAATCTTCCCTTTGGGGAGAAGAGAGTATAAGCTGCACAGAAGAGAATGTATCCATTGAGAACAAATGAAAAACACTTGGTAAGGATTCTTGGGTTCTGTCTCCGAATTGATGTTAAGGGTAGAAACAACTAAGTTGTTTCATGAGTTAGCTTTCTTAAATTTTTTTTCTCCTTTTCATTTATTCATGGTCTTTAAAAGTTCAAGATCTTTGACTTTTGTGTTGCAGCTAAAGTGCGTGCTACGTTGTTAATACAACTTGGAGATGCTTGTCTCTTAAAATGTCACCAGGTGACTTCCTTCTTCAAAGGTCTGTAGCTGGTTGGGAGCATTTTGATGGAGGTTTTTGATAAAGAATAAGTAAGGGGAAGTTCTGAATGGAACAATTTTTTTGTCAGAAAAGAAAGGCCTTTTATGGGTCCAGATGGGCAAAATTGAGTAAGGCAAAGAAACGAATGCATGTCACCTATCAAAGATAGACAAAATAGCTAGATGATTTATATTTCTTTCTGGAATGTGGAAGATACTGGCTTCAGTACCTGTCCTGAATTAGAAAAGAAGACTTGAAATTATTGTCTGCCCTCCGTTGGCGGATGAGCCTGTTTTTCATTCCGTGCCTTGCTTATTTTCCCTGGAAATCTGTGAAGATCTTGGGTGTTTCCTGTTGCAGCGCAGAATGTCGTTGCCTTGTTTGTAGTCATACTGGGCTTCAGTCAGTTCCCCTGGGCATGTATTGTTTTGGGTTAATCAAGATTCTGTTGCAATTACACAATATTCAGGATGGTGGTCAGCAGTTTTCACAGGAAAATGTAGCGTTTCATCCTCCCCTCAGTATATTCTGTGATCTCAGCAAATGTACTACATAAAGGTCTGGTGGACGTCCAGTTTTTTTGTCTTTGGCAAAAGGATTCTGATGAATCCCATTCAGCCTCTTACTAATCATACTGATGGCATGAGTTGATAGGCATAATGGTTTTTAGAATTGTGACTTTAGTAATGTAGTAATTTAGTAATTTTCCTTCTCTCATCTCATTAAGTACAAACTTTTGATTGTGGAAATCTGTGTTGAGTGAAAATCATGAGAGTACTAGAAAAACAATCTTTGCAGCCTTGTATTACTCTAAGGAGTCTGTTTACTTGGATATGCTCTTGTGAGCAGAGCTAATTAATTTAAATAGCGGTTTGGCCAGTAGTAATTACAGTGTGATAAATACCTCTGACTATGCTTTTATGCCTGTAAGGCACAGTTTATCTAATCTACACCTCTTTAAAGAAATCAGTATTTGAAAATAGGTTCCTAGATAGCATGTATACTCGGACAACCTGCATTAACTCAAAATAGAAGGTAGGAAGGATCTGAGATGGTGGGCTGCAGGAGTAAAGGGAACAGATTAAGTGGGATTGCAAGTAGAGGGGTGTTGGCTTGATTTAAAGTGCTCAGCTAAACTTCTCTTTGTAGTAAGTAAATGTGCATATAGCTGAGACAGCTACTGAATCACTGTTTTCTTTATAGCAATCCTGTGAGTCACATACATGAAAATGTGGAACTTATGTGCACACATACAAACATGATACTTTAGTTTTGGAGGTACTTCTCATGCTTCACAAAGATGGCTTTGATCTGCTCTACTAAAGTTTTTGTTGAAGTATAGGAGAACTGAGAGCTAACTCCCATCTTTGGTCTCTCCACAGTTCTCATTTGTTACACTCACACCAAGCAGGAAATGCAGCCAAGGTCTCCCTTATCAATAGTTACAGCTCTGGTGGATAAAATCAGTAAGTGGCAATTTCATCAGTAGAAATGGCTCTATCTGTTTGTCTTAGTCTTTCAGCAGCTGCCGCCTTCCCATGGTTGTTACTGAAGATACCTTCTTACCTCTCCTGCTTAGTTCACTTCATCTTGTTTTGGCTTTGAACTCTGATTGCTGTGGCTTTTGTTGAAGGGAGAGGAAGAGGGTTTTGTAGATGTTTTTCAGCATTTCTGATTTCCTTTCCTTTCAAAATCTGACTTTCATGCTTTCTGCACTTCCGTGTTTGGTTTTATTTTGAGTTTCTTAGCTTCATTATTGAACAGTGTTTGTTCTGGTGGAGCTGGGCCTTGCTTGTGTCACGTGTTCTGCTGAAGACCTCTGCGGGTCTGCCATCCATCTGCCACTTGTACGCCGTCTTCTTCCTCCTGTTCTGGCTTTAGAAGTCTGATGAGACAGAAACTGCAGGCTGGCAGTGTGGTCCCTTGCAACAGCTCTCTTTTCTGGATTGTCTCTGTGTGTGTGTGTTGACACTTCCAGAACTGAAAAAGGTCTTTGAGAATCCAGTCTTTCTAATATTAGATGTCCCCAGTAACATCTAATGTTTGTCTTGTAGATTTGTGCAAGAAGATTATATATCCAGACTGTGACATTAAATTCACAGGCAATGTTTCTTGGGTTGGAAGGACCTCAATGGAAGTGAAGATGCACATGCTGCAGGTTAGTTCCTGTGACTTCTCTCCATTGTACGACAGTTATGAGGTGCTTCAGGGTGAATTCTGGATGATGACATTAGCAGTCTAAATGATATTTTCTAGAACAACTGATTTTGAAGGGCTTGAAACAGCCCTAGTGTTTCAAGACCAAGATGACTTCCAGTAGTCTAGGTCCAGCTAGATACTCTGTTGCTAATCTTTCTGTCAAGACATGCATTTTTCTTAACCAGCATTTTGGAATTAAACAGGAACACAGTACTCCTACGGTAAAAGTAGGTGGCTCTGCATTTTCTTAAAGAAGGTTCTCCCTGCTTTTGAAAAACTTTGTTTTCCTTATATTTATACATTTTATATATTTGTAAATTTTAATGTTGGTATTCAGATTCAGTATTAAATTGTATCTCTTGTGTTCATCTTATCTACTGTATAGCATAATTATTGTAATATGTATTAAATTCTAAATAATAGAAAATAAATTAAATGAAGAGTGTTCCCAGGCTACACTGTGCAGGAGCAGAAGGAATATTAATAATTCAATTAAAAAATCCTTAACTTTTCTATTGACTATTTACTGTCAGTTGAACAGCTAACTGAAATATTAATTCAGTAATTTAATTACTTAGAGTAAGAAAGATATGCTATAAGCAACCAAAGTGGTATTAGTGGCTACTAATTCAGATAGGTAAATATTTATTGATTCAGTTTGTCTCCTTAAGTAAAGTCTCTGCTGTAGAAGATAATGTTACACCTTTGTGTAACCTCTGAACTCCTGCTGGTGCTGGCATTAGCAGTAATTTGTTTTTGACAAGAAATTGTTGTTTTGGCATTTCTCAGAATAAAGGGCAAGTGGGTCCTTTTACAATGCCTGTGTTGATTTCCTCCTGCCCCCCAGATGAAACTAGTTAATAAGCATTCCCTGCTTACTGTTCACATTGCAGAATTCCTGAAGCTAGAGTTGTGTCACCAGTTCGATAGATCTTGGAAGGAATGACAGAAAGTGAAAGTAAACAACATTAACAGTGGGATCACATAGTTGATGTCAACTGAATAGCTTGCTAAGCACATTTACAGCTTTAGAGTTTAAAAATATAATTTTTTCCTGTCTGTCTCAGCTACATGATGGTGATTACAGCCCCGTGTTAGATGCAACCTTTGTCATGGTGGCCCGGGATCCAGAAAATAAACGGTAATTTGTGGGACGGGAAAATAGTCTTCAGACTCTTGCTATGGTAAAAACAGCAAATGTAGCAGCTTGCTATGTATGCATAGAAATCGTACAGTGTAGGTGATAAATAAATCACATAGTCAATGTTTTCTGCTGGTAAGTGTTACTTTCCTGGGGCAAGCTTCAGAGCATTGACTTCAGCAGTCACATATACTGGGGATTGCTGTTAGTCTTGGGATCGGACCATTTTCTTTAATAGATTTTCTCTATGTTTGAATGACTGGCCTGGTGAACATAGAAGTGAATGAGTTGGCTAGAAACCCACCTGCATTCTACAATAGTTGTTAGAATTAATTGCTTTCTTGCCCTAAAAGAAATGAAAGGGTTGAGTCTCAATGGTTAAGTGGCCTTTGAGTGAATAATGCCATTAATTCCCTAATAGACACATGATAGGTGTCATCAGAATAACTCAGCCTAAAACTTGTTTAGGTAAGTAACATGGAACTGATGAGTATTCTCACAGAACTAAAACAAAATGAACTTTCTTATTTTTCTGATTTCATTCTCTCTGTAATTCCTTAGTCATTAAACTAACAGACTGCTCAGTTTCAGCTTTGGGTTATGTGATTCCAGCAATAGAAAAACCTGGTTCTATTTCTTACCTTTTTCTTGTATAGCCTGCAAAAGTAATAATTTTCTGTTTCTAACTAGTTTAAATAATTGCCGGTATTTAATGAAGAGGGATATGTTTAATGAAGGGGTTTTGCTTAACATAATTATTTATTCCTGATAATATTATAAGTAGTTATTAGGTTGGTTTCCTTCAGATTTATGAGATATTTTTTAGAACTCATTAGCATACTATACATTTAAATATATATATATGTGTATATATACACTTATGATTCTCATTTAAGGACTTATTTTGCAAAAGCATTACATCAAACCTGATGGAATTATATACTAGCAGATGGACTAAGGACAAGCCTACATGGACTTGTGCAGATAGATTAAAAACTTCAGTGGCTGTTCTTCAAGCCACTGCGTTTTGGAAGCATTCTGTCCATAGAAGCAGGGTATTTATTCTGTGTGAGGTAAAAACCTTTCAGAGAGGTACAGGGTATGTTAGGTTGTTATAGTGCCACAGAAACATGGTTGTATGGCTTTTGGACTATAGCAAACTTGCATCTCGGCAGCTTGGGGCTTGGGCAGGAGAGCTGATGTAGATGTGTCCTGAGCTGAGGAGAGGGAGAATGACCTCTGCGATGGAGAAGGAACTGGTGTGTCTCCAAAATACGGAGCGTTAGCAAACTGGGAAAGAGCAGTTTGTTCCAAGAGAAAAGGTCCTCTCTGCGTGCCTCTTGTCACCAGCTCAAGTAAAGGTAGAGGTGAACTGTTCAGCAAAAATAATAATTGGAAATTATGGGGAAGAATGGCTTGCCTTGTGAAAAGAAATAATTAAATGTTATATAATTAGGTTATTTGTGCAGTAAAATAAACATACAAATTTGTACTCAAGGCAACCTCATATCATCTTCTTTGATAAGTAGTACATGTGGTAAACAGCTTTTGGCTGTTGATAAGCCTGTCATGGGAACGTGTAGATTATAAGAACACTTGCTAGCTACGGCACTGTGCTCTTTCTATTCCAGGAGGAATGATATCGTTCAAGTTTTGTGTATCTCTTTTAGACTATGATGGATCATCGCATCTTCACTTGCTGAGTTTCTAAGCAGCTTTCTGCTTGAATAATCTTAATTATAACCTATGGGTACAGTTTTAGCTCTTTAAGCCATGCATCTGTGCTTCTTACTCTTTCTCAGTTATACTGGATAGTAGTTGGATCATTTACCACCTTCTTCAGAGTTAAAGCTAATATGATATTCTCTTGGTGGCTGCCACATAACCTGAAGTGTATCTTTTCATCTTGTAACGTGTATGTAAGCAAACATGGAAGACTGTTATAAAATATTCACAGGACAAATTCTTATATTGCTTGTAACTTAAAGAAAAATTCCTGTCCGTAGGCCAGCATTTGTTAATCCACTTGTTCCTGAGACCCCCGAGGAAGAAGAAATCTTCAAGCAAGGGGAATGTATGTCATACTTCCTGGTAGTATGCGCATCTGCTTCAGGTTTAACTTAGTAGCTGGAAGGAAGTAGACTTCAGAAGTTCTGCTGCTTAGAAATGCTCCTAATTTGTTTAAAATAAGTTTTTCGTTCTGTCTCGTGTGTCAGTAGTGTAAGAGAGTTTAAAAGCCTGCTGTCGCATTCATGGAAATACTTTGGCTAAACTGACAGACAGGGGCACTCCTGATGTGCCCTGCACCCTGCTAGACTTCCCTGTTTCTGGGGTGCTCACCCCACTTCAGATCTGAGTGCAGCACAGGCTTTCCTAACACTCTGGCTGATTGATTGCCCCCATGGTGGGTCTGCTAGGTGCATCACAGCTCCTTACATGTGCCCATGTTCCTTTTGGAAAGAAACTTGGAGAAAGAAAGGGGGAGAGCAGGGGAAGGAGTGTGTAGCTTCATCTTGTTTTGTTTCAAGCTGGGATTTTAAAGCAGAGAATGAGAGACACATAAAAGACGGAATAAACTGAACAGTAGATCTTTTAGGGTAAAATTTCAATCATTGTGGCCTATGGTAGTAAGTTCTGTCGTAAATTTGCGTTCTTGTACCATTGGCAAAACCTGAAGAAGATTGTTTGTTCTGTAGGGTTTCTTGTTATGTTTTTCTGTACTTTGAGGGGAGTACTTAAGTTTTCTGTAGCAGGGGTTGGTGAGTATCACAGTATATGTATAAAAGGTCCTCATCACACTGTTGAGGTAACAGTGAACTTAGACCTTATTTTTAATTCCATGTAGTCAATTCTAAAAGTCAAATTTTTGTTTGAATCTATGGGACTGTGAAGTTACAGTTTTTAACTTACGGGGGGAAAAGGAAAAAAGGAAAGAGACAGCTGATTCCAGGTTAAAATTTCCAGAGCCAAGTCAAATGGTTTTGTTTTTTTGTTTGAATTCTAATGTGATTTTTTTTTTTTTTGGGTTTTTTTGTATAGTGAACAAGCTGAAGAGGATTGATTTCAGCACTGCCTCCTTACTGAAAATGGCTCCCACTGCAGAAGAAAGAAACATTATTCATGACATATTCCTTAATACGTTGGACACAAGGCAAGAAGGGGAGGCGTGGAGGAGAACTGCAGCCTTATGAGAGGGAAGAGTAATGTGCCTTTTGAGTGGTTGCTCTAAGAGGGTAGTCCGGAATAAATGCATGCGTTTTGTTTTGCCATTTGGCGATTTGAATTCTGGGGCATTTTATTTGAAACCCAGGTACAAAATTTAATATGACATCTATGCCTCTTAAAAGAGTCTTCTGTCATTCAGGAGCATTGAAAGTGACAGTGTTAGTACAAAGAGCTTCTGAGCAAGCTGTTAGGGATAATCTTGAACATTAGCAGAAGAAAGATCAGGAGTGTAGGCTTATTGCAGTAGGAAATCAAAGTATCACTTCAGATAAGGCTTCAAGGTCAGTTGGAACAGTTTTTAGTGATAGCATTTCTTGGTTTTGAGGTTTGTTTGTTTTGGTGTTTTTTTTTTCTTTTAGTGTGTGTCTGCATTTACTATTTGTGCATTTTTGACTTGCTGAATTCTGCTAATGTGGCCTATAAAGTTTATTGTCTCTTCCAAAGGACAGTAAGTTTCCGGAGTCGTAAATTACCACCCAATTCAGTGTGGATGGAAGATGCAAAGCTAAAAGGCCTACAGATTTGCCATCCTCAGGTATTTTGAAAAATATTAATGAATTATAGAAACAGTTACTTATGAATTGTCTTGTAAGTCTAGTCAATCCATTATTTTCTTTCAGTTCTGCAGTCCTTGCAATGTATTTAGAGCTTAGTATCTTTTGCCATTTTTGTTATCTGTATGGATTGCCACTGTGAATTAGAAGATTTTTAATTACTTTGTTTTCTTACCAGACTATTCATTTCATGCAAAGTGTGTAAGTTAGGCTTCTGGTTGCTGACTCAATTTTGAGTTTTTATCTTATGTTGTCAAATGAGTCAGATGAGCTCCTATTAAGAACAGTTGCCTCAGCCATTTTGACTTTTATGTATATGTATATTTCAGTAGTGCTTTTTATACATTCAGATACTGTGAATTCTGTTAAATACTGTGAATGAAGTATTCAGACTTCAGACACAATGCTTTGAGAACAATATGTGTAACGTATCAGTTTGAATTTTGTTTCTACATACAGGAACGGAACATCTTCAATAGGATCTTTGGGGGTTTTCTCATGAGAAAGGCATTTGAACTGGGATGGGCAACTGCTTGCAGTTATGGGTGAGTTGTAGAGCTGCAGTATTTATATAGTCCAGAGCACTCTGCACATATACAAAGGTTGGGAAGCTGAGCTCACCAACCTAATGACAGTTTGAGTGGAAAGGACCTAGGTGTCTAGTAGAATCTTGCACTATTAGTGCACAGCACTGTTTTATGTGGAGCATCTGTTTGTATTTACCAAGAGATTTGCATCTTGCTCCTTGGAGCTTGGTTTTTAAGCGTTACGTGTCAAGATAGAAAATACATCCTTCTTCTATTTTCTTTTATCATACCAAGCTATTGAGATTGACTTTTGAAAATATGTTTTCTTTCTAACCATATAAAATAGACGTTCTATCAAATAAATATTATAGCTTTTCATTCTGTACATGAGAGGAATGGTTTCTGAACAACTTCTAGTAACTGCTTGGGCTTAGAAAGTGTGACCGAGGTCATTACCGAGCAAAGATCTATGCAGAAGTTTAATGCTGATAGAAGGTGAAGTGTTATATGCCAGTGCTTGGAAAACTGAGGCCTAAGCAATGATGGCATGAAGATTGCCTAGCGAGTGTAAGTCATGAGACGCAATAATGATACAATAATGTATCCTTAGAGAATGTGTATTTCTATGCATGTGAGAGATTTCTTCTGGTTATTTTTGTCTTGGGTGATGACATAATTCTTTAGCACTTCCTGTGGCCTGTGTTTAAGAGAGAAATCTATTTTCTAGTAACCCTTCATTAACATGCTGACAATTAAATATTTGAAATTTCTCCAAGCACCCTTGTTATTCTTGAGGAGAAATTTCTCTTTTTCTTGCTCAGGGGTTCCAGACCTTTTATTGTATCCGTTGACGACATCATGTTTCAGAGGCCAGTTGAGGTTGGATCTTTATTACTGCTTTCTGGACAGGTAAGAGTTGATTTCTTTTTGAAAAGGAGAAAAACTTATCTTTGCTGTAGTCACTGTTAGTCACTGATAATGAACAATGCATTATGAGAGTGTGTGACTTTTCTTGTTAAATAGTGCAGTGAAGTCTGTTATGGTTTTTCAGTGCCACTGATAAATTACGACCTATAACTCTTCTTTTAACTGTGTAGGTCTGTTACACAGAAAAAAACTACATCCAGGTCCGAGTACACAGTGAGGTTTATGATGCAGATACCAGGGAGCACCAGACAACCAATATCTTCCATTTTACGTTTATATCAGAAAACGAAGTCCCACGAGTTGTCCCCAAAACTTATGGAGGCAAGTATCCAATTAATGCATTGTCATCATAACTCTGCAGACAAGACGGCTTGCTTTCTGTAGGAACATTGGTCATTTTACTGGGTGAACTATTGGCATTTGAATAAGCTAACAGGATTTCATGGCAAACCACATTTATTTTATGCTTTGATGACAGTGTGGAATTCTTTGTAATCTTACCCTTCTGTGTAGCTGCTTTAGTACTGACAGGAAGTTACTAATGCGGTTCTCTCATTTCTCCACCTTATTTCAGAGTCCATGTTGTATTTAGATGGGAAGCGACACTTTGCTGCCATCATGAAAGAAATCTGACACACACTGAAAATGCCGCATCAGCGGTGTAGCAGCGTGACGTCTTGCAAAGAGCTGTCACCAGAGATGGCTAACAGACAGGTGCTTGCAACACTGAAAAAAAAAGCACCCCAAAACAGAACCCAAACCCCACAACAAAAAATGCCTTTTTAGTGCTATTTATGTATTTGCATATATTTGGATTTTTTTATTCTCTGATACTCGGATTTGTTGAAATCTACTTTTAAGTGCTAATGCTAGGAAAAAAGGATGAAAAAATGCAATCGTAAGCTTTAGATAGCTTCTCTCTGTCTGCTTTGAGAGATCTCATTAGACCTTTGCTGTCTTGTCACCATCTGCCTTTTTTCCCTTAGTAGCTCTCCTTTGTTTTTCCCTGATAAGGGATAGAAATTCTGTTAGAAAAATGTGTGAAATAAGTAAATACATACAGATGAAGCTATTTGACCTACATTCTTGTGTAAATCAAGTTTAGGGTTGTCTTTTTTTTTTTTTTTTTTTAAACAAGGACACATGCATCTGGGCTGCTCAGAAGTTACTAGTGTGTGCACAATGTAAAGCAGGTGTTTCCCATCAGCTGGGGTTTTACAAGGTCGTTGCAGCTTCTGTGTTGGAAGGTTTCATGTTCCCTTGGGAGGAGACTGGTTTTTGCAATGAAATGAGGTGGCCAGATGGTCTCTTCTGGCATTCTGTTTGTGTATAGCCAGTCCTTGCCAGTCTCTTCTAATTTTTTTTTTTTTAAATATAACTGTGAGTTCCTTAATGAACTATTTCTCCAGGCCTGTAGAGCAGAGATCTGATTGGTGAGATTGGGTGGGACTGGGAAATGGTATTGTAGAGCAGAACATTTTGGTTTGTTAGGGATTGGGAGCAGAGAAGGTAAAATGCTGCTCAAATGGTAACAGTTGTGTTTGATGCTGACTTAGGGGTCCAGAGAATCTGTGTTGAGCAGCTCCTAAGTCAGCTGCTGAATGGTGGGAGCATTTTTATCTCCCTGAGGGGTGGTTCAGCTTGAGGACAGCCTCCTCACTTGAATTATTTGTCTGGTTCCTCAGTAGACTGTAATGAAATATGAGTATTGCACAGCTTTAAAGGTTGTCACGTTTGCCTGTGAAGGACTGAGTAATTCCCCACCACAGAGGGGACACCACGGTGGATGTACTGTGGCATGTAAGTAACAGGAAGAAAAAGTACTCAATACTGAAGTGCTTCTGATGTAGTGGAGAAAGTTTTAATAATCTCCCAAAATCTGGCAGATGAAGCCCAACATCCTGAAATTGGGAAGGTGATTAGTCACAAACACAAAATTGGACCTCTGATACCTTCAAATTAAGACTGATACCCTGTCTGATCAAGACACCCATAGAGGAGTAGTTGGGCTCAGTGGTAGGATGAAATATGATGTCTTATAATACACAAGAATAGACTCCAACTTCCCTGCTAGGTTTAAAATCTTTTGAAATCAAGAAACAGCAAGTAGAAACGATGTGACTTGGCACAGATGCATGAAATAGGTTGATAAAAGAAAGCAACCCGTTGAAATTTTATTTCTGAGTAAGAAAGCTTGAGAAAGTCACAATTAGGACCAGCTTCCTTTGGTGCTAGGATGGTGTGAAGTTCGTGGCTCCTAACAGCTGATTGCTATTCATATGAGGAGAGTGAGCACTGTAGTAACCAGCATGTTCTGCATCAGCCTTCCCTTTCTAAGATCTGGCTGCCTGTATTTCTAAGTTAGGGAGCTTACTGGTGGAGGCACAGGGGTGTTGCCTGAGCCGGATCAGATCAATGTGTTGCAGTGATAGGAAGCTCCTCGTTGCTTACGTAGAGTTTCTCTCTTCAGCCATGCTGCAGTGCTGACTCAGCTGTATGATGGTTAATCTTTATTGGTTATGACGCTGTGGATATATATATATCCACAATATATATATATATTGTATTTTCTGTTTGTCTCCTTTTTAACACTCTTTGGAAGCTGAATATACTTGACTGACCACAGAAATAAAGAACTGCAATTCTATCCCAGCTTCTCCCCTGCCTTGCTGCATGGATCGCTGTTGGCTATTAAAAAATAAGTAGGAAGGCAGGAAGTGGAGGGATCTATTTCAGAACTATGTATTACTCCTGAGTACCTGCAAATTTTTGTCATTGACCCAGTCTGGGTCCTACCTCGGTCACTTTTGTATAACGTTTGCAAGTTAAGGGGGTACCAAGTTCTTCCTCTGCTGCCTTTTCAGCTGTATTTAAATACGAATTTATCATAATTTCAAATTCAGCCTTCAGGAAGGGATTGGAGAGGAGAGAAAGAGGTAATAGAGTAGGGAGCAAGGCGTGACATCAGAACGTCTGGACATAGTGAAGAAGATGAATCCTGCAATTGAAGATGCTTAGAAGAATTAGTGTGTTTTCAGAGTTCATGCTGACTTAATCACATACCACAGTCACAGTAGTTACAGAAATGTATATACAGTCATACAGAATGTGTGTGTGTGTGTATATATATAGATATGTAAAAGATATAAAATATATATAGTAATAAAAAGAAAGATACAGAATATGTGCTTACATATTTTTTACTCCGAGAAGGTAACTCCAAGTTGTCACCCTCCCTGATAATAGGCTAAATATATCTTTGTTCAAGGGTATTATTTATGCAGGTTGCTGTATACCTTTGTGTGTGAGAGAAAATTGTTCTCAGATCTCACATTCAGAATTAAAATATTTTAACATAGTAATTAATGTTGAGTTTATATTGCAACTTCATGAACAACCCTGTAAGTGACTGTAAGTGACTAACCATCACCACAGTAGCCTAAAGATATTAATAGAAAATCTTTCTATTTATAGTGAACCTATCTGTGTAATTGGCTGTGGCTCTGTAGTGGAAAGTAAATGTTTTTGTGCCCATCATGTCTTGGAATACCATGAGGAGGAGGAAGTCTGTGGTACCTGGATTGCCTCCCCTAACCCTCTCACTTAACGGTGATGTAAAAGGAGATTTCTGGGGGACTGGCTGAGCTCAGTGCCTGAAAAAGCACTTTGATTTAAATGTCTTTAATTTTTTGTGTTTAAAAAAATAAATATTAAAATTACATACTGAAACTTACTGTAACAGCTTCTGGTAGGCCTTCTTCAACTCGATACGATTCCTTTGCAGCTACGTGGTGGTGTGCAGCATTCTGGGAAGCAGCTTGCTGGAGCTGGTGCAGCATGGGCCACCACATGAGGGTGTTAGTTCAGAAACCAGCTCTAAACTTACTGCATGCTTAATAGGTGTTACTGCACGTTCAGTCCAGCTTTTGTCTTGTCCTCTCTGAATGCATTGTGAACTAGCTGGGGGAGAGATTAGTTCTTCACGGGCTAGGCACTAGCTAGCAGGAAAATAAAAGGGTAAATATTCAGCTTTCATGAAAGAGAAACTGGGGACTCCTTTTGTGGAAGGTGTAGTTGGATGACAGTACCTCCGTAGAAAGTACACCAGAGCACTTGCCCTGACAGCAGGGGATCCTCGTTCCTGCGGGGCTCCTATCCTCGGGGCTGGAGGCACTTCTGCTCCTTACTCTTTTATCTTCTGTTACGTAGCAGAAATGGGAAATTTCTGGAGGAGGGGAGCATGGCTCTGGGTACAGTGGTCCGTACGGCTTCTGGTCATTGCTCACACTGTTGCTGCTTTATCTGGTAACTTCAGCAGAAAATTCAGGTGCAGTCCTGCAGGACGGACTGGTTCCCCAGGCCCTTTGTGTCCGCCTGTGAGGTGGGGAGCCTATGAGGGGTCATCCCCAGAATTAAATGCTGCTAAAAACAACTTTATTCGTACAGGCATCTTAAGTAGGCTAGCGCCAGGGCTCTGCACCGCAGGAGAGGCAGGGCTGGCTGCCTGGGGAGGTAGAACTTTCTCAGAGCATCCAGGGGTGGTGAGGCAGCATCTGTGGGTGCTGTTCAGTGAGGCAGGCTTGCTGGAGATCACAAAAGGTCCTACCCCAGCTAGATCTGTCCTGCTTGGAGAGGTGGCTTTCACCTGCAGACCTCACCGCCATATAAAGTTTCTCTTTAATAGCTGAGCGAGCAGTGGAGGCGTGAGAGGCTTGCCCGAAACAGCAGTGGAAGTTGAAGGCAGTGTCTCATTACTGGGAAGTGCTTGCTTTGCAGGAGCTCTTTGCTTTTTGTTTTGAGAAGATGCGTTCACAAATGGCAGCTCCAGGCACCTGCGTTTCACACACTTCAAGAGAGGTCTGTGAGTACCGCCCAGGGTTTGGGAAGCAGAGTTGTTTGAGATTTAATTCTTCCACTGTTCCAGACCTCAGGTGAAGCGTACTGGAATAACAGACCACTGTGTCATTTGTTCAGTTACTGGTTTGTGAGAGACCGCTGCAGGTGGCACTGCCCAGTCTGCCTGAATTCACTTGAGGTGGTCATGATGTGGGTCGGCATTTCCAAACGGGCGGCTGAAAATGAGGTTCTTGGACTCGGCTGTCTGCACCAACATTTGAAAGGCTCGTATTTCAAGCAGTGCTAAGGATGTCCAATGTAATGTGGACTTTGGTGGATCTTCTGTCTTTCTTCCAGAAGATGACATCACTTTGTTGCCTAAAAATAATTAGGATTTAAATTTTTGTCCTGCTTGTTCTTATCTGAAGATTTTGGTCCTAGACCTGCACATAGATTAGATATTAGGAAGAAATTCACTGTGAGGGTGGTGAGGCACTGGAACAGGTTGCCCAGAGAGGTTGTGGATGCCCCATCCCTGGAAGTGTTCAAGGCCAGGTTGGATGGGGCTTTGGGCAACCTGGTCTAGTGGAGGGTGTCCCTGCCCATGGCAGGGGGGTTGGAACTAGATGACCTTTAAAGGTCCCTTCCAACTCAAACCATTCTGTGATTCTATGATAAAATGTTTCCAGGTATGTTAACAAGACTGTGGGAACCCCTAATCCAAGCACTAGGCGAGAATTAGTGATGTGCCCATGGCAGAGGAGTGGGTTTCTGCACTTTCTGCATTTGATTATCACCAAGGAGTCAGAATCAACTTCAGCCGTTTCACTGAGGCTACCTGTATTTTATCTTTGTCAACTGCAGAACATACATGATACTAAAGTACTCAAGTGTTGCTTAGTTTCCCAGTAACTGTCTTTCAGCTCAGACATATTTCATATGTGCTTAATATGAGGCAGAATTTGAGACCAGAACTAGAAGGATGATTGCAGCAGTCTGTTCACTGAAACACAGAGGGGCGAAGCAAACCTTTAAACTTCTCTGCCTGCAGGCTAATCCTACCCGAGATACTGGTACTTCTAGACTCTGATCTCGAAATTAGTTTTTTTCTTGAAGGTTTAGCTGCTTTTTGTCACTCCTTCCTTGACTTCTCCCTGGAGCCGGGGAACAACCACCCAAGGAAGCTCTGTTCTGCTGAGAGGTGCTCATCAAGCTGTTGTGTGATGGAGGGTGGTATGACAATCAGCTGATGCCATTAAATGGTACATGGTACCCCAGGATGTGCTGAAACCAAGTTCTCAGTAGTAAACCAAGAGGAAGGCAGTTGCTTTAGTAGGTGGCGATGAGCTGGATCCTCAGCTTGCCACTTGTCTTGCACATCTGCAAACCCCAATGATCCCAAACCTACAGACTTCAATGTTTCTCCCTCCCCACCCCCTGCTGAGTTTCCAATATTATTATTCTATTCAGGGACGTCATCTTCTGTCCTTTGCTTTCCCTTTTTCTTGGAGGCAGTGTGTAACTGAGATTCTGCCTTTGCTTCCCGCTCCCCCTCCCAAGCTCTTTCTACTCCCCCTCAAACATTAACTACTTTTGCATTTTTTTGCTCAGTCTTTTCCTTCCTGAACTTCCCTACCAGCATATCCAAGTCTCTGTAAAACCCCATTCTCTCTTTCCATAGAAATAATCTTTCATTTCAAATATGTAATGTGACATAGCGGCTCAGCTCTTTGCTTAAGGACTATTTCCCTAACACTTTTTATTCCTGTTGAACAGCTTTTAAAAAAAAAAAAAAATTCCTCAGCCCATCCCTTGCTATATGTGTTTTGGCACTTCAAATTTGGGATAGCCACACTGCTGTGGACATAAATCTGCAACGTTCAAAGTGTGCTGATGGCCTTGTTTGTTTTTTTTTTCAGTCAGTAAATGTTCTCAGTCCTATTTTCTTTCCTCGGCTCAGGGTTCATGCCGTTCTCGATGTCCGCTTTTGTTTGATGCTCTTGCTGCTGTGATTTTGTTGCTGTAACTCAGTACTCCTCCACAAGGAGCCGTGGGCTGGATGGAGCGTGTGGAACGCGTGGGCAGTAACTCAGCTCTGACTTTATAATGTCTCATTAGCTTCCTTAGTGCAACAGAAGATTTTTTGCTGCTGGGAGAGCGTTAGGTGTGAGTGAGAGCAACCTAGCTGAAGAGGCAGCCAAAGCCTCTGAAGAAGGCGGCCCAAGCACTATTTCTTAGGCAGGCATGAGTTTGTTTTGTGCCTTGGGCATGCATTTGTCACGCTGCAGTTGCTCGGACTTATGTGAACATTCTCTGTGTTGATGTTTTTGGTGTTTCAGGGTTGATGAAGGCTGTAAACAAAATCCTGAGTAAAATTCAAGTGGCTGGTTTACAGCCTGGTAGCGTGAGAAACTGCCTCTCTACATGCTGCCCTCTGGTCTTTGAGATCGCGTGGAGGGGAGCAGCATGTGATCCACCTTTGGCGTTTGGCCTTGGTCACACCATGCTCTGTTACCCTCCGGATGGGATCTGGAGCTCCAGCTCCTTTCCCCAGGCCTGGCAGGGACGGGTAGGCTGGGGCTGGGGGAAGTTCTGCTTGCTCTGCCCTAGGTGTGTGCTGGGTGCTGTTTGCATCAGAGCTGAGGCAAAAGTCAAGTGTCCGCCTCTGCTTTCTGTCTGCAGCGACTAAGCTGGAGAGCTGCTCAATACTCGCCGAAGTCTAGAAAAATCAGGTAACTTTGCAGTGAAAATGCAACTGCTGGTCTAGTTCTGCAGAACTGTACTGAAGTGTCTGTGAGTAGGGAAGGGAGATGTATGGTCTGGTGTGGGAAGGGGAAGCGACTTCTCACAAGTGTGGGATACAACCGAGAGTAGTAAGGTAGCAGTGCTGGACTGGAGCTAGGAGAAAGCCTTCTCTGCGGCCTTTTCCAGATCAATCTGGAATTGATCTTATCAGCATATGCACCACAAATACAAGCATGGAAAAAATGACTGGTTCAGCTCTTGAATCACATGAACTGGCATAGCTGTGTTCTTTTCAGTGCAGTTGTACCGATTTCTTAGTAGATTAAAAATGTTTTCCAGCTTCAGACAGACTGGAAATTTAATTCAGCAACTGTAACTTAACTTGAAAGCGAGAAATAATGGCTATTGCCTCTGGACTACACACTAATGTACCATAACCAAGGGGCTCTTTTCTAGCTGTAGCTCCTGGAATGTGACCAAGCAAACAAGATTTTTGCAGAAATTAAGTAATCTATCAATAACAAAAGTCATGAATCTAAGTCTGAGATGCTAAGAGAAGTAAATTTGGGGAAAACCAAGCATCTAAACAAGACTTATGGGGAAAACATATTTCAGAATAATATCTCTGATAATTAACAAGGTACCCATGGCTTCATATGGGTTAGACTCCTGTTTAAACAACAAGACCTTTAATGGTCTACTGCAGTTACGTATTAGTCAAACTCACGAAAGTAACAAAATTAATGAAATTTTATTGGCAAAAATCAAGTTGAATGTGACCTATCTAATTCCACAGAAGCAAATCTCAGTTTAGTTTATCAAAATACTTCAGTTTTCCAGCTGGATCTGGAATTATCTGTGCAAGAAAGAAAATGAAAACATTAGTCTAACAACAAAACCACACAAACACAACAAACTATAAAACAGAATAGCATAGTATTTCATAATCATAGAATCACAGAATGGTTTGGGTTGGAAGGGACCTTAAAGATCATCTAGTTCCAACCCCCCTGCCATGGGCAGGGACACCCTCCACTAGACCAGGTTGCCCAAAGCCCCATCCAACCTGGCCTTGAACACTTCCAGGGATGGGGCATCCACAGCTTCTCTGGGCAACCTGTTCCAGTACTTCACCACTCTAACAGTAAAGAATTTCTTTCTAACATCTCATCTAAATCTACCCTCTTTTAGCTTAAACCCATTACCCCATGTCCTGTCACTACACTCCCTGATCAACAGTCCCTCTCCAGCTTTCCTGTAGGCCCCTTCAGGTACTGGAAGGCCGCAATTAGATCTCCCTGGAGCCTTCTCTTCTTCAGGCTGAACAACCCCAACTCTCTCAGCCTGTCCTCACAGGAGAGGTGCTCCAGCCCTTTGATCAGCTTTGTGGCCCTCCTCTGGACTCACTCCAACAGCTCCATGTTTTTCTTGTACTGGGGCCCCCAGAGCTGGACGCAGTACTCCAGGTGGGGTCTCACGAGAGTGGAGTAGAGGGGCAGGATCACCTCCCTCGACCTGCTGGTCACGCCTCTTTTGATGCAGCCCAGGACACGGTTGGCTTTCTGGGCTGCAAGTGTGAATTGCTGGCTCATGTTGAGCTTTTCATCAACCAACACCGCCAAGTCCTTCTCCTCAGGGCTGCTTTCAATCCATTCCCTGCCCGTATTATGATCCCTATATCATAATGTGATGATAAAGCCAACCCACAAGCAATACCGAAGAGTAATTTACCAGTTGACTTGATACTAGGTTACTGTTTACCTCTAAAGACACCTACTGGCAGTAGCAGAAAGGTTTAACTAATTGGGGGAAGAGAGAGTGCAGGCTACCAAAGGAAGAATTTTGACAGTTGGGAGCACATACATATATGTTGCTCAGCCCAAAAGCAATATATTTTAATAAATTAACTGTAATCAAGACTCTTAGAATTTACTTACAGTTCTTCCCTTGGCCACCACACTCTCATGGCTTCCTCTGGTTTGATCTAATTAAATCAAACACATTTAGAAGGCATAGCTACATCGTCAATAAAGTCCTTTTGAACTACTTTGCTATTTAAATTATCTGCATCTTTTGCACAGAGAAGAAAGAGAATGCTTATGTATTGTTTTAGATCTTTAAATTGGTAGTATTTGAGCTGTTAATCTAAATATTCTAAGACTTTTTTAGAAAATATATTAAAGTCATATTATTTAGGTAATCCATGGTTATGGAGGGCAAAACTTTTCAGTGCCAAAATACGTCTAGTAGGCCAGCCAGCCCTCTTTCATTTTACAGTCTTAATATCCAGCTTCCCCCACTAAGCCACTCCTCTGCTAGCTTGGAAGAGGTGACTCCTAGCCTCTGGGAAGTTTTCACATCCAGCAAAGAAACATGGTTTAACATTCCACTGGTTTTACTATTAATTACAATGCTCACTACTCTGCTTAGAGGCTGCTGGGACCTGCTTTTTGTTGAGACAGCTCTTAAACAATGACGCTCTGTCATCACCAGATGGTTCAGAAGCAAGCCATGCACTCAAATAAATGACAGTGATCTCATCTGAGCTAGGCGGCTCAGACCTCTAGTGAACGTTTCATTATTCTGCTGAGGCTTGATGCAAGCCCAGAGAACACAAACAAGTTCGACGGGTGTTTATCTGAACCCTAGCTCTTCTGCTGGTAGTCACATGGAGGCGAGTAGTAACAAAGGAGGAAGAGCTATTGCGCAGCAAAGCAGTGCTCTCTACTGGAGTTCTGACAGTGGCAGGCTGGCTCTGTCAGATACTACAGCAGCCTGAGAACTTGTATCTTTCTTTTTTTCGGTAGTGCCTAGGATCCACAGTAACGCTTGACGGAGCCAAGAATTTATATGAACAAATAACCGAGAAGATAGGACAGACTCAGGAGTTTCCAATTTCCTCTCATCAGGTGTTTATAGGAATAAAGTTCTTGATCACAAACTCGTTGCTGCTCAAGAGTTTTTTTCATATACAGGGAATTTGAAACAACTGGAATATGTCTAGTGTGAGGGAAACGAGCTCCTAATGAAATCAGTAATAATCCAAAAGCTGTAACTATAACAATGTGAGTTTACTCACATCATCTCTTTGAAAGTTGCAAAGATTTTGGATTTGGCTTTAGTGGAAATAACTGAGTGGTTTTTAGTAGTATGTGCATTTAAATATAAACAGCGACTTACTGTTTCACTGCCAGGTTTCCAACCAGCAGGGCAAACTGGAAGAAAAAAAGGACAAAGTCAGTAAAAGTATTTTTACACACACTTACTTTTGTGCACTGAATATTCTCTTTCTGAACTGCAAGTAAACCAGCACACAAACGTCACATGTAAATATCGGCAACTATTAAACACACAGTTTTCTTTACAGATGGGATGGTGTCGTAACAGTTTATACCCGATACCACCTACCACTTCTGTTAACTGGAAACAGCATACCTCTAGCTGGATGTCTATGCTTTGGTTTAATTCTCGTGCCCTTCCAAAGTACTGGCAAAGCAGTATCTGAGAACGAACACCTACTCTAGTAGAAACAAAAGTTTCATGATAAAATTCGGGTGACTACACAGAGACCTACCTTTCTTTCTTTAAAACCAATGATAGGGGAAATACTTTAGCAAAGAGATCAGTTCAAAGATTCCACAAGAGATGGAGTGATTTCACTTGAAGCCTTGCTCAGGAGTAAAGGGATTGTAGCATGCGGTTAACATGCAGTGAGGCTGGGGCCCTGTGACCACCTGTAGAATTGCACATTCTGGGGGTGAAGCTCTTATCTGTTCAGAGCTCTCCCTCTGAGGCTTTAGCCTGATGAATTATGCCATATGACGCTGCTTTAAGGCACGCTGTCAGACAAAACACCACAAAATGCAGTTAGGAATTGTGGAGAACTTTTTTTCCTGTTCTGTGCAAAGAATCCATTAAGGGGGCCAGGGAAGGTCTCTGCACTGTTCATGCAAAAGCTGGTGCGATTCCACGTACAGCTGGGAAAAAAATGCAGTACTCTGGAAAGCCACTTCTGTAAGACAGCTTTGTAACTAAATGAGAGAGACTGAATTTCCTTAGTCAAATGTGCATAGCCTAAGTAACAGCATTTATCTTTTTAAATCTGTACAGCAAAGCATAATAATGATTTGTACCTTCAGATAAAGCTACTTTCAAATGCCAGGTGAAACTCAGTTGAAATGGAAGTTAAGCTGCACAGGTGTATTCAATATTTAAGCAACTATTTTTAAAAATGAATGTGTTTGTTTAAACATATTAGTTAAAGAAATGTAAAAAGTTCACCCTATGCTTGAACTGGGGCGATTCTTGACAAATTCTTGAGACAAAGTAATGATCTGAAGCCTGTGAAAGCTTCTTTGTCAGAGGGAGATGATCACATAGCACTTGTAAAGAGAACACAAGTAATGGCGGTCTAATTTTCACAGTATCACCGTGTACCTTGACATGAAGCACTCTCAATTACTCGTCACAGATCCTCAATGAATGACGCAGGACAAGGATGGCCTGCATCTCAATTACTTTAGTATGCCAAAATGTACTGAAATACTGCGCCTGATTCTTTGTGGACCCATATTTTGTACAGATTTATGCTTGTGACAGGTGGTATGTAATACCTTAATTCAGACTAAGGAATGCTTTATGCTCTGCATTCTCATGAATGTGAAGCAAAATGTGAATTACTACACTAGAAACAACCTATGGAGGTACCAGGACCACAGAAACTTGCAGCAGGGCAATCAAACCACTTCATTCACTGCATGAGGCTAGTCTCTAATACTACTGAGTACCTTGCTTCCCAAAAGCTACAAATACATCTTCCAGTCTAAGGAAACAATCTTCAACATGAAAGTATTTAAAAAAGCACCTTCTCCATGTTTGTCTGTGTACTGGAATGCTTGTACTAAACGAAGCGTTTCATCCACTGATCTCCCAACAGGAAGGTCATTCATCGTGATCTGTCGAAGGATTCTCTTATCATCAATAATGAAAAGGCCTCTGTGAAAACATTTTTTTTTGGTGTGTGTTAGGAAACAGAATTACAGTGCTGTGTTTACACACTATTTTATGTCTGTTGAATGGCAAGAATTTGATGTCTGTAAACACCATACAATACCGACCACCTTAGAATACTACTAACCTACTATTCTCTACGTGGGGTATCAGATGACATAAGCTGATAGCAAGTTAAAACCAAAAAACAGGATAGTTTTTTGCAGAACATAAACCTAAGCTTTGGCAGGCCCTGTCAGGGGATGCTGCAGATGCTATGACCTTTCAGGGATCACAAAAGCAACTAATCAAGTTTATGAAGGACGGATCTCTTGAGGCATTAGTTACCCTTAGTCTTGACTCCACTTAGACTTGGAGGGTCCCTGAGTAACGGCAGGTCTGGGGTATTCTGCATGTTTGCCCTACCCCACGTATCTGCTGATGACTGCTGATAAACAGGATACTAACCTCCATCCCCATTCTGACTCATTACGGCTAATTTTTTATGATGTTCTTCAATATCTATTTTGTCTCTCAGCAGGAATCCCCAAGAAAAAACTGCTCTCAAAGAAAAATTTCAAATGCTTCTTTAGATATAAAGTAGTAAGTGCTACTCCAGCAGAACAAAATGAACAGTAACCAAGTGAAATACCTAAGTGTATGCCCTTGATCTTCCAGATATACGCCATAATCCTTTGAAATTTGGTGTGTCAAATCTGAAAGAAGCGGAATCTTCATAGGTCCAAGTCCCCCTTGTTTTCGAGGAGTATTAATCCTTTGAAAGAAATGAGATACAGATGTATTTCTCATAAAGATTTATATTCCCTACACAAAGTTAAGTCACAAACCAGAACAGTACAGACAGAAGGATTTAGTGCAAGAGACATTTTTCTTGTTCTGCACACAAGGGAGATGAATACTATTTATGGTTCAAGCAAAATGTTCAGTAGATCTTTTGCCAGTTTTGGCCACATCTATTAATAGTGACCTCCTTCTTATCAGTCATATTCATTTCATACCAATGTCCTCATGAATTGGGCCAGTGTAATGCGTTTGCAGATACTTGCATCCTTATCTCTTTTTTTCTTTTGTATTTGAAATATTTTTTTGGACTGAGACCATATATTTCAAGCAGTACATATGAAACAAGCTTCAAAGATAAAGGTACTTTCACACACTAGGGTTACAAATTTTTACTACTGAAAAATATTTTAAACATTTGTATCAATAGCATCACGCTTTTACACATGATGATATACCTACATAGGCTACAAATCTGGGGATACGGTTTTTCAGCTAAGATGGACCCATGAATGATTTTTAGTAAAAGACAAGGATAAGATACATACCATGCTAAATGAGTGAACTTTGAGTCCACAGAACATGCTACTACTTCGGTATTTATTGCTCTGAATTCTTCAATTCTGTCACTGAAGGCGATTATCTCAGTTGGACATACAAATGTACTAGATAATTTAAAACAAGACAAAGTAAAAATTTCATTACATCATTTACATCCAGTAAATTGTCTGTTTAACTTAAAATGGTGGATTTATCACAAATTATTTCAGCTTTTACTTATTTTTTATCGCTTCTTCAAGTATTTAACCAAAATGCTGCCTGACAAATCTTCCAGCCTCAGACTCTAGCTTGGTTACAAATGAAGAAGATTATAAACCTGCACTTAGGTTACAATCTGGACACAAGTGTTTTTACAGTTACTTTCTTTTAGACTTTATGAATATTAAGTGGCTGAATTTGAGCACAATATGCCAAGTTTTTTCAGAGGAACATACTATAATTTCTTGTTACCGTGCATGTCTGCAAATTTTAACTATTTTGACTTGAACTTTTTCCACTTCAGAAGAAATAAAGTGAAAAAGATCATGATTTCTAGGGCCTCAGAGCTAAGGGCCAAGAGCCATGTTATTTCCTTTATAATGTTAAGGTAGTTACGCATCTCTGTCCTCTTTTCTTCATTTTGCAGAAAAGAATGGGATTGTCTAGTAGAAAACTGAGGTGTTTTCACTCAACCAGTGAAGTTACTGCATTCTAAATAAAGGAGGGTAATAGTAGATGTTCCTAGAATGTTCTGGGAAGAACTTAAAGGGAAAACGCCATCCCAGTGTCCTACATACACTCTGGAAAATATAGACGGGATGATATCTTTTGTTTGCAGCAGTGATTTACAGCATCATACAGAACGTAAAGGTTGCTACAGACTGAACGTTATTTTTTTGTATGTGGAGACACAAATCAGTGGACGCACTTATTAGGACAAAGATTGTGTTACAGTTTTACCAACACATGATGAAAACACAAATGCAAAAATATATTTTCTTCTGTCGCTCCTTTCTTCTCCCCCAAACCCTTACCAAACAAAAAACCAAGACCTCAAAAAAATAGAATAATTAATGAATTACATGTCTAGCATAGCTGCACTCAGTCTTGGTGTGTCTACAGTGGTCTTACTTACAAGTCAAGAGGATAGAAGAAGAAGACAAGATATTTTCCTTCATAATCTGTTAATTTCAACTCTTTAAACTCTCCATTAATGACTGCTGTTCCTTCCCAGTAAGGTGCTGGCTTGGAGACTGAAATATGAAGAACGTTCAATTAAAAGTCAGAATACGAAGCACATGTTCAAACAAAGCTGTTCATTAGCTAGCCTGTGTGCAAGGCCTCTTGCTTGAAAAACAACCTACTGCACACAATTACAAAGTGAAACTTTCTTACCACTTTAAAAAGTTCAGAGAGGCAGAGGTTACAGAATGATGAAGAAATGTAGGTTTCAGTACACACAGAAAGTAAATAAAAAACTTGTGCTAATAGTGAGCCCTGTCAATCACTGATAATCAAGGCCACACAAACCTTATCTGGGCATACTGAAGAAACCACGTGTGCACTACCAGCTTATGGCAGAACATCTGTCAGACTAAAGGAGAAGCTGTTTAAGACTTAGGAACCCTCACTATTTTGTTATGAATACCTGTTGTGAATCAGAAACATATGATGCTTCAAATTCATATTGTTACTTTTGAGTCAGAAAAAACTACCTGAAATTCAAGTCCACACAAAAATACGTGCTACAACACGTTTGGAGACCAATGCCTAAAACTGCAGTGTATATTTATTAAATTACAACTCCTAAGCAAATTGTAACTTGAAGACAGTTGTGTTTTAAAAAAAAAAATCAATCCAATTAAAACACACAAAATGTAGTTACTATTCCTATCAAAAGGGATTAACCTTGAATTTAAAATAGTAAAAATTATTCTGCCAGGTACTATTTTCATAGTAATGTGAATTCTGAGACAAAGGATAGGGTATGCTGGAGATACAAGGTGATCTGAATACACTTGTGATGTCAGGGACATTGATGTACAGCCCCAGGAAGTTTGGGAAATGCTGCTGAGGAGAATAATGTAGAGAAATTTAATTATTATCTGGATGAAGACTGCATTGTTGGCTCTCCTTTTCTTAGGACAACCCACAGCTTTAGAACATAGTGAAGATCATCAACAAGGACTGCAAAAACTACTCCAAATCACCAGACGGACTGGGCCCCTGGGTGGGCAGGCAGTCTGCTTGGGGTTCCCTCGATGTAGCTCACAAGGGACGCAGCAATACAAGTAGAGAGAGTCAGTAGGCGTGACTGATAATTTTAGTTTACATTTTTTTTGAAGAAATGTTCTTCTTCCTCTCAAGTCTTCCATGGAATTCTTTCTGACCAGATTTCAAGATCCAGACTTCTAACTTTTTTTTTTTTTTAATTGAGGCTTTGTAGGTATGGGACTGTTTTCAAGTGAGAGCAATGATTAATCTTCAAGTTACTTTGAACCATCCGCAATGTTTGAAATGTTTCTTTTTACAAAATAGTGACACTCCTAATCTAATATAGTCTCTCTGCAACTGGCCTTCAGATTGCTAGGGAGAAGGAAAAGAAATTCGATATGTGGTATCTTGAGCCACTTTTAAATGAAGGTGATATTTTTGGTTTAAAAATACTCGTCTAAAATGCCATAATAACTTACATTACAAAGGGAGGAAAACCCAAACAAAACTGGTTACACCTATCTTGACCGGTTTTCCATTTTTCTCTAGTAAAAGACGTTTGCACCTAGGTCTGCCACAAAGTATTTACATCACAAGAGAGCGTAGGCACAAAGCAAGTGACAAACCGAGCCCGGGATTAACCGGTAAGCGTGATGAGAGGTGACGGTTCAGCATTTCTCATCACTGGGTGCGCGTTGCGTTCTAAGCGTTCCCCCGACGGGGAAGAGCGGCGGGACCCCGGGGGATCCCGGGAGGGAAGGAGGGAGGGCCGACGCGCTCCGCCTGACGTGGCGCTGCCCGCCGCTCTCCCGCCGCCATCCCTTCCCCCCCCCCGCGGCCGTTAACGGCCCCGCGCGCCGCCGCAGCCTCCCTGCTCCCCCGCCCAGCGCGGAGCCAGTGGAGGCGCATTGCGGGCGCCTCCCCCCCGCCCCTCAGCGGCAGCGCAGCAAGGGGAGCCCGCACGGCATCCCCCGCCCGGGGTCCTCTCCTGCCCGCCCGCCGCCCCCTGCACTCCCCGCTTCCTCGGCAGCCCCAGCCCCGCCCGACACCTACTCTTGGCCTGGCTGAGGTGCAGCGAGTGGTCGGACACGGGCAAACGAGCCGCCTCCCCGGGGTAGACCTGCCCCCCCGCGTAGTAATGGCACTGCTCGTCCCCCCGATGCCGCGCCGAGCGCTGCTCCTCCGCCTCCGCCGCCTCGCCTCCCAGCGCCGCCGCCAGCAGCAGCAGCAGCAACGCGGAGCGCCGGGCCCGCGCCCCGCCGCCCGCCCGCCGCCGCGTCGCCTCCATGGCCCGCCGAGTGAGTGCACGTCCCCCCGGCGCGGCGGCGGAGGGGCGGTGGCGGGGGAGGAGCTTGGCCGGTCCGCTCGCACACGTTCCCAGCCGCACGGCCAGGCCCCCCGGGACCGCTCCCGGCGCGGCCGCCCGCCACCACCGCGGCGGCTGCATGAGGAGAGACGGAGGGCCGGAACCCGCCGCGCTGCCCCCGGCCTGGCACCGCCACCCCCAGACCTGGCCTTTCGGTGGGGCCGGGCGCTGCTGCCGCCTGGGCCCCGGGGCCGGGGCAGTGCCGGCGGGGCTGTGGCCTCGTGTGCCAGCCGCCTCCGGCCTATCCCCTTTTTAAGCCCCGGAGGAAACGGTGAATTATGTACGTGTCTAGAGAAAAATAGAAAAGCAAAATGCATGTGTGTGGGGGGAGAGAGTGTGTGTGTGATTGCAGAAGGAAACTCTGCCGATATGTGAGATTCCCTGCCCGGTATCTCTCCTATCTGTGGCAGCGTGGGTTCTGTGGGCATTTCATCACTTGCGGTCATACCAATCTATGCCAAGTGCAGCGTTATGTTCCGACCTAATGAATCCGCAAACTGAAAAAGCTGAAAAGGTCTGAAATCATGAATTGCCACCAGCTGGGCAGCAATTCGTGAATGAGCTTCACGTAGTGCACGTGGTGGCTGCATTAAGTGTGGTTAAACAGAAATGAGACTAAGTGCCTTTTAATTCATAGAATCATAGAATCACAGAATGGTTTGGGTTGGAAGGGACCTTTAAAGGTTATCTTGTCCAACTCCCCTGCCATGGGCAGGGATACCCTCCACTAGACCCCTCTGAGGGGTTCCAGCCTGGCCTTGAACACTTCCAGGGAGGGGGGCATCCACAGCTTCTCTGGGCAACCTGTTCCAGTGCCTCGCCACTCTCATTGTAAAAAATTTCTTCCTTATATCTAGTCTGCCCTCTTTCCGCTTAAAGCCATTACCCCTTGTCCTGTCACTCCATGCCCTTGTAAACAGTCCCTCTCCAGCTTTCCTGTAGGCCCCTTCAGGTACTAGAAGGCTGCTATAAGGTGTCTCTGGAGCCTTCTTTTCTCCAGGCTGAACAACCCCAACTCTCTCAGCCTGTCCTCATAGGAGAGGTGCTCCAGGCCTCTGGTCATCTTCATGGCCCAGATGTCTTGGTTCAAGTTTGCCTTGTGAGAGGTCATTTTGCTCAGTGCTGAGTAGATTGTGGTTCATATCACAAAGTAGTTACATATTTGTCACAAGTAAGCATAGCTAGAAGGTAATTCAGCAGTGCATTTAATAACAAGATTTTGAAGACATTAAGTAGGCTGTGACAAGCAGTAGGTAAGGCTTTGCAGCACAATGGTCAAAATAAGTTATGCTAGGCATACCTATTTGACTGGGACAGTTCAGGTTGTCTGTCAAGTCTGTCAGTTAAATTGTAATCAAGATCCTTAAAAATTAAGATGTGAGAGAGCTGGAGCTATCTCTTACCACAAATGAGGACATCATTGACCTTTTGCTCTTGGAGCACTGTGGATGGCATTCTCTGGGAAAACTGGTGGTTCAGTAAAAAAGTTACTCCAGACTGACAATGTCAGGCTCTTAACAGATCATTTGCATCGCATCCTGTCTCTGCAGAAGATTTGCGATAAATGTACCTTCAGGACAGTACAGTACCCATGCCAGAATGGACACTACAATTTCTCTCTTTCAAAAATGATACAGAACAGGCCTGTAAAGATCAGAGCCAAATGAAAATACTGAGGGCCATTTCAAAGAACACAGGCTCTGTAAAGAAGAAAGGGATTAGCAAGGCACCTATCATTATATATTGTGTCTTGAACAAATCCTACTATTTTTCTGGTTTTCTACAACAGAATCCACCCTTTAAAAGATATTTCACAAAATTAAATTTGTAGAAGAGAGAAAAACAAGACCTTGCAGGCTTGCTTGCACTTCTTAACCTGTGATTTTAGTGTTCCTTTCTCCCAAAGCTTTGACTCCTCTCCAGAAGGAGCTCCTTTCCTTTCCCACCTCTTGTCATGTTTGCCTTTAATTTCTAGTCTAGGTTCTACAAGTTAGGGATCATGCTTGTAAAATGCCACTCATACTGTTACTGCCAGAGCAATAATCTTACTTGGGCGTATTTGCCCACCTGAAGGGATTGAAGATTACTGAGGATCAGAAGGATAAGGCTCTGGAGCAGCCCTCTGATAGCTACGGAAGCAAAATACCTACATAGCTATCAGGTTTGATCAGCATGTGTGAAATGGTAAAAAAATTGTATTAAATGTCTGTCTACAGGGGAAATGGACTTGATGGCACATCAGATACCTTGTCCTGTTTTTTCACAGTGAGTTGATGGTGGCCAGTCTCTGATTATACCTCCTAAAGTGTTGGAAGCAGGATAAAATCTGATTTTCTTTTCAGTGCTGCTCTTTGACTTCCCTCCCCCACCAAGGGCACGTCATTAAAGGAAGGGTGAACAAAACCCACATGCTTATGTTAAGCACTCTGGCTCTGGTGGAAAAAAGCACTTCAACAATGTTTATACTCCCACTGATTTCAGATTCAGGCGTGCCTTACATTTAAGCTTGCTAACATGTGTTATTAAATTACTGTCTTACATGATCCAAGTCTAGTAGCACTGAATTTAATATCAAGCTTTCCTCATTCTCACTGCTTGTAAGGAAAGTGACAGCCATGGCCGTTGCGAATTCACAGGGAAAGTTATGTTGGCTGTCCCTGCTCTTCTCTTTTTGCTAGTGTTTTGAGCTGGAGGAAATGGCAGTGATTTGAAAAGTAGTCATATAGTGAAGTTGAAAAAAATGAGCAGTTGAGAGGTATGCACTTTGCATAATGTTAACATCCCTCAATTGAAAGATATTCCCAAATACCCATAAATGAGAGAGAACACTGGTAAAATCAATGCAGTAAAAGTAGAAAGAATCAGGCCTCTTGTGAGTGGAGAAAATGCTGAAGGACAAAAAGGGGGTTTATCTGCAGAATATAATGTTAGTTAAATAGCACTAATTTGAGGTTTGTATGTGATTAAGTATATATGGACGTGGGATAGAGTTCAAAAGAGCAACAAGAAAGACTTTCTGGCTGCTGCTGTACTATCAAGACTTCTGCAAGTGATTAAAAAATGAAAAAATTTGTAAATGAAATGCAAGATGAAATCCAAATATATATCACTCTTCAGTGTCTGAATGGAGGATATGGGCAGCCTTCTTTCTTTGCTCAGTGATGAAATACTTGATCGGAATGCTGATTTTTGTGTTTAAATTGATGAAATTAAGTGATGCTGTTAATACATCGTACAAGGAACAGTATGCTACATTCATCCAGTTGTACAGCTGTTCTGAAGTTGGTAGGGGTTACCACGTGCAAAGGGAAAGCTCTTAAATCCTTCCTTTCCTCCACTGCATTACAGGCTGTGTTCCTGCATGCCATGCCATATTCAGGCCCGCAAGGATGGTTCAGTTTTGGCAAAGGGCTTGACTGTGGCAGGGTGTCATTGCCACGGTGGCACTAAAGTTACGGAAGCAGGGAGTGATTTAGGCTACTAAAGCAGTTTAGAAATGGCTATGGAGGTTCAGTCTGTTCTTGCTTGTAGCAATAAAATACCTTGCTATCATTCAAATGACCTAATATAAAAATATCTTGGAAAAATTAGCATAGTATATTGTAGCAAGATGCCCGTCGCCATTTCCTGGGACAGATGGAGCAGATGTTCAATATTGTGCTGCTGAAACTAGCAGTTGGTTTTATCCTCCTCATGGTTTACAGGGACGTTATAACAAATATATTGCTTGGCATGCATGACAGAAAATCTAGAGTGTAGAAAACTTTGCTGGAGAAAGGAGGGTAGAAAACATCTGGTTTGTAGGTGGTATTGGATCAGAATGACCATAACTAAAATTACCAATTAGAGAAGTCTTCTCCTTTTTGCCTCTTGATAAGGCTAGACTGGTGGGATCAGCTGTGTGTGCGCTGACTGCAAAGGGTCCTTGAAGAAAAAGCGTATCAGAAGTGCTGGGTGGTGCCATTTGCTTTGATGGGAACTTCATCCTGACTTCTAACTGCTGCTAATATTGTCAGCTAGCTGAAGCAGGATGGCTGAGTAAATATAAGCTTTTAAAATCTGCCACTCGGTAGTGTAGAGGTATCAGAGAGATATTTATTCCTGTATCCTACCTTTGGGGAACGTGGTTATGTTTGGAGATGAATTTAGGTTTTTCCTCTGCAAACACACCTGCCATAGAAAAATTCTGCTTCATTTCTTTCCCTTTCTCCTCCAGCCAGCTCTGCTTCTTGCGGCATCAGTGTCAGAAACCCAGCGGGGCCTGTGTGATAGGAACAGGATCGAGCATGTTATTAATATGTTTGACTGAGCGTGGCAAAAAAGGGTGATTGATACTGCTAGTCGCTGGGTGATGGGGCAGTACAGTTCCTAAAACACCACCTGTTCCAAGCTTTCTTCTGCCTCTGTAAGTTTATATTCAGTTTGTGAATATAAACAAATATTATGAAACCACTTTCTTCACCTAATAAACAATGTAGTCCTTGCGGGGCCCTCTTAGTTCTCCTTTGACTGTCACCTGGCGGGGGGTAAGTTACAAGTGTATTTATACTCTATTCCATTTTTTCTTCCTTTAACAAGTATGTATTCAAAGAAAGTGCCCAAAATGTCTCTGAGCATTAGCACAATTTTTGGACAGTTGCACTGACAAGCAAGGACAGAGAAAGTCAGTGCTGAACAGCACCTGTTAGACATATGTTGTCCTCTGCAAGTCAGTGGACTGTGAAGGATAGTTGAGGTATTGCACTGGGAAACCGACGCTGGACGTCTGGACCTGCCCTTGGCGGCATGCTGCTGATGTGCCCTGAGACTGTCACAACTGGGAGCTTGTTAGCCAAAAGAACCTAGCTAGCTTTGTCTGGTGTTGCCGACCAAGAGAGACCTTCACCCACAGAGCAGTAACCCCACTGTGTCAAGTGTGGTGGTCTCCGTCAGTGTCATCTGTGGGGGTTCACAGGCTCCTGCCCTCTGGGTCTCACCCTTGGTTCTGCCTTCTCGGGTCTGAACTGAGACTAACACGCTCTGGTCTAAGCCTTGAGCTCAGTCAGCTTTTGGGAAAAGGTGGAAAATTTATCACCTCAGCTCAGACAAAAAGTGAAACTGCGTCCTGCCCTCGCAAGTGCCTGCACCACAGCCTTGTGGAAAGAAACCCTGTAGTGACACAATTTCAAATTCTCTTAAACCAGAAGAGAGACAGATGTTGCTGATGGTTGCTGATGACGCCTGGGTATGCCTCTTCCATGGGTGGTCACTAAAGTCTTGTTCAAGCTTGTGGGTGAGCTAGCTGCCTTGCATTCGGGCTAGGTGGAGGGAAATTAAATGTTTAGCTGTTGCCAAAAAAGTAGAGCCTACTGCCTGAAGCATGGGTGATCACATCAAGGTGATCTCCTGCTGTGGAGGAGAGGGGGCTGCATTCGCACGATACCGGGAGAACGTGGTCTTAAAAAATTGCCAGCTCCTCTCCTTAGGCCTGCCTGTCTGCCCCTCTTCAGTCCTCTCTTGAAAAGCTTTTTGTATTACCTATTTTCTAGCACTGTTCCATATCTAAATTTGCCTTTCTTTTCTATTTGGACTTGTGAAAGAGAAAAATGGCTTTTGACCAGAAATATTCATGCACCTCGATGTGTTAGTCGCTTTTACATTGCTCACTAGGTGGCAGTAAGATGCTGTTACACAGATTACAAAAATTGTCCTGTGTTCTGCAAGTGCCTGGAATTTCTGAGGATCTTGTGTCAGAAGCCCTTTTTTATTTGGTTTTTTTCCCTAAAATACAAGGTCCACAAGATGAAATCTATATTCAATACTCATAAACAACCCCAGTTCCTGTGAATTTGTTACAACAATATAGGTAATCAACCTTGTACAATTTTTCAGTAAGAAGTTTTCTCTATTCTGCCTCTGAGAGTGAAGATGCAAGGCATACTAAAGTAGTCTCTTAAAAACGAGGACAAAATAAGAAGAAACACAACCATAAAACTCGAGGTGATAGAGGTGCAAATTTGTAAGTTTTAACCTGGTCACTATGGAATACTGAAATCAATATTGGATTTTTGTTTCTGCTTCCTTTTTTGCTAGCTACACACAGTTTTCTGAGAGTTTAAATACCAGTCCAGAAAGCTATCATCTCTGCTTTTACTAAACTGAGTGGAGTGCACAGGCCCTTGTTCTTCTCTGCTGCTTCAGAAATTTCTGTGCTCCATTTAGAACTGCTGTAAATAAATGAAGACTTTCCATTTTTTGTGGTAACATCTTCATCCGTTCCAATTCCATTTTGCATATATTTCAGAGATTCAGCTATTTCAGCTTGGCCACTTGGGCTAATGGAGGGACCTAGAGTTTTCCTTGCAAAGCAAAATTTCTTAGTCATGGCAAGGGAAATAGGTGTAATATTTATGTTGCCTAGGCCATAGGTATATGTCTTGAATCTCCTTCAGTTAACCCCTATAGTCTAATTTAGCATACAAGTTGTGTTGGTAGTGAACTGTACATTAATTTAGGCCAATACTAACCTAACCCCTGTTTGAGTCAAAGCTCCTTCTCTACTTTGGATCGTCACCTTTCCAGGGGACCCTGCAAAGCCATGCCTCTCTGCAAGAGCCAATATTTGATCTACCACATCTAAACTTGAAGTCGAGTGCTGTTGTTTTCCCATAATTAAAGGAAAAAACCCCTCATTGTTTATAGCTAGGAGTTTCATTTATTATTGCGTGCTTACTTTTTCTTGAGAAAGGCATTATTCTTAGAAGTTTAGAAAAGTTTGCAAGTTTACAAACTCTTAAGTGAAAACACAAGACACTATGTGTATTCAAGATAGTACACTTAAAGTACACTACCTGTGTGCAAAGCATTTATATGTTTATACCCTACAATCCCATTCACCATTATAGAATCAAACTATGGAGAAAAATGTTTAGAAGATATTAATACTTGCTGCAGTTGAGTGCAGCTGATTTCCTTGTGTCTGCTGCTCTCAAAGCCTAAAATAAAGCATGGTATGCAACTTATGTACTTAAATCAAAATGCAAGAGTGAAAACCAAAATACACTGACTGTTTTCTTCAGTATGGAGCCTAAAGTGATAAAAAAGGGAATGGATTGATTCATGGTAATCTGAAAATAAAACAATTAACAGTTCCCATTAATGCTGAGGGCTGCTGCCCGTGCGGTTCGAGGCAGCAAAGCCTGTCCCTGCACACTGGGACGGGTACATCCGAACCGCTCCGGAGCTGCAGCTGTCTTGCCAAAATTCGCGTCATCTCTGCTGTTCACTGGGTGAGAGTGAACTAAGTAATTCCCCCTATTTTTGAAAAGATTTAAAAACTCTGAGATTTTGCAGAGGGTAAGTATTGCTGAGATAAATACAATAATGTGTTGACCTGCTAGCTGTTACATAGAATTATTCCTCAGGCCTACGCTTTGAAATAGTTGTTATGAAAAGTTGGCTGAGGGAGCTGAAGTTCCCAGTTACGAAAGCTGATAACACAGAATAGTTTGTGGGGCAGAGTTCCTCTCTTAGACCTGGGTGTTGATTTCTGAGATAAGATTTCTGCCAGATGGTATTTTTAATGGAAATGAAACAAGTAGCGCTTTAGGAAAAAAAAAAAGGAAAAGTCAGATTCCATATCTCCTGATCATCCTGTAGGAAAGCAGACCTCAAGGTCATTTGCCACGTTTGCTGCCATTTCGCAGAGGGCTGACCTGATGCTTTTCATCCTGGTGAGTCTGCAGCCGCGTTACTCCACGTTACCGGAGTCTCTAACTGTTTAGCAAGGAATTAATTTTAAAAACACCTCACTAATCTCTTTGGTGATTTCATTTCAACTACCCGCAAGGTCAGTTTACTTACTGGAAGACCACAGATAGAGCCAGAAACATCTGTGGCAAGTTGGCATTGATACTGAACAGGCTTGGCGGTGCCACGGGCTTTGTGCTCGGTTCCTCTGAGGCAGCGGCAGTATGCCTTGCAAATCAGCCGCTCGCTGTGCCTGGCGCCTGGGCATGTTTCAGTAGGTCACCATAGGTAGCCACTGTTTATATTTGCCAAATTATTTGTTAAGGGTCAGTAGCTCATTATAATCCCATGCTGCTTCATGCTTCAGCACATCCACGTTCCCACATCGGTGCTCCTGGGTGCTTCTGATAACGGCAGGAAAGCCACTGCAGGGTTGTTATTGTGGGAGGGAGGGAAAAGACTGTCACCAGCAACCCCTCACCAAGGGTTTTTTTTTTGAAAAATGACAAAAAAAGAGCAAGCAGCAGGCTCCAGATGACAGAACACATAGCCTGGTCAGTAAACGTGATAAATCTCTCTGCACCCACTCAAAGAAAACGTGAGTCTGCATGCCTGTAGCTACAGAGGCTGGCTGTTTTTTGGATGCTGTAAAGATTTTGATTTTAGCCTGAACATCTCTGGTCTGAAGCCCGTTGTTGGTGACGGCAGTGCTCCCACAACTGAAGATCATGAGCTTTGCTGGGCAGCAGTGATCTGCAGACCAGTAGAGGAAGTCCCAGGACTGAAATTGCCCCCTTTCCTCACCCCCAGTGGCATGTAACAGCCCCAAGCCTGGAAGAAAGGAAATGATGAGCCCCATGCCTTGAGCTTTTGTGCAGTGTTGCCAAATCCAGATGCTAAAAGGTCGGGAGATGGGAAGCGGTAACAGTAATAGACTCGGAGATCTTTGGACCTGTCCGGTTCCTTGTGTGGGTGTAGGGTTCACATGTCTGGGCTTCCATCAAGGCCCAGAACTGTTGTTTGTTTTAAATGAAAAGTGAGTTTTCATGTAATTGTGAGACTTTCAAAGGAGGCACTTTGGGAAAAGAAGCAAATATTGTGGTGCTCCTGAAGAACTGTGCCCAGCCTTTGGGCAGCTGAAGGCAGAAGAGCCTGGAGGAGTCTCCTCCTTTTGCCATGGGCCAGATTTGGTCTCGGCTCTTATGCAAGGTGTCTGTAAGGGCAGAGTGCCCGGGGATCCGTGCGGCCGCTTAACCTCTGCTGTGCCTGCAGGCTTGTCCTGCCGTGGGCTGCCTGAGGGAGAGGCCAGCAGCTCCTTTCGGCCTCCCTTCCCCAGCAGGCAACTGCTGCTGGGAGATGGAGCAGGGTCAGGGCTGTTTTCAGAAGCTGGTTGGAGAAAAGGGGATTTCAGGCATCACCGGGAGGAGTCTGGCGTTACTCTGCTTCCACTCCGCCCAATGGACCCCACTGCCCTGGTTAAATACCTCCAGACAGCTGGGCCAGGTCTGGATTTGGAGGGATGTCATCTCCGAAAGGCTGACTCAGGCACCTCAGGGAATTAGCATGGAATAAAGACTTGAGGAAGCTGAACTGAGTCTGGGCATCAGCAATGTATCAAGAGACACAAATATTGCTAAAATATTATATGAAATGCACATTAATGGAAAAAATGAAGCATTAGTGAAGCATGCAGAGCTGGAAACATTGCTGTGGTTGTTTGGTTTTAATTAGCTGGAAACTGTTCATTCAAACTCTGCTTCTGTGCAGTGACTGTCCTAATGTGGTTGAGTTGCTGGATTTTCCCTTCTTTATGAGTGCTAAGTACTGAAATATTCATTATACATGTGTCCTCCTGGCTTCCGGAGTGCTACGGAGAGATATTTTTTTGTAGACTAAATTTTGCAGTAAATGATACCAGTTACTGCCTAGTGGTACTTGCTGTAGCCCCAGTGACACAAATGGTCCTGTCCAAAAGACCTTTCATCTGAAATAAAACGTCTGAGAGTGTTTCACAAAAGGAGAGCAGTGCCACCTTTCCCATTTCACCTTTCAATTTTAAAAATACCATGAAGCTCAAAGCATTTGTTTTCACAATGCTCCACGAGCTCATGTGGCCATCTTTAGGTACATGCACACACACAGACACATACATGTGCCAGTGAGAAAACTCAAATTTGTTATTTTTCTTCCACTGGGAGGTTTTACCTCTTCAGTGGAGAATACTCCATTAATATTAACATACTTCACAATATCCGTTTTCAGAGACGGGGACATTTTTAATCCCCAGTCTTGCTTCACATGAGTGGGTACAGAGCCACCTGTTAACTAGAACATTGGTATCTTGAATTATAATGGCATATTTTTGGGCATCACTGTGTGGTCTGTTTTCCGATTTCCTGTCTGGAAGTCTTTATCTTTGCTATCTTATCTGTCTGATGCCTTCTGGAAACAATTTTCCCTTTACACCACTTCATAAACTTCAGCATACACTAGACTGGAGGTTCTGGGCCATTTCTCACATTTTGTAATGAATTTTCTGATTGAATTCTTTTACAGATAGCACCTCATACATGCAAAGCAGTGCCTAAGATCCTGGTGGATTTTTTTACTGATTGTATGTATAAAGTTCTAAGAACTTGTGACGTATTCTGAAAAGCTAAGTTGCCACTGCAATTTGAACGTTTGTATTTTTCAAGGCATTGAATGAAAAATCTGAGAAGGAATGAGAATAAGATAAGAATAAGCCTGTTAACATAAAAATAAGTAAATTAGAAAGAACCAAGTATGTTTGCATAGTTAAATTTTATTTGGAATTACCACAACAATTTGGAATAACTACCAGATCTGGTAGCTGGATTTTATTAGAGGAACTCTGTTACTGGCATTAATTTAATTAATGTCTCAGGCTTTAGATGAGTAGCCATAACCTAGAATCATAAAGGGAAGAGCCAGTATGGTTGTGTGGGTTCAAAATTTTCACCACTGGGCTACCCATATGAATTGTAAATTGGGCTTTCGTTAACGCTCCGTAAAAGACAGCTCTATCGTGTGACGTTCATCAGGGGTGGCTGAACGCGAGGGAGAAAGGCAGGGGCCTCACCCCTACGAAAACAGATCCCCAGCCCTCCAGGTGAGCTCCAGGAGGGCCTGAGCTCGCAAGGGAAGTGCAGCCTGGTTGCCGAGGGGAAGGTTATTCTGCGGGTGGTGTGTGTGTGTGATTTGGCATTAAGGGAGTGGAAGCAATCCACAGAACTGGGCAGCTGAAGAAAAAAACCAGGAGTGTTAGTGGGGAAAGCACTGCGATGGGGAGGCAGAGTGCCGTTGTAAGCAGCGCGAGTGACTGCTTGCTGGAGCCACTAAACAGGGAATCCCCGGGAGAAGAAACGCGCTTGGCGTCATTGAGAAGGGCGAGCGGGGCCTCGTTTGCACCGTTAGGGCTGGAGGGACTTTAGGTCATTGCAACTGCAGTACTCTGCTTCAGCGAGCTTTCTGTAGCAGAGCAGGAACACCCACACCCCCTCCCCCAAATCCACTGTGCTAAAAGACCACAGAAAGGGAAAATGGCAATTTGACCCCAATCGTTAAAAAGGCCTTTGGAAAGATGGCAACGTGGCTTGTCGAGGGAAATCATGTCTGAGAGAAATCCGCTGCTGTTCATCTGAAGCACAGGCATGCGTGTGGATTAGGGTGATTTGATTGGTATGGTGTGTTCAGATTTTCCAAAAGCTTTTGATAAGCTTCTCAGTCGGGATATCCTAAAGAAGCAAAACTGCAGGAGGATGAAAGGAAAGATCCCTTCTGGAAGTGATGTGAGGGGTAGGAATAGATGGTCAGGTATTTCAGTCGGAGATAACAAGTGGAATCCTGCAGGGATCTGCACTAAGATCTGTATGTCTGGCATATTCATAAGTGGTCTGGAAAATGTGCTAAATAGTGGTGTACTGGATGTTTCTTTAACTGAGTTACTCAGGATAGGAAAAATAAAAATCTACTTCTAAAACCATGGCAGAATCTCATGATACTGAGTAACATTGCAGTAAAATGGCAGCCCACATTCGGTGCCAACAAGCACGAAATAATGCACATAGGAAAAAAAAAAAAAAACCAACCCAACTGTACGACACTGCAGATGGGCTTTAAACTACCTCTTACCACTCAAGAGATGGCTCAGAGTGGCTGTCAGTAATTCTAAGAAATGCTTGCTGAGGGCAGAGCAATGCTCAAAAAAGCAAATAGATTGTCAGAAATTGCTAGGGAAGACACAGAAAACAAAATAATAATTTTGCTGTGCATTCACCTCTTGATTACCACACACTGTTCTGGTCTCCTTGTCTAAGAAGAGGTATAGCAGAGCCCGAAAGCGACAGAGAAACCTGACAAGTGTTTTCAGAAATAGAAAACGGCTTCTGAATTGAGATTGATTAAATAGACTCTTTAGAGGGGAAAAAAGAAGGTAGAAAGGCATGCGATAGCCGTGTTTAAAATCATGAGTGGCATGGAGAAAATAAGTAGCAAATGATTATTTGCGTTTCTCCCAGAACAAGAACGAGGGCCATCAGGTGGAATTACCGGGTAGTGGCTTAAGCAAACAGCAGCAAACAGCTTGGTCCTTGCGGTGTGTGATTAAACTGGAACCAGTCTCACAGTATCTGCCGGATGTCAAGAGGTTAGACGGGCTCAAAACCGATCAGATGAATTAATGGGGGAAAAAAATCCATCAGGGGCTATTAGGCAGCAAGATGACATTCCTGCCTGAGGAACTGCCCGTGTGGCAGGCTGCTGGATGCGGGTAGGAGAGAGTGGAGAAAATGCCTGCATGGTTACCCCTTCTTAAAATTGCTTCCCTTGGTATTTGCTGCTGGCTCCTGTCAGCGGCGGGAGACCGCACTAAATCCACCTTTGATCTGATCCGATGTAATTCTTCTGCATAATGTTTTTATGAGGAATCATTCTGGGAGGAAGGCATTTAAAATACCCAGGGACCCACAGGGTCCCGAGGCTTGATCTCTACTTAAAGTATTTAGACCTAGCCTGGATGTCCACTTGGAGTCTCAGGAGAGAAAGCATCGAGAAGGTCGTGTTGATCCAGCCACCTGAGGAGAGCCCTGAGGACTACTGTAACGAACCAAAGAGACACCCATGCTTTTGGGGATTGAATTCTGTTCCTTGTGGGGTGAGGAAGTACAATGAATACCGGTGCTGCACCTTACACGTTATCCCGTGGTGCGTCTTGGTGGGCTGAAAAGAGTCACTTGGGAAAGGTAGAGTGTGGTGAGCATGATACGTGGCTTTCCTCATCCTATAATTCAATGTTTTGTGGTTCTCTGAAGAGTTACTACTCCACCTTTTGCATTGTACAGTTTATTGTTCTGTTTTCTGAGCTTGTGTATAACACAGATGTGCAGGAGCAAGCCAATATATTGTCATTGGTTAGAGAATGCCACTTTAAAACAGTGACAAAATTACAGCTAAAAGTGCAACCATGAGAACTGTATTTTGGTATGAGGATAATGTTGAGCTGGAGTTAAATTGAATGTCTCTTTCTTCAGGGAGGGTAAATTTAATCAGGTGCTCAAAATCAAATCAAGGTGGAAATCAGTTTGGAAAAATACAAGAATTACAATCCAGCTAATGACCTGAGGTAATACTGGCAAGAAATTTGCTTTCGCATTGTAACATGAAAAATTGTTTCTCTAAGAGGGAGCTGCTTGTAGCTCGCGGTTGCCCAGTGTAGTTCACAGCCCGGCATTTCCTTGAGAGAACAATTACTACGTGCCGCCCTTGCACCGTTTGACTTCCCCTCCATTATAGTGATACCAACAGTTATTATGCTGTGATCAAGCCTGTCAGTGTTTCTATCGTAGTGTTATTTTCTGACTTGGCCATTAAGCTGGAAATGTGTTCCCAGTCCAGCCTGAAACAGCCTCTGCAGCTGGTGGCCCATGAATAATCCAGAAGTGTCGTGTCTTCTGCAGAAACATGGGCTCGCCTATGGCACGAGTCCTTCTAAGAAATGTCCCTACACTTGGGAATAGAAAATGGATCCTGCATTTGGCTGTGGCCTTGCTGCAAAGAGGGATTTGGATTTTAACGTACACATTATGCTGATTAACGTAGGTGAGTAGAGAGGCTTTATTCAGTGTGGTTGGAGGGGGCAAGGTCTTCCCCTGCCGATTTCCTTCCTGTACAAAGGGAAGACTTTGAAGGATCTGTGGCTCCAAGGTACTGCTGCTGTTCTCATCCCCAAAGGTGTTCCTTTCTAGCCTAAATTTGTCTCTCTTATTGATGGAGAATTTGGAGATAGTGGCCAGAAGCTGCAGCCATGATTCAGTTGGAAGGGGAAAAGTGCTGCTCTGATATTACCTGGAATTGCATTTAACTTAAACCAGCACGGTGCCTTGATCTTCTGTGACCTTTACCCATCAGGAGTTATTAGCTAATTGAATTCAGAAGGTAACTCCCTAACTGTTTTCAAACTAAATTAACTTGCTTCAAGGGACCAACTTATGTTTGTATTTCCACAGAGATAATGAGTTTAGGCTTCAACTGAAACCTTGCCAGATAATGAGGAAAAAATAAATCAATGACCTCACTCTTATCTGGTCTTAACAGGCAGGCTTGCCTTTGCTAAAAGTGACCCTGAAATGGTCTGGATTGATTCACATAAATACCAAGCCCTGCGTCCTGCTAAAGCAGAGCCGTCCTGGGGAACTCTTTGCTCTGTGAGGAGATCTAATCCGAACATCAGCAAAGGTGCAAGCTTTTGAAATGCAGCTTTTCTTAGAGTCAAAATTCAAATGAGCAGTAAGATAAAGAGTTAAGGAGGAAATTAGCTTCAATACTAATTAGAGGGAAAAAAACCCATTCTCACGCTTGTGCCTGGGACAGAACAATCTCCATAGGCATATGCTTCTCTGATTCTCCATAGACATACGCTTCTCTGATTATTTAATTACCTGGCATTGTTAAATAAGAAATGTTTTTCAGATGTTAAAGGGAGATCGTTGCTTGGTGAGAACTGGTGTAGCTGTGTTGGTGGAGACCTTTCCTTTGGTGCCTTGATTAATGGCAACGTGGCCCTCCAACAGTGTGTACCTCCTTACTCTCTCTATGGATCTCTCAAATGAAGGCTTAAATCTTCAGGTAATAAATGTGGTTAATAACAATTTAACAGAATATATGAGGCTATCTATTCAAGTATGCAGAGATAAGAGGCAGGGGTTTTTAACTACTGGTAAAGAATCCGTAAAACCTACTCTTAAAGCCCAAATGAGAAGATTGAAATTTTATAGTAGCAATAGCAATAGTACTCACAGCAACCATTTTGGTCTAATAAGAGATGTGACATTTTAGGGAGAGATGGCATCTTTTATTAAATCAGTTGATACAGGTTTTATACTAGCACTGCTTCTTTTAATGTTGAACTTTATAGGAAAAAGTGCCCCTAGGCAAAACTCATGCCTTCCTGCTAAAAGACAGGTAAATACTGAGAGAGACTTTTTCAGTGCTTTCAGGTGATTGACTAATAAAATTGGAACTGCTTTAAGAAGGAGGCATCTGTATCCAAGTGTAGCCAGTCTGAAGACACTACAAAATTGGGAGCAGTGGTTGATAACACCGGATGGTTGCGCTGCCGTTTGGAGGGACCTTAAGAGGTTGGAGAAATGAGCTGACAGGAGCCTCATGAAATTCAGGGCCAAGTCCTGCCCCTGGGACTCAGGGGCACCAGTACATGCTGGCTGGAAAGAAGGTTTGTAGTAAAAGCCCTGGGGGTCCTGGTGGACACCAGATTGAACATGAGGCAGCAATGTGCCCTTGCAGCAAAGAAGGCCAATGGTGTCCTGGGCTGCATTAGGCAAAGTAATGCCAGCAAGTTGAGGGAGGTGATCCTTCCCCTCTACTCAGCACTGGTGAGACATGCCTGGAGTGCTGGGTTCAGCTCTGGGCTCCCCAGTACAAGAGAGACATGGACATACTGGAGAGAGTCCAGTGAAGGGCTGTGAGGATGATTAAGGGGTTGGAGCATCTGACGTATGAGGAGAAGCTTAGAGAGCTGGGTATGCTCAACCTAGAGAAGAGAAGGCTCAGGGTGAACCTCATCAGTGTGTCTAAAACCTGATGGGAGGCATAAAAAGCATGGAACCAGACTCTTCTTATTGGTGCCCAGTGATAGGATGAGACACAAACTGAAGTACAGGAAATTCCATTTAAACATAATAATTTTTTTTTTTTTTTTTTTTTTCCCCTACTGTGAGGGTGATCCTGCAATGGCACGGGTTTCCCAAAGAGGTTGTGGAGTCTCCATCCTTGGAGATATTCAAAACCTGACTGGACACAGCCCTGAGCAACTGTCTCTTACTGACCCTACTTTGAGCACAGGGCTGGAGTGGATGATGTGCCTTCCAAATTCAACCAATCTATGATTTTGTGAACCCAGAATACATTTTTGCTCAGTGGTTAGGATCTTCTCATGGGAACAGGAGCAGAGAACAGAGCCCATGTGTCCTGTAGGGATAGTTGAAGAAGACTCCAAAAAGGGTTTCTCTGTATTGAATCAAACTGGGCTCCTTGAGATCCTTAGCTTTTTGCCCTTTTCCTGAAAAACCAAAGTCCCACGCAGCTTTCACACAACTTTCCTCCTGGGGACTGGCCATGATTCCAGATTTATCAACCTGCCACCCATGCAAACTGTGAAATATTGGCCTTTGGCTGTAAGTGACTTGGACTCAGAGCAATCTTCATTTGTGACAGAGTTTTGCAAATACTAATGCCAGCTTTCCATATCTTTTAAGATCATAGAATCATTTAGGTTGGAAAAGACCTTTAAGATCATCAAATCCAACCGTAAACCTAACACTGCCAAGTCCACCACTAAACCATGTCCCTAAGCGCCACGTCTACATGTCTTTTAAATACCTCCAGGGATGGTGACTCAACCACTTCCCTGGGCAGCCTGTTCCAATGCCTGACAACACTTTTGCTGAAGAAATTTTTCCTAATATCCAATCTAAACCTCCCTTGGTGCAACCTGAGGCCGTTTCCTCTCATCCCATCACTTGTTACTTGGGAGAAGAGACCAACACCCACCTGGCTACAACCTCCTTTCAGGTAGTTGTAGAGAGGGATAAGGTGTCCCCTCAGCCTCCTGTTCTCCAGGCTAAACAACCCCAGTTCCCTCAGCCGCTCCTCATAAGACTTCTGCTCTAGATGTCACAAGGGGGGCAGCAAAACCTTTCCATCCTCTCTTAATCAGAGCTCGTTAGGAAAATTCCATCTTGGCCAACATGAAATCCAGTGTCTGTCTCTTGGTTGTGCATCACCCGACTGTCACTGTCCACTTGGTGCGGGGGGGGAAGAAGCTTGGGCTAATCTGTCCTGTCCTGGACCTAAAGCAGGATGGTGGCTTCCCACTGGAGTGCTTGTGTGAGCATCCTTTGCTCTGGGCGTACTCAGCTTCTGTTGTGTCCCTAACCTGTGTGGGCTGATTTATCCTCAAGTGGCCCTGGTAGCGTCGCCTGCAAATGGCAGAAGCAGTGAGGCATGTGAACAAACAAACGCCGAGGTTTGTCAATCCTGGTGGGACCCCAGGTTTGAGGCAGTCCCCATCTGCTCAGCACTGTGTGGGCATGCTCAAGGACTCAACTTTAAGCACCAGAGGAGCTTTAAGGCTGAAAAAGCAGGTGCCTATAGGCATGTAGCACTAGACAGTGAGTGTATAAGTCAGACCTGTTAGATTTGAGGCTCTCAGTATTGGACTGAAGTGCCTACAGGGGTCAGTAGATAGTAATTTCCATCGAATCCCATCAGAGGTATATATTTTTTTTCTCTAAGGGAAAAAAATAATCATTCCTTGCCAGTCAGAGACCATACAGAATGCAACATGCTAGCGTATAAAAAAATAAAAATCAAAACCATATTCACGGTGAAGAAGTTGGTAAGAAATTGGCTGCTATTTGATTAAATGCTTCCTTTCCTTTCCTGTAAGCTGTTGCCCTGCCCATATAATATAGTCCACTCAACAACCAGGGCTCCATCAATTTTATCAATGGTCATCGATTTTCAGCAATTAAAGATGGCAATTCCCCAGTCTCAGGACAGTTAAAAATACATGAGTAATTTTGTGTGTTATTTGAGGCATTTCCTTCTCATATGAAGCTTATGTGAGCTCACAGATGTGCACACTTAGACCCCAAGCACAAACACATCTGGTACCTTCTCATTTCAGGTCCTGAAACTAAAAAAGATTGAATTATCCCAAATGCTAAAACCAAATGTCAAAACATATAAAAAAAGAAGGTTTGGATTCCTGTGGCTCTGGGCTTTGTGTCTGGGTGCTCTGCAGCCCACTAAGGTGTGAGTGCACAGCGAAGCCTTTCCCACACTTGAGATATTCGTAACTGCTTGCTTTCTCTCTCTCGTGTGCAATCTGGTTTCTAAAGAGGTGGGAGTTTGTTCAACAGCCTTTCCCTCACAGGCAGCATTAATGAGGTCTTTCTCTTCCACCCACACCCTATTTTCTGGAAATGTGTGGGAACTTAATATCTTTAAGACTTCTTCTTGCTTGTCTTATTAGATCAAAATTGGCCAACGGGCTCACAAAAGGTTAGGGAAGAGACATACAAAGAAAAGACAAACAGGCACCAAGATCCTTGTTTCCTTAAGAAATGTTAGCAATTTAGCTTCCTCTTTTAAAATGAGAACCAAAGCTGACTGAAGGAACGTCTGGAAAGAAACAGTGCTTTTCTGCACACATGGTTCTTCAGACCTGCAGATCTTCAGGTCAGGTCAGTGGCTGAAGGAGTCTGGCTGTTGGTGTCAAGGTCTCCTCTCCCATGCTTGATCAGTCTGGACAAGTCTGGACATCACCTTGTCCCTGCTGACCTGCTGAGCCGAGGCAGGGCTTCAGGGGTTTTCTCTCACATTTGCAATCCTTGCTGACTCTCCCTTGCTCTGCATTTCCTGGTGGTCTTGGCTTTAAAGTCTGCCAGGGTATCCGCTCTGACCTGAAGGAGGACATCATTAACATGTGCCAAAGTGGAAAATTGTTCTACTAATTTAGTCCTTTAACAAATTATTCAGAGTTATGCTTTCCTCAGCAGCTTGCTTGCAATGATCCTTCTTTCTCCCCCTTCCCACTACCAAATGTCACAAGCCTGAATAGGTGAAACCACTTGTGAAAAGAGCTGGTACCCAAATAGTTAGGTGAAAACGACTTCCATAACTGCTGCTGGTATCAAACTTCTTCCCTTGGAGGCTTTAAACTGGGCCACCCTTTATTCTTCTTCTCCCACCTGCTGAGTTTCCAAGTGCAGGTATTCTGTGCCGGCAATAACTCACTGCTTAGAGTCATACGCCGGACCTATAATGACTTACACTTGTCTAGATGGGTTCTGGATACTCTTTTAGCCACAGCAGTGTCTTATCTCTAGTGCCAGATGAGTCTTTTCCAGGTACCTTCAACACTGTTCCCTAAAACACTTGCCAGCAAACCTCGGCTCCCTCTTGTCCTTGCCCCAGCGCCCTGCCCAGCTGCTGGGGCTGGCAGGAGGAAGAAGTCCAGTATTGCTCCCAGCAAACCACCGACCAAAGTGGCAGCCCAGTCTTTTGTCCCAACAGGGGTTCTTCTTTTATATAACCATCTGCTTAAAATAACAGTGGCTTGAAATTTTATCAGAGGGTATAGAGGCTGCACGCTTTGGAAACAGCGATGCTCGTGCAGGTTGTTACTGCGGTGTGGGAAGTCTCAGAGCTTGAGCTCCGTGGTTTCATTTTGCTCAAGAATAACTGAAGTGAAATGAAATATCAGTGCTTAAAATATTTTCTCTAGACTTTTTCCTTTTTGCAGGGGAAATCAAAAAGTATATTTTGAATTCTAAACCAGAAAGGAAGTTTCTTTTCAGAATTACCTGAAGATGTGATTTTGGACCAGTGGGTCTCAAAGTCAAGATTTCTTGTCTGGTAATTCCTGCCAGCTCCTTGTGCTATGTAAAGCAGGGATTGTTAGTTTGAAGGCAGCAGGTGATTACAGATGCTGTAATATTTAACTTTCAGTGATACTATTGAAAGAAAAGCAGAAATAGTCTTACAGCTTGTTAGACTTTAGACAGTTTAGTGTACCATCAAAATGACATCACAGCAGCTACCTATAACTTACTGAGGATGGAAAACAATTTAATGTGGAGTCGGTACTCATAATTATGTTCAAATTCTGTTTTAATAATGGGGTCCATATTTGGAATACTGTAAACGTGAAAATGAATTTGGCTGAAAGAGTGCCAGTGTGAAGCAGCATATAATTTTGTTTTTGTTTGTGCTGTACTCCACATAATTACTGTAATTATGCATATTAGGCTGTTCTGTGTAATGGTGCCAGAAGGTAGATAATTTTGTCAATAACTAGCTGTTACAGCTTATATACATTTTGCACCATCCACAGAAGTGCTTTGAAGATCATTTAATAGTGCTGATTTGCCCATAATAGGTCAGAAATTATTGCTGCTGTTTCCAGAATATCTATCTGGAGGAGATGTCTTCCAGAAAAAAATCAGGTGCTTCTAAAAAAATCAGGACTTTGTGTCTGAGAAAACAGAGGGGAAAAAAAAAAAAGGGCATACATTTTCAAAGAAGGTAAAATCTTTAATTAGGTGATAGGGCTACTATCAGTGTAATATGACAATGAGCTACAGCAGCTTTGAAATCCTTAGAGGTGTGTTTCAGTTCAGATTATACTTTGCACAAGAAATTGCAAATATGCTCAATGCCATTCACTTTTTTGACAGAACAAGTTTAGATCAAGATATTTTAATGAACTGACATGAGACCTCGATTTTAAAATGAGCCTAAGCAGAATCACATTGGTAATACAGAAAACAAACAGGGGAGGGAACGCAGGTGGGAAAACCAGAGTTAGGCAGGGTGCCTAACATGACGTGTTAGGACATGCGTGAGACGCTACCTGGGTAAACTCAGAGCTTCAAATGAAGGGTGGTATTTAGGAGATGGTTCCTTCAAATGTTCAGGAGAAATACTTAAAAGTTGGCATTTGAGATAATAGTTAGTAGTGGTGTTATGTTAACTGGAGCCCTCAGCCATTTTTCCGAGAGCATTCTGTGCACAGGCAGCAGCGGGGGTGACGGCCGCGGCGCCGAGGCCAGCTCTCCTGCAGCTCGGGCTCCACGTGGGCACCCAATTGCAATGGCTGAGCCTTTCTCAGCACCGAAAAACCTGACACAGTGGGTCCTGGGGAGCCAGCCCTGTCCCTCTATTTGAGGCAGAGGTTTCTGGGTGGTGGTCTGCAGACACCGTCACCTGGGAGAGCCTGGCGCGTGGATCTGTACCTGGTCCCATGCTCTCTGTGAGCAGCGGCCTGTTGGCAATAGCCATTTTCTCAGCTGCGTTGCTATCCCTCGGCATGATGGGAATTGCACGAGGCTTTTTTTTTTCTGCCGAAACACAGGTGGATGAGTAGTGACTCATTTGCCAGAAAAGTTTGGAAACTAGTCACTGAAAGCAAAAGCGGAGGTGTCTGGAGAGATGAGCAGGGCACAGGGTATAAAGCTGTCGTGATTCGCTTCTGTATGTTATGTTCCGCATACTCATCAAATTAGGACTCAGTTCTGTGGGAAGGGACGCCTGAGTGACACTGCTGGTTAGGTGCATTAAAAATGTCCTCAGCCCTGGCAAAGCAGGAATGCAGCTGCTAGATAAGAGCAGTTTCTTTGGGAGGATCTGCTCCTGCTTTATGTCTCCTCGGGTTGAATGGATTCACTCTGAAGTACAAGCCGCATGAAAAATTTCAATGTCATTTTTAGCTCTGCTTCTACAGGCATACTTTGGCAGGGCTGATTTAAGATACACGGTCTGTGTGGGAAACACTGTTATTTATCATGTATTGATCTGGCAATAATAACCCGTGCTTTCCTGAGATTTAATGCTTGTGACTCCCTTCTCCTTTGGTAAAACTGATCTGCCACTTGCAATTCATTCAAAATGCAACAGCACACCTTATCGTGGAGTTGAGCTAGCACGTTCATCCTGCTCTGTTTTCTTTTTTTTGCCCAAATCAGAGTAGTTATAAATATATATAGCTCTGAAAGGGACCAGAATTGGTTGTATCCTCTCCTTCATCTCTGTTTGATGGGACTCTGCACTCACATGTCGTGTGGGATTCTGGGTTTTGCCGCCATGCTAGAAGTCTGAAAGTAATTATGATTTTGCTATGGTGGTTCTGGCAAAAGGTCATTTATTCCCCTCTGAAATTTGGCTAAATTAATTTCCACTCTTAAAAGCGGCCACAGATAAACATATTTTTTCCCGAGTGATTTGAAATTATGATTGTTGCTTTATTGACTGATGTGTTTTTCAGTCAACCCACTCTTATTGTGTTGACTTTGTAGAATATTTAAGTTTATAAAATGTTGTTTTGTCTTTGTTGGTCACCTTAAATGTATTTGTGCTCTTCAGATAAAATTGTTATTGCTTTGGTTAGTATCTAAAAAAAAAGGTTACAGGAGTTGCATAGCATTGCTTATCAGCACATAGTCCCAGGGAAGAATGCCATCATAATTTAAAACTCAAGTCAAACTCTCTCCTTAATAAGCAGGGTCAGAAAATCCAGTCAAATGACAGAACATTGGTAAGAAAAGATAAAATTAATCTGAAAATTCAGAATTAAATTAGATTTTTAGATTTAACTGTAGACTAGTCAGCTAAGGAAAGTAGCTGGACTGTCACTGTGAGAATGCTAAAGAACAAAATTTGAGCTCAACAAGTTAGTCACTTGTCAATTAATTTCTGATCTAATTAGAATTTGTAATAAGAAGTTGATCTGCTCTTTGAAACTTTGCTTTTAAATCACATCATTGACATCTAACAGAATGATAGTTCAAGTTTCAAAGCTAGTCTCCAACAAGCACTGAAGGCATTCCCTGCGTAGGTCTGTCCCTTCCCAATGGATTACCTACGGTTAGCTTCACAGGAATTTAAGCATGTGTTTACTATGAGCTAGGGTCCAGTCCAGTTTCTTCTTTGCAGTTTGTGAATGTGGGATTTAGATTTAGCACTCCATGGGTAGAAGTCTCTCCGGCAATCCCTCTCCAGGATGAGTGAGACCTACGGTTGGGTACTAGGATGGAAGGTGTAGTTCTCCATGGCCTTCTGGAGTCACTGGTGCGGCTGGGGCCAGTTTTGTTCAGATGTGCCCGAGGTCTGAACAAATTCTTCAGCCACTGCCCACCTTATTTCCCCAGGAAGTTTACTGGCTGAAGATTCTCTGCACTGCTTTTTTTCTGATGGCAGTTTGTAAACTTTGCCAGCTGCTGCTCTGCTATTAATGCTCTTGTTCTGAGCACATCTTGGCCCCAGTTTTTAATCTATACTTTCATTCCTGAGATAATTTTTATCCTTTGTATAGAAGTGTATAGAAAAGAGGAAGTGACATGGATGGAAGCATAGCCTCACTCTGTGCTGCACTTCCCCTGTGATATAAGTAGTTCTCAGAGTGCTTCATATAAGGTCAAGCAATGCAAGTGTACTTGAAGAGCTCAGACATACAGTTTCACTCTGTTTTTCAGGAGATCTCAAATGAAAGTCTGTCTTGTTTTGATGCATGAGACTTTAGTGGTACTGCTTGCCTAAACTAAGTTCTGCAGCATCTGAAAATCAATCAAATAGTCAAACTTCTGTAGTGGAAAGTCTAAATGTCATTCATTTACTTGCAGGGACATGACAGTCTTTATTGACTTCTTAAAAATAGTGAGTTATTTGTACTCCTTGGAATATCAAAAAAAGAAGTAAGAAAGGTGTCTAGGGAAGCTGATGTCACCTCATTCTTCTTCTGAATTCCAGATATCAAATTACAGCCAGTAGTCCTACCTAATGTAAGCAAAGACATACTGTGTCAGACCAGGGACCACCTGAACAGGTATCCTGCCTTTTGTCCAGGGGGAGATACTTGAGCGAGAGAGGAAGATCGGAGAATGCAGACAGTGATACTTCCCTGAATACTCTCCCAAATGCCAGGGATTTGTGGCTTAAGGGCTTCCTCATTGCAAGCCTGCTGAAGTCTGTGGGCAGGTTTGGCACCCTCAAGCCAAAAGTCTCTCTGGATGTGCTGCAGAAAGAGCCCTAAGCTGAGAGGAGCACTTGAGCCTCTCGTGTGTCGCAGGCCATCCCGGAGACCTCTCCCGCCCACGGGAGGGAAGGTTGCCTCCAGCTATGTGAGAAATGCTGCTCTTATCCCGGTTGAAGGAGCAATTGGAGCCGCAAGGCAGAGAAGGACAAGTGTTAAATGTTATAAGCCACACTGCATAAGAGCAATTGGTCTGGTCACCATCCCCGCAGTGAAGTGCATGGTCTTCACTGGCATTGACCTGACCCAACTCAACAGTGTCACCACAGGTGGAAATCCTTACAGTGTCTATTCCAGCATGCAGTGGGCCTTCTCTCCTCGTGTCGTGCACAGTTGTTTGTTACTGAAACTATAACAATTGTTGTAGAATAACCTGTACAAATAAATCTGTGCCAATTTTTAAACCTGAAGAGTTCCTTCACGTTAATAATGCTAAATGATTATAGCAAAGCTGTCCGTTCTATAAGAAGTACAGGACAGACTGGCACAAGTTTTTAAAATGAGTTGTGACTCTCAAACTAAATTAGGATTTTTTGGGTATGAGCCCAATAGAGCTCAATAAGTAGAAACTTGGTTATTGGCAATGGTTAAATTGATTTACTTCAAGTAAATAATAATATATGAAATAAGTCATATGCTAAGTAAATCGTGGACACATAAGTTTCTTGGTTAAATTTGCCAGCATGTTCCCAAAGAAGGACATTTTAGTTTTTGATAGAAAAGCAGTTTGGTCTGGTTTTGAATGAGTCAGTTAATTTTTTGCTTACTGCAGCTTTGCTTGGAGAAGTTGATAATCAGTTGAAAATTGGACAAAATACCATGAATTCGTTTGTTGTCAGTCTTATGGATTATAGCCCTGACTTAATGAAGAAAATCAATGATGTCCCCACATTATCAATATGTGAGAAACATTGGCCTTAAACCCCAATGTTGTCCTAAATAAGACTTACAGGGAGAAGTTTACACAATTTTTCAGGAAAAGCACTAGGTCTCTTCCATGTGTTCTTCTTGCTAATGTGATTTCTTTTACTTGTATGTTGTGTGTGTATATATATATATATGTATCTCAGTAATGTATTATGACTTGCTGAATTATTTTCTTCACCTTACTTCCTTTGCCTTCAGCTATTACATCAGCATGTCCTGGGTGACATCTGAGTGCTTTCAAATGTAAAATCAGTGACGGAACTCAGCTACTTGTTTGTGGTCATAGTGGTAGAACCTAAAAGCTAAGAAGTTACTACTTTTCCCCTTTGCCTCTGATTAGTTGTTTTCATTTTGCAATTTTTATTAAAACTCAAGTTAATTTTTGACTGACAGAGATCTCCAGATAGACATAGTAGAACCCTGCCATGCATACATGACTACATCAAGCACCTTTTGAAACAGTTCAGTTACCACACAGTTATACCTCATTAAAATATTTCATATTTTCATAAAATACTCTCAGATGCTTTAGTGCTGTGAGTCTTCACATGATTCACATAAGGCTTTACTTATGTTTTCATGTAAAGAGCTGGTGCAGCTATAGGTAGAGATCTGCCATGGAAACCTACCAAGGGCTATATTGTCAATAAATCTCCACATGAAGAGCGAGTTGTCCATATCAATTGTCCACTCCACTTGTCCAGTTCCACTGCAATGACACCATACCTTGGGAGATTTATTAAATCATTTAGCACCAGAATAGGCAGCAGTATTCTGGCTGTGAGTCATTAATAATCTATTTATATTATTGTATTTATATATAAACGCACACACATATACAAACGTATATAAAAATCGAAATTGTCATATGCAATTATGCACAAAAGATAATTGTCTATGTCTATGCACACAATTATAAACAGGGTTTCCTCACTTCTATTTAATGAGTGTCTGAGTTACAGACTGGATGTTCTTTCAGAAAGGGCACTCAGGGAATGGTCCGATGTCCCAACGCGAAGGCATGTCCAATGTCCCAACGCACTCTACTCACACTGAGACACATAGGGATAGGGCATTTTGAGTGAATAGGCCTTTGGAGGTACACATCTTGTTCCATAATTTGTTAAGCTTTTGTAATTTTTAAGAGAAATCACTGCTGTCCCATCCTAGCTTCTGCCAGATAAAAATGGAAATTATATTTAGGAATAATATACAAAAGTACATACAGTACAGGAATTTTTACTTTCTTGACCTCTTTTTTTTTCTTTAGATAGTTACAGCCAAGGTTGAAAATGGCAACATGTACTAATGTAAATGATTTACCAGTTCCCTAACCCATTGTGTTGAGAAGAAAACAACAAATCCAACAAGGAGAAAAAAACAAGAAGGGAATAGATGCGAATGTTTATAGGCTCACAAATGAATACAGATACAAATAATTCACGTTGCATTCTGTCTTGCAAGGCTTCCTATTAGAAAAGTTCAGGCAATATGGAAATAGAAATGCTTTTGAACATTGTAAATGAGCTCCCTCTTTTGAGGCCCTGTTGAAAGGAAGTTAAGTCTAATGTAAGAGTATCATATTATCATTAAAATAACTTCATAAAATAACATCACTTACATAGCAAAGGGCAAAAGTTGTGGGGAGGGGCCTGCAGATTTACCAAGGTCCATTCAATCATGTACAGTGGAGATAACGGCAACTTGAGTTCCTGTTTTTAAAGCAGCAGAGATGGTCAGATAAAGGAACAGAGAAAGAAAGAAAAAGTCTAGACATTTTTACAGATGATAACAGCACATACTTGATTTTTGATTCTTATTTAATTTTTAAATTTCTAGAATAAATGTGTGGGATGGCCTGCCACTAACAGGGTAAGGCCAATGAGCCCACGTGCCAATGCCATTCACACTGGTGGTGATCCTGATCTTTCTGACCACTTCTTGAGGCACATCATCCTTTATGGGTTTTGGTTTTCTTTACTACGCACCTGGAGTTCGCTGCAGCTTGCTGGAGTGCTTTGTGGCTTGTGGTGACTGGAAGGGAGCAATGGTCCTCCATACTTGTGATTGCTGGGGGCTGGACTTGAAGTGACCCATAGCTAGATTATGTGTCTTCTTGAAGCTACCATCTCCATTTTCTTGTCCTGTGTCATCTAAATTCCACAGTGGCTTTTCTGTCTCCTAGCTAGAAAAGGATCTTAAAGTTTGGGAACATCACCAGGATCAGTTTTAAAGATGAGACCCAGACCCAGGAGGGAGCAAGACATTGGTAGGCAAAAGCTTGCCTCAACTGTTGTGTGTGTCAGCTGGTTGGATACTCTTCTGGTCCTGTCCTGCTGTGGCTCTAGATGGAAGAAGAGTGGCTGTCCCTGAAAACCTGTTCTTTCAGTCCCTCACTGCAGCCTCTAGAGAGACTCAAATGCCATGGAGAGTGCTGGTACATATCTTCCTTGTGTGTGACCTATTGTCAGGTGAAGAGAAGTCTGAAGTCATGGCCAGATCAGACGCATGAGTTATAAGCGTCCCACATGGAGTCAAACCTCCCACTGCAAGGCGCACAGGAGATGCACGGAGAGCAAAGCAAAATTTTAGCTCTCAGACTGTCTTCTTCAGGCTTGAAAAGTAGGGCAACATTTGTAACTTTGGTAACTTTTTTTTTGTGAAGAAGATGGGATGAAAGGCACTGAAATTATGGATGAGCTGGGGCTAGAGAGAGTCCTTGCTGTAGCGCGAGGTGATGCCAGTGCAATCATTGCTGGTGCCAGCGCAGGCTCTGAGCTGACAAATGCTGACTTCTAAGAGGAACTCTGAAGACTGCAGAGAGAATTGAAGTTATACACAACCATAAATATTTAATTCCTATTATTGCATGCTGAGAATTGCAGCACCATCTGCAAAACACTATAAAACATAGCAGTGTAAAACATATCAGCAATGCAAATACACTGTAAATATTGTAGGGAAAACAGAAGCATAAAATTAACTCTTAAGCTTATTTATAACTATAGACCTCAGGATTCTCTTGTGCATTGTGGTGATATTTCGTAATTATACCAGCAGTTCAAAATGACCAATTTTCTCCTGGCATAAAATATGTTGCTATTTAATTAAAGGAGAAAGCTAATTTAAGTGGACTTGAGAAAGACTAAATCAATTATGAAGAGTGCTATTATTAGATTTGAAAGTCTAGCAAAATTAGTCAAGTTGTATAGCACCACATTTTCTCCCTTTTAATGTGAGAAGAAAGATTAGTCCACCATTATTTCCTATGGTTCAAGGAGGGTAATTCACAAAATTTGAGGAGGTAACATTTTCAATCATTAAGATGTAATAAAATAATCACTCAGACTTCAATGGCATTTTGGCAGAAATAAGTACTTCTTTTCATTGAAAACAGAGGTAGTCTAGCCAAAACCTATGCCTTTGGCTTTGAAGTGCTGTGCCAAATCCTTAGGAAAGCTGTCATTTATTTTCCTCATGCCCCCGTTCTGCCCTGTAAGCCAGGTATCTCAGAAACAATGATTTTCACGAGTGAGGGGGAATGATGTCACCAGGCATGACAGGACATGCAGATGGACCACAGAGCTTGGCCTACAGCAGGGGCCACATGAGTCACTCATATGGCAGTTACTAGTTCTGCTTTGCCAGTGTTTTTGATGAAAATATATTCTTTTTTATTTGAGATTTTGTCTTTCTGTAGCAAAAGTCAGAAACAGTAACCTGCTTTTCAACTCCTTCTGTTTTCAAACAAATTTCTTATCAACTAGTTTTAAAGAGTTCTCCTCGATTGCCCTTATCCTGACCTACACAAGCTATGTATCTGGATTGGTGGTTACTTTTCAAATACATCAGTATGTTAAACCTATTGATCAAGTAACTGGTGAAAGTGCTAGAGGTGTGTTTATTATTCATGCATGTTATGAAGTGCCAGTGTTTCCACATTGCCAGAGAAGAACATTGTCTTCTCAATACACATGCCTTCCGCTCTTCCCTGTCCACTCAGTAGCTTGCTTATAGAAAGCTAATGAATGCTCAACTGAAATAAGGACAGTATCAACTTTTCTAGATGAAGAAAACTCCCCAGGGGACAGTTTAAGAGGCTGGAGCTGCTAACAGAAGTTACAGAATCATAGAATCATAGAATGGTTTGGGTTGTTGGACCAGTGTGGCTTCAAAGAGGTCCTATGGCCGGGGAGCTGAAGTCTGGTAGGATCAGAGTGGCAGGACTGAATCGTTGCTGATCTGTGGTTTGAGAACTGATATTTCTGCCTGTTCATAAGAGGGATGGAGAAGTGACCATAAATCCTGACAAAATGATGCAAGTGGAGCACTAGGATGTATCTTCTTGGGTCATGGCCATAGGCTACTCTAGAAGTAGCGTAGTGTAATAGCTTTACTGCCCAGGCCTCTTATGTTATCATCAGGCAAATGCAAAACCCTGAGTTGAAGTGGTTCAAAAGGTTTTCAGCGGAGAAGCTGTGACTGCTTAGCTTGCTCTCGGACTGGAAGTTGTTTGTTGAAGCTGCTCAGGGTGTGGGGGTGGTGATTTCTACCTCAATATCAGTGCTGTCTCAAGCTGTCTGAGTTGGAATAATCCAACCTGCTGCACTTTGTACTAAACTGGACTGAGGGTATGTGCAAAAGCATTCACTACATCTCAGATGATAGCCTCTAGCTGAGCAGTAGTAATTTCATTGCTTACAATCGTGTAATATAGCAGGAGTTTTTATAAGCTTCTAACAGCAAAAAGTTACATTTGGCATTGTTATTTATACCAGGTATATGAATAAAACAAATGAGGTTAGCTAAAATGATTTTCAACAGAAATACAGCTATGCTGTCAAGTCTAAAAATGTCATATGATCTCATTTCTCCGCTCCTTGTTTCCTCCCTCTCTCCTCTCATTGCTCTCTCCTTCCCCATATATACATAGGAGATGATTATACTGGCAAATAGTCCAAGAGTGGACCTTGCCTTAGATGAGGTGACAATAAAACCCCACTACAGAGAGAGAGAGAAAACTCCGGTAGGAATTCCCACTGGGCAATTTAACTCAAATGTCTGTGTGTTTTCGCTTTTTCCAGTAAATCTGTGTCAGTCTGACTGAGCACTTTAACACTAATTCTGAATGTTCCTGCTCCTGATGGACTGTCTCACCTCACAACAACATTCTCTGGCTTCGATGTTCAGGAGTTTCTTTCTCCTATAGTAACAAAAAAAATTTCTCCTAGAAGTTTTACAAATGCTGTCTAATGATTGGCCATATGAATTCATAAGTTAATTTAAAAAAAAAAAAAAAAAAAGTGCTTGGAAGCTGGTAGATCTTCAATGAACATTTAATACTCCACGCTTAAGAGGGTGTACGTTGTTGGTATTTTATCAGCAAAAAACTTTTCAGTATTCAGACAAACTGCTTTGCAGCACTCAAGCAAAAAGCCAGCCACGCTAAAGTGAAGTCTTACAATGCTTTAGAAATTAGTTTTAGAAATAATAGTAGTAATAATGTATCTTCTTGCAGGAAACAAAAACCTTGCTCATAACTTTATGTATCTTGCTGAGAAGTTGTCTTTTCAAGGCGTGCATGAAATCAGCTAATGGTGTGCTGTCAAGGCTCTGATTTCACTTCAGCAACAGTTTGTATTAATTTTTTAAAAATTTACTATGAACTGGCTTAATCTAAACTGTGAGAAAATGCTCTTAATTTCAATAACACTGTCTACAGATGATTGTGCAATAGCGCAATATTGGCTATGAAGTTGATTTAATTTAATCGGCACAGCCAGTCCTTTGGGGCTCTCATTTTAGAAGACGGCGCTACGCGTTTCTTTTGCACAGCACCCTTGACTTCCATTCCCCAGGACTCATTTGCTACATTTATTTGGCAGGAGGAGCAAGTTTCTCAGTTCGACTCCTGCTCTCCAGCCGCTAATCCTTCTGGATTTGTCTGCAATTTTGACTGCAAAACACCGCCACGGTACCCAAACCAGACGACCTGCTTCGACACGGGAGGCAGCTTTGCCCTGGCAGCGCGCGGCTTCAGGCAGGGTTGCTCGCCCAGCTGCGCAGCAGCTCTAGCGTGACAGAGGACAGCACGCCGACGCTGCGGACCCTGCTCGTACCTGGCATAAACTGCTGCGGTGCTTTGTTCTGTGGGCGCATTCCAAAAAATGTCCCATTACAAGTAGGTGGATGAATGCAGAATTAAACCTTAGCTAGTATTTAGACTCCTTTATTTACTATAAAAAAGCCTGTAGTGTGCAGCATACCTCTAACGTCCTGAGACTCCTGTTAAATATTAATTTACCAGCAGGTTCTGAATCTACACTCCAGGTAAAAACTTGTACGTTTGACATTACGGTTTAAACTGGTGCTTGCTGCAAGTCACTCAGAGATGGATTTTTCTCTTTTTTCAGTTTCCCACAGGAAAAACTGTGAAGTTCTGGCCAGTGTTAAAGATGGGGGTTATTTTTATATGATTCTAAAAGTCCCCCCCAGGCTCTCTAAGGTTGCCTGTTGGGAGAGTCCTTGTTGTTGGCGATGACAAAATGATACTGCGTTGTTAGTCTTAAAAATTAGGGGAATATATCTACTGTTTACTCAGAGCTGGCCCTGCCAGATTAAGAGCTATGGAAAGCCCTTTCAAACTGATGCAAAATCATTAGTAACAACATCTATAAGGATGAAAATGAACTATTGTGATATTTTTGTGGCTGGTCCGTTTGTTAATGCCAAGAGCTGTTCAGGCTGCGGCTGGTTCATGGACTACCTGCCAGGATGCTGCCCCGTGCTGGTGCCAGTCGGCTGCACTGGTGTTAGCCCGGTCGCTGGTTTGTGCGTTCAGCTTAGGACGCAGTGTACACTCTTGCTTTTCCTTCGCCCTGCAGTAGATGGGGAGGCAGCTTTTTCTGCTTGTGTTCTCCTGGATCCTTCCTCTCCCTGGGAATGCAGGTCTGGGCATCAGGTCCTTGTGAGCTGGGATGTACCTGAGGTGCGTCGCTGGAGCTGAGGAGGAGGGTCGTGTTCCTGGTTTGCAGAAGAGATGTCACTGCTCAGATCTTCTAGTCTTCACCAGAAGAGTCTTACCTTGTAGGTAAGACTTCACCAGAACGTCTTGCCTTTTTAGCCTTTTGCTTCCTTGGACTCTCTTTCGGCTGGTAGCAGCTCTCCTGTTTTTCCGTACACACTCAGGGTTGTCATCCTTTAGCTCCTGTGCTGACGTCCTGCCAGCCCGTTATTACTTGCAAAACTTAGCGGCGAAAGTCCACGGTGAAATATCAAAGTAGCTAATGTTAAGTTTCCTCCCTGCAAAGCATTTCCTCCTCTTTTGTTTTGAAATATAATGGCTATGCAGCTCCTAAGTGTTTCCAGGACTAACTGAATGGTTTCAGGATTGCTCTTGTTCCAGGAGAGGATCCAGTACCCAAATCCTTATTTGAGGGTTGAGATCTAAATTAGGAACACTAACATTTCTCAGTTCACTGATATTAATGAGATGTTTTCAGAGTGCCCTGGCAGCGCCCTGTCTTTTCCCAGCAACAGGACTTCTGGATGTTTATTCAAGACACTCCCTTATTCTGGCTTATTTTACTGCTGCCTTTTATTGCTGTTGTTTCTCCAATTTTTTTCTGTTTCTTTTCCCTGCCTGTTTCTTTTCTGTTTTCCATCCGCTTCTTTTTAAATTTCTCCTTCTCAGAGGGTTTCACTGACCACTCACACTCCCGCAACATTCAACCCCCAGGTTGCTGGTGCTGATGCTACAGTGTTATAAGTAAACTTGGTTTTGCTAAAACCAAATGAGCAAAATTAAATGCACGTTAACTCACTATTTCAGGCTGCCTGTGGACTGCAGCTAACAGCTCCAAATCCATTAGTGCTCAGCCAGCAGTAAAACACTTTTCATCATATCCGTGAGAGTTAGAAACACATATTAAAAACCATGTGGTTAAGGCTCCTGATGATCTGAATGCCTCCTCCAAGCCTCGTAAATACATGAAGTTGTCACATATTTCACGCTCATAATTTGCAGTGAACATGAACTACCAGTGTTTGCTTATGTAAGTTGAAGCAGAAATGAGGACTTTCATTTCTTTTATTTCAAAGTGTTTGTCAGGAAAGACGATGGGAAGAATGGGAAGAACACTAAGTGAAGGATGATTTGTGCTTTTTCTTTTTTTTTTTTTAACCTGACTTTCCTTCCCAGCTAACCCAGGTGGCATTTATCGACTAATAGGCTGACTACTCACTTTTATCAGCTGCACTGTCATAGCTAAATACCTCCTCAGGTCAGGGTGGTGACAGTTGTTGTGTGATGTCTGCTGTGTTTCGGGGTGCCCTGGGGACCCAGCCGAACAATTTCAGTGCTGACAAGGAATCTGCCGTTGCTTGAGGTGGAACATCAAGAGCACGTATAGAAACCAGGAAGGAAACTGTAATATGAGCTCACCTGGGGGTTACACTTGACCTAACGTTTCATCCAGTTCTGCATAATGGAATTGAGAGAGAGGTGCTTGATAACACTAATTAGGAACTGGGTATTAAAACTGATATCGCTGAGCAGCAAATGCAGTTGAACAGAGAGGATTAGAGGAACAGGCACAGGTCAGAACTGAAATATTCATCTAATTATTTCCAATTCCAGTTATGCCCAATGCACGCTCTGAACTGAGTGTGTAGCAGCACCTAGTGTGTCCGTTACACACTGAGCTCCCCCAGCAGCAATAGTTTTCACTCACTTGAGAGAGAATTTTTTTAAGAGATCCTAAACTCTACAGTGAAGCTGCCCATGCTGTAAACTCAGGGACAGAAGAAGAACCCCAAAGTGTAAAATAATTTCCATGATATCTGTGGCAGATGGAACCCTGCAATTTCTAGCTTTAACATTAAAAATCACAAACTCAAAATGGAAACTTTTGTGGACAGGTGATAATCAGTACGCAGTGTCAGCCAGATAATAATTTTGTCAATAAAGATTCAACTGAAAAATACTGACAGAAAATATTGCATCTTCCTGGCAGCTGTACAAATGCAAAAATGGTAAGCAAGTCTTCAGTGTTTTGCATTTCTACTGGGGTTTTATGCAGTTCAACTTTGAAAACCCATAGGTACATTAACAAGTTTTGAGAACTTTATGTTTTGCAGTACAGGCTTTATGCAAGTATGTTTTGAATATACATACACCCGTACTTTGTGGAATACCCTCCAAAGGTGATGCAGAGGACCCAGTATAGAAAGAGTAAAATTTTTTTCTGTGTGACTAATTCAAAAAGTGATGAGCCAAACACTATATAAATGTTAATTTTAGAGATTTGCACATGATTAGGCAACATTTAAATGTCCTGCAGGAGTGGGGTTTTTTCATCATAATTTTAAAAATTAATTTGTGTCTTTTTCTATCAGGAAAGACAGATTCAGTGTTAACTAATGAAAACACAATTGCTATAGGCATGATTCATCCTTGAAAAAAGGGAATGGATGTTTCGATCCCTGGAGAACCAAATAGATGCTTGTGCTTCACATAGTATGTGAATCTGCCTTTCATGTAAATGTGCTGTATGCTTTGCTGGAGCACCGCCTTGTTCCCAGGAAATGAGGATGAACTGGAAGCTTCACTTTCTAGAGCTCCAAATTCTCTACAGCTTTTGTGACTGCAGAAGTGAAAGTGTTTGTTACAGATGTTTCTGGTTTTGTTATCTTTTTGCTTTGGCACCCCTGAGGCAGCTAGCACGCTGGATACAACATGGATACAACCTCCTTGCTGTTCAAGACAACGTTGGGGGGAAAGATCAGGTTTGCAAAGCCAGCGTCGGGCTGCGGTGTTAGTGACGTGTTTTGCCTCCGTGCTCGACATGGCTTTAGTGGCACTCAGTCGGTCGTGCCCTCCTGCAGGAAGGCGTTTTCCAGGCATCCTGGTCGGCAGGGATTGCTTAGCTTGACTCATATCGTTAAAGATCCTGGAAGATCAGATGATGGACAGCCCAAATGGAGCTGGATTTGGCCAAGAGGGTGGAATATGCCCGAGGGGATTTGCTTTGTTTTGTTTTACTTATTTAGCTACAAATGAAAGTACAACAAATGTTGTAGAAGCCCGTGGGCGCAACTTTTGTCTCGCCTGGGTTTGCCGGTCAAGACCTGATTAACCACGAAGAGTTACTGCAAGAGTAACCTCTTGCTCGTGAAAACATGATCTCTACTGACACGCTTCACTGTGCCAGTTTGTACATTAGAGAACTGAATGGGGGTGGAGAATATCTAGAGGCAGTGCCTGCCTAATGCTTTTTTTAATACAATCGTGCCCCTGGTCCCCACAGAGTGCTGTGACAGTGGGTGGCACAACCCATTTAGCCATTTTTCATGGTGAAATTCAGCTTAAAAAGAGAACAGGTTGAAATCCTGTGCCTCCCTGTGTCAGTGAAAACACTCTCATTAAGTTCAAATAGCCTAGTATTTATTCTCCCCCTCAGGCACCAAAATTTAAAAAGAAATTACCACTTTCTTTCAAATTGTATCTTGCAGAATCATTTCCGTATCCTGAAGCTGTGGTGTAAATGTGATGGATGTGATGGATGTGCCGAGTTGACCAACAAGAGCTCATTGAGTAGCCACAATAAAACTTGGACTAGTTGCTTGAGTATACTTGTTTTGTCTAAGTTTTTACTTAGGATGCTGCCTTACCATAATTCATGTGCTCCACTGTTCTTATTCTCCTATACCTCTATGGAGAACTTCGGTCCCTGACCCCTTAAAATGGGCGCTCAGTCGTGCGTGCAGTTGGGTGTGTCCTGTGAAGACTGTCACTTGTACAATGTGCAAAGAGAATAGGAGAAAACAACCTGCAAACCAGAAGCATGTCAAAGACAGAAACAGGAGTTAATATAAATTAAGCTTATTTGAGGAAAATGCCTGTTCTCAGAAATAAAGGTAACCAAGTTGAAGACGAACCTGTGCCACGTTCTTTCAATCCCTATTCAGAAGATGAACTAACAGCTCATTTTGAGGGCTTGATTCCTATCCTGATCCAGGTTCAACACATTTCTCTAAATGCTAGGAAAATAGCAAGTGGTGTGGGAACAGTGGGATGCTGATACCTGAGGCTGGACCCAGAAATAGATATGAGTGGTTGTGAACATATAGAAATGCAGATTTCCTATGTGTAATATTTTTGCAATGGTCCAAAATGATGCGATATGGTAATCAATGGATTTAATAATTCTAATGAGAAAAGTGATAAAGATTACTGACTTTAATGAGTTCTTGGAGGAGAGGCTGAAGGCTTTGATTCTACTATTTGTTCACATATTTTAGAGAACAGGCTGCTGCTTTGCACACACATGTAGCATACTAATAAGGTATTATTTTCTGCCTCTCAGATATCTTTTGAATTCAAATATATCTATTAGCACCTTTAGAGCACAGCTTATGCATATCCCAAGCCTATATGATTAACTATTTCTACTGTACCACTTGATGGGTGGCATTGCAAATTACAGAAAAATGCAGGGAGACAGAGTTTTCTTCTGTGGGTCTTAACACCCTGGATGGAAAATGCAGGGAGGAAAAAGAGATTTAAAGTCATTTGGATCTGCATTATTGGAGCTGGCAGGGATCCAGGCTTTGTCATTCTAAGGCTGTTTGAATACGGGCCAGGATGGTGACTGGTGGAAGCCTTCCATAAGGATTTTGAAGGCTGTTTCAAGAGTAGAGGTCAGTACCAGTAAGAGTGGTGCTTGGTCTGGTGGAGGAAATGTGTGAGTATGGCTGAGAATTGTTACCCAAAGGGAGATGCAAAGAGAGAGCTGGCGCAGGACAGTCAGCAGGGTAGGCATTATATTCTGCTGACTCCGGGCTAAGGTATTTGGCTGTTCCTGCTATGGCAAGACGATGGTAGAAGATGGAGACAGACCTTGCATAGGGAGCCAAGAGAGGAAGAACAGGGGAAGGCTAGGAAAAAGAGCTTGTTTTGCTGCTGTTGTGAAATGCAGCAGAGCATTGAGGTGCTTACCCCATACTGGCCATCAGCCTGCATGCCCTGATGCCACCTTTGGGAGCACCTGCCTGCCTGGCTTTTGAGGGCTCTTGATGTGGGTAGGAAAGGCAGTGAGCTCACTCTGGTGCTCCCGGTAGTTGTCCTTTCTTTCCTCTATGTGTTTTATGGAGGCCTGGGCTGTCCTCACCTGGCCTCTGAGAGCAGCTTCGGTATCCGAACGGTCCCATTGGGTTTTATGTTCCCAGGTGACTCTGAAGGCTGCACTCCAGTCCTGGGATGGCGTCGGGGGTCTTTCTGTTGAAGACAATGAGAGCTGAATCAGGCCTGCAGGCTGCATCGATCTAGGTTTTTTTCCTATTATATGCAAATTTTTCTAGCAGCTAAAATTGAAGAGTTGGCTTTTCTGAAAAATACAGCTGATGTGATGATCCAGCTCTGGCAGGAGACCTGGGGTATAGCAATATTGATTATTAACTGCTGCGTTTGTTCTCAGGTCATTTTCTGGTTTGAGGGAGCACTGCATGGATTGCTTCCCCTCAGAGGCATCTCTGGACTGAACATCTTCTCCTTGGTTGAAATAGGTTAACCGGTTGCAACTCAGTCATCAGATGTGTCCGCACTGGAGCTGGTTGTAAGTCCATGCTTCAGCAAGCTCACGTACAGCTGGCAAGGTACTGTGGTAAGAAGGAACTCAGCACAGACTGCAAAAAGCAGGGCTGGTATTTGTGCAAGCTCTCAGAATCCCAGCAACTCTCCAGCTAGTATTACCTAGGCTAGCTGGCTTAAAACTGAGCTGACTTGATGTTTTACTCCTCTGAAATTTTGCTGTTGGAGTCAAAGAGGGGAAATCAGCCTGCCAGGTGCTGGTGCCTGTTAAGTGATGGGGCAGGGGTCTGCATGGCTTACTGAAAGGATATAAAAATGGTTCAATTCCTTACTTCTCTTTGAATTTATTACTGGGGCTACACTGTCTTCTGGAGTGGTGACCTGGTCTGCCTCTCATCTCTGAGGGCTGGCTTGGGCAAACATCTTTCTGACCCTGATCTCTGAGTGTTGCTGTTCATTACAATCCAGATGGGGCAAGGACAATGTGCTCGTCTATGCTTTCTTCCAAAGGACTATCCAGAAACTTCAAGGACATGTGGTTTCTAGCTACCTAGGTGGGACAGTTGTTGCAAAACATTTGGATCCTGTCCCCAAATTATGGGGTCTTTTTTGAAGATGTTACTTTTTTTTTTTTTTTTGGTCCTAAAATTCCTTGTTGCTGATGAAGCTGTTAGCCTGGGACCTTTTCTAGAGTAGTGTTGTCTTTTTTGTTGTAACCTGATGACTAACTGTCATCATAAGCCATTGCTGTAGAAAAATGTCTGCCTTAGCATTTACAATAGTGATCCTTAATGATTTGACAATTAACTGGAGTTGCAACATGAACAACTCTCGCAAGTTAGATAAGCCTGAGAGACTAATTGTTATCCTAAACTCCATTAGCTGAGTTTAGCTTGGATGCTCTTTAGTCACCTTCTGGTGTAATACTCTGAAGCCAGTGTCAACATTTTAAAGTATATCCAATTCATGACTTGTCAGATTATAAGAATAGCCCCATTATGCTAGACCAAAGTACCATCGAGGTCAGTATCCTGTTTCTGACAGTAGCTGATAATTAAGGAAAGGGTGTAACAGCAGGGAAAGTATTGAGTGATATTTCCCCAATATGCTCTCCCACCCCTTAGCAGTTTATGGCTTAAAGATTTTTCTGATCTTTGTATTTAATAACTCTTTGTGGACTTTTCTTCTGTTAATTTGTCAAATCCTACTTATGCTCTCAGCATCTGCAGCGTTTTGAGGCAATGACTTTGGCAATTTAATGATTCGCTCTGTCAGAAAGTCCTTGCTTTTGTTTGTTTTAAAGCCCTGACTGAAGATTTCGTGTGATGCCCCCCTAGTTCTTGTATTTTGAAAAACAAAATTTCTTATTCATCTCCTTCATGCCACTCATGATTTTATTGAACTCTAATGAGAACCTAAACTGAATGAGTTTTAGTGTATGATTTAAGGCTCTGTATTATGGCTTATGCTTTCTGGCTGTTTATATTCCATTTGCTTTTGCTTTATGTTTATTTCATCTTTATTTCACTAATTTAATCAGTTTGAGGAGATTATTTGGTCTAATTAAGGTAGAATTAATCCAGGGACAGTGATAATTTGAGAGTCAGGATTTGAAGGTAGTTTATTTAATCTATGTGTCTTCAAATCCTTTGGATTCAATTTGCCCGGCTTTCATACTGATGGATGCGGTATTAAATTATTTAAATAGATGAATTAAATTTGGAGCAAACAGAGGCTAATGCATTTCACCCTCAAATAACATGCTACTGCAGCCAGAGAGCTTTTCTAGAAGAACTGAGGAGACGGTCGTGAGCTGGAAGCACTGTATGCAAAACAGGGGGCAAGGGCCACACGAAAACCCCTTTGATTTATCCTCTAGAACTAATTTGCCAATTCCTTGTGGTCAGATTAGCAGAACGGAGCCAAGAAAGAAACCTCACAGAGATCGACCATGCGCGATGGAATAATAAGCAGCTGTTGCTCAAGAGAAAGCTCGGACTAGACTTGCAGAAACGTAATTAGCAACGCGCTGGCCAAGCTGTTTGCGTGCCCAGAGCTTGCACAATGCCCATCTGCTAGGCAGCGGTAATTTTTAGTCTCTCATTTGGTGAGAAGAAAAATCCACCAACTTCCTTCTCACTCAGAATCAGGATGGCTGGAAAGGGATAAAAGAGATGGGAAAGAGCAGAATATGCTCTTTAGTACTCAGGGACGCTAGATGGGGATATTCGCTCACTTTGCAGCTCTTTGCACCCCATACAGGTTCGGCACTCGATGGTGTTACTGAGACATTGAGGTGAGGAGCGTACCACGAGGTGAAGGTAACTCTGGGTGGAAGTTATCCCAAAGAGGGACGGTGACATCTCAGGGGAGGGATTGATCAGACAGAGTTGCACGGGACTCGTGGGGCAACCTACAGTTTTTGTTGTCATTTCTTGCTCTTTGGTCTCCAACTCGGACAGAGCTGGCCTGTACAGCTCAGGACATGCTGAGGTCTCTCTTTTGGCTGTGAAACACAGCTCAGCATCATGGGGGAGAGGATGACCATTGCTTTTCCTCTGCAGTTGGAGGAAGAAGGAACAAATCTTGCCTGAGGAAGAGGAAGAGCCAAGATCATGGCATGTTCCCTTTGCGGATCTGAAGCACTACTGCTGCAAGTGTCATTGATGTATTTTTGGGGGTGGGGAAGGGACATGAAGCTGCCCTTTGCACTCCTTTCCTTTCCACATGTTTGGCTTGCCAGGGGGATGTCATTCAAAGCAGGAGACCCCTTCCCTGACTCCAAGGTCTTGGCTGCCCGTGACACGTGACCCAGGGTGACGCCACGCTGCGAGACGGCTGGCTCGCAAGGACAGCACTGCTGCCTTTGCAGGCCTTTGTGGAGCTGCTGGGTTAGGGTGGGCTTTTGGGAAATCCCAGAGGAGAGCGCAGGCACGAGCACAGGGGATCCATGCATCTGTGGTACCCAGGATAGATTTCAAAGGTGACCATGCGATGCAAGACAGATCTGACGCTTTCTGGCTCCGTGGGATGCTGGTGGTGGTGTTGGTTAATGCTGTTGTGCATGTTTTGTGCGTAGTCAGGCTGCAAAAAGGGCTGTATGGAAAATAAGAAAGCCTTGAATTCTCTTGTTAGGCCGATGAGCAGAAAAAGAGTAAAAAAGGTGTGTTTTTGCTAGTCTTCAAAATCCATAAAGGATAGACCATGGCTCTTAGTAACATCTGTGGGACAGATGTAATAGAAATAACTCGGTTGAATCAAATATCTATATTTGGTGAATTAGGAAGCTCTGGTTGTTTTTTTTTTTGTTTGTTTTAGTTTGGTTTGGGTTTTTTTGGGTTTTTTAATTTGTTTTGTTTTTGTTTTGCTTGCTTGTTTAAATGCTTTAATGGAAATCTTTAATGCTTAGTGGAAATCCTAGAGGAATAGTACCACATATTTCCTTAATACTTTATGACTTTCCACAGACTCTAGGAGGGTTGCATGAGAAATTAAGTTAGCGCAAAAGTTTTCTGCTAATATAGAAAATGGAGATCTTCTCCAAGTTCCTTTTTGTATTCTAGAAATTTTAGAAAGTTTAGGCTTCGGTGTAGTAAAAGGTATAGTTGGTTTTCAAAAGCAACAAATACCTTTTTTTTTCCACGTAGGTGTACTAGCTTTATTCTACTTCTCTTAGAGTTTGTCTGCTGTAGGTTTTGTATACCGCCCAGCAGGTCAGCATTTGAATCCCTTTTGTTTAAAATTAACAGCTGATGTGAAGCCTTTGGCTCAGCTAGTGCAGATTTTGGCATTTCTCTTTTCTCAGGAGCAGAAGGCTGCCTAAGCTAGATTATTTTCTTGGTTTAGTTTTTGCCTCTTATTTTTTGCTCTTCTGTTTTTGCTTAGACAGTAGATGTTTAGATGAAAAAAACAGGGGTGGTGGAGGTTTGTGAGTGGCTCCTCTGATGAGGATTTGTGAAGTGAAACAGTAATTGATATCAACACATGCAGAGTTAAGTAATTGCTATTATTGAAATAGGATCTATCTCCTTTTTGTGTAAGGGCTTGTATTTCTGAAATGGATGGATTTCTTAAACTTATTTGGTTTGAATGTTTTTTTAAGCGGAAACAGAGTTCTCTCTTCAACAAACTCCAGTCTCCAATCCCTGACTGTGGGCTTCCCTACATTTGGAAATGCACCAAAATAACTATTCCAGAATAAGCTCCCAGGAGGATGTTTTAGAACTAGATTAAATTAAATTGGAAATAGGAACTCTTATTTTGGAATAAGAGTGCCCGCTTTGGGATTTATATTGAAATAAACCATCTCAGAATAATTGTAGCTATTTTGGTAAATTTCCAAGAGCAGACAACAGCTTAGCAATGTTCCGAAATAATTATATTAAAATCTCACGGATGTGATGGATAATGGAGAAAAATGTCAATACTGAGTTAGAACAAATTGGAGTGAGTGTGTCTGATGGTGTCACACACTTGTTCAGTGGGTTTTTCAGTTTAAGCAAAAGGTCCCACCCTTTGGGCTACGTATGTAATTTGTTATTAATATTGTAGTAGCAGCCCCACTGTGCTAGGAACAGTCTTACAGACACAGGTCCCATCTCTGCGTAACTTACAGTCTAGAAAGAATGCAATCACTTTGTAATGCTAGAGATGTCAGTAAGTCTGTTTTGCAGATAAAATATAGGTTCTCAACTCTTTATAACACGCCTTGTTTATAACACTTGTTTATAACACTCCTTGTTCAGGCAACACTGCTACTTACGGCTTTTTGCTTGAAGGAGAGCAGAAGAGGATAGTTACAAGAAGACAGAAGTTATAAAAACCACACATTTGTTTTGTATTTGTAGTTATTGTGCCATCCCTCTCTGCTCAGTTTACTATAGATAGTACACGAGTCATTATTTACAATGGCAAATGCAATGTGCTTCATTACAACCTGTGGCAAGGAGCTAGTATAGATGTGAAATGAACATGTCACCCGTATTTACATACATGTAATATGTATAGGGAGATGGTTTAAAGTAACACTTTCTCATTCGATAGGGAATGCTCCCGGCTGAGAAAGTTTTGCTATCTTTCTGGGTATGTTTTTTTCTCCTCCCTTTAGGCACTTTCATTTGTGCCTTGACTCCCGATGAGCAGAGGTCACAGGGGCTTTCGCTGCGCAAAGAAAAGGTCACGCTCTGTATTTACCCGCATTCTTCCTCGCTTTAATCTTCCACGTACTTTCAACACTATTTTGGTCCCATCCTGAAGATCTAAAAAAAGATGTAGAAATTCATAGCACAATTTCAAGGTTATCCCACAGGCCAGCAAATCCATAATGTGATTTTTTTTTCCCTTTATGGTACATCGTAATAAAAGAAGTTGATATAATATGAAAGGGAAAGGCAGTTTCTACTTATCAAATTATCATATCTAGCATCAAGCTCATGCTTGAAGGTAATTTCAGCTAATCCTTTGTAGCAATAAATATCTATTACATTTATCACATTGAATTTGTTTCCCCTTCACTTCATCCAATTACCTTTTCTATGACTGGAAAATATATCAGAGCTGTCTCCACACTTTTTTAATGGATGTTACCTCACCATTCTCTTCTTGATCTTTTGTCAAGATGTGCTTTAATTAAAATGTTCATGTAACTTGCCCAGGTTTATCCTTCAGTATCCAGATAATTGTTATGTTTGCTTTGAAAAGTGGAATACAGCAGTCCCAAGAGCTGGGCTTGGACTGAAATTCTGTGGGCGTAGAAGCTTCTACGCAAGTTGCTATAATGCCACAGTTTAGGATGTTATAGTCAGAGGTCTGTCAGCGTTTCTATTATAAATCTCTTTATCATCTAGTGGTTTGTTGTTTGGCTATTAAAATTTGCATAGGAAATGTGGATATAAATAGCCTCAAGCAGGCAACCATTTTTTAATTAAAAAGACATATGGTTTCATAATGTAAAAATGCAGTTAGTGCTGCTCACCAGATAGGTAGCTGCCACTCAATAGCTCCATACGGGAGTGACACTGTATCAGCTTCTTGGAGAAAACAGATTTTCCCACTGTTTTGTTGCAGAGCCTGAGCTGTAGGTTCCTCGCGTGGTGGCATCTCAGGGATTCCTGTTTCTGAAGGGAGCGCGTTCGTGTCTATGGTGCGGGGACGGTGCTGCTTTCTTATCATTTGTATGTCATGTTTCCTGCAGCTCCTTATCCCTAAACACATGCAAACTATGATGTTATAGTAAGATGTGTGGGTTGCGTATATACGTTGCTCATATCCAATATGGGCTTTTCTCAGCTGGGGTGGTATGGAGCCAGAAGACAGATTAAGACAGAACAAACCGAGTGATTCAGAAATCTGTGATCAGTAAAGGGTTGTCATTAAATGGGGGAGTTTTTATTGGACTCTGCATCTTTGGCTGCTTTTCTCTCACCAAACTACTCACCGATCCTGACAGTAACAAATAAGGTAAAAATCTTTATGATAAATGTCTTCTAGATATCATGGGGACTTTCCCATCACTAAGCAGTGATGAAGAGCGGGCTGCTGGGCAGAGGTATCCAAACTGCTTGGCTGTACGCATTGCTTCGCCAGGCGTGTACACAAAGCTATTCTGAAAGCATGTTGGAATAAGGAAAGAAAACATCAGGGGGCTAGATCTCTAGCCAAGAGATCTTGAAAGAAACATCTACAATATCTTACACAAGTGCCAAAAAACTAGCTCCTCCTTAAGAGAGGGAAAAGAGGAGATGACCAAAGGCTCAACCATCAGAGGGCTGTCAGCCACCAATGTGAAATTTCTCTCTTCCTTAGGGCTAGCCTGAGGAAACAAGAGAAGGTACCGCAAAAAGGGCTGATTTCTTTGAACTTCTTCATTGCCTCCTTCTCAGTATATGTCCTTTAAAGGAGGTGATACAGGAGACTAATTACTGAGGTTAATGTCCTGAAATGCTTCCTTACTCAAGGCTATAATGTGTGGTTGAGGAAATGTTAATATCTGCAATCAGTCACAGGTTCAGCGGGGAAGGTGCTGACCTTCTGGACGCTATGGGGCTTAGGCCCCTGATTTTAACGGTCAGCTGTTGCCCAAAATCCTCTCTTTTTATTTCAGCCATCACAGAAACCTCAAAGGGATTGATTTCAACAAAACATTTGCAATATGAGTGTGAGAGAATGTAAATCCTGACTAAAAAGGGATGCATCTCCCTATCCGTTCTGATGTTTATTTAGAAACGTTCAGGTTTTAGGCAGATATTGGCAGCTTCTTTCAGCTGGGAGGACTCCAGGTGGTTTCCGCTCTGCCCTGGGTCCGTTCAGAGGCCCGCACTGGGGAGGAGCTCTGCTGCTCTGGGATGGTTTGCTGCTGCTGGGGAAGGAGGAAAACCGCCCTAGGCAGGCTCACAATGCAACAGCCTAAAGGAAGATCTGGCACGTACCCGAAATGTCTGTTCCCTTCTGCTCTCCTGATGCTTCATCAATCATGTCACCTGTGTATCATGATTCTCAGCATGGAGAAAAATATCTGGAGTATTCCAGTTTTCTCTTACACTGTCAGAGTGGTTCGTTACTGGAAAGAAAAGCCCTTCCAGGGATACTAGTTCCTTAACTCAGCAGCATCCACCTGGGAAGAGAGGCCACAGAAACAGACCCACTACGGTAAAAGTCTGTGAAGCTCTGCAATTTATACTGATACTTTTTACAGGAAGACAAATATGGATATGCTAATCCACATTGTTGTGGTTGCATCAGTTAGACAAAAAGACAAAAAAATATTCAGAATAATTTAATTTTCATATGTGCAGACACCCAGACCTGCTCCGCAGCTGTGAAAGCCAGGCTCCGGGAGAGTCGGTGGGACTCTTATGGCCCCGGTTACAAATGACTGCCACTCGCACAAGAAACAAAACTGGCATTCTCGATACAAAAAAAACAGCAGAAAACATACAAGCCGGACTCCCAGCTCTTGAAGTTGTCTCTAATACACCAAGAAGAAGCAGGGAAAAGGCCACAAGAACACTTTTTTTTTTTCCCCTCCTCACAGCTCATCTTTAAACATTTAGAGGCACCAGTAGAGGAAAAAATGCATAAAGCAGTCAAGAGCAAGCTAGGGTAATTCAGTCTGCACCTTGTCTTCTTAAACTGCCTTACCTCTAGAGCATCACGCCGATGCAGCCTGAAGTGTCTGAGTCAGATGTGTGGCTACTTCAGCTGCAGCATCCTTCACCTTAAAATTACTGAATTGAGAGCCTTCACATGGGAATCTATTTTTCTTCCTCTGGGAGGCCTATGCCACACACTTACTTTGATGGTGGGACACTTCACCATTTTTTCCATTACATAAATGGACAGATTTTAGTTGGAATATATGGGAAATGGTATTTTCACCTTTTCAAATTTTTCATAAACATAATATTAGATAAGCCACCACTTGGTCTGAGGCCAAATGCAGAGCATTAATCATTTTGAAACATTTCAAATATCAGAAATGTGTAAAATGAAAATTGCATTCAAAGCTTTTTTCTACCTTTATACCCCCTCTCTTCCTCCAAAAGCCTGGAGGAAGGGAATATGTGTCGTTTCAGATGGGAACTTTAGTAGAATTCAATTTTAAATTCAGCAGTCACTAACATTATTATATACTTTCTATGGTAAAGCTGAAATGCCTGGTGCTCTCTCTATGATTCCCTGGCTGTAGGCAGCATTCACCATGTACTTTTCCAGAGATTAGAGACAGAGGCACTTTCATAATACTGGCTTGGTGCATCTTCCTTGTTTCTTTCTTCCTTGAGGGCAAAAAACAGATTATCTTGTTCTGAGGATATCTGACAGTGAGTATTCCATGTCTGGCAGTCACTACAATCTAATTCTGCTGGACTTAATTATCATAATTTATTCCCTGTAGGTGGTTTCCAAAAATAGAAGTAGGTATGATCCTTGCCCTGCAAGACTCACACAGAAGACAGAGATTTAAAAAGACTGGCAGACAGGGAAGAAAAAGTTAAAGAGGCAATGGTTATGGAAGGCACACAGAGAGATATAAATTAAAACCAAATTACTCCTTTGGTGTAATAGTGAGACTTAATAAGCAAGTTTATTAAAGGGAAAAAATATCATTCAACTAAAAGCCAGAGATGCGTGAATAGCCCTCAGAATAACACACAGAATGGCAGCATCCTAATAAACCCTACCCCACAACTCAAAAGGCCTTTCTGCAGTTCAAATCACTTCTCTCCGGTGTCGTCCTGTCTGTGTGATCCAGCAAGTAACTCTGTCCTTCCTTGGTCACCCCGTCTCATTTCTACAGCTGACTTTCAAATATGTCATTGTCTCATTTCCTTGTCACATCCCAAATTATCTTTCGAAACTGTCCTGCCCTCCGCAAGCGATGAAGAAGCCCCGAGCACACACCACGACGTCCAGACCCCTCAGTGGGGCTTGGGTCGCGCTTCGCCCTCCAGGCTTGATGCTCTTGTTCCTTGAGGTTTCCCGATATTAAGGTAGCCCTTTTGTAAGGCAGGGATAAGGATGCTGCAAACCCCAAACCCTCTGCTTTTCTCAAGGTTTTGACATCACTTAGTACCTGCTGCTGCAGGCTCATGTGTGCTCCCACATATTTGTCTTCACCTCATCTCTGTGATGTGTGGCCCCGCTGTTGTCCCTCTCTGACAGATGACCAAAAAACTTGCTTGAGGTTTCCAAACCTGTAGTGGAGCAGGCTGGAGCCTGGCTCTTCTGTGGTCTCATGTGAGTGCCCGAAATACCACAAGCTACTTCCTCTCCTTCTAGCCTTCCCACAAAGGGGTGGCTAAATAATCCAGCAGTTGTCAATATATACATAGGGTAGCAATGCCCAGAAATCCTTGTGCTTGTGTCCCAGGGCTGGCCAGGTTTAGAAAGTGATGTTTACTGGGTCAGTGACTCCACCAGCCTTTAGCTTGGCATGAATCGCCTGGAGAGGATAACGCTGCTGATGAAGACTCACCAGATGATTGTACGTAAGCGACTCTCTTCCACAACAACCTCTGGGGACCATGCAGCCCTTGTGTGAGGGAATGGTGAGATGGGGCTGGGGGTCCATTGCTGCCATCCCAAGACCATCTCTACCCTGGTGAAGTTTTTTTTTCCTGGCATTGAAGGGACCCCACTTGGAGAGGGAAGCAGGTGCTGTTTTTGGAAAGCGGCTAGAAAATTAGAGATGGTCCTCGGTGGCAAGTGCCGTGCTCACCATGGCAGTGCTGGGACTGGAGGACATTGTCCGCTGTTGTCTCCTCTTGGTGACTGGGCTGGAGGGGAGATCGTGTCTGGCTGAAGTAGCCATGTGGAAGAAGGGAGTAGCACAGGTATGAAGGTACTCCAGTGGTCACCTAGCGGTCTTGTCCCCTTCAGCTCTGGGTGTCATCCCTTAGGCTTTGCTGGGTGCTCTTGTGTTTTGCATTTCTATATCCTGAGTGTTTTCTGCTATTTAGGGGATTTCAGGCTTTACTCATCTTATTGCTTCCTGTGAGGCTCTGTGGATGTGCCCTCAGTGGTGATACAGCCACCTGCCCACACCGCGCGCAGCACTTTTTACCTGGTGGGATGGCCCGTGTCATCAGTGCAGGGAGTCTTGCTGCCTTCCTTGGCCTTTGGAACAGGCTGATTTTGGGGGAAGAGTCAATATTATACAGAATCCCCCCCTGGACAGGGAAAAGATATCAGTAAAATAATTTATTGCTCCAATTCTGAAACCCCCCAGCATCCTGTATCCTAATATATCACTCTGCTTGCAAGTGTGTCAGTGGTTATCTTGTCCCATAAAGCCATGGAGTTTGCTCCTTTCCTTTGCCCCCAGGAATTTCTGGATGTTGGGTTAATGGTTGGACTCGATGATCTTAAAGGTCTTTTCCAGCCTAAATGATTCCGTGATTCTATGATACTCTGTGGAGAAGAAAAGGAACAGTGCTGATTTTGCCCTTACATCGAGTTGCTTGATTTATTTAGCGCTGTCTTTTGTGTGCCCATTTCGGGAGCAGTCTTCAGGCCTCCGTATTAAAATGCTGCTCCCAATGTTTTTGTTCTTTGTTGCTTCGTGTCTTTCAGGACAGTGAAACATCTGGCCCAAAGGTACAAGCTGCTACTCCACAGCGAGCATACCAATGAAGGCGAAAAAGAAGTGTGCCAACTTCTCATTTTCCCTGCGTGTCCCCCCCCCCCCCCCCCCGCCCCGCATACTTAGGAACGCCATGTGAATTGCAGCCACGGCGTAATTCATACCGGGTAGCAGTGGGACTCGAGCTGCTGTGCTTGAGAAGCGAGCCGAGGGCACTGCATCCCGCGGGCGGGCGCCGAGCAATGGGGCAGAACGCGTTCAGCAGATGCACGCTTTCCCTGGCTGTTGCCTTCGCGTGCGCGTGGGTGTATATGCTGTAGGTGTCTCGGGCTTGTTAACGAAGCTAAGGATATGAATAATACTTAACTGCTATTGCACGATGCTTCTGCCGCTGCAGTTCAGTTGCAGCAGTAGTTGGGTGAGAGAGAGGTTGCTACGGATGCACAAACCCTTCATCCTCCTGCCATCTTCGCTTTCTACTTCCATTCCGCTGGGAGTCAAACAATTACAGTGTTTCAATCGGAGGATATTTTGACTAAAGGCTTTCTTTAAGAAGCGAAGTAAATCTGTGTAATTAAGTAGACGCAATTAAGGAATTAAAAAATAAAATGGCTTTTTTGGGTATGTTCCATTGATGGTAGTGCCATTCATTACTCAGTTCAAGACGATGTCTTTCTTAATGTGGCATGTATTTTCTTACAGCTTCTATATGCAAGAAGAATGTTATTTTATTGATGTTTTAGATAAATAGATAAATATTTAGGTAAATAAAACAAGAGAATATTTACGTTTGTAGTTTCTTGCTGTATGTTTGCCATGATAGAAGACTATAAAACAGCTTTCTGGAGAATAGAACGACTGAAAAATAGCTTTTGAGGAAAAGTAAACAGCGAGGAAAAAGGATGTGATAAGACCTCACCAAAAGAAAAAAAGCACCAGGGAGATGGATCTGGGAACAAGTACAAAGCACAAACACAATGGAATCTGATTAATCAACTAGCCTGCTTCTTAGGTTTATTAAACATGACAAGAAATTGAATAGAGAACAAAAGCTAGGTATGTGTAAAACAGTAAAGGTGAAACTGCTTGCTGGTGATAATCAGTAATTGTTATGTTGAGTTTCATAAGGATTGCCTGTCTCTGTCCGAAGCAGAACCAAAAAAGAATAAAATAAATATGAAATGGTGCATTGTGATCAGAATCCTAGGCTGTTTATATGTATGCTTCAAATTAAGGGTTTGGTGTCATGGAAACAGCTTCTTCATTTGGAAAGCTCTGCGGCAGCGAGAGAAGGAAAAGACTGGAGAGAGTGAGAGGAAGAGGGAGCGAGGGAGCGCGTGAGCGTGGTGGTGTGGTCTTCCCAACGTCGCCGGCTCCCTCCTTTCCCCAGAGAAAATGGAGCTGAGAGGAGGGCAGGGCTCCCAGGCTGCTCCCCTCACCTTGCTCTGCAATAATGCAACTCATTCCTCATTTGCTGTTTGCCTTCCGCAAGAGTGGCTTATTTTGTCATTAATGCAAAGTGAAGTTCTAAATAATTCTTAAGGGGGTTTTCTGTACTGAAGGAATGTGTATATATATGTATATGGACATGTCCTGTACTTTTGTATATGGACTTTACCTAAAACCTGGTATTTATCCACTAAAGCACATGAGTCCAGAATCTATATAACTACTGCTTGTTCTCTTCTGTTTGTGTACATATATGCATAGTATGTTTTGTACAATTTTAGTGCTAAAAAAATGTTTCCTGTTGTTCTGCATCAAAGGAAAGCAGTCATTTGTGTAAAGAGCTTTTAAATTTCATCAGGAGAGAAATCTCTCCAATGAATACAGGATTACAATAGATGGTTGGGAATTAACACCACCACTTGCATTGTCCTAGCTTCGATGCCAATTTATGCTCATTTTGTGGGCACAGTTTAGATTACTCAGTAATTGATTACATTAAGCAGTAACACGAGAGCTTTACAGAGTCTAAATTAAGGGCATGTACTATATTTCTGCCATGTTGCTATCATGCATATCACGAAGGAACAGAAACAGTCTAATTCCATACAACAGATTTTTTTTTTAAAGCATAGTAAAGCTGGATCTGAGATCCTGAGGTGGGATCGTGTGAAGCCAGTGGAGATGTTCCCCACTCCTTTGCGAACCTCGGGTCGGCATCATGGAAAGACACGGTCACGGGGCAGCCGAATCCTTTGCCTCTTTCGTGGCGGGGCCAAACGTGTCCCTTCCTTTCACTCCTAGATGAAAACGCCACTCTGCTCTCCACCTAACTTTCTAATCTAGCTAGGTGTAAAAATGTTGGTGAATTAGCCAGGGCATTTTGTGATGATGCCCAGCCCCTTGGAGACCTGTTATACAAGCAGCTTAATGTTAAAACCAGAATTGAGCCATTTCGCAGCCCTGGGGGAAAGAGCCGGTGCCCTGCCAAAGGGGGGTTGAGGTTGGGGCCACAACATCTTTGGAAGCAAACTGCAATTCCCAAGGAAAGAGCTGTCGGGGAGCTGCTTGCTGCCTACACAAGTGGGCAGCCTCGGGGGGGAGTGGGGGTGGCTGCCTGCAACCTGGGCATGGTTTGTAACCAGCTTTCGCTCTACTCGTTCCCCTCCTGGGAAAAGAGAAATAGTCGTAGTTGGGTTTTTTTGGGTTTTTTTTTTTGTTTTTTTTTTTTTTTGTTTGTTTGTTTGTTTTTTTTTTAATAAATAATTCCCAGTTTAAGAAAGGTGCAAAATGAAGAATTGAAAGTACTTGGGAGAGGGGCTGCAATTCTGCCCACCCTTGTTATAGTTCCTGCCCCAGAACAGCGCTCCCCCTGTTAGTGCTGCAGGGAGGATGCTTTGGGAGCATTAATTCTGGCGCAGCAAAATCAATGTGCAAATTTGGCACTGAAGGTCTGTGAAGAACAGTTCGGTGTCGCTGTGAGAGGTGCCCAGCACTGCCACAGCAGCATCTACTGGAATGACACTGCCTAACAAAACAGCTTATTCTTGTCTGCCGTGCAGAAATAGGCACGTTAAAGAAACTGGAGGTGGAATGGTTAGCTTGAGAAAACTGCTGAATTGTCAGAGAGAAATAAAATGAAAAGTGTTGCATTAATGCAGAGAAAAATTTTTAAAAAACCCCACACTTTCAAATTATAGACAATTTTCTGTCTTAGAATACTCAATAGGTAAGGTAGAAAAGCTTGAAATGTCCTTCTTCAGAACCAGGCAATGGAGTGTAGCTTAGTTGAATAGCTCTGCCTCAGACTTTCGTTCCCTTTATTATCAAAGCAACATGAAAGGTGTAAGAGCTCGGGCAAAAGAGAAATGACTGTGCAACCTCTCTTCTCCTTGAGTTGTGCCTTTGTGCATGACTTTTTTCAGTGTTTTCAAAGGTATTGAGGAACAGGATGAAGAGGTGTGCATTTGCATTAGTGGTTTTGTTCAGATCAGGAATGCATTTTGAAGCAGCTCTTCCAGTTGTCTGCGTTAACATCATTTGGTTTGCATTACAGGGTGGTCTCGGAGCTCATGAAGTCAGTCAGCTCCTCTTGGATGAAGCTGAGACAAGCGCTCCCACGGCTAATGGCCATTCAGTCCATCAGACCAGACCAGAGCTTGTCTGAACTAAATCGCCCCCACCCCCCTCGTTTTTTTAATAATGTGGGCATTAGGTCCTCAGCACCAACTGTTTATCTCCACATGTATTTTCTCATTGCAATGTGGATGCAGCCTTAGGCTACAGAAATGGTTCCAGTTGCCACCCTACAGCTCCCTGTCTGCATCTTTGGAAGATGTGTAGCTTTCCCTCATTCTGAGGATTGACAGTAAGTGGGTTTTTTTGTTGTTGTTTTGTTTGTTTGGGTTTTTTTCTCCAGAAGAAAACAGCTGTTTAAATAGCAATTATTATTGGTAAGTGTGCATGGCACAACCTATTGCCGTCTTTCTCCTGAATAAGCAATGCACAAAATTCCCCTGAGAGGCAGAGTCATTAAGGAGCTATCTAGATACATATGCTTTTGCAAGTCTTTCATCTAACTCAGAGGTGGGAATGCAAATTCTGAAACTTGGGGATATCCTGTGGCTTTGTAACACTCTCCGGGAGAGATGTGCTCACTGGCATGAATAGATCTCATTCATTCATATTCCTTGTTTACTCACGTAAGATTTATAATATGGATAATGTTCCCCCCTTTAATAAGTAATTAGTAATAGCTCAGTGTGAGTTACTGATAGAACTTAACATTATACTTCATTGTCCTTAACTGTTTCGGATGAGGCTTTGCAGACCTGTGCAAGGACAGAGCAGAGCTGCTCCGTTGCAGTGGGAGCGCAGGGAGTACTGTGCCACAGGCAGACGTGAGCGCTGGATTTCCGTCGGCACGTACACAGGAGTAACAGAGCAGGTAGGGACTCAGACCTGCCAGGTTTCCTGTCCCTGATCTCCCCCGATGCTTTGGTTTGCTTTGGGAGCAGAAGCTTTTTGAAGGTCCTGCCTCCCACCTCTTTGTTCCCTTTCTGGGGTCCTATCTTTTGGGTTGGGAACCAAAAGAAGCTGCTCTGCCGATGCGGGAAGACCACAGCTGAGGAACGCTTGTGCCGTTGGCTTCTTGCTCCTACTTCTCAGGAGTCTGGCTCCATCTTATTCTTGACACATATGTGATTTGCAAACTGGTAACGTGTGACAGGGTGGTTGCTAAAGAACTTAACATTTTTCGTGCAAGAGGACACAATCAGCTTCCCTGGTGTTGCATCTCAAAGGAGACCTCTCCCGTGCTGTGGACAGGAGCCCCTGCTGCGGGGTGCTGAGAAAGGTCTCTCGGCTCCTGACCAAGAGCTGTGCGGCCCTGCTGCCTGGGGACAGGTCCAGGCCAATCCTTAGGTCTGTGCTTAAAATAAAGGACTCAAGTGCTGCCCTGTTTCTCTCTCAAGGATCTGCACTACCATCCTTCATCTCACCAAAGATGTGGATTTTTACATCAATACCAACAAGAAACATCCTAGTAAATTTTATGCAGTCCTTGAGTTTCTTCTTTGCTGGGATGTGAACTCTGCTTCAGGGTAGTGTTTTCTGTATCATGTTTTCTCCTCTTTTTTTTTTGTGTTTGTTGATTTGTCTCAAAGTATTTTTTTGTCTGTCTGATCAGCACATTTTGGAGGAAGATCATGGCTGCTTCATGGAATCAAAGCCTGTGAAAAGACTTCTTAGCAAGTCTTTTTTAGATATAACAATTTTAATAAGCACTTTTCACAGACATTTTGAGACTCCTGCTTGCCTCAATAGCTATAGCACAAAAACTCGAAGAAGATATATCTGAATAGCAGCGGTCATAAAAATAGTCTTTTAAACTGTAGAACAAGAGCTGTCTTAAATTACAGTGTGATGTCAGGAGTGAAAATGGTTGGTGCTGGTGACAGAGAGAGAGAGGAAAGAGAAAGGAAAAAGAAAGCACCAGCGATAAAACCAAGCAAGTTTGTTTAAGAACTGCGGCTCAGTCCTTACGGTAGATTTTTCTGTTCATCCCTAGGGCTGTCAAAAATGTGCATGTAAAAATTATTTACAAAAAGAAGCCCCATCTTGTTCTTCTCCAGACAGAAGGGAATGACTTGGCCAGCCTCACTGCAGAACTGGTATAAATTGGGCAGTAAATATGAGGAAAGTAGCTAGAAAAAAATGTGGACAAGGCTTTGAGCAATTGATTTGGGTCAGGAAGGAGTGAGGAGGAGCTTGGGATGGGATTGGGAAAAGGGCTTTTGGGTTCATCAGTATGTTGCATTATTAAGACACGCATGGGGAACGCTTCTGACATGACTGAGTGTAGTGGTTTGACTTATTGCTCTGGCCTTTGTCTTAGCAGAAATACAGGAACATTTTCTATTCTGAACCCAGCTCTTAGAGAAATGAAATCAATCTTTCTTTCCATCTACTTGAATGGGAGTTAGAGCAGACCCTAAATATTTTAAATAGCTTTGTGTTGAATTTCAGCACGAGCTTGGTCAAAATTAAAACATTTAACTTGGAAACAGAAAAGAAAGCATGGATGTGGGCATGAATGACAGCTGGGGAAAAGATACCAGTCAACAAGTTATTATTTTCAGCTTCCCTTTCAGTTTTCATTACACATCACCTGATACCTAGGAGGGATCAGTTTGATGTTGGGAACTGTAGGCACCACCTCAAAACCAAGAACAATACTTATGAAATGCAAAAACCCTCTAGTGCGTGAGTTCAAGATCTTAACTGCAGCTGCGGTGTTTATTTTTTCTGTAAGTAAGTGGCTTGGACGATGACACTGCTGTCAAATGAAGATCTTAAGGTCTGTAGACTACAGCAAATAAAGAGAAGGATGATGCAGACAACTGTAGACACTTAGATAATCTAAATTTTACCAACTTAGGTTAAAAAGCATTCAAGGGAGACATTTCAGAAAAAAAAAAAAAACAACCCAAAACCCAACCCAGTGTGATGTGACAAAAGACATCATTCAAAGAAATAACATTTTAAAAGATGAGCTGTTTTCTAGACTGAAGAAGCACTGATTAGCCTGCTGTACAGGGAAATTACCAAACCCAGTCTGAGTTAGTAAGGATACTCACATTGTTTCCCCAAAATAACAGAAGCATATTTTGAAAGTATAAAGAATGTGTTGATTTAAGAAAATTAAATGTTTTGCTCAATTTAAATTTCAGTTGCTCCAATTCAAATGCAAGAAGCAACTTAAGTCCATATACGCATATGAAAAAGGAAGGAAGTATTTCAGAATAATTACATTGGAAAAACTCAGATTTGGCTTGATTATAGATCTTGAAATGTCTAAACAGGAGTAGTTCCTACTGTATGTTGAACGTATAGAAAACTTATTGAGAGAAGGGCTTAATGTGATGTGCATTTTTTCAGATTAAATTGAAAAGATGAGAAAATAATGAAAGAATTTTACTGTACTATGGTGGATTTTTCTAAAAGTTTACAATGTGTTTTGGTTGTTGTTGTTTTTTTTTTTCTTTTTCTTTTTAAATGTATGTTTTAATTTTGGGGGTGCTTTGTTGGACTATGTGTGCGTGCATACAAATGACAGAGAGAAGGAACTTCCAGTGCCTAGAATTGAGGAGCTTAATTTAAGTTTCTTAAAACTATCAGTGCTGGTGGTGATGGCAGGAGTTCTCTTTTTGTGTACTCTTTCTAACATGATTCATTTGTTTGTGATTAAAAATTTAAAAAAGCCACTTCAGGCATCCTGCGAGGATTTTCTGCAAATCCCCGTGTTTGAGTCAATGGGCCCATCTGCAATTTTAGCACAGAAAATACCTTTGTAAATCTGGCTTCTGGTGCCTAGGACATTAATAAAAGATGAGGTCATGGCCAAAATTTGCCTCTTCCATCATTGCTGCTGTAAATGGCAGGCTAGCTTGTACTTTCAAAGCAGAATTTGGCCTTTAATTGGTGTTGGCTCATCCTGTGTGATCATGAAACGTTACAGCAACACATGGGGTTTTATTGTAATTCCTTTGCAATGGACACACTTGCGTTTGGTGGTTTGGTTTTTTTTTTTTGCTTCCCTCTAGACTGCTGTTTACCAACTCTGCCCAAAGGAGTATACCATTTATTCTATAATGATAACTCTTTCTCTAGCCTGATCAGTGATCACATCAAGATTTACTAGTTTGTGCTTATATCTCAGCTAAAGATTATTCAGTGAATAGTGAAAACATTTTTCCCAAACCCAGCCTCTCTAGCCATATTTTTCATTGACTTTCTTTCCATAGGGCAATCTGAGATTTTTTTTTCTATATATTGTAAAGGTTTTCATTAAATCTTTTCCCTATAGCACTTCTAATCCACATCCGTCACTTCCCGGCCAAACCAACCATTTATGTTCATGACCTTGCTCTTGTCTTTTGGAGGATGTGGAGATCTGAAGAAGTGGCTTTAGTCAGCCGCTTTTTTGCCTACAGGTTCTTTGTGGGACTCTACAGAGGCTTTGTCTGGTATGTATTTCAGACTACTGAGAAGGTTAAAAAGAGTCTGGTGTATTTGCAGTACGAAGGAGGACTAATTGATCTTTTAGGGAGGCTGAACAGAAGGCTGGGACGTCAAGGGGGATAGGCAGTTTAATAGAAACTTCTGTCTGCTTCTCATCCGTGGTTTTGTGGTCTATCTTGTACCTAATTTCGCATCTAGTTCTGGTTTTTGAGTCTGAGATAAAAATGCTGTTCTAGAGTGGAAGTCTTTAAGAATGAATTCCTCCCACTTTTTATTTTATTTTGTTCATTGTGCAATGGTTGTGTGTGTTAATTTAGGATGAAGATTGTGCTAGCGTGACTATGGTGAATTTTCTCAAGGGTAAACTGCCGCATATACTTGAAGCCACACTAAAAATCAACGTGGAAATCAAAGTCAGGAGAAGGCAATTTGCTTTATGAGCAGGGTGATTCACCGGGAGCAAATGAAAGATCCAGGGGAATCAGTCTGATGTCAGCAGCAGATTAGTAACACATGAGGATTTCTCATAAAAATCCAGTTCTGGCTAAATGTTTTTGTTGTAAACAACTGCTGTTGAAATGATACATGAGAAGAAATACCCTACTTCATTACAATGTTTGCGGTCTTTCTCTTTTGACAATATAAATGCAGCAATTTTCTTTGGCTTTTATAGCTCTGGCAGATAAAGTGTAGAGGGTAGCTTGAAGGGTCATCTAGTTTGACCTTTATTAGCACATGAATGCATGAAACAGTATTAAATAGAAAACAGAAACACCTCAACGTCATATCAAGTGCTTAGTTTGTATTTACAGGTCTGACTGTAATTTTTGAAGATACTGAATGACAAGTCTTTGTTTCCCTGACAGAAGAGGTGGGAATTCTAGATGTAATAAAGTAAAAAAAAAAAAAAATCATCTATTTAATTGTTTTGATTTCTTTACTTTTTTCTTAACTGTGTTTAACAGTTTCTCTCTCTCGTGGAATAAAATTTTGTAAATTCTAAATGTGTCATTTGACTTTCATGACATTTTATTCAGTGACAGAATGCTACAATGCTCATTTGTTTTAACCCATTGACATAATAAATACGAAGTTATGAAGTATAAATCTTTTTCTGGAGATGCTGTTGAATTAAAACCCTATTCTCATTTTCCCTAAAACAGAAAGCTTAATTGGAAGCAAGTCGAACACTGTGACAACATGCAGCAAATATGCATATTTTTTCCATTCATATCTTGTATAGTTCTGGGCTTTTGAAATCAACCTGTTGGGTTGCGTACGTATTCTTTATCTGAGATTTGACTGATGCCAGTAGTTTCTCTAGCGAGGACATTCACATGCACAAATCCCAGTTATTTTCTAAAATGTATTGGTAAGCTTTTTCCTTCCCCTAATAACCCTAAATGTGGACATATAACAGTAGAAAGGGCTCCCCTATTAGCCAAAGCACATCGGTCTGCAACTCATGCATAATCCAGAGGCGCTGAACAGATTTCCTGCTGTAGACACTAGGAACTCATTTTCTATGGGAGGCATATTCCCTTTCAATTCGAATTCCATTCACTGCAACTAATTTAGCCCTCGGCACTTCATAACTGTGTATATAGATAAAAAAAACCAACAAAAACCCAAGATAGCCTATAAATAAACTTTACTGGAAGCTACAATCAGGTTGGCCAAAGATAATTTTGCAGAGGCAATAGCTGTGGATGAGTTTCTGTGCCAAACCGGGTTCAATCGCTTTTAATCCGTGTTCTGCTGCAATTTAATATCCTCCTTCTCCTGCTCCATCAAAGTTGCTGTATTCTTCACCCTTGCTTTTCTTCCTTCTTTTCTAAGGGCTCAGGTCGGTGAGCTGTGAAACCTCCTGCTGTTGCTGTTTCCAGCGCAAGGCACGGGAGCGCTCTGTGTGGGAGCGGGGAAGTGGACGGGGGTGTCCCAAGGTGGGGAGGGGTAAAGGGGGCACAGCAGAACTGGGAGGAGGAGGGGGTCAGCTGGGGCTTCTGAGGGATCCCTGCTGGGACCACCAGTATTTTTGAAAGGATTATGGTACAACGTCCTTGCCACATACTGTAATTTCCCAAATGGGTGCATCTAATTGTAACTGTCACTTACTCAGAGCGATGGAAAAGATTTGGGATTTTTTTTTGTCCAACGTCCAGCTTTCCTCATAGAGCCACATATTTCATAGCAGTCCTTTCTGTTTTGTGCAGAAAACGGTCTTTCGCTTTGTTAGAACCTCTCCTGCTCATTGAGCTTTCTGGCAGGGGGAAGAGGGGAGGCTGCATTTTGGTAGGTTTGCTTTGCGTTGTGGCAGGAGGGTAGGCAGCCTGGGGGGACGGCGGTGGTGGGCACCGGGGCCGGAGGGAGAGAGAGCTGGACCGCCGGTGGCAGCTCAGGCTGACGTGGTCACCTCTGGGACTTCACCTTCAGCGAGCTGAGCTCTCCGTCCTGCTCAGATGAAAAATGCTTTAGTGGGAACTTGACCTTTTCTTCCCTGGTCACTAGGAGTTGGGGAAAAACAATAAACTTTAATAAAAATTGTTGTTTTCTTGAGAAAAGGTCACTATTGTTTAAAAAAGGACATTTTTTGTTTGTTTGTTTGTTTGTTTTTATTGGCTGGTTTTATTGTTCAGTTATTTCAGGAGGGGACTGCAAAGAACCCAGCTGTTTCAAGGCGTGAGTCGAGGTGCTATAAATCAAAGGGATTTGGGGGGGGTGGGCTGGGTGCTCCATGGGAGTCGTAATCTTTGGTGAATGAACATATTTCTTGGTTTCCATTAAATTCATTTGCTAGCCAGTTCAGGTCTTCCATGCTGTCTTCAATAAACCACTGGTGAATGCCCCCCAGCAAATATTTTTTGATATTAAGAGAAAAAAGGCCAGCAGAAGTTATTTTCACCTCCTTGGCTTTGGAGGCAGGGAGCTTTTACTGAGGGTCCTGTGTGAGTGGGTCCCATCATACTTCTCTCTTGATCTGGTTAAAATGGTTTCTCATGTTGAAGAATGGGAGAAACTGTCAGAAATTTTGTTTTCTGTTGGTTGACTGCTGAAAGTCTGAATTTTGTAGGCTGCTGTTAGTGAGTAAAATAAGCCCAGAGCCACGAGAAGCCACCAAACGTTCAGTATTTGCATGTTTTCTCTTTTTCTGTTTTGTCCTTGTCAATGTAGAATGGCTTAAAAAAAATCACAAAACTCAAAACATGGGCTTTTCTGGACTAATTTTTAATTACTTAGCACTTAGAGCCTAAATTACTGTTTTGCTTGAAACACCTCATAAATGTCAAATTTTAAAAAGACAGTATGCGGTAAACATTTGAGGGTGTTACCACGTGTTTTGCATGTTAAACAACATGATAAAACATAATGCAGCTTAACTATGGCATGGCAACAGGTCTTCCAAAATTAACTGTGCTAGTTGCAAATGAATCTCACTGATTTATTTCAAACTAGGCTGGAGCATGAATGTTTCTTAACTAAAGCCCAGAGAACAGAACGACCCTTGTATGAATTATAAATATGCAAGAAATAGAAGGATGATAGAAGGCTTTTTAATTTTTTTTTTTTTACTTTTTCAGATTTTTTCTTCTCTCAAGTTGTCTGTTAACAACCATGTGGCTGCTTAGATGAGCATTTAGTCTCATCAGAGGGATCTTCATCAACACGAATGCCAGTCTGCAAGCAGTACCAAACAGCTGCAGAGCACTGCCATTATTCAAATGTTTGTAAAAATGTCCTGGGTTTATGAGTGAACAAAGTGAATCCTGTAGACAAAGAATGAATTGGAGACTGACTAAGCAAATTGAAAGTCAGATGGATCTGTTTTGTGCAGAACCATCTTATATTGCTCACAGCTCTTATTTAGATAAACTCTTCCGCACTTATGGACTCATGCCGTGTGGTAGTAGGGCTGCAGTAATATCACTGCTTCCATGGGGATGAGTAGCATAGACAGCCCAAAGCATTTAATGGCAGCAGTGTTTCCTATAAATTAAGCGTGCAGCCTTACATTTTATTGACAGAAAATAGCTAATTTGTCTCAAGGCATCTGTCTCTTGATTTTATTAACCTGCAGGATGCCTAAACAAAGAAGCATATGTATAACATTATGTCAAAAAGGTAATTATTTCCAGAAAGGCATCACTTAGATATGAAACACTCTAGTGTTTCATATAACAAGCAGTGAAGTAATTGTCAATATTGTACCTAATAAGAAAGTAACTATCCTGGAAGGGGATAAAAGCAAATAATTTTTCACTGGTTTCTTGAGAAAAAAAAAAAGTGTAATTATATATATGTACATGCACTTCAGCCTCCCTTTAGTTATTCTGATGCATTTAATAATAGCATTTCATATTCTGTTAACTTCCACCCAAGCAGTTAACAGACATTAATTGAGATCCATGGTCTCACACCTGTCACTTTGATGAGAGATGGCGGAATGGAAATGGAAGAAAAGCGCAGGGCCTGACGACCAGAGACGCGGGTGGCCCTCGGTGACCAGCGTGCTGAGCGTCCGCCTGCGATGCCTTCCCGGTGTGGCCAGCCCTGGGAGCTTCACTGCGGGAGCCGCAGCTTTTGGTGTTTTCCTTGAGGCTCCCCTCTCTGAAGCGGGGAAGGCTGGCCAGCCTGAAGGGACGCATATTTGTTACATACGATAAGCACAGGCGAGGTGGTGTTATTTCTACTAGTAGTTAGCACTGGGGCCACTACATTAATCATTCAGGGCAATAAGCACCGCAATTTTGCCCTGAATTTGGGAGCAGGCTCCAGACCCCACATCTGTTTGAGACTGCCAGCCCAAGCCTGCAGGTCTTCGCTGGGTGGGTGAAGCCTTCCAGCTCCTGCTGTGGTGACACACGGGGAGTTTGAAATGTCTCCTTAAACACAGTGTGTGCGGTGCTGGGGTGCTCAACACCAGCCGTGAACACACCTGGGGCACGGGCACTGGCACCTGAAAGAGCTTGAAGCTGTTTAAGAAGTTTGAGCTGTTTCAGCGATGGCCGCAGCACCCCAGCTGAGTGAGAGGGAGCTCCCTGTAGAGACAGCGGCTCCTTCAACTTCTTACGTGTTATTTTGTGAATTAGTATCTGCCCAGCCCGAACCATTTTCCAAAGCTTCCCTTGTGCTGCTGGACCCTACCTGAAGTGCAGGCACATGGGGTCCAGCTGGAGCACTGGCTCGTCTTAATCCGGGTGGGTGCTGATGCAGCGGTCCCCAGGCATTAGTTTGGCTGTCACAGCAGTGGGGCAGGTCGGGAGCCTCACCAGGCTGGCTTTTGGTCTCAGACCTCAGGCCTGGGACTAAATGGCAGTCTAGATGTGCTGCAGAAAGCCTGGTCTGTCCGCATTTGAAAGATGATGCTGCAACCTGGTTGGTGTAGGACTGTGAGCTGTGATGAGCCAACGGGGCTACCCGACACTTGGTACGCAGCTGCACTGATGGAGTCACTTGGAATAGGTATAACATCCTTTTATTGTTCGACAGATTTGACAAAACTCCTTCTAAAAATACATGGAGCACATCCATGTGGACCTCCTTCCCCCCCAAGGCTACCTGTGATCTCTGTAGCACCCACGCTATCAGTAGCTATGACAGATGGTACCAGGTAGCCTATGGGTATCCCATACTTCTATATACACCTAAATCTGTAGTTAGGCTAACAGATTATAAATTGATTATGTATAAAAATTATATTATTCAAATAATATCATAATTTATTAATTATAAATAAATACCAGATTACGTAAGTACATAGTATACAGTTGGGCTAGCATTATAAAAGTGTCAGTCAGTCATAACTGGTTTTAGGTGCGGATAGCAGGTATGATGTTTGCAGACCAGGTACTGCTTATGCTGAGTGAAGCTGTCTGTAAGTCTCTCTACAGTGCGCACAGGCACATTCATCTGATTCAGTTGGGATCAGGTCTGGGTAATTTAGTCTTGTGGAGAGAGATGAAAAGATTTTGGAGAGGGTGCTGCCTCTTAGTGGAAAGGATAAATTTGAAGTGCTGCTAAAAAGCTTTGGGTTTCACTTTTGGAAACAGAGAAATGACACTACAGAGAGAATTTACCCCACAGTCTCTGACTAGCAGAGCATTGGCCACCTGACAGAGAAAATTACACTAAATAGTGGGGTTGTTCAGTTACCGTTTTGTCAGATGAAGTTATCTGGTTATCCAGAGTCCACATGCATATTCTTTCTGTTTGTAAAAGCTTTCCTTAAATAATATAGCCAGGTAATCAAGCCTCAATCTAAGATAGAGCAATCTTCATATAATTGTTTTTCTATGTTTTATAACTTTGCCGAAATTTAAGAGTTTCTATTTAAAACTTTCACTGTCAAAATAAGTGCACAATTTCTATTCTCTGAAACAATTTAGCTGTTCCCTAGAAAAAGACGACTGCCTTGCTCGAGTGAAAAAGCTCCAAATATTTTAGCGCAGGTAGAGCTCTAGAGCAGGGCTGGAAAGCTGGGTGAGGAGTTGGGCTGGTGTCAGGGTTTGTCCCTCACTCTCCCTGTGAAAATACTCCTGAAAGACTGCGGTTTCTGCTGTCTTATTTCATTCTGCGTGCAGGGGGCTGTGCGCGCTCACCACGTACGTGTCCGTGGCGGAGAGGGACGTGGGAGCGGGTGAGGGATGGGTGGGAATGAGGAAGCGGGAGCAGGAGGCAGGACTGAGCCCCGCGGGCTGGGGACGGGGGGCTCGGGTGGGACTGAGCTGGGGGCATCAGGACTCACAAGCTGCCAGGAGGGTTGAACCTGGCCCGAGGGATAAAAGGGGTCGGGGTAAGGGGTGCAAGGGTAAAAATCCACTTACTGCCATCGCAGAGTGCAGCCCCCTCTGCTAAGAAAACAGAGTGGCCATGCCCCATTGGCATCTTTGGGACAGCTGAGCAGAGGATTATTCCTGTCTCATCGGGCAGTTTGGGGCTGCAAGCATGCAACCTGGGAACTTCCTAGCCCCTTCCTCACTTGTCGTAAGGGGTTGCTCACAGCACCAGAGAGGGACGTGGGACAGGAAAAAAAAATAAATCATTTTTCAAGTTGCTTGTGCAAACCTGACTTTATTCTCCTAAATGGTAGCAAATGCAGCCTGGGGTTACCTGCTTACACACAGCATTTTCCACAGACTCGCAAATGGTTCAGGAGATGTACACGGGCCAGGGGATGTGTCATGGCTATAGGGAGAAAGATGCTGTTGCCTCCAGGACCTCTGCATTAGTTGCTGCAGGAACTGGCAAAGTGCGCAGTGAAAAAGATGGAGCAAGGGGAAGTCCCCTGGGATGGGCTGTTAAAACCTGCCCTGGAGAACTTAATTTTCTTCCTGATGCTGCCTGAATTCCACAGGGATTTAAATCACATCACTTCACTGACATTTTTCACAGGTGATGCCTGTGTGTTCTTCAATTTCTGGATTTCTTATCTGAGCACTTCAGTCTGACTTGTTGAAATGAAATGAAGAACACTTGGAGTTTCCAATGGAGACCAGGAGAGCTCTGCTTTGCTCTGGAGAAATATAGTACAATAAAATACCAGGTTCCCTAAAAAAGTCAAGCTGTAAATGTTTCAAATGAGTTAGCCCTGTTGACATTAATATCTCTATGCCTCAAGCCTCTATTTGTAAAATGGACGTACGGAAGTCTCCTCATCTCACAGGACATTTGGGAGAACAAAGTCATCATTTTGGGGAAAATGCTGATATTCTCAGGAGTACGTAGGGAGGTGGATAATTTGGTCTCTACAACAGAATTTCAGTAACTTGTAACAAAGGAGGCATTCGTGAAGCACTGAACAAAGATGGAAACAATACAGGGAATTAACTCTAACAGCATTTTATGGTCTTCTGCCACTCCCTCAGTGAGGAATATCAACTGAGGAGCTATGCCCCATCTATTTTGTGTGCAGAGAGGAAGGCCAGGAGTGTTGTGGAGAGGATAGTGTATGACCAGGCAGTTAAAGAGTACCACAACACGTGTGATGAAGCTAAGCTAGGTTTGCAAAGGCAGCTTTACCTCAGGAGTTGGAGAATTAATTTGCAATTCAAATGTAGTTACTGAGGTAGATAAATTTAATTATTTAGAGACATTCAAGCCAGATTTGAGTGCTACACTCATGTGTATTTGTCAAAAATGATCATTTGCTTCATTTACTCTGCAATGATTTTCATATTTTGAATTGTCACCTCAGCTCTTAAAGTTGTGATGTATGGCTGGCACCGAAATATCTGAGGAACTCCAGACAAAGAGTAAATGCTTGGGAACGTGGCCGAGGCTGTTCCTGCTCCAGTATGACAACAAGCAGGCTTTATTGCTTAGTGCTCGACTTCAGAGCTAATACTCACCACCATCTGGTAGGTGCAGACGAAGAGAAAGCAGCACATCGAAAAGTCAGATTATCATTGTGCCTGTGTGCGTAACCACGTGGAGGAGGCCAGCGACTGAAGCCCTACGTTTCAGAGGATGAAGCCTCAGCTGGTGAATTCCCCATGAGGTAACGGGAAAAATCTTGCTTCACTGAGGTGAACTTGCATGAGAAAGGCAGGTGGGACCCATGTAGGTCTGGTGAAAAATACTGGAGGAGCACACTTGAGACAGAGATTGAGATTACAATGCTTTGGTAGGGCAGAAATGGAAAGAAATTGGGAGTAGATATGCAGCAAATTTTCTGAGAGCGTGCAATTAATTTTACTCTTTTAAGTTGCAACATTATGGACATTCCATAATTTTCAGCCCAAGCAGATCTGGCACTAGCATATTTTAGAGGTGCCACACTGCAGCTCCAGACCCTCTGTTCCTCATGATTAATGCATCCCGCTTTCTGTGTACAAGAAACCTCGAGCTGCGCAGGTACATAACGGACACATAAACAGGAAGAATTCAGAAAGGGTTCTCACAACCCCAGTGACTGAAAAATCCAGAGAGTTTTGCTTATTCATTTCACCTGACCTCTCTAAATAAGAAACCTGGTTGTTCTGCTTTTTGATGGATGATTCTGCTTTACAGCCCAGCATTTTACAACCAATGCAGTATTTCTGGAAAGGCTCATATTGTGCAAATCAAAGATATGATTTTGCATCATAACCAAAAATATTATGAGACAGTGTCCTTAAAAATAATCTTTATTCAGTATTTTTATTCTATCAAATTTGTTTTCTTGCCCTACCTGCTGTACATCATTGTGACATTCTTTTGCTAAAAGACTTCTAAAGGGAAATATTAAGTTTTCTTTCCTTCAATATTATGTGCTTGGAGATCTTGATTTTTAAAAGGGAGACAAATCCTCCTCCTGTTTTAGGGCCTAGATATAGATATATTTGATTGTATAGGCCACTCAGGAACATATCTGAATTTGTTCCCTTGCTTAGCTGTGGTCAGAATTCGAAGCACACTGTACACGAAACTGTAAGTCACTCCCTCTGGCTCATTAACATCATTGTATATTATCTGTCTTCCTGTCCCAAATGAGACAGACAGAGAATCCTACAAGCCTGATGGCTCCCTACGGATTGTCGTGGCTCTGGTATCTAGACTAACATTAAAATGAAAAATCATTAGGCTTTTGCACTGACAAGATGGTCTTAAAGACCCAAGCCCATTACAATTTAGGGTGTGCTTTCAGACATGTTTCTCACTCATGCAGACGCGCAGGGCGTAATGTGCTGGTCTCCTCGTGCGCCAGCAGACAGGCAGGGTGATTGGGCAGCCTGCCCGTAGCGGTGCTCGCAGTGCCCCTGCCCGTACGTTTCTCGGCATGGAGCACCTGAGCTGATCTGGTGGAAACTATAAGTCTGGGAGAAAGCGGGGCTCTCCTCCAGCACCCCCAGCAGCTGCACCACTGGGAGGGGGCAGCGCAAAGGCAGCCTGGTCCCCTCCACTGGAGGGCATGGGTTGGGGTCCCTGAGAGAGCAGGGCTGGGGGGCTGGTGCCGTGCTGTGCCCATATTATAGACCTGAGACCCACCAGAGAGATAGAATACGCTGGAAATTGTGTGCCTGTGCCTGCACAGTCCATGGGAAGGTGGGGAATGGGCATCTCTACCAACTCCAGTAACCTTCTGCCACCTGCCAGCCCCTCCAGATCATCACGGAGCTCATCGCCTCCCTGCCCACAGCCCCGTGACCCTGTGCCGCGCCGTTACCCACAGCCCTCCACCACCAGCACCTGAGTTTCACCACTGCCTGAAAGGAGACCTGCTAGCTCATTCGCCCTTAGGATGGCAACGTTCAGTTTTTGTCTAAACTGCCAAGAAATCTTTGAACTGGTGCCACCGGTGTGACACTATTGCTAGCTTGTCTGGCCCCTGTTTGCAGGTTGTCTTATCAGACCCATCAGGTGGATGGATGGAAACTTCAACAGTCCAAGAAACATGGTCTCAGTGTGACGATTTGGCTGTTTGAACACCCGCTTTATGCCATATGCTGTAAATATGAAGAGGATGAAACGATTGAGTAAGTTTTGCCTACTCATAAATTTTTTCAGTGTCCTTTGCAAAGGGGATGGGGAAGGCTAGGCAGGCCGGGGTAGCAGTTAAAAGGAACAACAACAGAAGAACTATTGATGGGTAGCAGAGAGGTGTCAGTCTGCTCATTTATTTGATTTTCCCGTACCGTTTCCTGGCCAGTTTGCATTAGGCCCAGTGTGGATTCATGAAATTTGAATGAGTTTACAGTATTTTTCAGATAAGAGCAGTCCTTGCGCAGAAAAAAAAAGAAAAGGTAAGATGTAGTATTCAATTATGCAAGAATAGGGAGAAAGTACAGAGCAGCTGACTCAAGGCAAATAGACTAAATGTTGGAGAATGCTGTGGTGCTGCCGATCTATCTTTTAATGATTATTTATTAAGAAGAGCCAATATGTGAGCTCTCCCTTTCTGGCTTCTTTTCAGCTAGATGCCATCAATAGAGGAAGGCTAACAACCATGGTTTTGGGATACAGGTATATTAGGAGTGCATTAGAGGCTACAAAGAGATGGAAGAATGGTGCAGGTAAGGAAAGAGTATTGTGTTTACATCTTCTGCAATGAAAACAACATAGATTTGAATGCTGCTGTTGCTATTGATTCTCCTTGACTTCATTGAGAAATATACGTGGTCAGAGATGTGGAGTTTGATTTTATGTGGCTAAACGTTTAAGCAAAGCTGTCATCTGCTTTTCAAGGCAAAAATTCAATTACTGGGATTTTGACATCACTTTCTATTTTCTCAGAATTATTTTAAGATCTGGTATCATCCCTGCATTTCCCCCAAATCCTGGTTTTTTTCTTCACTTTTTTTTTCTTTCTACTGAGGGCATCACTAAGGTATATTTTGCCTTCTTTTTCTGCTATTTTTCCCGTTCCACTTATTTCTTTGCCTCTCTTTTTCCTCTTTCTGTTAATTTCCTTTATGTCCTTGCACGCTCTCTGTTCTTTCATTTGCCCCTTTTTATCTCCACCATGCAAGCTCTCCCACTTTGGCAGTAATAGGTCAGCAACAAACAGCAGTTTTAGATGGCCTATCTTTTGCAGCAAAGAAAAGGAGCCTTTCCATTTGTAAATAAATATGTTCTTGATAACTTTGAATGACTTTTTCTAGCAGTTTGAAATGGTGAAAGAGGAAGTCTGAAGTGTGCTTGTGAGGAAGACGATTCTGCAAAGGCATGATGACATTCTCTGTTCTGAAAAAGTTAAAGACATGCTTAAAGAAGGCATTTGATGGAGCTGAATGCATCAGACCCAGTGGGTCTGTCTATCAAGTGCTGCTTGCAACACAAATGTTTCATAGTGTTCAGTTACTGAACCCCTTAATTGTCTCCACTGAAGTCACAGGGAAATTTATAGAACTACCTCCATGTAATGTGATCATCAAAAGATCTGAGTACATCTGGAAAAATGACTGTAGTCCTGCTTAAGCTTTTCTTCCTCTTCAAAATTTGTTTGCTGAAGGACCTTGCTAGTTCTCTGCTATCATTTGGCATCCTCAGTGTATTACGTGATGCAAACAAAGCCTGCTGTGTTCGGTGGTCTGTCTGGCATCCCTAAATTTTATTGCAGAGGCGAATTCAAAGTTCTCCACACAAGCATTTAATTCTTTGTTCCAAGTAGCAGGAGAGTTCCCTCTATAGTCCATGTACTGTACCCTACCATCCTCTTTGACCCAAAATGGGGGAGACTTCCAGTACGGTGATAATTTCCTTCCGGTAGGAGCTATTAAAATGAGATTTGAGACTAGAGATCATAATCCTTTTCCTACCACTTGTGTCCAAACCAAGTGTAAGCACGGACACAATGGTGAATGAGAACAGCTCAGCCAAAGGGATGGAACATAAGGGAGGCATAAGTGGCAAAAGGGGACGCCTGGAGGAGTGCTTCTTCTGTTTCTGTGGTAAATCTTGCTTCTCTTCAGCCAACTCATTTGGACAGTGGGAGCCCAAGAGGGTCCCTAGTTTGGCACCGGCAGCAATTCCCACTGGCCAACTTAATCCAGACATCCACATCTAATTCAGATGCTCGTTAGGGGGTTAGCCCCCTCCACTGCATCAGTGGAGAGAAAGAGAGAGAGAGAGAGAGAGAGAGAGAGAGAGAGAGAGATACCCTGCAGAGCCTGCGAAGGCAGGACCTTGATTCAGCTTGAAGGAATCTTTGTGTTGAGGATAAAGGGAATCTGCTGGGATGCTTGCCTCAGGTAGGTTGTATGAATACTCAGTTGTGGAGCAAAGCAGCTGCAGCAAAAATGCACTCACCTAAAGCTGTGCTAATATAATTTTGAATAATGAATTTGTGAGAGGAAACCAATTTGGTTTTAGATATCCCACAAACAGAAAAGATCATCAGATAAATTATTCATTGTGAATTATTTGCATAGGCTGACAGGAACTCAGTAAACACCCAAAGGCTGATTTGCAAGAAGGAAATGGAGAAAGTCTTTAGTCTGGTATTTCTCTTCTCCTAAACTTCCAATAAATGTCTCTCCAGCAAATGAATTTGTTTCTTTCTTCTGCTGTTGTTCTGTACTTCCTGGACTGTCCGTACTGAATGTTTTATGGCAGAGTTTTTCTAAGAGCCAAGAAGCTTGGATTTCACAGGTACATATTAAAGTGCATCAGAAAACAGTAGAAGACATCACATTTTCTCCACTTACTTGTGGCTGAATTGCTACAAATTTTTAAATTGCCATACTTAAAAGTATTAGCTACAGATACATAAATCTCCCATTTTTTTAAAAAACACATCCCAGCCTCTACAGGCCAAGAATCCAGCTTTTACATTAAGTAATATGACAAGCAATTCTAGGTGCCTCTGTTTCTGAATACCCAATCTGAGCCAATTTAAAGGGACATAGCTTGGGGCAACCTAAATCGCTATACGATACTCGAGTTGGAAAATACTGGATTCTTGTAGAAAAAGGGCTGAATCAGTATCTAGGTTGTTTCAAGCATTTTTTTGCGTAACCTGTTCTTTAAACTCGGCTAAAGATGGTTCCACAGCCAGCCTAGGCAGCATATTCCCAGTGCATGCCTATTCTTGGAATTAGGATATGCAACTTGAATTATATTTGCTGCAAATTAAGCTGATTTTGTCTTGTCCCACCCTCAGGGGATGCAGGAAACATTTGATACCTGTCCTTCTTATATATCCTTTTCATAAAGGAAAGTGTTACTGTGGTTCTCCTCAAATTCATCTCTGCTAGGCTAAGCAGGCTTTCCTGCGGAAGGTATATTTTCCTGACTCCTCGCTGTCATTCAGTTCTGTACTCTTTCCAAGTGTCATGCCCACAGTGTTCAGCTGAAGACTCATCAGCTCCAAGGAGAACAGAAAAAAAAAAAAAAAAAAAAGATGGCTTCCATGTCTTCTGCATGTTATTCTTTTAATAAATTGGCTAAGGATTAGACATGGTGGCTTTGTAGCATTGTCGTAGTTTTTACTCGTGGTGAAACTGTGACCAAGTGCACCCTCAGATGCTCTTCTGCAGAACTGCTGTTTATCCAGTTTTTCCACATCTTGTGTTTGCACCACTGATTTCTCTTTCCCCTGTGGATTTTCCTTTTCTGAATTTCTTATTTGTTCATTTCACATCATTCTTCAGTGGGTTGAGTGCATTTTGACTTCTGTTCTCAACCTTTGAAATTCTGCAGTCCTTCCTGACTTAGACAGGCTCTATTTTATTAATATACTCTCCCTTCCACTATCCCCGCTGGGAGTAGTGAAAACATTGAATAGAGCTGGCCCTGGACAGCCCATGTAAGATCTCCCTTTCACGTGTCTGCTAAGGGTAACATTGAATGCGCAAAATATATGCATACACACCCATACAGTGCAAATGTGTAGCGATAGAGTACAAAGATGGTGTTGAAATTTGATGTGATAATTCCCAGTGTGCCACAACAGCTCTGGGATTTGAATACAATTAAATTTCATAGTCTTTTTTTTTTTTCCAAATAATGCCATTTGACGCTGTAATTGCTTTGTATTGAAAGCACAGATCAAAACTGCTATCACAAAAAATGCTATGATTCCGTAACTAGTGAAAAACCCAATGATATGGCCTCTCCACATATGATTTATTTCTAGCACTCATTGTACTTACACTAGACTCACAGTACATTGTTCGTAAAAATTAGTTGCATGTTTGCCCCTCACTCCCTCAGCAGTATTTTGGATATCAGTCGTTAGATCACCTTTCTCTGTTTCTGTGGTTTGGTGAGAAAAGCAGAAAGTTGCTCATTTTGCCAGAATCACAGATTGCTTTCCTTTGCCAATGGAAGTTTTGTTGGCTTATGCTGGAGGAGAATGGGCTGAGATCACCCTTTTGCATTGTAATATCTTATGTGCGTGCGTGTGAGATAAATGAGGATGAGAATAAATGAGAACAGGAGAGAGAAGGAGGATGGCAGTGCAGGAGGGCAAGGTGCCAGGAAAATCTTTCTCTAGAGAAAGACAGAGCTGTCTGGAAATGTGCGTTGTCACTCCCGGGGAGAGTCCTGCTAGAGGTCTGCAAAGCAATGCCTTCGCGTGCCATGGAGACTTGGTGGGACAACCTGTGGATCCTTGGGCAAACTGGCGGCAGCCTGGCTTTCTGCAGAGATGTGCATCACCTCGCTGGTTTTAGGGCATGCCAGAGATTTACCTGTTCTCCAACCACACATGGAAGGCTTTTTTCCCCTTTCCTTTTCCCACGGGCTTTGTGGCCAAGGAGGGAGCTCAGGCATTAGAAACCCTTCGGTGTTTCATTACTGGCACAATGGGCTGTAAACAAATTGCTGGAAAAATGCAGTCCTTTAAGCGGTGACCTAGTTAAGGCTCCTACGTCTGCAGAAGTTTGGTTTTCCCACCTAGGCAGCTCCATATTCCTCGCTAGTCATCGCCTAGTCCCTCAGGCACTGACCGAGTCATTGCCTGCCCATCATCCTCACCGGGAAGTTGCATAATGCTGCAGAGACACAATGGAGAAAGGGATATTTTTAAATGTGTGCTTTATTTTTTTTTTAAACCTGTAGAAATAAATACAAAATGACAAAGAGGTTCATGTTTACTAAACATTGCATTTGATTGTATGACATTACACAGTGTGTGTCACAATAGTTCACCTTGTAATTGTGTCCTTTTAGCTGTTGGTGCATAATTCTATAACTCATAGGATACAATTAGTCCTGAAGCTGCATCCAGCCACCCTTTTAGTGGAACCCCTGAGTGCTTACAATTGCAAGAGTGTATTAGGGGAGCGCTTGAGCCAATTGGCCAAAATTGGGGAATTTTGTAAGAGAGGTCTGGCATAGCAAAAGAAGAAGCTAATGGGAGGGGTGGGATAGATTCTTGAGAAAAGAAAAAATATTAAAGCTTTGGAGCATTTTTATTTCTGATTTTCTTCCCCTTAGCAGTTAACAGAAATAAATATATCTGAAGTAATCAAAGTCAGCAGAGATCACCGGTTCATTTTGGAATATGATTTTTTTTCATGCTCACTGAGAGCAGGCAAATGGACAAACCTCGCATGATCAGTTTTTACCTGAATAGCTGGTTCATATTTTGATAAGGGTAAAAAAATACTCAACCACTTGATTAAATGTTGATTCTCCAAACCACTTACTATCCTCACCCAGTGAAGGTCAACTGCCAAGGTTTTATAGACATACTCTGGTCATGGTTTGCTTGCTTGCTTCTTTAAATTGCACTCCATGTGCTTTTTCACATTCATTCTCTCTAATTTTCTTCAGAAGACTTGAACAGAGATACTTTACCTTCACATTTAGAGCTTATGAAAGTATTTGCTGGAAACAGTTTTTGCATTCTGCTTGGCCTATTTAAAGCAAATTTTTGTTTTCAGGTAGATTTGAATTTCATACAGATTTTTCCCCACTATTCTGTGAAATACATAAATTTCATATGTATTTTAGGAATGGTGGTAGCTGTAAAGGATGACCCTTGATTACTTGAGATCTATGATTGGTGACCTAAGCATGGCTTATATTTGCTTTATGGCTGACAATGTATATTATTAGGAACTGTGTCTAAAGAAACAATTATGGATTTGAACGGTGTGTGCGCACCAGGGAACTGGTAACACTACACATAAGACCTAACAAGAAGTTAAGAACTGTAAAGACATTTTGGGCTTTGACGATCTTTTCCCCGACTTTATTTTTCCTGGATGAGGGAATTTTTGGGTAATATTGAGCAGATTCTGCATTCAAATCTGTGTTTCTACATGCATACTGGGTTTGCTCTTGTTTGCATTTGCTATTGCCTTCCTGATAAGTGCTGCTCACTTGCGGCCCCATCTTCCCTGGACGGTAGAGTTAGAGCTCAATACCTTCCTTCCCTTTGGCAGCATTTTGAAATAAGCTCGATGGGTGTCCACCTTACTGGGGAACTATTTACCACTTTATTGTTCCATGAAATGATTGTATCCAAACACAGGTACCCCACTGCTTTGACAGTGGACATACTGCTGTTTCCTGGGTCCCTGACAAGGCTGAGACATTATAGAAGTAAGTCAGAAAAGGTACATCTTTTCTCAGCTCGCCTTCTGCCTCTCCCCTCCTGCACAGAAGTTTTTGTAAATGACTCTATAAGCTTCGAATTTATCAGAGTCAGTAAGACACTCCTATCAGAACAAAGGCAAAAATGTGAACTTTTTTTAAAAAAAAGAAAAAACAATATTTTCTGCTGAAAATCTCAAATCTAGCATCTCTATCCTCCTCTCCTCCCCTTTCCAATGTTTTATTTCCACTGGGCAACATGTTTTGAAGCCAGCTGTTATACTCTGCTTGGAGTATACTGAAACCCCATAGTTCTTCCTGGCTTAGGAGTGGAATATTAAGCACCTTTTGAAAATTTGAAATTGAGCCTCACAAAATCACTGGTAATTGAGCCTCATAAAATCAGCTGCCACTTAGCAAAAACAATGGGACTTTTACTTGCTTTCCAATTCTCTTCTTCCCACTGTGGCCACCTTCGTTTCCAAATGCACTAACAGAAGATAGAGATGGCAGGTGCGGAAAACCTTCTGGGGTGAATAAAACAGTTCATATTTAAAAAGATTTGTTTGATCTAAACAAAGTCTCTTTCACCAAACAGTTATCTCAATAAAACCTGCAGTATGAACCTCAGATGGGCTGTGTGGCATGAAGCCAAAGGCTGAGGGCTACCAAGCACTGGAAAAGCGCAAGCATAAGTATGTCTGGATGGCATCCATAGCACATCTACATCTTAGTGCATCCGCAGAGGCCAATTTTTCTTATAGGCTTTTAAAGAACATACAAAATGTGAATGTCCTCTTTTGCACGGCTCTCTGATGAAGGATTAATAAAGCTTTGCCCTGCGGTGGCTCGGGTATGGGTTGTTTCCCATTACACCCATGCAGGTCTGCGTTCGCCTCTGTCTCGGGTCTTTGGTCACTCGGGCAGTGTCGGAGCGACCATCTGCCTTAGAAAGCAGACTGAACAAATGAAACTCAGCCTTTGGCTTCAGGGGGAAGAGGAAAACAGTCATCTGGAAAATGATGGGCCACAATTTGAACAATTGTTATTAGCTATCACTCCTGTGAAGTCTGTGGAGAGATGCTGATGTACACAAAGGGTACATCATTAAAGTATTTTTCCCATCATTTTTTCCATTTCTCCCTTACCCAAGCTCTATGGTTTAAAGCTCTGGTGGTTGCAGTTGTCAATAATTTAAAACTCTTACCTTATTTTCAGTCTGGTGCTGGAACAGACCACCTGAAGAGCTCTCCAGGGCTGTGAGTACATTTGGGAGTTTTTCTGTGCAGGTCTTTATGGAGTTCTCTACAATAAATTTAGGCATTTCTCAGATGAGTCGACTTTTTGTCTCCCTTGACTTCCCTGTCTCTAATATGTATTTGTCACTTCTACCTGTGAAACATTCTCCATAAATTTATTATTTGCTTCTCACTTCAAACATTTTGTATTCTGAAATCTTGGCTTTTGAAGCGCTCGCTGGGCAAAAAAGGGAAGTCACTGCTGTTAGCAGTCCTTTCCATAATTCTGAAGTCACATAGCTCAGGACTAGATTTCCCCTTTCTAAGCCCAATTCTTTAACCTTTTCCTGTAAATTAGATTCTTCAGGGTTGGTGTCACCACTGATTGCAAGGCAATAACTCTTCCTTTGATGGAGAGGTACAGAGAGTGCCAGATGAGGAGTTTAAATGATATTTTTTATCTCTCTCTCTCTTTACTCTCCCATTTCTGCAACTTCCATATTATAAATCTGCTGTATAACATCCACACAGATGGTGATATTAAATATGATGTTCTGACACTGAGCTTTGAATGTTTCTTTCTATATCTAATAATATATGTCATGTCACTCGTATATATCAGAGGTATGTCAGAGCAGCAAAATGTTGCTGGCTTTCGTGTCATAGCTGCTGTAGCCACCCTTCCAGTAAGATCCAAGCTATTGTCAGAAATGGCTCCCATCAGAAGGACTAATGAGCAGGAATAATTGTGAAATTATAATGTGGCCACTGCCTCTGGAGCCAACACGAGCAGAAGCTCAGCAGAATCCCACCTCTCTTGCAGCTGGTATACTGGTTGGTAAAACTGTCAATAGGCAAGTCTGGAACAGTTGCAATAGCATGCTGAGAGGGAAGAAAAGAGAGAAATTCAATTGCAGGTGTTCTTGACTCAGGAATCACCTTAAGAGAGACGGCATTTCCCTCTTCTCACTGTAGGTAATGCGCCTGAGGGCTCACTTTGTCCAGAAAGAAAATCGATCACATCTTCAAAAGAAAAGGAAAAAAATAATCCCTCCAACATGAGTATTTTTTCAGGAAGGTATGACTATTTCGTAAACATTAAAAGTCAGCTGCTCTTCTCTAAGTAAAAGTTGTTGTAAAAAGAGCGAGCGTCCATTTGTTATTTTTCAGTAAGTTATGAGCCAGAATCCATCTTACTGATCTCTTTTTCTGTATATTATATATGTGTGTGTGTGTGTGTATATATATATTTATAATGCTAAAGTCTCCAGCTCTGGGCTCCAGATTAGATTATGAATGATTTTTGACATGGTCCCGCACGACATCCTTGTCTCTAAATTGGAGATATATGGATCTGATGGAGGGACCACTTGGTGGATAAGGAATTGGCTGGATGGTTGCACTCAAAGAGTTGTGGTCAATGGCTCAATGTCCAAGTGGAGAACAATGATGAGTGGTGTTCCTCAGGGGTCGGTACTGGGACCGGCACTGATAACATTTTTGTTGGTGACATGGACAGTGGGATTGAGTGCACCCTCGGCAAGTTTGCTGACACCACCAAGCTGTGTGGTGTGGCCAACACGCTGGAGGGAAGGGATGCCATCCAGAGGGACCTTGACAGGCTTGAAAGGTGGGCCTATGAGAACATCATGAAGGTCAACAAGGCCAAGTGCAAGGTCCTGCACATGGGTCGGGGCAATCCCAAGCACAAATATAGGCTGGGTGGATAATGGATTGAAAGCAGCCCTGAGGAGAAGGACTTGGGGGTGTTGGTTGATGAAGAGCTCAACATGAGCCAGCAATTCACGCTTGCAGCCCAGAAAGCCAACCGTGTCCTGGGCTGCATCAAAAGCAGCATGACCAGCAGGTCAAGGGAGGTGATTCTGCCCCCCTATTCTGCTCTTGTGAGACCCCACCTGGAGTACTGCATCCAGCTCTGGGGCCCCCAACATAAGAAGGACATGGAGCTGTTGGAGTGAGTCCAGAGGAGGGTCACGAAGATGACCAGAGGGCTAGAGCAGCTCTCCTATGAGGACAGGCTGAGAGGGTTGGGGTTGTTCACCCTGGAGAAGAGAAGGCTCTGGAGATACTTTATAGCAGCCTTCCAGTACCTGAAGGGGCCTACAGGAAAGCTGGAGAGGGACTGTTTACAAGGGCATGGAGTGACAGGACGAGGGGTATGGCCTTAAGCTGAAGGACGGGAGATTTTAATTAGATATCAGGAAGAAATTGTTTCTTGTGAGGGTGGTGAGGCACTGGAACAGGTTGCCCAGAGAGGTTGTGGATGCCCCCTCCCTGGAAGTGTTCAAGGCCAGGCTGGATGGGGCTTTGGGCAACCTGGTCTAGTGGAGGGTGTCCCTGCTCATGGGGTGATCTTTAAGGTCCCTTCCAACCCAAGCCATTCTGTGATTCTATCATTCTGTCTTCTATTCCAAAGCAATGAGATACTGAATCTATATTTAAATTGATATAATAAAGCAGCTGTGAATTATTATTATTATTTTTTCCATACATGAACAGACCCTGTCTTTTATTAGACATCCTTAATATATATCTGCAAGTCTTGCATACGCTTATATAATTTTGCTCACTGCTCATTCTACCTTAGACCTTCCTTCCCTTTGCAACTCAGTAGTTTTTATATCAATTCTCTCCCATCCGCCTGACACAATAAAACCTGAGTATTTTCCTTTCTCAACAGCTCTGCATTTCTGCAGCTAGCTTCTTTGTTCCTAAACTCCTTACCAACTTCTCTGTTGCTCCCCGCTCTGCTGATTCATTACAATTTCAGGACAGCTAAACCATTCTTCCTACCAGCTTTCAACTACGTTTCTGGATTGGCTTTTTCTCCTCTTTATATGAAGCCAGCTTGAGTTGGGTGTATAAAAAATAATACATAATTGTTATGGGGGTGTATGCACTATAATGGGGCATCTCATTTTTCTGAATATAGCTAACAAATATAAAATCATTTTTACTTGTAGCATCAGTGAACAGATTGCTTATTATTAAATATAATCAGAATGTGAAGGCATATTTTTTTGCAAATTGTATTTTCTGGCATCAATTTGTTTGCATACATTTAAAATTTTGTTTCCAGCAAACTTCACCTGTGCAACTCAGTAATTTCTCAGAAGTGTCAGTCTTGCTCAAAATTATGTCTGTTCACAGAATAGATCATATTTAAGGGGATTGAATGTGGCCAAAGAAAATCAGAACAGAATATTCTGCACTCATTTATAACATATTCTATTGTATATAGCCTGGATACCCAGCTACTAGGGTCTTTAACATGATTCTTACATTTCCCATATCTATAAATTTTCAAGTGGACTTTCATTTCTGCTGATGGACTGTTAGATGTCTTATTCCCTGCTTCTTTCCAGCTAGGTGCTTGGCATATATTTCAGTTATTCTCTGACAGTAAACTGAAATCAGCAAAACAAATCCAGTTCTCTCAACAAGTTCTATATTGCCATTAACCTTTACATGTTTAAGTGATGTTTACAGGTTGAATGTAAATGTGAGCACACTTCACTGTTTTCAGGCCATAATCCTGCCTAGTTCTGTGTGCAAATTAGTTGTACAAATAAGGAAATGTGGCATTTTGGAATGACAATATTCTGATTTGTATGCAGCAGTGTGAGAATTGCACGTGGAATTGATGTGCTGTTCGTGAACATTTGTTGGGCTCAACTGTATTCCTTGATAACCGAAAAATCAGACCTAACATGTCTCTATTCTGAAGGTATACATACAGATGAATTTTCAGAATAAAACGTACTGATTACACATTTGTAAAGCCTGATTTTTGTAAATTAGGTCTAGGGAGAATTGAATGAACAGCTCTTGCTAACGTAGACAAATGAGGCACACCAGCCTCGTATGGGAGTTTTGCTCTTTGAGTTCCTGTGCAATGCTAAGATGTAGCCTCTCTTACATTAGATTAGCAATTAGAAAATGGATATAATTTGATTTTCTGTTTCAGCCAGAATTTCTCCCAACAATGCTTGTGGATACTGAATTTAAGACAATGCAAGAAAGAACAACTGGAAGGGACAAGGCCAGGAGCTGTACAGGTGACAGAAGTCACCTTTGAATTGCAGACCCAAACTTCCCATTAAACTAAAGTGGCCAAAAGCCCTCGGCAGCCAAAAGCCCACCAGCTCTCAGGCCTACTTCTGTTTGCAGTGACTCAGGCTTGGGTCTGGTTCACCTGCTTTTTTACAGTAAATTGATTTTTTTATCTCATTGCTGCAGGTGTGACAGAGCAGCCATAACCATCACCCTTGTCACTCGGTGAGGTGGTTGGCTTCTCCATTGAAGCGGATGGTCCAGGTGGGCCTATAGGGGTGCTGCTCCCTTTGCTCAAAACATTGGGAAAAGGTGTAAATGGGTGATCTAGCTGGGTGTGGAAAGAGGATGATGGACCACAGTCATCGGAAGATCCTGGGACAGCAGCTGTGGTTCTGCTGGGGAGCAGGAGAGGTGGGTCTCTCGGTGATGATGGGGCTTCCTAACTTTGTGGATGCTAAGGTGTTGGTAATAAATTTTTTAGTAGTAATAGTTCTGCTCAATAGCACTACTTCAGCTCTACCTACCAGATCTCCATAGATCTAGTTCTTGTCTGAGCAGGTAACACTAGCTTTTGGTCAAATCAATTTGAGATTTTTACCTCAGCTGTTGCTTTGCCTGCTCAAGGTGGGGTTCTGCTGCTGGATTAGCTAAGAATCCCCCCAAAAAAGGACTTGGATGTCAACAACATGGAAATGAATAGACGTGAAGTGAATGTATTTTCCCTGTGCTTGCTGCAGAGCAGTGTGCAGCCCAGGACAAGAAAGGCTACTGGGGAAGCGGAGCGCCCTTCGTCTTTGGATGTTACCAGCTCTGTGCTGCAGCAGGTGCCCCTGAACTGTTCCACCACTCCTCTCTGATGGGAGTCGGACAGGACGCACAGCCTGATTATTTGGGTTAGGCCAGGTAAAAACTGGTTTGTTAGGCTGGTGATGGCATGGGATTTCTGTAGCAGTTTGGGAGCACAGGAAGCAAAGAGAGAGACAGCCATTTTATTTTAGGCTTATGCTGTACATTGAGATTCATTATACAATTTTTTTTCCCTAAATTAATACAAAAATAGTAAAAATAGGTTAAAAAAAGCCCAAACGAAAACCCCTGACATCTTGCAAGCCATTTGTTTGACGCACAGATTAAGATTTCTTGGAGCTTAAATAACCTAGAATTATTTATGCTGAATTTTTCTTTTTTCCTTTTCCCAAATTAAAAAAAGGTGATGACTTGCAGAACGCCAATGCCACCAGACCAATTCACGCCTGAGAAGCAGCTGCCCCAGGCAGCCGCAGGTGATGCTGAGGTGCCCTCTCTCCAGGCAGGAAGCTGTGCCAGGACCACAACGGGGCGAGCGGTGGCATGCTGGGGCACATCGCTCTGCCCCAACCTGTGCATCACGGGCAGGAATATGTCTCTGAACCCCCCCCCCAGGGCCCATGCCTTTGACATGTCTTTCTCAAAAAAAAAACACCCCAGAAAGTTTTCCCTTGCACTTTCCTGGCAGCAGATGGATTTCACAAAGGCTCCCTGGGGGCCTACCCTGCCACAATTTGGAGCTCAAGCTTCCCTCTGTCCTCTAACGAGATTGGGGAGGGGGTGAGGGGGGGGATAAGGTTTTCCCTGTCCCTGCCCAGGGCTGGGGTCCCTGGGGTGCCCTGTGGTGACGGTGTGGTGCCCGGCTGTGGATGGGGGACCCACTGCCCACCTTTTCGGGAGGGGAAGGTGCTCTCTCCCCTCCACGCCTGCTTCTCATCAGAGCTGTTTGTACCCCAGGAAGGCTTACTTATTTCAAAATATTTATAAGAAAATAAATGACAAGTAGCTTTAGTGATAAAGGTAGGGATAAAGACATGGAAGAAATACTTAGTCCCTACGCAGCTAATTGTACAATTTGATTTGCATGGACTGGGGTTTTAACACCTGTGAAGGCAGGGGAGGAAAAGGCTCTGGGTAATTCTTTCTGACCCGGGCCTTCCAAAAAGCGGCTTCTCCGGGCCTCCTGCCTCATGACGTGAGCTCTGGCCCAGCGCACCACTGCAGCACCGCCGTAATGTGGGACATGCACAGAGCTGGCTGTGCAGGCTGCGGGCTGCGCATGGCCCCGGCAGCTGCCAGGCCAGGCTGTGGGATGGGACCATGGGCAACAACCCCTCTGCAGGGCCTGGTCAGGCCCCCCCAACGCCCATGCAGCAGAGCTGCCCCTGCCTCCCCCAACCCCCCGCCCTGTGCTTCCGTCCGGCCACGCCACAGTAGCTACAGTAATTGGGGGTCCACAGCGAACCCAAGGCTGACTCCTGTTCACTCTGCTTCCCCTCCCCACATCTCCTTGAACACGCCATCTGCTCCCAAAGTTACCAAACAGGAGAAACACCAGTTCGCTAAGTTTTGAAATGACCAGGTCTTCTCCCCCAAAAAACCCCCACTTGCTAGAGTTGTTTCTGGCTTTCTGACTGTTTTTAAGAGAAGTCACGGTCTTCACTCTCTCCTGAACTCTGCCCAGCCATGCCACCACTCTGTTTTCTCTTTGAATACAAATAAACAAGGTGTTGGTTGAGGTGGGATTTGGTGGCTCACAGGAGGACAGTCAGCCTAGAGAAAAGCATTTAAAAGTACACCTTTCAATTTACAGTATGCATTTTACCTGAATTCAGTGCTGGCTCAGAAAGCTTCTAGAGCAGATGTGAATCCTCATGTAGCACAACATAACCTCAGGCCACTTTGGTACTGTTTTCCCTCCAGGTTCATGCAGTTGACCATGATAAAGTGTGTTTGTCTTTGGAAAAGAAGCTCTTTCTCTCTGCCAGGCCAGACCTGCCTTTCACAGGTCTAATTTTAATCTAACTAGAACATTTTCACTTAAAGCTTTGGGCAGAAAATTCTGGCTTTGTCAATTAATTTGTAAAAATTAAGTTATTCCAGCTATACCAAATTTTATCTCTTTTTCTTCCAATTAGAGTATTTGCAAATTGAAAATGAACTTGTGCTAAGCCAACATTAGGAATTATGTTACAAGAAAACTGGACTGTTCCTGATGGGCATACGCGCTTACGTTGGTTCTTTTTCCCCATGCTTTACCTCATAGTAAAAATATACTGTACACCATCCCTTACTGTATGGAAATTTTAATGTTTGTAGAAGATGTGCTCAGTGAGCCACAGTCCTATATATTCTCGTTGGCCTTAGTTAAAATTTTTGCTGTTAAATTTTAGTCAGTGCCTGACAGCGTATAATATTCTGTTACTCACTGAATTTATACAAAAAATTGGGTCATCTATATTGCAAACAAAACCACAGTGATACCTGGGCTAAAAAGCCACTTAAGAGTATGACAAAAAACTGCTTAAGCCTAGGTAGTCATCCAAAATGGAGGTTCACCAGTAAGGGTAAAATCTTACACACAGTTAGCTGCTGGGAGAGCTTTGGACTGAGAACAGAGCACAGCATCCACACCCATTAATCAATTGGCACAGTGAGGACCAATTGACTTCGGTGAAGATAATTGCTCCAGAGGAGAAAGTCAAAGGGGAGGAAGGCCAAAGTGGGTTAGCATAGTCTGAGACCTTGAGAACATGCTGCTTCTGGTTCATGTTGAGGTATTCAAGCTACCTGTAGAGAAGGAGTATTTGGTGCATCTCTTGGACACATCAGGATTCAGGCAGAAATCGCACAGACCTGGGCTGAGTACACCTCGGACATTTTCATGGCTTTAACTCGTCAAGCCTGGAAGTGGGGAGAGCAGCAGCGCCTTGAGGTGAAACACTGTGAGAAACGCATGTAAGTTATTTTTGGCTTTGTTTCGGATTTCTGAGGGGACAGGAAGGCTTTGGAGACTGCCTCCTGCCTGTGCTGTCCTTCCCTGCGCAGAGAGGAACACGGCTCCTCTTCCCCCTCCCAGTCCCAGGCAGCCACCAGGAGGTACTGGTAGGGTAACATGGCACTGGGGGGAACTGCTAGGGAAGGAATCTGCCCTTAAAAAGATTTTTAAGAATGGGCTGGACAAACATCCTTCAGAAACGATTTAAATGTTGTTGGCTCTGCCTTGGGGCAAGGGGGTGGGCTGCAGGACTTCTCACCCTGTCTTGTGTGGACACCCAAGCACATCCTGTGGCACTTTGCCATAGGAGTGCCTCCACATCCTTTTTCTGACAGGTTTGGAGATAGAGGAGCAATTTTGTCACTGGTTTTATCACCTTCCTTGAAGATCTCTGAAGGCCACGCATGCTGAGATTTAATGAGAGATCTGTGAAACTACAAGCTTGCCTTTGGACATCTCTTTAAAGATGCTCCTATCTATGCATTTCAATTAGATGTGAAGATGTTTATGGTAGCCAATCCTGTGGCTGGTGTTTGCAAGTGATAGCATCAGGGATAGCAGAGGTGTAAAATCGGTATTCCTCTCCACAGTGTACAAACAACCTCTTTCACACATCTCTCATTTCCAGGTGTCCCACAAGCCAGTAGACTGCTGCTGCCAAAAGTGGTTTGCAATTCCTCTGCAACTCTCAACTGATTTGCTAATGTCCTCAGAAGTTTAAAAGCCACTGCAGCTGCCTGTTGAATGGCCAGGAGATAGGGCGATTGTTACTTAAATGATGTAATGACCATCACAGAAAAGCTACAGTGAAGGTATACATAAGGAACAAATTTTGGCTGGAAAACCCCAAGTCTGAGTCTAAAGAAAACAGGGGAAACAGATCTTTCCCCTCACCTCACATTCATCTGGCTGTCTTCAAGGTGTCCGCCTGATCTCTGCCAGGCTGAAGTTGTTGTTACAGCTTCCCAGCTGCTCCTGCAGCAAATGTTGTTTGTTCAAGCAAAGAGCCTGTGCATTCCTGGACACAGCTTCCTTTCCTTCTGGTCAGAGAAGGGACTTATCCAGGGGAAAGTAAATGTTGCCAGCTGCACTGCTGGCTTTTTTTGCTAGTCAGTACGTAACATTTTCCTTTGGGGCAAAATATCTGGTTATCTTATTTTCCACTAGGGAGGAAGCTTCAGAAGTATTTCTTTGCTTGAAAATCAATACTCACTAAGCGGCATTTGCGGGTTTCGCACAGGCCGTTTGGAGGGGGCACTGGGACTGGATGCTGAAGAGAAGGTTCATGCAGTGAAGCATACCCTGGGCTTGTGACCACGGATGTGCTATCACCCGCCGTATGGGTAACACAGGAAGCCTCCCCAGCCACAGCCCTCCCAGTGGCCCAAGCCCCACGGCTCCTGCAATCTCTCTTTGCCCTCCAGATGCAGTCATTGAAGCAAACACTGTGCCAAAACTTTTCAAGTACTCTTACTTTCTGGACGAGCTGTAGAAAGGAGTCCGGTTGCAATACATTCATCTTGCACCACAAAGCAATGGTCCATATATTCATTAGACCACCTGACACACCAGCCAGCATCCTGCACCTTGGTTTTTGCAGGCAATGTACAGTTGGAACACGCTCAGGAAAACCTACAGAATTGGCTTACGTATCCCCACTGGGGTTCAACAGCATGATAAAACCTTACAGTAATGAGCCTGTTGCTCTTAAGGGTGGAGGGGGTGGAGGAGGAAAAGAGATGCTGCTTTATCTGTATTTCTCCACATCACAGATGCTGACAGAATTATTGATTTAGAACTCTCAGCTCCAAAAAGACTCAGTAATGTAATCTTTTTAAGGTTTTTTTTTTTCCCTTCCCTCAGATGTGATGTTTTCAATAGGCCCCTTAGACATGGGCTCTTTGGGGACGTTGTTAAACTTGCTACTGCTAAACTGCAGTCCCAACCTTCCGTTTGTTCCGTTCAACTCTCATGGTCTGCTGTCTCTTGGAAGAGCCCATAGCTGCAAGGTCTATTGCTTTACAGGTACTCTAGGAAGATTGAGGGATTAAGTTACACATTACGTAAAACTACCCACTAATCCTCTTAGTGTGCATTACCAGTGAATGGCCTGAAATAGGCTCTCAGTAAAAGAGCCCTAACATTCACTTTCTTGATGACAGTTTAGTATTTGAGGTTTGTGTCATGGATTTTGGTGCTGAAATATTCAGTACACCATCTTCTGTCTGCTGCTAGATCCACTTGCACGTGTTAGTAGAATGCTAACAAATTTACAGTTGGTAAAGCAGATTACGTGTTTAACTAGTAGCGAGACATGTAGAAAATAGAATTATATATTTTCTAGAGTGACAGAGTCACTGGGATTTTTTTTTCTTTTTTTTTTTGTTTTTATAAGAAAAAGAAACAGCTATAAAACCATGATTAAAAATGTAACAAGGGATGATTTACATTTTAAAATAATGATATTTTTAGAAAAAAAAGAAGTGATTTATAACATAAAAGTGTTTGGAAAGCGTTTGGTTGCTGTGTACTGCCTTCTTTCCCAGTACAGTTTGCTATCTGTTATACAGTCTTGCATAAATGTTTAGATTAGGGGAGAAAAGAAAAATTAAATGTGATGGCTAAGACCTGTAAGAGCTGACTCACTGACTTGAGTTATTGCTGTGCAGAAAGTTTGTAAAGCCTTTACATCCAGCGAACATTTAGTGCTACTTCAGCCTTGACAGTTGACCTTTCAATGTGATTGGGTTTAGCCACAATAATTGCAGCATCTGCAGTACAGGGGAAGCAGACGGCTGCTTAGGAACCCAACTTCTCTCATTAGATCTTACTTCATGCGCCTAAAATTCAACCCCTCTCTGCATGTGTGTGCAAATTCTCTCATAATAGCTGTTATAGGAGCTGAGCAAGGTACAATCACCCAGCTCTTTTTTAAAATTTATTTTTAATTTCTCCCACCATTTTGAATATTCCTGGATTTAGATTAGAGGGGGGAGGGGAAACCTCCAAACCCCTTCCTTTTCCCAGATATTTAGTCAGTACTGGGTTGTTTTTTTTTTTCTCAGTAAGACCTAGTGTAAAAAAGCAACAAACAAACAAGTTAGACTGTTGTAATTTGGTCAACCACTCGGGTGCTATCCATATCCACCATTTCAACACACTCTATTTCCTCACGGTTTTCAGGATTCTTCTTCTCTTTCCTCTTCTTCTTGGACGGTGGCAGGAAAGTCAGTATCACAGGTAAAATGGCAAAGCAGTGAAAGAAGGTGACTAATGCTATTAAAAACAAGCACCTGAACAGTGTACGGGTCAGATTTGAAGGCACAGCTGCAAGAGGAATCAGACCAACAATATAGCAGAGGTAGCTCTGCAAAATAGCTACCCCATGCACTTCCAGGGCATTTTTCACCCATTTAGTTCTTGTGAACTCTTTGCCCAGGACAAAGGTTGATAACAGTGGAGCACAGTTGTCAATTGTATAATTAATTCCGTAAATTAAGCACAACACAGAAATACAATCTAGTTCCACTTTCCACAAGGTCATAAAACCTATTACTCCAAACTCAACTGAGGCAACAGTTAGAGTGAGCCAGACATTGATCAGAGAGTCTGCCACCAGGAATGCAGAGAAGAAGAGCAGAAATAAAGCACTAATGCAGGAGTTTTGTAAGGGGGCTCCCACCGAAGAGGCATAACGATCCATGTACACAAACGATGGATTGAAAACGATGAATTTCACCTTAGAGGTGAGAGAGAGCTTCCTCAGCGTCTCCAGGAGGTCATAAAGTTCTTCCCTCTTGGTTTCCATTGTCTTGGCCACCAAGAACATCCTGGAGGCCACGACATCGACTTCGTTGTTGTATTTCTTGGAAAAGATGATATCCTCTGAAAAATGGGCAAACTGAGGGGCCTTCAGGAAGGAGTTCCTCAACATATCGGTGAAGTTCTTCTTGGGCAATCCGGTAGATATGTTGAGTTTCCTAAGGTAATTTAAGTAGCTTTCAAACCAAGATATTCTCACAAAGCCCTTGGTATACTCCAGCACATCCTCCTGGACACTGGTGTTCCAGTACTCAATCGACTCGTAGATGTAGAACCCAATCACTGGGCTGTAGTTACTGAAATACTTCTGCTGGGCAGTTGTATACTCAATGGTCCGTGTTGCGGTCGCTACGATGTTGCTCAGGTCTGACCCTTCACTGACCTGCAGGTAGCCCATTAAGGCAAAGGAAATATAAACAAGGTAAAAGAGAACTACAAAAGGCTTGACGTAAGTGTTTGTTATCCAGTCACAATAATAGCGTTTCAGGAACCACACCAAAAGATGACTCTCGTAAGTGTTCGTTTCCTCTGAATCCGCTGTGTCCTCGCTGAATTTGGCTGTCAGAAGAAACCTATACCATGCAGGCTTCTCTTGCAATACCTCTGGCTTTGGTACCTTTCTGCAGAAGATACTATGCTGGTAGTTGTTTTCTATGTAGCCAGTAAACACCAGGCTGGAACCATAAAAGGAGAGTACATAGAGGTAGTTGAAGAAAATTGCAATACAGGAATTGCAGCAGAAAATCCTGGCTGCTTCAATGTTAGTGAAGGGACTGGCACCTATTCCGAAAGTGACCAAGTACATGGCAGTGGTGAGAGAAAACGAGAGCATGGAGTCTGCAAATACAGCTGCAGTCCTCTCCTTAACGTGTTGGTCTTCTCTAGTTTTCCTCCAGGAGGATAACATTTCAAAAGTCCCATACAACCCATGACCTACAATAGAGAACAAAGCGAGTGTTTAAAGTACTCGAATCAACATGCGGAAAAACGTAATGTGGACATGCTAAAAGACTCAAAGGAGACGCAGCTGGCCGTTGCCAATGCTTGAAGTAAACGTCCTGCAGAAGAGAGAAATTATTATGGTGGTCTAAGCCACGGGAGCACATTTGCTACCTGACTAGCAAACCTTATTGCCAGAGCTTGAGGAGAGTTCTGCATCGCTGGCGCAGGCTTGATGGGTTAAAGAAAAAGGATTTTTTTTCTGGTTGGTTGTTTCATTTCATTATTTCGGAATGCCTGTGATGGAAGATGCTTTGAAATTAGTTTTTCCTGGTGATGGGATCTGACCTGTGGTGAAAAAAAAGAAATATGACCTTGAAGTGCCTATGCTGGAAGCAGAGCATTAGTTGGCTGCTTTGTAGAAAATCTGTAAAAAATGAAACTTTCATATAAGCTGAAAATTGTCAGTTAAATCAGTCACTGATTTCTCCACTTCCTATACAAATTTTCTGTCAGGAAAGAGAAATCCTAGAAAGGGAACAAACAAAAAAAGGACAAATAAATTTTAGAGATGCAGAACGGCAGAACTGATAGGGAACTGCTTAAGGTATCGGTCCTCTTTAATATATCTAAGGGCTTGTAAAACCAAATTCAGCTCTATTTTTGTTGGCAGTTCCTACATTTTGTAATGTATTTAATTAACTCTTAAAATGGATATAGCATTCATGAAAAGAGATGAAGACCTGCAGACCTAAAATCCTGTGTTTAACCCCCAAGTGCAGGTAAATCAGGAAAAGTACATGGTTTTATCTTAATCCCTGGTTGGTCATCTTCCTCTTACAATTTCTATTTTGTGATTGATAAGCAAGGTGCATTTGAAGAACACAGACCTCTGCTCTCTCACAGTGGACCTGAACTGGGAACGCAGCCATCAACCAGCTATCAGGTGAGAGTGGCTGAGATAAAAGTAGGTTGATGTTTTACACAGAGATGAATGGAAAAATATAGTCTTTGTATCACACCTAAAATGTAAGACTGTAATATTTTCTCATAATTCACATCATGTTCATCTTTACTTAATAGATCCTTTCCATCTAATCGCACCCTCTTTGCTGCCTTTTAATTACTCCTTCTCCTTATTCTTTTCTGTTTTTTGCTGTCCCCTGTCTACCTCGCTGGTCTGCTCTTGCATTATCTCCAGAAATTCCCAGAAGCCAGACCACGGTGCTCTTACCTACTCCCTGATAACATTAGATAAAAAGATCAGTGCTGAATTAGCTGCTGATGACACTGAAGTGCAATCACTGGACTTTTCAAGCTGACGCTCCAGTCAGGCAGGTCAAGGTAATTCACAGATCTCTGTTAGAATTTCAGGCTGTCTGCAGAGTATCAAAATTGCTGTATTGGCTCTGCTCTCTCCACCTGTAGATGATTATCACTTTTGCCACAAGGGCTATGAATATCGGTCAAGAAACCCCCAAACAAATGAGGTATTCTGAAGAACCAGAAAACCAGAAAATATGTTAGGGAGGTTGGAATGAGATGATCTTTAAGGTCCCATCCAACCCAAAACATTCTATGATTTTATGACAATGTTTATTCTTAAACGCCTCATGTAGGCTAAATGCTTCATTAACTTGACAAAATAACCCTTTTGCAGTCAGTACCTTTTACTGTAGGGGCAGCTGTAGTTGATTCACTCCACGGTTCCTGCAAGGAATAGCCTACCTACATTTTAACAGATGGCAGAGCTGATCACTCTGTTAATGCTGGAAAGAATAGGTATGGGGTATTTTATGAAGAATTCAAAATACAGAGCTCATAAGATAATAGGACAGCTGGTGTATCTCCTTATCACGGCCACCTGGTATTTAGAGTAACAAAGTCTGTATATCAGGTATCTTACCTACATTGTTATTTGGAGTCATGGCATGGACCGCGACTGTCCAATTTGTAGCAATATCACACTCCTGGTTTTGGTATGGCATTTGGCATTCATCTTAATTTTCCCAAACAATGTTTTACAGCTGCTTTCAGAGGCCAGGTCAAGACTGTCAATTTGATAACTAGCACCGTGCCCCCTCTTAAAGCTAATGGGGAATACTGGAACTCCCCAGACATAAAAAGAAGCAAAAAGCACAATCAGTGACTGGCACCCCGTTGCTAATTATGTTTCAAATAGTTATGTTCTAGGCTCAGTAGGGAAAGCTATCAAGCTTGCTTTCAGTGTGCTCTTTGTAAAGACAGACTGACCTTTATTTAAATGTAACTGATCACTTGCCAAAGCAGGGAGTGAGAGGTTTAATCCATTTATGGCTCCCATAAGTCCTGCAGACAGGCTCATGTGAGAATTTCACATGGCATCATATGCATTAGCTTCGAGTGAGCAAAACAGTATAAAATGAGGTCATTGAATATTACAAATTACTTCCATCGTGAGCTTTAGCTATAGCATGTTTTTGTAAAAAAACATTTCAGCGTTAATAGGCTCTTGCCTGAAACTACTCAAATAGCTGCATTAATTTGGAAAGCCTTTGACTTTGCAATGAATACAAGAATTTAGAGCTAATTAAATATGATGCCGAGCATGACTTTTTAACAGGTATAAGATTTTGGATAATGTCTGATAACATGACTCCTGATACCACATATTTTCTTTAAGTAGGAAACATAAAAGCACAATTTGCTCTTACATAATCTTTGTGACTACCCTGAAATGGAATCTGATTTAGAGAACTGCTCAAGTAAACTCATGAAGAGGCGTCACCGCATGTGGTCCACAAAGGCAATAAAAAAACCATTTAGATAGATACTCTTCTATTTTAGGATAGGTTCCTTTTGTTGTTTGCTAAACAATCTGCATGCTAAGAATTGGTATTTTCCTTCAATTGCGCAATTTGTGATTCCTCTGTCCATCTGTATAACAGCTACAAGCCTAAATGACAAACTTGCACACTTTTTGCATCAGTGGCACTACTGACCTGATCCAGCACCTCTGAGAAGAAGATTAAGCCCAAACTCGTGCACAAATTAGGCATGGCGGTCCCAAGATTTGCCTTATTTAGCTAGAATGGGATGTACCTAACATAATTTACTCCTCTAAATCCTGACTGCAACTTGGGGTGACAATCTCCAACGTTGCCTAACTTGCTGATGCTTGTGTAAGTCTAACCAACAGAAAAAAGGGCAGAGAGCTCCACAGAAGCATTTTGTGAGAATTTCTTTCACTATTCTGTCACGTCAGAATTTCCATTTTTTGCATCTCTAACTGATTTGCACCGATTACCTCTATTTCTCTTGCTGGTGCTATGTCTTCCCCACATAATATTAATGAGAAGGTGGCAAATTTTTCCTTGCAAATAAATTCTGTAATTGCTTTAACTGATTTTCCCTTTTTACTAGAGATTTAGCCATAAATCTGTCATGATTTAGAGCAATTTGTTCATTATTCACAGTCATTCAGCAAATAATAAATATGAACTTAAACAGCTAATGGGCTACTGGAGATCTTTTCCTGTTGACATTTGCTGTTATGATTCACTGGTTGTGCCCTGCAGTCAGGCTGTATAACCATGAACTAAGAAGGAGTACGCAGAACAACGGGATTTTTTTAAGGAAAAGAGGTTCTGAATGGGCAAAGAAAATCTTAGGGGAATAGCAGAAAGGTATTGGAGAAAACAGGGACCAAAATATTTTTTTCCTTATTCTCTTTTTCTACTACTTTGCATTATAGGAGATACTCCTACCACATGTCTTGGATGACTAAGGACAGAAATTCTGGCTTTTGTAGCCAAAGCAAATGAAGAAGATAGTCACTGCTATTTCTGAGGAGCTTAAATTTTTTATGGGCTGAGGTGGGCTATCTTTAATTTTAGAAGTTAATAACAATACCAGCAATAAAAACAATAAATTATACCTAGCTTAAATACAGTACTTTTATGACTAGCCTGAAAATGCTATAAAAAGTTTCATTTGCCTCTTTCAGGATCAAGTCTTGCACTTACACACGCTCTGCAAAATCAATGCAGAGCATGCATGAGAGAAAAAAAGCACTCGTAGGATGTTGTGAGAACTAATGCAAAATTTTCTGCTGCTTAAAATTATCGAATTATTTACCTCATTTTAAACACTACTTATATTCAGGCACTCAGGTTGTTCATTTTAGTACCATTTTAAAATCTCAAAAAAGAGTTTTCTCCTGCTAAGTGGCTGTTCAAGTAAGAGGCCTTTACAAACAGGCATCAGCAGCCTGGGCTTAAAGTTGGCTCCGCTCCCGCATGGCAAATGGCAGGACTGAAGCAGAGAGGGGTGAAGGGATTTAATACAGCCCCAGAGCCTGTGGGAGGGCAGTGAAGTGACCTCCCGGTCACCGAAGTCACAGACCAGCTCTCTATTCATTTGGCTTAATTGCTTCCCTATGACAAAGGCTGCTGCCTGCTTTTATTGTTTAAAGATTAAGGGAGATGTTCAATTTTGCGCTAAAATCATGTGAGGTTTCGATCTTATCGTGATAAGATGAGGTTTGGGTATTCAAATAGATGACTTCTGTAAGAGAAAGCAAGGGGAATGACTGAGAACAAGGGTTTGCTTCCTCTTGCAGTTTTACTCATCTATGAAAGAAGAGAATTAGCAGTGCATGTGGTTCTCGGTTTTTTGTTCTTATTGTTTTGAAGGTTGCGTGTGTGCATGTGAGTTTGATACTTGAGTACAATCCCTCTGAATTAAGTCTCACTTACAGGTTGTGAAGTTCCAGCCTTCTGTGTGGAAGGTCGCGTTTCAGGAGAAATTAATTTTATTCATCCCATTTTAATGCAGTGGCACAGAAAGCACTAAGAATGATTGATCTCCACATCGGTGAGGCTGAATGATGCACCAGTACGTATGTTGCCCATTAACTGCCAGAATTAGGACTAACAAAGCACCAAACTGTCTTCCTAAGGGGGCAGACACCTCTAGCAGCAAAGCTGAGTTAAGAGGTGTTTCCCCCTTCTCAGGCACTGCTTCTCTTTCCCTACCAAAGTTTGCTGCTCCCTCATTGCTACTAATTCACCTGTTTCCAGTCTAAATTGGACTAAAGGAACGGTTGGGATTAGAAACATCAGCAAGCTATCTTTTTGAGGGTTACTTTTTAATCTGAAATCTTTTCCTGACACTGATGGCACAGAAGACTGGCTGAAATTGGGAATGAGTCACGGCAGGAGGAATGGGAGCCTTGTGAACTGGGTAGTGGAAGCATGCTCCGACGGAGTTACTGAGGTTAAGTCGGGATTTTGATTTAAGGTTTTTGCTTGTATTGTAATGGCTGCATCCTTGTAACACTATCCGTTCAGCTGGACAAATGCTGTCTCACTTAGGTTGATTTAAGCCTGAAATCACCCCACTGCATAGGAGCACTTGTCTGCAAGAGGAATTTAGTGTGCTGTGAAAAAAGTGTGTGAATTTACAGAGGACTAGCTATGTTGCACCAGCTTTCTTTGTGGAAGTCTGTGAAGGACACTTTGATTCACATTCAAAGTGGAGTGAAATATCATCTGCAGAGACAAACACCGGATGAACTAACATGAAATAGCTAGGATGCTATAAATTCATATCCCAGCTTGCTGCCAATGCAGGCAAGGTCTCAAGAACTGCACTTGTGCAAAATTAGTATATGGGAGATAGGAATCATACCGCAGGAATTGCCCTTTCCAAAATGATACCTGTAATAACATATGATATAATGAAGGTGCAATGAATTTTCCTAGCTGACAGTATTAAAAATAACAATGTACACTGCTCAACTCTGGGATTGCTTTCCACAGTAATGTCAACAAAGAGGCTGAGATAATTTCCCCCTGCTGACTTATTTTTTCCAGCTAGATCAGTGAGCTCATCGGCTCCCATCTTCTGAAAAGCCAAGTGAAACTGCTAATCCAGACTCCCTTTGTCACAGGAGTTGCAATCAACCAGTTGTTGACTAAATACACGACCTGCCTCATGCGGCCTCTCCCAGCAGGCACAATTTTAACTCGGAACATATAGCAGGTTCAAAGTGCTGCTGAATATGCAGGCAGAGCATGAGAATTTGCATCCAGCTGAAGTAAACATCTGGCTTCATACTCTGTTCTCACTAAAATAATAAAATACTGCAGCTAACTGAGATCCTTCAGTATGCAGACAAAATTAGCACTCAAGCCTAACTTATACGACAGTTTTCACTGAGTTTATCACAATTTATGGATTGAGCCAAACAGTTGAATCATCGTTAGCATGCTGTTAGCTGTTAGCTTGTTAGCTAACAAACTGTGGGTTACTCTAACCGATGTCTACCTTTGTGGTCTATAAATGGCGCTGCAATGCTACAGTTCCGGGATGTGAATGTCAGACCTCAAAGAGGGCGTGTATCGTCCGACACCCCTCCGTGTGCAGACTTGTCCATCCCAGACATTTCTGCTGAGCGAGGAAAATGCACTGCAAATCCTACTCGCTTTTCCTATGCTTGCTTGAGTATTTTCGGGGGCCCAGTTCACAGTGTAGAGTAAAATCCTATAGGATACTAACATCCTATAAGGTAATCATCTGATCAAGCAGCGTTCATCTCAGGACAACTGTGGCAAGGGCACTGAGGGCTGCAGACAGTTGAGTAGTCTTAAATGGGTCCTCATTTGCAACGTGAGTGAAGCTCCAGGCACCCGAGCACAGCCTGGCTTCATTTCATACCTCCAAGCACAGGCTCAAAAGGCAACTAAGCATGAAGGCTATGCACAGGCACGGTAGCTCGATTAAGGAGAACACACGAAGAGCGATACAGGATGGGATGCACTGGTATAAGCGTAGGTTGCACATACTGCAACACCTTCTGTCACACAGACCCTACACGTCTATATTGTAATTGCATTACAGGTATGAAAACATACCTCAAAAATATGATGACAATGCTGTTGGGTTCAGTATATGCAATTACAACTTTAAGGACTACTAAGTTTTACATGCATATCAGTAAGGTGTACTATGCCTTGCAGATGTTAACATCTGACTTGGGATCTTCCCAAAAGAGAAACATACTGAAATTAGATATGTCAGTCTATTAGGCATCTAGGCATGATACCAGCAGACCAATCTGTACATTCGCATATTAGACATTTGCCCTCAATTGTCAGGCTGATCTCTCCAGCTGTGCTTACAACAGCCCCGGCCATCCCAGTCGGAAAGCCCCAGGCATGCCCAGGTATTCCTCAACTTACTACTGGGATCAAAAACATGAGCATCTTGGTGCATTCACACCAGATAAAAATCCACCTCGGTCTCTGGAGAGAGAGTTGTGTTTTGTGCTGTATCTACTTGGCAACAAAATAAAGAGAAGACCAAAATGTTTAATAATATGCTCCAAGTATCTGCTGCGTTTCACAGCTGAGGGGTGGTTGTGCCCACAGAAGCGCACCGCTGAAGAGAAAGTGTCCCCATACAACACACCGTATCGGCTGGAGCACGCAGAGAAGAAACCTTCAACTGGTGCTGGGCGCTTCACGCTATCAGACCACGACGTTATTTTTAGTCGTAGATCCCACAGAAAAGGCTCTCTGGGCCGTTAAGCCTGTGCTCAAATTGCTCCGTCAATGCACAGGCAGGAAAACAGGGTGCATCTGGAAATCCAGTACAAGGCTTGTGCCTCATTTGGGTCTGGTGTAGCACCGGCAAGCACAGGTTCAAAGGGGGCTGGGTTCCTCGGCAGACCCACACGAATCTGCTGCACCGGAGGCATTCTGATGCCACTCCGCTGGCAATGAACGTCTGCCATAATATCCTACCTTTTCTACATTTCTAAACTCAACTTTTGGAAATGCAGCATAGGATTAGCTCTCTGTTCTTCTATGAAACAGTCTGCTTTGGTTAGGTGTAGCCCTTTCTGAGTTACACTAAAAAGTACACATTTGCACAAAGAATGCATTGACAAAAACACCCTCACGCTCTTGGTCTAACTCTAAATGGTGGGGACGCAGTCAGTGATACTTCGGGTACACGATGCATCCCAATGATATACTCCCCAGCACTATCTTTTTTTGTGGCAAACAAGCAACAACGAGCCAATGTTTTAGAAAACGGTACAAATCACAAGCTCATTTTAAGAGCATGATCTACGTATTACTATTGAAACGAAAATCATTCTACATATAAATCTCTAGCTCTGAAGAAATACATACACAAGACACGTGTAGATATTCCTGTCATTTTTCTACCTATATAAGGGGAAAATAAACAAAAAGTAGTAGTATTTTAAATAAGTAGAATTAAACAATGCCTCAGTATTCACAGTCCTAGTCTTCACCACAAACCCTAATCAGCAATGGCAGTAACATGGTTCGCCACTTTTTATTTTTGTAGTATGTGTATTTTAAAGCTATTCATTATAAAAAAGCCATCTCAGTCAATATTGCATTTTGAAATTATTTTTTTAAATCATACCAAATTCAATTCAAATCAATAGCCTCTTATTATAATGATTATATCAGTAATTCAGCAAGTACGTGGTTAACCTTGAATAGTCCCATTGATTTCAATAGAGTAAAAATTACTGATTTAGGCTTTGGCAAAATGCTGGTTTTTGCTCGGATCACCCTTTTTTAGTACTGAACCAATGTAATATTTGAGGTTTTGTTGTTACAGTGATAGCAAGAATGTCAACTAAGCACATTTTAAAAACAGAAATACATTTGAGAGAAAACTTGAGTGGCTCTTTTATTTTGAGAAGGGCAGCTAAGTAAAGCCAGTTATGGTTCAAAATCTACTTTTATATATAAAGTGAATATTTAATTCCACTTAAGAATCAGTAAAGGCTTGTTTTGGCATTTAAATAGCAGGCTGTCAGCTCTGTTTAAAGGTGTGACTTGCTTTCCTCTGTTTTCGTGAAAGACCTGGCAAAAGTTAAAAGTCATATTTTGTTCAGCGCAACAGAAGGAGCTGAGCGTGAGTGAAATCCGGTTTTAGCTGCTGGAATATTTATGTCTGCACAGCGCGCTCATCTCCCGACTACCCAGACCTTGTGCAGATCCAAACCGAAAGCGTTTGAGCCAAGCCCGCGCCGTACATGCAAGCCTGCAGTTCTGGGGAGCGTCTAACTCCTGCTGCCCTTCCAAAGGGTCCCCCTGCCCGGGAGTCCCCCACTCCTCCCCGTAATGCTTCTTTGCCGTCTTTACCTTGGAAACATCAGAAAATCCCCCAGGAAGCGCAGCGCCCTGCCTAAGCCGCACAGGATGGGAGAGTCTGATGCCAGGATAGTAAAGGAATGACAGATGTGGCCGGCAAGACAGATTTCACCCACGATGCATGTACCTCGAGCCTCACTAACCAAGGAGGTACTTAGATGCAGAGTTTTACGTTAAGTACTACTGGGCTCGTCTCGCACGTGACATGCTTAGATTCATATCAGCAGGCAAAATTGCAAACTGATTTTCCCCACAAAGTGAGTTTTCAACAGATTTTATGCATGCTGTGTAAAAAAAATATACTTAAAGGTAAATGAAAGGTACCTGCATTCACCTGTGCAAGGTTAATGTTTACCATGTTACAGAACAGCCAAGTGACAGTCTGTGACAGTTCCTGAAGACAGAGTAAAACACAGTATATCTGGGGCAAAACCATGTTTTAAATCTGTTTTAAATTTCTAAGCCCACAAGCCAAAATATCAATTGCTTCTAGGAGTGTTTTCCTAGTGGAATATGGGCCAGAGGAATATGGATTGGTTTACCAAACTTCAAGTTCCCCTTTTCTGGTGAGAAAGCTGCAACTAAAACATCTCAAGCATACCCTTAAATTCTCCTGTTTAAGCGATGTTTGTCATTCCTCTTACTGATATATAAATCAACCATATGTGAAACACAATGTGCAAAAAGTTGCAAAACTTTGGTTAAGGCACCAAAAAAAAAAAACCAAAACAAAAACCCAACAAAAAATCATTGCAAGTTTCGAACTCAGCTTGGGCTTCCCATCAAGCACCCAGACTTAACTTATTCCAATTTAATTTGATCCATCTCTGCCAGCGTTCTCTGCCAGAACACAGAGGTCTCATGACCTGAAAATGGCAGGCCCCCTGCCTGCCACACAGGCCTCTTGGCTATTGTCTATTTGGGGGATGTCTTTTATTAGATGCACAAAATGTGCACCATCTCTCTCACAGAAAGACCTAAAATGAAAAGTCACATCAGTTCCTGCTGACCTTCCCCAGGTCTTCACTGACCATCTGAGTCCAGTATGCAAAGTATACCACAAACATGTATTTCCTACATGTATATACAGAGATAGTAAAAGGTTTCTTTTCTCTAACCTGTGAAATTCCAACATATTTTCATATATGTGGAAGTTTCTCTTGAAGGACTTCACTACTTGAAGAAAATCAGGATGTCAGAGCCAAACTCTCAGTACTTTGACTGTTTGGGACTTCTCTTGACCAGCCCTTCCATTAACCCATCGCATGCACTGACTTCTCTGCACTTAAAAGAATGCAGACAGTAAAAGTATAAAATCTTTCTGCTACTGTTTGCATAAATGAATGCTCATTAAATGCACTGCATCACTTGTAACACACTTTTCATATGAAATAAGTGCATATTGGAGAACCACCAGTCAAGAGGCAATGTCTGATCTTACTCAATGATTGTACAGTACTTGCTTTCAATATTAAACTGTTCTCTGGACTGACTTCCTACAGCTACAGCTCCTTTTCCAAAAAGCATTATAGTTACTGAGTCATTGACTGCTGAAGCTGAGAAGCATGTATGCATGCAAGGATTTCACTGGCGTTTGTGGTGGTGAGGGGGGAACACGGACACTTGTTGGCTGGGTCAGCACCACACGTGGCCACCTGCACGCTCTACTTGCCACTTTCGCACTGCATGGGAAAGGGCTGGTACAAGTGTCTAAAATACTCTCCCACCATTTGTATTTCAAGTTCACCTCCTTCCCATGCATTAGTGGCTTCTTGGTGTCCAGGTTCTTCAAAGGGCTTGGGGCATCATCCTTCACGAGGAGAACTGGAGAGAGGGAGACCAGCTGGTGAAGGAGGTGGTTAAGCACCTCGCCTTTGGGTGGAAAACACTGACTTTGGTGAGAGGACTCATTGGTACATTGAGAGAGGAGGGCTGGCCTGAGGGTCTACTTCTGCTCTTCCCTTCGAGGAACAGAAATGCTGGGTGATGCCTGAGGGACTGCAGAAGGTGCATGGCTGCTTAAATAGCTCAGGAAGAGACTGAGGGACTGAGGAAAGAAAAAGGAGAGGAAAAAGCAATGACTAGGAAAACAGCATGCCTGGGATTCTGCTCAGGGTAGATAATACCAGATAATTTTATTTATTTCTTAGAAGGGGAATGAAAGGAACAAAACACAAAATGTTTTAGGAGTATAACTGAGCTGCGCAGGGTTGAACTGGGAAAGCTGAGCAGATGGAGTGACAAAAAACCAAGTGTACTTCCAGGGCACTCTTGGAGTCCTTTGGCAGTGTGAAAAAAGCAAAGGATGAATGGTGGAAATCACTGGGAAATGTGAAGCAGCTGAGATACGACTGCACGGTATGGTGGGGACCTGCTTTAGAGCCAAGGAAGTTACTCAAGAATATAGGGAAAAGGATAGCAGCAATGGGCCCAGCTGTGGCTGAGGAGAGGGGAGGATGGGAGAGAAGTGAAATTAAAAAAACCCAACAAAATGTCAGAGGGGACATGTGGCAGGAGTGGGGAAAACAGGAGAAAAGATGAAGAAAGCTCAGGGAGACCAGAAGATGCTGAGAGCCGTGCAGGCATCAGGAAGGAGACGCTGTGGCCTGGAGCAGGGAGACGGGTGAGACCTGCTGAAGGAGCCTGCCGGAGGTTGCAAACGAGATGGACGAGATGGGAGAAAGGGACAGCGGGGCAGCAAGCCGAGGCAGCCGGCTGAGGGAGCACACGCTTCTTCCCCGCACAATGAGACGGCAGGGGGGCAGCCTGACACAGAGAGCGAGAAAGCTTAGCTCGGGGAATAAAAACAAGAGAGACTCGGTAAGCTTCGCTTTGTTATTAACTGACAACAGGAAAACTGGTGGAAAAGTACTACACAAAGTCAAACATTCGTGTGTGTGTTACCTTTATGTGTGGACTGAAGGACACCGGGGAGACCTGTGCAGGGGCTGGTTCTCTCTCTTTGAAACTCTCTCTCTATAACCAGTGTTGACACTTCAGGTTTATTGAATATAGCAAACACTTGGGTGCTTGATGGGGAGGATAATGAATCCTTTTAGGGTGTACAAATTTGGCATATGTTGCAATTCCCCACCAGTGTGTTCTTCCAGAAATCTGAAGGAGGAGCCGGGCCGGGCACCTTGCTGGCACCGAGGCGCAGCTGCAGCGAGCCCCACGTGCGAATGCACGCTGGCCTGAGCACCCTCGTCCTCTCAGGGTTTCACGCTGGTTGTTAGCTGCCCTGCTGGGTTTAGCTACCTGTTCCCTTCATGGTCCCTAACCTTCAGCAATCTTCTCATTGCCCTCCTGTGCTTTTCACTCCCATCATCAAAACCAGTGACCCCCTCTCTTCTTTTCCCTAATGTTTTCCTTCTGACCTTCTTTCCCAACTGTCTCTGACCTCAGATCCCACCTTTGTCACTCCCAACTTTTTGTATCCATAAAGCCCCTGTGCCAACATCTCCGCTCACTCCTCCAGCAGCACGGCTCTCCCCCAGGTAAGCCACGTGGAAGGTGTGCATCCAACAAACTTGTGTGTCTGAGAGGCGATCGGCACTTCTCTGCATCTGAGAGGTGCTCCTACAAGCCCTGGTACCTCCGGGTACTTCCCAGAGTTTTGCACCTCTCCTGCCAGACGCTGTCCTGTGCAGTCTCTCGCCCTGACTTCCCCCACCATGACCGAACCTCAGGAGGACCCTACCTGTTCCTTCCCAGTTGTCCCTCCCTGGACCTGCTCCGTTGATCATTTTCCCCTTCTTTCTTCCCAGAAAGGGCACGCTGACAGGGCGGGACATGATGGGAGGATGGAGGGAGGCAGTAAGAAAAGGTATTTGCATTTGTCCCTGTTTTGCTGAGTTTCACACAAGGCGGGCTATTGTTTCCGTTCACAGCAAACTGCAAGCTCAAGTCTCATAACTGCTAACTGGTTTTCCCCTGCCAGCATCGGAGGCTAAATATAAGCCCGCGGAGCCGTCCCTGCGTCCCTGCCCGTATCTGGCAGAGCCTGGCATTCCACCGCGATTTCACAGAGATTTTCACGAACTTGGCAGCTGAGGAGAGCCGCCTCTCCCCGAATAAGCTGTAGGAGTTTCTAGAGGAATAGGAAACAGATTGCTAGTTTTCTCTTCAGTGCAAAGGGCAATATTGCAATTTTCTTTTGAGTCTCTAAGTTAAATGCTGCGCTCCACCTCTGGCAGGTAAAAAAAAGTCATGCCAAAAACTTGGTCAGCCCGCTTGTTGTCCAATGGTTTGTTTGGTAACACTGTGGGGTTTTTTTGAGGAAACTGGTATTTTTAAAGGATTGGCAGTTATTAAACAGCATTTAATGCGCAAGGGAAACTTATGATGAATACATTAGCATCTGTGCCAGACCAAACATCTGTAGTTTTTAGTGGAGCAGGCAACAGGAAATCAGAATTTTAATTCTGCTTTCCAGCTGACACTATAAATCAGCTATTTTAAATTCAGCCAAACTGAAGAATTTAAATTTTTGGTTCTTAGGGTCAAAAATGAATAGCCTCGATTCAGCACAGTATTTCACATGAACCAGGCATGTGAGTAATCTTGTCCTTAAATTACTTGTTTACACACTGATAAATGCAGATGATGATAGTTTTAAAAAACTACGGAGGCATATGCTAATTCAAAACATGCCCAGACGAATGGTGGGAGCCTGCCAAGTTTCACAGGTTTTAGGCTTCACTTTCACATTAGAAGTACCTGTATAAATCCAGAGCTGAAGAAGAAAAGTTCCCAGTTGGACTTGACAAGGCATCCCTAGAGAAGAGAGCGGCTGCAGCCAGTTGGCCCCCAGCGCAGCCCCCCGCAGGGGCTCGGACCAGCCCCAGGTCATGCTTACACAGTCTGAGCTTAAGACTGCAACTTGGTAAGCCATGGTAATTTAATAACTTAATGTTGTCCTATTGATGCAAAAGCTAAGGATTCAACACCTACAGTCGCTGGTACCCTTCACTATAGCTTGTTTGTTCGTGGAAATGGCTGATGCTGAAGGGATGTTACAGAAAAAAGGATGAATGAAATCTAGTATTAAAGAACACATTGAACGGAGTATTTTGCAGACATATTGCCTGAATTATTAGAACAGGCTTGTGACTGGACAAAGTATTTAAACTACTCAGAAACTAATTCTGGAAAATATGAAAAAGCAGACAAGAAATATGAAAAACTGCTGAGCAACTTTAGTTAATGCATCTTGGAAGGGCAGTGATGGTATCAAGGTGAACTTAACGAACAGGAGAAATGGTGTGAGATAAACGAGCTATAACTCAGCAAGGACAAGGGTAACCTTCTACGTGTTGGTTGGAATAACTGATTGTGCAAACAGGGTAGAAAGTGACACGAAGGATCTGTGAGTTACCATGTGCCACCAACCACATGCCAACCATTTCATACTGCTGAGAAAAAAATGAGTGTCATACGGGGATGTATGAACAGGAGTGCCATATGCAAGATGTGTGAAGTCATCCTCCTACTCTACTTGCTGCTGAAAGCCTCAGCCTGAATCCTGCGCCCAGATTTAGGCACCGCACTCCAAGGAAGATGTGGAGTGGCCAAAAGCAAGAAGATTGCTCGAAGTCTGGTAAGCACAGTCTGAGGAAACCTGGAATGAAAGGGAAGAGGACTGGGCAAGTGAGAGTGGTCCTAAACATGCAAAGGAAAAGAAATTGTTTTCCAGATGCAGTGGATAAATAAGGAGGACAGCTGAGTTACAAAAGCGGAATTGAGGCTAGACATGACGCAAATGCCGTAGCGGTAGTGCAGCAAAACTCTGGGGGAAGCGGCCCAAGGAGGAGACAAAGTGCAGGGCGAGAAGTATCTGTTAGGAAAGACGTAATCTTGTCCTGTGGCAGAGGGCAGATGATGTCTGGAGAGTGTCCTCCGCCCAGCTCAGCGATGCTGACAAAAAGTTAAAAATCCTCAGCTGCTAAAAACTGGGGAAACTTCATTAATGATTTATACTAGTGAAGGGGCTTTGCCTGAAATGTGTCCGGTGTAACAATTTTTTCTATCTAATTTTTGCTTTTAGCCATGAGATTATGAGTAATAGCTATGAGGCTACACTGTTAGCCAGAAATCCTTTAGCTTTCCAAAGGTCAGTTAATCTATGATCTAATCTGATGGTCGCTGAAATTAAGTGGAAGTAGTTCAGCGGGCTATAAGGGAGGGTGGTTTGTGTCTCTAGCCCTCAGTTACCTCGAGTTAAACCATCCTTTACAAGCAAAACAACATATAGGCATGAAATAGATTTTGAAACGCATGCTGAATCTTTCTGTTGTACTGCAGGAAAAAAAAGGAAACCCTGCCTTTCTAGCTATCTGCTGGTTTAAAACAGTTCTCATTAAAAACCTGAGACCGTCTTTAGTGCCTTCCATTCACCTGTTGATGTTCCTGTCCCTCGGGAGATTTTATGGAGCTGGGGAAGCAGGCAAGGTTCACACGAACTTGGCTGCTCTGTCTTGACTTGTTCAGAGAGAGAGCTGAGCTATGTATTTGAAACTTACTCCTTTTAAGAGTAGAATACTTCAACTAAGCAAGACCATAAAAACAAAAGCCCCAGGAAAAAAAAAAAAAAGGGAAAAGAAAAGCGGAGCTGGCTATACAGCTCGGCAGTTAAAGGAGAACTAAAATAGAAGTGTGCAACTTTTCATAGTTATCTGTAAGTCTTCAAGGATTTCAAGTCTCAGCGTAGTCACTATTAGCGAATTAAAGATCTAAAAGGTTGTCCCAGCGAGCAGATGCTTTGATCTGATGCCCGAACAGAGCTAATATTTCACATTTTTGAGTCACTTTCCCCGGGTACTTTGATTTCATATGACTGGACTTCAGACCGCTTTGCTACTACTCTTGTGACACATCCAGAAATCCTCTCCTATGTACTATCATATGCAATATACACTATTTAGTTTGAGGAACTGAATTTTATAATACATGCACAGGCATAAAAACCCACAAAAGAAATGAAAGACTCAGGTCAGAAAGCTAGCCTTCTTTTGACTCTTTCTCGTGCTGCATTTCCTCTAGATTATGATACAGTTTAATTTTCATGGATGTCATCTGAAAATGAGAGCCGATGTAATGTAGCTGAATTCTCTTTGTCACCAAAGATATTCTGTACGTTAACTGGTAGTGCGATGCACTGAAGCATAGTCTTTAATTAAAGTGCAACAATACCACAGCTACAGTACGGGCATGGCATAGGAACCTGGTGCTGGATATAAAAATAGCTGTGCTGAAACGTGTCATACCACCACACAGTGTGACTAAGTCAGTGGAGACACTCTTACACTTGAAACCTGAAGTATTACTGAGCACCGATTTTCAGCTGGGGAAGCTGTGATCAAATCAATGCATGTATTATTCTCCACAAATGAATAACGGTGCGAACAAGGACATATTAAACACCTACAGCGCACAAAGCTTTTCACACTGGTTATGAACCAAACACAAACAAAGAGGCTGTGAGCTCTCCAGAGCTCTCGTTTTGTCTCCTGTGAAGTCCTCCTGCCCGTTCGGATACAACGCGCGGCATCCCCACAAACACCCTGGTGCCATCAGGAGAGGGCACTGATTTTGGGTCGGGAACAAGCTGAGCGCCCTTCTCTCCTCCTCTTTCCCGCTCTTGAGGAAAACAAAACAAAATGAAACCACCCTGTACCCCACGGTGAGTGAAGGCGGTATGAAAACCAAGGAGATGAAGACGCCTCTGCCGGCACCAGAGCCAGGGAGCGGCCAATGCCGCTTTCTCCGTGGCCCTCCGCTGTGGGACGTGCTGGCACTAACCGGACGGGTCCGTCCCTGACGGGGGGAGGCAAAGCTCTCCACCGCAGAGCTGTGAAACCCCCTACACTCACTCAGCCAACACAAGGGGCTTCAGGAGAAACGCAACCCAGAACCGACCACCGCCCTTACCCCATGAACAGGCGCCTGCCAAGCCAGGCCAGCACCGCTCTGCTCTCCGGAAGAGCCAGCGCTCTCTAAATGCCCAGCGTGCGCGGCCCCTTTGATTTGCCGGCACAGCTGACGCTGTCATTGTGGCACAGGCACCTCTGCAAAGGTTTCCCTCCAGCGCTGGCCACCAAAACCAGAATCAAACGTCCACAGAAAAGCAGCAGCCGGGCTCCCCCCCTTGCACGAGGCACGGCATCCGCACATCCTTGCTCCTCGCGACCGCGTGGGCACCGCATCCTACGGCAGGGTGCTAACGCCACACCGGCGCCCCAGGCGTGATTTTAACGTCCCGGCGCGGTATAGTTTAGGCAAAGAGGCCGTGTGGATTTGGCACGGGGCGGCATCGCAGGGAGCAGGCACTGGGAGCCATGCAGTGATGCTTCTCTGCTGGGAAATGCGTCAGGGAGGCACAAACACACAAAAGAGAGAGGAGATAGGAGATAGTTACCTAACATGACGAAGGGGATTCCCAGGAAGGTGGAATTGTATTTCCCACCAGTGAGATTGATGATCCCAGCTGCAGTCAGGGTGGCAAGGGTCACGGTCAGCAATCCCAGCAGGCCAAGCCAGGGTTTGCTGCGGACACAATCCTGCATGGAGCAGCAGAGAATGGCCAAGGTGACCACAAGGACCAAGCTCGTGATCAGGTAGCGTTCTGACACCCTGCTCGTCTTCTGGAAATCCTCCTTCAGCGAAGAAGAAGTGAAAGGATACATTTTGACTTTCCTGTTGGATTTCTGGAAAAGTTCAACAGTGTCACAAAAAATGGATTCCCACTTCTCTGCCACCATGTCATTCAAGGAGTTGATTGCCTGCAAGTAGTAGGTGAGCTGAATGGCTTCTGCAGACTTCACCCGGTCCTTGCTGTGCACAGTAACCCCACCAAGCTGATGCCCGTTATACACTTCCCTGCCATCCTTTAAGTGAGTAATCGGATAAGTGATTGCAAAATTAGTTCGATTAGAAGAACGAGCAGCCTTTAATTCCTCCAGTACATGCACTATGTCGTCCACTATGCATGTCTTGTCATTGTTCAGGATACATATATGGGCAAATGTGTAATTGAAACCAGGTCTTTGAACTTGGATCCTGGTCACAGCAGAGTGCAACTACAAGGGAAAGAGAAATCACACACGTTATTCATCAGTTCATCTCGCACAGTAGCAGCCAGAACAACAGCGGCTCCTCGCCTCCGTCCCTTTCCTATTCGATCTAAGCAGCAACAACAAAAGTTCTGGTGACTGCGGTATTAATAGCACGCTCATTGCAAAAAAAGGAATCATGCATTAAAATAGTAGTATTATTCCCCGATGCCTTTTGCCGATAACTCGGGTGTGCTGCGACTTGCACCCGTGCATCTGCCGTTCGGCCTCTCCAAATAAGCCAATTGAAAAGGCCCGGACTTCCACTTTCAAGTGATCTGGGCAAACACAAAAGGGAGAACTACAGCCCAACCGTGTCTGGGGACACTGTCGTGCTCGGGATTGCCAAGTTACCCTCTCTCACCAGACAAACTTCGGGTACAGAAGAGCAGTGTGACCGGGGGTGCCCCCCGTGGGGGCCGGGCTGGCAGCAGCAGGGGACCAGCACTCTCTCGGGGTAGAGGACAGGTCATGGCTGCATGTCCCAAGTGCAGAGACTGTCGGCATAGCAGGAACAGGGAATAAGATAGCTGGCATGAATTAATTTGCCCTCTTTTCCCCATCAAATCCTCAGCAAGCGCCAGAGCAGGAAGCAGTGGCAGAGACTCACACGGGTTTTCTCCTTCTCTCTCCAAGAGGTTCTGTTCATCAGGGAAGGCCCTAATTTTAGGGCCTGCAGGTTATTACCTCTTATTGTTTGGTCTAGCAGCTTTCAGGGCAGACTCCTTTGTAAGTCCTTCTGCATCATTCTGAAATTTGCCATGCCTGAGCTCTGACCCAAAGTGCCTTCAGTGATTTTTGAGCATCGGAAGGGCAGAAAAATTAACCTCTCTTCTTGAAAAAATATAGAAAACTCTTGCAACCTTTTATGAATCTGTTTTAGTCAACACAGCAGAAGCAAGAAATCTAAAAGACGGCAAGGGAATAGCCCCAATAGGCTGAGGTTACAGTATTTTTCAAAAGTAGCATATTGAGTTTGCTAATGTTGAGAGTCTTAGCAAAGTGCAAGCTGGTTTTTTTGCACACTTGCCTTGCAAAACGCGCAGGCCTCACCCACCACCATCACCATTTAACTCCTTCCGTGCTGCTCTAGTTGTGTGCAGAGAGTACCAAGACCTTCCGTAAGGATGCTGCGGAGGCCACGGCGATGCCACCCACCACCAGCAGCCTGCGCAGACTTTCCCTGTGGCTGTGATGTCCTTCACCGTGGGCAGCCATGCAGCTCAGAACGGGGCTCCCTCTGCTCTTTTCCAGCTGGCACAGTGGATACCTGACATCCCAGATACCGGGGCCCCCTGCACGCTACTGCGTACGTGCTTTGTGCATGGCTCGGGGAGATATTTGGTTCCTTGAGGTGTCAGTCCGCACAGCCTGGTCGTGCTGCCATGGGGGGAGAAAATCACGGATGGGCTGCACAGAGGAACTGCACGGATTTATCCTTTGGTTCCTTTTACACCGAGGGCAATGGCAGTAGGAGCACTGCAAAGGTGTGGCGACACAACCAGGGCTGATGCAAGAGGAGCCCTCCCTTCACCTGCAAAGTGGGGAGACCACAGCTCTTCCAAGGAGCAGAAGAACCACATTAAGAAAGACTATAATTTCTTTTCCTTAAAGGGGGAATAGTTATTTTCTGCCTTCAGATTTTGAGCAAGACAACGAAAACTAGCTACGGGGGGAGACAATTTCTTTTTCTTTTTTCCTACTTGCATATGCTGTTTTCCACTGCAATCCAAAGAGGGCAGGAGGCTCTTATGCCCGTAAAGAGGCTGGGATTAGGTGATATTTAATGGGACTGGCTCCTTCTGAGGACAAACACTGATTAAAAAAAAAAGAACACAGGGTACATGAGAGCAGTAGAGCTTATACACTCGTCTAGTGGCAGTGGACAAAATGTTTAATAATCACGTCTAAAATCCTGGGTTTGCTGAAGTTAAATAGTCATAGTGACTTTTGTGTGGTATTTCAGACCCATTTGCAGAAAAAAATAATTATATGACACTATGAATCTGATATTGTTTTGTGAATACATTCTGTCATCTGTGATGGGTATAAAAATAGTGAAGCTGCCTCTGTTCCTGAGGATGACATGACATCATATAGGCAAACCCTACAAAATTCCCGTATCCTCAACTTGTTTCTCTAGCAGCTTGGGAGTATATTTTTCCAAATTTGAATAGTTTTTATCTTCTGCAGAACAGTTCAATATGGACATTAGAAAGATAGGTTTGAGAAATAAACTGAACTAAAAAATCTTTTCACAGTACTAGGAGAACACAATACCTGGCCATGGTGAGAAGCAAAATTCTCCGTGTTGGGAGAACCAATAGCTGTCTGTGCAACAGATTAGGGGCTTTTGCACAACTTTCTTCTAAAACAAAATAAATTAAAAGATTTGCAAGAACATGCCAACAAAATGAGCCTGTATGGGGAATTCTTCCCATCTTTCTAGTTTGTTTCTGAAAAACTTGGCTTTGCAAGAGCTGTGTTGGGGTACCAATTTAGGTGTATGTCAGTACAGTTTGGGGAAAATGCCCTGGTTTACTGAATCAAAGACAAATACCTGATTTTAAATTTTTTACAGTGGTAGTTACTGTATGGTTTTCATTGACAATGGTCGTAAAATCAGATGTCATCTAAAGAAGCACAGCTGAAGACAACTAGGAGGAATAGAAGGAATTTCCTGCGTGTATTAGATTCGCAATACAACTCTTTCAGAGAGGATCCACTGAGCGAGACAATGCAGAAGAAACTAAACCATCATGAAACTTTTATCAAACAGTGTGTGTTGCTATTTACCTACCCTCCCTTACTGCTGCAATTGCTTCCTCCTACATCTGAAACACTTTAATATTTAGGTTATAAAATAACCTCATCTGTCACAGCTGTTACTTCATCTTTAGTGAAAGGCTAGAAGCTAAATGTCATACCTAAAATTGTCATTTCTTCTTGAAAACGATCATCTGTGACTCGGGAGCCCGTTCTGTGGCCGTGACCCGGTGCTTCCTCCAAGGCCATCTCGGGCTGGACCGGGCGCCCCGTTGCGGGGACCTGCCCACCGCACCCCGCAGTGGTGGGGCTTCAGGGAGGAGAGGGGAGCAGTAGCCAGCTCTGCGTCCTGGCACATCCCGGCAGCCGAGCAGCCCCCAGAGCCTGCTGCAAGCTCCTGCAGCACAGAGCGGCTCTGAGATATACTCTGAGCTTTGCCAGTGGCAACACCATTTGGTCTCAGAGTGGAGGCAAACAGCCAAAGAGGAGGAAAACCTGCCATTCCCTACATCCCTTCGAAGCATGCCGAGCGCTGCCCCAGCACGCCCAAGGATTCAGCTCCGGGAAGCCTGACTCAGACTTTCATCCTCGGGACTAACACATTGCTTGACCTGCACTTTGCTTTTTCAGACCAGATCTTAGAAAACAAACCTCTGTTGCCTCAGTGCCAGGCAGGGGTGTGCTGCAGCATGGCTGCAGGCTGTCTCTCCCTTCACTTGTCCGTGGCAGCCCCTGCGCCGCAGGGCTGCTGCCTCTTCCCCGCCGAGAGCTGCAGTCCCACGGCACTCTCCGCTCTGCTGCACTGCTGGGGACTCAACTGCGGCCACGCAGGTTTTTCCACTCATATCCACAGCCCACACCTGCGGTTCTGGGTGACTGGCTTCCGCAGAAAACAGAAGGTCCAAGAGGTTACATGGGCACTTCCTATGAGTTCAAGGGATAACACAGTCTGCAATTTGGCTTGCCTGTGGTACAGCAGGAGGTCCCCATAGGAAACTTCAGTCTGTTAACAGTAGACGGTAAAAACTGTCATGTGATGGGGACAACATTTGCAATATGCTAATGCATAATGCATATTGCACTCCTCTGAATGCATATTGCACTCCTCAGTGCAGCAGATTTTAATAGGAAGTAACCACATTCTGAATAAACCTGGCACCTAGTACTGGGACAAACGATTGCCCACCAGATTCTCATTTATCCAGCTGCTTTCTTATCCTTACCGATCCTATTAGGAGAAAGGGAGATTTAAAGGAATAACAAAAGCTGAATGAATGTTTCTTCTTGAAGGGAGACACGCACTGCTTGCTCATTGCTCACAGATTTTTCAGCTAGCTAACAGTGCAAGGAACCAAAAAGCAGTTTACTGCTGAGATGCCAGAGCACTGCAGCAGGAGAGCTGCACAGCATCCCCTAGGCTCCCTGGCCACGGTGGCACACTGTCCATGAAAGTGCTCAGGCACGAAACAGTAACTTCCACCTCCCCCTTTCATCCTTGTTTAAATAGTGACCATCACTTACAGTTCCCTTCTCCCTTCCAAAAATGGTGTGTATGTGCATCCCGTACCATGCCAGACATTTCTAGAACGGTGTTTTCCCTTCTTTCAGCCTTTGGCCATTTGCATGTGGTAACACCTTGGTCTTGGTCTTTGTTTACTCTCAGTCCCATGCTCACTCAGTTACTTCTTTTAGACAGAGAGGAAAGACAGCTTCAACTGGGAGACAAATCCCTTTCTGCAAATACCTGCAGGTGAGGGCCGTACTGGTCTCACGCTTCCACACCAAGGCACGTTTCAGCCTGTGGCACAGCTGACAGAGGAGAGGTGGCGAAATCGCGCTGCCCTGCCAGCTGGTTTTGCCCACAGGCCCAGGAGGGGATGCCAGGAGGCAAAACCTAAAATCCCTTCACTTACCCTGGGCTAAACCATTTGCTCCTGGGCCTCGGAGTACCGTGGCTGCAAAGATTTTGTCAAGCTGTTTTTGGCTGCCGGTCCTCCTACCTCTGCCATCGGCACAGGAGGGCATGGGCCAGGAACCAGAGCACCCCCAGTTTGGCTGCCCTGGGATGGCCAAGCCCCACATCAGGCTCTACGCAACAGCTCTTCCCCGTACAGAGCTTGGCACAACTTTCAGCAGTGGCAGCAAAGCTGAACCTGAAGGCAAAGGGGTTGTACTTAGAGATGTATATTCAGGACAGAAAGGAAAGCTTGACTGTATCCTTACTTCCATGCAAAAAATGCAGGGAGCCATAAGAAGGGGTGAGGAAAAGGTCTTGGCCCCTTTGCTCTGCTGAAAAGTCTTTTTTTTAATTCAAAAGTGAGCAGGTATTACCAGAATTTTGCCAATTTAATCAGGTAACAAAAAAGTCTGCAGCCTCCCTGCGAAGCAAACAGATCCCATCCCAGCAGGGAGGGGTTAGAAACTGCTGATTCATTTACAAAACGGTCCAGTCCCAGAAATCCTTTAAGCCCAAGTTATACAATCTGCCACCCCGATCAAAGCTATGGGCAAAGGGGACGAGGCCTGAGGACCCAGCGATGGCCACTGATGTCCCGCGCTGGTCTCACCTTGCTGGCAGCATAGCTTTGCTCCATGGGAAACTCTGCGGCCACAGTGACAGCAACGTGCAACGGGACACCCGAGTCTTGCCAAGCCCCCATTCCCAGCTGACGGAAAGGCATCCCGACTCCCACGGGAGCTGCATCGCAGTCATAGACACCGTTTTTAATATCAAGGATGTGTACAACCACCTTCTGCTTATCACACAGACTGCAAAAACGTGTTTGGTTTTGCTGCTGAGCGGTGATGTGCGGTGTTTTATAGGGGACATTACTCATCGTAAGGACTCAACTATGCTTTGTTACTTGACATATAGCCGATGAACGGCCAGCTAGACAAAACCAGCTAGATATACAGATGCCCTCCTGTACTATGAATGATCTAGGACATAGAGAGACATGTTTTACTAACAGGAGTAAGATCTTTGCAATGCCCTATTACTTTTTTGTTGCTGTTGCTATTATTTGACTCTATTTTGTCTTTCAGTCTCCATCCGATGGTTCAAATTAAAAATGAGTTTCACTCTAGTCAGTGTTGCCAATTCTTACAATTTTTTTACTGCTGTTTTCACCAAGTCTGTTTTTTTCTCTGAGCCCTGGAGCGTGAAGTATTGTGATTTTTTAAAAAAAACCCTCAGCTTTCATTTAAAAAAAAGAAATGTCTGATCTCATAGTTATGGAGGAAAGCCTGAGAAGGCTCAAAACTAAAGTGAAGAATGAACTCATTATCTATTACTGCTTAAAATCTCATCACTGTTTTGGGCTCAAGATTGAAAAACTGGAAAGCAGGATGAAGACAATGATTTTAAACACAGGCTTCATTTTCATGTGAAGCTGGTTTACTCTTTTGGTAATTTTTACAGGTAATTTGTGCCAAGGAAAATGAAGAGAAAAAAAGCCTTTAATAGATTGCTATAAATTTCTTCACTTTTCCTATGATCTCAGTAATCTCTGGCATTTCCTATCTTTGCAGAGTGCTTTTTTATTCACTTCAAGAGACGGCCTCAATCAAAATGTAAAAAGGTTATAAGAAAGAAAATACTTGCACATCTCCCAGCTTAATTCACGACAGAAAACACTGTGGGCTCTGCAGACATGGGCAGAATTAAACTATTAAGAGTGTATTTTCATCAGAAGAAGGTGCAGAGAGGGAAGGCAAGGCAGCCCCTGAATGGGGCTCTGCCCTGCTGTCAGGCTGGGTCCAGGGCAGAGGTGGCTGGTGGGCAGCAGCCTCCTGACCAAGCCATTCCGGCCGATGGAGACCACCTGGAAGAAGCCAACAGATCCTAACGGCTCAGGAAAAACATCAGAAGTTGCAGCTGGAGAGCGCGCAGCGAGGAACGCCATGGGTAGCTGAGCTCTTCTTCTAGCAGTCCTACAGTCAGGTTTCTTGAAGAGACACTAAAATACTAATTATGCAAACTATGTATTTTTGCAACTAATTTTTTCAGCTGTTCAAAAAGTGGTAAATTATATTTTCTCCAATTTTCATGTAAATAAAATCTAAAAATTGTTCAAACTACAAGTCATCAACTGAGGGGCAACCATTAGTGCTCGAAGTGGCAGATGCGCCACTTTGTGCATTTACATCTCCATCTGCCTTCTTGGTGGCTACAGAAAATTGCTAGATATGATTTCTCTTTTCTAATCTAAAGTGGAGAAGCTTTTCTAATCAATAAGGTCTTAGTTCTGACCGTTGCCCTGGCAGTTCTGCCTGAATTTGTCCCACTGAGAGAAACCCACTCCAGTTGTCAGGCTGATTGCTGCTGGAAGACAGGACCCCTCTGTGCAGCCTGGCACACGGCTCTGAGATGGATTTTTCACGATGGGGAAAAAAAAGGATGAAAACTTTGCTCCTGCGGCTGATCTCGCATCAGCTCTATGGTGGCTTTCTCCACATACCCCAGACCTCTCCATAAACACCTCTCCATAAACACCTTCTGTCCTTCCCTTCTCCTTGTCAGTGAGCTGGAGACACAGTGCAGGCTGTTAGGAAAGGCTCCTCCTGCAGAAGTGTGACCAGCGGTCCCTTCCTCGCTGCAGAAAACCTCAATAGCTGGAACTTCACAGCCCATTGTGTTAATTAACAACTCGACTCCTCCTTCTCCCTTCCAACAGAAGAGAGGGGGTTCTGTTGCTCAAGACCCCAACCTAAAGACAGGATCCAGTCACAACTTTTGGGAAGCCCAAATGTGGTCTCTAGGGAGCCTTGGCAGCTCTGCTCAAGCCATGCGGCACTGCCTGGGGCACCAGCGGCACCGAGGTCCAACGCCTGCCCTGCCTGCTTGCTCCGCTTTCCCGGAGGGGTGACATCCCCCATCACATGCTTCCAGCCATGTACTGAGAAAATCTGTCCCCCGTGTGCTGTGTTAGATGGGAGGCAAGATCTGACCTTCAAAGGCAGGAAAGGCGATGCAACACGGAGCGCTGGGCGTCCCCTGCACGGGCTGCCCGGCTGGCAGCAGCTCGGGGCGCAGCACCGCAGGGGAGCATCGCACCACGGTGCGAGGCAAGAGGGAGAGCAGAGGGATCCCATCCCTGCTGGGGTGGCTGGAGCAGGACAGGGGGGCAGCAGGGACCAGCGCGATGTAGTCGTCCTCCCAGGCACGGGCAACTTCAGGACTTCTGCTCCAGCCCCTGGTCGGTGCTGCGGGAGAGATCAAACCCTCTCGCCTGCAGGAACCATGCCGAGGAGGAGCTGCTGCTGACACCGGGAGCTCAAGGGGGTTTCTGCACGCGCTTCCACGCTATCCTTGCAGCGTGCTATTTATCTTCCCTCTTCCCTGGCTGTGCCCAGATCTTACCTGCGTATCTTAATTCTCATCTGTTTTCGCATAAGATACATTTTAGCCCTGCAGCATTGTGCTGCTATGACAACAGGCTTGCACTTCTGCTGCTCTCACACCCTTGTTTTTCTTGCATTAGGACTCTTTCCCTCATCTTACAGCCTTGCTCTAAAGACAGGACTTCATCTTTTATTTTTTTTTTAAAGCATAATTCACTATTTGTTCTGTTGACTGTTTCCCTAGATGTGTTTTTAGTGCCAGGGCTACCTAGAAAAGGTGGAGACCTACTATATCCATTGCTAGATCCACAGTTGACTGCCTGTGTCCAGGCATTTGGAAGTAGCCGAAGTTATAAAATAAAGGGTACCTTGCATTAGCCAGGATTGCGACAGACCCAGCTTTCGGCTCTCCTGAACAACCAGGACCCACTTCCACCAACTTTGAAAACAATGGCTTAAGCGTGCCGTGTTTGTACAGCAAAGCAGTTGGAACCACAGACATGGGAACATCAATATGGTTATTTCCTCCACAAGTTTCCTCACAGGTAGAAAATAAGTGAGAAAATCCAGGAAGACTGTAGACAGAGCATGCAGGCACACACGTTAACTGAGACATAATAATTAAGGAGCAGAGAGAAGAAATAAAACCCCAACAAGTATGAGGTCTGCAAAATTTTGAAGTTAAATTGTTTCGTTCTGCAGTAATCAGAAGTTATGCAGTTCTTAAATGTGTCCTTAAACAGGAATACCTAATTTTACTATTTGCTTGCATGTTCAAATAGATATCTAATCAGTTATCGAGAGCAGTTGATGGCCAGTTTATATGAGAGAGGCAATGTATAAGCACTCTCTGAAAACATGTAGTCAGGAGAGGTTTCTTTAAAAAAAATAAACCCTCATCTACAGATTTTCATAGAGACAAACTGCAAACGCAATCCCCTTCAGTAAGGCATGTTACATTTAATTCCCTTTTCATCTTTGCATCTTGTCACCTTAAGTAGAGTTTCTGCCAAAAAAGTATTAGTACCGTGTTATTGTTACAAACACAGTAATAACCTAAGTGGAAGAGAGGATATCATTCTGCAAAAAAAGGAAACCTTTTAATAATACTAAAAAAAAGTCTTTTGTGCTATATCGCAGTTAACTTACTGTAAGTATAGAGGAATGAACAGGCTCAAAAGGATGGGTGTCTCAAATTCTGGCTAAATCAGAATATATTTTCTGGGGTTCAGCAATCTGGCTAGGTTTGTATTTCCAGTGAGTCTGTGTGCCTTCAATCTACCAACTTTCTAGCTGCAAGTGGAAATACCACTATGAAATGGTAGGGGGCTGCTCTAACACAGGATGGGAAGCTAGGCTGAAACAATTTGTACAGACTTTACATAATCATCTGAACTTCTGCATGATGGTCCACACCAAATATCCCAATTATTTTTGTTTCTCCAAGCACTTCTTGGAAATACAGGGGTAGAAACCACACTTTCTTCAGTTGTTGTTACTTCCTATCTCTCACTTGAGAGAGTGAAATCTGGAGGAAGAAAGGTCCTGCACACCGACAGCACAGGATGCCAGTGCCCTGTGCTCAGCTATAGAGCAGGTACAGCAGTGAGTAAAATTTCATTATTGCCCTCCCACGGTATCTCAGTTTGAGGATGCATCTCTTGCATATCTGAAACTCTACCGAGGTTTTTTTGTTGGATCATCTATTCAAGGCCAGAGATTCAGGGTATGTTCAGATTTCTGCCTTTCTTCTGCAAATGACTATGCTAGCTGGAAACACAACATTGGGGTGGCAGGCCCAGAATGGTTTAAGCATTTATAGGGAGTTCTGAGAACTACGGATAGAGATTTATACAAAAATAATAAAAAAAAGGGTACTTGGCATCATCTCCAAGTCAAAACTATTATATAAGGCAGCCACACACCTTCCTGCTAATGAGCAGGAGAGACCTTGTGCGGAGCAGCTTGTACATTCAGCAAGACCTGCCACTGCCACGTGAGCAGCCAGCGTCGCGCTGGCAGGTGCACGCTGTCAGCGGGGAGTCCTAGGGCAGCTCCTGCTCCGGGAGTGCCGCTTGAGGTCTGGGGCAGACACAGGCATGAGACCGAGCCCTTCCCTAAATCTTTTCCCAGGCAGCCAACAGGGTGTCATGCAGCAGTGGTAACGGTGAGTTCCTCACGTTTATAATGTGCCCAGGAGGAACTGCACTAAGCTAACCAGAGTATTTTAGAGATGCCACTGAAGAAGCTATTTCAGTAACTAATTAATTGATGAGGATGTTAGGGTGATTAACTTTTGACAGTACCAGCTATCTTTCAACTGCTCAGACCCCAAAACTTTGTATCCCTTTACTAGGGGGACAATAATGGAAGCTGACTTCTTCCTCTGCCCAAACTAGAGGAAATCTTCTCCTTCCCTTGCCACGTGACTAGGGCAGCTGCAGCGGTTCAAGGCTCATTCCCTTCCCTCCGTGGCTGATGAGGTGGGATACGGCAGGTAAGGAAACCACGAAGAGATGCTGCAAGAGCAGCCGGCGCCTGCCTGGGGCAACCATCCCCCTGGGTCTCCCACCCTCCTGCTAGCAGGTGGAGATGCAGCGACAACCACGCAGGAGGAGACAGAGTCCAACCTGACGCCTCTCCTAAAGCAAAACCTCTCCCTCAGGGAGGTCATCCTTCTCCAGAACAGGAAAGATAAGCAAATGCTGCCATATAGGTTCTCTGTCCCAACTGTGCCTACACGGCAGCATTTTCAGGAATGCAGGTGAGATTACTCCACGGTTTCACCCAGGGCCCTTATTTACAAGCGCAGCTCTTTGAGTTGGGTGTCTCTGGACTGGGGCGGGGGGTGTAGCTTCAGATGCCTTTCCTCTCTTCTCCCCTCCATGCCACCAGCTACATGTAGGAAAATCTTCATGGCCACCTTTCCCTTTCCCCTTCCCTTGGTGACTCCAGTTGACACAAAATGATGTAGCCCTGCATAACGACGGATATAATAATATTGGGATCTGGGAGCCCTCCCTCCTGTTTTGCTGTGCTTTGACCCACGGGTCCATCCACAGGGTTGGATAGGCAGCTGCCTGAGCCTGGCTCTGCCCACAAACAGAAGAATAATTAGAACAAAGGACATAATCTATTCTGCACCAGACATACTGGAATTAATTAGATAAGTAAAGAGTTGGAAATAATGCATCAAATAGGCCTGATGATGTCAGATTAACAGTAAGAGTAAACAGTCAAATGGCAATGGTGTTCATTATCTCAGTAAATGAAAAATAATCATTTTGTTGGCAAATTCTGTCTGTTAAAAATGAGGCAGTGTTAAATACTGACAGAACTTTCTAAGTTATAGCTCTTTCGCTGATGTGATAAATCTTATGCAGAAGTTTGCTTGCGGAAAGATTCCGAGTACCATTTATTTGTGTGTCACGATACTATTGATAAAACTACAGATCTCTAGAAAAAGCAGTACAGAGAAAAAATTCATTATCATTATTATCCTATGACTGAGTAAACGTGCACATACTGGATGCGAATGCAATTCATGGTACAAGAAAATGAAGGAATGAAAATCGTCTCTCTGGAGTTTTCTCATTCGCCAGTAACATTCCTGTTACTGTACTTAGTGAGTCGACGCTCGTTAAATCTGTTTGCTCATTACTGTTGTCAAAAGCAAAAAAAAAAAGGAAAACCTAAAATACTGAGTGGCTCTGTACTATAGTTCTGTATGTGGCTACAGTGGAAATAAAATAAATCCACCGTAACAGTTATTTCTTTGTTAAGAGTGAGGTCTCCCCAAATACAATAGGTATTTCCATCTATCTTCTGTTTTAGAAGAGACACTCCCTGAAGCTATTAAAAAGAATTAACATTGGCTTTTGTATGGGCTGACAGTTTGACATTCAAGGGGGAAAAAAAAAAAAGCAGCACTGCTGAGTCTCTGGGGTTTCCATAAGGCAACAGTGAAAACGTGCAGGGCTGAGCTTGCCACACCTCTGTTATTTGTAAACGTTCCTTTCCTTTTTCTTGGGTGAACCTGACCCTCTTCACACACAGTTTTTGCATCTGTCCTCCGTTTTTCCTTCCAAGATTGCTCAAAACTACTGGTGTGTAAACTAGAGTACCGGCTGCAACAAACGCAGATTTCCGACATGTTATGACATATAGCACGGTGAGATGTCCTGTGAAGATTGTGACTCGCACGCTCCGTGCCGCTCAAGTGACAGGGGAAGATGCTGTCCGCTCTAACTTGAGCCGGCAGCACAGGCTGCACCATGCCTGCAATCTACAGCTGAGCTGGATTTCTCTTCATCTACGAAACCAGCATTTTCTGTGATGGTGGGTTGGGAGTGGAGGAATAAAAAATACTACCCGCTAAAAATAATCGGCTGAGTTTATGTCATTTGCCTTCATAAGCAGTGAGAAGGAGGTTTTGTGCTACCCCTCTCCGGGCAGAAGTGAGTCTAGACACAGCAGCAGCCCCCAAAAGCATTCTCGGCAGCTCGGTACCGAACTGTTTTTGAAGTTTGAGTTTATCAAACCCCGAGTCGCCTTAACTCGGAAGCACGACTGCAAGGCGAGTACAGAGGCACCGAAAAAAATATTTAAGCAAGTAGCCTGCCCTTCTCGCTCACCCAAAGCAAATAAAAGCAGAACAGGGAAAAAAGAAGAAGGGGAAAAAAAAAAGCGGGGGGGGGGGGGGGGGGCGGCGGGCCAAGCCAGCGGAGCCCGCCGGCGCTGGCAGGGAGCGCGGTGCCGGCTCCCCGCGGCGGGCTGGCATCCCAACTGTTGCAGGGAGGTGACCGGGCAGCTGCGGCGGCAGCGCCGGTGGCGGGCGGGCAGAGGCCGGTACGCGCGGGCGGGTCCGTGCGTGCGGCCAGGTGCGGGGACCGGGGCTCGGGGCTGGCGGGGAGCGGAGCGGGATGCGGGGCGCCGGGCCAGGCGGGGTGGCCGATGCCCGGGGCCGGGGACCCGCCGCGGTTACCTTGAGGATGAGATCGGTGTGGTGCTGGTCCAGCATGTTGGCCTTGCGGAAGGAGGTGATGATCACCCTGCCGTACCTCCCCGGCGTCTGCAGGTCGGAGTAGAGCCGGTGCTTGGAGCGGTTCACCGGGAAGAGGCTGTCCACCAGGTTCCTCTCGATCTTGGCCAAGCTGTGCGTGGGGGCGAGGAGGTGCTCCACGCTCTCCTCCACCTGGTAGCGGCTGAAGCTGGCGCCCAGCAGGATGGAGATGAGCACGGGAGCCGAGGCGAAGAACACCGGGTGGCTGGCGACGAAGTGGCCGAGCCGGGAGAAGGACGTCCCCAGCCCCCTGTGCAAGACCTGCCGCAACATCCTAGTGCGGAGGGCGCGCAGGAGGGCGAGCGCCGCGCCGGGGCCCCCGCAGCTCCCCCACGGCCCCCGCAAGACCATGGGGCAGCCCTGCCGGGCGCCGCCTCCCCGCCGGCCGCGGCTGCGGGGGGCCGGGGGCCGCCGCCGCCGCCACGCGTGTGTGTGTGCGTGTGTGTGCGGTGTGTGTGTGCGCGCCTGCTCGCCTGTGTGCGTGCGCGGGGCGGCTCGGGCGCTCGTCCTCCTGCAACGCCGCCGTGCCCGAGAGGAGTTTCCCGGCGCCTCGCTGCCCGACTTGCCAACCCGCCGCCCCTCGCCGCGGCCGCGGAGCGGCGGCGCGGACCGCCGGGGGGGGGGGGGGGGGGCAGCCCCGCCGCCGCCGCCGCGGCCCCGCCGCCCCTCGCCGCGGGAAGGGGAAGGGGCAGGCGTCGGCTCGCCGCTCCCCGCCCCCGCCGCGGAGTTTGCGCGGGAGCGGGGCTGCCCGCAGACTGCTGACTAATCCCCCGGCCGCGGCAGGCGGGGCGGGCGCGGAAAGCCCTCCGCCGCGCCCCCGCCGCCCTCCGCCCAGGGGCGCGGGGCCACGCCGGGCGGCGCCTAACACGGGGCGGCGGGGCGCAGCGCGGCGCCTCCCGCCGGGGCCGCCCCGCGGGCCGCGCTCGGGACGCCGCGGCGCGCCCCGCCCCGCCCGGCTGCCGGCCGGCTCCGCCTGCCGCTGCCGCTGGCACCGCCGCGCCGCCACATCCCCGCCCCGCCCGGGCCGCCGCCCCCGGGGCGGCCGGGTAGCGCAGGCTGTCCGCGACCCCGACGGGCGGGCGGCGGGGGCGCGGGACGGCCGGCTGCCCCTCGCCGAGGGGGAGTTAGTTGGGTGTGTTTCGCAGGGGCGCCTTTGGCTCGGGGACCCGCTGCCAGAAACGTCTGCGCGCTTCCCCCGGCGCCGAGGGCGGTCCGCGTCCCGGGGTGCCCGACGGCGCGCCCCGCGCTCCCGCCGCGCAGCCTACCGCGGCGGCGCCGACAGCGCGGCACAGCCCGCCGGCCCCGCGCCGCCCGAGTGGGCATGTGCGAGCAGCGCCGCACATGCCCGTTAGGGAAACCGGGCGCCGGCGGCGAGGCTGCCCCTGCCAGCCTCGCGGTCCCCGGCCGCCCGGCATCGTCCCCGGAGCCGCCCCGGCCGCCCCGGCAGCGCCCCGCGCGGGGAGCCCCGGCCGCCCGCCGGCCCCGCCGCTGCTGCCGGGACCGGGCCGGGGAGAGCGCGCTGCCGCTCCCCTAAGCGCAAGCCGGCAACCCCGGCGGTGCCTCCCCGGCAGCGAGCGGCTGAGCGCGCTGCCCACCCGTGCGTGGGTACACCCCGTCCCCGCGGGGTGCGATCGGGGGGGCACGGCCTCGTCTTTGCACACAAATGGCAATCAACTGCCCGAAAGGAGCGGGAACGCTCGGGTTGGTCCTGTCAGCTCTGGCTGTTGGCATATTCGGGCACACGGATTCCTACCGCTGTCAGCTGGCCCTAGCCGGTGTTTCTCAAACCAAAGGTGTCGATACTAGGAGTCCCGCTCCTAGCCAGGCCCGTGGTTTTAAAAATCGGTGAAAAGGAAGTTTCTGTTTGACAGCTGTTACACCTGTTGCTGCATGAACCGGCAGCAGCTCCCTGTTTTGGTATTGATGGACTGACAGTCATCCTTCCTTTTACATTTCAGTAGTGTCTGACCTAAGCTAATGTTTTGTCATGGACGCTTCATGCACAAAACCTCCTTGACATCATTCCCGTCTCCTCACTCACAGCTAGGTCACACAGCTTGAATGCTAAACTCTTTCCACGTTTCACCACTTTTAATGTGGCGAGAGAGTTAATGGCTTGACTGAGCAGTGCTGAGTTACGGCCAGTGAGGTCCTCTTGTCCCCTGGTTCCTCTGGGGTTTGTGCCCGAGTGCAGGAAATGCTCCAGGCAGAGCTCTGCTTGCAGGGCCCATGAGGCTGCGTCTGGAGTGCCCGCTCCAGGGATGCTGGCATCTGTAATCGTGCCCCTGCTCGGTTCCGCTCCCACAGAGGTGGGTCCCTCCTGCTTGTATCAGTCCTACATCAGTTTAAGCAAAAAATTTAATTTGAATATAACTTGAAGAAAACATCAAAGATGTTCCCCAGACATGGGAAAGGATCAGGCCCAAGTTTGGGTGAAGTTTGGTATCAGGGCAGGCCTCAGAGCCCAAGTCTCTTGTCTCCCAGTCCAGCGCTCTCCCCTCGCTGTTTCCAGCTGTACACAGATGATAGCATAGGCTTAGTCACATTACTGTATATTAGGGGGAAACATCAGGATGTGCCTGGTGCTATGTGTCATTAGCAACAAGCAAAGAGCTTTTGTTGTTGCTGCTGACAGTATCATCTGTGCTGATGCATTTTTTTTTGTCTCCATTAAAAATGTTTTATCATTATTAAAAATGAAGGGGATTATTAATTATTTCCAGTGGCTGATTCACAGTCCTCCAGAGTACCTCAGGTAAACTAGTTTGAGGACCTGACATTCTGCCCAGTTCTCAGCACATTAACATTGGGTAAGCTATAGGTGACCCCAGGAAGAATATATCCATTTTGCGGGGGCAGAGAAAAAACGATGTATCAGCAGTTCTGATGCTGGATGTTCCTCTGTCTTCCAAGACCAGTGTCTCTTTTATCGCCTATTGTAACCAGCACCAGACTGCGCTGTGGGAAACAATGTCTTTCCAAAGGTAGTCATGGGTTTTCACCCCACAAACTTCAGCCTCCCCTTGGCCCAGGGAATCGCCCTGCCTTTGACTGTGGGTTTGCTCACAGGGGAGGGACATCCAGGAGTGGGATGTGAGGCAGCGTGACATGTGCTGCTGGAAATGCAGCTCAGCTGCGTGTGCTCTAACTGTGCTGAGTGAGAACGTTACGATGCTGCGAGCATCCTGTCGGTGTTACCAAACCAGAGGAGAAACCTGTGTGTTCCTGACTCTGCAGGCAGTGAAATCACCTTGTTACCGACTGTCACTGCTCTGGTGCTCCAAAAATTGCCATCAAAATATGTTCTGTGGTAATACGGCTGTCGGGAGCGGAGCAGCTGGCGGCCCCCCACAGCCCTCTGCGAGGAGCAAAGCATGGTTGAGCTCTCGCCTCAGTTGTAAGGGAAAGCTCCAGCATCCAGAGCTCTTGCCGGTAGCACATGCCAGGCAGCGCGCGTTAACCTGCTAAGCATTAACCTGCTCCGCCCGTCTTTTGGAGGAAATGGAAGGGTAGGATTTCTATCACATATACGTGCTACTCTGCTGCAGTTCTGAATGGCGCTTTACAAAATACATGATGATGTCTCATTGCTCTAGAGAGTTTCCAAACCATATTAAGAGAACGATGGGAAGAGATGACCATACAATGAGGTGCAGATGCTGGGAAGAGGGATAATGACGGGGAGGACAATATGATTATGTCCTTTCAAAGCAAACGCCTCAGGGCAGCTACTTTTGGGGCCAGAGTGTACAAGGGAGATGGGGAAGACGTGACTCATAAAGACAGCATCTGCACAGGGTTCAAGTCTGCTCTCAAGAGCAGACCTGTCCGCTGTAAAACATGTGTTGACTCTCAGACCTGTGCAAAGAGACTGCCTTGACCCACGCTTCGGAACTCTCAAGGCCAAACAGGTCCAGTGGCTCACTGTGAGGCCATGCTGTCATTCCCAGGGTCTGCAGGGTCTGGACGGGTCAGGCACCCCACAGCCCAGGCCGCAGGGCTTTAGCTCTTTGCAAGCACAAGCAGGATGCTTTGAACATCCAGAAACGAGCATCTCTCTCTGTGTCTGCTCAAATCTTGTTACAATGGCAAGTTTTAAAACTAATGTGAGAGGGACAAGTGGACAAGGTTTTATTTGCAATAACCTCTTCCTCCTACCTCCCCAAAAGGGGTCCAACAAAAGAAAAAGCTGAGAGAAGTGTTGGAGGAGGGGATTCCTGATGAGTAACTTCAGATGAGTGAAGAGGGCCTAGGGGAAAGGAAAGGTGGCAGGAGCAGCTGGGATGGCTGTGGGAGGTATGCAGAGAATCAGGATTTTGCATTGTTTAGTTCGGCATGAGGAACCAGAGAAGATATTTTAGGAGTGTGTGCAGGGGATTTAGTGCTGCAAACCGGGAATGATTTTTGCAACAGAGCACTGAGCAATGTGTGATGCAGGTTCCAGCTGGAGCTTGGAGAGAATGAGGTTACCCACAGTGAGGAGGGTAACAAAAACCTTTTTTTTTTTAAAGGGAACTAAAATGAAAATTTTCAAGGAGAGTTTAATAATTATGGCAAGATTCTTAAGGGAAGCAAAACCTTTTTCACAGAAGTTTTCTGTGTTACGCTCATTTATACCTGCTGAAAGTCTGGCTGGTGACGTGCAAAGACATTGTGCTTTGTGCCAAGGGATCAAAACGACACGTAGCCAGCCAGCCAGGATGGCTGGGGAGAGCAGTAGCTCTCATTGCATCACCCGACGGAGCTCTGCTCTGTATTTCTTGGCCTTAGGTCTGGGACCTGGGCCAATGCCAATTAAATTGGTGAGGGCACAGACAAGGTTAACGATAAAGTTAATCTCCCATTGCTGATTGGTGAGGGAACCTCACAACTTGTAGCTTTTGTCCATTTGCAGTTGACAGAAAAGCGAAGCAGAAGGAAGCCTCCTCCTTATTTCCAGCTTGGGTCCCATCACAGTAGGAAGATTACCCAAAAGCATCACGCTTTTCACTGATATGTGCAGAACTTCTCCCACAATGATGGCAATTTGCTTATACTGAAAAGGGCTTTCTAGAAGCAACCATGGGAAATTGTAAGCCGATCTCAGTGCAGTTAATAGTTTCTAGTTAATCGATGGATCTGTTCACTTTTCTTTTTTCATCTCTTCAGTCCCACCTCCTCTCGGCTGGTACCAAAGTGTGGGGCATTATGGGCACGAACAGCATGATCACAGTTTGAGAAACCTAAAACTAAGGTGACTTTTTAAATTCTGCAACCAGAGAAAGCAGAAATGAAATAGAGGATCAGAGCAGAATTTTTAGCATGTGTGATCTCTCTCAGAACAAGTAGTCCTTTGGGGCACGAAGGATGGGGCTACCTGAACAATGGCTGCCTCCTTAACCCAACGTACAAACCACAAAGCAATACCCTGCCACGGGATGGCCACACGTTTTGCAATCTGCAGCCACAGATTTCATTGCCAGAATTCAAGATGGCTGATTTCTTACCTCCTGAAGCAGGCTACTGACAAAATCAATTGTGTTGAAATTTTTTTTGCTTCAGCATGTGTAAGCCCCTAGTGTTCACCAAACGGAATGGAAGAGAGAGGTGAAGAGGAAGAAAAGCCATGGCTGTGCACGCACTTTGGTGTTGCGGTCCCCAGTGCCTTGATGTTTTGCTACTCGTGACAGGACACACACATACCCTAATTGGACTTGCTAATGCAGATCTTGGGAGAAGGGAACTGGATTATCTTTTTGCATTAGCTAAAAGGCAAGAAATCCTCCCTCCTGCTCCTGCATGACAACATCTCCTTTTTGCAGCCTGTCCTGTAGAATGCAAATACATAAATGCTCCTTGCTGGCCTGTTCCTCCTACTGGATACAGAGATATAGAAAAAGAATGTAAATCACCAAGAAATACTTTGACAGCTGGCACCTGACTCTTTCCTGAGTGCCCTGATGGTCACTCTTCGGCAGTGCTTTGCTGATTCATGAGGACTGCTACGAGAAAGCGTGTGTGACTTATCTTTTATAGAGTGTAATAAAAAGAGGGAAGTGCCCTGTGTGGCTGGAACTGCAGTTCTGTGGTCTGTCTCTGAGATGCTCCATTAGCCTGCTGCTGGCAGTGATCACACAAAAATTGGAGATCCCCGATTGTGCCATTAACATGAACAGATTGAAAAAACAAACTAGAATGTAACAGGGAGCCTGTGCTTTTTTTTTTCTCTGCTTGTATGAAAACTCAGTAGAGGGGAAGGATGGTTCTGTTCCCTCACATATTGGCAGAGGCTGCACAAAAACACAGCTCTGCTTTTATTAGGGTTCTCCCATATTATATTAGATCTAGATCTACTTCTTAAGCTGAAGCCTTTGAACCATTGCTCTCTGCTATATTTTTGGCTAGGCCGTCTGATATTTGTGATTGACAAGATTATTAATCATGGCTTCTCACCTGTTTAAAACAGTGACTGCTGACACTTCTGTCAGCCTTAGGGTAGGGTCTTTCCTTTGCTGTAAACAATAATGGCCTGAAAAAAAGTCCTTCCTTGCAGAAAGATGGATTAAGTTCTTATTCTGAAATGCAGTCTAAATGGTTCTGGTGTACTGAAATGTTACAGCTAATATAAGCAGACGAGTCAATTTACAGCTTTCATACTACATTTTAAGAAACAAAACAAGGAGACAAGACAGCACAATAAATCTGCCTGGTGTCCCAGACTGGTTAATGTTAATTGAACACAATTGTATCAGATAAGTGGATGATGCAGCTTCCTAAAAAAATAGGAAATGCACAAATTTTGTCCAGATCATGAATTTGTCCAAAGAAGGAGAGGACAGAGTTAAACAATATATTCCTTGGGAAAAAAGTCTGTGAGCCAACGAAGAAGCATAGCTGTGTATGTATATAAAGTTCTTATTACAATAACTCTGATGATAGTAGAAAAACAATTATATTATTCAGCATTCAAGAGACCAAAAGAAAAAAAGAGGTATCATTTATGGATGAATTATTTTAGGAAAACAGGAATTTATAATTTAACTATCATAATTCAATGTATAAAATGGATGGCTTCTTTGCTTTAAGAGTAGAGCACGGCTTTAAGAGACAAACAAGTTTTAGTATTAAAAAAATTAACTGGGAGTTTAGTAAATATGTCTGGAGACACTGGGATTTTGGCAGAGTGTAATGCCTAGAAGAGTGTGAATGTTTCTTTTCTGTTTATGTGCCTTCATACAAAACTGGGCAAAACAAGTAGGTTGCAAGTGAAAGCAGAAGAAAACACATGGAGCTATTGAAATAGGTTAGCATCTGATTTCAGATTTAGGAATAAATACATACATATGCACACATATATGCACATATATATGTGAATGCACACATAGGTACATCATATATATATGGCATATATGTAAATGCTTATTTACATATATATTTACATAGAGAGGCTTAAATGAAGGCAAGGGACATTTAAATCAGATACTAGCAAAACTGTCTAACAGTAGCATCTTTCTATAGTAATGTGGAACATTAGGATCACCCGGGAAGGGTGTAGGTTTTCCAGTATTGGAGGATTTTAAAAGCAAGCTGGATAAATGTGAAAGGTGTGACCTAAGTATTGCTAATCCCACTTTGGGGTAGAAGAATGGACTAGGTGTCCCCTTGAGGTCTCTGCCAGCCAGCACTATTTCCTGTGAGTCTAGGATATAGCCAAAGGGTAGGTTAGGTGTTACACATCCACATCTGAGGAAGAAAAATAAGCTGTGATTTGCAGATGTAGAGACACTTACTACTGAGCACAGAGGACAACTCCTCCCTAGCTCACCTACAAGAACAGAAAACATGGGCTTGGTGGTAGCCCCTGGCACAGCAGCCAAGCTGTATAGACAAGGTGATCAGCCTATTTCTCCCCCGCCTTACTGCTTCGCATTCTGACTTATGTCCCCTTTATAGCCTTTGGCTAGGCTTTGTGTCGCTAAAGCTGTTAGTAAAGACAATTATCTAAATATAAATTACAGATGTACAGCTTTGGGACAGCACACTCTGACTCAGAATCGTCTTCATACTGCTCTGTCACGTTCTTCCACCTGCATCTAGATTGCATATTGAGTCATATTGACAGTGTAGTTGGCTATAAAGTAAGAGACCTTCAGTAAAGGACATTTAAAAAAAAATAAATCTTAATTTTTCTCCAGTCTTTCAGAATGTGTGTACGAACTGGTATCATATTGACTAGATTTTAGACAATATCACAGAGGCTTTGCATCATTGACAGGGTGCAGCACAGACGATGGACCAAGGCCTGAAAGCTGCAGGAATCAGGTTCTATCACTGCTGTATGGTTACAGTCAATTCACTGTTAATATCCTCTTGCCTCAGTTTCCCCATCTTTAAAACTGGGATGCGAAAGGTTGTCTGCCTCTCACAGGGAGTAGAATGAGCATAATCAGCAATTTAACAGCAGGTAGGAAATACAGTATGATATACAAAAATCGAGTTGTATTCAGACCAGAGAACCCTTATTTATAAGATCATTCTTAATGTTCCTTTTGTTATGCTTTATCAATTGTTACTAAATGTCAAAATGAGCCAAGTAATACAATGAAAAGTAAAGGGGAAGTGAGTTTTAATTACTCTTTAACCAGCCCATTTTCAGTTTCCCATAAAAATATGAATCCCATATGGCCATTGTCACAGCCCTGCCCCAGTGCTTTCTTAACCTATACCAGGCAATTACACCAGGTACGTACTTGACGAGAGTTTGGATGTACCCCCGTGCTGTTTCTCTGTTGTGCCTTGAGCTGCTGCTGTCCTTTCTGTCTGTCACAAACATGTCTTTCCCCTGCATTGCTGTAAGTACCCATGAATGAAGTCAGGGACTATCTACAATCAGGAGAAAATAGAAGAGGACCGATTAGGAACTTTAAGTTGCAAATCAAACAAACAAAACAGCCACATTATTTTAAAGCAGGGGATTGGCCACTCATACATCCCTTACGTTACATGTGATCGCTAAGACCGTACCACAGTCATATTTGAATAGCCCTTAAAAATGTCCCGTTACTTGCTTACCCCACGTTGCCCTGTAAAGAATATGCAGGACAGTAGCTGAAGATTTCTTTGAGGACTGTTTAGGGTAAGACAATAGTCTGGCTGGTTTTATTTTTAAGCACTAAAAATCTTCCATGACAAAGCATGTACAGTGCTGGAAGAAACCCACTGCAGTTAAGTCACAGGTGTACATTTTACGAGCAGGTGAAATGCATACAGCGTTTGACAGAGAGCTCTTCTTCTTAAGGCATACATTTTCAGTTCAGACACATTAGATATTTAAGCAGGTGCGTATTCAAAGTAAGAAAACATCAGATTCCTTTTTCTCTTACATGCTTTTCATAGGAGTGGCTTGATTTTCCGATTGTTCCTGATGTTCTGAGACAAAAACAGAAGGAGGGAATTATCCTACTGTACGATGTACGTTTGATCTTTATAGGGGTTTTGGGTTTGCTTTCTATGAAAGCTGCATTCCAAACAATGCTTTCTGCTCATGAATATAGAATTATATTATTACTGTAAATGTAACATGTTATTTTACATTTTAATGGAGGAGCTAGTGTTCTATCCGGGTAAGTGCCCATCAGCATTAGATGACACACAATTAAAGCAGAGTGTCAAAACCTAATTTTCTAAGGCAAATGTTTAAAATTGCATATGTGCCTATTTTTGGATCAAAACCCCTTATCAAGCCATACACTGGCTTTCCTAGCAAATACGAACGTGTAGACCATGGCAGTATGAATCATCAGCTTGCCTCTGATCAGAATTCAGGGTGTATTCTGGTTTGTGTATAATACTAATTGAGTTTGGCTTTGCACCTGAAAGCACACACTTTATTTTGACTGCATGGGAATATCATATGAGGAAAGACTGGTTTATATTTCAATGAAATTTACTGTATATTTGAGGAAATCATTAAAAGTATTTTTTTCCTCACGGCTGCTGCAAGCTTACATTTTGGTCCATGGGAGATTAATGTTATTCCTAAGACTAAAAACAGTATTTCATTATTCTGTGATATTTATGTCACAGTAGTACTTCGAGCCTCCTCTTGCTGTTCCTGTAAAATTCTTCCCAAATTCACTAAATCATAATAATCTCAAAAGTCACTATTTGCACATGCTTAGCAGATGGTTCCTAAGAGATGGCTGCTTAAACCACACTGGTTTTAGCATGCTCAGTTTGGGGCTTTGCAATTGCTTTTTTTGGAAGCCAGGGGCTGCTCTGGTCCCTGGCAATTCTGCTAAGTTCAGGGAGATTGTTTTCCTGTTTTTTTTTTTTCTTTTTAATGCATCCTCCTCTGATATCACGGAAGGTGAATTAGTCTGACTGAAATGGAGAGGAACAGAGGTGCATGGAGATACAGAAATTTTAGGCAGATGATGGGGAATAACGGTGCAGAGGGGAACTGGGACCAGCAGGTGGGATATAGCAGTGAGAGAGTGAATCCCAGGTTTGGGTAACACATTACTTACAGGAGTGGGAACTGAACAGAGAGATGTTTGTAACCACCACCATACATCCCCCTCTTTGTATTCCTGGGTGCCTCCCGTTGCCAGAGAAGAGTAGAGACAATCACAGTAAAAGGAGTGTGTTTCATTCTCCCTTGGAAAGTTTCCCTCTTGGGTTGTGAGGTCAAAGTCTGTGTATTAAGAGTTCAGATCTGCCCTCTGAGACAATACCGCATGCAGGAATGCATGTGGGGGAAGGGAAGCCATTGGCTTTAAAATCACACACCCCTCCCCCCATCCCGTTCCAGAATTTATATACATGTCTATATTTAAAGAGCATTCAGGCTGAAGAGTCAAGCACCGAAATGTTCAGAAACACCTAATCTGAGATGCCAATACAACCTTAATTTGCCCTCAATATGCACACACATTTTACATGGTAAACATTAGCCTTTTTTTTTTTAAGATTAAGCCTTTCTTTTTAGGTGTTCAGGATCAATTAGGGAAGGAGCCCGAGTTGTACATGGAATGAGTCTGTTCCCTGGAGGCCAGGCCCTGCATCATTTGCTGTAGGTGCTGGAAGGAAGCTGTGACTAGAACGAAGACGAAAGAGGAAAAGAAGAGGAAAGATTCATGAGTTACATAGCTGTATACCCTCTTGCAAATCAGATTTTGTCCTTGCTTCTCACTGCTATGTCTGACTGCCTGGGGACTCTGAAACTTGAGAGCTAAGAAGCACGATTTTGTCTGGGTAAAAGTATGGGAGGAAAGGGCTTGAGTGGGGAAAAGCTGCAATAAGGTGAGTGAACTCAGCCTTGGCTTCTGAAATTTGTTATCTGTCTTCTTGTCAGGGCTGGGAGATCCTCTGAGTGAAAGAGAAAATCAAGATAAGTGACACTAATTCCTGGGTCACTGATCTGTAGCCAGAGGTCCAGGTGGCTTGGAATGGCCTGGACGGAGGTGAAACTGGTTGCGGCTTGAGAGAGGAGGACAGGGAGCAGGATATGAAGAATGGCCATGCTTTGGCACAATCAAGCTCAGAGATTTGAGAAAAAAAGTAATGAGAAAGGGAAACCTTCAGTAAGGTGGAGTTCAGGGTCGAGACAGATCACTAAGCTTCACTGTCTCTTGGTGAAGCTTCATCATTTCTTCCCACCTGCCATTGCTGAGGCTCTGCTGCTTTTAGTGCTCATCGGGAATGCCACCAGCCTGCCGATGCATCAGCCACCACAGGCTGTAAACACAGAGGATTACCTGGAAAAAAAAGTCGATTAGCTCTTGTAAAGACAATAGTGCCTTCCATTTACACTGGCTGCGATGTTGTGGAATGCCCTCGCCTCCAGTTCTTGGAAAGAGCCTACAAAGGAGCCGCTGGTGCCCTGGTGATGCGCTTGGCCAAATCCCGGCCCTGTGGCAAGGCAACATCCCTGCTTCTGCCAGGCTGCTGCATAAGGCGTTCTCGCACCCTATTTCCATATCAGATCCTGAGTTTTCTGCTCTTCCTTGTTCTCTTTTACCCTGTCCTCGGTTTCTCTCTCCTCCCCTCAGACACCCTGTGAGCTCCCACTGCCGCCGCCGCCGCCCGGGGCCGCCCTCCTCACGGACGGCGGGGACTCCCGCGAGTTTCCCTTCGGGGGGAGGATAAAAAAGGCAAAAAAACGGGTGGCGGGGAGGGAAAGCACCAGCGACACCCGCCCCGCCGAGGAGGCCGCGGAGGGCGGCCGGGCGGCGGCGGCCACGGGGCGGCGGTGTTGCGCAGCGCTCCCGCGGGCTTAGCGGGGCCGGGTGGGCGCCAGGGCTGCGGCCCGGGCCGGTGTTGTCTTGGCGCAGGGGCAGCGCCCGAGGGCCCTGCCTGCCCGCCTTGCCTCGCCGGTGGATGACACCGTGGAGGTGACGGCGCCTGGAGGCCTCACGGGGCCGAGGCGCCATTTCGTGGCCGCGGGGGCGGGTGGCGTCTCCTGTGGTGGCCCGGCGCCGCGGCGTGGGCCAAGCTGGGCGGCTTGAGGCATGGGCCAAGCTCGGGCCAGCCATGAGCTTCTTCAGCCTGGCTCCGGCTCTCGGCCCCCCGCTCTGCATTCACAGACATTGAAGTTATTCCCGATGCAGACAATGCAGAGGAGCACTGGCTGCCAGGCGATGCCTTCCTGCCTGCTGACGGCCGCTGGACATCTGCAGGGGACCAAGCGTGGCCTCAGTGGCCGGCTGCTGAGCGTGGCTGTGGGACTTCTTGTGTCATTTTGGGAAAACAAAGTCTGTGAACTGGATGCTTCAGCTCCTCAGCTGAAAAAGAAGCCGGTGTTGCTAGTGTGAGGCTGCATTAAGTGTGTGGGTGTTACCCAGCTGGCATATAAAATATGATGCAATACGATATTTCTACCCAAAAGATATGATCAGGCTCTATTCTTAGGTTTCTTTCTTCACCTTCCAGATACAGGTGGATACTGCTGCAGAGAAGACAGACAAATCCACTGCCATGGAAAAGCAAGACCGAAGGTGTAAGCAGCCAGGGACAGCCCTGGGCATGGCACTGAAGTGTAGGAAGTCAAAGCATTTCTGAGCAGCAGCAGCAGCAGCAGCAGCGTGTCTCTGAGCAAGTGTCAGAGTGTCTTGGCAACAGTACAAGATGTCTGCAACTTTCCTTCACTTATGCAGAAAACACGTCATGTAGGCAGTGCAGTGGTGCGTGAACACAGCAGCGTAGACTTGGTTTTGAAATATTTGCATCGAGAGCAAAGGCTTGTTTTGGGCAGCGTAGGGAGACTGAAAATTTTGTGACAGAGGCTGTGGCATTTCTCTCTCTGGTCATTAATTGGTTGTTACAAATCTGCAGTGCAGTCATGGTGGGTTTTTTTTTTTTTTTCCTCCTTTCTTCTCCTCTCCTTCAAATTATTTATTCTAATAGTAATATTAGTTTTAAGTGGTGTAGAACATGAACTAGTTTCTTTGGTAACCAAGTCGGTTACACACCCACACAAAGTTAGAATCTGCTAGGTGCAGACATTTTCCCTTTTAGAAAAGATGTGGGCTTGAAAACCACAGCAGTAGGGCAGCAATATATGTTGTCAGGGAGTCATTCCAGAAAAAGTTCCATACACCATATGCAGATTTATATCTAAGTCCTGATCTTTTGTTTATACACACATATGGAAGTTGAATATATTACCTATATATCGATTTCTCCAAAGACTTTAGGATTATATACTTGTTCCTCATCCCAGTATTTCATCCTTCCCACTTTCCCCCTCACTCCTCCCCATTTGTAGAGAATAGGTGGCTGTGAAAGAGCATGCAGTAGGAATACAGCACAGGTGAATAAACTTGCAAATACATGCTGCATTGCTCCTTACTTTATTTGGAGTAAGTAAAAATTTGTGCTGTTCCTTAATCTGCCCCCTGAAATTATGTAGGTGAACTGCAGTGACTTTTGTAGATAGCTTCTTTTTCAGGATTTCAATATAAAAGTGGCCTTTGTGTTCTTGGTAGTTTTTTGAAAGCAAATAGATACATGAAAGACTAAAATTAATTTGTGAATATGAAGTGTAACAATTAATATGACTAATAATCCCTGTCGTTGTCTTGATCACGATCAGCAGAAGCAGAAGCTTGGAGACTTCTATTGCACTTTCTCTAGTGACACGTTAAATCCCCACAAAAGTGAAATGTGTACATTTTTAAACATGCTTCCCTTGTTCCTGTATATGAGGCTAGTTGGCAGTAGTACCTGAGAACTGAAAAGTAGCCGTAAACAGAGGCTGAGCCTGACAAGACCATTTCATTGTTCTTGTCTGAATGAAGAGTTGAAAAGGAAAGGAACAATAAATAGGGAAGAGTGAGTTAGAAGGTTTTACCTTCTTTCCTTTTCTGTTCTGAATCATCAGTCATAAAACAGAGTAGTAGGTATATTTTTAGTTAAATATGTATTTTATGCTAATGTGATGCCTTCTAACTGCAGCTCTTCCAGAGTGGGAAAAGCCTGACACAAATACGGAGAGCACCTGAAAGTACTCTTATGCAGTACTTGTCATTTTGTAACACCCCTTCCTGCTCTACAACAAAGTACAGAACGTGCTGTGCAATTCTGCACTGGAAAGCTGGAAAGGTTGCATTTCATAGTTTACAGGAACATGATGAAGATTGAGCTGGGTGATGTGCTGTAAGCACTTTTTATAGTACTGCATAGTTAAAATTTAATCCATTATAAATAAAAGGTAATGAAAACATTAGCTGGAAGAAAAGCCTGACTTGAAGAAAACGGACACGTATTGGTATCCTCCTCCGGGTCACTTATGTCATCCTATCACCACATCACTTGCTGAAGCCTGCAGGGAGCATTTCCCTCCAGGCTTCTGCACATTCTGCTGTCTCCTCCTGGTGCCAGACACAGTCTTTTCTGCGGCATCTTTCTCAGGCGCTTCCTGTCTCTCATTGCCATAGAGACAGCGTGTGCCTATTAGCGACACTGCAGAGATGTGCTCACCCGAACCCAGGGGTGGCTGGAGAAGGCAGACCATGAGCAGACCTGTAGGCTTAAGGTGCCGTGGAGAGGATTTTGTGGCCAGGTCCTGATCTGCATAGCTGTTTCAGTACAGAAGGGCAACAGGCTCCAGAAATCCTCAGCAGGTGAAGTGAGCTCATGGGGCGCAGCCAAAAGGCTTAAGGAGCTCATTCCCAATGCCCTGCATTATCTGAACTGTGGCCTACCACTATTTCTGTTAAAGATGATGCACGGCATTATTTCATATTCTCAGTAATAACCAAAATGCTGCCTAGAGCAGGAAGGCTGGGCTTGTAATAACAAGAGCTAAGCAAGGACTCAAGTCAGCCTTGATTTCCCCCTCTGGCCCAGTGTTTCTGTGTGGCCCTGACCAGATTGTCTGTCTTAGTTTCTTTTCTTCAGAATATGGGTATTATTTTATTTTCCCCCTTTGTAGGGTAAGTGGGAGCCTATGGCCGTCATCCAACCTAATCTCCTCGCACATACAGACTGTCCAGTCGCTTGCACATTTGCTCCAGAACAGGCCCAGTGCAGCCCCTGAGCAATTCAGCAAGCTTGAGCACCCTTGGTGCCTTGCCATGGGCACGGAGTCCCCTGCATTCCGTTTGGAGAGGCAGGCTCCAGGCAAGGTGTCCATCACCAGGTATCCTAATTCCTGCTTGTAGTAGGTAATGTTGGCACTTCGGGTCTAAACTGCAGCTGGAGTAACAGGAGTGTGGCTACAAAATACATCGTGACAGTGTTTACTGGGTGTAAGCCTATGCTTTGTCTCAAACTTGAAGTAGCACCACTGTTGTAAAGGAGTGTGTATGGTTGCTGTTATGGTGAGCAGCTGCTGTAGGGCAGAACGTTGTTTTTGCTGAGCTGGTGCATGCATTCTCCCATGCCTGCAGGTGAGAGTAGTGGGAAGGAAATGGGGAGCGGAGTGAATCATGCCTCCCCCCCTGCTTCCCCCAGCTGGCCACTGCACTGGGGGAACTGGGGCAACACACTGCATCAGGGACAGACCCAGGACGTGCGGCATGTCTATGGGCAGAGACCCTTGGTCCTATGCTGGCCAAGCAGTGTCCCTGGACGGTAAGACAAGGTTAACAAACATGCGCTCAGAATAATAAAGCCTGACTCTTAATGGGGCTAATTAGCTTCTATACAGCAGCACGGCAAAATGAGTGGCAGCTCTGCAGCTAACTCACTGGGCACAGTCCCATGCAGAGCTGCTCTGCTTTCCTTGTCTGCTTGGGAGACTCATCTACTCGTGCAGCAGTGGTAAAGCCACAAGGACAAGGGATGCAGCTGCCAGTAAGGAGTTGAGGTACAAAGGTGGTATCCATCATTGCTGTTGTTTCTATAATGATAGCTAAAAATAGCAAAGGTCATCATTTACAGATACAGTTTCCTATTGATATTCTGACACTTTCAGCCCTGGTTAGCCCCACTTCCCTGCTCTTTCTTCTTTTCTCTGTCTCTTCACAAAACATGTCTTAGTCCACAGCAGTCCTTAAAAATGTGTAAGAATATGTTAGCATGTGGGCTGCAGAAAGCACTACTATTACCGACTGTGAAGAGAAACCACCTTGTAAGAAAACTTGGTGTTAGCTGTACATAGAAGCTCAAGAGAACCTGTGCCTACAAGGTGAATGAGTATGCAAACTGCTGAGGGATGTCTGAGGAGGGCATAAGTTGCCCAAAAAAGGAGATGGGGGACAGTTCCCCAGTTTTTAGGCTCCCAGCCTTCTGTTGTGAATTAGCAACTGAAACTCATTGTACAGCCCTCATTTAGAAAAGCTTCAGTGTGAGCATTTATTAGTTTTGGGTTTGTGTGTATGTGCTTATGTTTCCTTACTTGCTCAAGCCACAGGTGTTGCCCCAACCTTGCATGGAAGGGATGGGGGACGTGGCTCAGCTACCTGCGATGTGTGGAAATCCTTCTGCGTATCTGGTCCCTGGGTCAGGCCTGGGTTTCCTTCTGTTTGGAGTCTCTCAGTGTTTATGTTGCCAAACAACACCAGCTCTGAAGTAAAAGTGCCTCGTGTTGCAAAGGTCTTACAAGAGCTTTACATTGCTTTCATCGAAACTTGGATTAAGCTCATAATAATGGCTTTTGTGTGCTGCAAATACATTAACACGCTTCTGTGAGACAAAGCCTGCTTCCATTATGTTGCTTCCTGTGGCACACAGGAATTATTGCCTACCAGAGAAGTGTTAAGTGAAATGTCGCCAGGGGATTATCACCTCCCTTTCCTGCATGGTTTTGCTAAACTGAGGAGGAGAAGAGGAGCTCCTGCTGCCCTGCTGGGAAGCCTTGAGGAGGAGCCCTGGTTTGTGCTTTGTTTTAAAGGTTTGGGATTTTTGGTGTTGGGTTTTTGTTTTTTTTTTCAATAAAGAGGTCAGAAACATTGTTTTTCTGGTATGAAGACCTGGCCTTCCACAGCTCATTCCCAAAACTTCTAGCTGCCTTTGTGGAAAACATGGCACGGCACAGGAAGATTCACCTAATGTGAGGCTCTCCCTCTCCCCATGTCCCCGCATGCTCCAAACATGTCTCCAGTGGGGTTTTACTGTCCATACATTGCTTACAAGAACCAACTGTAAGTTTAGTTGTTTGTACCTTTTGAGTTCATTGCATTCCTCGTCTGCCAGCCTTTGCTGCTTGCACAAGCAAAGTTTTTTTGACCTTAGTGTCTTTTCCTTACCCTGGTCACTCTCATCTTCCCTGAGATTAATGTGCTATGCTGTGAACTCTGGTTATTATTCACTGTGATTATTGCCTAATTGTGATTTATGCAAACCGGTGTCACCTCAGACGAGGTGTATGTACTCCCCAGCTTGTGTACGCGCACAGTTGATGGCAAGATGAAAACTGCTTGACATGTTGATATTTTATGATGCTAGATGGGTACATCCTGGAACGTATTTCAGTTGTGTAATGCTGTAGTAGCAGGCAATTGTAAGACATTTTCTACAGCAAATATAATGCCTGGGACAAAGATGCACGGATTTAGGCAGTGATAGATTAAAAACTAATTGTGGTGCAATGCTGATGCCAGCTTAAAAGGTTAAACATTGAAAACAGCATTTGAGGTTTTCAAGCTTCTGTCATAGCAGTCCTGTCTTGGCCAAGCTGAAGAGCTCGCCTCCTCTTTATTTTGCATTTTTCCGTGTGCTCCCAAACACACCAGGGACCCAATGTACAGAAGCAGAGGTGCAGCCCCTGCCTGGGGAAAGCCCTGGGCAGGGTGCAGGGTGAGCAGTCGTGGTCCGGTGCTGGGGAGGGCACTGTGAGCCGCTGCACCACTCATGCCTGCTGAATATGGTCCCTCTTGTTGCCCTGAGAAAGTGTTATCTAATCTTTGTGAGAGAAATAAAAATCATGAGCAGGCAAATAGAAGTGAGGGAGGAGAGAAAGGGAGGTGGGGAAATCAAGGATAACACCATTTCTCACTGTAGCATGAATTTATCTCGGGGTCCATTTAATTGCAGCCTTTCATTCTCCCTGTCTTTACCATCCCGCCCCCTCTCCAGACAACTTGCGTGGGAATTGGAGTGAGGCAAGGGAGATGCTTAGGGAGTGGACTGAATACAAAGAAGCATGTGGAGCAAAACACAAAAGTTTGGGAAGAGGCACCAGGTGTAGCAATAAAAACAGACAGATGCCATGTAGACATCTTTCAAGTAGAGCACATACAATCCTCAATCCAGAATTGTGTCCAGGCATACTTTATTGAGAAAAATTAAGAATATTTAAGCTGGAAGTGTTGACAAAGCAGTGATGGTGGAGGCTGCAGAAAAAGTCCATATCAGAGAGTTGGCAAGGAGGTGTTATGTGGAACCTGTGTTATGGAGGGTACAGCTGGGGAATCATAGAATCGTTTGGGTTGGAAAAGACCTTTAAGATCATTGAGTCCAACCATTAACCTAGCACTGCCAAGTCCACCACTGAACCATGTCCCTAAGCACCACAGCTACGTGTCTTTTAAATACCTCCGGGGATGGTGACTCAGCCACTTCCCTGGGCAGCCTGTTCCAATGCCTGACAACCCTTTTCAGTGAAGAAATTTTTCCTAATATCCAATCTAAACCTCCCCTGGCACAACTTGAGGCCATTTCCTCTTGTCTTATCACTTGTTACTTGGGAGAAGAGACCAACCCCCACCTGGCTATAACCTCCTTTCAGGTAGTTGTAGAGAGCGATAAGGTCTCCCCTCAGCCTCCTGTTTTCCAGGCTAAACAACCCCAGTTCCCTCAGCCACTCCTCATAAGACTTCTGCTCCAGACCCTTCACCAGGTTTGTTGCCCTTCTCTGGACACGCTCCAGCACCTCAATGTCCTTCTTGTAGTGAGGGGCCCAAAACTGAACATAAGCTTGAACTTGGCACCTGCAGGGTGGAGGAAATTGCCTGCTTGTTGAGTTGCAGGACCAACACCTAGAAGCCTTTGGCTTCTTGTATGGCCTCCTGTGAGAGACTTTATTTTCTGTGACTCAGCTTCCACAACTGCTAAACAGAAAAACAGTATATTTGTCAATGTCATGGGAGTCAGCGCATCAGTGCTGGAAAATTGCTGTGAGGTCTTTGGGTAGACAGTACCATGAAAAATACTTTAGTCAAAGGATCGTCATAAAAACACTTACCCTGGTATCTTTACCATTTATGTTTTAAAACAGATATTCTTAATACCATGTTCTGCAGAATGAGCTACTGTTGCTGTTAATTTAAAAGTGACTTGCAATGTCTTCTCTGGTTTTGTGATTTAAAAATGTCTGCTTTGTTTTGCTTGCTGGCTTCTTTTTTAAAAAAAGGAATAATTCGTATTTCTTTTTTTTTTTTTTTATTTCGTGTCTGGGAGATGTAAGATTAGAACTGGAGGGTTTTTTCCTAACATTAACTTTTATCCAGCCAAGAAAAAAAACATTGAATTATCAAAACTTAAAAAAAAAAATTCTGATAGGGAAACAATGAAATGGACATATAAACCAGTTTCTGAATTACAGTTTTTCTAAGTTTTGTGGGCTATTGAAAATGTTACCATTATTATTTTGCCCCGGTTGGAGCCAAATATAGGTCTTGCATGTAGTGGGAGAAGGCTGTTTTGTAACAGGGGAGATGAGTCTGCTCAGGAAAACTGGCCCAAGCAAAGGTGGTGCATGGACCTGTAGCTCACAGCAGGGAAATGTCCCATTACAGTGAAATCTGGCCAAACTGCTTTGAAACATAAGCATTTTGTGTCAAAATATTTACATCTGAATGGGACTACCTAAAACAAGATACTTTAAAAAGTTTTTGTGGATAGTGAAAATAAAAAGTAACATCAGGTATTCCCCTCCCCACCACTATTTTATGTGGGATTGGCACTATCTACTGAAAATTTTTTCCAATATAAAGTTTCTAGTCCAATTCTACATGGGATGAATCCACAAAACAGTGGGGGTAGTGACTGTTTCTTAACCCCTCCTATACTTTAACATACTTGTTAGTCACTGCTGAGATGAAGCATGTTCTAAAATGTTAGGTGTCTGATAACAGGGAAGGATAATGTTATGAGAAGCATTTTGCAAAATTAGTAACTTTGTATTTCAGTGAGAAGTATTTTAATATGTTACCTTACTCTTTCTATAATTGGCTCAAATTCAATTGGATTTAATGTTATCTGGCATGATACAACCATCAAGTTAGGCCTGTAAAACAAGACGTGAGAGTTCAGATACATCTGTATGTGATATACTCCTATATTTAAGAGAATTCTGTTAAATTTAAGACTCAGATTTTAGCCACCTGATATGATACAACACACTAAAAAAATCTGAATTCTGATTCTACCTACATGTCGTTGCTGAAAAAACAGAAGGAAAAAAGTGATATGACACCTAGAGTACACCTATAATGATTTCATTTGCTGCGGAGTCATCCATCAGCGAAATGGTAACTAGCCAACCCTTTTGTCAACAGAGCACTATCAAATTTATCATTTAAGTTGGTAGGTAAACAAGGGAGTTAATGAACCAGAGACCAGTTGGTCATGATGGACGAGAAATATGGGGATTCTTTATTGCCTTCTCCCTTGTTCATCCTTTCATACCTGTGCTATTTTGATTTGGCACCAATTTTACTCCCATTTTACACTTGTCTTGCACTGCAGTAAATAATTACACAAAGATAAAGACAATTGCAAATCAGGCTTGATGTATTTCACAGAACAAATTGCAGGAGCCGTAGTTAGGACTCCTCAGGTGCTTGCCCTGGTTTTGCAAATCACTTCCTATGTGACCTTGGACAATTAACCTTTCTGCGTTTCTGTTTATCTAACTGTACTACCTCCCAGGGTGTTATTAGGCTTAATTTATCAATCATTCAATATGATCTTATAAAATATTTTGAAATCTCTGCTGAGAGAGATCAGGTAAGCGCAGAATAGTATTTAGAAGGATAATTCATCTATTAAACTTGGTTTGTAGTGACTTAAATTTACTAGGTTTTATCAACAGAATTTGATCCAAAATATTTAGCAAGTACAGATGGAAAAACCAGGAGAGGGTTATCAAGATCATGGATATTTAAAAAGATGAAAAATTTCAAGAAGTGGTTAATGAGTCTCTTTAGGCATGATATGACACTGAGTCTTTCAAACAAGCTTAAATAAATTAGTATTTGCATTAATACGTATTACTCAGCAAAGTATTCTCAACATTCTTAGTTTGCAAGCCAACCATGAAAAAGCAGGAACATTAAAAAAAAAAAAGGATTTGTAAATAAAGCTAATCAGAAAAGACATTTTCTAGTTTTTCTTCTTATCTTTGAAATGAAACTTTCAGTCACCTCAGAGAGAGGCAGAATTTGCAAGGCACTTGTTTGAGCTCATGCATCTTTGTGACCGTAAGGTTTACGATTGCAAGTCTGCACTTGAAGTAGGCAGAAAAGCTTTTATTTTTTTTGCCAGAAATTTCTGTTTGGATGTAGGAAATCACCTTTATAGAATCACATTTTCTAATGAATGTGATTGTTTTTGGTCAGAAAAAATCCTGTCTAGACTACTCTGTAAAAAATAATAAACTCTGTCCGAAGTTCCACCCACCGGACGCTATCCTTTGCTCTCCTTACACCAGTGCAAACTGGAAGGGTTTCGCAATGTCTGCTTCAAGGTTTACACCAGAGGAAGTGAGAGCAGCCGGAAAACTAACCCCAAACTTGCAGGTACCAAGGAAAAGCACAGCAGAAACTAGAACCATGACAAATGTTTGAAGCAAGGTGCAGATGTAAATGCCAATTTTTCAGTTTACAGGAAGGGTACCCCAGCATCAGTGGGGAGGAAGAGAGCAGGGCGCTTTGCAGATAATCTGTTGGACACGTTACATTGTAAGCAGAAAATGAGGAAGGAGAAAGGAATATGCAACCATTGGGGAAGGTAGCCGAAGAAGTTGAAAGAACTAATATTTTATAATGATGAAGGGTTTGGAGATGTATGTATTGTACATAAAATGACTCAAGACATGATGTTAAGACTGCATATTGTTTCACTTAGAAATCAATCCTGCATGCTAAATAGCTGTGGTAACATAATTTCTTTCCTGATAAACAGGGCATTTTCCCCTCTTCTGAAGGCACAGCACTGAAGAAAAAAAACAATTCCTTGTTTTGCTTATTTCAATGTATATTCGAGGATTTGGAGAACTTGCTTCTCCACCTAGGGAGAATAGCCGGGAGCCCAGCTCGATGCCAGGCTCAGGCTGCTGACTTAGCTTTTCTTCAATGAGCACTGCAGCCCTTTTGCCTCCTACTCCCATCCCGAGCTGCAAACTAATAAGGCTTTTTCTCCTGCTGGCTGCAAAGCAAGCAAGCAATTGAAAGCCTCGGCTGAAATATTTGGGAAGGGCTGGCATATTATGGGATAGGAGAGTCATAACAGTGCGTAGATATCAGAAGATAATTAAATTGATGTGAGAGTAATTTTTGCGGTTTGTGCATTCTTAAGTTGAAAGCATGTCTTTGTCTTTACATCTACTCTGGAAGCACTGTGTTTTATTTGTCTTTAGCACTTTAGCAGGAGCTTATTTTTTTCTGATTCCAAGTGAATGTTTTCAAGCCCAGCCAATGAAGTGACACAACAGGTCTGATTTTCCACCACCTTGTGCTCTGAGTAGTCATTCAAGTTTGTGGAAAGCACCCCTCTGTGCTGCCAGATCCAAGCCCGCCGTTCATGTTTGTGGCGGCATTTCCTTCTGGAGTACGGGCACCATGTTGTTTTCCATTCTGCAAGGCAAAGGAGGGTCAGACCAGCGGACAGGAGTCACAGTTACGTTGCTGCTCTGTCCTCACTATGGCATATCTTTATGTTTTTCAGCTTTTTCCTCTAAGCTGGGTAAAAAAGTGGTTCAACTCTATGTGAACTTCTGTTCAAGCATCATTAAATCTGGCATAGGGGGCACAAGTTAAAGTCTCTCATGCTTTGTTTGGGGTGCAAGCTTATTAGGAACAGATGCTGATAAAGTGATTTGACTGTCTTTACAAGTTAGGAGCTTCCGAGAGTTATTGCTAATGGGCTGCTCCATTCACCTTCTTAGAGTGCCTGGTATTATCATACCTGGGTGACTGATTATCATATCTTGAGTCATTGGCATATCTCGTATGGTTGAACATAGCCAATTTCTTTTATTATATGGCCGTTCAATATAGGAGATAGCGGAGGCCTGAATTTCCACGGAACGAAGGTGCTTTTACCTCTATTAGCAGACTCAGAATGAGACAACTTTGCCAGTAGAGCAGTGGTGTCCGGGAGCGCGGTGTCAGGCCTGATGAGTCATGCTGCTCTCGCTGCGTGGCTTGCGCATCGTTCCAGGGCCCCTTGTGTGGGGTTAATAACACTAGCACTGGGGAGCTTGCTCTCTTGCTGGCTAACACTCCACTTTCTATTCAAGACTAGGCTCACCATTATGCTGGGGTTTTTTTATCCGTCAAGAAGTTGTAGGAAGCAAAATCCTTTGAAAAGCAAAAATTTTTCATCAATAGTTTATACGTCGGTTGTTGAATAAATTATTTGTGAGCATTGCTGCACTGCTCTGTGTGGAAGAGTTATAAGTCCCTGGCTTTGCTTACTAAGTCCTGGCCAAGCTTTCCTTGGTCGTTTCCACTCTCTCTGGCATTTCCTTTTTCCATTGCTTTATTCATAAGGTGGTGATTTTTATCGCTCTCTGCTCAGTAATAATGTGGTTCCTATCCTTCCTGCAAGAAGAAATTTCTTATTCTTTTTATTACGTATAATCATTCTTTCCTTAATTTATAGCATGTCATGTATTATTCAGTGACATCTCTTGGCTCTGATTACAGGTTCTATATAATCTTACACACTTCAAAAATGATTGTTTAAATTACAATAAAATAATATTCAGCTCATTTATCTGCTGAATTTGTCTTTCGTTTGCAGTTACCGGGGCCAATGTTTTATGGAAAAGAACTTTCTTCAGGAGCCTTGCAGAGAGGTGGAGCTAATGGGACAGGATTCCTTGAGAAAGAGAAAGAAGCAGCCCTGGGGAGCACTACCTGCCTTGGGGGAAAGATGTTGAGGTTTGGAGAGAAATGGCGCAGAATCTGTTAATCACCGGAGGTCTGAACCAGAGTGCATTGAAGACAGTGGGAGCAATGTCAACTGACGGCAAATTGTGGTCTCAGCAGGTTTTTACATTCTTCTGAAGGTAGAAAACTGAATAAATCTTTCTTGTCCTCCTCACCACCTACAGACAGAGCTCATCCTAAGGGACATGTGAACGCTGGGACCCTTGTGCCTCCATCCCTCTACTCTCCTCTGGTGACCTGAGCCAGCAAGAGCCAAGTGTGGTTTGGTTTGATTTGAGATGGGAAGAAGACTTGTACAGGAGGTAGGGTCAATGGAGGGGACCTGCTTTTAGGAAGTGGAGAAACAAGGAGAGGCTTGAAAAGCTGCTCTTCCTTGACCCTGATGAAATTAATTTTCACACTATTTCTCTAGATCAATGTTATCATCTGTGCTGTGGTATTTTCCCATCAATCCAGATACAAATTGCTTCTATTAATAGTGAAGTATTGTGGTAGTGTTATGCAAACTCTGTTGGAAATTGGACTTCTGTTGTTTTTAGCAGTGAACACACACAGAGGACAGCATACTTGCTCCTTTTAACTGCTAGTATCAGCCAAAACTTACTGGTCCTTCTATTTAGCCTTTTCCTATATATTTAGAATATCTCTGGTCCTCTCCTGGATCCCAGCTACCTGCTTTCTGTCTGAGAGAGAGAGAATTTCCTCCAGCGCTGTTGAACAAATAATGAACCACAGTGCAATCGTGCCTGGGCTAAACCCTGGAATAAGGCTGCTAGAAGTATCCAGGCTTTTCCCTTGCTTTGTGAAGACCCACTGACTCAAGGGAGGAGACCTTTGAGTGGGTTTTCAGAGTGCTGTTAGGACTGTTATGGGTCTATTCTGGCTACCTCTTCAGCTCCTTGGTCCTTATGAAATAATGCAAGATGAACTCACCTTATTTCCCAGAAAGATCTGGTTTTTTCTTGCTCCTTCAGTCTACCTCCACTTCAGAAGAGGCTGCTGGATGCTCCTGTAGCTGGCGCAGAGCTCCTCTGGCCACCTCTGTGTTTGGCAGGAGACATTTCATAGGGAAATCACACCTTCACGCCTCAGCCCTCCTCCCACGCGGCTCCCAGTCCAGACACCTTGAAGGGAACACAAATCCTGCCCAGGAATGTATTTTGTCTAACTTCTTCTTCTCAAGCTGGTGGTGCATCTAGGTCCTGACCCACTGGGCAGGCCAAATTGATATCAAGATTTTGTATCTTGGGCCCATTTCTAATGGCACATACCAAGGAGTGAGCACATCTCTTCTAGGGTTACTTCAATCTGCTACAAAGATACTGCTGCTGTGTGATTTCTGGCCAGATGTTTGGATTTCAACTTTGGCTTCCTCACTTTTGAGGGAAAGCGAAGGTGCTGGGTATCGGTGCCCGGTCTGAGCCCCACAGCTTAACCTGTTGGCACTCATTGGGTTAGGCGCAGGGTCAGCTGCAGTGGGTGACTCCTTCCCAGGTAGTGTTCCCAGGATGGCACAGAAATTACTCCTAACATGAAATCAGTTCCTATTAGCAAAGCTGCCTACTGGAAACTTTCATTTACACTCCCAGTGCCAGGAAAAATAGCACTTTTCTTACCCTCCTCGCACAGAGAGTTCCTACAAGCTCTTTTATCACATAAAAGCAAGGGAGGTTTTTTTGTTGTTGCTTTTTGTTGAAGATTCCTGACTGAAAACCCGCAGTACCCACTCTTCTCTCTGGTTAGGATCCAGCACTGCAGAAACTCATTTTCGCTATAGTTCAGCTGAAAACTTTAAAGACTGCGGACAGGAGTTGGAGCAGTCTCTGGGTGCTGATTCTTGTCAGGTTTATAGATGTATTCCTAAGCAAGTCATTTCTGTTCTCTGCAGGATGTTGCTTCTATCTCTAAGGGCTAGGTTATGTAAAAATAATGGCAGGAGCCTGCCTTAACTGGCAAAAACTGGGAATCCTGATTGTTCAATGAAATGCTGCCTTTTCAATCAATCCTCCTCCCTAATTAGTGCTGCATGGTAGAGCTGATCTTTTAATAATAATGAAAAAAAACCCCAAACCCAAAACCAACAGTAATTTGGTTGGTGATTGATGGGAGAAAACCTGAATACATTATTAGAAGTACCAATCAGCTGCGTCTAGAGGGGGTTTAATAAAAAACATATTTGACAAAAATCACAAGATAGATTTTTCAATGTGAATCACTTGAGTTGCTCCCCCATGTAGACATTATATCTAATGTGGTCTGGTGTGGCTGGGGGTGGGAGGAGAGGGGCTGGTCCCACCAGTTTTACTTCATGCACTGGCAAAAGTTGCTGTGGACCTCAGCAACCTTTATTGGGAAAAAATGCATTTCACTGGGGTAATCTGAGTGTGCAGAACAACAGAATGGCCAAGTCAGTCACGAGGTGGTTTTACAACACTTGGAATGAAGAGAAAGCTGAGCTGGTAAGGGTATCATTGATGCACCTTAATACAAAGACTGATTGTGACTAATAATTGCTTTTTGGTCTGACACTGGGTTTTTGGTTTTTTTTTTCCCGTAAGTTCCATTTTGAGGATTGGTACTAACGAGTCTGAAATTGTAGGCCTAAAATGTGATACTAGCTTGATGTGGGAAGCATTTCCTGGGTTAAAATTCTCTTACTTTCCTGCAATATTAAGTCTAGCAAATAGCATGAAGGGATATGGTCTTTTGCTACTGACCTGCATTTGAGGAAACAGAGCTAATAAAACTCATGCACTTATATCCCACAGGCCTTGATATGGAAATACACAAGAAGCCAGAAAAATAAATTCCTTTCATCTAGAAGAAAAAGGCAAACCCCCCGCCCCCCCAAATCAGAAAGGCTTTTCTTAGATAGTTAAATTGCCTCAATCTTATAGTGTCTTAGGAAACACAACTTTATGAAAAATACCCTAGAAAGGTATGAGCTTATGTTCTCTTGTGGCTCCTCCTAGCATAACCTCCCCCATTAGGAGGTATCAGGGGTTCCCTGAAAACCCCCAAACCAAGCCTGTGAAGTCTCTTACCCAGCTTTCATTGCCGTGGTACGGCCTGGCCAGTTAGTGGTGGCAGCTGGGATGCTGGGAGCGAGGATCAAATGGAAATGGATCTGAACCATGCTATTGGGAACAGGGTTGCATTAGAGACAGAAACTTTCCTATGCCCTTTCTCAGGCACAAAGGGCTGGTGGATGTCGGTTGTGTGCTATCCCTTTTGCACCACTGTCTCTGAGTTTGGAGGTATTGACTCTACCCAGCTTTAACTATTTTAACACAAGTGAGAGCATCAGGCTCCCTACTGAGGACAGGCTCCTTCAGTGGGCAATCCAGCATGCCCAAATTAAACTCTGATTTACCCTCTGGGGGAGCTCACATCTCTCCATGGAAAATATAAGGAGACTGGCCTCCTATTTTAGGTAGCTGAGTGAGTTGATGTAAATACCCCCATAGTGCTGTATATGTGATCTCACATCACAGCCGTGGTTCCTCTCAGTGTGAGCCAGGGCAGAAGCTAACTGATTGCAACTGGGCTTTAAAAAGAAATGTAATTAGATGTAAGTCACCATTTCAGAGCAGTTGTGCTGACAGCTAGGGGATTAATTCTGCTCTTACTTATTAAGCATATGCTCCAGATTTTTGATATAATTTAAGTTGAAGAGAATATTACATGACAGGCATCCCTTTAAACTTTTACAACTTCTTGGATCTCCTTCCAACGTTAATTGTAATCCCAAGCGATAAGCCTACCCATTTAATACAAACTCAGTAATGCGTTCTGCCTCTGGTGAAGTGGTTGCTGGGTGCGGGGAGTCGTTCTGCCGCTCCTGCCTGCGTGTGCAGTCAAGGCTGGCTAAGGGACTCGGTCCTGCGGCGGCTGGCGTAAGCTCTCTGGGCACAAGGAGAACAAAGCCTCCCATTTTGTATATTGTCTGGTCTTCTCCTCGGCTCTGCTGGTCCTGGCGCTTCCCCTCCTCCACTGCTTGTGGGATAAACTGTGGTGCTTCCTCGTCCCCTGGGGCTGTGGCATCCATCACCCTGACACGCTTTACAGACTGTACTTAGGAACTGGAATAAAAAAAGACGTCTCTTAACTATGACAAGCAAGGGTTAATGCAACATGCTGCTGCAACACTGGGAGTACTGAAGCCCTTTAGCATGGGTTTTCAAAGGGTTGGACAAGCCTTAGAGACCCAGAAAACTCATGTAAGCAGCTAATTTTCAGCAAATCATGCGCTATAGTGCTCATGGGACCAGGACAAGGTAGGCTAGAGAGGGGGGGTGAGAACATGGGGTTTTCACTGGGTGGTTTTGGAGTTGGAGCCTCTGTTTCTCTTGAAGATAAAACAACATAGGTGTTAGATACCCTGCTAAGGGAGACTGGGGAGATCACGGGTGGCACCCAAGCCACAGCCCTCAGTGAACCACCGGAGGTTGAGAGATGCTAGCGGCGTCAGAGCAAGCGTGGGCAAGCAGTAACACCTTTGTGGGCAGAGCAGTCTCTCCTGTGAGTGGCTCTGTGACTGTTTCTCCAGTCAGGCAGCTGTCCCACGTTTGTAAATAGTCAAAAATGGTAGTCATGCTGCTAGCTGAGATAAGCGTAATAAGGAACTTGAAGCAGGCAAGAGAACTGCATTAGGAAAAGAAGCCTTGGCTTTTTCCCTCAGCAAAATATGCAGCTAGTTAATGCTGGTGTAGCTGAATCTGAGCTATGTCACCCACCTTGATATTGTATTATTAATTCTTTAACAATTGTGTTGCTATTCTGTAGCACGGATGGGGATCTTAACTATTTCATTAGCCCAGTGGGAGCAGTACACAGAAACAGTTTAATTCTGTAGGATTACACTGAGTCACAACACTCAAAGGAGCAAATTCCAGGATACTAGAACAAATTTGGGCACCACCAGCTTCCTCACAGCACTGGCTTCAGCTAAGATCACTCTGACTAAAATACGCAGCTAAGGCACAGCTGAACGTGACTCATAGGAAATAGTGTGCTGACCTGAATACACATGCTGAGTACATGCTGTGGGTGGGCAGCTTAAACATTTTGTAAAGCCATTTCTCTTAGTCCTGTTTTTTCCCCCTCCCGATCAACAGTGAAAACCGAACTTTAATAATGTGAGTTTTCCCTTCGCCCTGCAAAAGCAATAAATGTGCTGTCCCCACCCTCCCAGCATCAGGGGCTTCTCTGTCACACATCTGTGTAGAAAAGCTTCTGACAAAGCTGGCACGAGGCTTGCTGATGAGTAGTGGGAAGGATTTGCAGCTGGGAGAGATGTCGGAGGCGGTGTGAGGCGAGGGAGTGGGTTTGGGTGAAGTGACGGGCTGCCAGGATGGATCTGCAGGGACGCCACAGCTGGGCAGAGGCGCGGGCAGGTCCCTGCACAGACACATGCGCCGCGCTGGGTGAATGCTGGCTTTTGGTGTATTGTCTGAGGTAGTGCTCAATGAAGGCAGGTACCAGTGCAAAAATACAAATGCTGATAGGATTATAATGCCTGTTAGTTTACAGTGGAAAAAAGTTCACCATCCCTAATCCCTACCTTGAGCTAGAAAAAGGGCAAACAGTGATGAAACTTCTTTTCTTCATCCGCTCGGGTCTTAAGCAGCATGAGCGTTAGGCAGCCAGTGTGGATACAGCCTCACATAGCGGTTCCCACAGACAGCATTGGGCACGTGTCCCTCTACAGGCAAAACCTGCCTCTGTGAGGGGAATTCAGGGAAAAAGAGGAGCTTATGTTTTCTTGACATTAATGAGAAGGATCTGGCATTAACCGAAAGTAATTGACAACATTAAGGCGATGAGAAAGGGCTGGCCTTGTTGCCAGGAAGATGGATTAGATCAAGAGACATTTTTTGAGTCCAAGAATTATTCCAGAGGCAAGGAAGTGCATCCTCTCTAAATCCATAGGGATATATAATGGATCTACTTAAATTTTCATATTGCTGTACAAAAACTTTCAGCCTTTGAACAGTGAACCCATTTTTTTCCCGCTGTGGAAAAATATAGATCAGGATTCTACAGGTCCATTGGTAACTGTTCCATGGTCTGCAGCTGAGCTCTTGCTAAGGGAAGTGAATCCATGAACGTGTTACCATGACACTATAAGTTACTCTGTGCCGGCTGAAATGTGCTAACTGGGAGAGAAGATTGCACCAATGGATGAAACATTATTTCAGAATTTTTTTTCTTTCACGTGCTTTTGTGCTAAATACTTACAGAGGATGACGGCACTGTATGAACTGTAATTCACTGGTGTTCACCCACACCAGCGTTTCTGAGATGTTGGGGCATTCTATTATATTGATTGACCAAACAATCCTAAATGTATGTAGGACTGCAGGTAACCGAGTGCCTTAAGACAAGGGCAGGACTACGCAGCTGGGACTTCATCACTGTTTAAGTATGGAGTGTCTGCTTGAATGGATACTTTAATTTAGAAAATATTTATGCCTATGAAAATGATGTAGCTCATCTAAAGACATCATATTCATAACTGTTCTCTTTCTTACAAATAGGACTGAGACATTTAAACAGCTTTAGAATACAATGTGCACCTAGCTCAACTTTGAACTTTTGAGTCACCAAAAATGTGTGACTGATTGTGACAAAATGGATTAGAACAAAATGAGGAAAATATGCAAAATTCTGTACAGAAAAAATATTGACCTAACTAACTCTAGTCTTTTTGGCATCAGTATTAAAACCCACACTGACTTCAGTGCAAGTGGAATTTAGATCAGTATTGGTGATTGCTTTGGAACAAAGAGACAAAGTGAACATCAGCGAGTCACTGAGATGAGATGGTATTCACCCCAGCATCCCAGAGGAACGTGGGGATAACGCAGCTGAGCTACTAGCTGTGGTGTAAAAGTCTTGCAGGTTTTCCTTGTTTTCTGCTGTTTGTAAGGAAGTAAATAGGGTGCTGATTTTTAAGAGGACTAGGGAAAATCTAATGAGAGACAGACATCTATACCGGGCAGATCTGTTGAAACAGTAATGGAGTAGAATCTGTGGAACGAAGGATGAATATCATGTATGGAGAAAGAGTCACTATGTCTTTTGTAGTGGGAAGGTGTGCCTCCTATTGGTCGTCTTTTCATGTAGCTGCAGGAGACCTGGTTGATACCATCCACATAAATTTCCAAGTCTTGACAAAGTTTAAAATAGAATGGAATAGAATTTAGAATAGAATAGTTCAGTTGGAAGGAGCCTACAATGATCTTCTAGTCCAACTGCCAGATAGCTTTAGGGCTGAGCAAAAGTTAAAGCGTGTTATCAAGGGCTTTGTCCAAATGCCCAACACTGACAGGCTTGGGGCATTGACCATCTCTCTAGGAAGCCTGTTCCAGTGTTTGACCACCCTCTTGGTAAAAAGAAATGCTTCCTCATGTCCAGTCTGAACCTGCCCTGACGCAGCTTTGAGCCATTCCCATGCATCCCCTCACTGGATACCAGGGAGCGGAGCTCAGCACCTCCTTTTGTTGAGTACCCCCAAAAAGGTCCTTTTAGGAAACTAGGCAGCCAAGGATAAGAGGGAAGGCCCTCATAAGGGTAGGTACTTGTTTAAAAGATAGGTAAAATAGGGAAAAAATAGTCAGTTCTCCCAGGGGAGAGAGGGTACTAATAAAGGTCCAAAATGCTTTGGGCTGAGACCTGTGCAATTCAACCTCTGAAGTTATGAATTCAGTTATGAATAATCCTCTCTTAAAATTGGATGAATATAGACTATTGACAAACTTGTACTGATGATACTAAATTCTTCAGAGTAGTAAAGATGAAAGCTGATTGTGCAGAACTGCAGAAAGATATTGCATCGCTGAGGAACTGGGCAGTAAAATAGGAAAAAAGGAAATTTAATCTAAAATGGTGCATATCGGAAATCAACAGTCCTGACTTCAAACATAAGAATGATGGACTGAGCTGGCCATTAGCACTCACCAATCTATGGAAGTTACTGACTACACAGAAAGCCCCTCAGGCTCAGAAAGTCCCTGAGCTGCAAATTGGTGGAGGCTGGAGGAGTATTCAGGGTAAGTAAAGCAGCTTATATGCCTCCCCAGTACTCCGATTTAGATGCCTGCTTCTGGCTGCTGCTGAAGGCAGGATTCCAGCATCGCTGGACCGTCGGTCAGAGACAGGACTGCTGTCTTCTTACTTTCTTAGGCTTTCAAAAATCTCTATAGTGTTTGCTGTCTGAGCCACTGAGAAATACTTCTCAGTTTGGGCAAAGAGTTCATAGGAAACAGAAGAAAAAATCTCCAAATGTGTTTGCTAAATCCAGAACATTTAATGGGTTTTCTCTGTGTATGTTTAGAGAAAAAGAGAAATGAGATATGTCGAACCTGAGATACTTAGAAGAGTACCACTGTTCTGAACAAGTTAATGCATCCTGAGGTCAAGATACATGAAACTGAGTTACTGGTTTATTATAATCCATCTGGGGAAGCAAAAAGATTTATTTTTAATTACTTTCTTGAATTGCCTAGCATAATGCTTGCTTATGTTTTTCTCTTCTGTAATTTTAGAGGTATAGTCATGTATGAACATATATTCAGATGTAGTGGTTTTGGAGGAAAAGATACTCTTATTTTGAGCAAAAATATCGTTCCGTTTCTTGGTATCAATAAAAGGAAATGGTTTTTGCCTGCTATTATTTCTCATTTTGATGATAGAGAAAAGTTAAAATAGAAAAAAGATATTTTAGAACCTGCATACTGCTTAAGATCCAGGAATTTCTGTATATGCAAATGAGAACATCCATATGCAAATGTCACCAGAAAATGCCTTGACAAAATCTGCCAAAAATTTATGTGCATTTAAATCCTTATATAGAGGGAATCATACAATCATAGAATTATGTAGGCTGAAAGGGACTTTTGGAGATTGTCTGATCTCACCCCCCTCCCCCTGCTCAAAAAGGGCCAAATTCAAAATTAAGACTAGGTTGCTCATGGCCTTGTCCGGATGAGTTTTGAATATCACCAGGGCTGGAGATACCATCAGCCTTCTGGGCACTGGTTCCAGTGTCTGACCGCTCTCATGAAGAAGTGTTCCCCATATGTCTAATTGCTGTAACTTGTACCCATTGCCTTTTGTCCTTTTGCTGTGCACCCCTGAGAAAAGCCTGGCTCTGTCTTCTCTGTAGCCACCAGCAGTGGACAATGAGTACACCCTCTCTGAGCCTCCCTTCCCAGGCTGAACAACCCCACCTCTCCCAGCCTTCCCTCAAAAGTCCTGTGCTGCGACCCCTTGACCATCGTGGTGGCCCTCCATTGGACTTGATCCAGTGTGTCAGGCTGGTTCTTCCACCTCAAACTACACCCCTCCCCACCACCCCGCCTACAAAGCCACTGGGCATGAAAACCTCAGGATAAGCTGAAGTAGGTGTTTCATGTCAAATTTACTGAGTACTAATCTACAGTAGCAAGCCCTGAAACGTTTCACCTGTCTACTTTGACATGTGCAATTTTTAGCACTTATGTACCAGCTGAAAGATGGTCACAGATCATGTTTGTGAATATAGTTTAACCATAAGAACATGTGAATATTATGAAAAGAGTATCTGGTCTTATTACCTAAAGGTAATAGTCAAAAAGTGTGCACGGATGTGCCGTATTTTCAAACCAGTTTGGCATCCACAGGGCCACCTTTTCAGAACTGCCTGTGGTAATGCTTTGAGTGTTGAAACAAGGAGCTGGCTTCTAAGCCCTTTTGAAGAACTAGTCCTCTTTCACACCCTACGTTGGTAGACAGTCTGGTTTTTAGCCCCAAAATATAGAAACTAATGAGGGCTTTCTTTGAAAGTTTATTTCCCAAATCCCTTTTATTGCTGTTTGCTTGGGTAATAAAATTGTTTGAAAAAGCAGCCTTGGGCTTACTGATGTGTTTAAACATACACCGAATGTAGACGGTATCCTACTGAAGCCATCTCCTTAAAGTCAGGAATGCGATGTGTTTGTACTCTGGGAAGACCTGGTCTTCATCCTTCATATTTAATGAGAATAGGGACGTGAACAGAGAATACAGCCCTTTGCTTTTAAAATATTTGGGCTTTTTATCCCTTGATATAGCCATTTCCTTGGTCTTAGCAGGATATTCCATTCCAGAAGTAAATTGTGGCATATTTTTGCACAAATATTCAAGCAAGATTTCTTGTTTTAAATGTCATTTAATTTGTCAACCTTATTGCAGAATGGGGAAATGGTGCTGAATGCAGCTGTCCCCCTCAGTGCTTGGCCTTGGCAGGTTTTCCAGCAAAAATGAATCTTACAGCTTGTCTACCCTCCAGCCCTTAGTTAGCTGGAACTGCTTTTTACCATTATAGCTGCTCAGCTGCAATTAAGAGGGCATCTGAGTATTTGGGAATTCCTTGGACCATTAGTTTGAACAACTCTAATTACGCTAGGAAAGTTTTTTTTTATTCTGTCCTTTTAATTACCTAGAAGCAGTTTATTTGAGAGGAAGCTATCTGGATTGCTAAGAAATTTGCTATTTTGTAAACCCAGTATTTTGGCAACCCAACTGTAGCTTTTACCTAGAGCTGTGCAAACCCCATCAGTTTAGTTTCAGTGGACCATTTGTGAGAATTTCCACCATTTCATGCAACTCAATGTTTCTCTGGTTTTTTGTTTGTTTGTTTGTTTGTTTTTTAAATTTATTTAGAGTTATCACAAAATACCTGTATTTACACCAAATACAGGCAGACAAACACACACCCACAAAGCAAACGATTCCTGTGGCCCAGCTTCACGTACCTGAAGCTTCTTGCTTTTGCTCATCTGCATCCAGCCCAGAACTGCGTTGCTGGCCACAGGCTCCACTTCTCCTCACCAATCCAAGGCTACACAAGTTAAAAGGAAATTCCTGCTGTTCAGAAAAGACCATCTCGCTTTTGATTTTTATTACATGGTTTTTGTATTCTGCCAAGCTGTTTCTGTCCAAAGGCAAGACTTTCCCTTTGATTCTGATGACTGTAAAGAGTTTCTAAGCCTCCAAAAGACTGCTTAGAGGAGCCTTCCCATTGACATCAAATAGCTTTGGATCCAGGGAGGCTCATTCTGAAGACACTGAAAACAATTCTGAATTTTTTTCAAACACTACATTGTAATGTTGATGTTTGCAACTTACCTGCTCCTTCCAAACTCTTTTTACCCAGCTGAATTTAAAATTACTAGATTCTTCAGCTGTAATATACATATATAATATCTATAAAAAAATTTGATCCTCTAGAATCACTTGTGGGACCATTTTGTCTCAATATGCTTAATAGCTGTAAATATTGTCAAAAAAATTTCTTGTAGATAATCATACTGAGACCATTTAGCACACACTTGTCTTGAATACTATTTATTATAAGTTCTGAGTCTTAAAATCACAGGTTTCTAATAGAAGTCATTAGCCTATTTGTAGAATGTTTTTTTCTGACAGTAGAATTTCCTGCAAGTCCTGAGTCATTTGTCACCATTTTGGTGATAATGGAATTTCCAAAAGCAGTTCATTCTGTGCTTTTTCAGTGTGCAGGTGTCAGCCAGATGTCATTTGGGCAGAGCGCTGAATAAGCAGTATTAATGAAAAAGAAGAAAGAAGGCTTTGACGGCAAATGCAAGCAGCCTCTGCCTATCGGTCTGGTTGCAGCAGGGCAGTCTGCGTCCACAGCCGCTGCCCAGTCACTGAGTAACCACACCAGTGGAAAACACCGGGGATGGGAAAAGGAAGGCCAGACATGCTTTTCTCACTGTACCCAGGGCAGCTTTTCATCAGCCCTGTTCTTGGTCTGTCCTCCTTGATGAGTCTAACCTCTGTGGCAGTGCACAAGTGGAGATGAGGGTTTCTAGCTTGAATGCAGTGATTTACGAGGGATTTCTGCGTGTAGTCCTCAGGTGACTCCAGAGTCGACAGCTTTTTTTATCAAGAGAATGATCCCACAAAAGGATAGTTCTGTTCTACCAACCTCAGAATGAATGTTTGAAATATTCCTGTAATTTACTGTGTTGATGACATGGGCTGTGCAGCAGCAAGAGGATCTCCACCTTTACTATAGGGACAGCCCTAGCGCTTGGTAGTGATAGAGGATGTGAAAGGCAGGCAGCAGTTTATCAGTAAATTTGCACCTACAAATGTTGGCATAGGTGTCAGGGAAACTCATGGCATGGACACATTGCAGGTGGAAGAGATGGGAGTTAGGTCCCTTTTCTACCTGATTGGCAAGTCAGAAGATAGACAGAAATCTGGCATATTGCATCTCAGTGACAGGCCAGTTGGACTTTGTTCCCCAAATGAGAAAGCCTGCATTGGTGCTTTTGAAGTGTGAAGAAAAAGTCCTGACTTGCGGTTATGTTGGCAAAGAAAATCTCAAATGCACCTTCTTTCCTAGGTCAGGAAGCTCATGTCTACGTGGTCGTCAGGGAAACAGTGTGCCATAACCAGGATCTGGATATATCCATGGTGTCAAGCAGTGGCATCTCATGGGCTGCGTCAGTATGCGACCACCTTACATCCCTGACGTTAGAATCACCCTAACCTGTGTGGTACATGGCGCTCCTCAGTTACTTTAACCCCTGCTCAAAGCACTGAGTGTCGAACTTCAAATAAAGCCAGGTCTTTGCTTGGAAAATAATTAAAATATTTTTTTTCAGATAATTGTTATTGCTAAATCTAAACCATTGCAAAGCTAGATGCATAATCTAAACCAGGCCTTTGGGGAGCCATTTCATGTATTTCCGTCATCTGTTTCAGGACAAAATGCGTTGCCCTCTGGAATGCGTCCATCTATCTCGGTTGACTACACAGGGACAAAACCCGCTGAGTTTAGACTAGACTCTTAGACAGCTTTGTGTGTTGAATCTCACCCTTAGCGTAATGGCTCTCAGTTTGAAGAAAGTGGTCATATGACAGGCAGGGGCAGGAAAATGTCTGATATCTACTGGACTTACCCACAACCTAACACATAAAAATACTTTTCCCCATGACCTTTTTTGTTTTTGAGGACTCACTCTTGCAGAGATGTAACTCTCCCCAGTTTCCGAATGCTTTCAGCAGCAGTTGGGGCTTCTGTGCAGCTGACGAGGGGTTTGCAGCTCTTTCCAGGATTAGGACTTAGGTGATCTCATGCTGCTTCTGACAGCTGAAAGCATCTCTTGCAATGAAGGGCCAGAAAAGTCTGGAATTGATGTATGAGCAGGCAGAGCATGTAGGCACACTTCTGAGAGCAAGGCCTGTTGTTAGCAGTTTCTCAGCAAGCTCTTTCAATTTCTGCTCACAAATGTAACTTCTTCTGGCCTTTCATAACTATGCTGTAAAGCTTAAAACTTAATTCATTTGCAGAAAGAGGAGAAATCAGCTTATTTTCTTCCTTGCATTGTAGCTTGACCTCTCTCTTCTGGACTTAAAAAAAATGGAAGTGATCTGTCAATAGGAATGAGTTTTTTCTTCTGCCATATTTAGGGCAATTTTTTTAAAGCGCTCTCTCTCTCTCTCTCTCTCTTTCCCTTCTAGCTTTAACTTAATTTTGCCTATATCTTAACCAACCTAATGACACCAGTATTAATCTACAGGCAGTCTTGTTCTATCTAAGTCTGCATTTTTTTTTTCCTGCATAGGTAAGGGAAATATAGCAAAACCATCACACCATTTGAATCATATTGAGTATAGAAGTGAAACTGGACCGGGAAGAGGGCAGCGAACTTCAGAGACACAAAAGGCTGCTGCAGAAAGCAAGGGAGCAAAGAGAAACATAGACAAAGTGAAAGACCGGGATACGTTGTCTGAGGATGATATTAGTGGAGATCTGTAAGCAGAAATTGGATAAGCACCTGTTAACGATGAGGTGGGGGTGGTTAATTGGACATTGGGGGCTGAGGTCCCTTCCAGCTCGGTTCTTTGGGTTCTGTGATGTAGAGCTTCTTCCTTGCCATAAAATCATTACTAGGTGGATAGGGTCAAACGAGTGAAACCTATTGATTGGACTTTCCTTTGTGGTACAGTGGCCTCTTTGGGAACAGACAATAGAAATCAGGATGATGGCGATATTCTGGGCAGCCCACTGGCGTTGCAGAAGGAGTTTGCTCGGTGTGTGCTCTCACAGCTCCAGCTGTGGCTGTGGCTTCTCTTGGTCTCTACGGCACCTTCTCAGCCCTGTGCCAGAGGGTTAGGGGATGAGGAATTACATGTTAATGTACAAGTAAGTCCCCATTTATCAAGCAGAGTGTTTACTGGCTATCAGTGAGGAGATTACAAAAATGTTTATTTTTTTCTGAGGTGGCCTGCTTCTGAATTTTCTGCAGCTTAGATCTTATATTGCTGAATCAACAGATCTGATAGAGGAAATCCGCACAATTAAGATGATTAATTTTCCATGCCACCTGTCTTGAAGTATGTAAAGTATACCTGTTCTGCCATGAGTGATTACTACAGATGATGAATCAGCAAGGATGGGCCCATGTTTAACACTTTGGTTTGTGATTTTTCTTACAATCTCTGACATGACTGATTATGGTATGGCCTGGAGCAATTTATTGAATTAATGAATTACTTACTAATACATGAGTGTGATTAATTGAGATGCCTGTTTGGATCTTATTCTGCGTAATGAAGCTTGAGCACTGATAGGTGCAGCCTGTGGGTCTGATTCTGTCTTCCAGGAAATGATGGGGAGTCACAGAGATAATCCTCACCAGCAAAGGCTACAGGACCATGTTGAGTAAACTCCAATGGAGAAGGTAACAGGCATCTCTTAATTCATTGACCTGGAAGATTTACAGCCATGCAGTTCCCATGTGTGAAAACATGCTGTCCCTTCCTACCGTGTTTTCTGCATTTTCCTCCTTCAGTTCTTACTTTTCTGTCCCCTTACTCTGATTTATTGGCACCACCTGCAATGACAAGTCAAGAGTGGCAGGAGCTGGCTTGCCTCTGGAAAGCTGGTGTGAAATTAGGAGCCACTTTCCTGAGCATTAGGTGCCAAAAAGAGAGACCTTGTAGTGCCTCGTTGAGTTGTTAAACATGTTCCACTAGGGTTTGTCCTTGCACATGGGTTTTTTCAAGATTTGATACTTTAACATCACGAGCATAAACAGCACCTGGTCATCTGTTGGATGATGACTCCTTCTGAGATAAGTTTAAGTAGTGACCGGTGGAAACTTAACACCCAAATATCAAACTCTCTCCTCACCTCTGACAGCAGGTAGGAGAGGAAAAGGAAATTTCAGTTGTCAGTTGTGGTGTTTTGGTCCATAACATCACTCACCTTGAGTGTGCGGCAGAAGACCTGGTGGCTGGATGGACAGAGGGGATGGCAAGGCGATACGTCCCAGGATGGTCCCCACCGCGTTCCTCCTTCTCAGCCTGACCTGCCGAGCCCAGACTTTGCCACGGCATGGGTGGCAGGCGGCTGTGAATCAGAGGCCTTCGCCCGGAATAATTGCTTCCCCCTGTTGTTCAGATGAACAGTGGAGGAGCTAATCCGAGAAGGTCAGCAAACCAGGCTGTACGATAGGAAAATTGTAGCCTGGATACCTTCCCTCTCAGAGGGGTAATGTAGGCCTGCCTTGGTCGAGGTGAATGGTGTAAAGCTGCTTGAAGGAGGAATCGAGTGCCCGCATGCTTTGTTTGTCTGGCTTCTGGGAACTGAAGAGTGAGAAAGGGGGACAAAAGGGTCCCTGGCCTAATTTTTGAGCCAGTGAGGAGGATGTGCGTATGGATGACTGCTGTTTTGCTGAGGAGCTGAGTTCTGATAATGATTAGAAAGCCACAGAGCTTATTGCTCCACAGAGCAGTACACCTTTTTCTACAAAATGTGCTATTAGCAGTTGTGGCACAATAAAATGACTGTGTCTTTTCTAGTCCCTCATTACAATAGCATAACTTTAGTTTTACTCTTTTCAGAGTTAGCCAGCTAACTCTAGTAGATCTAACTCTAACTGAAGGAAAGAATGCCAGCAGGGCTGCTGGAGAGGCCATGCAGGGTGAGGCTGGTGGTAAAGCAGCAAGGCATGTTCGGGGCGTAAGAGTTATTTCAGTGGGCAAGTGGGTTTTGCTTTAAATTGAGAAAGCTTCTCTTCCACTGAACACATTTTCTTAGGGTGCTTCTGGTGATCCATTTCCACGGCACAGCCATTTTCCAGAGGCTCTGGGGTTGGTGCTCCAGTCGTAGCTTTTGGGTGCACTAGTGCCTGTTTGGCTGTGCTGGCAGCATAGAGCCACAAATACCCATGTCATGCCCAAGCAGTGGCTCTGACACATTTCGGCGTTACAGTTTATACAAAGTGGTTGTGAAGGCCATTTCAGACCAGGACCCCAAAGCTGAGCGTAATTCCCAGTGAATTACACCGGGGGGTTCTTCTCAGCTCCCCCCTTTTCTCCTCCTCTGGCTGAATCTGAAGCCGCAGCTCCGTAAGACTGAACAGCCTCCCAGTTCATCTGGCCTTTGAAGGAGAAGCACGGTGAAATGGGATTGGAAATGTCAGGGACAACACGAGGAGTAGCTCAGTGAGGAGCCCTCTGAATAGCCCCGGAGGGCAGCTGGGATTCACTGAGGATAACGTGAGCCTGAGGCATCTGCGTGACTCACGGTGGCTGTTTGGGTTCCTGTCTGGATATCAGGACCAAAAAATTCAGACTGTGCAGCTGTTAATGAAATGATCTCTTGAGAGCAGCTTTGCGTGTGAGGGATGCCTATTTTGTGTGTATAATTTGTAAGGCCATCATTAGCTTTTTTCTTGACCTCTATTCCCAGGATGGTGAAAAACAATTTCATTTGCAAATAGTAAATTTCAAGGTCTATGATTTGAAAAATCTTCTTGAAATGGTAATGCAAATACTGTGCACTGTCTCTGTGGCTCAGGGCTTGCACGATAGCTTTCCTATTGTATTAGTGCCTTTGAGCATTCTCCTCTTGTACTGATTCCTCGCAATAGAGATATTGACAGAAGGATCCCTTTGAGTCTTAAGTTTGCCTGACTGTGGGAAAGAGTTGAGAAAGGTATTTGGAGAAGAAGAGTGGGAATAATTGTTTTTTCTGTTGGTGCGATGTATTGAACAACAGATTTTTTTCACTCTTATCCATGTGAAATAGACATTCTGTAAATTTTTGGGATGAACAAGAGATTCAACTAGTCAGAGAAAAGCAAACCCAAAGGGCATAATCTGGAGAAAAAGGAACAGCAAATGATAACCAGAGTTCTGCAGTAGAGTAGGATAACAGTCAACTGCATGAAGACTGTGGCCCTCTGTGCAGTTTGCAGGGGCTTATATGTGCTTTGAAATCGATATGTGGCTAAGTGTAATCACTTTGTCAGTGTGGGTGACCAAAGCACTTGGTCGAAAAAAGGTCAAACTCCTAACATCCCTCAGATCAAATGAAATACTCTATTTCCTTATTAAGATTTTTGAAAGTCTGTAGTAAAACAGAAGCATAGTCTTGAATAGAAGTGTTTTGTTTACATAACGTCACATAATATCTGTGATTTAGGGGTTTTGCTTGTTGGACCATTAAATGACTTTACTTCCCATTAAATGACTTTACTTCCCATTAAATCATATAATATTTCAAAATTTTGCCAAGCTCAAGCATAGATGGAATGGAGTTCAGGAGACAAAGTATATGGGGGAGAATATGGAGAAGGAAAAAAAAAAAAACAATGTTTGGGGGCAAATAGTTTTCTAAACTTAATTTACACCTGAAAGACCTGTCCATGAAGCATGGTTGGGCTTGGGGTTTGAAGGCTGCATTGGCTAGAAAGACTCTTTTGGGGTTTTCTGGGAGGAAGTTGTTGGACAAGGAGTATGGAATCGGTTTGAATTGGACAAGGAGTATGGAACTGGAAGACTGTGATTTCTGGATCATGTTTCTGAAGAACAGTTGTAGTAGGATCTGGGCAGTACTAGGACAGTTTCAAAATATCCTGTGCACCAGAAATTCTGACAAATTAATGTTTCAGAAACCCAGTGCTTCTAAAATGAGTGAAATTCAGTTGTACTGTCAGCTGCTCAGAGTAGGTGACATCCTGGCCAGATTTATTGCTGTCACCCAAAGGCTGCCTGCGACTCTAGTTAGCACTTGCCTCCCTGGGCTCTGGGGCTCCTGAGTCCACAGCAAAAAGCCTGAAATGCTGATCTGGCTTATTACTCCAGAGCAGGACAGCCTGGAAAGGAACACATCTCTCGTGGGCCTGTCCACCTCTGGGGTTTGTCTCAAGCCCTTCGTCAGGAACCCTGACTTAGATTTGCCAAAAATTAGTCATCCTAAGATATTGCAGCTACAAGACTTTGGCCCAGTGGGATAGTATTTACATTTTGAAACCTCTCTAGAGCGTAGTCCTTGTAAATACAACGTTACCGGCTTCTGAAGGGCATTCAGTGCCTGATGCCGTTGTAAAGCCTGAGTGCCACAAAAACTTTCATTTTCTACTGCTTGGTCATGGAAAAACACAAGTGCATGAATACGAAAATACAAATGATGATTTCTGGTGCAATAGCTGTCATTCTGCTGCATGTCTCTCATGTTTGGCACAGATTTGAAGCATAAATAGTGCTACAGCTTGCACTAGTACTTGTTGGATCCTCATTCCACTGAAACAGCTGATAAGCTGCAGAAAAGCCACCGAAACGTGTAACTTGACCTACCTTGGATAAAGTCAGCAAAAATGGCAAGAGAGAGGGAGAACTGAGACCTCCTAGGTGACTCCTAGGTTCTGCTCTCTGCTCTCCTGGGGCTTTCTCCAGCATTGCGCTTTTTTCCAAGCTCTGAAGTGCCACTATGTTTAAAAAGCCCTACAAAGCCAAAGGCATTTTTTCCCCTTGCTTTTATTGATTTTACTTGACATCCTGATGTTGCTTTGCAGAAAGAAGTCCTCTACTGTGGCCTGTATCAGAAAGAGGAGCGAGAGCCAGCGTTGGCTGCAGCATCTGGACCATGAGCTCAAGAATCAAATTCACTTTGCTTTCATGAGTGGTCCTGCTGCGTGAGCAAGTGGGATGTATTACTCCCGATGGTTGCAGGTTACACATACCACAGTAATAGCATGGAGAAACTGTGAAATAGCTTTCTGTATGATCAAATGCTGTTAAAGATTAGAAAAAACAATGGAAACCAGGGTGTTCAGGCTTACAGTCAGGTTTCTCCCTTCAACCACGCCTGCCCCCTGTGATGTTCAGAAGCCTAACAGATCTCTGAGCAGCAAAATGCTTCCTCCCCTTTCCCTCTTTTACTCTGGTTGTGTGATGTGTAACGGGGTGGGTTGTGGGTGTTCAAGCTCTGCATGCCCACCGCCCTGGCAGGGAGGGTCAATCATGAACCTCCTCACTGCCTGAGAGAGGACCCTTCCCTGCAGGCCAGGAGAACACCTGCCTGAGGTGGTGAACAATGTCCATTTGTCATCTGCACTGTGATGTTTATTCACAAAGCTTGGGATACCTGACCAAGAGAAATCCAAGCCCAGATCTGCCAATCCCATTAGTCTTGCGCAAGGCTGTGAGCCTGCATGCCCTCTCAGGGATTCATGGGAACCCTGTTTGGTGAGAAAAGAGCATCTCATCACAGCACTGATTGTGCTGCATAATGAAAATATCCTATGCTGCAGGGAACTCCCTTCTTCCTAAATCTCTGCAAAATGGTTCAAGGAACTAAAAGGGTTGTATTGCAGTCAGATGGGGATTCCTGCTGTCTGATAGCTCTGTAGCATCTGCTCTGATTTTCTGTAGCGCCCTTCATCTCTGCAAGTAAGCATGGAACGAGACTAACAGACCTCGAGGAGAGGAAGCAACCTGTCCTGGGCTAGGATAGTGATGACAGGTACAACCCAAATGTGAAGAGTTAGGAGGAGAGGGGAGCTGAGATCTTTTCGTTTCCCTTCCTAGACAGGCTGTGGTTCAGGGACGGGATGTGATCCCTCAGCCAAGGAATGGTGCAAACCTGGCTACATTGGCTGAAAATATGCTGCAGAATAACACACAGCATCTTTAAGTGCTGGCTCTCTGATTGCCCATGCTGCCTAAATACCAGCACATTCCCTGGCTGGTTTGGCCCGTGCCCATTAGTGCTCTCTGAGAAGCTGCCCAGTCAGTTTGTGAGACAGCTGGTAGCAGTGGCCATGCCCAAAAAGCAGCAGGGTTGTGATTGCACCAAGGTTGTCTCTCTGCACTTTAAGCAGTTCTCCATTGCTATTCCAGTGGGCTTTGCACCTTCAGACGCCCTGCTATGCCCTTGCACTGCCCCCCAGGCATGCAGGGAGTACTTTTGGCTTCAGGGCATAGGAGGGGCACAGTACAGCTGAATCTCTTCTGTTTCCAGAGTCGTGATGGTCTGATTCAGTTATTTGCTCTCTTACAGACCTATATTTAGAGACTGGAAAAAATGGATCAGTTTTGAACTGATGGATGGTAGTCCTCTCATACGTGAGTCTTTTCATCCTAGAGAGCTTTCATTCCACCTTTACCAGAGCAAATTAAACATTTACTTTTTCCCCTACCAGTGTCAAGTAAGCACAGTACCCCTGACTGAATCTATAACCTGGGCAAAGAAAAGGAAACTTTAGCTATTGTACAATTCATGGCATCCTTGCAGTACTTCTTCGCACTATGTGTATGTAATACTTTTCTCATACACTAAATATTTTCTTGGGGTCTTCTTTCTGGTTACAGGTAACAGGTAAGTAAAATGCCGTTGTAGAACGTAATCACAGCACATAAAGTGGTGATGAGTTTTTGTAGCTGCTTCTTTCTAAGGTGTGCATGTCACGCTCTGAACCCCTGACCAAGTACAGGGGAACTCAGAAAGGCAAGTATCCTCTTGAGTGTGATTTCTTTAAATTTATTTTAATCTTTTCAGTCTTCATTTCCTATTTTCATCATTCTTGGCTTACAGGGCAATGCAAGAAAAGGGGGACCTTTCTCAATGGCCAGCTACCATGTTTACTTGTGAAACTTTTGTCCTCTCTGACTGGCAGTGCTGTAGAGAAACATGTGGAACCCCAGGACCTTGTCTAAGAGCTACCACTGTGTCCCGCTGACTCTGTCTTTGCAAGGTACCCGTCTTTCTGTGGTGACAGCAGCCGGCACTGGGGCTTGCTCTGGCCCCCTCCCTGCCGGATTTGAGGGGCTGATTCAACATCTGACTCATGAGTTTCCTTTTACACTGGCATATACTTTGACTTGCAAGTATAATTTTTTGAGAAGGGACAGGTGAGTGTTGGCAGGGACATATTTTGCTTTAAGTCCATAAATGGCAAGAACGGCTTTGCTATTTAATTCTTGTTCTTTAAGAAGAACCCACAGGATAGTTTCTGTGTGGCAGTGCCCCATGTGTCATCCTCTTCTTCCAGAGAACAGCTTGTTTTTGGAAAGATGTATCCACAAGGACTAATAAATCAGTCCAAAATGCACCTACTGCTTTACTGATTAGTTGCAGCACCAGGAGGACGTCTTGCAGCATCTCTACCCAAAGTGTGCTGCCCAAGGTAGTGAGCTCAACTTGTTACCAGCTCCTCCTTCACTCAAAGTTATCAGTCTGACCTTTTTGTCACCTTTACTAGCAGACATTTGGCTGCTCGCTGCTGACTCAGAAGCTGCTGTCTCAGCTGAGAATACCCTGCTTTGTGAGTCATGCACCGTCTCCACAGGCAAACTGCTTAAAGGGCATGGTTGAACGTTGGCTGTTTCTGTGCTCCTTGAGCATCATGCTGCCAAGCGGATTGGAAAGTGTCAGCAAATGTTGCATTGTATATAATTATTTTCCTGGGTATCCTTCTCAAGCCACTCTAGCTCCATATATCAATGAACATAACTGTGATTCCAGTTCATATATGTGGTCATTGAAGAGATGGGCAAGTCCTCCTTCCCAGCTGATCTTGCGATGGCTGCCACTGATGTGTCAGACAGTGAGTCATCAAAAATTTGTTCGATTTTGTTAGGTTAGGCTGCATTTTTCTAAGCCGTCCAAGTGGCCATAGCTGCTTCCTTGAGCGGCTGACTTCAGAGAAATGTCAAGATTCATAAATAGGCATCTCAGATGAGCAGCACATAAGTAATGCCTGCCTATTCCGTGTGTTAACATCTAAGTTCTGCTATTCATTAGTAGTCAAAATGTAATGCTATTCAGTAATGGGAAAGGTCACATCTCTGTCAAAATATTAGTGGAAACATTTTATCTAGAAATAAATACCTATGTATAAAATACATATGTGTGTATATACACACACACACACATTTATATGTGTGTGTATATTTTTTTTTTCTGTTATGATAAACTAATGTCCTGGGTATATATCAATCCTAAACATTCATGACAAGGGTGGATGTTGCAGCTACCAAGCTGAAATCAAAAATATTTTGGAAAGCCTGATAAAGCAAACAGCTTATAACCCAGTGATGCAATTTTCCAAAACTATGTAGAGGAAACAGTGAAGGATCATATCATCAAATGAACATGTGTGCTTCTTGGAGTTAGTTCCTGTAGAATAAGCTGCAGTTCTTTCTATCTTGTAATTGCCAGACAGCTAATTTTTCAACACTTCGTGTGTAATTATAAAAATTAGTCTGCTGTAACCTTTGTGTACAAGCAAGGTGATTAGTCTGACACCAGTCACGGTGGTCTTTGTGATAGAACTATGGATGACAGACTTGATACCTAGAATGTTTTGTGTTTCTGCTAAGAAACATTGGCTCTTACTTCAGGATGTGATTTGCTAAAGCAGATTTCCCAGAGATCTGGTCGTGAATCTGACTATGAATTGTTTTCTGGTTGAGTAAAATTTTTAAGTCTGTTGTTTTTCTTCTGGAGAGGGATTTATTTTTTGAGTTTGGTTTTGGGTTTTTTTTGCAAATATGTCCAAAATTATGGTGGTTCATTCCTTGCATTTCAAACAGAAATTGGCACTATCTGTTGGCAACAGCAAGTGTTAACAGCACAGAAAAAGGCAAATATTTGTATAGATGTGTAAAGAATTACTGTTCTTTAAAGACGTGAAGGATTTGTAGGAAGTCTCACCACTGAAGCCACGTGAGGCTACTTTCCACAGTGGTACCTGAAAGAGGTCATCTGTCCTTTCTTCTAAGCTTATTTGGGATTCAATTGGTTCTTGCTATTCCATCAAATATTCCTGGTAAACTCTGCCTTTGTGTGAAATAAACTCCTCTCTCCTATAGCAGAAGCAACTGGAAAGCAGCAATGTCTTGTTTAACTCTACAGCTGAGGCCACTAAAATGGATGTGCTTCCCCACCACTGAGGGGATCCTGGCCCACAGGTGGGTGAGGAGCAGAGTGCAGGCTCAGTAGGACTTTCCTGGTGGCTCTCTGGTGCTACGTGAGACAGCTTGAGGCTGGAGGGAGAGGGCGTAGGGGGGTGCTGCTGCTGCTCCGGCTCGCTGCCTTCCTCCGGCACTTCTCTGCACCTCCAAGGAGGGAGTGGGGCAGGGAGGGGAAGGCTGTGACATATGAGTGGCTTGCTATTTTTCTGATTATGAGCTTATGTTCAGTTTGCTGGAGTTTAAACTTGGTTACAAATGACCTTAGCTGTGCAAAGTGGCGGTCCAGAGCGTGCAAGTTTGGCCCCTGCTGTATGTTACCCTCGGGAGAAGATTCACTGCCTCCTTCGGCTGTAGAGGGAGGCTAGGCATATCTAAGGTTGGACGGTATGAATATCCTCCAGAGATTTTAAAGCCTGGATAGTGCATTGTGGTTACTAAGCCTGTGCCATGCAGTAGGGGCAGAGCAAAAAGGCTTGGCCAATAATCCTACAGCAGACCCTGACTCTTGTTTGGGACCTGACATGTCTTACTTTAAAAAGAAACCCAGCGTCTATTTAAAGATTGCAAGTGATGAAGAATACTCCACATCCCTGAGTAAGCTGTTTCAATGATTAATTACCTGCTCTGTTAAAAATTCACACCTCATTTCTAATCTGAATCTGTCTAGCTTCGGCTTCCCAGTGTTGGCTCTTTAATAGCTGGGAAAAAAAAAAAAAAGAGACATGAGATGCATCTGTGTCTCAGTGCAGCCCCTTGTAAACTGTGATCAAGTCACCTTTTAACCTTCTTTTAGATGAACTACACATATAAAGATGCCTTTCACTGCAAGAAAAGTTTTTCATATTTATTTTTTCATAGCTCCAGTCATTTCTGAGGTTCTTTTCTGGATTATTATCTCCAGCAAGGTGACTTGGATGTCTGCAGTAGCTCTGCACACTATTCCTGGGTCCTTGGTGTTTCCAGAATCCCTCCCTGAAGGGGTGGGAGCCAGATGCCTGCAGGATCCCTTTGGGATCAAGGAGCCCAGCCCCAGAGCACGGAGCCTGGGACTCCTCAGAAGAATGGCTTAGACCTGGGCAATCCCATAGAGATGGAGACAGTTTTTCCTGTTGCCATGTGGGAATGAAAAATGTTTCCTTTTTTTTTCCCCCAGAATAGCTTTTCATGGAGAGTTTACAAAATAATTTTGTTCCATTTCAGAACAGAAAACATTTGCCACAGAGCTGGCTTTGACGGATTCATGCATATATTTTCTCCACTGTGTTCTTTGCTTACAGGTGGGAGAAACCTTCTCAAAGGTTTTCTGGACAGTGGAAAAGTATTGATAAGGTCCTTAATGTGCTCTTCAAAAATGTGTATGATATGGAGAGACAGATAGATTTATGAGTAATTGGGGAAAATGGGAACATCAATCCTTTTCACACTTGGGCTTATCAAGTAATTGAATGTCCTCAAGCAGACACCATCAGTGTAAAGATGCAAATTATGTTTGTTTTGATCTGATAGACATTTAGGTGGGCTGATAGCCTCCCCCGGGGTTTGGTGACTGTGGCTTTAGTTGAAAAGAGCCAGATGATCATTTTATCTGTTACATTTTGACTAAAACACACTAGAATCTTGTAGGCAATTTTGGGTTTGGCCCATGGTATAGGGCCATGCAGGAAGATGCTAGGCAGGCTTCAGCCATCACATGCTTATGCTGGACTTTGCATGGCCATGTCAGGCTGCACTTTTAATGCTGTTTTGACCTGAGCTCAGTACCTCCAATACGAGGGGGCATGGCTGCAGGCTCCCCACCTGCCTGCGGTGAGCACACACACGTCGCGTGCAGAAAACACGCTGCTGAGTGGCACTGCTGTGTAATTTTGGAGCTGTCTTCTGGGTGAGATACATATAGTGGACAGGGTATGCACTGATATTAGCACTTTGTCAACCCCTGGGAGTAGTAAATACATAGCTGCTATGTTACCCTCAGCTTCATGTCACGAATTATGCAAATTACACCTGAGTTAGCTCACATTTGGCAAGTAATTTGCACAGATCAATGAACTTCAGGTGAGAAGCCTGTGTGCTTTAGTGCAGGTAGAAAGCTGTCAGCCTCACTGAATGTCTTTATACAGCTGAGATGCTCCCAGGTTCTGCTTCTTGGCATGCCCCAATCTCAATGGCTGCTGTGCTTCAAGTAAGCCAGGTAATGCTTTATCCATCCCTTCCCCCCTCGTGTCTTGGCCCTTCTAGATTATTGGTTAGTGCTGAGTGTCCTGATGGAAATAGGGAAGACATGCATAGACTTAGGCTGATAAAACTAGTTTAATGTTAGGGCTTTAAACATACATACACTATGTGGGATTTAAATCAGTGATTTGTAATTGTTAAGCTGGTTGACTTCCTGGCAGTATTCTGGTATAAGAGGTGCTTAGCTCTGCTTGTAAATAGTCGGTTTTGAGTTGTGGGTTTTTTTCTGGGGGGTTGTTTGGTTTTTTTAATAAGCTGAGGTATCCAGCCTTTCAGTAAGTGCTATTTAAAAGTGGATCATTAGCACAGCTCTATTTTGCAGTCCTGGAATAAGTAACCTGTAGGCAGAAGCAACCACTACCAATTGACCTATTACTAGTTCCAGAGGACTTTTAAAACAGCATTAGATATTGGCCCAATTCCTCTTGATTTGTCAAGCAGGCTGTGGGTGAAGCATTGATTTTATATAGCAGAGCGAACCACAGGCTGGATACTTTCACTCTGAAAGTCATTGTGACAGAGGGCATTAGATTCGACCGGCCATGATGAAACCCTGACTTCTGTTCCCAGGCAGGTGTGAAAAGCCCTCTGGTAATGCTTGCAAATTGCAAAATACCAAGAGCTGCCTGGGAAAGAGGTGAATACTGAAGTCGTGTTCTCCTGACTGGCAATTTGGTACCTAAGCCAAATGGTTTTCATTCCCTTGTCAGTGCCTGAGATGATTGTTTCTGAGCCTTGCGGAGAGGTGACGTGCCTGTCAAATGCACAAATCATGAAAGGTATGTGAAGTCTGACAGCCTTGCAAGGTCTGCTCTGTTAGAGGACCTGGAGCTGATCATGTCATCTCCAAATTCACCCTGGAGTGAGGGAGGAGGCACCCCTAGGGACATCTGGGCAGAGCCTTTCTGTAGTTTGTTAACGCTGTGACTTAGTGTCAGTGCACATGGCTGCTTTCTGCAAATCCCCTTGGATTTCCTTTACCTGTGGTAAGTGGGAACCAAACGAAGAGGCTGGTCTTTTTGTCGGAATTTGGCTGAATCGATTTTGTGTTGACTGCAAACTGGGCCATGCAAACACAGCACATTTTGTGTGCTGTGATGAAATGGCTTTATCTATACATGTACAGATGAATGTAGAGAGATGATAAACTTAGTTTTGGACTACTTATCTAGAAAATGATGTTTGTACGTAGAGAAACGACTTCTGAAATGGCACTGAGAAGTTCACAATGAACAAAGATCAAGGATTTAGAATATCCCTCCTTATGGATATTTCCACAGCTTGCCTCTTCACTCCTGCTCTCTATGGCATGTCAAGCTTCTCTTGTTGCTCAGATCCACCAGTGCACAGCACAGGGACAAACACTTCAAAGATCAGAGGTCTGAGTATGTGGTAGAGGACATTTATGGGGTTGAGATCCAACTGCAGAGTGTAGGTACTAGGGCTGCTTAAGTTTGCTGCTGGACACCTCAGAGCTGGATGAAGGCACTGCAGAGTCATCTCAAGGGGACCTGTGCTTATGCTGAAAAGGCTGACTGTGAAAGTAGTGGTGTTATGTTATGGGGATCAGGCATGGCTTGAGTCCTTCAAAGCACTTCCCCTGCCTTGCTCTGCAGCATGCAGGCAGGCACTGCTGTCAGCTCAGGTGAGACACCTGTCATAGGCAGCTTTCTGCTCACCTGATGAAGACAGGCTGAGAGATTTGGGGTTGTTCAGCCTGGAGAACAGAAGGCTCCAGGGAGACCTGATTGCAGCCTTTCAGTACCTGAAGGGGCCTACAGGAAAGCTGGAGAGGGACTGTTTACAAGGGCGTGGAGTGATAGAACAAGGGGGAATGGCTTTAAGCTGAAAGAGGGGAGATTTACATTAGCTATTAGGAAGAAATTTTTTACTGTGAGGGTGGTGAGGCACTGGAACAGGTTGCCCAGAGAGGTTGTGGATGCCCCCTCCCTGGAAGTGTTCAAGGCCAGGTTGGATGGGGCTTTGGGCATCCTGGTCTAGTGGAGGGTGTCCCTGCCTGTGGCAGGGGGTTTGGAACTAGATGATCTTTGAGGTCCCTTCCAACCCAAACCAGTCTATGTCTATGATGCACCCTCTTGCTAGCTCCACACAGCGGGTAAATCCCTGTTGGCTCTGAGCTTGCCATTCTGCTTTAAGTATTCCTGTCAGTGTGTCTCCAGTGTCTCCTCTTGGCTCAGCGAGGTGTCTGCCATGACGTATAGTGGTGTCTCAGCTTTGAGACAATATTATTGCCCCAGTCCCTCTGGCCTGAATGCCAGGAGGGTGTCTTGTTTAATGGAGCCAAAATGCTGAGTGGTTGAAGGAGCTGTTCTTGTATGCGTCTTTGCTCTCTGCTGCCTATTATGTTTGGGCATTTTTTTTTTTTTGTTGTTGTTTTGGAGCTGAGCCTCATGGATGACTCTAAAAGTAAGTGGCAGGAAAGAAAAACAGGCACTTCCTTTTTTTAATCTTTTCCAGTAAACAGGTAAAAGAAGGGAGGTGGTATTGACTGCAACTAGTAAGTTGTTGATGAGAGAGAAGAGACTGCCAATGATTGAGGAGGACATGTTAGCCATGCCCATTTCAAACTCTTCATTCATTTCCTACCCATTTCGTCCTAGTGACCAATGTCTGGTGCCAACAGAGAACAGATCAGTTAAAGGCTCAGTGCTGCCACCTCTTCTCTTCTGGTGTGATGTATCTGCAATAGTTCTCAACCTGAACTGCTCTGACAGAACTAGGATCAGACTTACTCCTCATTCGCTCTTCTTATCCTATTACTCCTAAAATGCTTTCAGGCTTTCAGCTGTCATCATGAGGAAGGGCACACACTCATGCAGTTGTAAGGTGAGAGGAAAAAAGAAGGGAAGGAAATACCTTTCCAAGCTGTCTGTAGTGGGAGCTGATAGTGGCAGCCAGCAACATAGAGCAGAAGAGGTGTGTTTTGGTCCACTAAGACATTTTTCTGTGAATCACCTTCCCTTTTTCATTCAATCCCATTCTTCTCCAAGAAGCCATCAACAAACTCAATAACTCAACAAAAACAAACCATATATCTGCTCAAGAACAGACCATTAAGTCTGTAGCATCCCGCTTGCGAGCTGTATAGCTATGGATTGGTTCCATATAGTTAGGGATCCTGCCAAAGACTTTTCAGAAGTGACTAATGATTCTGTGTGCATCAGTTTTTGGCACCTGAACATCCACCCCCTGAAACTCTCATCCATTATACATACTGTTATACAACAGGCAGTCTAGTCCTGCCTCATCAGGGCAGCACTCTGGTTTCTAGGGGGAACAGATTAAGGTTTCTCCTTCCTTGTGTTCACCGAGAGTGTTCCATAAATAGCATTACCCCGACGTAAAACCCCTCAGAATTAATCTGGATATCTGTATAGCCCTTATGGTAAATTCAGTGTGAGGATCATGCAGAATTAGAACAGACTTGCTTTTTTTTTTTGTTTTTTCCCAGCAGAACTGGCAAAATTTTATCTAAATGCTATTTCATTTTAAAAATATCCCTTCATCTGAGTTGTTTGATACATATTTCTCTGGGTTGTTTGCATAAATTTAGCTATTAAAAATAAAGCAGAGTGGGTTGGAGAAAACCAAAACAATCTTCCTTGCTCATCCCTCTTTCACCAACAAGCCAATGATGTTTTGTACACCCCTTTGCTGGATGTTTTTCTAAATACCGGCACTGCTGGAACGATTGCGAAATCCACCACTGTGTTCAGCAGAGCCAGGAACATGCCTCAAGTGCTTTGAACCGACTTCTGCAGATGCAGCTATTCTGGCATGATAGAAATGAAGAAGAGTCTGACCCATCTTCCTCTGTTCCAGCTTTACTACCAAGCCCAGATGTAGGTCTAGAAAGTTGACGACTTCAGTAGACTACTCTGCGTGCCAGGAAGCCCATGGCTTCGGGTTGTCTGTTGGCCAGCCTGGCTGCCATTGCTGCTGGTGCTGCAGACAGGGCCCGTGGGAGTGCGAGGGCAGATTTTACCTCCCAGCAGCATCCGTATTGACACTGAACAGTGTTGCTCCCCCGTGATCCACCAGCTGCAGCTCTCAGGACCCTCTACCTGGCTTACAGCCACTTCTTTCCTCCTAGACTTTCCATGGTAGGAGTAAGCTCGTGGTGCATCCTTCTTCCCTGGGGTGGTGTACTGCGGTTTTGCCTGCACTGATGAGATGCCATGAGCCCGTTCTGTCTGGTATGAAACTGTGGAGCCTGGAAATCATGGTCCATTTTCAGCAAAGTCAGTCTTGTTCTGCAAGAACATTGTTACATTAAGTGAAAGATCATCAGACATCTTGGAATGGACTTCGCTAGTTAGATCTCTTACATAAATTTAATGAGGAATGGCCAGTATTTTTGCAAAGCCAGTTGATAACTATCAGCTGAGCTTCACATTTCTGCTAATGGATTAATACAATTTATTGTAATGTGGAGGGCACCTTCTGTGTAGAGAAGCCAATTTCACTTTTAGTTCCAGGTGGAAGATAGTACCCAGCATTATTTCTAGAGACATCTTCATTTAAAGTCAATTTCAAATATAATTCAAATTCTTGCAAATCTTTGGTTTTCTGCCTGGCCAAAATTATAGTTATTTACTTAACTCTGTGATTAAGCTGAAAGCATCTCTTCTTCTATGAACAAGAGTCGATGCCCTTTAGGGAGATAAAGTTTAGGTTCTGACTATCACTAATTCTTTTTATAAACTCCCTCCAGTGAAATACATTTGAAAAACACACACGTTGCACTTCTTTCTCCTAGCCACAAATCCTGCATGCTCTGGTCTGCAGATCATGTCTGGTCTCTCATCTCCCATATGGAATTGTGGTGTTAGGCTGATGGCTGAATGTTGATCTTCCCTCCAGTAGTGAGAACAGATGGAAACTCTTTTAAAGCATTAGATTATTGCCATAGAATGATTTTAATTTTTTAATTACTCTTAATGATGTACAGAAAGGCTACTGAAAAGCATAGACCAAGGAGTCTTAGCAAAGCATTAGGTATATGGTTATTCTTAGAATATTTGAAATGGAAATATTAATGTTTTTAAAAACTCCATTGATGTTTGATACGCCAAGATATCTTTACTAGACAGTTAACAATAAAACATTTTTCTGTGTTTGGGTAGGTTTTTTTGCATGAGTTTTCATTGCTGCCGTGTTCAAGCATGGTGGTTGACTTTTTAAAATACAATAATTTCCTTGAAATTCCTGCTGGCCCGAACTCTTATAAGCTTTGTTGCACAACATTTATGCATAAGGACGAATTTGATTTATGATCCTTTAAAGCAAAATAAGCAGTCCTTTTCTGTTCACATACTGGTTGTTATTGCCTGAGTATGTCTACTAAATGGGCAGATTTACTTGATGTTCCATGAAACAAGGCAACTGGGCAGAAAATGGCATTCTTGGCTCTACACGGAAAAAACCCCATTCTTTTTCTCTTGAAATTCCTACAAAGAGAAGATTTGAACCAAGCCTCTTGCCTTTTTGTGTGTGAGGACACATCTTTGACTGCCTGGGCAGTCCTGGCTCCCTCTGTGAAGTTCTGTGATGAAGCAGCACTGTCTCTTTTGGAATGTGAGGTACATAACACAGTTGCACAATGTTGGCAGAAAAGTTGACCCAAAAGAATATGCCCATATCATTCAAATTAATGTTCTTTAGATGTGGGTAGCTGATCAGATGTCAAAATGCTTGCTGCTTGTCCAAGAGAATGTATCTTTTTTGCAAGACTTTTTGTCACAGAACCATTCTGAATGCCTAGCTTTCAGGAGTGCAATTTCATATTGCTGAAGGTGACAGATTATAAGGAACTCAGATGTGAAGCCCAATTTTTTTTTTTCCCCAGTAAAGAGGATTAGCTAGAGGAATCAATGACTGAAGGGAATGATGGATTCACCATCCCTTGATATCTTCATAGTCAGTCCGAATGCCTTTCTGAATGAGAATCGAAGATGTGTTGGTTGGCTCTGTGCAGGGGTAGCTGGGTGACACTGTGGCTTGTGTTATGAATGGGCCAAGCATAGTTGCTCCAAGTGCCTCTTCTGGCCCTGAGATCCAGGAGCTAAGGAGAAGGATCCCTAGGGAGGTATATCTCGTGCCATGTCTGGAGCGTCGCTTTGCTGGCCTAGTGCCACCAGCGCCTGGCAGTGCACTGAGGGGGCAGCGCCACCGACGTCTCTTGGTGCATGGTGGGACAGTGCCCAGCTGTTGAGGACAGCACTGGAGGCTCTTGGGCCAGGGAAGAGCCAAAGCATTTTGTGCAGCTGTGACAGCTCTTTTATCCTGTGTGGATGCATTGGCTCCCTCCATGCCTGAGAAGTTGTGTCACCTATCTTCATTCTCTGCCGGCCCTTCTTACTGCCTCCGCTTCGTGCTGTCCCCACCAGCACCTTTTTGTCTCTCTCTCCAGTGTTTTCCTGTTCTCCTTTAAATCGTCCCACTTTCCAGACTGATACGCCTTTTTCTTCCCCCACGTATCACACAATGCCCCACCACTTCCCTTCTCCTGTTTCTGTCTTTCTTACCTACCTAGACTGTAAACTCCCTGGGGTCCTGCTACTCTGAAGGCATTTGGTAGGGTTGGCTTTTAGGTTAGTGCTGTAGGGATACACAGAAATATACATTCTTTGACCTTTTTGTTCCAGCATGGGCCATGAGGAGGTAAGTGCTCAAAACAGAGGTAGGTAGGTCCCATTTATCTACATTAATGCTTGGCTACATGCTCATTAATCCTTGGTGCTGTAGGTCCCACTGTGGAAAGTGTGATTAATAACAACAACAATAATAATTTACAAAGATTTTTATTTTAGAGGGAAAAAGCAGGGAGAATCTAAAAGTGATAAAAGTTATTGTTCAGATCTTAAGGCTGAAAGTTACATTGAAATTAAAGTTGTGATAAAAAGTTTTTAATTCTGTACTGTTCTACCTTTGCCTTTGAACAAAGGTTTGTTTCTAAGGTTATGGTTTACACCTGAAGCCACCACCAAGAGAGGACTGTTCTTCTCATGGCCATCTGCTGGCCTATTCATCTGTCAATGGGGAAGGGAACAATTCTGAATATGACGTTGCATCCTGCAGAATTTCCTTGCTGGAGCAGAAGGACACACCAAGTTCTACAGCACTGCAAGCTGGCGTCCAGCTCTCCTTTTCTCTGTAGTAGCCTGACCACACTTTCTCCATCAAGTAGATGGAGAAAGCAAAACAGTGTCACTGGAGCTCAGCAATCTGATCTCACCCCTGCCAGTCCTGGGACTGAGGGATCTTGAAGTGTCTTCTGAAGTACATTGGTGTGCCCCTACTGCAGACTTCAGCAAGAGAAGGACCAAGGGTCACTCTGGTGTGCAGGACTTCTGAGTACGTGTGGGAACCCTTGCTAGGAGGGAAGAGAGAGATAAAATCAGATGTGCCAGCAACGGTGGCTACGTTTCCTTTTCCTGCTAATGTCCCTGAACAATTGCAATATTTAAATGTTAGCTGCTCCTTCAGGGTTTTTTTTGACCTTAATATTTTTCAAGCTGAGGATTAGAGCCAGAAGATTTCTATTGTTTCTAAACTATGCTGCTCTAAAGCAAATAGTTAGGGCGTGCACCTCCGCTGCACTGGCCCCTTCCTACCCACCTCCCTGAGGTGCCTACTGGCTGTAAAGCTGTGTGTTATCTCCCACGGCCGGCATGAGGGACCTGCTCTACTCAGTTTGGAAAAACAGTCGACTTTGGGCTGATGATTGGCACTGTGACGACGATGTTTGCTGATTGACTTTCCCTGGCAGGAAATGAACGCTGTAGAAATGATGTGGAAGTGTTATTTTTTTTAGCATTTTGAAATGTGGGCTAGAGAGAGAAAGAAGAAGTATCGCAACAGAAAAAAAAAAAAAAAAAAAAAAAGGCAAGAAAATGACTACCCTCAAAATATATCTATTTTCTCTTGTAATTTTTGCCATGTGCTTTGGAAGCTGGGAGATTAATTTTCTTTTTATAATGCTTTTTGCCAGAGTGACACTAATTGTGCGTGTCTTTTTGCCTGTGTTTCAGTGGCACAGGAGCCAGGTAGCCCAGTTTCTTAACGTTCACTGTGCATGCAGCATCTTTGATAATATTAAGAGTGATGAGTGCAACTCTGGAATACCATTTAACTGCAGCAGGTAGGAGAGAACATGACTTCTGGGGGAACCCGGCTGCTGCTTTGTTTTTTTTTTTTTTTTTTTTTTTAAAAGCTCTTATCTCAGTGTAGTGTTCAATATATATGTATTTTAAAATGGCAAAATTTTAAAAGTGGATTTGGTTCAGATTCCCAAACAAATGTGCTTCTGACCTTGCAGATGTTTAAACACATGTGTATCCTGTGTGTGTATAGTGCATGTGACATTAGCAAATGTTTTGATATCTTTAAAAATATTTTCAGACCATGCTCCTGAAGTCAGTGAAACTTTCTGTGTACATGCAATTGCAAATTGGGCAAATTCGTTTTGATCCTCAGAAGATTTTTGATGCATCCTATTTTTAAGCCTAAACGAAAGCAGGCTACATAAACTGTACAGGAAACAGGGGTACACACCAGCTAACTACTATCACCTACATTCAGAGACTTGTGTCTCTAGGGTCTCTCTGTAGTCACTGGAGATAGAGATATTACTCCAGAGATGATTCAAAGCACTTAATTTAGGCCCTTTGGGAGACTAGTCTTCTAATTTAGGTGCAAAAAATCAGGTGGTGTGAATAGCCCTCCCTGTTTTAATTCCTGGATGCAAGTCATCCAGAAAATGGTTGTTGCCATGTAAATAAATGATGGGGGTACTAACAGCACCGGTGGCTCCGACAAGGACTTCCCATGCCCCCCAGTAAGCTGATTAACCTCCCTATCTCCATCCTGCGACGTGCGCGCCGGGGTCTGCAGGGCTGTCGTGAGTCGTGCTCGTTAATATTGCCGATGCACCCTCAGCCCCTGGGAGGAAAGGCGGAGGAGAAGAGGAAATGTTTTTACAGCAGACAGCGGCTTGATTTCTCCTCTGTTAAGGGAGGTGACGAGTGCAATTCGTGAGCGATGGGCAGGAGGAGGGATGCGCGTGAGCTCAGCCGGCGCTCGCCTCCCTGCAAGCAGGCAGGACCTTGGCTCCAGGCGGTGGTGGCTGCGGCTGTCCTGTGCGAAGCTTTCCTCTAAAAAAGAGTAGGAAAACACAACTTGGGCACAGCACCTTACCCCGGCAAGTCAGGCAAAACCTATCCGTGAGTCCCTGCCCCACGCTGCTGCTGGGAATGGGCTGTATGCCCGGGCAGCCCGTTAGCACGCCACACGCGAGAGGGGCCAAGGGAAGAGATGACTCTGGAGCTGCATCTCTCATGTGCACAGGGACAACGCTAATGAGTTTGGTGTCTGTGCTACAGCCTCTAGCATGAATTTGTCCGTAGCAGAAAAAGATGGTGGCTGCTGTTGAGCTGCAGCGGTACCGACACTGGGGACCGAAACATGCTGGGTGGGGGGCATGCTGAAATTCATCTCTTAGTGCTGCAGACTTGCAAATTAAGTCTTTTAGTCTGAGCAGAACAGACAGGACTCTGTACCCAGCAGCAATCCTTGCTGCAGAGCAGAAGGTGAGTTGTATTTTTTTTGCTGTTTTCAGCCCCCCAAACTTTCATTTTTGTCAACTGACTGTGAAAGGTGTTGGTTTTCTCTGAAGCAGCATGGGCAGACTCACGCTGAAAGACTTAGCTCTCCTATGAAAGGATGAGTGGGAGGACTGGCACAGAGTTGAGCTTGATTAGTATTGAGCATAAGTTTTTTTCCTTGACAAGTCTTTGGCACATTTCTGATTACTTACCTCTTCTCTGTGCCAAGTCCTTGCAAGACATGTACTGAATGTCCGGTGCCAAACAATCTTTTTAAATATTAATCACTAAGAAAGCACATAAATCCTATGGTTCAAAAACTGTGTATGTGTCATTTTATCTAAAACAAAACAACTTTGCGCCACACTTGGTTTCAATTTCTTGTTTTCTGTGGTTTAGAGGGGTTTTTTTTCTCCCTATAAACCACTTACTTATCCATGCAGACCAGATTATGGCTGGCCCTTGCTTGTGTGTCAACAGGTGCAACTCTGTCATTAACCTTGTGCTACGGCCAGCTTAATTCCCAGTCTTGGTGCGAGTGTGGATGGCAAGAATGAGCGGAGCTGGAAAGCCCGCTGGGTCAGGGCTTTCACGGTGTCCTGTTCACAGGTAACTTCTTGGTCCCGCCCTACCCCTGAAGAAGCCGACCCCAGATGACAAAGGTGCATAAGGCCGTTTCTTTGTGGTGGTATCTAAACAGAAGAAAGGATGGCAGGAGTGCCCATAGTCTTTATTTTGGTGTTGCTCTTCTTAGGGGTGGGGTTTGATCTGACACCTGAGCCTGAGAAAAAGTTTGTAAGTGGCAAAAGATATAGGACCTCTTTCTTCTTTTCCTTTCTCAAACAAGTACCTCTCCTGCTTCACCTGCTCTGGCCCTGACTCTCACCTGGCCTGTTGGTGAATTGGTTTGGCTTCCTATACTGACTTAGCAAAAAAAAAGAAAAAAAAAAAGAAAAAAAAAAAAGATGTTTTCTGCTTGTTTTATGTGCGAAGGAAGAGCCATCTTGTGAAATTTCACTGTGAGCCTTACAGCTGAGCAAGGTTTACTCTGTTCAGGTTGCAGGTTGTGCTGTATGTTCTTCAAATCTCCAAGTCAAGTCTGGGGGAACACTTCAAAAAGAATCTCAGTTTAAAAAAAAACAAACCCAAAAATGATAAAAGTTTGACATGGGTAAGGTGATCCTTCCTTCACTGGAAGGGAATGCATTCACTGGACATGGCTGGTAAACAGAAGACACCAGTATTTGTATTTTATCCTCTTTTCATTCAGATCAGTCAACTTTGACTCTCTTAGTGCTCCTCGATGAGGAGATCTGAAGGCAGGTGATCCACCTGACCTGAAGCCCTTACAGCTATACTGGAGTAGGAGTGGAAACCTGCAAGTAACTGGTCCAATTTGGAGAGTGACTGACCTGCTGCTCCCTCTCATGAGCCCCGAAAACCAGGGCCAGTTATTATGGCGCCTTCTCAGAGCGGGGTGGCAGGCACTAGGGCTTGAAAACCTCGCCGTGATGTGCTGCCTGCACAGACAGGGAGCAGAATGATGTACACCAGAGACTCTCGTATTGCTTTTCGTGTCTTCCCAGTCTTCTTATTTCAAAGACACTATTCAAATGTATTTCAAAAAGTTCTGCACGGTCTTTGATGCCCTCGATCCAGTTCCTCTGGGGACACAACAGAAATCTCTAGCCTATTCCCTTTATTTCTGCTCTCTGGGATTCTTCTTCCCATAGATAATAAGGTTTTTTGCTTCCCTGTGTGGGCAATGCCTCTCATAAGATGTGAAGCCATTTCAGCCTAGTTTTGCAGGACAAGTGCAAATTGTGTCACTGAAAAAGAGAATATGGATCCCCCTGCCTTTGTCATCTGACAGTGTCTGAAGTCTGCCAGAAAGTCTCAGAATTTCCTGTTAAGTTGGAGAAGTCATCTTGATTAAAACTTGTCTTTCTCCTATTGGCCTATGAAACCTTAAGGTCTCTGAATCTCACTTCAGTTCACACTGACGATGTAGGAGAAGCAACTGCTTTCAGGGAAAATGCCTTGTTATCCACTTTCAAAATGTGCATATTTTGAAAATAATTTTTCTTTGGTTTCAGAACAAAATCCAGGGTTTTCAAAATGTAACCTTTCAAAAAATTCTTGGGTGGGGAAAATTTTCTAAAATTTTGATTTCAGAGCCCAGAAATGTGGTTTTCTATTTTGTTCTTTCACTTGTATTTTGTTTCAATAATTTTCACTATTTTGTGACCTGCCAGTAGTGGTACTCAAGTCATATGTAGTGATCCTGTTAATTTATTGTAATGGAATAGTAGAAATATTCTATTCTTTTTAATTTTTGCCTAGGGATAACTTACCACACAGCTATGTGGGATTGAAAATGTATAATAAACTTTTCAACTTCAATTTGAAATGTTTAATTTTAAAATATTGCCTAGGAATACAAATCAAAATGAACATATTTTATGTAATTTTAAAACAATGCCATTTTTGACCAGAAAATGCTGCAATCTGAAATTTTGGTGAAGCTTACTTCCTTGGCCTCTCTTTGGAAGCTGCAGTTCAAAGACATAGGAAAGCCCTATGGTACTTTACAATTTGATAGGATTTTTTGGGTTTAGACACTTCTCAGTTTTGCTTAAAGATTACTGATGCAGCCAAAGAAAAGGGCAGGTAAGTGGAGATGATGCACATCTATTTTGAGCGAAGATTTGACCAGCTCTTTCTAGCCAACCCCCACACAATAGGTGACTGCACACTTTCTGCTTAGTTCTCTAACATCACTAAAGCTGCTATAACAGCAAGGTGATTCTTTTAAAACGTGGTTCCCATGATGGGGTGAGAATCCCAAAATAATTTGTTGTGGAAATGCAGTCATCCTATTTGCTGCCAAGAAATGTTTCCTGACTTCTGCATCTACGTTAAGTAAGGTTAGCTCACATTCAGGTTGTAAACTTCAGGCTGTCGAGGGTGGTTCAGCTCTGGGATATAGCTGTTCACTTTAGGTGGAAACCCAGGAGCATATCATGTCATATCATATTTAGGTCTGCAGACCTGTGCTTTTCTTTGGGGCGAACTCTGACACAGTGCATAAATGGAATAATCATTAAAAAACTTCAGAGAGCCTTGCTGAGACTAAGGAGCATGACTGTCTTGCTAAAATTAGCCACGTTTGAGGGTGTGAAGGGGGGAGGGGAGAAAGGAGTGGAATTAGTCACAGTAATGTCAGCTTTGGGTTAAATCCAAGTGAAATCCAGCGAAGCATTTCTGTAGCCTTTCTTTTTCAAGGGCTGTACATTGCTTCTTTGGAAAAATTAAGTACCGCGATTCTTTGACACCTCTGAGATCCCCAATTAAGTTTAAAGGATCCAACATCCACCCACCTCCACTGCCCAGCTGAAGACATTTCCCTTTCTGATGTCCCTCCAGCTGCTTGACCCTGCACCACTCCAGCAGGTGCTGATTATAGATTGAGTCACCTGCCCAGGAGGAGTGGCGGCATTTCAAGCCCCTGGCAGGAGGAGAGGGGCTAGAAGACTTGGGAGCAATCGTCAGTCTCAGCCTTGATGCCATGTGCTGGGGCTGGCCATGGCTTTCAGAGGGCTGAAGGTGCCCTGGCTGGTGCTCATGGGTGCACAGCCCCAGCCAGAGCCCTTGGTGGGGTGCCCAGGCCTCAAAGAGCCCAAGGCTGCAGGGAGAGCCTGTGGTTCTGGCTCCTGAAAGCTGGGACACCTACCCCCCAACACCCCCCTGCCCCCAGCAAGCCTGGAAAGCTTCTCGCTTCACCCAGCAACATGATGTGAGGGAAGAGATAAAAAACACCCCCCCCCCCCGCCCCCTCCAAGTAGGCTAAGTGCTGATCTCCTTCATGTCTCTGATGTCTTACCACATTTCAGATGCTGTCACTACATCCGGCTGGGATATTTTCAGTGGAAATACCTAAGGAGAAATGAGAACAGTTTTGGTAAAAATAAATATCCAGAACGCAGCCTCCTTTGCATTGCAATGTGATGGGATTTGGAAAGAGTAAAAAGATGTGTGAAAGAAAGAGCTTGTTTATGCAGGAAACTGCTGTGAAGCAGGACAAACTGGGCTTCACAGCTCTGTGCTGCCATGCCTGAGCCATTTCCAGCGTTGGAGTTAGTCATTTGGAAATCACCTGCAGTGTAAAAAAATCCATCCTTTCTACTGGGGCTTTCTCTGCAAACCTCTCACCGGTGCTGTCATGAGACAGGCAGGCAGCACCGTCCCCTAGCCCCTCCGTGTTGTAGTGCAGACTTTCTTACCCCTTCAGCCAACATCTGCTTCAGTCAATTAAAAATTATTAGTGCCTTCCTGTACTATGTGGTTGGAGCGCATGTGTGTGCACACGTTCTCCAAGTCATTTGCAGCTTATAATGCCTCACAGACTGAGGATGCTGCTGTATATCCGCAAAATAGGAATATAGTCCCTGATAAACAATGGAGACGGAGCTAGGGCTCAGACAGATGGAAGCTTGATTGCACCTGCTGCTGCACCTACATGCCTCAGACGTGGCCTCCTGTTGAAGCGGGTCTGCCATAAAGGTCTGGTGGCCACAGCTGGGCGTGTTGGCTGTTCACAGCAGTGGGCTGCCAAGAAGTATATACGCTGCAGTGTATATAGGGGCTTCCTTCAGTCTCTGGAAAGCTCCATGGCTCTTCCACCTGCTTTTCCTTGTTCTTCAGAGCCTTGTGAAAATGACAAGTGCTTACTATCTAAATGGATGCTTGACAGAGTATTTTATCTCCATAGACCACTCTTCCATTTGCACTCTGCTTTTCAATAGACTTCCTGTTACCTTTTGGTATTGACATGTGAGCAGGTCCCCATGTGATAAGCAATATGCGTGCTTATCACCCTTGTAAGCTAATTTACCTTGTAAGCCAACTTAGCTCTTTTGGATATGGAAGCATATCCCACCTTTGCCACAGGGGAAGACTGTTTCCATGGGCAGTTACCCAAAAGCACTCAAAGTGCTCTAAACCCCCACTGTAGCCTACCCGGAAGCAGTTGGTGTTCACTTGCCATGGTGAAGAAGTGAGGCTCTCTGGTCAGCTTGCAGCGGCAAACGGATGGTAAGCCTGGCTGTGCCAGCTGCTCTGATGACCTCATGTCAGCATTCTCCCAAATCGCCATCTTTCAGACACCGGTTATTGAGTTATCGCTTTCAGAGATCCTGGCCCAGAGATTGTTACACCAGAGAGCTCGTATGCATCAGTGAGATCAAGGACACTCTTTCTGGAAAGAGAGAGCTGCTGAATAAATAATATATGTTTCTTTTCCATATAATTGCTTTCCTCCTTCAGGAGGTTGAGTGTCTTTCAGGGTGCAAACCAGAGAATCTTTGGCCTCTGACTAAGCTCTGGAAACCTGGTAGAAAACAGAACAAAGTATTGCGTCATACTCCCGAAACAAAGCAGCAGCGGCACCCGTATCTCCCCTCCTACTGCAGCAGTTTCTGTAGGAAGCTAAATAATATTTACCAGATTTGTATGTGTGTCTCTAAGGAATTCTGAAAACACTTTTAGAAATACCTGTCTCTGTTTCAATTATCTCCGTTCAGCAAGTAGCACTATTGCTACTCAGTGGGGTCTGAAACATTAATGACATTTCCCAGCGGGGGCCCAGATGGATGAGGCAAAGTAGAAAGAATTGGTTTAGCCATGGAAAAAAAGCATTGAAATCAAAAATCTCAAAGTTATGCTAAGTTTTGTAATTTCATTAGTTAATTTAACAGTTCATTTAACAACTGTTAATCAGTTTTTAAAAAATAATTCTTCTTTCTAATTAGAAACACTTAATATTACATTGGTATTCTTATTTAAACCTCATGGTTATCTTTCAGTTGTGAAAACTATAAATTTAACCCTTAATATTGAACTAAGATCTTCACCATTTTGACTATAGTTTTATGATATGGTTATTAGATATGCTGTGTAACTAATATTCTTAAATGAACATGACCTTAGATTTACCTATGAACCCGAAGAAGATCTTTCAGATATGTGCAGTTGAGACAAATTACTCATCTTGTATTTTTTGAACTTGAATGAGCTTTCTAATAGACTTTCCCAAGTTTCAAATAATGTTAATCATCGAAAACTTTGGAAGAGAAGATAATTGTTTGCTTTCTCAACAGGAAATTATCCTACCCTACCCTATTTCCTGGTGTCAGGATGTAATAATGGAGTGTTTTCCAGAAGTGTGTTGAATGTACTCTGTTTACTAACACTGAACTAACACTTGTTATTGGAAGTTTGTTCTTGATCTTACCCTCTCTCCCCATGGGGAGGATTGTTTGAGCTGTTCAGTTTCTAAATTACAGTAGGTTTTTTTCCCCTTTTATTCTATATGTACCTGTCACTTGATGTTTATTTAGGGAAAGAGAAAATGATGACTGCAGAATTGCACCTTGCAGTAGGAGGCTAATTTGCTGAGGTCTGCAAGGGTCAAAGGTCTCAGAGCTCCTACTTGTACGTCAAACCAAACTGAAAGAAACTTTAATTTCCCATATAAGTCAGTCTTTGTCCTTGTGCAACAAACTTCTGCTGTGCCTGGGAGCTGAATTTGGCAACCTAACAAGAGCAGCCAAGTCTTTAAGAATCTGACTGTGCAAAATGCTATTTGTCCTAAGCCTGTAGGGAAGAGGGCGAGTTGTAGATGCTCGGTGTTGAACAGGGTGAATTCTTACCACCTTTAATGCACCTGCCCATGTAGTTGGCGCTTTTTTTTTTCCTTCTTCTTTTTACCCAGCAGATTTTAAGGCTTTCTATCTCAGTATCTCATAAATACATCATTAATAAGTCAGGTACAGTCTCTTCACTGAATTCTCCTGAATTGCTGTGGAGGACAAAACATCCAGCTTTACTGCTGCTGCATAGAGCTGTGGGCCTGGAGGCATCTGACCCTATTGCGTTGTTCACCTCCTCATGAAGGGATAAGAAAGCAGAGGTGGGAGTAAAGACTCTTGCAGTTCTATCCAAAGCAAGGGAGGCTGAAGGAAAGGAGGATCTGGCAGCACTAACCTGAGATGTGCAGAGCAATCGCTTGCTGGCTGTTTCATTCTTATCTAAAGAATAAACTAGTCCTGAAATTACTTAGGCTTGGCACTGAATTGTTAATAAGCTTGTTGACATGAAGTTAAAAAGATTTGAAAAGGCGACATATGGACTAAGATATGATAAGGACAGAATGCCTCTCACTCACAGAAATACCAGGAGATGGTTATAACACTCAGCAATGATACGGAATTTCTTGAAAGCATGCCTTGTCTTTTTATCACCTGCTGCTTTGCAAGGTGGGGGGGGCAGGATGATAACACCAAGGGAGATTGCTCCTTCCATCCTGCTATTTCACAATATCAACTCGCAAAGGGAAGGTGGTTGGAAACAGACCAAGTGCTGGAAGTCCCAAAGTTGTCTTGGCACCTAGCTATCTGGAAGACTCTGCTTTGCTTAGGTGTGTTATCTCCATGGAAGTAAAAACACCCCATTTTTTTTAAGAATCATCTGAGTCACTTTGAGCACTAGAGATGCTTTCAGAGAAAAATTAGTACAACGAAGGGCTAAGTTCTTGATTATTTACTGGCAACAAAGTTACAATACAGAAATACGAAAAAATAAATAAATGCAAACTTCAAATACACCTCACAGCTACAGATTGCTCCATCTGTCATGCAGGATTTCTTTGTGCAAGACAAAGAGACATTTCTGTCCCTGAACCCTGTTTCAGAACTACAACTCAGATGGAGCTTCTCTGTGTCCCTTCCCCTTTACACTGCCGCTGAAGTTGGTTGCTGTCTCTGCTGCTGAATACAGGTGAGGGGGCAAATAATTTCCAAAGACTTCTAACCCTCATCCACTGTCTATTTTTTTTCCTTCTGATCTACCTTTTAGCTTAATCTGGTCTGCATTTAGGATATATAGAATCTTTGCAGTGCTTATTTTTCATACTTCCTTCTTCCTCAATTACAATGCGGCTATGCATCTATAATGTAACATTTGTCGTAAGACCTGTCGTAAAGGGTTTTTTAAAAAAAAAAAGTTTAGAGTGTTTGGTTTGGGTTTTTTTTTTTGCTAACCTTTTATGAATACTAGGTATAACACAGATACAAGGGGTACGGGACATGGAACAATTACGTCTCTCTGGTGACTCTGGTGATGTTAATTTTAGGGGATATATTTTTTTCAAATCTAAAGTGGTCCAATCATATCTATGCATGCCTTGATGCCATTTGGAGCTTGCAGGTAAATCTTATGTTCTATGACGATGCTGGATCCTAGTACCTTTATGGTGTTTTCCTACCATTACTTACATTTATGGCCAAAAAGGTATCTTTAGGATTTCACTCTAGACCTTTTAGGAAGCAAAAATATTGTTCTGAACTTAAACCAGAAATCCTGATCACCACTAGAGCTTTTATCTGGTTTTCTTGCCTGCATCTACATGCCTTCCTACAGTACTATATCTCTATTATATCCCTAGTTCTGTAAATAGAAATTTGCCAGTGATGCCACTATACCTTTGCTAATTAATATATATTCACACCATCTATAATAGCTGCTAGTAAATTTTGATTTTTCCAGCACATAAATCTGCCACATGGTATGTAAATACTTTCCAAAATGGGAGAGACATCTCGCTTACAACTCACTCACAATCGCCCTTCCAGGCTAGTTAAGGTAAGAAGTTTCAAGATGTGATTCATCATGATATATATGAGATTATGCTTTCAAATTCATCCTTGGCTCTGTCTCTTAACATTTTCACTAAATGCTGAGCTGACAGCTGGTGTCGATGCACAAGCTTTGCATTTTGCCTTACTGTTATGAGACTTTGCAAGATATCTGCAATAGTAGTAGTATTTTCCTTAACAAATAACTAATTTTTAAAAAATAATGTTGTATGACAACAGGTGCTAGGAAAATAGTATGTTACTGAGAGGTCAAAAAATGAATGTTGGTAGAAACAGAGTCTGATACGCCATGCAGACCATTCTGTACAAATTAGCTGTTACTTATCTGTCAGAAATAATCCTACATGTTTGCTAATGAAGCTGTGATTTGGGAAAAGCTGGAGAGACAGGTTATCTGATTAGGTAAGTATGAATATAATTCCTGGACGCAGAAAGTACTAAGCAAGTTTTAGTACACACATTCTCTCAGAATTTTGACCCTGTTAATAACATGTAAAAAAGAGACAAATATGAAAAGTAAAAAAAAATAAAATAAAAAAAATAATAAAAAAGTTTGGAGACAAAATGCCTCTTAGAATAGCAGTTCTGGTATTATTAATAAGTGATTACATCTTGGCGAGGGACAAATATATAGAAAAATCAATACTAATTCATTTGGATCACTCAACAACATTAAATATGATGGACCGCAAATCCATGCTAGGTTCCTGGTGGCTCTGCTAGGGGTGGATATTTCTATGCTTTAGTTACTCCATTGCTTCCTTGAAACCTTGCAAAAAATAATCTGAAGCAAATGGGGGTTTTGAGCTGATATTTTTATTTGCCATTCCCATGTATTCGAAGGCTGTTAGAGAAGGCAAAATTCTCTGTGCTCTGGCTGGCAGGTGTATTGCTCACCTTTCCTAACCTTGGGTTGGTTCTGTGTGACACTCTGCAATGGGTAGAAGTTCATCAAGTCATTAGGGATGTTGATAGATTCCTAGAAGCAGAAAGGGACATAGAGAGGACAGAAGATTTGTGGTCTTTCTGTTGATGTGGTTTGGAGCCCTCCTCTCTCTGTGGGACTGTTTGCTCTTTCCAGCCACAGTTGGAGGTAGTTGCAAGTCTCCCTGTTGATACATGGACTAGCAACTCTTTTTTTTCTTTTTTTCCCTAGGCTGTCTTTTCTATATTTAGCCATACATCAGTAATCTTCAAGAAACTGGACAACATCATCGGTAGTGCTGAAGAAAGCTTCGAAGATTTTACTAAGCAGGATGTGGGTTGTAGATTTATGTGAGTACGGCTCAAATTGGTTCAGAAGAGATTTGGCATCTGCATTTCCTCGTGGATTAGTTGGGACGAGTAACATTGACTTGTGAGGTTGTTTAGGAACACTTCATTTTACAAAATTGCGCTGGGTGCTTAAGTCATATGACAGCATTTTATTTCCCTCATGGGATTACTGAGATCTTGTTGGTTTAAAATCTAAGAAATGAAAGCCCTGTGAAAACTATTAACAACATATTGAGCTCAATAAATCCTTATGAAGAAAACCTATGCACCGTGTAAGTTTTACTCAAAGATTGACAGATCTGTGCTTGGTATCAATCGTCATAATTCTATTGACACCAATGTTGTTATGCTATTCTATGTAATCTGAAGATCTGCCCTTCAGAATATGACTGGAATGGTGTGTTTGCTCCTTTTCCTAAGCATAGTTTTTCTGTTGTGAACACTGAATCAGCTGTATGAATTTTTAGTTAAATATGGAAAATAAGGAGGTGATTGGTAACAGCCAACACGGCTTCACTAAGGGCAAATCATGCCTGACAAATTTGGTGGCCTTCTATGATGGGGTTACAGCGTTGGTGGACAAGGGAAGGGCAACTGACATCATCTACCTGGACTTGTGCAAGGCATTTGACACTGTCCCGCATGACATCCTTGTGTCTAAATTGGAGAGACATGGATTTGATGGATGGACCACACAGTGGATAAGGAATTGGCTGGATGGTTGTGATCAAAGAGTTGTGATCAACAGCTCAATGTCCAAGTGGAGAACGGTGACAAGTGGCGTTCCTCAGGGGTCGGTACTGGGACCGGCACTTTTCAACATCTTTGTCGGAGACATGGACAGCGGGATCAAGTGCTTGTTTTGCCTTGTTGCAAGTTTGCCAACGACACTAAGCTGTGTGGTGTGGTCGACACGCTGGAGGGAAGGGATGCCATCCAGAGGGAACTTGACAGGCTGGAGAGGTGGGCCCGTGCGAACCGCATGAAGTTCAACAAGGCCAAGTGCAAGGTCCTGCACGTGGGTCGGCGCAATCCCAAGCAGAACTACAGGCTGGGAGAGGAATGGATTGAAAGCAGCCCTGAGGAGAAGGACTTGGGGGTATTGATTGATGAGAAGCTCAACATGAGCTGGCAGCGTGCGCTTGCAGCCCAGAAAGCCAACCGTGTCCTGGGCTGCATCAAAAGAGGTGTGACCAGCAGGTCGAGGGAGGTGATCCTGCCCCTCTACTCCACTCTTGTGAGACTCCACCTGGAGTACTGCAACCAGCTCTGGGGGCCCCAGCACAGGAGAGACATGGAGCTGTTGGAGCAAGTCCAGAGGAGGGTCACGAAGCTGATCAGAGGGCTGGAGCACCTCTCCTGTGAGGACAGGCTGAGAGAGTTGGGGTTGTTCAGCCTGGAGAAAAGAAGGCTCCAGGGAGATCTAATTGCAGCTTACCAGTACCTGAAGGGGCCTAGAGGAAAGCTGGAGAGGGACTGTTGATCAGGGAGTGTAGTGACAGGACAAGGGGTAATGGGTTTAAGCTGAAGGAGGGTCGATTTAGATGAGATGTTAGAAAGAAATTCTTTACTGTTAGAGTGGTGAGGCACTGGAACAGGTTGCCCAGAGAGGTTGTGGATGCCCCATCCCTGGAAGTGTTCAAGGCCAGGTTGGATGGGGCTTTGGGCAACCTGGTCTAGTGGAGGGGTTTGGAACTGGATGATCTTTGAGGTCTCTTCCAGTCCAAACCATTCTATGTTTCTATGATTCTATGATTAATTTGTAGCAAAGCCTGTGAAAACCCTAGAGCTTTAGTTACTGCTACTGACACTTATTCATAGGCCAAGATCCACTCCACTAGATATTGCACAAACTTGTAAGAAGGAGCTTGGAATTGGAAGAAGTTTACAATCCAAGATGGGAGACAACCGATGCCGATAGAATATAGAGGAGCACAGGGAAACAGAGAGGCAAAGTAGTGCAGCATGATGCAGTGATCTCGGCACATGAAGAGCTCAACTGTTTACTTATTTTGTAGACGTGAGGCAAGAGAAGGCTTCAGGGAGGCATATGAGGGATATCTTTTGTTGGATTTTTTTCCTAGCAGCAATAGAAATCATATAAGGTGCTTCCTTGAAAATCTACATGGAAAATAAAACTATTATCTTGGACTGGGTGGTAGTAAGATATGGCTACTGATGCAGAGATAGTAGGGAAGGAGTAAGCTGCGAAGGGCTTTGAATTTCTATTGGATTTGAGAAGGCTGCTGTTTAGCAAGACCTAGAAATAGTAGCTAGCTGAACTCAAGGGCTAAGTGTGCAAGTACATTTATGAAAAATATTTCTTTAAATCCAGCTAGCTCTGTTCAGTGATAAGAGTCAGGTAGTAACTTTTTGCATTGATTCTGCTTACAGTGACCTCCCTTCCAGATAACTTTAAGACATAATTCAATGTAGTGATTTGATGCTGAATATGATTAGAGTACTGGTGCTTGTAGAGGAGCCCTCCCTCCCTTTTTCCCAATGTGACAGATGAAATAAGGGACATTTCAGCTCAGGTTTAGAAGGCTGGGATTCAGCGTTTAAAGTGTCAGTGGTCTGTAGCTTTTACTGTAGACAGCTCTTCTCGCAGGGCTCTAGCAGAGTTCAGATCTCACTCTTAAGGCATAAGGCAAAGTCTGCTCCCTGAGGTTTTTCATGTTCCAAGTGCAGGCTGATTGAACTCTCGCAAACACTTTCCATATTTTGGTGTATGTCAAGTTGTTCTGGAAATGCTCTGAGTACATACTTATCACAAACAAAACAGCAATGAGAATTTTTAAAATAAATGACTGAATCAGTGCTTTATGATGGCCATTTACATTACACAAGTACTGAGTGATCTTATGCCAAAGCACTCTCTTTTGGACTATTAGCAAAATAAAAGGTTCATATGTTTCAATATCTATGGTCTAGTTAAAGACATCAGACTGAAATATGCTGGAGTTAGATATAGCCATAATGTTTTCATATGGGATCCATCAGTCAGAAAGTGCACGGGCCTCAGGAAATGAAATAACAAGCTTAGTAATGGTGGGAGCTTAGAGGGAGAATATGGTTAATGTAATTAGAAAGAGTTTCAATCAAGGAACAAGTTCATCTTACAAGTGTTCTTCCACAGAGAAAGCACTTTCCATGAATGACTTTTGCTGCCCTGGCTTCTTGATCTTCATGCAAAATTAACTAAGACTCATTAAAATTTCATGGCCTATAAACTAAGCCACTTCAGTTTAGTGTCACCCAGATGAAATATTGAAGTGTGACCATAGCACTTGGTAATAAACTATCGTTTAAAAAAAATGGGTGGGGAAACCTGTGTTGCTGAGGAAATAAAAAGCAATTACAAACTATGTATAAAAGAGGACTCACAAGAAGGAATTAAGCTTCCAAGGAATGACAGAGAAACTCAAGGAAATAATTGCAGGAAGATATGTCATTCTAACCTTTTAAAATATTAAAAAATTAATATACCTGAAATATCATCAAAAACAAATCTATATTCATGGGCCTTCATGTCTGTCTTCAGGGTGCTATTTAAACATGCAAAGCATCGATCTGGTGGCCTAAGGAGGACCTGAGAGATGATGTGAGATTAAATTACAACCACAGGGAGAAGAACACTGCAATGTCCAGATCCTCTTTTCCTTTTGGATTACACTATGGATTACATATAGTTTATAACCGAGGATAACACCCGGGAAATCCTTCAAGAAATTATACTCTGAAAAGCCTGTTTATAGCTGACACAAATCTATTTAGCAGGCGTGTTTATCAGATTTACTTATGTTCCTGCACAACTGAAAGGTGTTGATACATGTAATACAGCTGCTAAGCTCCAAACAGCTGCTTGTTGCTCTTGTAGTGTGCCTGGATGCTAGCTGGTGAAATGTAAATGACTGACTGATTTAATATCAGGGTTGTTTGTTTGGTTGTTGTTGTTGTTGTTTTAATGTGAATATTTATGAATATGTCAACATCTATGGAATCAGTTTTGAACAATGGTCCCAAACCATCAAATACCGCTGATGCTCCACCTCTGTTATCTGGCAACTTGCAAACAAATTCTGTTGAAAACCCACTGAAAAGCAAGTTATAAATCTCTAGCCGGTGCTGTTAAGTGTCATGTGGCATTTACAGTATTTATGGATGTAAATCATTCATAATCCAATATGAAACTGAAAAGAGCAAATGAGTTTGTCTCTGTGGTTAAAAAGAGTAAGATATTGATTACCATAACAAATTAACAACTTGAAACCTGATATATGTCCTCTGAGTGCTGAGAGCTGTGAACTGGAACAGTCATGTATTACACATTAGCCTCATGAGATTTAAAAGCAATTGCACTACAAGACTAGCTAGTTATTAGAAGAGTTCTGTAAAAATTATTTTAATGGCATTTACTAGAGGGCTAGAACAATTACCGACCTGCAATCAAACTAATAGCTTTTTGTTAATTAAGATAGTTGAGCGAGACCCTGTCTGTCTTCACAGTTTTCTTGTAGGAAATGATCCAAGGTGTATTCTTAATGGCAGGCAGATGGGTGACAGTGCGGACTATTGCAGGATGGTGGAGGGAGCTAAAAAGCACTTGGCACTTCCAGAGGCTTCTGCACTGAGATGGTTAGACTTTTGAGATGGTTGGCTTTTGATGGGACTGGGTTTGCTCCATGGAGTGGAAACTTAAGGGAAAATTAACCTAGAAAATCTGTGTGTATGTTGGGGGAAGAGGTTAGGTTAAATCCCCACTGACAAACTCTTTAAGGATGCTTCTATCTGCTTTGGATTTTCTCTCCTTTCCTCCCCCATCGTGATGAGTGAGATTTCACCAGCTAATATAACAAGATGACAATGTGAAAGTGCGCTAGTTTGAATCGATATCCATCTTTAGCCAGCAAGCTGCTTTCAGGATAGTACTTAAAATGGTCCTAAACTGATAGGAAGCTGGAAACTACAATGGAATGGGATGAATATTCATTCACATTTTTAAGGAACTTCTCTTTGACTGTACTCACACTTCTTGTCTTGTTTATGCAAATGTTTTTGTAAAGTGATTTGTTGGCAACAGTATTCATGGAAATTGAAAAACATAGCAAATATTGCAAATGGTGATAGATTTCTTTTTTCAGATCCACAGCAGGGCTTGCAAGGAAAGCCATGAATTACATTCATAGTCACAGAACAAAACCATATCGTTTGATTATTCTGTAAACCAAAATGGTTTGAGTTGAAGATGCTCAAAACTTCCAAGATATATTTTGCTGATCAGCTAGAGAGAAAAATTCTCTGCAGAGGCTATTGTAACTACTTTACACTGCAGATGTTGTGGTATGCTGCTGGACAATTTGAAAACAGAAAATGGCACATATGTTTGTGATGAGCTTTTTAGCTGGCCTTATGAGGGATATAAATGATCCTTTTTGCATGACTGGGTACTGAAAGAAACAGCCGGCAGATCTATGAAGACAGGGAATCTCCTGGAAGCCGAAGGAGAGACTTTTTTAGGTTTACAACTGAAATGAAAGCCATTTTGTCCCTCCTTTCACTCTGCAGTGCTGAGCTTTCACCAGGAGGAAAGAGGTGGTTCGAGGTGTTTGAGGGAAAAAATTGAGGTTAGTATTTAATCCATGAGGAACAAAGTAACATCCTGCTGCCATTGGCAAACCTGAGTTTTGTGGTGAGCTCTGGGGGAAAGCAGGACATGATGGGGCTGGGAAAGTTTGGGGATCCTCGGCTGGGTGGAACATCTCTCTCTCTTTCCCCTTGGCAAAGCTCCTAAACTCCTCATCCGGTCTGGGTGGAACATCTAATGCTAGAGTAAAATGTTGTCATATAGAAGTTGACAATGGATGTTGGTAATATTTCATATTATATGAATATAAAAATTACACAAAACCTCGTTGGGAACCTTGAACCTGTTGAAGACCGCTGGAATAGTGTGCAGAGATCTAGGAACACTGGGGAGCCTGGGAAAGCTGCCACTGTAGTTTTAAGAAACTTAAATGCCCTGAAGTGTTATTTATTTGGTGACACATGACAAATTGTTCTATGAGGGCTACATGATTGGAACTTAAAAATAAATTAAAGCCTCTCTCTGGGTGTCCTGCTCAATTTTGATATACAACACTCTAAATAGGAATCTTGGCTGCCTGGAATGTGCAGCATTTAAAGAACCAATCAAAATTATAAAATTCTGGCAAAGTTTCCCATCAGCATTATTGCTTCATCACTTTGTTACCTTGTATTTTGTATCATTCCTCGTGCTTTATCTGTTGTAGATCTGTTTCTCATGCTAATTAAAGTAACTTTAGTTTTCGATGTGTGGAAGTATTCATTAGTGTGTCTGCTGGAGGGCTGATGTGCCAATGACTCTGCTCCATCCTTCTCTTCTTGGCTGGGACACCACACCAGGGGTACGAGTGGGGGCTTCTGCCCCTCTAGCTTGCATCCATAAGTGGTCCAGTCCCACTTCAGACTGCAGGAACTTTTTCAGCTGACTTCAGCTGAATTTGCTTCTGACCTTGCATGGGTAGCATCATGTGCCATCCCTGTGCATAAAGAGATATTTAATATCATTGTCTCACTTTCCTGTGGCTAATCCTCAATCAAAAAAGTTGCTGAAAGTGGATGAAATGTTCTTTTTCACTATTGGCTGCAATAGGAAATAGGGTTTTGAACAGATGAGTTCAGTGGAAGTGCTTCTTTTATACTTGGAATTGATTTGGAATGACAATTTAAGCAAGAGGGATTTTGGCACAGTAATGTTCACATTCATACCAATCTCATAAGCTACAAGGGGAAAAGTGTGGTGGGTTTTTTTGGGTTTGTATTTTTTTTTTTTTGTAAGGGAATCACTTTGCTTTATTTTCTCAATATAACCTAGGGCTACTGCAGTGTGGATGAGGCTTTGGCTGTAACATTAATATCCACACAGCGTAACGATCCAGTTGTGCATGGTGAATCCCTCATTTGGGGCTGCAGCCTTTGTAGATTATGCTGCTGGTTGGTGGAGCTGCCTTCCCTGTAGGAATCAAAGCACCCACTCATCTTCTCTTCTGGTGAGGAAATTAATATCCTATTCATGTAGCTGTGTATTGCTTTTAATTGGTTTAGTATTAAACCATCAAATGCCTGAATGAAATGTGTGGGGAAGTTCATTTCTAGAAGGCAGTTTGTCTCTGGACAACTACAGATTGTTTGTTTCTGTGTTATTGAATCTCATCTAGAAAACTGTATTTTCAGAGAAATTAATGACCCTTTAATAAAACAATGAGCATTTTCTCTTAAATAAAATGGCTGACAAAAATGTACCACCAACTTGGATGGTAACTCATCTGCCCAATAAAAAAGTGGGTAAATATTTATGAATTGCATGTCGGGAGCAATCAGGGAGAACTAGCAGAATAAAAGATACAAATAATATTTTTTACTTTATCAGCCCCTTTATTAACTTCTTAAAACAGAGGTTCTTCGGGGCCGAAAGCCCCTGGAGGTGGGGGTGTCTCCTCATACTCCGTTCAGAGATGTCAGCCAGCTCTCTTCCCCTGAACATCAGGCTGGAGGGCCAAATCGAAATGGCTCTGCCAGCTGCTGTGAAGCCGTGCAGGGGGGTGGCCTCTGCGGTCCTTCCCTAATGTCAGTGCTGATGTGGAAGTGCCAGACCCGTGCGTGCGCTTGGTGGGGTCTGCAGCTGGCGGTCTGTGTGGGGCATGAAGGTGTTGCGGTGCTGTGAGTGATGAGGAAAAAGCCAGTGCTGTCCCAGGATTTTTCCTCTCAGTACCTCTTTTCTTTCTGCCCGCCACTCAGGAGGGGAATATCTCCTTTTCCTTAAGTATAGGTGGAATAATAAAAAGAATAAAGCAACTTCCATGGCACCTTGTCCATGACTCCTTGAGGAGGTGGACAGACGTCTGGTGTAAGCAGCACGTTGCTGGATCAAACTTCTACAAATGTCTTTTGTGCTGCAGTGAATGGTGTTAGGAATTCAGTCGATGATGTTCTGGTAAAAGACAGTGTAATACTTGTCCCTCAGCATGATGTCGGGATACACTGCTGCTGAACAAGGTGTAAAACTGCTGCTCAGACCATCTGTAGGTATTAGAGATCCCATGGCTCGTTTTGTAAAGCATGGGATATCTTGTAATCCTTGCCATGTTTCAAACCATGTACGTACATCCTGGGAAACTAAATCCATCCACAGTGTTTTCAGTTCTGCTGAAGAAGAAATATATGAATGTTATGTATTTAGAAGGGACCTTGACATAACCTGTTAAGACAGCTGGGACTTACAGGTCTATGTATCTCACCTTGATACTGCTATACTGATCCCAGTAATATATGTTTGGCTAAATCATGTCTCCAGAAGAGCATCCAGTCTTGACTTAAAGACCTCTAGAAACAGAGAATCTGGCATATCCCCCCACCGCACTTATCCCACTGGTTAGTATCTTCACTATTAAAACCATGTGCCTAATTCCTGATCAGCTTCAGTTTCCAACCATTATTTCTTGACATGCTTTTCTCTGGTAGATTAAACAGTCCTCTCCCACCTGGAAAAACTTCCCCCAGAGGTTCTTAGATACTGTAATCCCGTGACATCTGAGTCTTCTTCCTGGCAAGCTTTTAAAATGCCTTGTGGTGCAGTGTTATCTCCAGCCCTGGAATAATTTTTGCAGTTCTTTTCTGAGGCTTCTGCATTTTCAAAAATCCGTTTTAAAGACTTTGCAGGCTTGGTGTGATATATAGAGGGGGGAGAGTCATACATAAACACATACTATACAAGTGATATATTTTGGAATGATTTCATCTTAACTACTACACAGAATAAAATGTAGGTGCAGCCTTTCACACATTAGATCATATTTAAAAATAAGATCTCTACCCATGCATCTGAAACAAATGTTACACCTGTACGACTTGAAGACGTGCACTTCATCAGAACAATGATAATGGAGTATTTGCTTTCATAACCAACCCCCAAAATAAGGAGAAAAAAATACATTTATTTTCCTTTTTGGCAACATGTATTAAAGGAAACTCTTTCAGGTTGACCATGAAATTTTCTGAAGCAGACACTTTTGTTTAAAAAATGCTAATGCAATTTTACACTTCTAAAGTTTTTGTCCATTTTCTACTGCAACTAATTGCAGGGCTCGACTGAGTAATTTGTAAATGGACGTGCATATCAGTTGATAAGATTTTGTATGGTAAACAAAAGAAATCTGTGCAACTGAATACACAGTCTGGTATGTAATGCTGCCGAGAAACCACAGCTCCCCTAAAGGAGGGTGTTGACAGGCTCCTGGTGTGATAAGGGGTGGCCATCCCCCAGTGCCCCGTCCAGGGAGGGCAGAAGGACCTCTTTTCAGTTCAAGTCTGAAGACGATGAAAGCTAGCAAGGAGAGAGGGAGGGAAAGAGACTGGGGACAGGAAAAGGGAGAAGAAAAGGGAAGGGAAAAAAACCACCTGAGAAGCTCAGCAAAAAGAAAAGTTTAGGAAAACAACATCCAGATACTGGAAGGCTGCAGCTTGAACTGGGGCAGGGGCTGGGAGTGTCAGCTGAGGGAGAGAGGAGGCAGAGACCCACCAGCAAGGAGAGGGGATTCAGCCCCAGGAGGCTTCGGGCAGGTGCAGGGCTTTGGTGGGGCTCCGGAGGCGACAGAGCCTGGGAAAGGGGAGGGAGGAGGGCTCCCACCAGGGCCTGGGGTGTCTGGAGGTACGGCAGCTGGTGGGAAGGGCAGGCTGGGATGGGGCAGGAGACAAAGGCAAAGAACTGAAAGGCGGGGTTGAGATTCAGTGGGAGCCTGGTAAGGCTGGGACTGGTGATCAGGTGGGCTGGCATGTGGGGAGGGAGTCAGAGCCTGGCTGGAGAAAAGAAATCACATATCTCCATGAATTCAGTGTGGCAAATGCATGACTGTTATGAACACTTCCATGATCACCTCCACTGGCTTCGACTGTGACACCTGCATGTGTCATGCTTGGGGGTGTCATGTCAGACCAGCAAGGGGTGAAAAAACCCACCATTATGGAGAATGCAATCCAGTTTAAGTGACTTGCCTGATACTGTGTGAAAACTGTGTCAAAACTCTGCGATGTAAATGGACACTGACAAGTCCAGTTCCTCTCTGGCCAGGCTTGTATGCATGCAACTGTGTTGGGGTCAGTGAGGTCCACAGTGAGGAGAAAGCTTATCCTAGGTTTTGGAGTAACTAAAGACCCAGCAGATTGTACGTACTCAAAGCTGTGAAGCCCCATCACTATGCTGGAGGTGCTTCTTGGGCACTGGCTGGGTGGTGACCACCTCTGCTACAGCATTTTGTGTCATCCTCGTGCTCGTTCTCCCCTTCTCCCATTGATTTGGTAGATCCAGTCATTATTCTCTTATTTCCTAGGCAGAGTGTAGGTTGCATAGCAAAAGGCTGCTTCTTCAACTGCTCTTTGCCTTGGGTATGATAGGCTGGCACTGACTCCTGGTGGGAAGAGGGGATAGAGTGGTTTAGAGAATTGCCATCAAGAAAGAAAACAGTGATTACGCTATTCCCCTTCAAACCACACCCCCAGCCAGCCACTGTTGCCTAACTGGGTCTGGATGGTTTCAGCTCAGCTTGATGTTTTTTCCCTAGTGTGCATTTATGACACCATCAGCCTGTGCAGCAGACAACTGTTGTGATTGGGCGATGTTACTGTCATTACCTTCTTCTGCTTTGCATGCATGGTGGTTATGTTTTGTCTCAAGTTAAGCTGTACTTGATGATACAAAACTGGGAGGAGTAGCTGATACACCAGAAGGCTGTGCTGCCATTCAGCAGGACCTGGACAGGTTAGAGAGTTGGGCGAGGAGGAACATAATGAAATTCAACAAGGGCAAGTGTGGGGTCCTGGACCTAGGGAGGAACAACCCCAAGCACCAGTATAGGTTAGGGGTTGCCCTGCTGGGAAGCAGCGCTGCTGAGAAGGACCTGGGGGACAACAAGCTCTCCATGAGCCAGCAGTGTGCCCTCATGGTCAAGAAGGCCAATGGTATCCTGGGGTGCATTAAGAAGAGTGTGGCCAGCAGGTCGAGGGAGGTTATTCTCCCCCTCTACTCTGCCCTGGTGAGGCCACATCTGGAGTGCTGTGTCCAGTTCTGGGCTCCCCAGGTCAAGACAGACAGGGAACTACTGGAGAGAGTCCAGCGGAGGGCTACGAGGATGATGAGGGGACTGGAGCATCTCTTGTATGAGGAAAGGCTGAGAGAGCTGGGTCTGTTTAGCGTGGAGAAGAGAGGACTGAGAGGGGATCTGATCAATGCTTATAAATATCTAAAGGGTGGGTGTCAAGAGGAAGGGGCCAGACTTTTTTCAGTAGTGCCTAGCAACAGGACAAGCGGCAATGGGCACAACCTGGAACACAGGAAGTTCCATCTCAATATGAGGAAAAACTTCTTTACTTTAAGGGTGACCGAGCACTGGAACAGGCTGCCCAGAGAGGTTGTGGAGTCTCCTTCTCTGGAGATATTCAAAACCCACCTGGACACCATCCTGTGCAACCTACTCTAGGTGATCCTGCTTTAGCAGAGGGGTTGCACTAGGTGATCTCCTGAGGTCCCTTCCAACCCCTACCAATCTGTGAATCTGTGATTCTTTACATTTCTTAGGGTTTTTCCCTGTGCACTTGTAATGGGTCATTGAAATTGTGCTCTATTTCTGCCAAAAGCCTGATTGTCCATGAAGCATAGCCATGGGTGGGAAAGACAGGACAGGGAGCAAGTTAATACTGGATTTGCTGTACTGTCCTCTCCCTGGAGAGAAGGCACTCCTGATTCAAGCTGGAGCAGGCAGGAGGTGACTGGGAGAGGAGGAAATACCTGCAAATTGAGGTGGAGAAGGGACTGTTTCATTTGAGTTTTGAAACAGGTATGTGCTTTGTGGCTTTAATCTAACCATCTCTTTCTTGTGGCTTCCTTCCACTAAAGGTGTCTTTTTGCTGATACCCACAATTGTACATGGGGGAGCTGAGGGTCCTGCACACACCGTCTTAAATTGGATCAGAACCCCTCTCCCCTCATTTCCCTTCTCCCTCTGGGGGAGCAATGAGAAGTCAGATTTCTTCTATAACAACACAGATGTGAGAATGTGAGTCTGCCTTCCTCCTTACGAGCAACCAGTGGAAGAATGTGCAGGAACACGGAAAAGACTGTGAACTACAGCACCCTCTTTATCTGGCTCTGAGCCTTCCTGCTGCAGCGATCCCAAATCAAGGAACACATTTTCTTGGTTATGGCCTTGTTAATTTTTTTATTTGGCACTTATTAAAACTCTAAACTGTGCTTAGAAAATACCCAGTGACTGAGGATCACTCATTAGGGACCAAGGAAGCTCGCGGGATGGTTCGGTTACTGTTGGCAGAAGTAGCAGATGTTTACCTTTTCACCAGTGTCCTACGGTGAATAGCAAGGCTTTATTTTGGACCATGTGGGGTTTATCTCAGGTAAGGAATTTTAGGGTGAGGGTATGAGGCCCATGGCTACCCCCCACAGCTGCTCCCACTTTCTACACAGACGATGCAACCGTATCATCAAGGTTTGCCTGAGCAATCCAGATCACTTCAGCAAGTTGCTGCGGCTACTTCTGTGGCTTAATCCTGCCTTGTACTGCACAGGTAGAGAGTTTAGGCCATGTAATCAGCATTGTAATACTTCTGTTACTCAAGCTGTGGCCCTTTAGTGTGCACAGATGGGAGAGATCCCTGCAGGATAGTACTTAGAAGGAGCTCTGCCACAGGAATGTGCTGCTGCTTTTCAGAGAACTAAGTGGGCTGCTGATTTTGTTTGTGTCACCCTGCTGAGTGCTGGTGGGACAGCTGTTGTATCACCCCTCACTCCTTTCACCCTGTCTCTTCCCTGAAGAATGGCACAGATGAGCTTGTTTTGAATGCAGATGCGCGTGGAAGCATTGCCAGGGAAAACAGTTTTCAAAGTTATCCAGGAAAATTAAAAGCGAGACAGGACAGCTATACTGACATACCTTGGTTGCACTAAAACGCATGAAGAAACCCTCAGCATCTGGGAAAACTGAAATGTTAGACTTCATTTCCAAATGAAGCTGTGCTATATGTACATGTATTTGTTGTACGTGTTTTGGAAGCACAGTAGTACAAGTTGCATTCTGTTAAAATAATTGACATTCCTGTACGGTACACTGAACTGTAATATTTTCCCCTCCCATAGAGAATATTGCATGGAGGAGTAGGCATTCCTTTGAGCATCACTTAGAAAGAAAAGTTCTTTGAAAGAAAATAAAAAGAAAAGACAAAACTTGCTCTGCCTCAATCTTTTCATAGGCAGCCAATAAACCAGCCTTCAAAGAGACTTCTGAGGCTGGCTGACAAGAGGTCACCTTTGAGCACAGTAGCTGAACAAAGCTGGCTCCTGATTGTAGCAGATATCTGCTGGAAATAGGTACTTTGCTTTCTGTGCAGGCAAGAGAGAGGAGTGGAAAACCAGTGGGCTGATCCTTGGGAGTGCTGAGCTATGCTGGGTTTAGGACGCTGGAGGAAGCTAGGGACAAGCTCAGTGTTTGGTGTATTTTGAGTATCTCTCAGAATCACGCCCTGCAATAGCTGCAGAGCACTGTTCCCACTCCCAGGGTAGCTGTGGGTTGGTAGAGGGTGGTCTGCCATCAGCACGGCATGTCTACCGTCCCTGGTCCTCACAGCCCGGCTGGTCGGAAGGGTATGCTAGGGTATGCTAGCTCAGTGTCATCTGTGCATTTGTGCATTGTCTCCTTTCGTTTGTGTCCTCTTTTTCTTTAGTGTTGTGACATCAAAAGGACAGGTCGGGGCTGTTCCCTTGATCACTGAAGCCTATTAATGCCAGATACGTGGCAGGTTTGTAGATTGGTTGTGATGACTCTGATCCAGCTGTATGAAGAGAAAGTCCCTAAATCTCACGCTGAGACGAGCCATGTATCTCTAACGCAGAAACACACATGGCATGATTTCTTTTCACCAAAGTGTTAGTCCTCATCTCATTCATGTTAACTTCCAACACCATTTCTTACAAGTCCACAGTTGCTGCAGCACTGTGTTTGGTCTAACCAGTGAAGATAGACATGTCTGAATTGATGCTACGTGGTCATCTTTGACACTTATGTTCTTCAGCACTCATCCCCCACTTAGCAAATGCCATATTGTTTGAGGGCTTGAGATCAATCGTGATAAATAATGACAACCAAAATTTTCTTGCTGTCGTCCCATTCCTGACTGATGAGAGCCTGACAGAGCTGGGGCCTAAGCATACATTTACAACATATATAAGGAAATGGTGTTAGCTTTTTGATTTTGTGAGACTAGTATGTTTGCTATGACTTGTGCTAGATGTTTAGAGTTCTTGGGACATTTGCTTATCTGCAGGAGGGTCTGCGATTCTGTGTGGCACAGTTGAGAGAGGATGGTTGCTGGGAAAACTCCCAGTATACATTGTCTTACAGATGTTGCATTTGCTTGCTCGTGCTTTCCTGTTTCCAGTAGCTTAAGGTAGGGTAAGGGCCCTTGGCATGGATCAGCAAGTAGCAGGTGGGTCACTCCCGGCCAGCACAGGTGGGAGCCACGTAAATGCAAAAGGACAGTCTTTGAGAGGCATTGGCTCCCGGCTCCTGACTCATACAGGAATCCAAATTCAGCAGGACTGACGGATGCTGGCTTACTTCAAGGCGATATAGCATCAATGAGTTAGCAGTACCATCTTCCCGCTTTGAGGAAAAGCCTTTCCTAGCTCACATTGTATACTCACCGAGGCTGTGCCACACCTAAGTGCTGTAAACCACTGGACTACTGGATTAAAGCAGCAGAGCCACCACTTACCCCTCTTTCTGTGAAGGTTGTTCTGACTGGTGTGCTCTGAGGCAAGACACGAGAGCCTGTAATTGACTATAGTATTTCAGACAAGGTAGACATCAACTCATCAAGACATTTGTGCATCAACATTGCCAGACAAATCCTGAGAGCACTTCACTACTAGATCCTCCTGGGTCTGGAGTGTGACCCCTGGGAGTGGGGACTTGGTGGACCTGAAGTTTGGTCTTAGATGCTCATCTCGTTGTGAGCACTTGACCCCACGATGATCATAGTCCCTGGAGGAGCCATTCTCCACAGGACGTCATGGGTGTGGGAGATTTTCAGGTTGTGAAGGTGGGAGTAATTGTCCCAGAAGTGCTCCAGTACCAGTCACTTTGCTCAGCTACGGATTTAGTCCTGCGTTTGTATGGCCAGCAACTTCAGTAGGGTATAATGAAGTTGGAACTGCCTTTTAATTTTCTTCAGTAGTCGGGCTAGAGTTACGATTGTAATTTGGACCTGATTCTGAAAAGAATCTCAGGTCTTTGTGATCGGGCACATGATTTAATTCAGTTTAATTTAATTTTGACACTGGCAAGGTTCTCATTTACAGTGCACATTTCCAAGTGTATAAATCTATAGGAATGACACTGGCTCAGAACCTTTACCAGGCAGGCTGTCATAACTAACGCCTATTAGTTAAATTAATGTAACAACGTACACTTTTAGTGCTTAGGAAAGGATCTGCTCCTCAAATATAAACCACAAAGACCTGCAAATGGCTATTTAATTAAACCAATTTTTTTCTTTTCAGATACTTTCTTTAAAATTTCTTTCTTTCCTCAGGTAAAGTGTTCTTACAGGAGAATGTGAATTTAAAATGCTAAAATCAAGGAAAAGCCAAGTTATGGTATAATGAATATATTAAAGCTTATTCAATACTCTGTTCTACGTGAATTTCTATTTCTAGTATAAAATACAGAGGAAATTGAATTAGTTTGAAAATGTTTCTGGGGTGAAAGGTGAACACAAAAGTCTTCACTAGGAGCTGATGTATGTGAGCAGCACGTGGGAAACGTGTTCTTGCAATCACTTTCTGAATCACCTAGAAGTTTTATAAATTACTGTGTTATGTCAGAGCATCTTAACTTTCATTTCATTTTTTGAAATCTTTCCATTTTGCTTCACAGTGGTCTTCAAATAATGCTTTGTGTCTAAATAGTTAAGAGAGGCCCAGAAAATGCGGGAAAGCTGGGACATATCTGGAGCTCATGTGACTTATTGCAAGTACCTTGGGTCACTGGAGCACAGTGAACAACTTCTGGTTGGTGCCGCTTACATCCTGATGCACAAGAATAAGAGCTCCATACTTCCGTGCCGTGATCTTTTTTGAAGAGCAGTGTCTGGAGCTAACCACAGTACTGTTTGATGATTAATGAAAAAATGCTTTTGCCAGAGATATCAGAGCGGATACATCTACTGTAGACTTTTAGTGCTCTGGGTTATTAACAGACAATTAGCAGCAAGTATTTAACACATTTAATAAAGGCTACTATGGTAACCTTTTCCCATTTCATCAAAACAATAAAAAAATGGTTATTTACATAAAAGATTAGAAGATCAACTTTGGGTAAGAAGCAGAAATTCATAACCAGAAATAAATATGTAGAGTGTCCACTGTAGGCTTTACAAATGTGCTAAGTACATTGAGTTAATTGGCAATTAACTCAGGGTAAAGTCTACTGATAGTCTAAACATGTTGATTGCTAACTCTTCCTTTTCCTGGAACAGAATCACTGTGCAATGCTGAGCTGAATTAAAATAAAAGAGCACTACAGAATATCCTTTCTGCTGCAGACTGAAGACATGTTTACGGTGTGACATGCTACTGGAATAGGACAATAGTCACCAACCACTGTTTAGCCACATGCAGCACATTTTGTGTTCTAGAAATCAGATCTATAGGGAGTACACGTAGTTAAAGAAGATAGGGTCACCGTAAAACTGTGATTTTATTATAATTATAAATGGCCATGGCTAGAATAGATTCTCCACATCTGTTAAAGGACTTATTTTTGGAGTGAAAAAGAAATAAACTGGCTACAGGAACACATGCATTCTGAACATTATAGCTCCAAGCTGGGGCATGAGAAACTGCGAAGAGGGAACAATGCGTGCTCTGGGAAACCACAAATGCACACAGATGCATGTTCTGGGAAACCACAAATGCCAGAGGATGCATAAAGGGATGCTCCAACAGGTTATACATTATCCTGTGAGTTGTTCAGGAAGAGTGAGTATCTGGCATTTTCCTTGTAAATGGACTTGGAACTATTTGTGGCACAGCTCAATAAAAAGTAGGCTGATGAAAATTATAGTTTGTATTTCCTTCGTTTTACATGAAGGTGATTGTATCCTTCATTGCATTCACATTCAATCATATATAAGTCTAATGCAATTCAGTCACAAAAGGTGAGACTTGTCTCACTTAATTTTATATGTCCGCAAAGCAGAAGTCTACATCTGAACTGGTTGTCTGGCCTCCTTTATGACTGTGGAGACAATGGAGAGTCTGGAGATGCTTCTAGAGAATGATTCATCTGCTCTATTTCTATCCGAGGAGGAGATGAATTATGCCCCGGGAGCGCCTATTTCTCCTTGACTATAAAGAGAGTTAGACAACTAGCTCAGATGAAGATGTCTGCGCTATAATTGTCTAAGATCAAGCAAAACGAATCCCATGTGAGGTGACACAAATTAACACCGTGTGCACCCTTGCCATGGCACACTTCCAGAAGCCTCTCGCTCTGCAGCTCTAGCGCATATGCTTGCATAGTCAGCTGGGACTCCCCTTCCTCTAGCGCTGGTGGCAAGGTTTCCTCACTGCCCACTGTAGGTTTGAAATGCAGACCCACCATGAGCACCCATGACCATAAGATTGCTGCCTTGAGGAGGTCCATCCAGCCCACTCCTGAGGTTGCCAGGACCCCTTCCAACCTGCAGTGAAAGACGAAGTGGCTTCCTGCACCTCTTCAGGTGATGGTTAAACCGCTGTGAGTACTGCACTGTCCTTTTGGGTTGCCATGATGTTGAGAACTATTGTCGTGGTTTTACCCCAGCCGGCAGCTGAGCACCACGCAGCCGCTCGTTCACTCCCCCCCATCGGGATGGGAAAGAGAATTGGAAGAGTTAAAGTGAGAAAACTCGTGGGTTGAGATAAAGACAGTTTAATAGGTAAAGCAAAAGCCGCGCGCACAAGCAAAGCAAAGCAAGGAATTCATTCACCACTTCCCATGGGCAGGCAGGTGTTCAGCCATCTCCAGGAAAGCAGGGCTCTATCACGCGTAACGGTTACTTGGGAAGACAAACGCCATTGCTCCGAACGCCGCCCCCCCGCCCCCTCCTCTTCCTCCAAGCTCCTTATAAACTGAGCATGACGTCATATAGTATGGAATATCCCTTTGGTCAGTTTGGGTCACCTGTCCTGTCTGTGTCTCCTCCCAACTTCTTGTCCACCCCCAGCCATCCCGCTGGCAGGGCAGTGCAAGAAGCAGAAAAGGCCTTGGCCTCGTGTAAACACTGCTCAACAATAAGTCCATAGAACAAAAACATCTCTATATTATCAATGCTGTCTCCACCACAAATCCAAAACGTATCCCCACACTAGCTACTATGAAGAAAAATCAATCCTCTCAGCTGAAACCAGGACAACTATCTGCTGGCCCAAACGGTCCCATCCTGAGTAGCTGTCGCCACTCTCAAACAGCATCTGTAAAGTGTTTCCATTGAGCAGGCTTTTGGAAAGGTCTGTGGGCAACAGCAAATAAAATAACAAGCAAAACAGACCTCAGCTGCCTGACTTTTCAAAACATCCTGCTAAGACATCTGAAATATTGTCTCTTGCACAGCCCTGTTCCTCTGAGAGATCCAAAAAGGAGTTCATTTTCATACTCGGTGTGTACTTTTGCTGCTTGAGATATTTCTTTCTGCTTCTCATTAATGTTCTTTTCAATCCCACTGGGAGAGTGCTAGGTAAAGTGACCAAGAAAAGCTTTCTTGATGCTCTTCCCAACTTCATGAAATATTAATGCTTATTGTATTTGAGCCTTTTGTTTATTTAATATTTGCCCAGGGACAGTATAAGCTGTCCATATTGCTTTCCATCAGAATTACCATTGCAGGAAAAGGGAGCACTGTAACTTAATATCTTCCTTATTAATCTTTTTAATACAACAACAAGACAAACACAAATAGTCCAGTCTTGCTATATATCATTCTTGCTTATATGTGCATTGAAGAGGAAAGGGGTGAATGTTGTTCAATACAGGTTTTCTTTTTGTGGCTACTGGGAGCCGTGGACAATATTTTTTAAGATAAATGCCTGCAGTTAGGTGCCTACAATGAAAGGCCTGAAATATCTTTCTGACTACATGGCCCTTCCTCCATGTGGAAGAGCAAGGGGGAGAATACTACACAGCCTCCTGGCTCCTCAGGCATCTTCCCTGTGTGTGTTATCAGAGACAGTGTGATGCTCTGGGAATGAGTTTGGCATTGGGTTCTGTGAAAAGCCCACCGCAGAAACACCAGGGTTTCAGCTCCAGCTCTGGTTTCCATTTCTTGGTGAGGATAGAAGATGTCAACAAGGTCAGACTCCTGGAAATGTTGCTGGCCTCCTAGAAGAGTTGATGTCTGTGCTTTTTCCTGCCTACACTAATATTAACAATGAGTGTCCCTCGAATATGTGTTCGATTGGTCTACTCGGGCCAGGAAAAAGCCTGGTCCCTTCTTCCCTGAGAGGGGAGCACCTCTAGAAAATGCAAGGTCAAGGATGGGTTGGTGTCATGGACGCTTATCCCTTCATCAAATGTCTCCTGGAGGTGAGGACGGGGACAGAGATGGATGAGAGCAATGGGTGGCAATTAAATAGCCTGATTTTTCAGAAAGCCTGGGCAATCTTTGGAGTCACTGGAAATAATGCTGTTCAGTACTTTCAGTACGGAAAAGCCAGTTCAACTTATCTGAAAGCCAACATTACAGTTAGGTTCCTACTCTTAGTGGATATACCATCTTTTACCGCCTTCTTTCATTCCAGTGTTATGCCCACTCCAATTGACTGCACTTGGAAAAAATTCTGTCATAAAAGAAATTTTTAGAATTAATTTTGAACGGATACAATGGGTTGGGATTTCCAGCTCTGTTCAATTCTTACCCCCAGTCATACTTCTGGGCAATAGCTTTTTTTCTATACACATAACTTTGAAGCCTACCCTGCTTTGGATGTTGTAATTACTTATTAGTAATAACAACACCAATAGCAAAGTAATACTGTCTGAGCTAAGTATGTCACTGAAAGTGAGGCTTTTTATTATTTTTATGATGTAAATTTGTACGTAGTCCTCAGCTGTTTTCCCCAAATAGATGCTGAGCTTGAATATGAGGGCCAGTAAACTTGCACAGTTTCTCCAGCTGCCTTGGCAAAAATATTACCTGTGGGAGCCAATGAAACATTTATTACATGTTACTCCTACTGTGCCCACAATGACATTTCTCCAAATGTGGCTATGCAGCGACTAAAGATATACTTATTAGTTTAGTTTGTCACAGTATTATTATAAATTAGATTATCTTGTGCTACGTGAAGTATGATAGAGTCTGGTAAGTGTTTAATTCTTGAAAAGGTGCTGCATAGTGTACACTTGCATTTTCATTGCTGGCTGGGGCCAGGGCTGTCTTTCTCATCTGTGTCTCTACAGCATTTTGTGAATTGCCTGGGACCTGCAGGCTTAGCTTTTACGTCAAGAGAAGCAACAGTGTTTTTTGGTGCGTGAACTCCCTGGAATAGTAATTTTTTAAAATTCCTGCTATAAAGGTGTGCTAAAACATTTGCAAGGTGCTAGATTGTATGTTTTTAAAGAGTGATTCATATTCTTAAGCAAGCAAAGGAAGAAAAAAGTAAATGCTAAGATTGTGTGAAGTCAGTGGAAAGGAACATGCACTGTATGGAGGGCAGTAATTAGGGGGGAGGAGGAAGAAAGCCAAAATCTTCCCAAGAACCTCAGAATTAGGAGTCTGTGAAGGGGGCAGCAGTTTCAACAGTCTAGCAGTAGCAATTGGTTGGGAAAAGCAAAAAAGCATCAATGAGGGGCAAAATCAAATGATTTGTTCAGGAGTACTCTGCTGCTTACACAGTCAAAAGATAGCTGTGCAACCACAGAGTTGGTTGGAAAAGTAAAAAAAATTATTAACTGCATAAATTATACAGTGAGAGAAGCAAATGCATTTTATCCAATGTGTCTGTCAGATGACACTGTCTATTTTGAAAAAGAACAGTTGGGGATAATAAGGAAATTGCAGCAAAATGAAACAAATTCCTTGCATTTATCTTCATCGCAGAGGACGAGGGGGAAATACCTGCTCTAGAGCTTCTTGTTTTGTAGCTAATAAAGATGAGGAACAATTTAAAAATGCGATTAATCACTAGGGCCAGATGGTATTCATCCAGGAGTTTTGAAAGAATTTAAGAGTGGTTCATCTGTCAGCAAAAGTACATGAACTATCATTAAAGCCGGCTACCATAAAGGAGGACTGGAATGTTGCCAAAGTCATAGTTCCCTTATTAAAAAGAAAAAAAAGCAACTTTACCTCATTACTAGTTAAATTAGTAAGGAAAATAATTAGGGACGTGTACAATGCTTAAATGATCACCACAGGCAAAATCTGTCTTCTTCCAGATTACTTGGGGGAATTGACGATGTGGTAGCTAAGGGTGAGATGGCACACGTGAACTTTGGAGTAGCCACCGACAAAATACCGCGCTGGCAGATGAGAGTCTGTTGCGATGTAGAAACTAATTATGCCAAAGTAAACAGGCAGAGTCGGAACAAATCCCCAGCTCTGCAACGGGAGGGCATCGGACCCAGACAGCTCCAAGCTGACTTAGTAGCCTGCCTCGACTGAAAATTGTGGAAGTTAAACCATTAGCCTATCCGCTGTGGTCCTGTCAATGTAAAGGTGCCTACGTGCCTTCAGGGATGTTAAATCATTTTTTTACTCTCCACCTGAAAATTTACTTCTGAAAAGTAAAAATCAAGGGGAAATATGTGTCTCTGAACACGTATTTGGATTTTGGACTCCAGTTTAGATTTTTGATAGGGAATATTTGTTCAGCCTCAGGCCTCCTGTGTAGCAGGGGATCTTGCTTGCCAAAATTTGCCTCCTCCTGTCCCCTTACTTTAGCCTCCCTGCTAAGCTTTTGCTGCAGAGTGCATGGAGAAAATCAGGAGGTTCCTTTCTTGAGTGCTGCCTCTCAGGTAAGCTGCACTGTCTCAGACGCATTTCCAGTTCCCTAGGAGCTCTCCTGCAAGTGATAGACCTGTGCCTCTTCCCGTTGGAGTGAATCCTGAGATCCAGCCTATTTTTGACTGAGGCTTTGGCTGTACTTGCTAGACACCAGTTGTTTTTTTCCTGTAGGCAGAGCAGGCTTGGTACCTGCCTACATTTCTGTAGAGAAACTGCGGAGAGCAAAACCCATCAGTGACAGAGAAGCTGCCTCATTATGTACCAGCCAGAAATAGCCACTGAATTCCTTCCACAGGGCTATTGTGACAATTTTGTATTTATTTATTTTTTAACCCCCTTCCCCACCAGTTTTTCAGCCCTTCAACCGTGCCATAAGGTTTAGGACAAAAGAGCTGTTTCTTGTGTCATCTGCTCTGGTTTTTTCCCCCAGCATCACTGCTTTGGTGGGACATGAGATGCTGTGGCAGTGCTGCGTTTGTGAATAACTCCTTGGATACTTTCCATTTTCTGAAGAACTGTTCCCTCACCAGTAAAATGGGGGAGGAGAAGTGGCAAAGTGTCTCACTTCCATTTAAAGCTCCTCTCTGATAGATATGAGTAGAGCACTGTGTTTGGATTCACTGTCTGTGCTCGGGGGGGGACACAGGGGAGAGCACAGACGGCAGCGAGGTGGAGAGCTCCAGCAGCACGTGGACAGGCTGTCTCAGCACGGTCTGTGGTGCATGTCCCCCAGATGACTTGGTCCTCCATGTACTCTTCCAGCCCAGCTTGCCCTGTGCCTCTGGTCTTACACGTGGGAAGGAGAAAGGACCTGGAGTGTCGAGGGAGGGCAGTCAGAGGCAGGGAGAGATGCTGTGTTGAGTCCAGGACTGTCCTCCACCAACGTCCCCGGGCTCTTGCTGACCACTGCTGCTGTGTCCCTTTCCCCGGGCAGCCACAGCAGTGGACAACCGCACCCAGCACCCCTCTTTGCACCCATCTTCAACAAGACGCCTGTGGCCAGAACCCCTTTTGCTTGATCCACGCTATGGTTCTGGAGGCCGTTGCTTACTCGCGTTGCCATCACTTTTTCAAGGATGGGGGATCAGAGCGGCACAGACCAGGGCAATGCTCTGCTCTGCATAGACCTTGTCAAGCAAGTGAAACAGCACACAGGCTTCCTCAAAATATGGACGGCCTTTTAGAGCTGCAGAACAATAAACAGGCCAGAATTCTTTAGCTGGTTGTTGTATATGTTTCTTCTCAAGGCTATGAAAATCAGTGCCTACAAAATGTGATTATTGCTGTTTGATGATTCTGGAAATGTTGCCGTTGCAGGGACAGGCTTCTGCATGCGTTGAGCCTGGTTGTTTGTCCACGTCCTAATTACGTGTTCTAATTATAAGCAATTCCACGCACAGGCATACGCTGTTTTTCTGCTGTAGATGTTCCAACAAGATTCAGACATATTGTCAACATGTTTTAACAGTTTAATTGTAGAGATGGAAAGCAAAGAGTTGTGAGCTTTACTCTTAGTCCTGGCACGTCCCCCACATCCCCCTCACCCGGCTGTAGCTCTGCAAAGGTGGGGGGTCAAACCCAAGCTCGTTGCTGAGGCTCCCTCCGCAGCCCAGGAGGAGAGGCAGGTGCATTGCGTGTCAAGGGGGTCTGGATAGATGGCTTGGGACAGGCACCAAGCTTTTAGGTAGGTAGACCGGGTCCTCTTTGCACCCGTGGGTCTGGAGCAATACTGTCGTGCCTGACTTGTGCATCACTGCTGCTTACCTGCTTGTGCGTTGTGGTGGTGCTTCCTGACGTATCTCAGCTGCAGTCTGCTCCCCGGGCGGTGCACTTAAAGTCTCATTGACACTAATGGCCTCTCGAGTAGCCCCTGAGGACACCCCACACCACTCTCCACTCTGTCCCGTATTTTTCCAAACACGGAAGAGGTATTTCCAAAGGGAGGAAGAGTTTTAAAATTATCCTTACTCTGCTGATGCATTTCACTAATGTAAAAATGACATGTCAGAATATTTATTCTGAGCAAGAAGTGGAAAAAAACATTTCCCGGTTTTGTCAGTGGCAGTCTGCAGCGGAGTCGCCTGCGCTCCTGTGCTCTGCACTGCTGGTGACTGCTGCGCAGTGCTGCATTCCCAAAAGGATCTGCCTTCTTCCAGAGTTCAAATTTTAAAGTTAATTTTCATATCCTTTCAAAATACATTTGTGCCATGGTACGGCTGGCATCTTGCATTAACAGCAAGGTGTCCTTTTTGTTTCATTTTGGATTTTGGAGAGCTTAGGTTTGCTCTCTTACTGCTTTGTCACAAGTCATCGCAGCAAACCTGCCGCTACCAAAATCACGGATGGCACAAGGAACTGCTTGTGTTGTGTTTGTTTACCAGCCCCCGCCCAAATCCTTGTTAATCTTGACAAGATCCCAGCGTCTGTGGTACTTATGAGCTTTTCTACCAACGTGCCCTACAAAAGGCTCTTAGATATATAAATTATGCAGAGTGCTATGATCATGTAGCTGAAATAAAAGGCAACAATTTCTGAAAACAAGCTGCACAAAACTGCACTGTGCCAGTTTCACAATGGTATAGTGAGACTTAGCAGTAATTAATTAATATTTCATACATGGCTTTCCAAACCTTGATGAAACGTTTCATACTGATGTGACGGACACAAGTTCATTGGACGACACTCTCCCGCCCTCCAGAAACACATCAGGCATACCACAGCGTGAGCTCCTCCATTAAAGTTTAGTTTTCCACAGTCTGTGGTACTTTTTCCTTCTGTCTTGATAAGATCAGTAAATGTTTTGCTGCAGGAGAGAGGGCAACGCAGCTGTATGGAGGTTATGCACTGAATCCAAATGGGAAAGGAGAGCTACAGAGTATATATAATGCATTATGTACACAGAAAGTAATCAAGTACATAGTCGTTGCGGGCAAAGAGACAATTCCAGCTCTTACTGGGCAGACATTAAGTGCTCAACACCTGCCTATTGCATCTATAAATAAAATCTCTGCGGTTCTTCCTTTCAGCCTGAGCAGCCTGAGCATGTGTTTTCTGGAGCAGCTGTCTGCTCAGGGAAAAGAGCAGAGAGTCACCCTGTGGTGGTAACTGTTTAATTTACATCAGTAACGACAGCCTTGGCGCAGGCCATTCCCCTCGCCAGCTCCCAGCGTGGCGGCGAGGGAATTCAGCTGCTAAAGCCAGAGGGAGGAGATTCCTCCTTCACTTCGCGCGATGCCCCGCCGCGCCGAGGAGAGCGTTGCTGGTGCTGGCTGCAGCCCACGGCTCCTCGCTGCGTGCTCCTGCTCCCCGGAGCAGCTCATCCCAGCTGGGAAGACACGTCTGCTGGGTCTGTGACCCAAGGAGTCCCCCATAGCCACGCAGTCAGGGTCCCTAGGAGCCCACCCTGACAGGCGAGGGGAGCCTGAAGTGTGCATGGGTTTTTTTCCTTTGTCCCTGCTCCTTCCTACTTTACAGCTCCGTGTCTCCAAATCCAGCATGAAGGTCTTCCTTCCCCCCGCCTTGGCAGTGTGGTGCTGGAGAACTGCTGTGGCCAGCAAGGAGGAGACTTTATCTTGTCTTACTTTTCATCAGACACTGCTGGGAGGGCATCAAGGAAATCTCGATTTCTAAACTCGTCTTGTTTGTCTGGGACAGTATATACACCTACACCTACACCTATACCTATACCTACACCTATACCTCTACTCAAGTCTATATTGTCTCCAGAGTTTCTTTCTACAGCCTGTCAGGGAAATACGAGCTTCACTTTTCAGCCTCTAACGCAGTGCCCAAGCATGGGAGCTTACAGAAGACAGGAATACCTGGACATGCCCGTGCATAGATCTGACAAGATCAGCTGTGATTCTGAGGTCACATCATTGGATCTGTTCTCATACCAGAATGTCTGGAAGGAGTCACTGAAATTGTGACTATCAAAAATAAATACATTTGGCATTTCTAATTCTCCATCCTTTGTTACCTGTTCTTCCTCTCATTCAAACTGGATGTCATCCAACTGGGTAACAAAATCAATCATCTCATCCGACTCAGATGGCCAGTTACGATCCACCAGAATTATCAATAATTAGGGGAAATGAGCAAATTAAGAGAAGCTCTCAATATTGTTGTTGACTTTTTGGACAGCAAGTTATCAATAACACAATATTTTGTGATAATTGAGATTCATGAGTGTATAATTACTACACAAAAACAGGACTGGAATTTGTGAGGAATGTGAAGTTTTAAATAATTTATTTTGCCATGGGTATTAAAAATGTTTTTCTTCCCATATGTCTAAATTGGAAAAGATGTGAATTGAATTGAATTTGCCCTTTAGAAACAAGAAGCACAACAGAGCTGGTTCCAAAGTTTGGTATTTATAATGTTCATTTTACCTAAAATACTACCTTATTAAATATATACCAATCTAAAAAATACAAGCCATGTCATATAAAATTGAATAAGCCATTGGTGTTATTTGAATATACAGGTTTATTAAATTCAGACCACGTTACTCTGTCTTTGAGTGTTTGTGTTGGTTTTGCGTGGCAAGGTTTTGGTAGCGGGGGGTGGGGCTACAGGGGTGGCTTCTGTGAGAAGCTGCTAGAAGCTTCCCCTGTGTCTGGCAGAGCCAATGCCAGCCGGCTCCAAGATGGACCCGCTGCTGGCCAAGGCCGAGCCAATCAGTGCCTCTGTGATAACATATTTAAGAAAGAGAAAAAAAGTTAGAGAGCGCTTTTGCAGCCAGAGAGAGGAGTGAGAAGATGTAAGAAACTCTGCAGACACCAAGGTCAGTGCAGAAGGAGGGGCAGGAGGTGCTCCAGGCGCCGGAGCAAGATTCCCCTGCAGCCCGTGGTGAAGACCATGGTGAAGCAGGCTGTCCCCCTGCAGCCCATGGAGGGAGGATGAGGGGGTGTAGAGATTCCACCTGCAGCCCGTGGAGGACCCCATGCTGGAGCAGGTGGAGGCACCTGAAGGAGGCTGTGACCCCGTGGGAAGCCCGTGCTGGAGCAAGCTCCTGGCAGGACCTGTGGATCCGTGGAGAGAGGAGCCCACGCCAGAGCAGGTTTGCTGGCAGGACTTGTGACCCCGTGGGGGACCCACGCTGGAGCAGTTTGCTCCTGAAGGTCTGCACCCCGTGGAGGAGACTCACGTTGGAGAGGGTCGTGAAGGACTGTCTCCCGTGAGAGGGACCCCACGCTGGAGCGGGGGAACGATGAGTCCTCCCCCTGAGGATGAAGAAGCGGCAGAAACACCGTGTGATGAACTGACCCCCATTCCCGTCCCCCTGTGCCGCTGGGGGGGGGCGGAGGTTGAAGCCGGGAGTGAAGTTGAGCCCGGGAAGATGGGAGGGGTGGGGGGAGGTGTTTTTAAGATTTGGTTTTATTTCTCATTCCTCTACTCTGTTTTGCTTAGTAATAAATAAGATGAATTCCCTCTCTAAGTTCGGTCTGTTTTGCTCGTGATGATAATTAGAGAATGATCTCTCCCTGTCCTTGTCTCGACCTGTAAGTTTTTTTTTTTTTAGTTATACCTTTTCTCCCCTGTCTAATGAAAGAGGGGAGTGATAGAGCGGCTCTGGTGGGCACCTGGCCCTCAGCCAGGGTCAACCCACCACAGTGTTATATATACAAGTAAGTGCATGATAAACCTCCGTTATTTTAGGAGAAGGATTAGCTATCAAATTAATTCAAATATTATTTATGGTTTTCTTCACAGGGAAAAATCTGCCTTCAGTGGCATACATCTTCATTCATTCTTGTTTTCAGATCTGTTTTCTGAGGGATGTTTAGTAGCCTATAGAAAAAATTCCCATATTTTTCTATGAGAAATGATGGTTTCATCAAAACAGAAATTTGCCACAGGAAAAAAGGCTTTGATGAAATTGTGCCCATTAAAAACAATGGCTGTTTCTCCTTGTGGCTGAGTCAGTGTGATACATCACGGGATGCTCCTAGGCCTCCGCTCTGGGGAGAGGCCGTGGGAAATGCAGTCTGGCCAGGGAACGGTGCCCATCTGGGAGAACAAGAGGATGAGGGGAGACAACTCCCAAAAGGCTTTTTGGCAGCTGGAGTGGACACAGAGATTAATGTTGACTCAGATCAAAAAGTTTCATTTCAGGCCAGTGAATCAAAGAGAAAAGCTTTGGTTTTGGAACGCCAAGAAATGCTTTATTTTAATCCAAAAGTTCCAGGATGCCTGAATCATGGTTCTGTTCCTTCCATTCGCATATTCGACTTTTCTGTGTCATTTCTGTAGGAAACAAATCCAGGGTGATCAGCATCTCCTGCAGCATGGAAATCACGTGTCTTTGTTCTAGTTCCTCTGTTGTTAAATGAATTTAATGAAAACACTTGAAGCACTTTCATATCTTAAAATGGAAGGCATGACAAATATGAAAAGTTAACAGCTCGTATTATTTTCATCCTCAAGTCAGAGGATGCTTCTGTTACTCTGGGATGCACAAAATTCACATTCCCAAGGCTGATAATGCAAATTTGCTGCTGCCTTGTGTCATAGATGAGCTATGGAGCAGTTAAAACTTTACAAGTGAATCGGAAACAATCTTTTCTCCCCCATTTACCTGCTGATGTCTTCAGGCACAGGTTTCCAGAACCTGCCCACCAAGTTTTATACAAGCCACAAAAAATAACTGATTGTCTTCTCAGGCAATCCGTGTATAAGAGACTGAAGACTCAACTGATTTTCTTGACTCTTCTGTTTGAGTGGATAGAGAGGTCTCTGATATGGTGGGTCTAAAAGACATGAAGAGGTCTGCCCGACGCTGTCCGCACAGCCGGGCCGGGCAATTACGCTCCACAGCAGTGTGCAGCCGTGTGCTACAAATGGAGTGTGCCCTAGAGGCAAGGCATGTTTGCCAACAGCTGACCCCATTCTAGCTCCAGCAAGGGTATTTTAGTCTCCTTTATCCAGCTAAGGTGGGTATTATCAAGGTACCAAGCAGTTTTCAAACTGTATCAGTTTAAAAATATTTATGGGAGACCTTGGTGCCCCTTTCACACATATTGCTTTCAAGGATGTATAAGGCCAGAAGGACTTTCATCCTCTGCACGGTAAAAGATGCTATTTCATCCAGTCTGTCTTGCATTGCACTGAGAAAAAACCCAAGAAAGATTCCTTGTGTCAGGAGAAAGACCAACTAATAGGACAGCAAATATGTCATGGGAGATACAGATTCATCAGCTGACAATACAAGGTGCTACATCTTCCTATAGACTTTGTAGGAAGTCTGTAGGGCTTGCTTTCGCATCCTTCAGCTACTGTGGTGATAACCACTAAAATCTTTATTTCAGTGTTTCATGTGATGACACCTTGTCCCTTCATACCTTCCTAGATTGTTTTGGGAGCAGTCTGCTGTCCAAAGAAACTTCTAGCTCTGTGGAACCTGGTCTGTGGAGCTGCCTTTTTCATTAGGTATCTCAGACCAGTGGACAGATGTACAGGTTATAGCTATACTGCTAATACGGCAGGGAATCAGACTCTGGCCTCAGGCTTCAGGTGCACAAACTGCCCTGCATCCATGCGATTTAAGGCAAGTTCCCTCCAGAGCTGAATGGCTACATTTACTTTGCACAGCCTATGGCCTTCAGGTGAGCCTGTAGCCTTAAAATACTGGTGGTGTTCCTTGTGATTCATTTCAAAATGTCTGAGATCTGACCTCTGTGGGGTTTGTGCTGCAGGCCAGCTGAGCAGTGGCTTCATGGCACAAAATGTGGCTGGAGGTGTCCAACGGCATGCACAGCGCGTGTAGGGATGTGGTGGCCCCTGTGGGTGCAAAGCCAATGCTGACAGCGTGTCAAGACAATGCTGAGGTAGGCTTGTCCACGCTTCCTTTGGGACCAGTCCTTGGCATTTGTATCCCCAGTACCTTTCCCAGGCGTGGTGGTAGGAGCTAGTGGAAATATCCATGTGAGCCAGGAAGAGTTCAATGCTTATTAAGAGCTCTGGTCCAATTTTGTGTAGGGTAAAGGCATGCAGTGCAGGCACTGCTGGTGTTGAAGAAGTTGTGCAGTGCAAGCATCGCTGGTGTTTTAGACACTCTCAACCATCTACTGTGATTTCTCCTCCCAGAGAATTACTTTTGTTGATGCTGGAGGGCCAACACCAGAGTGGGAATGGCATATGAGCAAATACCAGCCTGGACCCCATATGCGCAGATGGGGAAGCCAGTACTTTAGAGCCTCTGTGTTAAGAGATAGTTTTGAAATACTTTTTGTGATAACAACATAAGCCTTGTGGGTTTTGCTTCTTACCCTGAATACAAGGGTTGAGGGTTTTTTTAGGGGAGTGTGTGTTAAAGACGGAGATGTACCCCCTGCCTGCCCAAGCCCTGTATTGAACAAAAGCTTGTGTAGGATCCCTTGAAATTCTCATTGCATTCATTGTGGAAAATTAGATTATTCTCATATCAGTGAGTTTCAGCTGCAGATTTCTATTTAGTTCATTAATTTGCCTTGAAGTTGGATGGAATCAGGAATATATTTCTCACTTTGATTGAGTAGTTAGGGTTGATACTTTCTTGCTTTCATGCTACTCCTTTTAAAAGTCTTTCAGCTGTGTTTTTGAAAATAAAGTGAGTGAATTTATCATATTTAGACATCAGCAAGCACCACATGGCAGAGACAGCTACTCTGGAATCCTAACGGGCTCTCAAGAATTATCCTCTGTGATTATCTCCACGTCTGAAGAACCATATGTCACAGGCTCTGCAAATGGCATCTGGTTATATCACACAAAAAGGTTTCTTCTATCTATTTTGCAAGCAGCTCAACCCAAACCGGTGAACAAATCCCCGAATATATTGAAAGGAGCTGGATTTCTTTGTAGTGTGTTATTGAAACTGATGTATTCTGCGAGCTGGATGCCTGTTTTCCCTTAAGACAATCTAACTCTCTTATTATTTCATGTTGTGTCAGAAAGGACACGTGATAAATCAAATGCATAGCTAAGCCAGTATACCAGAAAAATAATTATGAATGACCTTTTTCTCTTCGAGCTACAAATGTTATCCAGAAAGGGTACAACCCTTTCAGCTCCGAGATAGACCAGCGTACTTCTCATCTATCAGGGCACAAATCTTGTAATGGGAAATGAATGCCACCTCAGCAAACAATACTATAATTACTCAAACAATTATTATATTGATATGAAATTTCATAGGTCAAGTGGATGGCCTGTCTTTGAGTGATAGGGGATGGTGATGCTTTTTTGCAGGCTCCTTCTTGACTCAGTCCAGGTGACTCCACAGACCCTCCTGAGATACCTTATGGCATGGGGGGTTGCATGAGCCATCCCCGCCAGTCTGTGCTGTGATCTACAGCCCTGCCTACATGTATCATCAGGTGAAAACTCTGGTGATTTAATCAGAAAACTCAAGTGATATAAAAATTTCCTCAAATCCTCATTAGGAAATGCCTTATTTCACATCCTTGCCGATGAAAACAGCACATGCAGTGCTTCCTCATTTCCTATCCATACAGCTTTTCTATGGATAGCTTCCAGTCATTGCGGCAGAGTTATGCCAGTAAAAGAAAAGATTTTGGCCTACAGAGAAGCACGTTCACTGTTTTCCAGATCAAAGTGATCAGCAGAGTGGGTCTGACTCACCTTTCATGCTCAGGTACATTAACAGGAAATCAGTGAAAGGATGCCAGGATCCTACATAGAATCATAGAATGACAGAATGATTTGGGTTGGAAGGGACCTCAAAAATCATCTAGTTCCAACCCCCCCAACCTCCCCTAGACCACATTGCCCAAAGCCCCATCCAGCCTGGCCTTGAACACTTCCAGGGAGGGGGCATCCACAACCTCTCTGGGCAACCTGTTCCAGTGCCTCACCACTCTCACAGTAAAGAATTTCTTTCTAACATCTCAACTAAATCGACCCTCCTTCAGCTGAAACCCATTACCCCTTGTCCTGTCACTACACTCCCTGATCAACAGTCCCTCACCAGCTTTCCTCTAGGCCCCTTCAGGTACTGGTAAGCTGCAATTAGATCTCCCTGGAGCCTTCTTTTCTCCAGGCTGAACAACCCCAACTCTCTCAGCCTGTCCTCATAGGAGACGTGCTCCAGCCCTCTGATCAGCTTCGTGGCCCTCCTCTGGACTCTATCCAACAGCTCCACGTCTCTCTTCTTGTACTGGGGCCCCCAGAGCTGGTTGCAGTACTCCAGGTGGGGTCTCACAAGAGTGGAGTAGAGGGGCAGGATCACCTCCCTCGACCTGCTGGTCATACCTCTTTTGATGCAGCCCAGGACATGGTTGGCTTTCTGGGCTGCAAGCACGCGCTGCCAGGTCATGTTGAGCTTCTCATCAATCAATACCCCCAAGTCCTTCTCCTCGGGGCTGCTTTCAATTCATTCCTCGCCTAGCTGATAGTCATGCTTGGGATTGCGCCGACCCACGTGCAGGACCTTGCACTTGGCCTTGTTGAACTTCATGCGGTTCGCGCGGGCCCACCTCTCCAGCCTGTCAAGGTCCCTCTGGATGGCATCCCTTCCCTCCAGCATGTTGACCACACCACACAGCTTGGTGTCGTCGGCAAATTTGCTGAGGGTGCACTTGATCCCGCTGTCCAGGTCTCTGACAAAGATGTTAAACAGTGCCGGTCCCAGTACCGACCCCTGAGGAACGCCACTTGTCTCACCGTTCTCCACTTGGACATTGAGCCGTTGATCACAACTCTTTGAGTGCAACCATCCAGCCAATTCCTTATCCACCATGTGGTCCATCCATCAAATCCATGTCTCTCCAATTTAGACACAAGGATGTGTGTGATGTGGGACAGTGTCATATGCATTTAAAGGTGGAGAGGATGCAATGTTGTAAATCTCTGTCTAAAACAAATGGTGCTTTACAAAAAGATGCCAGAGGGGCACTGGAAAGAAAACTGTCACTGTGTTAATTTGCGGCATGGCTTCTTTCTTCAGTGGCCCTCTGAAATTGAGGTGACGGCCCACATCATCGGTCCTATCTTACCACACTTTGTGTTTTTTACTGTCCAGGTAAAATTTGAGATCTGGACACTTCCAGTAGGAAACGTTAGGTGCTCCACTGGCATGGACAGGCTCTGCCATGTCCTCTCCAACCCTGGCTGCTGTGCATGAAGCCACCTCTGATGCTGGGTCAGCATGCAATTTGGGGTCTCACTGCTTGGAAAGCAGAGAAACGGCCAGAAGGAGCTGCAGGAAGACTCATCCCTGGGCTTGGGGGCCGCATTTCAGCTCCAGCTCTTGTGCTGGGTCCTGTCTGAGCTATGCTGCAGCCCTGCTCATCCTTATTAATCTCCCTTGATGATCCCATCCTTGCCACCTGACCTGAGCCCAGAGGTGCCCTGTCCCCATGGCCATCCCCAGCCTGGCTCTGCTGGTCACCTCGGGGTGTGGAGCATGGGGATGCTGGGGGAACCCTAGGCTGCCCCACTGCTGCCCCCCCCAGCCTCCCTCTGCCCTGACAATAGGTATTTAGGGGTAACTGAAGCCAGACAAAATTAGGTTGAAACACAGCAAATGAAAATCTAAATCAACTGGGTAAATCCAAAGGCTGAACACTGGCTTTTAAGACCTATAGTGTCTGCGTAAGGCAACAGCTATGGGGTTTTTAAATAAACTTACAGTCCCAGTGAGAGATTTTGAATTGAGGAAGATTACTGTAGCATTTAAAATGATGTATTCATGGATATTTATATATTTCCACAGTTCTTTCTACCTAGCAATACATACATATACGTGTATGTATATCTATACATACCCCAGGGTGGAAATATTTATTTTGCTCATTATTGTGAACACCTCACTGATCTTTTATCTGTCACTGTATCTAGCAGAACGCTGTACTTAACAGTAATTGGTTTTCTTAATTAATGTTAACCTGTATGATATCTCTCACATTTAATGTTGGGATTCTGTGACTCACTGGTACTGGTATGTGATCTACAGTGGCATAAATAGCCTGTGTAATATATGGTCTGTCATCTCTAACACATTTTGATGCATTTTTCTGTGTTTTGCTATTTTGGGGATTATATCTAGTTTTACAGACAAATGGCCTAATTCTCAGTGCTTTGTCATTTATTTGTATTTCATGCCAATTTTTTGCACAGATCTAAATTAAAGGAAGGAAAAAATATACTGCAGAACCTCAGTGTCTCATAATAAAAGGCTGAATTCAGGCCTCATAACTCTCATTTCAATCAGTCACAAAGGGAAACGTTCAGACCATTCGTTTAAAAATATTTGTCTTTTTCTCCCTCCTGGTAATTTCCTAGTGATTTCTTATTGTCATGAGGAAATTCCTTTTAGATATATATATTTGCTCCAGTATACACAGACACTTTTGTACAAGAGATTGAAATCTATCGGTGTTTACTGATACCTGGTGAAGCGCAGCACGCATTCACCCTCTGAAGGGAACTTGGGAACTTCTGGCCTTGCACTATGATCACCTTTTAGTATAAGGAGCTTAGAGAATCCATTCAGAAGTTATACAGAGGGGCCAGAAAAGAAGATTAAATAGCTTTCAAGCTTCAGGAAAGTGCCTTGTGTGGTGGGTCCAGGCTCAGACTGTGGAGAATGTATGTAATAAATTATGTGGATAATTTTTGAATTGAATTATTCAATAGAGCTATGTGGAATATAAGGCGTATTGTATACTAATGAGAGTTTTTACTTGAGGGTTTAAACCATTTTAGTCATACCTGGAAATTATTTTTTTTGCTCCTTTTCCCCTACTAGCAGTTGATTATGGATCTTGAGATTAGCTGTGTGTATGTGTGTGGGTGTGTTTGCAAGCATATATAGCATTTATATATGTGCATGTATGTTTGTGCAAGAATTGCGATGCCATCGTGTACAGTAAGAAAGGGTGGCTCTTAGGTTTAATTTGCCCCTGAAAATCATGTGGTGGCTCCGTTTGATACTCTTCATATGCAAACTTTGTTCCCTCACACATTGCCCTTCACTACCATGTTTGGAACTTCCAGTTCCCAACTCTGCTGTGAGAAAATACCTAGTGTGAGTTTGCTGGGCTCCTGCCGCTGGGCTTCCTCAGTCCTTAATAACCCTCAGCCAGCCGCTGCTGGGAGCTGGTCTGGCCTCTCTCGCCTCTGGGGGCTGAAAAATGGTTCCTTGAATCCTGGCTGGGATGAAGGATAGGACGCGTGGAGGAAGGACAGCCGCTGGATGTGAATTTCTGACAGGTATTCGATGTGCTGTTGTCACTGGATGCTAGTTAAAAAGCTCAGTATGCCTTAAAATTGTCTTCCATTTTCAAAATGCTGCTTCTTGATAAAACTGATAAAACAAAATTCTACAAGGAAAATCCATGTTTGTGTCACAACTTGACAATGAAGGGTGAACACTGTTGTGCTAAAGACTATGCAACCCATGAGTCCTTCTAGAAGGTTTTTGCAGAGAGGAGAACTTAGATCCAAAAAGAATCAACTGTGAAAAACAGTTGAAATATGGTGGGAAATTCTGATGCATTCAGTACATCGATAATGTATGGGTAATACAGCTGATATAAACTCAATATAGAGGGTACCTACACCCCCCCCCTCCCCGCCCCCATCCTCACAATCACCATTTCTCTCATGTATGCACATACATAGTTCCCATTCTGGCATATGTACACAGTAGCTTAATTTTTGCTAATTCTGGAAAATGCTTGCATGTTGTTAAAGTAAGTCTTGCCAATTAGACAGTATTGCTTTGAGAAAAAGAAAATTGGCCGGTTCGAATGTAGAATTGAAGGCCTCCCAAACGTTGCATTACCCATCTCCCCAAGCCTGCATTCCTCTCATCAGTCAACAGGTTCAGCTGGATGAAGGCTTAAAGTAATACCAGCTGACGAAGGTGATGTGCGGGGTCAAGAGTCCAGGTAACAGACCCCGAGCCATTCAGCCAAGGACTCCCAGCTGTAAATAACAGCCTTTAAAGATGAGCTCGAGAGCGTGGCCACCTCGAGACCCAAGGGCACAGGCAGCAGAGCTTCTGTTGGCATTTGCAGCAACAACAAGGAGATTATCAATAGTGTGCTTTGCGGCATCATCACTGCTCACTCTGCCAAGGGTCGAGACATGATACGGCACATTTGAGGGACTCAAGACTAAATCCAGGGAATCCAGTGACACTGCTGCATCGCTCTGTGTATCACCAGTCTGTTGCCATCAGCCTACGGTGATGCTTACAGCTTCTTCGGGAAGGGGGGGGGGGGGGCTGAGCCTATATGAGGTCAGTCCTCTCTGTCATCAGCTCAGATCACCTCTGCTGAGGGTCTCCCTTTCTGGTGCTTACTTTTTTTCTTTCACAGAGGTATAGCAAAGCTGGAGTATTTCTAAAGCAGGATATGAAGTGGTATAGTCATGGACAATGTGAAATTTGTCCTAGTTTATAACAGATCCGTATTTTGATCGGTCCAAAAAGAAAGTTAAAATATATATAAAATACAAGGAGTAGCAGAGTTATGACTAGTTCAGAAGAGTCATATTTAGGGAAATGGGAGACCAAAAATGGTTTGCTTTTGCATTAAGTGACAAATCCAATAATACTGGGAAGGGTGATTTAGTCTTATCTGTGTTCTCTTTCTTTTAAGCTGATTATGCATCATCTCTGGAGAAGACTGATGAAAACTTTCAGCTAAGATTCTGTAACGTCAATAAAACCATCCAATAATGATTGTTTCAGAGCAAGCTCCCCATTTTCTAGAAAGCTTTCCATTTAAATAAGGATAGAAAAATGACGTTTTCGGAAGCATCATGGGAAGGCCAAGCCAGTGAAATAGCCATTCAAGACTCCATAATATGGCATGACTGGGCAATCCAAATGGCTAGTTAAAAAAAATTAGAAAAAATTGTAAATCAAATATTAATAATGGATGTTTCCATTTGCACTAAGCAGACCTGTTTTTGATGACTCAGTAGGAAATGCCTATTCTTTTTTTAACTCACCAACTGCCTGGCATTTAGCATGAATAAATTCAGGCTATACATCTTGGCCTATGAATATGACATTGCTTTAAGAGGTTTATTTGTGAGTCAAGCCTCTTGTTCGGATACACTCCCAAGCTCCCCGGTAAAATCATGACTACCATCAAGTTATGTTAGTCACTGAAAATCTCTTGCGTGGTTATGATGTGTTGCTCTGTTTTTTCCAACGCACTTTTAATCTTTACATTTCTATGCTGTTTTTATCCAAACCTTTCTCTCTAAGAACTTCTCGCTAAATGACTTCTGAGTGAAACAGACATCTCTGCAGTACATTCCTTTACTTTTCTGCCAAAGTAAATTTAGATTAACTCCACAGAATGGTGAAATTGCTATGTCTTCAGGGAGGAATGGAGACCCAAAATCCAGGTAGTGACTGTAGTATATGGTATATCGCTGTATGATCCACTTTCAGCTGGTGTAGGAATACATGCATCGGTGCGTGATGCTCATGATATGTTTTGAACGTTGCAGCTGAAATGGAATGAATTATAATTGACACACTTGGGCTAGTGGTGCTAGCTTGCTTACTTGCTATTTTTATTAACCAGTCTTTCCCTGTTTTTTCTCTTCCTAAGGAGAAGATTGATGCTTCCTTGGAAAAAAACATTATGAACCTGGCCCAGTCTTTGTGCGTTGAATTATGCATGGAGCCACCGTAATTGCACGTATCAGTCAATGCCTGCAGAAAAATGCAAGGCTAGGCAAGTAATAGCTGTAGGTAAACACACATTTAGTCATACAATGGTTACGGTAACTGAGAGTGCATTTTGTATGCACTGAATGTTGTTATGACAGCTTTCACAGCTGAGTTCAGCGCGGTACTGCGTAGCACAAGAATATTGCTTTTCTTCTGGGACTGGCCAAAAATGGAAAATGGCTCTCTTATTTTGGTCTAATACTTAAAGATATATTTTGTCTCAGAGAATCATAGACAACCAGAGCCTTGAGAAGCCACCCTTAGTCTGTCCCCTCCCAGACATACTTACACGATTCCTGACAAATGTTTACTCAGTTCTCCAAAATCTCCAGCAAGAGAGGGTCCGCAGCCTCCTGAATTTCCATTGCAGAGCCTTATAAGCCTTACTGTTAGAACAGTTTTCCCACTATTATCCAGTCCAAATCTTTCTTGCTGTAATTTTAGCCTATGTGGTCTTTCCCTAGGCACCGAGAACAAGTGAATTCACCCTCTTCTCGACAAAGCAATCTGCTAGTTAGTGTGGCAGACATGGTGGGAAGCTCTGAAGTCAACAGAATAGCACTCAGACTCTTATCTTTAGCAGAAAAGTGTAAGTATTGTTAGCTAAGATACCACTTTGTTGGGAGATGGTGGTCCTTCTCAAGTGTCTTTAATCTTTTAAGATTTTTAAATTGTCACTTTAGAGATGTAGCAGGTAAAAACTCATACATAGAGCTTTTTTCTGCAAAGCGTGTGACTACACAACTCAAAGCCTTATCAGATGATGGCTTATATCCATTTAGAAAAACATTTCTTATATATTTCATATATTTATGTCAAGGGGCATATGGGGAGGACGATCGTTCCTTCACTGTAATGGCTTCTAGGGATTTCAGTTTAGCAATTCCCTTTGTGGGCACCAAATTGAGAAACTTGATGTGAGATATTCCTGGCTACGTTTAGTCTCCTAATTGAGATAGGAGATGGAGGGCTGTCACCCACAAACATCTCTCCATTGAGGGGTGCTACAGGTGTTTAGCGCCTCTGAGTTTTGAATCTAAAGTCCTTCGAAACACACACATCAGAAGATACCCTAATACGTAAGGAGTGCCTCAGCAGCGCTTGCTTTGTGCCGAGCATGCCTGCTGCGCTGCTTACAGCTGGCACTGTCAGCAGGTTCCTTCAGAGCAGCGTGGTGGCAAGAGGGGACGTGTCAGAGTTTGTCTGATCTCAGGGTGGGTGGCGGGAGCCCCACAGGAGTGGGAAAGGGCATTGCCAGGGTGGGAAGATGGCCACAGGCAATACCGCTGTGGGGTGAGAAAGGGGAGATGTGCTCTCACTGGCTGCACGACAGCAACCTGGCAGGGCAGAATCCCTGTTAGTAAATAGCTCTAAGACTGCAATAAGGGATTGCTGAATGCTTACATAGGGTGGGCAAAGGTGCACCAAGAATGGGAGGAACCGATGCAAGTCTGTGGCAAAGAGCCAAGAAGGATAAAATGTTTAAGACATCTGTCCACAAAATCCTGTCGTTCACGAAATGGGCTATACAGCTGTTCATGAAGCCTGTTCTCAAGGAGAAAGATTTTTAAAAATTTATTTCTGTTTGAGGCATTACGTTATGCTTTTCATAGCTAGTGTGAATACAAATATCAGATGAAGGACATTTATGGTCATTCTTATTACTGAATACACTATGAGGATGGGGGTTGCAAAATTTCACACTTGTGGTCTCTACTCATTCAGACAACTTTTGCAACTCCCACACTCAAGTGATTTGTTGCACACTGTGTGTCAAGTCACTCACAGAGGTGGGAACAGCAGCCTTTTGCTCCCAGATGTGTTTCTTTAATCATCGGAGTGTATTTCTTCCCAGAGCAATGAGTTACCACTTCATATATTTGTTGCTACATGGAATATTAATATTGTAATCATGTCTGTCTCCTTAGGGGACTTGTATTTTATGGCAGCAATTCAATACTGTTGACTATTTTGAGTTAAAAGAAATACAAGAGTTGAAGATTTTAAAGGCCTCCTTTAAAAAACAGGCAAAAAGCACACCAGAAATCACCTCCTCAGTTCAGAAAAAAAAAAAAAACAAAAAGAAAAATATCATTCATGATCACTAAAAACATGAACTATTATTCAAGATCACTGGGGTTTTTTTAAAACACCCAGGAAAAAGTGCCTTCTAAAATATATAAAATGTTGTGATTTTCTGATAGGGTCCTGAATAAACCACACAATCCAAAAAGGTTTTGAGATGTGTGCCCAAGGCCAGCGCCGCAGGGTGCAGCAGAGTACCTCTGCCCGAGCTCAGGGGCAGAGCTGCGTGATAAAGGGCTGCAGGAAACCTCGTCGGGACGGAGATGCCTCCACCAGCTCGAGCTGCATTTCGGGGTCCCTGCCCGAGCTACGCTGCAGCTCTGCCCACATCTTTCGCTGATCCTGACCCCCAGCTTGGCCTCGGAGCTACTCCATCCCCATGGCTGTGGTCACAGTCCCCAGTCCGGCTCTGGGGCAGCGGGACGGGGCCGTGGGGGGAGAGAGGTCCCTGCCCCAACCTGCCCCACTGCTGCCCTGCCACGGCAGTGCTGGGTCCTGACCCTTTCTCCCTAGAGCTAAGGCACTGCTAGCATGAAGAGGCATTCACAACAGCTATATAAAAAAAGCTTGCAATTCATTTTATTCCCCTTTTCATTGTAAAAATAATTCTCAGTCAGAGAGTAAGAGAAGAAAACATATTTGTAACCATTGGTTTAATCACTCGCATGGCAGCAGTTCTATGGGTCCATGGTACATTTAAGGCTTGATTCTGTAAGTACTTACACGTCTGCACATCATAGAACTGATCCAACTGCACGGATGTAAGAATCTCTGTTTGTGTGTGCGTGTGTATATGTATATAGATATGCCTGTCGTTGCAGAACTTGGACCTTGTTCCATGGAGAATATATTGCCCAAATGATCCCAGGCTAATCTATGCAGATATTTTAAGCTCATTTTCCTTGATGGCAGATGGAGACAAACAGCTTATAACATTAATTTTCTTATTGGATCTCATCTGACAAAATCCCCAGTTACTTTAGTCTCACATGAACCATTATTCTTTTGTAGATACGTGCCTAATAAGCTTAAATTCTGAAAATGAATATTTGCACTTACTAATATCAAGGGAGAGTTAAAATCAAACATGCTGCACAGTCTTCTGGGAAAGACAGCAGTAAAACACTGTTTTCAATAATCAATAAGTCAACCAAGCAAATCTCTAGACTGTTGTTACAAGGGGATCTGTCATCACGCAAAGCAAAGATTTGTCTGAGAAACTGCTAAGTAAATGCTTCTGCCACTTAGTACTGTGGGGTTTTTTTTCTTTTTTTTTCTTTTTTTTTTTCTTTTTTTTTTCTTTCTGTATTGTGAGCTGCAGATTTAAGTGCAGGCACGCACGGATTTGTTTTGCATTCCAAACAGAGACAGCGTCTGGCCCAAAACACTCATATGTAGTCCTCACCAATTTGGGTTGGTTTAAGGATGGGAAGATACCTTCTGTATTCCCTGTCTCAAACTCTTCTTGTACTGCTCCCTCTCCCTTTTCCTTGTGTCTCCTCTGCCTTTTGTATCTCTCAGCATTAAAATACTAGGAAAAATTTACTTGATGTTTTTACAGGCTATCAAACAAATAAATGGTCTTATGCTTCACTGATCTGTATCCACCTGTGACAATTAATACCCCCCAAAAGGGACTTCACTCCCCAATAAATGTCCAAATGCATAGCAAGAATGTGAGCTATCTACTTGCAACAGCATCATCATTTTCTTACAAAATGTATCAGAAAACACCAGAAAACAATAAAGTCTCAATATAATATGAAACTGAGCTTCATTGCTACAAACAAAGTACATTCTGTGCTGCACTGTTTTTTGCTTTTACGGCTATGCTTGCTCATTTCCTAATTTTGTTTGAATATGGGACCTTAAGGGTTGGGACCTAAAATCCTTGGCAGCCAGGTAGCTGCCCCAAAGGGTCCTGTTTGGAGGCTCAAACATGCATGTTACAGTTCTCTCCAACCCCCCTTCGTTGGCATTTATGTTCCGTTCTACTGCTGCTGAGATTTGCCTCTGTCTCGGAGGGAATATGAATGACTCATTGTTTATCGATAAAAAAAATTCTTTTCCATTCCGTAAATCATCTCTCTTTTTGGACATTCCTCCCTGCAAACGTGGCAGGCACTGTGGTGAGAGAATGGGTTGCAGACAGGCTGCTAACGCAAGGGTGCCCTTCTGAGGGCTGCTTCCACTTCTTGGGCACATCTGCAAAATAATCAGATGAACAGGGAGGACCTTTGTGTGGCAAACACAAACTCTAGAATGAAAACTGTTTGTTTTATGGAGCTGGGTTGGACCTGTGAGTAGTTGAAAACAGCTCCTTGTAGTTGTGAAAAATATTGTACATAGGCAAGTAGTATAAGCACATAGGGTCTGTGGATATTGTAGCACAAAAACAACAGTCAAAGATGTACGCAGTCTCTCCCCTCCCAGGAGATATAGGGGATCCAAGTTTGGATCCCATCACTACCAGAGCCCATTGACACGTAGCAGCGTAACGCCTCTTGTGATGGTGCTGGCTTGAAATGTTTTCGCTTGATCTTGGAGCCTATCTTTTTCCCGCTCATCATCAGCCTTACCTAACGGCTTTGTAGTGTTGGCATTTATCCGTGTCTACTTGTTTTCCCTTTCCATTCTGCTTTATCTAATCTTTGTGCGGGAGATACAAGTCCTCCTTTTCATAACCTTTGCCTTTCCCTTGTCTTGTACCCATTAACAGCTAACTACCCTCATCAGGAAAGGCTAATTCCTTTATATTGGCAAGGCCAGGGCCTAATGAAATCACAGGTGAAACTCCCATTGACTACAGCTGGAGCAAAAGTGGCTCAGTTTAATCAAAGAACTTGAGGAGAAAAGCAAAACAGAAGTCAGAGACAGTAAGTTCAGCCTACAACAAACTCCAAAATGATCAAAAGCTTACAAAGAGCTCAAACCTTCCTAGATATTCACGCAACATCCAGGATGACATGGCTACCCTCAGGACTTAAGCCTGTTACAGCTACCACCCACCTCAATAAATACCGAGCTTCTAATTACAACCGGAGTGTGTGTGCACTGGGCTAGTTAGCCAGGCTGTAATACGATTTTATTTTTGGTGACCAGTATTCACTGGTTGCTGTACGAATTTCCTTCTAAAGTCATAATTTCTGAAATGTGGCACTTTTCATTAAGATGACAGATGCTGGCATTTGGTGGGATGTGGTATTGATCGCATCAAGCTCCGCAATGACAGCTGGCAGCAGCACAACAACATGGGAGCTGGCCGTGCCCGGCTGGATCAGGCAGCTTCCCTAGGGTTTGTTTTCATCCTGCAGTATAGTTCTGACTTAGTGTGAATAAAATTGCTTAAGAGGTAACATGCTGATTCGCTGAACTATCTATCAAGCCAACTGTTCAGAGGTAGGGCCAACTGACATAAATAAGAAGTGTACCGCTCTGAATGGCAGAGGTAATTCTCCACCTGTGAGAGCTTTATTGCCTACTGCTGCACAAGCGGGTTCAAGCGCTGAGCAGTTTCCACTGGGTGAATTTGGGGACCTTTTTGCGAGCACGTCCTACTGGGAAACATCACATTTTACAGTCCCAACTTTTTTTCTTGCTAGTGAATCTGGACACTAATTTTTAAATTCTCGTAGTTCTTTTAAACATACTATAATATCAGGCCCTGATGAGGAACCCAAATAGCCAGTAATCCTCTGGAATACTCACCCCTGCAAAAACTCTGTGTTAGAGTCCACTATTTTATGGAGGAAATGAGAGATCACCTTCTATGCTCTAAGATATTTAACATCATGAAATACATGAGCAATTAGACTGCCTTCTGCTCAGGACTGCTAGGATGGTCAAGGAAGAGAAATGGTTGTGGTGCCTCATATGAGGCCAGTAGCCAATTTGTTTCCTTGCCTAACTGTTTTTCATCCAACTTTTCCTTGCTGCTTCCTAATAAATGAGTGTAAGGTGTATGTGTGTGTGTGTGTGTGTGTATATACACACACATAGATATATATATATGGGCTCAAAAATCAGAAAACACTGCTAGAAAAAAATCTATTACTGTTCTTAATTAACAACATTGTTATTTTTAATACAAGTTTTCTACAGTGCTATAGAGAAAATAAGTCCTTTTAAGGGAGATGTATCACCATCTGGATTGAACTTCTAAATGGTATTTTTATACTGTTGAAAATAACTGGTCTTTGTCCTCATCTAATGAGAGTGACCTCCTATACAAAGCTCTTCGAGATCTATTTATGAAGAGTGCCACATAAGAAACTGATATTGATTTTTATTTATTAACTTTCTTTATGTATTTCTGGCAGTTACATCTCTTTTATTACCTACAGATTGAATGACTAGGCCTCTTAATATATTGCTATAGGACTTATTTTCCAAACTTCTCTTACCTTTGTTGCTCTCTTCTGAATTTTTGTCATTTTCCTCCTTTTTTTCTTTCTTTTTCTTTTAAAGCAGTGCTCTGAGACTTAAAAAGGTCTTCTGTAGAATAAGGTAATTATCTTGCCTAGAAGGAGATCAACACAAAGTCTGAGAATGAAAATTTGAGGAAAATAAAATGTGAAGGCCACAAAAAACATTCATAACTCTGAAACTGTGGGCCTGCCCGTTACCAAATATTTCACTAATTCTTGTCAGCTGATGATTTACTTCTCTATAATTTTCACTTGCATTGCTACTGATTAAAATAGTATCAGGAGAGCTTGTGGAGGCAAATGCTAATGCTTTAAGCATCATAAACCACATCTAAGCAAGGATGGAGAGAGCGATGTGCTTCTGTGAGACAGCCCCTATGCTGAGTGCGGTACCCTCCCAGCATAACCAATAACTTTCTGCAGGAGGATTTGTTTGGCTTTTTCTCCCTCCTCTAAGTTTTGACGGCTGAGGCAGGAGGCTGCAGAGGTACGTGGCTCCCCGGGGAGCCCAGAGCCCTGGCACCGTCCCTAGCAGGGAAGGCACTCGCCGTGGGCGGCAGAGGGGAAGCAGCTCTGTACGGTTTTGCTCTCCGGGCAGCTGGAAACACTCCAAAGTGGGGAAGGGACTACTGAAGTGAACCAATTACAGGACAACCGCCTTCCCCTCCAAAACACAATCCCTAAGCTGTGATAGCACTCAGTCACTCTAAGTTCTTCAAGGATGAAAAAAAGAGGGGGAAAGGGGAGTGAAATTTGCTTTTGAGATATGTATTTAGTAAAAAATTTCAAAGCAGAAAGACTTCTTTTCGAACTCAGAAAACTTTCTGAATATTTCATGGATTTGAGTCTCTGTTTAGCTAATTATTTGTTTAGAAAACAAATCTGTCAATTCAGCAACGGGGAATACCCACATAAAAATATGGCCATATTGACTTCTGTGTTGCATACCAGTCAGTCAGCAGGTATTGTATAGCCATTTCTACTCCTTTCCCCTTATGTCTGCCCAGGAACAAAAGCCAACGGTAAGGAGTCACAGACCTACTTCTCAGTTGATATGGACTTTCCAGGCCATACATGATGGGCCAGTGCCTGTACCCCAGTCTCAACACAGATGTGTTCTTCGCACCTGCCTGGGTCCTGGGTTGGCCCTGTGCATTGTATTGCTGATGGAAACATTTGCATGGGCCAGCTGGTTTCAAAACTTCAAATGTTGACTTTTTGCCACCTTAAATGTGTGTGAAATATTAATTCCAATGTTCTTTTTGTCCCTACTTAAAAGCTACTCCCTGCTGACAAGCCCTGCGCAGACTGTGTGGCAGAGTTGTTACCACTGTGCTTTTCAAGAACTAGTTCCTACTTCGAGCAGTGATGGGCCCGTGCTTAATTTCAGGCTGGTTCTGGAGACTCGGCTCCCAAGCCGCAGTGAGACTGCTGTGCAAAGACAACAGTTTTCCATCGAAATACATCAGCAGCCTGCTTAATTCCCAGATTTCAGCTAATTGGATTGTCCAGATACAAGATACAAGAGTCTTTTGTGTTCTCAGAAATAATTGTGGAATTACAACTTTCCTGTAGATTTAGCAGTACTCTCCACCCTCTCTCTCCATTAAGAGAATTCAATCCTATTTCAGAAGATAACCTTGAGAGAATGAGGAAGGTATATGCTTTGCCTCTATCTTAATAAAAGTCTGATATGAAGGTTTAATTAAGAGAGAGAAAATAACCAGGAATGAGCACAGGATTTAAAGCAAAATAGACCTCGTACAAGCGAAGTAAGAATCACAAATGTGATTCAAAAGGTCCCCCTGCAGAGACAGAGCAGAGTTTCTCACTGAAGCTTGAGCCAAGCCCTGCCATAGCTGTTTTCCATTTTCCAGCTGTGATGGCAATTCTTATCCACACTTTTCCCTTCTTCTGTCTTGGCTTACAAGGCTAAGAGAAATGTTTTTCTAGTTTGCCCCTTATTTGGACTTAGTGCATTTTCTTTCTTTTCTTAGGGTGCTAAAATTTTGCTGTTAGGTACTTTTTCTAAGAATTCAAACACCCGCCATTCCCACTAGTCCATCTCACATCACTTTTGTTGCATTAGAGTAAGTGACAGAGAAGCTGCCGCATCTGCTGTGTTACCCTTCTGTGTTCTGCTAGGGACATAAATATTTTCTGTAAACTGTCATACCAAAGCAAAAAGTGGAGGGAAGTAAAGAATGAAGAAACTTAAGTTGCCTGGTCTGACAATATCTGTCTGCTGTGATGACTTTGGACTGCGCTTGTTTCTTTATGCATGCATGTATTAAACCTCTCCCACCCCAATAAGTTTAGCTGTACAAATCTCTGAAAAAATATAATTTTTTTAGTAAGTATATTATATTCAAGGGATTTCAGAGCTCAGAAAATGAAATCCAGCTATCTTGTTTATTCATAGATGCATCCTTCCCTTGAGCTTCTCAGGTTTTGGCAGTAGGGCTTACTGAAGGAGTCCTAGGAAACAATTCTGTCTCACTTCATGTGGCAGGTGCGACATCATTGAAAATACACCGCTTTTCATGGAGATAGTCTGGAAGGTAAACATATCTAATCGTATGCTTAGTCAACCTTTAGTTCTTCTTTCCAGATTCAAGCTTATAAAATCTCATGTTGTTAGGATACACTTATACTTTAATTTGAGTCTAACAGCACTATAGTCACTTCTTTGTACAGCACTGAAGATAATGAGAAGCTATTATTGGGATTCCTACATGCTGCTACAATAATGCAAATATATTGCTGGAATTCCTAGATGTTGCTACAATAGAAATAAATGCTACAAAAAAAAGCTTTAGATTTATCTTTGGCTGACAGACTAGTTTGAAAATGTGGTTGGCCACTGACGGGGATGTTTTTCCAAGCTAGATTTATCTGTTTTAAGGGAGAAGTTTTAAAAGCCAGTGAAATATTCCCAGGATAATTCACACACAGCTGACTGAATAATTCATCATGAATAATGTATTTCGATTTTGCCTTTCTCTTCATAAGGAGATTAGGATATTCCCAGATAGATTCATTATTCAAACTAATACCGGGTTTTCTCGTTCCGCCCCCATGGGCTCGATTCTGTCACCTTTACTCAAGTTAAGTAACATTTTCTGTGGGGAATCGTGCTGATTTTAGTGGCAGTTCCTGCACAGCATGGGACAGGAGAGAGCATCTGGACGCAAGTGAATAGGTTACAAGCACTTGTGAATATTTGATGGTTGTACTTTGAAGTTCCTCCTGTATAGGATTGCTGTGCAAATCCTGGGAGGTACTTTTGTTAGCTCTTGTAATTAACCATCGCAACCCCAATTTATTAAACATACAATTCAAATTTTGATTGCAGCTGAGACGCAAGCTAACATCTTGCTTGCCATAAGCAGTGGAGCTTAGCTTTGAACACTTTGCTGTTTACAGAAAGCGAACACAAAAGATCAAGAATGAAGGCTAAAAGAAATGTGCTCGAGTGCGCAGTCATTCAGAATTTCTCTTGTTACTGGGGTTGCTTCTGGAGACTGCCCACAGGCACTTTTTCAGCATTGAGAAAACGCCTTAATTACTTCGGTGCCTTCCTGTTCCCTGTGACTGCAGTTCTTTCCAGCAAATATTTTTAATATAGAGCTGGCTGTTGACTGGGCAAATTAAGCTTCCTTCTCAACTTCCAGCAGCAGGCTCCTGGGTCACCTCCTGTTCCTCCCACCCAGCTAAGGCTGCGGGAGAAGTTTGGCCCGATTCTGCCTTGCTACCCTTGGCGAGAGCTCGCCGCAGCTTCTCGCTGACCTGCGTTCTCCAGTCGCTCAGAGTAGCCTCAGGGAACTCATGTGTGAGCTGGTGTGACTCGTGGCACCCAGCGTAGGAAGGGGTGGTGGCTCCCTGTCTCCTCCCCAGCACCCGATGCCTCCTCTGCAGGTCTTCAGCGAGGAATCGGAGTTACGCAGGGCTTTGCTGGCAGACAGAGGTGAAGGGAGAATGAGGGACCCTTGAACATCCCTCTCAGCAACCTTGTTTTGGTTGACAGTTTTGTGTTTTACAGCTAGCTGTGGTGGGCTGAACTGAATATTTTGCCTTTCCAAAAGAAAAGGATTACTTTTTCCTAAACATCGTACCATCTCTTCCAACAATTGGGTCAGAAAATCTCTCTTTCAACACTCTGCCAAGATTTCTCATTCTTCCTGTGTCAAAAACAAGAGCTACCTCAGAGGGGAAGATTTTGGACTAAACATATTCAGTATTTTTACATAAAAATGTAAGATGTTTTGTGTAAGAAGATTATCTGGTGGTTTACACACCTACATTTTCTCTGTGTGGGGAAAATGGGGTACCTGAAACATTCTGCCAATATGTGAAGTATAAAACCTGCGACAAAGCCTTTGGAGCAAAGTCCTGTGCCTCCAACATGGGGATTGCAGTCTTCTGTATGACGGAGAAAGGGCACCTTATCAATATACCTATTTGCAACAGATATGCTCACAGTGTCTGCACTAGAAAGTGGTTGCCTGGTTCTATTAAATTTCAAGCCAGCTTGGAGTTGGCAGGTTTAGAGTACTTTGAACCCAGTCCAACACTTAATTTGATGGACAGGGTTGGAATAAGGCAGTTTAGTCTATGACAGTAAAACAAATACAAATAGTCTCCTGGCTCTCTGATGGTGTTTACAAGAGCATTAAAATGATTTCCCACTAATGATACACAGTTGTAGGGATTGCAGCACTACATCATGAGGGTAATGCTGCTGCCACTGTGGTGTGGATCTAGAGAGACCCAAAACAAAATGCCAGCAGAGGAATTGGACAATGTACAATATCAGGAGTGACAATCCAGCAAAACAGAGTGAAAGTGTTGCTGTTGTACTTTTAAAAATAGAGAAGATAATTGCAGGAATTGTGCCTTCACATTGGCTTTGCCTGATGCTTTAGTGATATATTTGTTATTATTTACCTGATATAGATAGACCTGGTTTTAAATCCATCTCCTCTTAGCATGGTCTAAGGACCTTACTCCAAATCAGGTTCCTCACTTCTTGCATTAATTCATATCGTGCCTTCTGTATAAAAGACCTCTTATAATGCACATCTAGGTTCAGAAGCACGTTACAGAGCACTTGCAGATTTACTAGTTTAGGCTTGATACTACAATTTATTTTTTAAAGAAAGTTTAAAGCTTGCTTTTCTGTAACCACTGCATTTTTCCTTAAATAAAAGGCAATAAGACAACATTCAGGAAGTACTTTTACATGCATACATTTTGCATAAATACTGCCTCAAAAAGCAGAGAATGTTATATTTACCCTCTGGGCCTTTTCTCTGCTATAATGCAGGTTCTCGTGTGACAGCAGTCCCCTTTCTCCTTTCAGACACCAGCACTCCTTTGGTTCAGTAGCAACACAGAAGCCCCTGATTGCTTTTTTTTCAGGACTGAAGTTGTGTTAACCTTGCAAATGCAGTCAATGTCAAATTGGTAAACTGCTGACTTGCCTAGCATGTCTTTTCATCCTATTTATGCCATAGCTGTATGCTAAAGAGCACCGTAAACCACTTACGATTTGACCCATTCTGTGCAAATGAAGCAAAATCTGCAGAGAACACAAACCATAATTCCAGGTGTCAGTAGGTTGCAGATCGCTCCCTTAGTATTTTTAATGAAAGATGAACAATAAAGAATCTTTTATCTCATTAATAATCTGCATATTATTCATATTAATAGAACTGGGCCCTGAAAACTCATAAATATCAGTAGATGTTGTGATACTGGCCTTGCTGTGAGTGCTTTATGGGTTATAAATTACTTTAAATTATCATTAGACACAGGTTTCAGTGGAGCTGCACTGAAAAGCCCTGCCTCCCTCCTGGTTTTTAAAGGCATCACAAGGCTATACCGATGCTGAAAATTGGAACTGATGTGTGACTTGGAAGTTCAGATTTTGTCGTGTTTCCTATTGTGCCTTGTGCAGGAATTTGCTGTTTTTCTTGTTTCAGATTTTCAGTGTGATTTTAGGGTTTACTTTTCCATGAAAACCGAATTTTTGAGAACCTTTGCAAACATGGTTGCTATGGAGGCTGTGGTATGGCGTGGGGGAGACGTTTCAATTGCAGTTACTAGAGCTCATTTGTGTACCTGATCCATTCACTTCCCAAACCAGCCGATTTGGTCACTGATGCCCCTATGACAAACCAACAAGGCAAGGATTAAACTATCACTTTTTAAAAATTGTTATAAAGCTAAGGCATTCATAGGGTTTAGAAGAAGATAAAAGCCAGATTGGCCAGGAATAGGAGATTTTAGAATTTAGGATTCCCTTTGTCTTCAACTTCACTGCTTTTGGGTTTGTAATGAGTGAGCTGAACGTAACTTTCCTTAGGTTCATCACAAGGGGGAAAAAGGCTAACAGGGATGATTAGTCATACAGCCAGTGGAGTTACAGGAAATTCTGCAACCAAGCAAATAGGAAAAAAAGTAAGGTTTTAACAGACAAATTTCTTTTTGTGCTAATCTAAAGTTTATTTATAGTGATATCACCCATCAAGAGACTATTTCTCCCACTGCTTTTCTCTCAGGCAGACTGCCATGTGCCAGCACTTGGTGGTTTCACCGGGCTTTTCATGCTGTTCTAATCATTGTCCCCTGTGCGCAAGAGGAGGCAGCCAACAGCCCATGACGACACCTGCTTTTTGGGGCCAGCAGCAGAAATGAGAATTAACTCTGCAACAACTTGGATTTTGTTGTTTTGGAATCCCAACTTTGGATGCATTAATTAAATTTCCACTTGGAGAAAAAATAAAAGCCTGCTATTACCTAGGAGTTTAATTTTGGGTTCTGTGCTTTCTCATTGATTGTAATTGTCAGGATTAAGAACGGTTCCCGTATTCCAGCTCCTCTGTCTGCTCCAGTTTGTTCCCAGGATTTACACTGCACTAGGCTGCTGCAGCTTGTATTCCCCTTGTTCTGTTTCCTCCCCATACATTAACTGATCACCAGGATTAATGCATTCCTGACAGGTAAGGAGCAGAAGCCTGTCTCCTTGACAGCAGGGGACAAACTCATAATAAATACATAAAAATAAACATAAATAGTTAGAGCCAGCAGCAGATTGTGATGGCCGTAAAGAAGGGTTTGCTTGATGCTTTATGGAAATGAAAGCTCTATCTTCTGCCTTCACTGCCATCATTATGAGAGCCCTGTTAATCTGCTCTCTGACCATGATTATCATTTCTATAAACATAAAATATGCTGCTTTAGCTCTAAGTCCCCTCCCCAGCTTAGTGTCATTGAAAGTAATTGCAATTAAAATAAGCAGCTGCCCAGGCAGCCACTGCGAGTGCAGATTCAGATAACAATAGAGCATAAGTTCAGCAGCTGCTAGGATGCAGGGAGGAATACTGTTTCCAACAGCCTTTCTCCAGATCAGTTGCTCTTCCCCTGGCATCTGGCTGCTGATGGAAGCTACATCATAGGTGGCCATCCAGGGAGGAAAATGATTTCGAATAGGTCCTACTAGCCCTTGTATCCTATGGGATTTGACAGAGGTGACTGATCTGAAACTGGCAGAGGCTCAGCGCAGCAGTATAACATGGTACACGAATTATTGCAATATGGATTAAGTTCTATATACAGATATAAAATGCCTGACTGTAATTGTTCAGTTAGGAATAAAGTAACTAGAATGCCATGTGCTAAGTTTCACCTTGCTGTCTTAAATTATACATCCCCATAGCACAGCAGCAAACCCAACATAACGGTCATGTTGTCCAATAGGCTATCCATCTCTGGGAACTTGCTGAGCCTGATCATGGTAACGTCCAACTGTCTTCTGCACTAGATAAAATTATTTTCTGATCCCAGGTAAGATCCTGAGGGACTACTGAGAGCTTCTGACTTCTGTGAAGCAGAACATTTAGAAACTGTGAATGAAAGTTTTATGCTTGTAGACATTGCAGCTAACCTTGCTCTTTGTACGTGTCAGACTCAGTGCTCGGCTCTCCCATGAGCTCTTCATGCTTCTCTGACAGCAGGCAATGAGAGTGATACTGGTGTAACTGGCTGCCTCCCAGTTTCTGCTCCATGGCAAAGTGGAATCCTGCTCACGTGAGTCTGCAGGAGCAGTTCTCTGTCCCCATGAAAGCAAGCTAGTGTGAGGAACATGATGGAGAGGAAGGGGCTTCACCGGAATAACTTAGCTGTCCATGCCTGCCAGGCCAGCTTCTTAACGTAATAAGAAACTGGATAGCCTCTAGGATCCGACCACTTCTGGAACAAAAGCAGCTCAGAGCGTGAAGGAGGCAAAGTGAAGAAGAAAACCACCTTTTCTTGACTTTCCCTACCCCTTCATGTACCCTGGGAACAGTTAACAAATGGCAGCAGTTTTAATTACAGATGTAGCTTTTTATCTGTTTACAAATTGTCTTATGGATCGTTTCAAACTAGGTGCTCTGTTATTTTACACCTGTGGTCTGGGATAGAGCTTATGGTAGAGATTGCACTGAGTAACTGAACAATATTTCCCTTTTGCCATATGATGGGTTTGCTCCGTGAACTGTTCTTAGTAGACAGGTCATTCATTTGAGAGAAGAGGCTGCAGGAGTTTACTTTTCTCTGTTGGTCCAGTTCCACTGTTAAGTGGCCAAATAATTTTTACTAAAGCCTTTGTTTAAGTAAAGAATAGATATTCAGACTACGTTTACCACAGTTCAGGCCTGACATTCACCCTAATGACCCTGTTACTTTAAAGGCCTGCTTTCATGGTAAGCAATACAAAATACAATGGGCTGGCCTGTGACTGTCTTCAGAGGATGGAGGTTAAGACAATGTCATAGGTGTACAAGGGGAAATAGAATCTTGTCTTACTTTCTCTTTCTCCTGTTCTTTCAGGTTGCCAGATTTTTGGTCCTGTTTTTTGTTGGTGTGTCATTCCCCTCCACCTTCCCAAAACTGGTGGGATTGCAATAAAGAAGCTTTAAGGCAGAGACACAAGCAGAAATTTGCCTGTGTCTCTTCTAAAGCCAGTGCAGGAGCAAACCTCCTGAGGCGGGCTGTAATAACCTTCTGCGGAAAGCAAGGAAGACTTGGTAACTACCTGGTCCTTTCTTCGCTCCAGGAATAGTGCAACTACATGCTGTCCCTTCCCTTAGGCAGATGGCGATTTGGATGCTAATCTTGCAGTGAGTCCCTCCTGCTTAGCTTGTTTGCACTGTAACTGGGAAGTATTTTCCATGTACTTGTGCTGCGCTGATTTCTAAAGCCATGGAAAGAAGGGTTGTAGCGAGGTGAGCCATTCAAATTTCATCTAAAAACTTAAAAATAGCACCGGGAAGATAAACCTGGAATAGCTCTCTCTGTCTGCTGTGTACTTTGCTTAGCATTTCCTTTCACCCCGCAGCCCAGCCTATCACTCCCATGTGGTGTTACCGTCGCCATAGCATATGTTAGTTACTGGGCAAGTGCCATTGGTTTCCAGTTTCCACATAGTTTTTGCATATAGCCCTTCTGATAAAATTCTGTATGCTTTCTTTGCTGTGACTCAGTAAATTGAATCCTTCTTGCAGGAGAAAGATGAAAGAGTGCATGAGATAAACAACTAAAATATCTAAATCTTGTGATGTTCTGCAGGTGCCTTGATTAAAAATACTTCAGACTTGGTGCTTTTGTTGTATGTAAGCCAAAATGGCAGGTACAAATATTTATCACTGGGTAGATTTTATAAGGTCACCTGTCATCTGAATGGCAGCCACAAAAAATCAGCATTAACTACCATTAATTCTTTTCATACCCCTTTTAATCTTCATACTGAGTTCATGCAAGGTGACAACTGGGACCTTAAAAATGCACCATTTCTCTGGCATTCCATGAACACCTCAAGTTTTATGAACTTTACAAGAGTCATGATCAAAAAGTTTTAAAAAAATCCCCAAAGTTCCTCATGTCCTTTGTATTCTTCAGCATTAAGCAATGTCAAGTATTTCGGCAAATGGACAGTACCCATTGCAGTATCACTGAATTAGAGAAAACTTTGAGATTTTTTTCCCCTGTTGCATTTTTTTTAACCCTGTGAAGAAACAACAATCGATAGTAAATCGCAAGAGAGGACAGGCAGTCCTGTTCTGGGAAGATAATCATGGCAACAGTATAAAAAGCTCCCTTCTCTAGCACAGCAATTCGAATGCTTGAAGAGTATGGGTTGTAGTAGCCCCCAAGTTCAGTGAAAGACACTTCACTTTCTCAGGGGTACTTACTAAACTGTAGGTTCAGCTCTCATGTTGTATGTGAGACATATAATTATGCAAAAAATTACCGATGCTTTACCAGTGCACATGCAACACACGACATACATCTTTCCCATTCATAAAAGAGCCTTTAGATCTGCTGAAGCAAGGGAAAAGTGTACAAACTTGCATTGCAGGTCAGTGTACAGGGGACCTGACAATCTAATACACTCCGAAAAATACTACCTGTGGTATATCTTGACACAGAAACTGTGGAGCAAGCACACAGCACATGTATTGAGTTCCCTATTCTTCAGCTGATGGCTTTGGTGTTTTATGACAGTTTTTAATGCTGATGAGGCACAACAACTTCAGAATGTGCAAAACCATAGCAACTGCTGCAGAAGGGTATATCTGGAAACAAATTGTCCTCATCTTTTCTAATTTTACTGCATTTCGTCCCCTCTAAGCAAACGATGGTTGTCCCTCCGTGAGCTGCTTTTGAGGTTGGAGTTTCAGAAGAGACTTGAGCCAAGCGATACGCAGGAGCGAGCACGTATGCTGAAACCTGAAGTGATTTTGCTGTGATGAGGGAGTGCCACCCAGTTTCTGGTGATTATTTATTGGATTAAAAGGTCTGTGGGGGAGAAACCGCAATTGCCCAGACTTGGCCAGGTGCTCCCCAAAACTGCGGGCAGCAGGGCAGGTGCCAGCAGTGCCTCCTCCTGGGCCCCAGCGCTGGGCCTTGCCCTGTGCTGGGCTACCCCGGTTTGTCTCTCTTGAACAAAAGCTGGAGCCAGATCTAAAGGGGTATTTCTAATGAAAAATTCTCTTGGAAACTGGTGTGTTTCTGAGGGAGAAAAATATCTGCTCTGACATTCCCCAACTGCTTTAGCTGTAAGAAGTGTGAATGATGGTTTGTAAGTCATTATTGTCAGCAGGTCTTGATAAATTAGATTCAATAAAAATCACACACATTTCTTGTTTACTAACACCTTCAAAATATATACAGTCATGCCTCACTTTTGCTTTTTGAAGCAGGAAATATACAAAACATGTATATCCCCCCCCTTCCCCCCGGCCCCGGGAGCCTCCAGTACCGCCGCCCCCGCGGACCCCTCACAGCCCTCCTTCCCTGCAGCGTCCCCACTGCCGCTCCCCACTCCCGGGTCCGGCGGCGGTTGCGGGAACGGAGCGGAAGGGGGGTGGGCCGGGCTGCCGCCCGCCGGGGAAGGCCGCGGCTGAGGAGACACCTGGGTTTCCCGGGCAACAGGTAGCCGCCTGCCGCGGCGGCCGGGGGAGCCGGGGTTTCCCCGCCACGCTCCCTGCCGCGCCGCTGGTGGGCCCCGGGGCGGCGGGGCAGGGTCAGGCCGGGGGGGCGGCTCCGCCAGGCCCGCCGCCCCCTCGCAAGAGAAGCTGGGGGGCCAGGCGAGGAGCGGTCCCGGTCCGCAGCGGGAAGGTAAGGGGGGCCTGCCGGTGCGGTGGCCGGGGGGTTGGAGGGGACATGGGACAGGTTCGGGGGGTCCACCGGGCCGAGGCATGCTTCACCTGCCACTGGCCCACGGACTCGCGATTAGGGTGCAGCTCCTCAGCCTGGAGAAGGGACCTGTTTCCCCAGGGCCCGCAGGCTTCTCCCTTCGATGCTCCCCGCCTCCACCACCCCATTTTGCCCAAATGCAGCCTTCTCCCCTCCTGGCCTCTGCCACCCCGCTTGGCTTCGACGCCGGCCTCCCTGTGCCTGGGTGTTGTTTTCTGGCAGGCATGTGTGCCTGCTGCCGCCCACCACTGCCCAGCCACCCGCCCCTGCCTGCGCCCCCGGAACCCGCTTTGCTTTCATGTGGGCCTGGGCCCAGGCCCAGTGGGGTGGCATCTCCCCTTTTTGCCCGCAAAAGGTTTGCCTGCTTCTCTCTTATTTCCTTCCTGTTTACATTTATCCTCAGCAAAGGCTGGCAGGTCACCCAGCCTCACTGATGCCTTTTCCCCTCATCGTCAACATGGGAGCACAGGGTGCCCGGTCCGCACACCACATCTTGGCGCCTGCCAGGTTTTCTGTCCGGTGTCCTGGGTGTGTATGTATAGATGCCTGCCGGTTAGTCTCAGCTTCTTGTGCTGGGCACAGACGCATCAGGTTGGGCACAGGTTTGCTGTAATGAGGCTATGTGGCTCCTGGATGGGAGCTGGCTCCTGTGTGGGCGGTGAGCTCATGTCTGTCTGTGCGTGCCCCCGTAGACAGACGTGGTTGCGGTCCAAAGCTCTGTTCCCTCGGCGGGTTGCGGGTCTCCTACCAGAGGGGATACCTCCGTCACGCCTCGGGGTGCACGGGAGGAAACAGGCTCTCAGTGCCAGGCATCGCCTCCAATACTCAGTCCTGGGTGAAGTCAGACAGAGAAGAGCAGTACTGTAAGGCTTGCCATGTTGTGGCCAAGTAACTACTTTCCTACCACTTGATTTTCTTCTTTCCCTGAATCTCAAAACTAAAGCACAGGGAAGGGCAAAACAGAGCAATGAATGTCCTGGTGTGTAGTCTTAAAAACCTCCACCCTTTATAAAACCATAAAAAAAATCTTTAAGAAAAGTTATTTTAAAAAATTATCCCCACTTAAAATTTGTCTGTTTGTTTTGTAATGGTAATGCTTCAGTAGTGCTTGCTGCTGAAGTTAAATGTCAAATAATCTTCCCATAAAACTTGTCAAGAAAATGGAGCTGATTGGTGACCTCAGGCAGTAATACGATAGCAAATAGGCCGCTGCATCACAGGCAAAGATACAAATTGACCTTGAATGTCAATTAACAGAAGGCTTTATCCACAATTTTTTATTGCACACAGGATCTCTGGACTCCGCTGTGTCCCTTTGTTTCCTTTGTGTTGTGTTTGCAGAAAAAGAAAAGAGGCACAAAGCTCACTTTATTTTATTAAAACCAAAAGTTATTTATAATTCTGTGGCCAGTCTGATATTTCCTGATAATGTAAAAACTCAATTCAAAAAGGAAATAATGTGTTGCCTTGCATTGTTCCCCCAAATAACTTAGAGGGAGATAACTTGATAAAAACATTTCTATCACACCCTCTGTCTAGTTAAGTGTAGTTGTTATGTTTCCAAAAATAGATAGTCCCAGAGCATGCCCGAAATCTGCAACATGAAGGTCACTTGTGTGTCATGCATAGCCTTCTCTGCCACAGCTATTCTGATTTAAAATTGTCACAGGCTTCTCCTCTATTTCTTTAATTCCCTCAGAATTTTGCATTGTTCTACAAAGTAGACGCATGCTTTAATCAGAGAGAGACAAGCTTGTAATTAGAAAGTAGCCAACAATGCTTGTTTGATGCTAGAAAAATTAAAAATGTTCAGAGTTTGAAATAACGGAAATTGTCACTTTTTATGGCTTCTGGTAAAACTCCATGACTAACAACTTTAAGAAATGTGTCTACTAAATAATGAATAATGAACCAATATCTCTTTAAACTCTCCTCAGCATCGCTTCTTTGTCTTATTTTTCAATGACTTATAATGTTTTGGCTTTCCTAGCATTATTGATACTAAATCAGCTTGCTGACTGTGGGGTTGTCTGCAAAAAGAGTGGCCAGGAATTGCACAAAGCCCGGGAGGAGCGTGCTGGGGCAGCAGCTGAGAGATCGGGGCCATTCCAGAAGGAGCGGGATGCTTTTCCTTGTATTTAGCCTCAGGCATAGACATGGCTTACTCCTTCCCTTGGTCAAAAAAAGGAACTTCAGAGGCTTAAACATACACTTGGACGGCTGCTAATGAGACTGTTCTGTCTCTTCATACGGTTCAGAATCTACATGCCATATTTCAGTCTCGGGCCTTCTGGGCATTTGTGTCTAATTAGGCTGGAGGGCCTCCAGTTCGAGATTACCTATGCTGCTTGGTGCCCAATTTCTTTATATGACTTTGGCAATAAAGCAGATTACTGTGCATTTATGTGCAAGGAAATTAGGGACAGATGTAAGCATTCTTGTAAGCCCTATTCCTGCTTTCTCAGCACTGATTGAATTCCATGATTATCTGGTTCTTTCTACATGAAATGACAAGTGTCTCGATTATAACATATCTGTAACTAGGGCTACTCTGTAAGATGCAAGGCTTTTAAATACTTCATCTTTTTTTTAGCTTTTTTTTTTTTTTCCAAGGGAGAAACAATACTGCTTCAAGAAAAGCTTTCCAGTTCCAGATTCAAATCTGGAATGAAAAAGAGGAAAGGACTCTGACCTGAGCTATACATAGCACAGCAACAAATGTTTTGGGTTTGTTTATGTTTTCATAACAGCTTAGATTAGAATGGAGAAAACACAATATATAGCATGTGAATTGGCATTTAGCACTATGAAGTAATATTCCATTGGTTAGGACTCCTATTTACTACTACTTTAGAAAAAAAAGTCCCTGTGTATTATCGGAGGAATATGGAAAGACTACTATGGCTGTCTTCTCAGCCATCACTGAATAAATAAACTAGATCTTAATTCTCCAGATTGTTGTCCACTTTATGAGCGCTAGATGCAGTCTTAGGCTGTTATCCCTGGTTTTGTCAAGCCAAAGTTTGAAGTGAAATCCCAGTTCCAGTGAACTAAATAACAAAATTTACTGAACAGTAGTTTCATCTTTGGTGTCATGATAACTGGATACATATTGAAAGGCAGACACCACCTTAAATGAACCTTAAAAATATTTGGAAATACGTGCTGAAATGTGATTTGTGAAATGCTTGGTGGCAGGGATGAAACCCAAATATTGAGGTACTCTTCTAAATGAATAAACCAATTTTTCAGAATGATAGCAAATATCTACAAATCCAGTACTTGGCACCCTGCAGTCTTACATAACTGAATGTAATTTTTAAGTGCCTAACTTCAGACACAGGCAGGTGAATATTTTAGATTAGTAACTACAAAGATAACGCACTCCAGAAAACATCAGATTCTTCACAGTTATAGTTTTGGAATATTAGACTTACAGCTCAGAAATACTGCATTTGAAAACAAAATTTTTCATGACCTCGTTAGGAAGACCTAAGAATAACTGTCTCCTGACATCCAAACTCCTGTTTAAATATAAATCTTAGGGATCCTTACCTCAGGTCTCCCTGTGACAGCTCTATGGAAATGTTCTGATGCCGAGATGGTGAGGAACAGTGCACCATAAAAAGTGAGCGTCTTCTGCCTGTCAGGCTCCCAGATTTTTGATTGTGCAGTTGATAAGAGTCAATTTTATTTCTTTGAAGAAAAAAGACTACAGGTGAAACACTGATACTTAATTCTTAGATTTAAACCATTTGACATTAACTCAGCAGTTCCACATTTTAGAATGCTCTAAAAAAATCAGCACCTCATGATTACAGGACTTGGAGCCACAGTAAACTTGTTATGTTTCCCAGTGTTTCAAATGTAAAGGAGAGGATAAATGCCTTAATAAGTTAGGAAGGCAGTAGCCTCATTTATCAAAAAGATAAGAGGAACGCAGATGACAGAATTATCAATATTTTGCAGAGAAAAAAGCTTACGGTAGGATGAAGCAGTGTACTGCAGTGGGTTAGTGGCTTTGTCTTTTGGTCTCAGAACACTAACATGAACTCTGAAAAAGCATTTGGGGAAGAAATATTCTTAGACACCCATTCTGGACTTTGTGTGATGTTAAAAATTAAATGCAAGTGGCATTTTGGGTTTGGGGTTTTTTTTTGGTTTGTATAAAATTGGAGTAGGGCTCTGTGGCTTGGATAGTTCTACTTTTTTCGACACTTCCTGAGGTCACTGTAGCTGCAGCTTGGCTGTCATGTTCTTCCTTTAATTGGAAGCTGGCCAACAGGACGGTTGGCAAGCCTGTTTTTTGTAAGTCTGGACATTATCTTGCTGCTTTGGGGCCTCTGCAGTATTAATAAACTTCCTGGCATTTCTTTAATGACATTATGGTTAAAGAACAATCAGTTTAAGCCTTCAGAGAATAGCTATTGCAGAAGAACAGAAAACACAGTCCACTGACATCTAGCAAATGACTCTTTTATTTGCTGAAGCAAAAAGGCATGTTGGATCTTTGCACAGCAGAAAGAATAGTCCTGGGACATAGTATAAATAATAAACTACCACTAATAAATATAGCTCTTCCACTCTAGAATCTTATGCATACTGGTTCAGAATCTCTTTTCCTCATTTCATCTGCATATGATATTCATTGAATTTTGTGTCCTGATCTTGAATTTATGTTTTGGCATCTTATCTTGAAAATGCCGTTCATGTCGCTATCTAGCATGTATCTCAGCTGGCCAGAGCCAAGAACATATGCCTAGATTTAGTGGGGATCTACTTAACTTTCCTTGGACAGGGGGCTGCAGGCAGAATTGCTCTGCTCTGTTTGTGGAGGACCATTAAAAAGCATGTTCTGTAGAAATCTGCCATGTAGGGATGCTGCAGGGTGAGCCAGGAGTCCATCTGGTCCACACTGTCACTCTCTGAGGAGCTGAGTGGCGTGGCCAGCAAGAAGCCCCCATCTGTGCCGTGAGCCTTTGGTCAGCAGTGTCTTGCAGGTGAATTTGTCAACAGCAGAGGAGGGAGTCCTGCACGTGGGTCAGCGCAATCCCAAGCACAACTACAGGCTGGGAGAGGAATGGATTGAAAGCAGCCCTGAGGAGAAGGACTTGGGTTGGTTGATGAGAAGCTCAACGTGAGCCAGCAGTGTGCGCTTTCAGCCCAGAAAGCCAACCGTGTCCTGGGCTGCATCAAAAGAGGTTTGACCAGCAGGTCGAGGGAGGTGATCCTGGCCCTCTGCTCTGCTCTCCTAAGACCCCACCTGGAGTACTGCGTCCAGCTCTGGGGGCCCCAGTACAGGAGAGACATGGAGCTGTTGGAGAGAGTCCAGAGGAGGCCACGAAGCTGATCAGAGGGCTGGAGCACCTCTCCTGTGAGGACAGGCTGAGAGAGTTGGGATTGTTCAGCCTGGAGAAAAGAAGGCTCCGGGGAGATCTGATTGCAGCTTACCAGTTTCTGAAGGGAGCCTACAGCAAAGCTGATGAGGGACTGTTGATCAGGGAGTGTAGTGACAGGACAAGGGGTAATGGGTTCAAGCTGAAGGAGGGTCGATTTAGATGAGATGTTAGAAAGAAATTCTTTACTGTGAGGGTGGTGAGGCACTGGAACAGGTTGCCCAGAGAGGTTGTGGAGGCCCCATCCCTGGCAGTGTTCAAGGCCAGGTTGGATGAGGCTTTGGGCAATGTGGTCTAGTGGAGGGTGTCCCTGCCCGCAGCAGGGGGGTTGGAACCAGATGATCTTTGAGGTCCCTTCCAACCCAAACCATTCTATGATTCTATGACTCGCGGGGGATGCGTGTAAGGATTTTCCTTGACGGTGTAGTTCTGTATTGAATGTCATGGTAGCTGTAGTCAGCAATAACACAGCTTTTCCTTTCCTACTGTGTATCTCTGTATGACATGGAAATCACTAATGAGTAGCTAATTAGGCATAAGTGATCATGATTTTATTCTGTTTTCCTGTAAGAAATATAGACAAGTCCCTATTCTCACTGGTTTATGAAAATGACCAATTTCATAGTGCTGAAAACAAGTTTCAAGACAAAAAAAATGGTAAAACATTTTCTTTCTGTCTAAGAATGTTAAACTTGATGACCAAAAAGACAAAGAAAACCCAAGAAGGAAAAATTATTACTATGGAAATCCCCAAATGAGAAGGTAGGGGTGTGAAGGTTTTATAAAAATAAAAGGACTTCAGGAAAAAGGCACGCAAAAATCTCAATGGCAAATAGAATTATGGATGAAATACCTTTTTCTTGCTTTTTTATTTTTATTTTAATGAAGCATAGTAAGAACAAAAGTAGTCTGAACAAAAGAATGGGCCGTTGCTGGATGAAAAATGTCCATTAGAATTAGAACAAAGTATTGAATTACTTCTCCACGTGTCTGCTGCACCTCTGCTGATGGTGATCATGAAGTATGTGACACCCTCCTCCACCTTTGCTGCTCTGCTACTGTGTGAACTACTGTTGTGCTACTACGTGAACTGTTACTATTAGGCTTATTTAAACATCTGGACTTGACAACTAATACCTAGAAGTTTTTAAGGAATTCACTGGAGAGTTCTGTGGGTTATGAAGGTTGAAGTTTTCAATATGCTTTGGAACACAGAGAAATTACAGAGAACTTAGGAATTTGTCACCAGTGCTTTAAGAAGGAATCTTCTGGATAATTGCAAGCCTATCAATTTGGCTCTGTACCTGGAGAAAGTAAAAGAAATTCTCCTACTGGACTACATTTAAACTTCCTATCATTCTTTAAGACTAGTCACCCGTGATTTTTGGAAAATAGATTTTATCAACCTGACTCTTTATTCCTTTCTTTATTCTCTTATTTGAGAGATAACAAATGCAGTTTGATCAATGGCATCATGTTGAAGTAATATATAATACACTTCTGTGAGGCATGATTTTTTGATGAAGTAACTAGACTGAAATGAAATCAATGCGATGCTTCTTAAATGGACTAAAAACTGGCAGACAGGCTATGAAACATGACTGTAAATGGGGAATCCTCACTGAGTATATGCCTTTCTGTTGGATCCTATAAGAACTGATTATTATCAGTAACTATTTAGCACTTTTATTGATGACCTAGGTGGTAACAATATCAGTTTTCCACAGGACTAAGGGAGATTTAAGAGGATAGCTATCTGATGCAAAGAGATCTCTCAGTGTTAGTAAAGTGGGTGCAAGCTGTAATGTATCATGAATGAGGTTGTAGTGAGCTAGTGTGGCTCTTGGACGCGTGCTTGGCAGTACCGAGTAAGGGTAGAGACATATTTTGCGTACGCAAATTGTGTTCCTACAAATAACATGATTTTAGGAAGGAGAAAGGAGGTTCAGTAGTGTCATGACAATAAAAGACTAAGAAAAATGGAACTCCAAGGTCACTATTTACTGGATTTACCAAAGAGGGGTTGCTCAGTATGGCTTACTCTGTTTGTTTACCAATTTTGATTCATCATATGGGTAAAGGCATTCTTTGGTGTAGCCAGCAAAGGCTTAACAAAATGCAGAGTCAGGAAAGTGAAAATGAACCCAAACAAAGTTTGCCTTTGTAACAGTCAGGTAAACTGACCATTGGAATATTAATATAAGTACTACGATTATTTAAAAAGAAATTCTAGTTAAAAAAGGCCACGATTCTGAAAAGTCTTGTGTTTTTCAGATCTGAAGTCTAAGAGGGCTCCTGTCACATAAGAAATACTACCTGAATTCAGTCTTTTTTGTGCTTAATACAGAAATTTCCAAGAGAAGGATGGGTCTCTCCAGGGGCTTAATTGTTTAGAGAACTTTGAAGTAGTATTCAGACCTCTGAACATGGATGAAACTTAATTTAGTCTCTTGCTTTGCTCAGAATTTATATGAAAGAATTGCCTTTATGTTAAAGTGTTTATTGTCAGGAATGGAAGCAGGGAAGCTCTTGTGTATATTTTAGAACCTGGCAGATGTCTGTATGCCCCACTCCTCTCTCCTGTTGATCTCTTACCCTGTTGCTTGAGACTTCCTAAATTACCAGGACAAAGAGAATGGGAATTTGTCTTATGTATTCCTTCTGTTCTCTGGTTCAGCTGGTTTTGGCCTGTAACTAGAGCAGCTAAACGCAGTGCTCGACTCAGGCAACTTTTCTGAATTGGCCAAATGCAGTAAGGGGCTAAGATGAAATTTTTACTTTGAGCTGGATGAAATTCTGGACTGTTCTTGACAGAGGTTTCACCAAAACCCTGGTAGAGAGTTTGCTTGTGACTGTGTTCACGTTATTGCCCCTTGAAAGGATTTTGTGGCTCTCTGCAGGGTGGTGATTGCTTGAGATTATACTGAAATTTCTTAATGTTGAAGTGGTGTGTGACAGAAAGCAAAAGCAACTTCAGTGTTACAGCTTAGACATCTTGGTTAGCCTGAGGGATCTCAGATGTACAGAGAGGTTCTGCTTTGCTCCATGTTCTCAAGAATCAGTAAAATTTAGAAATTCGATCTTTAGAAAGTCATGTTTAAGTACAGCCCTGATTATCTGTCCATTTTCTACTTCTTCTGTTCACTACTGACAGGACTCTGGAAATAATGCATGAAAAAGTTTTGCATCTGGAACAGTTAACGTTCACCTGTGTGTTTTTCACCTTTTAGCTAATTAAAACGCAGCAATGAAAATTGCTATTCAGTTGAATCAAGGTATTTCGTATAAAATTAGTAAAGTTAGTAATTATATGTACCTTTTCTCTATCACTTTTGTCCATTGGAACAATTTATCCTTCCATCCCGCTAAAACTGAAAATAAGCTGGCTTGCTTTGCAGAGGACTTCAAAATGACATGCCCAGATCACGTAGAAACAGAGCCATGACTAGTATCTGTGAATCCCAAGCTGCTTTTGTATCCACTGGACCATGCTGATGACACCACTAAATACAGAATTTGGGAAGTACCCAAGTGCAAATACAAAATCAAATTTCAGGTATTGCTTTAGGAATATACTAAGAATGTTTTTAAAAACTGTGATGATAAGTTCTTTTTCAAATAGATTTTTTTTAATTTATAAAACTATGAACAGAAAATGTGACTCTCCATGCTTGTTCTCAAGAACAAATTTACATTTTTTCTTATGACCATAAAAATACTTGCATTTTTTCCTATTCCAGTTTCTGCACTGAAACCTTTCCCTTTGATCATGTTCAATTCCTGTCTTCAGTTTACCTGTGATGATAGAACCTACACATAGTCTACATTTGCTAGCAGTTGCAGCAACACTTATACGTAGGAGCTGTTTGTAACAGCAGTAGAAGTATCTCTTTCTCCTCTTTGAAGTCATGCCTTAAAATGATCCTTTCCCCACAATTTTTGGCACCAACTGAATTTCTTGTAAGTGCTGATAATTTCCCAGTAGGCTTAAAAAGAACATCCAGTTGCTTTCTTTTGTGCCCCACCCCCCAAGTTTGTGCTGAACGGTGCCCTCCTGTTTTACAGTTGGATTGGAGGTGCCTCTGATAAAGTGCTGCCTATTGTTGAAATGGGACTTAGCGTAATGATCTTTTAGTCTTGTGTCCAGGTCTTTAGGTGTTACAGTCTACAAATTACTATCCTTATCTCTTTTTGTCTTGCTCTATCTTGCTGAAAGAATGAATGTGACTGTCTCAGTTGTAGCCAGGACTATCAGTTTCCTCGCTGAGAAGACAAGAGGGTTCCTGCTCTATGTGTGTATATTCCAGTGACCTGCCCAACAGTAGACATCGCAAAGTCATCTGAGAGGACTTCTGTTCACCTGTCTGACGTCTCTGCTCTGAAGATTCTGGTTATTAAAGCATCTGTATGAAAGATACTGGCTTAGGTGAGCCTTATGTTTGCTGAGGTTTGTAAATCTAGTTGTTGAATGAGTTTGGTCTCCACAATCACTGGTATCTTTCCAAAGACAGAAGTAGTATTCAATGAATATTTACCATTAACTGATCTGTTAAATATTATCCCATATCATTAAGACCAAGCATAATTAGAACTACAGAAAGGACAGTCTAATCTCTGTTTGAATAACTCCACCAACCTGCCACAATGTAAATCAAGGTTTTAGCAGGGTAATTCAACAACCTTGCCTTGTTAGTTAAATGATTAAACATCTGCTGTGTTGAAGAGAGAAACACATTTCGTCTTATACTTGCAGCTCATCCAATAGCTAGAAATTGAAGCTGTTGACTATCAGTGACTAATAGCTTGAAGTCCTGTTTCTGTGGCACACTGGAGTTGGCAAGAGTCAGTCTGCTTCAAGGTTCCAGGGAAAAGTGTGATACTTTCTGAAGGAAAAAAAAAAGCCAAAATATTTCTGTCATTCACTTATTACTCTGAATTGTATGCGCACAGAAATACATCCAGTGTAAACTTAGAAATATTATTTTATGTTTAAACTTAGAAGTTAAAAACAACATGAGATTTATTTTAAAGCTAACAAGCAATACTGTGAAAAACACAAAACTGATCAGAGTTATCATCTGTTTTGCTAAATGCTGATCAAACCCAAGCAAGGCTTGTATTTTTTTAATGTCGGAACCGGAGCATACCATGTAATCTGCACTGTGTGGTGCTGCAGTAACTAAACTGGACCAGTAACGTACATTATTCCCATGCAGTGGTGTAAACCCTGCTGGCTTTCCTTACTGGTGCACCCTTTTTCCCCTGCCCTTGGATGCAGCAGAGGGGTAGGAGTTTTGGAGGAGCTGGCTGGCTGTCCCTGGCTGGCAGCATCATTTGCTTGCAGTGTGCCAGCTGCAGATTTGACTGCTGAATGACCAGCCTCGATGGAAAAGAAATACGTGGCAATGGCATGGACACAAGATGCCAAGAGAGAAGTACTAATTAGGAGCTTTCTGCTTGCAGTCTAGCACCCAGCCATAGGTGCACGAGTATTTTGTATGACCAGTAGCTATTTATGGATGACTCCTAAAAACAAGCACCAGAGGGATTAGCAAGATGTACAGTATGTGATACTTTGCCCTTTCCACAAACATCAGGGTCAGAGCACTAAAGAATTGCAATGAGGTCATAAAAATAGTCCTTTTTCCAAGCTTTAAAGATCAGCACTGTTTGTCATGGAGCAAAATGGCTTGGAAGTTGAACTTCTGTTCCCACAATTGTATTTAAGGAGTGCTCATGAATCTTGACAGACTTATGAGTAAGCAGCTGAATGAAAACAATAGGCCTGCGATAGCCATGGGGCATGGGTGGGCCCCAGCGTCAGTGTATCTGCACTGATGAAGTCTTGCGTGGCAGGTAGGCTGTGTCAGGGCAGAGCCCCAGGAGCTCTGGCAGTCACATTGTGACACATTTGAGCTTCAGTTCCAGCTATTCCTCAGCTGCTCAAACACTCTGTCTGAAGAAATGAGTTAAATAAAGTTCATTTTGCGTGCTTTTTTTAAAGATGCTGAACTGTGTCTTCTCTGTCTTCCCATGATGCAGATTCACATCTAAGAACATGCTGGCTGTCATAGCTTTAACCCCAACCCACTCTTTTAGTTCGGGGAGGCATATGTTGCCAGCTCAAGGCTGTCTTGGAGAGGTAAATACAGATGGGTCCATGTGTATGTGTGTTCATATATATGTTTATAGCTAAATGTTGTATTAACATGAATATAATTAACTGAGGAAAAGATAATTCCTGGAGACGTTGTCTAGGACTGAAAGTCTTACGTGGCCCAGGGCAGAAAAGCTTACAAAGGGATGAATTTTCTTGATGCCTAGATCTTACTTCTTAAAAGATGAATAGAAGATACAGGAAGGGAGAAGCAGGATATAAAAAAGCAAAGTGGTGAGATTGTTGATTGTGGTAATTGAGGATAGACTGGTAACGGGGAGAAGTTGCTTGTAATTTACTGTCCACTTACAAATTACAGAGGGAGAGAAATAGCTCTTCTGCACAACCTGATATGACAGAGGCCCTTTTCCATCTGTAACTAACTAAAAATCTACTGCCGTTTTGTAATTCTATGTAACTGAACCAGAATCAGTAAAACACTTTGCTTCTTTCTTTTAAATGCAATTGCCTTTGGGTAGAAAATGTTTCTTAATGTCTCCTAAACTGTTTAAGTGGTGTTTTTGTGAGTATACGAAGATCTATTCTGCACAAAGGAATACTATAGTCTGAAATCTGTATTTTGGAATCACGTTGTCAGATAAATTTCTTTATGACATGACAAGCTAAATAGTTAATTGCATTGAAAAGGCTTTAAGTTTGAAGATTATTATATTAAATTACATATGTATAATTTTAAAGGAAATAATGTATTGATCTGTAGAACATTGAAAAGATATTAGTTCTGTAAAAAACACTTCTGGAAATATATTACTTACAGCTAAAAAGCTGTTTATATACAAAATTTTTCATATCCCATGTATATTAAATGCAGTGTGCTCTGTCTATAAAGATCTTTTGCGGCTTACTGTTTGATCTGAACACCGTGTAATGAAAAGTTCTGCTTGTGATGAAATTTTGTGTAATTGAAAGCCCAAATGAAGAAGATGCCTAGTAGGGAAGGAATAAAATGCACAAGCTATAAATAAATGGACACACTGAAGTTAGTATATGAGGTGCTTTTTATTTCTACAACTGGAATGCTAATTTCAAAGAAGAAACTACGAAAAATGGAAGGAAATTGCAACCACCATTACACTCAAAAGGTCTGTGTGACAAAAGGCAGGTGAAAGAAAAGATGACATCACAAAAGAGATATTTTTGCAAGGAAGAAAGAGGCTCTTACTAGACTACAAATAAAACCAAAATGCAATGAAGAATTGGAAACTAGGTACTTTAAACAGCGGAGGGAATTCCATAGTCCAACAGTACTGCACAGGTGGGAAAGATTGTATTCTACTTCATTTTAATTTCTATATCAGTCAAGGTGCGTTGTTTTCAGAAAAAGAGATGTGATCTGATTATCTGGTAATTCAGACAACCCATTATGATGTTTAATTTGCAAATGTTCCTTACCTAGAACATTTCACTAAGCAGCTGATAGCATGAGGAAGAGTTAAAGCTGTCAGTTCAGCCTCCTGCTGTGCAGGGAGTGTGTTGGTGGCAATAGCTGCAAAAGAGCAAGACAGATCTGCAAGTCAGGCTCCTGCTACATCGGCTTGGAATGAAATCGATACGTGGATGAGATGGGATTTTCATCCTTCGTGTTCTTCAAGGAGATACACACATGGCAAGGATTTGATGAGTGGAATTGTTAGACTATGTCTGAGCAGTGCTACAGAGGGACATAATACTTTGTATCCTCAAGTCTCCAGGGAGAACTACAAGACAACAGGATTAACTATCAGAGTGGATTCGCTCTGTAGACAGAAACTCTTGTCTACATGATTGGAATAGATAATTGATGGAAGAACAGATAGTGCAGATTTCTGAAGCAGATTAGTTTTGCACTTTTCTTTTTCTCATTACAGCCTTTGTCATGAAAATGGATATACTTCATGCCATTTTCTGTTCCCCTTACAGTCATTGCACTGGAAATGTTATCACTTTTGATTTTTCCAATTTTTACATTCCTAAGGCCTGATACAATTATTTTCTCATAATATATTCTCTGTTTCAGTGCCTTTATAAAAAAATTAGCATTGGTGGAGTTTGGTAGGAAATTATATTCTTCCCTGACAAGCTAAAGATGGTATTGTTTAAAAGAATAATTTATTTTAGGAAGCCATTTGCATTAAGACCTAGTTTTAATAGCTGGTTAAGCTTAAGAAAAAGTGGCAATGAGGACTTTCCGTAGACCCTAAGAAGGGGAAGAGAAGATGCTGTATTGCTCTAGTCTGACTTCCAGCATGAAAGAGATCCAGGGATTCTTGCATCTGACTCTCTCTATTGCAAGAAAGTCATCTAACTTTGATCTGCCAGTGGCAAATGATGGAGGATCTAATGCAAGCTTTTGGAGAGCAATCTGATGAGTACTTATTCTGGTGAAAACCAATGAAATTGAAAATAACTGGAATAACTTTCTATTTGTGGGATGAATTGTCTGTCACAGGCATGCAACCTTAAAAAAATCTTTTAAAAAGTTCAAATCTTTAGAAAGGGATACTAGCTTCGAAGAAGAATTGGTTGACAGATATCCTTTGGCTTCTGCTGTACTGGACTTCTCATTTCATAAGCTCTCACTGTTCAAACCTTATGCCTTACTTCTAGACTGAAACTATGTATGTTTAGTTTCTAGATTCTACATTTTTTACAATCTTTTTGACTTTTATATTATTTAATATCAAAATAATGAGCAGGGATGTCTATTTTTGGTGTCTGCATGGTTTGTAGAAAGCACAGATTTGATTCAGTTAGGTCACTCAGCACCTTCAGTTCCCACCCCAGTCAGGGTTGGAGGGATTAAAACCCATACAGAATTCTTAATTGTCTGTAATTGCTAAAGAATATTAATAGTATGAAGCGGTATACCAAAGATCAGCAACACTTGCTTCTCTTCTGTACCTCAGGCACCTGTTGATAGCAAATTCTAAAGATTGTGTCCTTACTGCCCTTGAAATGAATCTAGACTGTGAGAAATACAGCAATACACATATATAGCTGATAGGACTGGTTTTCTTAGAATTGTGTGTTGGTACACATATGTTCTTGGAGCTTACTGGTATCCCACTGATTAGATGTTGCTGACATATAATATCTACATATAATGTATCTCCCATTCTTATCATAAGGTTTTCTGGACAGAAAGTGTTCTCACCTACAGTGATGTTACTTTTCCACATCGGTCTTCTAACAAACTGGCTTATACTTTCATTTTCGTGCCCATTAAAAACAAGCCTTAAAATGGCTTAAAATGGGCTGCCCCCTTTTGGAGACAATCAGACTTTGTTTCAATGGTTTTTAAAAGCAATCCCGAGGAGAAATACCAATAATCTAAACAGAGAATCCTGAGCAGAGCAAGCCACTGCAGTGCAGAACATAATTCATAGAAAGCATTTGACAATAGCATTTTTGATGATTCATTCTCCTGACTCAGATGGCAGAGAGAACCAGGCATGGGAACAGTGTATTTTTGCAATAAAAGAATGAGAGATGCAAGGGCACACTTGTTGTAATGACCCTGGAAATGATAGCAGGTTATTCTGGTGTCCAGTCTGGGCCCAGCTCTAGTGGGTGGGGAGAGGGAGAGAGGGCACGATCAGTGAATGTGTGAATACAGTAGAAATTAGTGAAGGATATGGGGAAAATTTCTAACCAAGTATAGCTGATGACTTTTTTTGTAAGTTTGGCTGGTAAAGATAGTTTCAATTGCTGTAGGGCATGCAGTATTGTGTGACATCCTAATTTTTTTCGTAAATTGTTCTGTGAGATGAGGGCAGTTGTGCACAAGATTGTTTTCATAGTGTTGTGTCTTGTATTTGCATTACCCTGTGACTAACTAGCAATGAGGCCTGCCTGAAGCGTTACGCACTGCTGAGCTGCAATAAAATCTCTCCGCCCCGTGAGCAGATCTGACATTGTGGTTGTTTTAATGGGACTATTTTTTTCTTGTTCAGGGGTGCCAATTTGGGCCTCCCTTGTCTGCCTGACCACGTCTGTCATGGAGCTTGTTGGATTTCAGTAGCTTGGTGACACCTGCCCCTTTGTCAAACGTAGCTGAAACCAGCCTGCATGTTTAAAAGTGTGGGGACAAAAGTGCCAGTGTTCAGAGAATCCTGTTTATCAAGGAATCCAGCTTAAAATGAAGAGCACAGAATTAGTGTAGCTCTTGGTAACAGGAATAAAACTACCTGCCTTCAAAAGAATTGCCATGCAGTGCAGTCTTCCCAGGGAGGCTTCTATTTGGGAATTTTTCAATTTGAATCAGGGCGAGAGGGAAAACCAGGTGCACTGTTGTAGCCAAAAAGATAGGCCTGTAAAGAAAGCGTACTTATATGTGATAAGAAATTATTCACTGTTACTTTAGGTAGAAGGCTAATGATTCTTAAAATGAGCACCTGCTACACATCATGATAAAAAGGAGGAGCTACAAGACACTTCCAGGTCCTTACGTACATACTTTTCAGAAAGGGAGGACACTAATTGCCTCCAGGAGCAATTATCTTCCTGAGGTGTATGGTGAACAATTACTGGGACCGAAGTATTGAGAAACTAGGGGAAAGGTAACTTGGGCCAGGGTCCCCACGACCCCACTGACCCATAAGCCCTCTACCCAAATTATACCACCTACTCATAGAGGGGGAGAAAGGAACTGAGCATGCGTTCTAGTTTGCATACTAGGCGAAGAAATACGAACCAATTACTGTAACGGGGAGTGTACCACTTTGTAATATTTGTAACATTTGTGTATAAATATGACAAGAGAACCAGCGTTAGGTGTGCCTGATTTGAGGAACTATCCTCCTGACACCCAGTGCTGCAATGAAAGGAAATGCCTGCTTCTTAATGCTAAATTGGTATTAAGGAGTTTTCTTTTATTCCCAAATTTCAGTGACACTGTGCCTGTGATTTGCCAATCTCACACCACACGTGGTGCGGCCAGATGTGCCTGACAGCCCGCGGCACATGACAGGAGCATACCTGGTGACATGCTGAGCCGGAGACTGTAAATGTCCCAGAAACATAAGGATCCCTTTTGCAGGGCAGTCACGGACCTATTTTTAATCCGTTTAGAAGCCTTTTCCCCACCAGTAAGAGGGTCGCCAGCTGTGGGATGTACAAGTTGCTGTGGTAGCGATGCTCAGGGCCTGGGCAAGAAAAGGTCAGAGGTGCTAGGTGAGACATTTTCCACTGAGCCCTGGCTTTCTTGCGCTCTCGGTCCTGCCGTGAAGGTACAGCGGTTCCTCTGTGCACCTGGCTGCTGGTTGGGGCCACCTGCAGCTCGACTGTGCTGTGGGTACACACGAGGTCTGGCCAAGCGACCTGGTGACACGGTGGCAAGTGTCCTGTCCTGCCACTGGGAGCAGGTGGGGCTTGCCTGGCCCAGGGGGGCCAGTGCCCATGCTATGGACAGACGCTTGAGGTGGAGTGCGAAGTACTGATGTTTTTGCTGGCTGCTGTCTCTTTGTGCTGGCCTTCGGAGGATGGTTCAGGTTTATTTTTGACCAGCGAAGCATAGGAAGGTCCTTGAAACCCAGGGAGAGTGAAGGGAGATGGGACGATACAGCTTCCTCCCCGTCTTTAATTTCGTTGCTTTCACTGACGCCTTTACGTGTTTATGCACACTAACTTCGTAAATGCATGGCATATGTAAACTTTACATTGTGTTTCTGTCAAAGTTGGCTTATCCTGGCCAGGGAGTCTTCCGCAAGACTATATGAGTCACAAAAAGTAGCAATATGCTAAGTTAAATACAGTAAATGATTTATCTCCTCTCCCTCTGGTTTGTGTTTTGAAATGTACGCTGCGCGGTTTGATAGCTTCCTACCACTGCTGCCAGGCCACCTGTCCTGCACCATGTCCAAGTCTTTGTCTCCAAAAATACCACTGCAGCTCAGACAAACAGCTTGGCAGCCATGCCAGGGAAGACCTTTAAAAAGATGATCTCGTATCGCCACAGTGGGAGAGAAAGATACATTACACCTCTGACCCAACGCTTCAGAACTGCAGAGCTGGAAATACCATGCCGTGTCTGAAATTGCACGTCGTGGAACGCCTCTGGAAACAGGCATTGTCTGGCTTCACAATAGTTAATGTAGTACTACTGCTTTCTGTGATATAGTCTGATTTTTTGTCTGTTTTTTTTTATTTTTAAATCAGTGACTCAAGCTATTAGCATTGGTGAATTAGGCTTTTATCCTTTGCTACAAACCCAGTGCTTTTTCTGTGCTTACTCTTTCTTATTTGCCTGTTAGTGAAGCTATTGTAAGTATGCAATGCCATGTGGTGGCTGTGGGCAGACACTTGAAGTTTTCAAAGAAGTAGGTTAAATGTAAACAGAGGATTAAGTGGGTGACCCACTGAGATTTAGGTCTCCAGAAGCAGAAGGGGTTGCCTCTGTGCTTTTGTTGCTCTTAGTTTGGTTTATAGAGACTTTGTCCATATGTTTCCATACCCAAGCTAGCTAGTTGCAGCCCAGAAGACAGCAGGGAGCCCGGTGCTGGCAGCACCCTCACTGCATAGGACTGTTAGTGCTGAGCCCTTGGCTACTGCGGCTGGATGTTGGAGCTAGGTGGTGGCCCTGATGCTGGCCCATCTGAGCTGGCATCGCAGTTGCTGGGACCGCAGAGACTCGTCTTGTGCTGGACATCAAAGAGAGAGCAAGAGAATGGAGTTGCAGTTGCTTTGGGATGCAGCTCCTGCAAAATGTCCTTGTCCCTGGCGGCAGCATCCTCTGGTGCACAGCGGTGGGACTTTGGGGATGACACATCCTCACAGCTGGGCACTGCAGAAGATGTTACTTTGCAAGCCTTCACAATGGGCTGCCCAATATCCTCTGGGTGAAGGCCAGTATTGATTGTGAGAGAGATGTGGTGAAACCACTGTGTAAGTGCACGGCGTTCGAGGGGACAACATGAAGGAGGCAAAAATGTCTCAAGTTTCTGCCTACGTGCAGATAGAATAAGGAAGCACGTCTGTTAAAACAAAAGGTCCGTGCTGCTTGTTTGGTTTTAAGAAACTTTCCATCCTCCCATTGAAAGAAGCCCTTGGGTGAAAGGAGTGCAGTTGCGAGGATTTAATATTGTTGGCGTCTGTTTCTACTGAGGTTACATAATTGCTGTTTTCCTGGGAAATGAAATCATGGAAATGAAAAACTAAATCCACCAGAGCATAAGCAGGCACAACTTTGATTTCAGGCACCTGTCCGTGCCAGTGTTTAATTTGGCACAGGAAACGTAGCATCAAAACGAATATAAACAAGTAACACAGGAATAATGGCACAACTGGCATTCAGACACCGAGATCTGAGAACAAAACACATCCTTCCCCAGCATGGGAAACTTCACAGCGTATAGTGTGTGTGTGTGTGTGTGGATGAGGCCAATGTCAGGAGCAGGCAAGGAGAGTTCTGTGCAGCAGGAATGGCACGGGGGAGGGTTTGGGAAATACAGTTGCAGAAACCCAGCAACCCACACCTTAAATGAATTGGAAGGAGATAAGGGCAAGCTGCAACCAAAGAAGAGAAGCTGGAAGGCTGGAAGGCCTTTCCTCTGTCTCGCCTTAGTAATTATCTCTTGTTTGCAGAGCTTCCATTAATTGGAATGCATTTCCTAATGAAATTAGGCTGGCAGCCAGTATTCAAGTCTTTTTACTGCTAGGGAAAATTTGTTCTTTGAGCAACTCAGCCATTGATTTTTGTTTGTGTTTTCATTCATCATGAGACTGTTACGTGCCAAAAATTCCACACTCCGTCATATTGCCTTGGACAGTCTGAGTTATTTGATTTATTCCCTTGCTCCCATGTCTCGAAAACTGAATTCTACAGCAGTGCCCCATTTGTAGTTACTTTGTTGTATGGTTTTCATCCTCTCCCTTTTTTTTTTTTTAAAACAGTTGGCCTTCCTTTAAACTATCTATCTGTTAGGACAGCCTGAAATGCATGGCAGTGCAAAGACACTAAGAATCCCAAGGGGAAAAAAAAAAAAGGCTTCCAAAAAATCAGTTGAAGTGACATTTGCATTGTGGGATTTCTAAATTTAAAAGGACTTTCAGACTTGCCTGGTTTACAGAGAGCACGGGAGCTGGACTGCATCCGTACAGAAGAGCACATTTTGAAGGGAGATCTTTGACAAAGCAAAACTGGCAACAGTTGAGCTGGAAGGGGTCAAAACCCTGTTCAGACCTCAGACAGTTTTTGAACTGTCCTTTGCTTATCTCTTTGAAGAAAGGTGGGACTGGAGACAGAAATTACAGCATTATTTGGATGTGGTGTCTTTTACGCTTCTTCTGCCAGGTATTGCTCATGGGTGTGCAAATGGCCTTGTCTATCTTACTCTGCAGGATACTGTTTGATGTATTGGCATTATCTACATACATACCTTATCCATCAGGCTGAATTACTTTCAAGAATTAATCTTTCTGCTACATCCCCACTACACGATACATGTCTGTACTGATCATCCTCCATAACAAATATGAATCTTATAAAATGCATGCAGCCATTTTACAACAGACTTTAAGTAACTGATCCACTGGTCTCCTTTCTCATTCAGCACATAGGAGGGATAGTGAGCAAGGCTGAAGGTTGGACGAAGAGAGAATGAGTTGAGTTGCCTCCACCTCAGAATGATCAAAAATATGAGACTGGCTTTAAAATTAGTTTTTGAAAACCAATATGCTTAAGGTTCATCTTAGTTTCTTTGATGTTTGAGACTTAAACGAATGCATTCAATTTACCTTTACAGATTTGTCTCAACTCCTGCTAGCATAATTGATTGTGAATTAAATCTTAGTCACTCACCATCTACAGCAGCTGGAAGTAGAGGGACAAAATCAGTATTATAGAACCTGTGACTGAAATCAGGAGAAAAAAACAACAGGGGAGTTCTGTACTTTTTAGGACTTTACTGCAGTTTCTGGAACAGTGCCATTCTTTTCCTCAACTTACTAAAGCTTCCCCCTGTGTGTGTCTGTTAGACTACATGCATGCGTGGAAACTCACACAATTGGTGCTACTTAAACAAAAATAATTTTCTTAGGTGTATTTTAATTATTTCTCCTTATGATTCAAGTTGGTTTATTACCTATCCAGAAAGCAAATAGTGCAGTAGTAGTCCTCTTCGAGAGACAGTTACTGTGAGAAGTCGCATTGAGAAATTATGCTGAGAACCCCCAAATACCATGCATATTATGGATGATGTGGAGAATTTAGTGATGTTGCCAACACATGCTTATGGTGAGAAAGAAAGTCAGCCAGTTTCCCTTAGCTGCTGGGCTGAGGCTGTGATGTCTTGGCGTTGTACAGATAACTCCTGGTAATCACTTTTGAAGCAGTCTGATTATCAGCTACCTAGAGTACAATATCAGAACTGCACCAGATATTACAGCAACTTGAATTGGCTTTTGGTCATACATTTGCAAACAATGGGTGGCATTTTCCTCTAATGCCAGAGTTGATCAAGCTCTCCATTGCAGTGCTCTCTAACAAGCCCTGGCACTCCTGTGAAAATTGCAAATAAATGTCTTAGTCAACCTTAGTCTTCTTCAGGTTATTGATTACTGACCACCAAATAGTCCTCAGCTCACCCTCCCATCTATAATGAAGAAGATTTTCTATATATTTCTTTGCATTATTCACTTCCTTCTGGTCTTGGGATCTTGTAAAAAATCTAGCAGGCTGTACCTCACAGTTGTAGTCTTTTCCTGCATGTTGTAAAGCAAATAATCTGGCCACCTCCTCTTCCTAAAATTGCAGCAACAAGATCAGAAAGTGACACAAGGCTTTTGTGGATTGTTTCCCTCTCAATGTACAGCTGGTACCTGTCTGTCTCCATTCACGATGAGATGGCTATAGAAAACAAGGTGTACAGATGCAGAAGAAAATAACTGTGGGAAGAACATGTAGTATCTTTGTGATTCTAGAAATACATTGCCAGTGGGGAATGTGTTGGTTTATGGGATTGAAATGATCAACTCTCTCTTTAGGGTCTGAAATTCCATGACTACTGATGTGTTTACAGGAGCAATTTCTCCTTTTTCCTGTGACTGCATTGTCCCTATCTTAAATATGTTATGCATAAATATGGAAGAAGAGAGAAATGCGGATGCACACAACATGCAGGTGTCTTGAGTCTGCATTGTGAGACTCAAGTGGCGTACAAACACAGTACCAGAATAAGATCATGTTTGACTGCTGGAACATTTACTTTTCCCAGCAAAGCATTTATTTGCTTTTCATTATTCTTAATAAATGGAGAAAGGACAAAGATTTGTGTTTTGCCTGCCTGTCTTTCCCACGAGGTGTTTATCTTTTCTAAATAAACCAACAAAATAAACCAAAAGACAATGTTTCGACGGAGTGCCTGATTGTGAGAACACAAAGTTGCAGCTAGGAGGATTCCTGTAGGATTTTCAACACCAGCCAGTCCTGGGGAGGAGCAGCTGCCACTTCCTTTTGCAGAGCAGGATACAGGAATGCCCCAAGCCATTGCAGGGAATGGCAGGGGTCCTGTGGGATCATCTGCAGCCAAGGATCAGTCACATAGGGCTTGGCATCAAACTCAACTTTTCTTTCCGGAGACTGTCTCCTGATGCTGTTATGTCAAGTGCCTCATCTTGTGGTTTTCCCAACCTGAGAGGTACGTACTTAATTTTTAAATAGTTGAGAGTTCCCACACCTCTTTCTTCATTTTTATCTTAAATTGACTGTCTCTACGTGCAGTTCTTTCCCACTGACAGTCGTTAAGCAGGGGGTGATGGTGTGGTGTGTGGACCAGATGACCTCCTTTCCAATTAAATTAGTCTATATTTTGGGGAACAATACCATACAGATTTATCAGGGGAGTAGCAGACTCATCTGTGCTGAGGGAGAAAGTGTGATGACAGTGCTGGAAGACAGTTCTGGGTTGAAGATGGGAGCCTTACTGAGTAGAAAGTGGAGACTTGAGACCTGCCCCAGGACACCTACAGAGCGTTAACAGCAGCTAGGCTGTTGGCATTGACCAGTGTCACAGGCAGCGGTTGCAATGTATCTATCATTCATGTGGTCTCTCTAGGCTGACTAAAAAATGTACCCTGCACCGTGACCATGTATATTCTTCACTTGTTAGCACAGTACCCAGCACAGCTGTGTCTTGTGCCAAGTAGCGCTCTCCCGAACAGCTTGAGCATCTTTAGGAACCAGGCGAAAATATTTGAGAAATAAATTTGTCAATTCTTTCCAAATTCTTCAGGCTAATGATGATATAATGGTGTTTTTGCTGGAGACAAGACATGATATGCAGGAAAATATTTTCCTTGAAGACAGTGATAGGCTCCAGACTCCTGCAACTGGTTCTCACTGGAGAAAACAGCAGCTCTTTAGGTATTACTGAGATCTGTAAGGTTGATGCTGAACTGCTTCATGCTACAGCTCCGTGACCCCTGTGAATATTGTTTTCACTGTGATTACAGCCCCTTGTGCTGCTGCAACGCATTCTCCCACACGTGTGTAACTGTGTCTGAAACAGCCACTGTGGTTCACATACAGAGTGGCTTTTTGAAACTGCTGATTGAGGAGCGGTGAAGGTTTTTGAATGAACTGCAAGATGAGGTGAGGATTGAGTTCCATTTTGCATTGAGACCCCCCCCTTCCATTGCTGTGACCTTTGCATGCTTGGGGTTCAGGCCATCCAGTGGCCCCTTTCCTTTTTTTTTGCAGTAAATTGCTCCAACATTTTAAGTTGTAGTAGTTTCAGAAGTTTAAAACCATGGGTTGTTAACTGATTTCTTCTTTGAGAGAAGATGTGATGCTTGCTCTGAGAGGTCAAAAATTTTTGCAGGCCTCCAGAGAATATGTGTATGGACTTGCAGATCTGGGGTAGACTTAAGAAGAATGCTGAGCAGCTTAGAAATGTGGGAAGCCAGAAATACGTTCAGACACACTTTTATGGTTTGAGTTTCCTGAGGGACGGGATCCGAGGGTTTTCTAGGCTTACACAGACATTCTTTTGATACTCCAGCACAGAAGGGCTGGGTCTGCTCTGTGTGCTTTTGTGTGTCTGCTTATACTAGCTGTGCCAGGGCCTATAGGCACTGTCTTTTAAACCCTGCCATCAATAATGGAATACTCTTTGAGGTTTTTCTGCAGTCCTGCAGCAGGGAATTGCTACTCCTGTAACCTTTATTTCTCTTCCTGGAAGGAATTGTGTGCAGCATCCAATGCAATGCTCTGTTATCAGGATTACATGCTTGATATTGTCTTGATAGCTTTCTGTTTTTTTGGGGGTTTTTTGTTTCTTTTTTTAGCATATGGAAGCTACAGCTTTTAGCAGTTGATGTGTCCATCTTGTCCACTGATTTACCACTTCCTCTATATCCTCTGCCCTCGCCACCCAGTTTCTGCAGCGTGGGAAGGCTAAGCCCTTCCAGAGCAGAAGAGTCATGACAAAAGCTGTAGTCAGGCAGCAGGTTGTAACTGGCATCTAGATGCTTTCTGTTGGTGTTTTTGAAGGTGTTTCCTCTGGGCTTCTGGGAGGGCTGGATGCCTTGCTGGCAGGGTTTTCCCCACAGAGGAGTGACGGGAGATGGGGCAGGCACCGAGGAGTGCTGACTGCAGCTCTCTTACCAAGCCAGGCAGCAAGGTTTTAGTGCCTGTGGAGTAGTGAACAAGACTGGGCCGGGTATAATTTTTCCTGTAGTTCATTCATATGCAGGCTGTGGAGAGGCAGAGTTGTGTCTCAGGAATGTGCTGTGAACACGCCACGGTAGGAGCTGTGCAGTTTCGCTGGTAATGAAGCCAATGTCAGAAGTGTCTCTATCTTTCCCTGGGCTCAGTTAAGTCATGGGGTAATAAAACAAATTCCTCCCCGTCATTTTCCCCAGACAGCATACAGCTATGGGCAGTGATTACTTTGTGTCCCACACCTCTCATCCTGAATACTTTTCATTTCATACGCTGGGTTACACCTGAGCTTCTTCCCTTTTTCTTCACTGATCCTCCATAAAGTTCAAAGGTCCTGCCTGTTTTTCTGTGGCAGGAAGGAAAGCACTGCTTCCTGCAGACCTACTTGCTCATGGCTTTGACAGGCTGTGTTGGAAGGAGCTGCTCTCATTCCCTCTTCATCCTCTCTCAGCTGGTGGGAAAAAGCCGCCTGCTTCTAGTTGGGGGAATCAGGCAGGTGCTTGAGCAAGCTCCACAATACCTACTACAGATCTCATCCTGTCTCATCACGTCTGTTGCTGGCAGGAGACCTCCCTGTTCAGTGGTGTGAAATAGAAATATGTAAATCCACCTTCAGCAATGCACAACTAGGCATCATGGCAGCACAGTCAGTAGGTAAATTGTGCTTATTTGTGAATTATGTCGAGAAATGCTTAGTTGGAGGGGTGGCCCTGATACACAAAGTGTATCTTTTGGGGGATCCAGCTGGTGTGAATGAGACAGGGGACTGGAGGAGGAGAGGAGGAGAGGAGGAGTGATTTCCATTTGGGGACAGATGAGCACCCTTGAGGAGAGCTAGGCAATCTCTGCTGGTGCTTCTGAGTTCTTGTATAATGCTAGTACACCCACTAACCATGTTCTCATCAGTTCAAGCTGGTCATTCATTTTTTGTTAGACTAACTTAGTATTCTTGGGATCTGATTTTAGAAAATACAGAGCGCTTATGGCCATAACTACAGCACATAAAGTTTTTGCTGTCAGCGCAATAGCAGATAGAATGCTAAGTAGTCTCAAAAAATGAGGTGGGTGGTATCTCAACTGGGATATCCATAATCAGGGGAAACTTTTGACCTTACATGTCCTGTGCTGTGTATGTAGGCTATTATAATTCTATTTTGCCTGAAGTGTTCTTACTGCTGCAGTGAGCTCTGTTGGAAAGGATAAGGGCACTATTACTATTGCATTCACTGTAGAGGGATGTGGCAAATGGGAAATTGATCCATACGTGAGACGACAAGTACTAGATACTAACTTCTACAGTGCATCAGGAAAGAAACTAGAAAATGCAGCATATACTTACACAAAAATTGAATTTTCACAGATGTGCTGTTATTCCCTGTCAATGTCTTTTATGTTTTTATAAAACATGTGTGTGAAAGTATGTCTCAGAAAGAAATTTCATGTGGGGGGAAAAAAAGGAAGTACTAGAAGTTCATTTGCAGTCCCTGTTGCAATAGCCTTTGGCCCTGACTTTCCCATTGATTAAGGCAGAGAAAAGAGGAATCTTATCTGGGGGTCTGTGGTCCCACCTGCCTTGAGCTCTTCTCAGTTTGGCCTTAGTGTGAAAGACCGAACAGGAAAAGATCATTCACCTTCAATTGCTGTAAGAAACAAACCTGTAATTGTTAAGCTCATTGTGTTTTGGTTTGCAGTGCAATCTTAAAGTGAAAACTATTGTAAATATAAAGGTATGTTTTCATACAAGTAAGGGAATTTTCTTGTAATTGCTGTAACATTAATGGCAGTTGAGATGCGTTGAAGAACAAACTATTGAATGAGTTAGTATGGCATGAAAATCGCATGAGTTTTTCTGGAGTAGGGGAAGAGCAGAAGACTTCTCCCCTCAGATATAGAGCATAAAATTTGCCTGAGCACTGGTGAGAAACTGGTCCCAGCAGTCAGGGAAATGTTACCATGCTGCTGGCCTTGTACAGAATGATTTCACCCATGTATTGTCTGCTTTCTCTTCAGGTGTTTTGAGATGATTTTAAACCGTCACTTGAGATTGTGCCATTTCCTACAGCAGGGCTTCTCACTGTCCAAGAAGCTGTACCTTTTCTGTACCTCCCTGCAGTCATCTTGTTGGTTCACTGAAGAGAGATGGATGTGCTCCTGGTAGACTGAGCGCTGGGAAAATACGCCTCAGGGCTCTGTCATTGTGTAGTTGCAGACAAGTGGTGGGACATGATGACTTGACCCACCATAACACTGTTCCTTAGTGCATGGTGCTATGTGGGGAAGACCGGCACCCCCTTGCTGTATGGCTCAGAGGGGGTCCCCAGGGACTGGGGCAGATCCCCACCTCTCTGGGGAGAGATCCCCACCTCTCTGGGGCAGATCCCCACCTCTCTGGAGTGGATCTGGGGACCCTTGGCTGTGTCTCATTGATAGCAGCAACCCAATAGCCAAGCCAGGTGATGTCCCATCACTGCATGTCAGGCCTCCTTCCCTGGAGCATTCTGGTTGCTTCCTGTGCTCCAAAAGCCAACTGGCTCTCACAGACTTCTGTAAAAGATCACAAATCTCAGCCTTTGTTCAAAGCGCAGTCTAAAACAATAGCTGAATGTCTTTTAAAAGTCTTGAAACTGAGGGCAATGTGCGTCAGCTCTTCTCCTAGGACTCATTTTATAACAAACCCCTCCTTTGATTGTTAGGTGTAAGAGGAGGAAAAGAAAACCAAAGTTTGATTTAACATGATCAGTACCCTAATACCTGTATTTTTTGGCTGATGCTACTGGCTGTATTTTACTCAACGGCTGAGATGATAGAAACAAAATCAGCAGCACACCTGATTTCTATGTTTTTTTATTTGGATTTACAAAAGACCCTGAAATCAAAAAACCAAACCTACTGGCTGAAATCAGTCTTGCTTGAATGTTGTATTGACCTTACTGTTAGTATTAATAATGAATCATGCACAATATTGGTCAGAATTTGGCAAAGATTGTCCTGATTAGTCTTTTCTGTTCTCCTGCATATATGTATCCATAGTTTGGAATTGGAGAAATAGAGAACGTTGTCTTCACCGAAATGAGTTTTTTAATCATTTATCCATGGAAAAAGTACTTTTTCTGTGAATTCAGACTTTGTACATTATTGGTAATAAAAATGCAATTTTCCCTTGGTGATGCTGTCTATTAGATATACTTTTACAGTGCTGCCGTTGTCCTGCTATGAATACTCTGGAGAAATTGTGACATACTTGTTCAGAAGCCTGTGGGACTTGGAAATCTGCTGTTTTGTTATGTTTTGTTTGTGTGTTTCCTCTTTTTAAATTTATGCTGAGGGTGGGTTGCAATCCAAACTCTGTATCCAAACCAGTTACAGAGCAGGAAATTCTCTTTTCTAGCCAAAGCCCCCTCATCCAGTGGGAATCTGAGACTTTTGGTCAGCTCTAATCCTGACACCTTTGAAGCAAGGGTCAAAAATCTGTGTTGTGGTATTGCTACCTCCTGTGGCATATTAAAGCATAGTTTTCAAGGAAGCTTAGATCTATAAAATTTCTCATTTCTCACTGTCCCCTTGGCATTGCAGAACAGCCTTTTCTCTACTTCTGCTTAAAAACCAAACATGTCATTTATTTGTGCTTTCTGTTCCAGTTATACAGGCATGTCTCTATCTTCTAGTTTGGGTCCAAGTCGTTTGCTTCCTGGACTGTTTTCTTTTTGCTCTCCTCCCAGGGGTTTGTAGCTGCATTTCCTACAGAAGCAGAAGACTGGAAAACCCTCTAATCCAGAAAAGCTATCTTCTTTTCTCTTGTTGAAGTAGGATTTTAATGAAAGGTCTTTCACATAATGAGCTTTTGGGCCACTTTCCAACAACATGAAAAAATTTTCTACTTTGGTCTTTCATATAGTCTCCTATTTACTCTCTGGCTACTTTTCTCCCCCATTTCTCCCCATTAACTCCCCTGGGTTAAATTGCGCCCTAATACTTTTGAGTGAATTTCCAAGTCACGGAAGTGTATATTCTTGCTGAAAGAATCTATTTTTTAATTTTAAATTCTTGGCTTGGCATTGCCAGATTACCATATGGAACAAGTTCTAATAACCAGCCAAGATATAAATAAATTCAGTGAGAACATTAAGAGCAAAAAAACCAAAGAAATCCCTAATCTTCCAAACTGCCTGTCAGGCACCACTTTCATTCCAATGGAGAAAAGAAAAGTAGCTAGGAAGAACAAATGCCTACAATTAAAGCCACAGCTTTTAAAGTTAATATATGTGAGATGGACTCTGACAGAAGATGGTTCCCCCCCCTCCCCGGTCTCTGAAATTGTATCCTGTGCTTTTACCTTGGCTGTCCCACGAGCTGTCCCGGTGCGTAAGACTGACTGTACAAGAGTTTAAGCAGCACTTTGAAAATTCAGCCTACTTGTTTGGTGGTGTTGCTTGCATTTTCTGTGCACTGGGCTGTGATTCCTCATTTCATACATCACTGACAAACTGCAGTGGCTCTGGAAAGCCACATCATATCATACCTATGCATGCATGCATACAGTGACAAATTTTCCATTAATGTTCAGAATTTTGGGAATGTGGGGTTTGTATGGTGATACACACAGGTGTTTTTTTATTTTTGACTACCCCTCCAGAGCTGAAGAGTGAATAATACTTGATACTACAGTCCAGTGACTAGCCTGCATTATCTTATGCAAGGATTTTGTTCAAAGATAGCAGAAGTAGAGCTGCAAAGCCATCTTTGGTTTAAAACCAAAACTCTTCAGACTTCTGCTACATCTTGACCCGATTCTAGCTCTATTGTTTGAAGGTCGGCGTGAGCTGGCTCTGTCTGTGCTACAGCAGTAACTTATTGAAAGGCTTTTCATGTGCCTCTTTGAGTGGAAAGCAAGGATTACCCTGAATCATCTGAGAATCTGTGTGTGTGAGATTCCACGGCAGAGTTACACCATCCTAAAACACCTCTGAATAATTAGTGTTATGAAGCAGTTCAAAACCAGTTTGTGATTAATAGTGGTAGATAAATTGCAGGGTCAGGCTTACCTGCTCTCTAGTGAGGCTGCTGCCAATGATTCTATGGAAGTGGTGAAGGCTGCCAAAAAATAACGCATGAATGAACAGTTCAGAGGCCCAGCAGTTCAGAGCATCACAAGTCCGGGCAGTAGCAAGTCCAAAGTAGCTGGTTCCCATTTCCACACATCATGGGTTTTCAGGACTCTGGTGCTTCCAACAGGGTTTTTGTTAGAGTGTTTGTAATTTTCATCATTTCTGGAAAAAAATATCTGTATTGCTGGAAAGAAATCTGGCTGAAAGCAGGGGCCTGTGCTTTTTTTCCCCCCACTAGGCTAATACAAAGCTGCTGCTGCTGCATCTTCCTCTGAGTGGCCTCAGTACAACACCCTTGGAAATAAGAATGACTCATCTTGATGGGGGTCTTCCTGTTGGGATATTGGAAATAAACACAGTTACTGCAGGGGACTTAAAGTACAGTAATTTGGATGATGAAACTTGAGGCATTGCTGGGCGAGGAGAGGCTGCAATCAGAAAGCTGTCAGAGACAGCAGAGCAGCCCTGGGGGAAGAGACGAGCAGAGTAATAAGATATGTCCAGAATGTTTTGCCGTTAACTTAAAATATTGTGGAAATAGAATATTGGCTCTCAGTTAAATCACGCGGAGACTTGGAAAAGGACTTTGACACACAGGCATTGTGCAGGATCGCTGCAACGACTATGTCAAATGCTGCAGCTTAGTGAAGGTCCTTGACAGCCCTGCAGCAGCAAGTTCCCTGCAGCAGCAAGCGCCCTGCGTAGCTCGCTCCACCTCTGCGTGCAGTAGGCGTATGCTTCAGGTGTTGTTGCGAGCAAAGTAAATAGCAGGACTGCTCTCAAGGCTCAGTCCTAACTTCTTGTATGAAAACCTCATCTCTTCCCTTCCTTTGCCCTGGCTCTCTTGAGACAGAAGTGAATCCTTATGAATTTCTTTATGGAAATATATTCATATATACCAGGTAGCACATGTGAGGCAGATCTGTGCTCATATAATGGTCATTTATTCATTATTTAGGGGTTTAATCAGTTGATTTCGAGCTGCTGCTCATATGAGCTACTGAGTATTTGGGATCATTAGATGAAAGGCTGATATCAGATTTTTCTTTTTCCACGTATACATTTGCCTGTTATTTTTTTCCTTACACAGAGTTTTTAGTAGTTTGGGAAAACGATAACTTTACAAAGAAACATTTTTGATGACTAGAGGAGTCTGCTCAGCTTGATGTCTTGTCCTGCTGGTTTGTCTTTCTCTCAGTTTTTGCAGCGACTCCAGTTCCCCACTTGCCTGCCTGACCCCCTCTGCGGGCTCTGAGCTGCAGAACCGTGCCCGGGGAGGGCAGAGCCTGTATGACAGTACACATGGCAGTGGGCTATTCCACATCACCAGAGCAAGTTCTCAAACTTGATCTTGTGGGGAGAATCTTTGCAGAAGGTGCAAATATTCAACTGTTGGGTTTTTTTCCAGGATGGGAACATAAAATCCTGGAATGCTTTTTTGACTTCTGGAAGCTGACTTCTGGATGTTGAACCATAAAAGAAATGGCACGATGCACACCCTGGGAAAATATTTTCTGTGTGCATTGTAAAAGCACACTCCCAAATCATGGCACTAGGCCTGCTGAATGCGTGTAATAGCTGGAAGATTGTTACATAAAATCAAATTAGATTCTTATAACAATCTTGGTCTATGACTACTGGTCTCCTCCTTCCATAATGATGTGCTAGAAGAAACTTGTCATGGGTATGCTACCATTTCCCAGCAGGAAGCCTCTGCTCAGCCTGTTCTGTCTCATCGTCAGGCAATACTTTCAGGAGTCGACCAGTGTCAAGGGGAGTGAAAATCTGGAAGTGAAGAGCAAATGCTTAAGCTTCATAATTCATAAAACCAATGTACAAGTTAGTGCCGATTCTTAAACAAACTTGTGCTATCACACTAGGACTTCGTCTGTCTGAGGGGAAGGGGAGTGCTATGATGCAGTAAACACCACAAAAATCAAGCTGAATTTCCAGTGTGCTGTACGCTAGGACGCAAGTGCTGCTCGTGCTGTTAATATATGCACGGCATAATGAGTATTATTACTATCATTAATCATTTTCGTTATAACTAATGTAGCCACAGTATGAGCCTATTGAAAAATAAGAGTTAAAAAGAGAAAAGAATAGGGATTGCACAGTCATTGCATTTTATCAAAGCCCAGTGCCATGGAATTTTACCTATCTCACGACAGAAATAACCATAATGTCAGCCAGCAAGTGCAGTTACATGGTCACAAAGTTAAATACTTCTCTATGCTTATATACTAATCACAGAATTACAGAATGACTGAGGAAATTCAGACATAAAAGTCATAAAAAGTTTGACAACTTGACAAATAAAAGTGATGCTTCATAGTCTCCCAATGGTTTCTTTAGATAAGATTTTATGTCTTTTTTAACTCATGTAAATACATGAGGATACATGTCTCACTCAAAGATTTGTTTGGTTTGTGTCTAAAAATGGGATTCTTGCTCTTTTCTCTGTAAATGATCCCGCATCACACTGTTATTAAATAAAAATGCACTCTATCACACAAGTTGGATGCTTATAATGCGGCATTATTTGTGGAGTCTTGTTTCTTAAATATTTCATAGGTGCTTCTGTTTGAAATCTGCCTCACCATAATGTATGTTTTAGGCGTTCAGCATTATCTTACAGTGTGGAATTCAAATTTACATTCATCAGAAATTCTGAGGAGAAAACCTTTGTAACAATGCGATTTCATATCATGTCTCTATTGATTGTGGGGATGAATTTTTTCATGGAAAAATCTTTGAGAGCTTGTATAACACAAGCTTCCTTTCTCTCCGGCATAATTAATTTTATGGCAAGATGCGAAAGATGCATTTAATTTAGTGTACTCAGAAACACTGCACTTTTAAGCTTTCGCATGCTAACCTTTTCCATTCCTGAAACTTGAAAAAGCTGCTGAGAAAGACCAAAAAAACCCCCCAGAACTTCAGATTAAATATACTCCAAAGTAAATGAAAATTTGGCTAATAATGTTCCATCCCAGTTCAAAGGCAAAACTTTAATTTGCCTTCCTTTGGAGCAGTACTGAGAATTTGCTGTATTTTCAGTTACCGTTTAAAGCAGGAACATCTTCGCTTGCCTTCTTCAAAGAGGAAAAAAGAAATAGTGTTGTAGTACAGGATAAAATATTACTTCTCTCAGGTGTAGATGCTATATAGACCATTAAGAGAAAACACTGCACATGAAAAATGAATGGATCTGCAGAACCAAAAGGAGCACAACAGCAATGTCGTATGTCTGAGTCCCTTCCAACTCATTCATCTAGTGCAACTTTAAGACCAGTAGCATGTTTGATAATTGGTATTGGCAAGTGAATGGCATTTCTGTGCCTACATCTTCCTGATTCTCTCAACATATTTGCATTCCAGGAGGGTTAGGGCCTCTTGGTTGATTTATCTAGTGAACATAAAGGTGGATGTGATTTAAGTCTGTTGTGCAAATGCTGCCACAATTGAAAATAATAAGTTATTTTATATACCTTGACCCTTACATAAACAAATGCAAAGACCATCTAAATAATTTTGTGTGTGTGTGTGTGTAAGACTTTCATGGTAACAACTGTAAGAATAATAAAAAAGAAATATATTTCCAACAACTTTCATATGATATCACCAGCTTGAGTGCAGTACCCCTGACTTGCATTAGTGTCATAATGCAAACACTGAATCGTTCACTCACGTTTTTCCAGTCCTATTTCTAAGTTACAAAGAAAGAAGGGAAGAAACTACTAAATATTGAAAAGAGAAAAGTGCTAGTTTTAAACAAGAAGGAAAGTCATTTGCAAAAGTGTAACTTTCCACTAGAGATTTTTTAAATAAAACAAAAATTCATCTGGAGTTCTCAATACATGAAGATTTGAAGTGAAGGAGTACCAATAGTCTCATACAGTACTCAGAAAGGTTCATCTTGAGTGAAAAAGTTTGTCAAAACTTCTTTTCAATTTTCCCTCAAACTCTCAGTGTTTCCATCCCAAGCCTGATGGAAAGGGGAAGAGGAAAAACACAAAAACAGGACTTCTGAAAATTTCTGCCGTGTTTTTTGAGAGTCTCTCATCTCTCCTCAGAGTGGGTGGGATTCATTTTGGCAAACTTTACTACAGCCTGGAGGTGCCTACCTCTGAGCTATTCTAGGTTCCCTGTGTGATCTGCGGAGAAAAGTAGGCTCTTTTAAGGCATGACTCATGTAATCTATTTCAAACACCTACTCTCAGATAAGATGTCCGTACAGGAGCCAAGGGTGTCTGGCTCAGATGTATATGTCTACACTTGGCCAGATGAATCTTACCCAGTATGTCTATGCTGCAGACTGCCAAGAAACAAGATAAATTTAGTTGCATAGTGCTGCCACAGCGGAGATTTTAAGAACTAGCTCAGGTATTTCTGACTCTCCAGTATAGTTTTCCGTAAGACGGTGTCCACATGAGATATCAGAGTGCCTCACGGTACTTGTAACTCAGGTGTTTCAGGCCCTTGTTTTCCACAGCTGCCATCCCTAACTGGGCATCATGGTACATAGCCATCGCGCAGTCAGGAAACTCGGGAAACCACCCCATGTGCAGTGTGGGACTAAGGAAACCAGGGGATACCTATATATGTGTGGTGGAGAAATATCATAGTTAGGGCATGATATGAATGCATGGTGAAGAAATACACAGTAGGAGTTAGTTAGGGGATGATATGACTTCTGTGCTGCTGGAAACTGCTGCTGGGGTCTGAGTCCAGTTGTGGTGCTGATGTTTTAAACGCCTCTGAAATCCTTCCAGCAGAGTCAGAGGTCTGGACATGCTGCCTGTCAGAACAAGTGAAGAAGCTCAATCTTTTTTTATTTTGCCAAAGAGAAGGTTGGCACATTACTTTATCGTGGTTTAAGAGTTGCTACGCAGCGACATTTCTGATACGGGATGACATTTTAATCTAGTGAGTGAAAGCGCGATGGTACTCAGTCTCTAAAGTAAAACCAGATTAATTCAGGCTACAAAAAAGAGCGTATTTTTTTACAGCAAGGCTAAATAACTGCTGGAATAACTTTATCTAGGAGTTTTATAGATTCATCTTTTCCTTGAAAATCCTTTTTAATCTAGATATATGCTACAGCACAATGAACTCTCAATGCTTTAATGAAGGAATTAAACAGTGAAATGTTATGGCCTGTAAAGTGAGACTCTGAAGATATCCCTTCAGTCCTAAAAAGCTGTTTAATGAGCCAAACACGGCATTGGATCCCAATGTCTCACAGTCCTGGGAAATCTGCATTTCAGAAAGGGCTGTGCAACCTTTCCCATTTCCAATACAATCACTGTCAATCACCTGGTCCTATCTTCCTCACATTCTGTTCCTTTAATAAGGTTTTTGATCTGAAAATGTGCTCAGTGAACTAGCTTTCTGTGAGCTGGACTCGTTAGATAGAAACATAGATGAGAGATCTTTAGAGGCAGAGCGTGCTGGAGCTGAAGGTCGTGACTACGAGGTATGTAACAGGGTGGTTCTCTGTCCTGGGCTTAGGTTTGAGGTATTTTACTACTAATTCTCTGCTGGATTTTTTTCAACGTTATGTATCAGAATACTTTGGTAGGCCAAATATAAATCTCCCGTTTTGACAGAAGCAAGTGAATACCTCTCTTTAACTAGAGACATTGGATATAGGTCCCTGAGTTAGGAATCTGGTCTGTCTTCGCTTCTTGTAGCTGAAGAAATTTGAATTCTTGCTTTGCGCCACTCTTTGGAGGATGCTCTAGTGATGGCTAAAATTATAGGATAAGAATATTTGCCAAAACTTTGTTATTAAATGATAGGTACACCTGTATCTCTCTCTCTCTCTCCTTTTTTTCCCGCAGCTAACCTCTATGTCTTCAGTGCCAGTGGTAATGTGAATTTGTCTCTCTTTCCCTCTCTTTCTTACTCAGACTTTATCTAGGCTGAGAAAGACCTTGGCCACACCTGAATTTCTCATCCCATCAGCTAAATATATTTCTCCTTCGAATATTTTTGACATAGGCAGAACTACAGTGTTTCTGTTAAAAAGCATAGAATTGCAATTCCATACGGTCCGCTTTGTTTTGTAGGTGTTCCCGTTTGGGGTATGTTCTCCTCCCTTCTCTGGGCAAAGCATGCAGGGCACACATCTGAGATGAACTGCGAAAGATTCCTATAATGTGTTCCCTTACCTTTAGCATGAGGCTAAAAAATGGAATACATCTTGGAAGCTGTATTGCAGCCAGAGTCCACAGCCCCTAGAGAAATGTGGAAGCACAGATCGTATGAACTAGTTTCTGAAACTGAGATTTATTTTATAGTGGAAACATCTTTTGGTTTTTGCACAATTGGATTTTCTACTCTGTAATTAAATAAAAGCAGCTTCACAGAAAGCAGAAGCAGCTTAAAGAAATGATGCATTTTATAGAAGAAAAAAACCTGTCATAGTTAAGATTTAAATTTCTTCACTGATCCCATCCATTTCTCTTTGACAGAATGGCAGTATCAGTCAACCACCGCCGTAGCAGCACTCTGAGCTGCACAACTGAGGGGTTTAGAAAAACATCTCATCTAGAAATCACGCCTTTTGCATGAAGGCTTTCAGACGACACTGCATCTTACAGCTGTGTCTTCAGGAAGGACTGCTTCCACATGGGAGTGAAGGTACCGCTCTTCCTCTTCCTCTTCCCTTCCAGGCCCACTCACTCTGTGTGTTCCTGTCTATCTTGGTCTGGTCTAGTCTGTCATACCTCCTAGCTGCTTGGGGGCAAGCCAGGGTTTCAGTTCACTTCCAGCCTGCTTCTACTCAGGAGCAAGGAGGCGGATTAATTCTTAACTAAGGTCCTTTTCTTATAGTTTCTGTTCCTAGGGGTCCTCTTTTTCCTTGCCAAAATGCCTTTTGATCTACCTCTCCCAGCCAAAACATTCATGAAATGTGCATGACCCCTCACAATGCTCTTACTCCTTGCTGTCGGCTTTGAAAAAGTCAGCGATGCTGATATAACTGAAATCTGCTGCGATGTTGCTGAGGTATGAATAACACTAGAGCTTGGGCATTGGAGTGGTTTTCTAATAGAGGAGAGCTTATGTTTCTACACTTCGTGAGTATAATATTGACAAACCATATAAGATAATGATGTGCAATTGAGAATAAAATTTGGAGATGTCATGTGTTCCTTTTATAATCATATGTAGGAATTTCATAGGGTATATGCATGAAGTAAGAGGATAGCGTTAAGGCATCCACTGTGATAAGAAAGCAGTTAAACTTCCCAGAGTCTGTAAGTTTTAAACTCTTGAATTAAACATATACTGTACATTTTAGACTGTACTAAAAAAAGTGTAATGGCTACGCATTAGCTTTGGAGAGTGATGCAAATTGCACCATTAAATGCCATCTTTGCATTTGGATTTGTAACTATTTGTTGTTCTGTCAAAACATAACTGCATTTTTACTCCTGCTTGCTTTATAGAACCAGTTGGAATTTAGGAGAGGAACTTAGCTCGTCTGTTTAGCTTGCATATTATTAGTAAACATTGCTAGTAACATGGGAGTCATCTACCCTAAGTTTGATTTCTAACCCTTAGTAAGTCTCCCTAGGCTCCATTTGTAGGCAATGAAGTGAGTAGACAACTCCAGGAGGTGATGCCTCTCACACTAAGTCAGCTAAGATAAGGGAGATTAATTGCTCTTTACAGGTGCTTTTGTCGATTATCAGCTAGAAAAAAGGACTAGCCTAGGTTTAGATCCTTCTTTGTTTCGTTCTTTGTCTTTGTTAGGCACCTCAAGTAAAGAGGACAAACCCATATTTTGTCATGGATCAATGGAGCAGCTTTCAGGTGATGTTAATTTTTATAAGATAAGGTTAATTTGTATCATTGCAACTCTTTGTGGTAATATGATTGTTCTGCAAAAGAAGCTGTTCAGGGAAGGGAAAGAAAAGGAGCGAAACCTTGAAGTGACCTAATGCAGGGCTTCCCAGTTTGTTTGGATATCCCTTACAGTAGCAGTAGCAGCCCTTTAGATACAGAAGAGGGTCCAGCAGTGGGTTATCAAGATGCTCAGGGGTCGAAAGCACCTGAACTATAGTGAGAGGCTGAGTGAATCAGTGAAGAAGTGGAAGGGTGAGTACAGTATATAGTAGTGTATTCTTCAAGAACAGTCATAGAGATGACAGAGCCAAAGTCTTTTTGGTGGAGGCAAATAGTATGGCAAGGGGTAAATGGCCACACTGAGGCTTGGAGGTTTCAAACATGAGGGGTTATGAGAAGCCATGTCACTGGCAGGGTGGTGCGGCACTGGGACAGGCTTCCCAGAGCAGTGGTGGCTCACTCTCTGCCCTTTGGGGTGTTCAAGACTGTGCTAGACAAAGCCACGACAGAGCTGATCTGGTGCTGGCAGCAACCCTGCTTTGGGCAGGCGGCTGGTCTGGGTGGCCACCAGAGGTGCCTTCCAACCAGCAGCCCTGCGACTTTCTTCCCTTTAAGGAAACCAATCACTTCTTATGCAGCTCCACCCTCAAAATCTGGAGCCTGACCCCAGTCTTCTGTTCCCGACCCTGCTGCACTTCTAACCCTGTGAACTGCAGGCTGGTGGCTGCAGCAGGCCCTGCCGAAGCACCTGTGCAATATGGGGGTATGCTGCTGCTGTTCCCAGCTCATGGACCACTTACAGATTGCTCCTACTATCAGTGTATCATTCCACTTGGGGCACTGCCCTGTGACACCTGTGTAAAATCCCTGCTATGCTCAATACCAATGAAGTACCTGAAATTAGATTTCCTATATTTAATGTGGGTGTGCTTTAACGATTGGCCTATTGTCTTTTCTGGGGAAAAATCAGAAATAAACAGTCCTTAAAGACCTTCTGAGGGTCTCAGTTTTCCCCAGCTGGGAAGCTGGTTTATAGGATGGAGACAGCTAATGCTTTCTTAGCTCTAGATGCAAACTGTGATTGCAGAATCTTAATTTCCTGCTAGGATACTGAAACTAGACAGTACTTCTCTTAAAAAATAAGCTGCTTTGCAAGCCTGGTCATTTTGAAACATAACTGCTTATAAACTTGAAGAATTCTGGGGGAAAATTAGTGAAAGGTGAGAAATATGGAACTGGTAAGTGCTATGTTAGCATTGCACTTCAGCATGAAAGGACACCTTAAAATCTTCCATAGCTTGCATTAAGTCATCTTGATATTTTCTTCTGTCTCATTAATCCCAACCTATTTTAAATGAAATAAACAAATGCCACTTCTTTTGAATGTTATTGCTTTAATCCCTCTTAACCTTGAGTTCACTCCAGGAAATGATATTTTCTCCTATTGAAAAGATTGTAAAATGAGCACAGCTTTTTGATAGTAGAATCGATTTATTTATTTATTTATTTAGTCATATTAGTGGTATCGTCTCTTGATTTCCAGGCTAAGCATAGTACAATGTATATTTTTAAATATTTATTACAGCGTGAAGGATTGGAGAACTTTACTGAAAGAACTCTTGAGTCTTTTTCTTCAATGGTCCATCAGCCTTGTAAACTGTTCTGTTTCTTTGCCCTCAGAGAAGTTATTTTATATTTGGTCAATTTTAAACTGCATTTTTTATGTTATTGATATATCCAGTGACTATACAACTTGCAGATCCCTAGCATTGTGCTGTGATACTGAACATTACGCTTTGTTTCCAGCAAATAAAACCAGTAAAAATTTATGTGCCTTGAAGGCAAATAGGAATCTTCCATTGTCTGTGTGTCCTTAAAACACAAGAATACCAAAAGTTTTTCCTTCAATTCCTTTTTCGGAGCTCCATCAATACAGTCTCACAGTAATCAGTGAGACTCTGTCACACATACTTTCTTATTTCACTTTGTAACCATCCCCCTTGTATGGGATCATTCAGGCTTCAGAAAGAAACAAAAAGAAGCAGAACTGGGACTTTTTGTTTCCTTTTGAAATGCCTGGAAGGATGTATTGAAGGACAGTAAAGAGAGGCAGAGCCCTCCCTGGATGACACCAGGCTGGGAGCATGGTTGGTAGGCTGGAGGATAGGGCTGCTATTCAGAGGCACGCCAGCAGGCTGGACAAAATGGCAAAGTCCAGCACTTGGGATGGGATAACCCCATATGGCGGTACGGGCTGGGGCAGCTTTTCCGAAGAAGAATGTGGGTCCTCATGGACAAAACAGCAGTGTTCCTGGTAGCCATGGAGGCCACCACAAACTGAGAGGTATTAGTACAAGACTCATAAGGCTTCGTTTTGAGTCCTGTGTCCATGGGTACTCAAAACCAGCTGGAGTTATTTTCCAGATAGCTCTATAAACTCCATGCTTTAACACAGCAACATGGGTATGAGCGATACCTGTTATGTGTGCAGAATGGCGCCTGCTGCAGCATGCTTATAAACCACAGCAATCCTCAGAGGTCCTTATAGAAGAGTAAAAGAGCAGGCAAGAGAGCAGGCTATGAAAGTTGAGTAGAGAGGGTAAGTTCTAGTAAGTTTTGGTGTCTAAAGCAGATTTTTGTGAGCTGACTCCTACAGCTCACAGATGTAAGGGGTGATGTAGTCACGAGATTTCTTTTAAAAGAGAAGGGAGTACTGGAGGCCTGAAGTGCTAGCAGGCAGTTGAGATCTGGGGTTCAGATCAGGCTGATTTCCCCCAGAGGTCTTGATTTTTCTCTGTAAACTACAGATGGTGTGTAGGACAATAGCTTCTAAATGGGGTGTCACATCTATGTTTAAAAAGCTAGGCAGGATGAATCTGGGTCAGTTCTGGGCTGAGTTTTGTCAGTAATACTGCAATCAGGATTAAAGCTCCAGAGAGTTTACATTTGCATTTCACTTGGTTCTCAACTGCACCCTTTTGGCACAGCCTGGTTTTCAATCTGACTCACCACTACACTTTTAAATGTCAGTCCCTGACTTGTTAAATCACATCCCTAACTCGTAAGCAAGGAAACTAATTTATTTTAAATAATTAAGCTTCAAATTTAGTCTTCCTCTCCTCTTAAAACTGGAATGCAGCAGTCCAAGAAAGACTAGGATTGTACCAGTTGATTGTGGCAAGTGCATAGTCTGTATGAGAGGACATCAGTAGCAGTAGCAAAGGTTATTCATCAAAGACACAGGATGAGGCCAGATTTGCATATGAAAATAAGCTGAGGATGTGAGGACAGCGCCCTCAGCTATCAGTTACACCAGAGGTTCGAGATTGCTGTTTCAGAGCTGTATGCTCACCTGTCTGGCACACTCTGACAGAGCTGCAGTGAGGTCCTGTCTTGCTTGTTGCTTGCTGCTGCTTTTGACTTTGTTCTGGGTCATCTGTCCTGTCTCCCGTGACGTGGACAGTCAGCTAGTGCCAGGGCCACACAAGTGGTGGAAGGTTATCTTTCTGAAGGGCTCATGTCTGCCAACACAGAGCTGCTGCTCTGCTGGCAGATCACGGGAGATTTGGTGCCTTGGGCTCTTCCAAGTGCAATTGGGCTGTGGCTGAGCTGCTTGCTGTCCTGCACACTGTCTGGGAGAGTGTTTGGCTCGACAGATCTTGCATCCTCTCAGCGTGGAGGAGCCAAGTTTTTGGTGCACTAGGAGTTGTAATCATTACTGCAGCCAGAGTGTGGCCGCAGGCAGAGCTAAATGAAGGCAAACCAGCACCCAGGTGTGTCCTGACTAGGCTGGTGACCAGGCAGACCAGTACCCCAGGGTGCTTGTTTTTAGCTGTACCCAGACTTGGGCAGGCATTGGCTGGACTGCAAGTTCTCATGATCTTCACTGAAGTCTTTCAGAATTAGTTGGGTTTTTTTGTTTTTCTACCCCCTGCAGTTCTGATGCCTGGTATGTTGTGAGTGTCTAAGAATCCTAGCTTTCATTGGAAAATGATTAACTACTGCGGAACTGTGATGAAACTCTTGAAACCATGACCCAGCTACATGTGTTATCTGCCAAACTGGAAGATGATGACAAATCATTCATAAAATGTATTCTCTTTCTCTCAATATTTAAAAATAAAGTGCAGATTATTCTGCATTGAGCATCTGAGACAAGAAACAACTTATTAAGCATTGAAACATGTGTTGTTATTCTTGAAGCGACAAGTCTACCTAGATCCTCTGCTTTACAGTGCAAAGGATTGTACTAGGTATATGTACTGAGGGAAGGCTAGGCTTTTCTAGATCTGTTGCATGGGTTAGAATCAGTCACACAGGAAAACATATCACAGTGTCTCTGTGACCCCCTGCTCCTCCATGCTGAGGGCTGTGGCACAGCTGGTAGAAGCAGAGTCGACAGGGATGGTGGTATAACACACGTGTGTGCTAGAGAGACTTCCAACAGAGCACCCCCCATGTGAGTGGGGATCTTCAGGGAGCCCAGCCTTGGGAAGGCTAGGAGTTGCATGTGTTGTCCTTGGGGCATACTGGCAAGAATGTTTTCTGAACAGATAAGGATGGAAAGCATAGCTGGTTCCTGGGGTGGAGTGGCTTTTCTCCCTCTTTTGCCACAATATATTTGTACTGGAAGGCTGTCCACCTGATGAAGAGGGGCAGGGAGCTCTGAGGGCTGCCCAGGTTGGAAGGACTCCCTCTGGTCCCACCTGAGTGTCTCACTCGTACACTGAGGTTACTGTTGTCTGGCCAGCACTCTGGGCTTGTACATGGCATGTACAGAGAATTCAGGTGAGATCTAAGTGAGGCTGGCAGAGGGTGCTGAATAGTTGGCCACACAGTGTCTGGTCCTGACTCACTGCCTCAAGGTGTGCAGTGTAGACTTGGACGAGGTGCTCCTGCCTGCAGTCTTCTGCAGGGAAGCCTTTGGATCATGCACTCCTGGCCAAGGAGCAGTATTGACTGGCATGGGGCGTGGTATGGCACAGCAATGGGTCTAAGTAGCTTTTGCAAGACCCATTGAAGAGTACAATTTTCCACATTCTGCAGGACTACAGCCTGGAGAACAGAAAACACCTGTCAAACTTCATTTTGTATTACATATTCATAACTTGTTAGAGCAGGTCCCACTCTGTCACAGTGATGACCTTTGTGTGTTATACATCTATTGTTCTTTGCTGCACAGAGTCAGCACTGCCAGCTGCTGTAGTCCCTAATGCAGCTGTAGCTGTAGGAGGTTTTGTTTAGCCCCAAAAGTAAAGACAGACCTCACTGTTAAGCATAAAAGGATGCATGTTTATTGCTGGCCTTGCTATGTAGGCTGAGTAGCCATGAAGTAGCACTGTAGGATGTGTTCTGCCAGGAAGGGTTGCCACAAAGGTTACGTTTTTCCAAGAAGTGTAAGGCAGTTGAACACACTTCTGTTGACTGAGGAAACCCTTGTGCAAATGTCTGCCACATTTTAGCAAAATTTACAGCCTCTAAAATAGCTAGCTTTCTGGAGCCTCACAGGCTTAGAGTGGTAAAGTCATTGGAACAACTGCTAATGAGTTAATTACAGTGGATTCATTAGTAAAAATTGCTGCCAGAGACTTGAGTGTTGCAGATAACTCTGCTGGCAAGTGGCTTATGCTGCTGGGCAGACCTTTGCCTGATTTATGACTCTTCCACAATCAAGTGGAGCTCTTGCTTGATATACCGAAATTCAGTTTTGGTTTTGTCTTATTTATAAAAATTAACTTTTGGTTCTGAAGAGACTTCCTATGTGCTGCAAGTGCACTGTGAACCACTATCATCAACACCTACTCTGTGATTCATGTCTGAAAGGTGCTTTCCTGCATGGCAGCTCTTCCTCTGAAATATAGATGGCTATCCGTCACCCGTGAAATCTGAGGCATTGAGAGGCTTCCAAAGAAAAATGCGGCTAATCCATATCCTCTGAGGGTCATTTTGTGTGAAATAACAAGGGTTTTGCCAACAGAACAAAAATTTGTTGTATAAATCAATAGTTGAACTCTTGGTTTGTGAGCACCTACTTGATTCTTAAAATGGATATTTAGAAGTGATCTTTCCTGGATTTTTACAGAAAGTTACAGAGATTGTCCAGAAACTCTTGTCCCTTTCTTGTAAATAGCAAACATATAATCAAGCCTCCTAAAACCACCAAAAGCAATTCAGAGGCCAGGGTTCAACCTTAACTCAAATATTTTTCCCCAGCAAGAATTGCAGCTGTGGTTGTTGAGCCCTTCAGAGGCAACCTCGGGTTTCCCAGACTCCTCCAGTGAAGCCTCTAGCTCTTGTGCCAGGTTTTGTTTAAATACTTTTGATTAACTTTTTGATTAAGCTCAATGAATATCTTCTTTCCACCTTGGCTCAGCAAGAATAACATTTCAATTTCTGTGCTGTCCAGATAGGTGTACCCTTGACCTGAAGGTTTAATCATTATTCAGGGTCTTACAAGCTTTTTCATCAGGAGAAGGAATTGATACGGAGTCTGCTTTTTCTTCACTACAAATCTTTTATTTCAAACACCTCCAAAATCCCATTTCTCTGAACAGAGTAGGAGTCCAGTTTTGCTTTTAGTTCCACACCTCTTTCCAGCCTGCACTACACCTATAAAAGTTTCTCCATCTTATATTTAAGATCACGCTAATTACATTTCCACCGCAGACATTTTGATGGGCTTTCATTGCCTCTCTCCCATGTGTGTGCACCGGGACATCATCTGCAGCAGGCACTACTGAATTGCTGATAGCATTCAATCCCCAAGCAAACTTGTCTGTCCCATCTTCTTTCAAGCAGATTCAGTTAGCTCTGTTTCCGTATTAGTCTATAATTCATATGCTGAGCTGTTAAAATTCTTCTTGACTTTGACACTTTGCTGATACTTAGAGAAATACTTCAGGTAATGGTGAATCAGGGAGAAGTAAATAATTGTCTTCAGAAGGCATTGAATTGTCCCAGTCCCAGTGAATTGTGGTTTCCTTGTGTGTTTAGTTATGCTTCTTCTACAACAGGCATTTTATTGTGATTTCTGTAGCAGGCTTCAGAAAGCCATGTGATAATTGTTTGAAGTACTTGAAGTTTTTCAATCCCAAAGCTAAACTAAAAAGACTTATAAAGCTAAACTAGACTTGTGAAATTGTTCTATAAATTGCTTGTCTCTTAAACATGCAAAAAAAAAAAAAAAGAGTCAACATTTAAGAGCAATAGTCTCTGCACAGTGAGAATGGCTATAGAAGGCTTCCACACACGGCTTTCAGAGCAAGTTTCCAGATGATACAAAATGGACTGGCTGATTCACCAGATGGGCATACCACCATTTAGGGGAACCTTGACAGGCTGGAGAAATGGGCCTAAAAGAATCTCCTGAAATTTGGCAAAGGTAAATGCTAAGTCCTGCACCTGAGGAGGAAAAACCCCGTAGAGCTGTGCCGAAAAACCTGAGTTTCTCGTGAACACTAAGTTGAACATGAGTGAGCAATGTATCCTTGCAGCAAAGAAGGCCAACATCACCTTGGGCTGCAGTAGACAGGGTGTCACCAGGTTGAAGGAGGTGATCCTTCCACTCCACTCAGCACTGGTGGGACACATGTGGAGTGCTGGGCTCCCCAGCACGAGAGAGACATGGATGTACTGGAGCAAGTCCAGTGAAAGGCGATGAAGAATATAAAGGACTGGAGCATCTGTCATATGAGGGGAGGTTGAGAGAGCTGGGACTGTTCAGCCTGCAGAAGAGAAGACTTGAGGGGATCTTACCCATTTGCATAAATATCTGATTGGTTTGGGTTTGGGGAAGTAAAGACGACAGAGCCAGACTTTGGTGCCCAGTGACAGGACAAGAGGCGATGGGCACCATTTGAAATAGAGGAAATTCTACTTAAACATTTACTCTAAGGCTGATCAAACAATGGGACAGGTTTCCCAGAGACGTTGTGGAGTCTTCATCCTTAGAGATACACAGAATGCAACTGGATGCAGCCCTGGGCAACCTGCTCTCACTGACTCTGTTCTGAGCAGGAGGTTGGACTAGATGATCTCCAGAGCTACCTTCCTGCCTCAGCTGGTACGTGATTCTCTAATAAAATAGTAAGCTCTGTTTTGTTTAGTTTCTTTGCAAAAATGATGCTGCAACCCAAGCGTGTATACCAGTGAGGATTCATCTGCTGTTGATGTTTTTGACATTTTGTAGTTCAGTCCAGCAGCTGCAACCTCCACACTCATGTTGAACTGACAGATTGAAAGGTATCTGCTTACTGAAAAGGTCATTTTTGGTATCTTTTCACTTGTGCCAATCCCTAACTAGGGTGTCATAGCTTCAACTTTGTGTATGCGTTTGTGTTTTTTCCCCCCTTCCCTCTCTGTGTGTTTTTCTGTCAAAAAAAGTTCTGTTTGTGAACTCAAGAGAAATGTATACCATTGGCTTGGCTGGGTATTACCATTTTGGAAAAACAGTGGGGCTGTCTGCTGCGGTGCCATTACCAATGCATTAGGATGTCCTGGCAATAATAAAACAAACTCCATTTGCACATTTGCTAATAGCTCTTCCACAGAACTGTTGCTATTTTCTTGATAAACCCCAATACATTAGCAGGATGGCAACTATTATACCATTTACTTGCAGTTGATCAGTAGTGCTCTTATACAATGCTTTGGTGGAAGCAGCAAGGAAGCGGCGTATTGTTTATCATAGGAACCACCATCCCCGACGTTACATCGCCGTAGCTGTGGCTGCCTCTCTGCAGTCAGTGATGCTCTGTTCATTGGCTCCGTCCCAGACTTGCACTCACTGCTGATTCAACTCCACTATCATCATAAGTATTATTTTTTTGTGATAATATTATGAGGCAGTGTCTGTAGCAGGGGCTATAAAAGTGTTAAGGAGGGAAAGAGGAAGATGATTTATTGGCTTGAGGTCAGGGCTGTACAGTGAGACTGCAAAGCAAGCCTGTGCTGGTCCAGCTTGGATTCATACTAGGGCTGGCTGGCATCTCTCCGTGTCAGGTTTGTAATGTAGGCTCAAGTACCGGGGAACTCTCCCCTGGTGGAGCACAGCCATGGGCTACAGGCCTCCAGTCTCTGCTCTTCCCTCCCCAGAAGCACCCGCCTGGAAGGAAAGATGGGAGCGTGGCAGCCCAGGCAGCCCAAGGTGTTGCAGTCTTCTCCAGGGCATGTTGCACACCTTCTGGCCAATGCAGAACCTATAGGGCCAGAGGGACGCAGCGCTTATGGAAGCTGGACTGCGTGGGAATGGTTGGCCTTCGTCTTCCGTCAGTGTGTTTCAGCAGGTCCTGCAGTGATCACTGTGAATATAAAAGGCTACCACCATGCTGTATGAGAAGATTTTCAAAGATGAAGATGCTCCCAGTGGAAATAAAGTGAACTTCAGCTATGTAGAACTGAGTCTGCAACATGGGATTTTTCTTACAGAGAATTATTTTCTCCCTCAGTCTGCTAGTCTGAAATGTTCCAGATTTCATTTCAGGGAAACATTCATTAAGCAGTTGTAGCTGGATATCTGTTAGGTGGTTGCTGAAACAAAGTTTATTAACTGATCAATATCCAGAAATGTTATTAAAATCCAAGAATTTTATGTAATACTGTATTGCTCAGATACCAGACATTGCTAGGCCCAAGCGTTTTAATACAGGCCAGGTCTCCATGGTTATTCTCTTAAGTGAAAATTGCATAAGCATGTTCAGCAGCAGCTATGAAAATAATCTGAAAATAGAAGTATGATTTTTGGTTAGGAAAAAAAAGTTAATCCAACCTCTGTCACCTCAGGAATTAGGTATTTCCCAATTTTTTTTTTTTTCCATTTTGCATCTTCTTATGCTAGCTTCCTATTATATGATGAATTATTAGCTTGAGGATATAAGAAGAAACTGGTGGTATCACCTGTGCTGCTGCTGGAAATCAAGCGTTCAAGAGCAACAGCCAGTAACCCCACTGAAGTGCAGGAGGACAAGGAGATTTGCTGAAATACTGCTTTGCACCTTTTGTGATCACCAGCTCCTGTACAAAGCTGAGTACTGAATATTAGCTGACTGTCCTTTGTGAAAGTCACTTAAAAGAAACTGCAGGAAGTGCAGAATCAAGTGTCAACATTTACAATTTAAAAATCTGCTTGTGAAGTGAATAAGAATGTATATCTCTACTGGATCAGAGCCTTGACTTGCAAATGGGTCCACTCAGCTGCTCGCGTGAATCCAGCAATGGATCTCGGTTTAAGAATTTCTTATGAAGGCTCCATTAGACCTAAGAAGGGCTTTGAAAACTTATTTTTAGACAGTAAAGGACAGAAGGGATCAGCAGAACGATGGAGTCTGACCTCCTGCATTAATCCTGCACCTCCTCCACAGCAGGACATGAGCTGCTTTTTGTAATGAAATGAAGTGAAGCCAAAATTTGGAGCACTGGTTGCTGCATCTGTTTGAATCGCCATGTTGTGCATATGCCTCCCTGGATTTGGAAGAATGACCCTGCAAAACTCAGGAGTAGCTAGACATTCAATTTCTCTCCTAGGACAGTATAATAAACATTTCTAAGCCTGACACACTCTGCGTGACACAGGAGAGAACCCACAGTTAGATTTATTATAGAAGTTACCGCTGGGTCTCAGAACAGTTGTGGTGGGTGAGGATCTTTGGCCAGGGACTGTACACATGCAGCAGGCACTGAGAAGCCTAGAGGCTCAAGGCAGGCAGCAGCAGCACAATGTTGAGATATACAAACGAACTTTAGAATAGCTGGATCAGGCACTGGAAGTAATAGAAATACTGCCGGAGCACTGCACTGAGCAGCTGCTATTTTATATTACTGCTAAATGTGAAAGAGCACTAAAACATTTCAGGAGCTGATATAGAGACAAAAATCTATATATACAGCATGTTGTTAAGTAAAGGGTGAAAACAGAAAGTAAAATTATTTCCCCTTTTGCCGTAGCTTAGTCACACACCTACACTTAAGGTAGTGTCCTTAATGAGACATCAGCTTCCAGAAGGACCTGGACTGCAGCCAGCTGCCAGAGAGAGATCACGGGAAGATTTGGAGATCATTCTGGAGGGAGCGACCGGGATTTGCCGAGGGAGGGAAATCAATCCGGACTGGCGCTTATGGGGAGATGAGCATAGCTCCTGTATGGGAACATCATTAAGGATCCAAAACACCAGAAGCAGGTAACTTACCACCTGTAGAAAGGAAGACAGTTTATAGAAATTACATACATATATACACATGCTGGGTGCGAAACAACAGTGACAGTTTCTTAAGTGCATTGTCATTAGAGGAGACCCCACAACTGGGGCTGCCAACAAAGGTGGACGTGCCTTAATGAGGAATTCATGGTGTCTCCTCCAGATTTCAGGGTGACGGAGGTTAGATTAACCACTGGCAGCAACATGTTTGAGGTGGCCCTGTCTCAGGACTGAACGGACATACACCGCATTCAGAGGGGGAGAAAGAGGGAGACTGGTGACACTGCCACAGATTGCAGGAGTGGGTGTAGCTGCAGCAGCGGAGGCAGAGTCACGCTCTGCAGCTTCTCTCCCCTGAGGTGTCAGGGAAGAGCCTGGGCTTCCAGACATGCTGAGAAAAGGACAGAATCTACAGGAAATTGGTTAAACGCTTCTGTAGTCTATTCCTCAGCAAATTAAAAAGAAAATGACTTCTTGCCTCCATAGATTTTACAAGTTCATTCTTTTGTAGCTCATTCATATTAGCTGTATGTATTATTGTTGTGGAGTGAATAGATCTAATGGGGACAGTTTCCTTACTATCACACGTTACACAGCTCTAGAAAGAAGGAAAAAAGTAACATATGAAAGAATTATAATGAACCAATTCATGCAAACTTTGTTTTTGGACTAAAACTAAAGCAAGTTCTGTGTCTCAGTCTGCTCTATTAAAAACATTTTCAAAGCCTTACTTACGAATCTAAGCTCAAAATCAGTGTTTGACTTCAGATTTCTTGAGAGGCCAGTTTCCTTCAATGCTATGGGGAAAGAAAGGGTCTTCTTGACGCCTGTGCTGCTTTCACCTGTGTTACTCTGCTTCTCTTCTTCACTCTGTGACTGATTGCTGCTTCGGCGTGTCCTTCAGAGGAATCCTTTCTCCTTCCCTCTCCGTGCCCATTCCCTGCTAAGTTTCCAAGAGATGTCCTGGAACTTCCTCCTCTATCCCTCCGTTTTTCCATTCTCAGTGAATTAATTCTTTCAAAGCAACAGACAAATTTGGAATGATCATAGCTTTAGTGCTTGATCATAGCACAGTGTTTTTCCAAACTCAGCTTGCAGGCACAACGAATTTATAGTACTGAAGGAGAACCTAGTAAATATTCTGTAGCAACTTTTTTTTTTTTTTTTTTAAGATTAATGATGTCTCCACAGTTTTACAACTTTGCTATTAAAGTTGTGCTAGTAATTAAGGAATAGTGATTGTTTGTGCAAATTATTTAAGTAACCGAGTTAGCGAACTGGGATTACTTTACAGTTACTGAGGTTAAAATTGCTGTTTCCTGGATGTAGTGCTTAATCCTATGAGTAGTCATTTTGAGTTCATTATTGCCTGTACCAGTCCCTTAAGCTAGCTTTGATCCACATATTTTGTCTTGAAATTGCATGCCCTTAACACACAAAGATACTATTCTAAGTAATGAGAAGTGTTGAGATATTTGTGTAACTTTCAGTTAGATTTTGAATTATAGCAATACATGAACAGGGAAATTTTTCATTGGCTAAACTGTCATTGAAAACACACTTGTACCATCAATGTGATGCTTAAGAAGATGTTATACTGTTGACCTGATGTCAGCTCTTGTGGGTTGAGGCATTTTTTTTTGGATGGGAGTCTTGAGAGGATGGAATATAAATCCATTTTAAACATGAAATTGCTAGTTCAGCTACAGCCTTCAACAGTGATTTCCTGTATTTGGGCTGCTTTTAAAATCTCCTTGTTATTTCAAATAATCTAAATTGGAATTCACTTAATAGCTTTTTTAAAGAGCAAATGAAGGGCCAAGTCAGAGATGAGAGATGTAAACAAGGAAGTCATGTCAGTCACCCAGGCTGTAAAGCATTTTCCACAGAAGCAACTGCAATGTATGGAGCAACGCAGACAGTGGGGAAAGCCTCCCTTGCCTCTGCGATGGCAGTGTCAGAGCCTGGAGCATGATCCCACACCCCTCCCTGCAGTTTGGCCCTCTGCACTCAAGGCCAGGTCTCTGATCAGAAAGAGCTATTTGAGGAGCCTTGTCTGGTCTTGGAGCTCTTTAGCTCTTTAGCTTTGATCTCTGCTCAAAGGCTCTGCAGAGGTAAACTGCATTTGGATGTGTCACAGGATGCTCTGGAAACCAAAAGAAATAGCTTCAAAAGGTTACAGAAATAAAAGAAAGATCCATAGGCCCACCTCAGGAAATCATGGAGCCCCCAGTGGTAGAGGTGGGAAAGTGACAGAGGAAAGGCTGCTTAAATGCTTTCCCTGGTCAGCCATCATTGACCATTCATCATGGACCATCCAATGTTGGAAGCAGACTACTAAGCTTTGATCTCACTGAATTAATCTATTGTAATGCTTTTATCATGCAGTATTCTTTGATGTGGATAATATTCTGGGATACTTTTCTACTTGTGAATTCTGGTAGCACTACCACACAGGCTACAGGAGCTGTTGCCTTTGCAAGACTTCTGGCTTTGTTTCTCTCTTAAGTAATTTGAGGCCACTTACATACTTAGTTGCTGAGACCAACACAGAGATGCTGTTGGGTCTTTCCTCACCTGAGTTTTTGCAAGAAGTTGGCAGACCCTGCGCAGGTCTCCTGGGGAACAGCAGGGGATTAGGTGAGTATGTACTTACCAGAACTTACTTGCTTCTTTAGGCAGGCAGGCAATATGTAAAAGGTTGCTGCCTACTCATCCACGAGATGTGTGGAAGATAGCGTGGCCCACTGCTGTTACACACCCTCCTAGGGAACCTGTAGCTTCTGGTCACAAGAGCTCTTCGTGTGTATTCCTTTTCTCCGTGTGGTGTGTGAGGGGGGACTGGAGAGTCGGGAGGATCACAAAGTAAAGATGGCTCTCCTTAACATTCTTTTTATTTTTATAACAGTATATTAAGATGATACACTGGAAAGCAACAGCCAAATTTCAAGCGTGGCACTGAAGTATCATGAATGTCAAAAGAAAACAGAGTCAAGCACCAGGGAAGTCGAAATGGTGTAAAGTTCAGTCATCATGGATGTCATGGGTCATGTTGTGTACCCCTCTACCACACTCCTCAATTACTGCAAAAGCCACTGGTACCCTCTCTTGCATTTTTATACTATTTTTTGTAATCTAGAAAATACACTGAGGTTCATGTGAGATGTACTCCCATGGCTCAGTGCCTTAAATAATCACCGTAAAAAAGGACATGCAAGGATCGAATCCTTGCTGGGAGATAAAAGTCACCATCCATCAAACTAGAAATGTGTTGGCAAAACATCTTGTTTTCTTGGTGTATGTGACAGGGCTGTAGTCAGTTGCTTAGTAATAACATAAGAGCATGAAAACAGTGCTGAAGATGTACCCCGGTGGTGTTTTGGCTGAGAAATAAGCCAATAAAGTAATGATTTCAAGTGTGTCCTTCTCTATTGCGACACGTACAGCATCTTTGCTGTATAAAGTTATAAGATTTGGTTTGTGATAGAGTACAACATTTATTGCAGCATATGCTTTTCTGGCCTGATTTTCACTGATTACTGTAAGGGTTTTGTGAAATGGTACATCAAATGAAAGCCATGTCACTTGTGTTGTCCCTCTTTCTACAAACTAATTAAAGTAGGTTGGAAAGAATCAGAGGCCTTAACAATCAAAACATAAATAACTGGGGCTGCCCAGATTAGTTGTTGCTGTACATGTTAGGCACCGGGAACAGGTATTGCTATTTGATTGTCTAAATTGCCTTAGCAGACGTTATAAGGCCCTTAGAGGCACTGTATCAACCCTCTGAATGATTGTTTGTTGGTGCTTTTTTTGTTGTTTGGTTTTTAAATTACTGGTCTTCTAACTTCTTACTGTGTAATGGAATTAAACATATATATAAAAAACACAGCTTAAAAACACTGGGTAGATTTTAAACTTATTATCTGGTGAGTCTTACTGAAGTGAGTACAGCTATGCTCATCTACCACAGGCATAAAGCTGGAGGAAGAAGCTTAGTCTTGTTTTCAATTTTTTTCATGTAAAAATATGAACATCAGAAGATTGCGTTTTCTTCCACTTTTTAAAAAATGACTTTGTAAGTTCGGACTTAATCTATTAGCTGTTAGGTTTAAAAGAAATAACACTAAAATACAGATGAAGCTGGTTATATAAGCCAGTACTGCTTTCATCCTACAGTCATTAGTCTTTCCCATGGTTTGCTCAATTCTCTTCATTGATTTATAAAGATCTATGAAGATTGTATCTTCACAGATGTGAGGGTGTTTATGAGTGCAGTCAACCTTATTCTTGAAGTCACAAAGGGCAAGAGTAGCAGTGCAGTAGCAATCTGTAGTTCTTAATCTTAAATCACAAATGGCAATGTTGTGCTCACTGATACATACTCGGTCAAGGAATTTTGTTGTCATTAAAAGTTCTCATTAAAAGTAGCCTACTTTGGTCTGCATGTGGAACCATGGGAAAAAAACTTTTTTCACTGTGAGGGTGACCAAGCCCTGGCACAGGCTGCCCACGGAAGTTGTGCAGTGTCCATCCTTGAAGATAATCAAAAGCTGTCTGGATGAGTTCCTGGGCAGCTGGCTCTGGGTGACCCTGTTTGAGCAGAGTGGGTTGGAGAAGATAACTTCCAGATAACCCTTCCTACCTCAACCATTCTGTGAGTCTGTGGTTCTGTAACCTTAAAAACAAAACAAAAAACCAAAACAAAACATTCTGTGAGTCTGTGGTTCTGTAACCTTAAAAAAAACCCAAAACACCAAACCAAAACAAAAGCTTTGTCATTTTTTTCCACTTCAGACTGATATTTGGAAATGTGTGGGTGTTTGTAGCGTGGTAGTTCAATATCAGCAACACTGTTTGCCAGGTTTTAGAAAGGAAGCTTGAAAATTCACTCAGATGTGTATAGTGAGATTTAGTTCCAGATTAAGAAGCTTACATGTATATGTGAGGAAGATGTCTAAAGTCTGGTCAATGTGGTCAACATATAGTCAACAAGGTTGGTTGGTAGCACCTCAAGAGTGATTCAGGCCTCCCTAGAGTAGAAGCCTATGGGGCAGTGAGCTGAGTCCCTCTGTAGGCTTCTGTGAGTATACAGCAGGAGCACAGATACCTGCCACACCTAGATTCTTATGTTTTAATGTCTAGCTGAGTCCCACTCAAAGCATCTCATTAAAACTAGATAGCATGCAGGCTGGAAAATGTATTTACTCAAAGTGGAATCTGGCTAAAATAAGAAAGATAGGAGAAGAGGTCTTCTTGTAAAAAATACTTAATGACCTAGTCATTAGTCAAAGGACTGTATTTTCATCTTATCAGAGAGACTGAAATTTTAGCAGCAAATTGTACTCCATGCATTACTTGGACATAGATTTGCTCAAACAGATGGATTTACTTGCTCCAACTACTGATGTGAGTAACAAGAGAAGATGTCTCTGCTTTGGATGAGCTCTCAATCTTTTATTGTGGTTTTTTGATAAAAATGCATAATTATTATTTGTGTTGGCTAACTTTCAGATATCCAGATCCTGTACCTCCTGGTTCTCTTTGTTTGTCAGCCTCACTCCCTTAAATGTATCCAGTGTGAAAACCGGACATTTCTAACTGTGTGGCACTATTGCGTGCAGCCATTAAAAACAGGGAGAAAACCTCCTCCATACCATATAACTCCAAGGAGTTCTACCGAGTTTTAAATACTTAAAATCCAACTCACCACTGGATTATGGACTTCGGACATACATATGATGGCCTACTAGAAAATCTGACTTCTGTATACACAAAATACAAGGAGAGGATTTCCCTGTGTATTTGGGGAGAGGATTCCATTGCTTTCGGGATGACTGAAAGTTTATATTCAATGCCATGGACAATACACACTGAGGTGAGTTCTGCATATATTTGTTTATTGTTTGCGTATTCTGAGAGGATTGTGGGTTGCGCTGTCATTTTCCTACTGGAGCAGGAGGCAGCAGAAATAAATGTGCATTTCATTATCCATCATCTAATAAGGTACCAATCTGATGGTTTACTTTTACTGAAGTATACAGGTCTTACTACTTTGTCTCTTGGCTGCGTAATACCTACTCGTGTATGAAGAGATCCTCAGCTGCATGAGGAGTAAATTTCAGTTCTTTAATATTGCAGCAGAATAGAAAAATGTTAATGTTTTCCTCCACCATCAAGGAGGTGATTTCTCTTATCTATTACACTGTGCTAATTATATTACAAGATCTTGAATGCGTTCTCTTACTTTTTTGTCTTCCGTTGATAAGTAATTTTTGTACTAAAAAGCCCTATCATAATAATGTGTTCCTTCAGTGACAGCATGCTGACATCCAGTGCCAGCAAGGCAAACAATTAACATCAGGCTGGGATACTGAGCCTTACAATATGTAAAGAAGCACTTTGTGAGTCAGTACATGGAGTTTTTCAGAGACTGAACACAATTACTATATGAAATAGGGAACATATCCTGCAAGTCTGATTTAATACCACACCATTATTTTCAGTTGATGTTAGATCAGAACCTAACTACCTAAACACAGTGTATGGAATGGTAGGTCTCATTGTTATGATCATTGAAGAGGACAGGTGTATTATACATGTGAAGATGTGAGAGACATGTCAATGACCCATGTATGAAAAAATATTTTCTTTCAAAGGAGGGGAAGCACATCTGTTTACTGAGCAGTCCCACAAAAATGTAAAAGGAGTTGAATTTGCAACAAGCTGGTCACCTGCAGGAAGATGGTTCCAGGTTATAAAGATGTAAATCTAGGTGGAAGTACCCTGGTTTTCCCTGACTGCTTTAAGTGAGGAAAACAACATGTGGCATGTGCATATTTCTCTCTTTAGTGAGAGATACATACAATATGAACAGAAAACGAACTGTAGTGATCTAAGATGGAACTGAGGAGAACTTGAGATCAGATATTGACTGTGATGAGAATTTAATGTAGCACCAGAGCAAAGAGCCTCTGCTGGCTGGTCACCAACTCCCAACTGGTTTGTTGTTGCCTGTTCCAAGCATTTCAGAGAGATAGCTGTCCTCATATGGGCTGCTAGTCTTCTCTAACTCAGAGATTATTTCTCTGTGTGGGTTTTGAAAACCAAACAGATGAGGTGTATATTCCATCTGGTCAGACAAGCTCTCTCGATGACAAAATTATGTGCTTATCAGTGGTCTAGGTTGGTAAAAATGGTCTATTTCCCGTAGTCAAGACACTTCATTCGGGAAGTGTCTTGCATTCTTGCATTTATTTACTGTTTTACAAGATCTGAAGATGGAGAGTGGGGTGGGAGCAGAAAGGAAGGAAAAAAAGGTGGCCCTAGAAAGTGCTTGAAGATTCCAGGAAATTTGTAGGCTGGACTTGTTAATGCTTGTCAAATGATTTTTGACGCTGCCTTTCAAATGAAAAAATGAGATATTAGAAGGATGATAGTCTTTTATCTGCTGAGGAAGATGGATGGGTATGACTTAAGATGTCATGTATATGAATGGGTGCTATAAAGGGATCGTTCTAATGACATGCTGTAAAAGACAACTGTCAGGAATAAATTATTCTTCTCTTCTGATGATACTGATGATAATGCACTCAAATTCCCCACGACACATTTCCTCAGCTAAAGTTAAAAGCTTTTCCTAAAATGTATAATGGGTGCAAAGGTCTTTGTTGTGCATTTCCAACTCCATGAAAAACATTGGGTAGTAGCTTACATAAGAGCAATTTTTCCTGCAATTAGTGTGTTTGCATACAAGTACACAGGCTTAGATTAAGCAAAGGAAAGTACTTAAGCACATGTGTAAGTACTTTTCAGTGGTGGAGTAATGAAACTGAAATATGGAAGAAGCAAGCATGACTTCCAAAGTAACAGAGCTGATAAGAAGAGCAGTTCCGAGGTGCCAGTCAGCTCAAGGCTTCGGTGGGGATGGAGATGAGCTGTATGTAGCTATCTCCAGAGATACCTGTGCAAAAGTCGCATCCCACCTGTGCAGCCGAAGACCAGTACCAGAGTTTGCTTGTTCTGAAGGATCAGCGCTGGGAACAGAGGGAAAGAAAGACAAAGAGGCAAAAAAAAATATGAGGGGAGGCAGGGACCTGTCTGTAGGTATTGACCACCAGCAGTAGAGTGACTGGCTGAAAAACCCTAGAGATGAAGGCCCTCAGCCTGGAGGGAAGCTGACCGTGTTGAATTGCATTGTTGCCAACCCCTCCTCCCCAAATTGCCTGTGACTCTCACATTTGAAGTGTGTGGCTGCCTGCTTGCAAGCAGCTCAGTGCTGTGAGGCTACAGGGAGAATGTCATGTCTACATGTGGGCACCAGTTTGGAGAAGTCAACAAACCTGCATGCTTGAACATGCCTGAGGGACCATGGTGGTAGGTGACCCACGCTTGGGCAAGGACACACCTGAGGGACTGCGGCCATGGTTGACCTATGATGGGACAGGGACATCCCTGAGGGACTGTGGCTCATGGGCGACCCAATTGGGAAAAGGAAACTAAGGAACTGCATGGCAGGAAGCCATTAATCAGAGAGTGTTAGAAAGTGTGCTGGTTTTGGCTGGGATAGAGTTAATTTTCTCCATAGTAGCTAGTACAGGGCTCTGTTTTGGATTTGTGCTGGAAACAGCATTGCTAACACAGGGATGTTTTCATTACTGCTGAGCAGTGCTCACACAGAGCCAAGGCCTTTGCTGCTTCTCACCCCACCCCACCAGTGAGTAGGCTGGGGGTGCACAAGGAGTTGGGAGGGGACACAGCCGGGACAGCTGACCCCAACTGACCAAAGGGATATTCCACACTGTATGACATCATGCTCAGCATATAAAGCCGGAGGAAGAAGAAGGAAGGGGGAACATTGGGAGTGATGGCATTTGTCTTCCCAAGTCCCCGTGAGGCGTGATGGAGCTCTGCTTTCCTGGGGATGGCTGAACACCTGCCTGCCCATGGGAAGTGAGGAATGAATCCCTTGGTTTGCTTTGCTTGCGTGTGCAGCTTTTGCTTTACCTGTTGAACTGTCTTTATCTCAATCCACGAGTTTTCTCACTTTTACTCTTCCAATTCTCTCCCTCATCCTGCTGGGGGGGGGAGTGAGCGAGTGGCTGAGTGGGGCTTAGTTGCTGGCCGGGATTAAACCATGACAGAAAGAAACTATAATTCACACTACTTCAGCCTCCTATGTGCCCATGGCCTCACTGGAGGAATTTTGGTGCTTTGAGATTAAAAAAAAGGCAAAAATAAGGGTACTTGAGAGCAGGAAGGGGAAGGACAGGTGTTTAAGTAGCCTTTTGCACAGCAGTTTCTGTCTATTTTTTCCTTACTACCCGAATTGGTGATTGTAGTTTTGTGTTGGCTGGCAGTAAATTAAGTCAAGTAAAATTCCCTGACTTGGTGCTGCTTTACCTTCGACAGACTGGTACAAGAAGTGATGGGCTAAATTGCAGTAAGGGAAATGTAGCCCCAGCATTTGGAGAAGCTTTCTAGTGGTAAAGGAGGCTGATCACGGAGTGGGTTGCTGCAGGAGGCCATGGAGCCGTCAAAGGATTTAAGAGCGGATTAAATGAACTTCTGTTAAGAACAATTTAGAAGACGTTGATTCTGCCTTTGGGACAAAGAGGCGAATTAGATGACCCTCTTGAGGTGCTCCCGAGCCCCGTTGCCTTTGGTTTTTATGGCACTGACATGATCTTGTGTACCCCTGGGAGAAAAGAGGATACCAAGCTTAATTATTGAAAGGTGGTTTCAGTCAGTGGGAGGTGTTTTCTGAAGAGAGATGGCTTGAGATGGAAGGCTGAGGATGTTAAAGAGGTGAAGGGCGCAATTAAGTGAGATTATATAATGCTGTATTTGTAATTAAGTTGACATAACAGTGAATCTTTTTTTCACTTGGCCTAGCACTGACCATGCATCTCAGAACAGTCTTCCTTAATTCAATGCATATTAAAAAAAAAGTGGAGCCTCCACTGCTGTTTATGCCACTCTATGGGCAGGGAGGTGCTGGCCTGGATGGTACTTAAGAATTAGGGAGCCATTGTGGATGCACTCACAGGCTCCTCAGGCCGCAGCTGCTTTAGCCAGAATGATTCCCAACCCCAGCTTCAGCTTTACTGTACATCCTCAGTCCCAAGCACCTTGCAGCACTCCTGTCAAGGACAAGCACGATTTCATCCTGCTGCCTACTATATTAATGCAGGTAGCTATTTTAAGGTTAAGGCCATGTTGGCTTTGAACTGCAGCTGGTAATGAACACCTGCATGGAGTTCTGCTTTATTTGCAGGCGATTGAGTTATTATTATTAATTATTAAACCATTTCTTGTAATATTTAATTATTTCCCCCCATTTTGTGATGAGCAAGCATTGTCATTACTGCTTGTAACCAAATAACCATCCCCATTTATCATACTAATTGTGGCTTAATGAGGAAGGAACTAGGACTGGGGGAGTTGTCTACCCTGAACAATTTTGGAATGTGGCTTCCTATGGTAATGAATGCAGACTGTAATAATTAGGTCTGCTAGGTGCTATATTTATCATGAAGCTTAAATGCAATAAAAATTCATCATACGGCGGTAGGCTTACAAAACACAATGAATTGCCATAGTAAATATGGAAATAGGAAAATAGAGTACAAACAGATACAAGATTACTTCCTCTTGCATGGTTTTGCCACACAAGGGGAAAACTCCTTTTCACTCCATTGTATGTGAAACTGGAAGAAAATCACGGCAACGATGGTGTGGTGAATTGCATGTGGCTTTGGGAGGAAGGCTGGGTTTTGCTTGCTTTTGCTTCCCTCCTGGTTCCCTCCCTAGCCCAGCAATGTTTCACTGGATGATTTCTGCAGAGCCCTTGGATCTGCACTGTACCCTTGATAATCTGTGGTGTGCATTAGAAGGGAGCAGAATACTGGACCTGAAGTCTGATTTATGGATTAGCAGGAAAAATGTAGCCTGCTACAAACCAACTGTCTGTCTGCAGGTAATTACCTTATAGATGAATAAATCATAGCCTTTTTTCTCCTATTTTTATGGTATATCATGAAATTACTTCACAAAGGTTTAAACACAATAGTGTCTGTACAACAGGGAAAACCCATCTGGATATTCTAGAGACAATATCCACTTTAGTTTAATACAGTGGATAATCCATTCAAGGTTTTAGCTGAATAGCCAGTAAATATACACGTGATTACAGGTTGGTTTTGAAATTCTCATGAGAGAACAGCAACCAATAACCTCTGCAATCAGAAATAGTGAGAAGCTGAAGTTTTATTTTTTTTCTCTGTGCTCAGTAATTTCTACAATAGCTCTTAAAATGATGTAGTATTAACTCTTCAGTATTAATCAATATTGACAGGAGTATTTCTTGGAAGAATAAAGTGAAAACTACTTTAGTTTTTCAAAGCTGTTTTTATAGCACTTGATTGCTTGTTTGTTTCCTTTTTAAAAGTAATATGGACAGAGGTGAGAGAAAGAAATGCATTTTAAATATTCATAGCTAGCTTGGAAATGCAAAGGGTACATTTGGTGAGCAACACATCCACACTACTCAAAAGCAGCAGTAATGTTGATAATTGCAGGTTCCAGTCTGGATTAATAATATTGGCACTAGTCTATACATAGCTGCAGGTGAAATCAGTCCAGTGTTTAGGTATTGGGAATAAAGAGAAAGAAACACCTTTGTCTAGCATGAAATCTGGAAGGACGATATCAGGGAACGCAAAAGGCACAGGTAAGACTATTTTTCTATTACTCCTCTCCTATAAAGTTACCTTCACTGAACTTCAATAGGCTCTTCATCATCTCTTTCATTTGCAGATACAGTCACCCACAAGTTGGAATAACTAACTGGAATCCCACCTATCCCTGCTGGTCTTGACTGCAGATTTACATTTCCACCTTCTCTCTTACCTCCTTGCAGTGCTGCTGTTGCTTTGGTGTGGCATTGATCCAAAATACACCCACGAGCTCTTGAGCCGCTCCTGCCTCAGTTTTGGTCACAGAGGTTGTGTGTGATGTAAAACAGGATGTCATTCCTGGAGACTGTGCTCTCCTGAGTTGTGGCTGACTGGGAGGAGAAGGGCTTAGTTTAGTGTACGCACCCCTGTCTCCAGTGTGACAAGTTGCCATTCAATTGCAATTCTGGTCCAGCCTACAGGCTGCGTTGGGGTTTTTTTTTCTTCCCCCCCCCCCCCCCCCTTGTAATAGGTGAAATATGGAATCATTGCAAGGGAGAGCCACAGAAAAAAGAAAAAAGATTTCACAAGACTGATTCTTGTGAAAAGGTGACTTCAGTGTCTGTACAGGAAAAGTTTGACCTTGCTTTGTTTAGCTCAGGATCTCATGGCTGATGTGATGAGTGCAGGACTCCCCTGGGTGCTCGTGCGGGTGGCCATGAGAAATTCCTTCAGAGGCTGGAGCTGGGTAAAGAATGGTGTGCTGGTCAGCCCTTTTCCTACCTCCAACAGAGGAAATAATTCTAGCTTTGAGACACAAGGCCTGTTTAGGTCATCCTTTTGAAAGCAAGTGAAGCCTGTTGGTTTTTAGGGAATGCTGAGGGGCACACTGATCGGATGGCAGAATTAGGCTCTCAGTAATGCAGGGAGACATTTTTGTCTTCATCTCTCAATAGATTTATTGTCCAGTGTCTTTGTTCACAGCTTCCGCCTCACTGTGCTGTTTTGACAGTGCGTGGTACGTAGGTGAAGCCACACATGTGACAACGGTACAAATCCTGTTATGTGCATGACCAACTACAATGTGAAGTTTCGAAACACTAGACTGTGATTGTGAGGACATGAAGAAAGCTCTTTCTCTTGTGTTGCCACAGCAGCCTGAGCCATTACTTGGTGGGAACTGGGACTGGCCCCTCAGCTGAGAACATTTATTTGCCATACGATTGTGAAAGTGATTCGAAACCCTGGGGGCTCGAGGAACACATTTCTGTTCCTGGACCTTGGAAAAAATAAAGTGATCAGTAATAACTCTCACCTGACTGAGAGTTGATGCCTGCATCCAAACATTTTGGACATGGATACCTATTTTCTTGCTACCTTGATGTTTGGCAAATGTAATACTGTGCTTTAATCTGGATAAATGTCTGAGAATATTCTGGATATTGTAGCTGCATGGTCCTATCATTTTCAAGGTGGCAATCAGATGAAAGTGTGTGATATCTGCGCTGCATATGTTGCTGGTTTCTGCTCTGGAACATCTCAGACTAGCCATGTCCTGGCAAAATAGGCTATGTGTTTCTGTTGGCACATCGAAAGCTATGGCCAGCTCTTCTGTTGATGCATGTAGTACTTTGACATGAATTTTAGAAAAGGTATGGACATAGATCACAGTGATAGGTGCTTTGTAATGCCTGTCTATCATGATTCAGTTTTAGACTTTAGATTTGGAGCATTATCTCTAAATATTTTGTTTGAAGTACCTTGGAGCCACCTTCTAAAAGTTGTGTTACCATTCTCAGGCATTACTATTCTCTCTCAATCTGGAGAGATGGTAATCAATCAAGGTCTTTAAAATGGTACAGTATAACTACATGCTGTAAGCCTAAGTTTCTGTTGATTCAGTAAAGATACTCAAGTCATTTGTTTGCTTGTTTTTTACTAGATTTTTGGTTTCCTTGACCTTTGCTGGTGAATATCATGATTTATTTGGCATTCCCTCACCTCATGTCCTGCTCATGCTGTAAAATGTGCGTCTTTCATCAGTGCTGACGGGAACTCCAGTTCTTGGCCAGGATCCATAATCCCAGGATCAGAGGAGGCATATTTACTGCATCTACTCCTCAGCATGGTTTTTGCACTCAGAGGAGTGTGTATGTGCATGTCGTCATTCTTGGAAAGTTTTTAGACAAGTATTGCACTCCTCCATGAGGGTGAAATATGGAGCTGTATATAGCTGCTGTAGAGTACTAGAGAGAGAGCAATCAGAAAGGTTTCAGGCTGGCAGCACAGCAAAGGCTTCTGTTTCCCAGAGGATGCTCTGCCTTGCCATGTGCTTCAGCCCTGACTGGGAGGTCAATAGCCATGCCAATTCAATCAGGGGATTTCCCCGGGGGCTGCACAGCTCTGGTTTGTTACCTTCCTGTCTCCTCCTGTGTTACTTGCTCTCCTCTTGGGTTTGCTGTGGGGTTTGGGTTTCTTTGTTGTTTGGGTTTGTGTTTTGTGGTTTTTTTTAATTTCTTTTCAAAACTAGTCACTGCTCTTCAAGTACTGCCAAGAAAGGAAAGAAAATGTTTACTGATTTGAATTTTGATAGTTTAGTTACATTTGAAAATTTTGAAATATGTTGTGTTTTGTTTCCCTCATAAGAACAGAAGTGTTGTATCATTCTCTCGTTCCTCCACATAGTCAGCGAATGCAGAAATTCTAATGTCAGTACCCGGAGGGAAGAGCAAGTGCCTGGAAATGTGGCGGTGTATGTGAGCAGCTTTGTTGGTAAGCAGCCGCTGCTCAAACTGTACACTGCAATTCTGCAATGCAGCCAGGAGTGCTGAAAGAACTGGCTGAGGAGCCCTCCAAACCGCTCGAGTTCAGCAACTCTAGGAGTGTTACAGAAGATATGGGGGACACAATGAAAGCTAATGTTCTGCCTGTATGTTTCTAAATTAACAAGCCGTGCTAGGTAGCTTTAAATTGGTTAGCTTTTTGTCAATTCTCAACAAATCATGAAAAGACCGATAACAATCTATGTAAGCCATAATCCCTTCATTCTAATGAATGCTATTCAACATGGGTTTATAATAAACAGTTCATTTATTTCTCTGATATCAGTTTTAATTAAATTACAAATCTGTTTGATAAAGGCAACACTGTTGTCACGGACTCCAGTAAAACATCTGACTTTTGGCAGTACAACATTCTGATTAGAAAAATAATTACTGCCAAGTGAAATCAATATAGCAAATATTAAATGAATTAAAATGTAATAAGGTGTTTCAACAAGCAAGTTCTGATGCTCAGTTTGAAAGGGCTATGCTTGCCCTTAGTGAGGGTGGGAGATGAAGAAGGTAGGGTAAGGAAACCCACATTCTTGTCTGCAAAATTTTAAAAAATTTTTACCAGCATCAAACAAAATAATTGCTGGCAAAGTTTCAGAATACGAGAAGTTAATGAAGAGTTAAGCAAAGGCAGAAGAGTTATTTAGAAGTATCAGGGTCATCACGGGAGAAGCTGGGCTCCCCAAAATGACGTGTGAACCGCAGCCAGAGAGCAGGGACACCCACCAGCGAGCAGCACGTGATTGCCGCAGCCACAGAAGTAATTTAAAGCTAATACAGTTATATCCTTTCTTTTCTTTGTTGATTACAAATCTAAACTTTTCTCATTTGTTTTCAATGTACTGACTCTGTGCAGAAAATGGTAATAATTAATTTGTGTTCACCAAAGTGATTTAATTGCCATGGTTTTCATTGTAAGTGTAATTTGCCTTGGCATTTCTATTTTCAAACTGCTCAGATGCACTATAACCCTCATGTTGTTTCCTTGCCTCTTTGTATTCTGCAATGGTTGTCAACAACGTGGTGGAGATACTGTTTTAAAACTAAATCTTAGGGAAAGGCTCGTGCATGTGTGACAGCTTCTCCTTTTTACCGATGAAGGGCGTCTGTAGGGTCAGCATGTTGCCCTGTTTTGCTGTAGGAACAGAATAGGAAGCAATTCCATGAAGGACTTGTTGGCAGCTGCTGCTGCTGGTTGGATGCACGTGCTTTGCGTGAGTGATACCGTACTTGTGTAATTTACAGCTTGGGAGAAGGGGGTCTTACATTGAAGTATGCAGTGATTCATGCCCATATGAGAACAGATTTCTCAGGGAAGAAAGTGATGCCCTCTTCCATTATTTCATGGCAGTTTTGCAACATTTTTTTTACCATCTTTAAAACATTTCTGGCACAAAGCTTATCTGCCAGCAATTTTCAGTCCCTGACCCTGTTGTCTATCGCTCAGATTTACTGCAAGTTTTCTGTGATTAGTATTCCCAGCCTCTGCCTGCTAATACAACGTCCAGAGTTCCACAAGCTCCAGCATTAGCATTTTTTATAAAACTGTGGGACTCTGCAATAAACTTGTCTCTTCTGTCTTATCGCAAATATTTATCCCAATTCTCTTCATAAAAGTTCTGAGTCATCTCTAGTTCTGTGCTTATAAAAATTCCACTGGAAAAACACATACACACAAACCAACTAAACAAAAAAAAAAATCCTTCCAAAGGGTTTATAGGAGAGATGTATATTCCTAACTAAAAATCAATTCCTTTATACATAACATGCTTATTTAATTAAATTATTAATAATGGCAATTATGTACTTGAGGGGAAAAGCAACTATATAACCTAAGAGTTTTGAAATATTTGTTGCTTGTATAGTTCTTCACCATTGTTACTGGGCTTTGGTGGTGTCCCCGTGATGTGTTGGAAGGAAGCAATATAATTTTGCAATCTCTATCATATGCTAATTACTGTGTCTGGTTTTTGGGGTTTTTTTTCAGAAAAACTCACCCAGCTTCTTGTTAGGCACTTAGACTTTGTCTAAATCAGGTCTATAACCAGGGATTTTTCTCTTGCCTTCCTTGATTTGCCGTGCTTGGAAATCTGCAGTGAGTTGTACAGATCCTGCTGATTCACTCTGGCAGATGCTAATAGTTAACTACATCCTGTCTGCAAGGGTGTGGGATGGTCTCAGCAGGATGCAAGCAAAATTAAATAAGGTATGGCCAAGCTTGGATAAAAAGACCTTTTTTTGCTTCTATTTTAAGCACCAGAAGAAGCACAACAATTATGAAGGCTTTTATATTGAATGTGATAAGGGCAGGTTCAGTAGGACACGTGTTTGCAGGACTCTTTGTAGATAAATTTAAAAACCCAATTTCTTAAGGATATCCTGATCCTATTGAAGATAATACTACTGCATCCATTAAAGCCAGTGGTTTAGCCTTATGCTCAATAGGACTACCCATGCAGTGTTATGCATCTTCTGGTAATGATCATCAGAAAGAACATTATCTGCTAATTCAACGACTGGTAATATCAGTGCAGTTGGCAGCAACGGCCATGGTGTTATACAAGATTGGCTATACAAGAAGCCAAATCAGAACATCAGATCTCTGTGTTCTTTCCCATTGGAGCTGGTGGTGGAGCTTTTAAATATTTATTATTCTTAATAGACGCACAAGTCTGCAGATGAACTAAGTATTGGCCCAGATATCAGATCGCTGCATAGCAGCCCCTGACCAGCTTCTCTGCATTGTGCTTCTGTGCTGCACAGGCAGGAATTTTTAAATGTGACGTTTGCAATTCAGCATCGAGGCTCCGCCACACTGCCAACCCATTAAAAACGTAATGGTAAGGAAGCAAAATATCCCATGACTTGTGAATTCTGGGATTTAAATAACTTTGCATTTATGATCATAAACTCTGATGATGGAGTGCTTGACTTGTTGATCAGTGTGAAAGAAAAAATATATATGCCCCTCAAAATACCCTTTCCGCACACTTGAGTTTAAAATTCAGTGCGCTGTTGCCCAGAGATGGTATCATCTTTATTGCAGGGAAACTAAGTGAAGTTGTCTTACCCAGTTTAGCTATGGCCTTTTTTTCCCAGGTGGGTCATGAAAACAGCTCAACAGTAGCAGCTATTTGAAAATATTATCTCTTTTCTCCACCCCAAAATGTTACAGAGGATATACTGGGTAGTTTTATTTGCTTCAGCAAATACCTGCTGCACTTCAGTCATAAGACACTGAAGAAATACTGCAGTAGAGCCCTTTTTATATCACCAACAATGTAACTACATTGTCAATTACTCCTGAAACAGTGCTGGGGAGTTTATGGGAGGGTTGTGAATCTACTGGAATCACTGCTTTGGGATTAATTTCTCTTTTAAATCCCAACAGGGAAGGATTTTCATACACCGAAAAGGGATTAAAATGTGTTGTGCTGTTTTGTGGTACAAAAAGAAAAGAAATAATTTCCAAAGGGGCTACTGCTGATTTTCTAGAGAATGTCCGTGCAAGTGTTGCAAATATATGATATGATGCTACACAGCCAACAGTGGATTTTTGGAATAGCTTTGATCCTTTTGCTGCATCTCTGGCACTGGAGAGTAGGGTTTGCTAGATGATAGCACTCCTGTACTTTGAAATAGCCTGAATTTTTGAAATAGTTCAGAATGTATTTTCTTCCCAGCATGGATCAGAGGAGTGCTGCCTGTAACTCAGTGGTTAGCACACTCGGGACTGTTTGGAGAGATCTGTGTTCCAGTCCCTACTCTGAATCATGTCCCTGTGCAACTGGCTACTGTGGAATCTTTTTCTCTCTTCCTTTAGGTTCACAAGAAAAGAGTGTATTCTCTGGGGAAAAAACACTTCATTGAACCTGATGTTTCCCTGTTAAAGGTGGGACTTTTTAAGCACTTGCCATTTTTTCATAGATGACATTCCAGCCTATTCTAGCTAAAACAAATTTAAGGCTGTGCAAGTTGTTTTCGTAGAGCCTGATTATTTGCTCTGTCCCTTGAAGCCCTGCCTCCTCAATTCATGTGGATATATACAGAAGGGCAGCCACATTCTGAAGTGAACTCTCATAATAAAGGCATGTGTGGGAGGAGGCGGACCATTTTCACTGATCTTTTTGTCTCTTTTTATTTTGTTGTCACCCTCTCTTTCTGCTATAGCAATAGCGCCTTCAATATAGCATGTCGAAGAGATGTTCTGGACATTAACTTTGGTTCAATCTGTCTTCATTTCCAGTAGAAAATGGAATGTTACCTGTGAATATTTTTGTTACCTACTCCCGAAGTTACATTTTAGCTATGTATCTTACCTGTAGGTGGCATATTTATCATAATATTTTCATTCATGTGCAGCCAGCTCTCATCTTCTCTTTTCAGATGCCTCTCATTAGAGTTTCAGGTGCAAAAGGTCCCTTCGGATTGGAATACGTCACACTTGGCTGAGGAAAAGTGGTGTTGCATCTTTCATAAAAGTCTATCAGCTATTCTTTTCTGGGATAGTTCGCCTAGTCAGAAGCGGTGGACCCTGCTGTTTCAATCTATCATTTCTTTTGTTTCCTTATTAAACAGCCTGTCTTTATCTAATAAATTGCAACATATCTGCATTTCCATCATGGATAATGGCTCTGATGTGGTCTATGTCGCTGAAACCTGGCAGAGTGAAATATTGCCCTCCCCCCAGTTTTGACTCTATCATCAAGTTTGCATTATATCAGGTCATCCAGGAGCTACTGCAGTAATCCTTCATTCTTATTCTAGCTGTCCACTAGTGGCCTCTTATGTTTCATCAAGTGAAACACTGAAATAACAAGGTGTGCGTATTTATAGCCTCATTGTTGATTAAGTATAGTAGCTAGTTTGTGAGGTAGCTGTTGGGAAATAGGATCTTAAATCAGAGCTCATTTTCCCCCTTCAGCTAGGATGGCAAAGGAAATGAGATATTCCTAGAAGCACTGTCCACAACTGGATATAATAAGGAACAGAAGGTACAGTATTTGACTGTATTAATTAGCTCTTCTTCAGAGCTACACATCTGTCAACTGGTAACTGCAGCAGCTTTTCAACTTCATTCTCTTAAAGAAAAGTATCTGTCAGTAGCATATTTCTTTTTTTTGTTGGTTTTCATTTTTGTACCAACCCTTCACACAGAAGGATATGTATCCAAATACCTTCTTATTCATCTATGAAATGCTGATTTGACACCTCCAAAACAAACAAATAACAGAAATCAACAGAAAAACCCTCAGAGCCTTTGCTACCAGTAGACAGAGTGCACTGTAGTGCACTTTGAAAGGAGATTCTACAAGGTAGCAGTCATCAGACTGGACAAGACAGCTGTCTCCTTCATTTGAAGGTATATCTATGTTGTTCACAAACTGTCCTTTGGCCTTTTCTCGGTTCTTTAGCCAAAAGTCCAGCTAAGATCAGGGGATGCTGCAGATGCTAAAATGCCTTTGCGAATCCTTTGATGGGGCTGTCAGCTTACAGCTACAGAACAGCATCGACGTTCCTCAGGACCCGGAGACAGTGCTGATACTGTGCCCCTTCTGATGCTAGGGTGTGTTGTGGCTCTGGGGAGAGCTACCTAGTTGCTGCCTCCCAGTGTGGGGATTTGGGGTGAAACGCCCAGCATATTTGCTTCTCTCTGGGAAGCTGGTGCGATGATGGCCCCAGGGTGCTCCTCGGGGGGTTTCCCAGACCATCTTTCCACCCCTGCTCAAGGAGAAGGTGCTCAGTTCCATCTGTTTTTACTTGCTCACTGACATTATTGTATCTCCTGCCTCTCTAATGAAAACTTAGGTTTCCAGAAGCTGTTCTGTTTTTGTCTGAAGGCTATTTGTACCTTGCTGAGAAAGTGCCTGACCATGGAAGGCCATTTCCCAACAGGGGCTGCAACAGTGATCTCTTCGATCACTCTGCAGTCTCATTTTAGGCCTCAGTAGAGCATTAGTTTTCCTTTTTGATTCTTTTTCCAGTTAGCATTTTCCGTTACTGCTTTATATTGTCATGATGCTTGTGGTAAACATGGGCCTGAGGTGGGAGTGGGTGGCTTTTCAGTTTTCATCTCTGAAGGAATTGCTGGTGGGTGATTATATACCCCTCTCCAAAGGTCTCTCTTGGTTTAGGTCTTACCTACTTCAGATGACGGTTTTCTCTCTGTATGTCTTCTCAAGAGATTTTGAGGGAAGGCATCTGATGTGGCTTTACCTCTTGTGTTGTCTTTCTGTTTGCGATGAGAAATAAGCAATGATCACCTCATTATAAGAAAACAGGATTTAATGATTTAATCTGATTGGCACGTATTGTTTGTTTAATTATTGCATGACCACTGTGTAGTAGTCATACGGCCACACATGACTGCTTCAGGCTCCCTTTTTTTATGGTGTCTCAGAAATGGATCACCAGCCCCTTCTCCAGCCCTCCTTTCTGCTAGCAGGTTCAAAATCTGCCCCGCCCCGAAACATGCAGCATAGCCAGGTCACCGCAACTCTAAGAGCACTTGCTTTGGTTCCCAGAGCCCTGGTAATAAACAGACAGCCTCTTCATTTACTTCTCAAGTTTTGAAACTTTTTTGTTTGCTCTCCAGGAAACTTTATTTAATACTCTTGTTAAATGCAAACTGAACCTGAGAGGTGCTTGAACCACTTTTTGAGTGTTGTTTTGAGGATCAGTTACCTTGGCCTGCCTAACATTTCACTGCAATTGAAACATTTCTACTCTGTTACTGATCTAGCAACTTGGTGTTATGTTTGTTCTTAGTACAGAGGATGTAACACCTCCTGGCATGGCATGAAGAGTTTTCAAGGCCATGTTTCTCTGTTGTTGGGCTTTCTTTTGCCAGTCAACAAATACTATTTATTTCAGGATGGAGCTCATCAGCCTGAAGATCCAGAAGGCTGGGATGAAGCGAGCATTCCTGAGAACTGATTAAGTATTGTAACAAACGCAAATGAAATTTCTGCTGTAAAACATTGCTTAAATTGCTGTAAATTCTTATTTGATTAACTGCTATGCTACCGCACATACTTTTCTGTAAGTGAACCCAAATATATTAGAATATATTAGAATTTTCACCTTTTGAAATCAGTTGCTGGTAGGTGATACCTGTTTTTTTAATGGAAGTAAAATTAGACTATTATCCCCTGTAATGAATAGGAGACATTGGGGAAAGTGGTGCCATGATTGTTCCCATGTTCAGTCAGGTTGTGTAAATATTTCATAGGAAAAGAGTTGCCTAGAAGGTTGTAGGAGAAATATCCTATGAATCATAAGCTCTTCAGGATGAGAAGAACAAAAGGAGATGAGTGCAATCTGAAGGGGCAAAAAAGGTGAGAGGTTTACCTCAGCACTACAAATTGAACTGCAAGAAATGCGAAAGGACCAAAGTGTATGCTCACATCAGCCTAAAGTGACAAAGTATGAACTGAGGCTGAAAATGAGGCAATATTCAATGTGTTTTGGGGCCACATGTTTGTTGATGGACTGAGCACAGGGTCTTCTTTTCTTACATTTATCACCTGAACGATGGTGTTTTTTGTCCCCTCGTCCCAAATAGTAATGTGCTGATACTGAGCTCCTCGTAGGACAGATTTTTAATGTGTTATCTCTCAGTAACAATAATTACTCTCCCTCTTTGTTTTCAGTATATATGCTTAGATTGAGTCATGTCACTGTATGTGGGCTTTGACTTCTCTTAACTTCAGTAGAATAGTCTTGCTCAACCAAGATCGGACACATACTGTTTAAGGAAGAGCAGAGAAAACACAGAGGAGAAAGAAGAAACACCTCTGTGTTAACAGGAGATCTTAAATGGGATCTGGGGAAGCTGCTGACATAGAAATGCAGGTTGTGGTCTCAGTACAGAGGACGAAATGACTGTAGTAGTGAGGTTTCTGATTGTTGTTTCACTTGAATCAGTCATAAGCTGATCCACTGTGTCGAGGGCAAAAGCAGAAATAGTGTAGTAAAGGTCTACCGACAGCCCAAAATGTGACACTCAGTTGAGAAAAATGTATCTGGTTTTGGAATGACTCCTCTAATTGTCTTTTGGCTAATCGTGGGGAAAAAATCTTTCCCTTTTCCTTCATTTTTAAAAGAATAAGTGTATATAGACTCTATTAAAATTCATTAACTGTGATATTGCCTTTCCTTTTATCTTCTCAGCCAGGTTAATGAGATTCTGTACATATTGCAGAACAATAACACTCTTGTCTGGTCAAAACCACATTTTACATCTTCTGGGAGGAAGGAATTCTTCGTAATTATGCTGGCTGCACTGTTCTGTCATTGGGAGTTTGCCGGTGTGCTGAAGAATCAAGGTTGATTGTTTAGAAGTAATTAATAATTGTTTAGAAGTAATTAATGCTTCCAGAATTATTTGTCATGCATACACTAGTGTAAGAATACTAATATATTGTAACTGTAATGCTCCCAATTCAGATTCATTGGCAAAACTATACTGTAAATTAGTATAAAATATCCATATCTCTCTCTCTCAAAAAAAAATCATTTGTGTTGGTAAAAGAGTTGCTATATGTAACTATATCCCAGGTACTTCTACTGCCACAAGACTGGCCAGGTGACACATCTTTTCACAGTCTGGATTACAAAGAAATAGCAGTTGTAGGTCATAGTAGACATAATAGTCATTACAGTTCACTAAAAAATATCTAATGAGGAGCTTCCTGTAGCTCGGCTCCTTCCCATTGAATCTCTCTGTCCAAAAGTGCGATAGTGGCACTTTGAAAGTCTTCTGCGTAAAGGGAGGCAGTAAAGAAGGACCAAGAAGTGGTAAGAGCTTCCAGAAATAACTCCTGTTTCAGCTTGAAACTGCCATGCTAGAAGGATCTTTTAGGACCTTAGCAACCATTAAGGCAGAAAACGCCAACTTGTAACTCCTTCACACAGGACTTGTGAAACAGTTTGGTGGAACTCATAAACATCTGCTGGATGTGTGGACTAATGAACAGCTCCAACCATGGGCATTAGGAATCATGTTCTTATGCATAATGGATGTTTGTCCTGCTGACCTTGCGTGGCCCACTACAAGGAAAGAGACTATATCCAAGAGAAGGGCTGGTGCCCCTCTCCTTGCTCCACATTTGCATGCATTAGTCCAGCTTAGAAGGGGTTGTAACTCGATTCATGTAATTGGTATGACTTGCATCAGTGTGCCTATTTAGATAAAGAAAACTTGAGCTACAGGGTAGGAATTACTGCGCCTAAGGAGAAAAAAATCTTATATGAAGGCTGTACATTGCTTAAGTGTTGGATCTGAAGAAATGACTTTGACTTGTGCTCCTAACACAGACTTTCTGGATCACCTTGGATAATGAAACTCTCTGTCTCTACTCCGATCTGCTAATGGGAATAAACCTTACCTTATCCTCCTGCTGTCTTATCTATTCAGGTGATAAACTCTGGGAACAAAACTGTCACTTAAACTAAGAAGTGTGTTAAGGACCCAGTTTGTAGGTGGAGCCTGTAAGCCTCGGGGGCCCACAGTCATAAGGAGATTTAAGTGCCTGTTGCCCACTGATTTCCATGGGAAGTATGTTTGTGGGTCTTTGCCCTAGATAATATAAATACACAATAAATATCTGAAAAAAACTTGAAAGTCTATTTAAAGGATTATGTTGGAAAGGAAAGAAGGATGGTAGAAAGAAAGACAGCAAAAACCCCTGAAAGAATAAAGAATTTAAAGTAACAATATGTAAGTTTTTAAGATTTATACACTGAAGAACAAAAAGGCCATGCAGTAACATACAAAGTAGGTGATGCTTAAACTGCATTAAAAGTTAAGAAGCTAGTAGAATTGTTTCATTCATTCATTTGCTGCTTTCTTTTGTTATGAAGAGCACTAAGATCTGTGTTATTCTGTGATGAGAAGATGATCTGGGCCATGAACTGTAAGTGGAGCATTAGCATGACGAGGCTTTCTCCTGCTGCTCTGCTAGTCTTGTGGTGAAGCCTAAGCCCAGATCTTAATCATGTGCAACGATTAAGAACTTCCTAATAAGTGGCTTGATTATGTAGAAAAACTCAAGCTTCATGTTTGAGCATGATGCTGAAGAGGATGGTGCAGAAGATAACAGAGAACATGGAGTTTCTCTTTTAAAGGTGAGCTTCATTGGTGTGACTGAACAAGCAATGGGCAAATGCACTCTGATAAAGCAAAATTCTTCACAGCCAGAAAGGCTCAGACTGAACTACTCTGTATACTACTCAGCATTCTCTGGCATCACTATTGCCCCGAGTGGGCAAGTAGGGGAGGGCAAACAGAAGGGAAATACATTGCCAAACTACTGCTCTCCTGTCTCGCTGAGCTGAGGAGAAGCAACTCAAAGACAGTACCTCTCTCTCATGCCTTACTTCCAATCCAGTGCTCACTTGCTTCTAGCTGAGTGTCGTGGAGAAGGAGACAGCAGGGTAGAGCCTGCGTGCATGGCTCTCATCTCCCCCACTCCTACAGCCCTATGCACAGCTCAGCCCGGGAGCTGACACCCAGTTCCTGTCCACAAAGGAAGGAAGGGAGCTGCTCCGCTCCCGCGGGTGTAGACTCCGATGAGTACAGACTAACATGCGAGGCCTTTTGAATGTGAAGACAACCATGTTACTGCTTGTGGGTTTCGGTCCCTTGTGTTCTGGGGAGGACAGGGAGGCCAGTGAAATCAGCTGCTGCAGGACTTTGTGTGCGATGCATTGACATAGAGTTCAAACCAGAAACCTCGGGAGAGGTGTACAGTTATTTTGCTGTCAGCCAAGATTCTGCAAATTGATTTCTGGCCCCGTTTGTTTGATTCTCTCTAGCTGTATACTAGTTGCTTTTACTTACTGCCACTGCCCTCACCTTTTGGTTAAAGGGTAGGAATTCAAAATGATGTCCTGATGATGAGAAGGCATAAATTTAACTTCACGCACTCTCATGGGGAACTAGGAATACAAATCTCATCATCTTCCATGAGAATTTATTTTTCTGTTTGAAACCTAAAAGCCCCTTCTCTTCCCATCACTGCAAGGCTAGATCTGGATTTTTGTTTGAAGAAATCTGCCTTACCAGGCGTTCAAAACCTGTGCTGTAGTAGTATTGGAAACAAAAGCAGTTCTCTCATTTCATTTAACATTGTGGATCATCAAAGAGGGAATTCTTGTTGCTATTTGATTTTGTATCTCCCAAGACATTTCATTAAATTAATGTTTTATTAAATAATATTGAATGAAAATAAACAAGGGATTGTTTGGATTGTTCAACCATTCAGGTCTGGAAATCCTATTGAATCACCTTTGAAGTCTAACTGAAGCGTTGTAGAAGGAGACCCTACACAGAAAGCAAGCAAGGCAGTTCTCCATTTTCTCAGGTGACAATTCAGCATTGAAAAATAGCATTATTTTAAAAATGCAAGTAGTAAATTTGCCACCATAATCTCTTCAGTATCTACTTCCCTCTTCATGATTATGGTAGATAAGTATTTAGGTCTCTTTCTGAACGGTTGGGAAATTATCGCTGTGCTGTGCTGGTGTAGTTCAACAGAGCTGTGACTGAAGTGCATAGGGTCCCTTGCTTAATTACTTTCATACAACGCGTTATGGCTATCGAAATCTGACACTGGTGAATAGCATTAGCATAAGGGAACAATCTTTATTTCAAGATGTATAGTAGAAAATGTCACATTTGCAGATAAAGCGAACATTCCTATCTAAGCAGGCAGAACCGAATTTCTTCCTCCACATAAATATCACTGGTCCTTGGGAAACTGTCTTTTATTGATGTATCCGAAAGTAGCCTCCCTAAACCTTTCAGTCAGAATGGTCTGATGTCAGATCTACAAAAGTTATGGTGCCTAAATTATAAGCTTGATTTACTTTTTGGATCTACGAATTCAAATATGTTCTTTGCAAATCCTAGCAATTTTGGTGTAATCAGAAGAGATTACATGCAATTTCACTGTCACTGAAACTAACATCCAGAAGCCTCCGAAGCACAGACAAGGCAGCGTTGTGTTCTGTAGGAATAATAGCCCACTGTCTGAAACAGATGTAAGATTTCTGTGATATGTTGGGCTGTCCAGCGGCACCTCAGGTAACATCAGTTTTGTGCGTGCAACCGAGGTTCAAAATCTTCCTCATTCCATTTCTTTCCATTTCTGATTATTTTTCGCTAACTAATCTCTTTCTGGTTATGCTTTCATCTTTGCTGGGAACCCTGTCAAAGAATCAGTTCAGATCCCTTTCTTCTGGGACTTTCTATAAAAGAATAACTTCAGTAGTGATGAAATATGATTAAATATTAAAAATATTTTATTTTAATGATGTGCTTTTATAAACTTGCTTGGCAGTCTGCGTTATGCAGAAATTCCTAGTCTTTTTTCTATCTCAGGCTCCAAAGTGCCAAAGGAGGATGAAACATATTTTTAACCCCAAAATATTTTTGTGACGTGAGAAATGCAGTTTTGGGCTGATTTGTTTGGCATTCTGAATTATTTTCCTGCACACAAATTTTGACAGGTGATTGTGCACTTTTTTGTCTCTACGTGTGTGTAATGGTTTGTGCAAAAATGGTTGAAAGTATTACAGTGGCTACAAGTATTACAAGGGGATCGTGCTGAAGCTTTTTCCACCTGAGCAGAAGCACTTACTTGGTGAGACTAAGGATGGGACAGTCTCATCTTGGTGTGGTAATAGAACTGAAATGTCAGGACTGAATAACTCTGTACATTTGGCTTTCAGGGACACAGTGGGGACTTATAGCTCTGGAGAAACCTAACAATTCCTGGCCAAGTATGGTAGCTTGCACATAGTCTGTTTCCTCGAAAAGTGGCTTTTGCCAAAAAGATTTTTAAAATATAGAGATCTGACCTGGGTGAATTCCCTAAGCCTGTGATTCGACAGAAGGTAAGAAGGGATTTGGGATCCTTCTTATTTGCAGTAGGATGATTATGTCTTACAGATAAGGACCTAGGCTACTGTAAATCACCTTTTCTTGAACGTTAATGACTTGCTCAGAATCATGTGGATGCATCTCAATGGAGAAATTATTGGAGGATTAGTCTAGAGAGGATGTTTCCAGCACAACAAAGCTACACCACTGCTTGGGGTAGACTGTTAGAGCATCTTTGCTATAGTCTTCATAAATGCTTCCTTTGGAGCACTTGTGGTCAGCAGATTTGTTAGTTTACAAAATCATGTCATACTTGATGTTCCATAAAAGATAAAATGCGTAAAGCAGGTACAGTGCCTAAGTATTTGTGGCTTAGGTCTTGGTTTGTCTGGTCAATGCTGCTGCCAAGAAGGGGAGGAATTTGTGCTAACCAGCTTGTGCTAACCATTGTGCTAACCAGCTGCAGCATAGGCTTAGGATGTTCTGAACATTAAGTCTTGAGTTCATAAAACGATTAAAGACACCAGTGGTGTTGAGGCAGTGAGCACAATATAATCATATCACATATTAAAAAAAAAAAAGGATTTTTTAATCAGACTGGATAACAGTGCCAAGTTGGGAAGGTATTTCATAAAGTCATGTTAGACCTTCTGATGCTGCCCATGGTGGTCTTCTGAGCTAAAGCCTACCACTGCCCAAAATTTAGGTTTTATTACAAGAGTTGGGGAAGTGTAGGATCCTTGCAGATGTATGATCTTATCCCAGTCATCCAGTGTGGCCCAGAATCCATGAAAAGATTATCTTTTCAGTACAGGTGAAAAGTGGGAGTTCTTGATCCTGAATGCACTGTATGCCTGGAAAAATATACAGGAAAAAAAAGTTGCAGCCTGCTATTTAATTTGAGTATTTCAGTGTCTGTCACCTTTTGCATGTTGTCAGAGACAATGTACGGATGGCACATTTGGAATTAAATGAAAGAAATGTCTGCAATGTGTCCCTTCACCTCCTAGGGAAAAGCATCTGTTCAGGTCACTGCAAGAATATTAAGAAAATTCCAGTTGACAGTGACTTATCTTGTACAAGCATAGGCACTCTCAGACCTTCACTGAATAGAATTGCTGTAGAACTGGGATGTGGTGGATTGATGGCTGACTCCATGTTTCCATTTAGAGGAGGAAAGATTTTTCATATAAAGGCACAATATGTTCTGGATGTACCATGAATGACAGTTTATGTTCCAAAATTACCTCCATAGGGAAGACAGTTTGAGTACAAAGTGGAAAAATTTACCTGGAAAATATTTGAAATAAAAATTATAATTTTTCATCTGGTCCTATATGTTTCTAGCCCAGACAATTATGAGATGTGATTCTGTCAATGCAAATGAACTACTAGTTGAAGAATGCAAGATAAAATGTCTTCACTTTACCTGCATGTCGTGGTTTAACCCATCTGGCAGCTAAAACACCCACACAGCCGTTCACTCACTCCCCCCTGAGTGGGATGGGGGAGAGAATTGAAAAGAAAGAAAAAAAGGTAAAACTTGTGGGTTGAGATGAACCAGTTTAATAGGACAGGAAAGGAAGACAATAACAACAACAACAATAATAATGATAAAAGAATATACAAAACAAGTGATGCACAGCACAATTGCTCACCAATCAGTGCCGATGCTCAGCTAGTTCTCAAGCTGAACTGTCTCCCAGCCTGCCCTCGGTTATATACTGAGCATGACGTCATATGGAATGTGGTCTACACCAGAGCCGGGGAGAATGGTCCTACCTGGAGTATGGTATGGAATATCCCTTTGGTCAGTTTGGGTCAGCTGTCCTGGCTCTGTCCCCTCCCAGCTTCTCGGGCACGCCCCACCTTCTCGTCCTCTGCTTGGCAATAACTAAACCATCAGTGTGTTACCAACATTATTCTCATCCTAAATCCAAACCACAGCACTATACCGGCTGCCAGGAAGAAAATTAGCTATATCATCTCAGCCGAAACCAGGACACCACAGCTCAGACTTCCCAGTCTCCAGAAATCTTCCAAGACCAATCTGGTAGAGCAGGTGTTTCTTTTAATGACTTCGAAGCAAGTGGATTCCTTTAGAGTAGTCAGCCCCTGGGTCTGGAATTCTGCCTCACTGGATCACCCCACGCGGTGAATGCTGTATCATTACCAATTCAGTGCTTTGCTGCCTATTCAGATGCAAAGTGAAACTTTCAGTGCTGTTTAATCCTCACAAACAAAAAAGGAACTTTTTCCAGGGCTGTCCTTACAAGTATATGCTTGTATGAAATACTACAATGGTTATAATTGTGTGGAAAAACTGGTATTACTATCCTTGGAAATCTAAATGAACCCATTTTCTAAAAGTTTCATACTGACATTGAATACGTGTATATTTTGCAAGACTTTTGGTATAAATTCCCAAATTTATGCCACATAGACTCAAATCCACTTGAAAAGTTGATGGTGCTTACTGAAGAAATTGTTGTCTGCAATAATTTTAATTTCCTTACTTTCCTTTAAAAGTTCAAAAGATACTATCAACTGAACTCTAAGAGTTTTATCTTTATTAAATTCTGTAAGAATACGTAAAAAGAAGAGTCATTCAAACTATTTCCAATGAGTCTCTAGTTTATGATAAAACCTATCATTATGTAATTTGAGGTTCACCCAGCTTCTAAATGCTGCGAGCAATTCCTTTCCCATATTGCAAAACCTGCTGTCAAGATTGAAGAGGCTGCAGTGAAGAACTGTGTAAGTGCTTAGGACTGTGAGGATATGAGTTATGAAGACAGATTAGACAGACCTAGCTACAGGCCGTAGTATATATATATATATGAAGACAGCATAGATAAATTGAGGCGAAGAGGGCATCTCACAGTGGGATGAAATATACTGGAGGAATGCTATAGATGGATACCTCTCTGTGGTTTAAAACTGGTTGCTTCAAAAGCGTGAGGTCACATTCTGTGAGGCTGACAAGTAGACTTGGAAACTAGTAGACAGGCCACTGAAGTGGAGCATTTGTGTTCAAATAATCGCATCAGCAATAAATAGAAATTGTTTCAAGAGGAAATTGAACTAGACAAACTGACAAAGGGAAATAAATACACAGTTTCCAGTGAAGAAGGGTGAAAGGACTGGGATAAAATAACCTAGATAAAAACTGAACCTCTCTTTAAGAAAATGTACTTTCTTTCCCAGTAATTAAGAGAGATCTCCCTTCCACCTTGCCTTGCTGACCTTGTACAGTTTCTGTTTATGTTTCAACCAATTTGGATGTGCTTTCTGCTGTTAAAGCTTAGGGCTACCCCAACGTATGTAAAGTAATTCAAAGGGATTGTGGGTTAGAAAGGTTTTTGAAGTATTATTATTTTTAATTTACTACTATGCAGTAGTAGCACGTACACACATTTTCGACCCAAATTAAACTGTACCCTTTTGTCTGTTTACTAAGGTTAGCTTACATATCTACAAGTAGAAGACTTCATCTTCCCCATTTGGTGCTTTATAGAATTTCAAATTATAGTTATTTGTAGAAAAAGCTGCTTCTATTATATTACAATAGTTTTTCTGTATTCCACTAACTTTGTTAAAACAGGCATTGAATTTTAACCTCCTGCTGTACTGATCTCTGTGTGGTTTCAAAAAGTTCATCTCATCAGTAGTACTCATGGTGCAGAACTAAAAAGCAGCTGCTTCTTGATAATAAAGAGCAATTTTCTTTCCTCTGAGGTGTCCAGCCGTAGGAATGGCTTATGCTGCTTTGCTGTTCTCTCGACCTGCATTAGCAGGGTAGGACATTCCTGTGGTGTGATAGGATGGAAGCTGGGAGGTGGTAGCAAGAGGTGTTCTTTGGTTCCTCCACTCTGAGTCTGGTGGGTTACAACGCCTCCGCCAGCTGCCGGACGCCCACCCAGCTGCTCCCTCCTTCCTTCCTCCCTCCCCCCCTCCTTCCCCCTGCTCAACAGGATGGGGGGAGAAAATTAGATGAAAAAACTCATGGGTGGACATAAAGACAGGGAGATCACTTACCAGTTACCGTCACGGTCAAAACAGACTTGACTTGAGGAAAATGGATTTGATTTACTGGCAATTAAAATAGATTTGGGTAGTGAGAAACAAACACAAAACTTAAGACCTGCCCGCTCCCCGCCCTTTTCAGTTTCACTCCTTCATTCCTGACTCCTCTCCCTACCTGGAGCAGTGCAGGGGGCTGGGGAATGGGGGTTGTGGTCAGTCTATAGCCTTGTTGTCTGCAGGGCTGTTTCTCTGTTTCTCCTCACTCCTCACACTGCTGTGTGGCATTTTGCCCTTTCTTAAATACTTTTTCCTCAAGGTGCTGTGCCATGGTGGCTGCAGTGGGTCTGCTGGAGCCGGCTGTGCCTGGCACGGGGCAGCCCCTGGTCCCCCCTCACAGGGGCCACCCTGCAGCCCCCCAGCAGCGCCTGGGCTCCTGCGCCCAGTACCCTGAGATATATGAGATGATATATTAGTCTTTCCATGGCATCGCTGGAGAAAGAGAATGACCTGTTTATTCCCAGCCTGTTGTGATCCAAAGGTTCAACGGCATTTCCGTCTCCTGGATGTGCTACACACTGATGTACATGTGGCTGTGTTCCCATTGACTTGAGTTTGTAGAGGAAGCTTCGAAAGTATTTCTGACTTTTTTAGCTTTTTCTTTTAGGCAGTTTATTTTCTGAGACATTCCTAACTAAAGGAATTCTTTAGGATTCAACCATAGTTGAAATTTTGTTGTAAATTATCCCAAAAGGAAATCCTTTTCTGTCAAAACATTCTTTTAAAAAGCTAAATGATCCTTAAAGACTGTAGTTTTGAATACTTATTAAAGAAAACATTGCCACTATTTGTCTCATTTCATTGGAGAGGTGACCCTAGTCAATCTGGCTTTTTTTTTTTTTTAAATTAGTTGCTTAAGCACTGCCAGATATCTAATTAAGTTCCCAATTATTATAAATATTCTATCCTCAGATGGCTTATTATATTAGTAAATAGTTCTCACAAGGTCATTGGTTCCACCTGGCATATAAAAACTTTTCCCTGTTTTTTGAAGCAATGATAGTAGGAAATCAAGGTATCACACTGTATTCTTGCACTTAGGTTAAAAAAACCCCATCCAGTTGAGGATCCTGAATAAAATCATAGTGGTCACACTGCCCACGTGATCATCTGAACAATATGATTGTACTGGAGAATAATCCCACTGACTATTCATCTATGACAAATTTTACAGCTGGCCCAAAATCATGCCCAGAAAGTAAATGATATGTTTCTCTCCTTTAAGAATACAAACCTCAGAATACAGTATAAACAAAGTGGAATTTTTCATATTGAAATTATAAAGCCAAAGTTTGCCACCAGTCTCATAACGCAACCTTCTTATCCTATCGTATCCTGTTAAGATGGTGTACCTGCCTTTTTCCCAGAAAGAAGCATTTAATTTCTTTTCTTTTGGCTAAGGCTGGAGTGCAAAGCACAGCAGCTGCAGTCCAAAGATAGTAGAATTATGGGTGTGTGTTTTGCAAATGTGGAAAAAAGAAGTTCCATTACTTTAGAACTTGCTACTCTAGTAATGGGAAGAACCTCCCAGTTTCTCTTCTATTTTGTTTCCCTAGGGTATGTAAATACTGAACCAAATATAGTGGGTCTCTCCACACACCAGCATTCTCCTCATATATCCTCTAATATAAATATCAGTTCCATTGTTTATCTGTTGCTACAATATTAACACTTGATTTCCACCTTCATCTTAATGGTTTATCACATCTGCAGAGTAGCCTTTTTCCTCCCACCAGTCTGAATAAAGCAATCTTTGCTCCAGAAAAGTAATTTTTTTCTGTTTCTACAAGAGTATTTTCTTTTTTGCTTAAATATATAGCAAGCAATTTGAGACCAAAAAAGAATATGTAAGGAACACAGACCTCGAAACAAATCATTAAAGTATTTGAGCAAATATGGAGAATATAGCCGAGGGGTACCTCTTTTGAACTATCATCATGTTTTTTAACGGGGGATTTGAGAGATACTAAAAGTTGGTTTAGGAAATATACTGCAATTTTGCCCCCTCTGAGAAACTTAGGCAGAATACATCTGAGCAATGACGGCAGCTGTGACTGATAATGTTGCTCAGCACCTTAAAGTATGAGTCTTCTGTACAGCAGGCTACATGCTGTTGTTTCTTCTTCTAGGAATTATGTAGTTACATGCATATTGAAGCTCTTGTTTCCTCTTCTGTAATTCAGACTTCCCCCCCCCCCCCCCCCCCCCAGTCAGGAGCCCAGGTCTCCTTTGAGTTAGAATAACTTGTTTAAATGGAAGAAAGGCTCCATTTGTTTTGAATACAAGCATGATTTTGATTGTTCCCTGGTCAAACTGTGGTTAAAAAACCCCCAAAACAATAACAAATGAAACACAAACAGCAAAGCACCTACGTTACAGTTTCCATTGCAAAGCCTAAACAGCCCCTGGCTGGAAGGCAGAATTTAGGCTCCTGCTTTAAAAATTGCTACAGCTAAGACAATAATATTTCATTCTCTGCTATCGCATAGCAGCGACAAATCAGATAATGCAGCTAAAATCTTCTTTCTGCAGCTTAAAGTGAGTGAAAAACAGAGATAAATTGGAATCCCAAAATAATTCTTAGTGGCAATACAAACAAGACAGGAACCTCCTACTAAGATGAATATAATTGCATCTTGATTTCAAAGGTTCCTAAATTTATAATTCCTAGAAAAAATAAACAACAGGTTTCACTTACAGCTATTTTTAGTGTCTACAGGTGTATTTTGGTGATGGTAGCAACTGTTGATACGTCAAAGGTAATTTTTGATGGCAAGATATTGTAGGAGAGCACCAAATTGTATATATTATCACATTTGATGATGAGCAGCTGTAAGCACAAACTAACATAAATTAAATGCGTATCACATTTTTCAGCACCCTGGGGAAGTGCGGAACAAAGTCATGCAGTGATTACACTTCCACCAGCATGCCATTAACAACTCCAGATGGCAGCACTTTAACTGCAAACATTTCCAGGTGTAATGAGAAGGCTAAAAATAACTAAACAGCAAGGCATGACCTAGTGACAGTCTAATTTGCAAAAGGAATGAAGAGACAACAGGACTATTTAGCTGAAGGCATAGGAGAGAAATGGCTTAAGCCATGAACAAATTCTTGTAAATATAATCTTCAGGAAGGACATATGTGCAATCTGTCTTGTCTTTCTACGTAATTCATAATGAAGATGAAAAGTGTATGTTCGTTCATGTGATAGCTTATAACAGGTAGGAAAATGCTAAGTTCCTCTCAAAAAAAGATGAACCTTCCTCATTTAAGACTTACTGTCAACTTGATAGGAAAGCAAAGGGATTTGTGCCTTTCAACAGACTTGCTCTCTGGTTGGTTGGTTAGTTTATTTGTTGTAAGGCAAGATACTGGAATTTCTATATGCATCAAGAAGCAAGGATATTTTCCTTTTTTGCTCATTGCCTACAAAGTGCCTTGGGATGTTTTGAATAATTACCATTCATTTAAGACTGAATTTTACAGGATAATTTTATTTACTCTGTCACTTAGGCGCTAATAATCCGTGTATCTGTGAGCATGAAGTGGATGAACTGCTATTGGTTTTAAATAAAAGATGTGGTTTCTGTCAAATACATTTTGCATCATATTCAGACAAGTTACCAAGCCTAGAGCAAAGGTGAGGGTGCAGAGTGCTACCAGTGCAGAAGTGAATGACAGATATAAAGCTCTTTCAGTGAGGAACTGTTATCATTTATATAGAATTCAGGTAATCGACCAGAAGTAACTGCTTCCCAGTTGTCCTTCACCAGTGGATGTGGCTGTATGGTGAAGAGCTCCTTCTGAGGAAAAAGTAGTATCTTGAAAACAATCCTGTTTTCTCTAATAGACTGTAAGTTTCCAACCTCTTTTGGCACTAACATAAACCCCTACAGACTTAGGTGGACAGATTTCTTTTTACTGCAGCCGATAAAACTTGGGTGTCTAAGTTGTCAGTGGTGACTTTATTAGTGTATTTCAGTTCAAAACTGTTCACTGTCTACAAGGATCATATTTGCACATTATAATGGAAAGAGTCTTGAATGTCTGTGGGAAAAAAACATGGAGAAAAGTTATCCTTATTGCAGGAACACTGAGGGTGGTTCAGGCGAGTCTGGTTAAACCACAGCCTGAAGCTACAGCCAGCCCCTGAGCCGGATGTTGTCAGTTGTGCCTAGTGTGCTGTGCTGCAGTCCGCTCTCCTGTGAATTTTGCCTCCATCGTTTTGCTTACGCTGCTTCCTGCTGTTGCTGTCATCCCTTCCTTTAGCACGTGTCCCAGAAGGAGGGTCTCCCTTCTTCTTCCTCTCAGGACCGGACTTAAAAGTCATCATTTCCCTCCCCAAGCTGAAGGGATGAGTTTCTGCTGTGCCCTCCCCACTCCTCTTGTGACCCCTCAAACTAGACGACAACAAGTGCAGCATGCTCATGACAAAATTACCCACATGTCTCATGGTCAGAATCCCTATGTTGTTTGAGAGAAGGAGGAGAAACTTAAGTTTATCATAACCTGAGGTGTGTGAGATTAACTTTTTGAGACAATGGGGAACAGCCATTGTAAAACATTCCCAAGATGAGGTTAGCAGTTCATCTTCCTTGTGCATCTCTAGATTGCAGCTTTCAAAATAGGCATGCAGAAGAGATGTCATTCATGGTAGCAACATTGCAAAAATAAAAAAAGGCTCCTTAAAAATAGGATTTTCTGTCCTGTACACTGGCATGATAGAAAAGGGACATCTTCTGCTGATAAAAATATCTTAGACAAAAAATCCAGTCTTGCAAGGCCTGTACGTCCCCTGCCTGGGGCATGAGGATGGCATGAACTCTCATTCATTTCTGTGTGAGCTAAGAAAACAGGAAAACTAAATTAAGCAAAGTTTCAGGCTTATGAGGCTTATGGTTCAGACTCAAGAGATAAATCAGGCAAACACCAACACTTTGGCTGCTTATCCAAATTAACCCTCATACCTTCTGAAATTTGTTGATGGCTCGTTTTCCCAATGCAGGAAGGGAAATTAGTGAGAGACTTGTTTATATTAATCTCACTTCAAGTTTGACATGTGGATAGCTAATATAATTTTAAAGATGCAATAGTTCAAGCACACTGTTGTGATAGGCAAATATTTATACATAATCATATTGTTATATTAAGGGGTTTATTATTCAAATATGTTCTGCCTTTGGGATGTAATACTTTTTTAAATATCCAAAAGCAAAATCTAAAGTGATGACTTTTAAAAGTTCTTTCTGTGAATGAATGTTCCAGGACCAGAAAAATTTGTTGTTTGGGATTTATTTGTCATAAAGAACTTATGTCTTTACTGGATATTGAAGATCTTCATCTCTGCAGAGGCATTTGCTATTTGGAGTTCCAGCCATGCCTGTCTTCCATTTCACAGCCACAAGCCTAAATATAGGAAGTTGTTTATCATTTTCCATTTAGAAATTAGTATTCCAGTCCCCCTGCAGTGCATATAAAATGCTCGTTATGCTGGAGTTTCACTAAAGTAGAAATGATTGTACCAAGGGAAAAATTTCTCTCAATCAGGTTTGAAGTGCATGCCTCAGGGACAGGGCATCATCTTCCTTTCTTGCACACAGTCACTCTTCTTGTATCAACACCAATTACGAGGTAAGGTTCAAAGCTTGCCTGCACGTTTGTTCATATTCAGGTCTACTGAGAACAACCTGTCCCTTCCTCTCAGCGGACTCTCTTCTCACACTAAAAGTCCCTTTTGTTTTCATATCTGTGTAAAATACATGGAAACTATCTCTTTTGGCCAAGGACTTTGAAAAGACACAAGTTCTGGTTAGTTCTGAATATCCTTTTGAAGGATTCCTCTGAAAAAACCCTTCTGTGTCTTTTCGATAAGGCTTGTAGACTCTTATGTGTTTGTGCACCACCATGCAAAATTTTGGATGGGGAATGCTGGTTTGTTACTTAACATGCATAAGTATCAGGGGAAAAGCTCTTACATGCAATAACCTATGTCTCTCTAGGAAAAGTGGGAGTGGATTAAAAATTTGTTCTGAGTATCTGAGTGAAAACCTACATTGCTGGAACTATCTTAACTTCTAATCTCCTGTCCTCTGATAAAAGTGTTTAGGAGGATGCCTGCATTTAGGGCCTCTTTGGTTCAGGTCATTTTAATTTACAAATGATAATGTGCAGCAGGTTACAATGAAGAGAAGTAAGGCAGATTGTCAAGGCAGGTTTGTGTTTTTTGCTATATGATGGTAATCTTCTGTTTCAGCAGGAAACAAAATAAGTTTGTCTCTCTTGCAACACAAGCAGTCTCAATCAGCGTGTTTCTTTCTTGATGATCTCAGTTATTTCAGTTGCTTTTCTGTGCTGCAGAAGTTTCGCCTTGAGTTCATCCTGTCAGGAAATTCCTGGTAACCTTCTGGGATAAAGGCAATCCCACATTAATTAACAGCTGCCTAATTTTGTGCAAGTAGTTGCACATTGTTGTGAAACTATGTGTCTGTGAAGCTTCCTGTTAGATATCGGTAGGAAAGAGGTCTGTGGAAGACTATCATGGTGCACTGCTATGTTGTAGTTCGGCAAAAGTATATAAAAAGTTGGATACTTATCTGTGGAAAACTTTTTGTTTGTTTGTGGAAAAATCATCTTTAGGAATCAGAAGAGGTTCTTAAAATAGCCACTTGCTTTGTTTCTAATTGGTGGCTTTAATATAAAATGAGTGTAACAACACAAACCAAACTGAAAAAAATGCTGTCCTCCTCCACTTCTGATTTCTGTACTGGTATTGATCTATATTATTCTATAGCTCTAGTGTTTGGAAGAATCACAAGGTGACACACCTGTCTGACAGAATGTGCCCAGAGCTTTACAGTTTCATTTACTTTAGGAAAAAAAATGCTCAACCCTGAATGCTCTGAAATTCCATCAGGCTTAAAAGAAAAACATGTTAAGTTGCTAGAAGGTTGAGAAGGAGAGTGAGTTGAATGGAGTTCAGCTAGTTTCAAAAGTTGGCTAGACTTCCTGAACTTTTAACACCAGAAAAAAAATTTCAGTGAGGAAGGGGAGATTATCTTCCCCCTTTGAGATGCATGTAAACTAATTTACTGCACATGAGGAGACACTGCCTCCCTTGCTTGACACCATTACCGTATTAGATTACATGCTTATGAATATGATTTCAAAGGACATGAGGATAGAGGATATGTACAAGACGCAGTAGGAATCTTGCTGAAAAATGAATGCAAAATTAGCATTAAAGCTCCTTAAGACATCAGTGTTTCTTTGATTTTCCTCTCTATTTACTTCTTTCTTCTTCTATGAAAGTCCAAACTCAGTAGCTGCTTCAGAATTCTCAGTTGGATTTTCTGTGTTGTGGTGGAGCCAACCTGCTCCACATTTGGACTTCTTAATAATGGACTACAAACTAGGAAATGATTATTATATTCAAGCTGTAAACATTGTGAAAATCTCATACTACTTGAGATTTCAATATTGTATATTCAAGTGATTCAAACACTACATTATAACAAGTCGAGGAAAATATATTACTATATAGACACTACAAACAGTACAAAGGTACAAATTCAATGCGATAAAAAGCAAAACTGTTCATTGAAAACACATTTTAACCATAGCATAATATACTTCAAGATATCATTTCTCTGAGGAAAGCTGCAGCTGTCCTCTACTTAGGATAAAAATAGCATTTTTTAATGTCTACGAAATATTTGACATGCAGTTTCTTTCTAATGCTCTTCATTGCATAAATTTATGACTGAGCTTTTTGGTTTAATTTTCTCCCTACCACAGTGAGTACATAAATATACCAGGGAATGTATTAATTCCAAACATTAAAAAACTTTAAAATTCTTTAAAAATACTCTTTCAACTCTATTTTTGACACTTTTTTCCTTAACTGCTAAGATGCAGAACAATTTATGCGATTGTCTAGTTCCACTTGGCATAGCAAATCGTTTTCGTTTCTCATTATGGTTAAGGCAGTTTAAGAATTCTCACTTTACTCTGCCTCTTACTTCACTATTAATTCATTTTACACGGGGCATGGGAAGGTAATGGAAGAGTAATACCAGACTGAAATTCAGACGAAAGTGATTGCTAAGTTTACACTGCCACTGAAAAACAAGTAATCTCAACAGGTTTCACATATATAAATAAAAAAAGATAACAATAAATGCAGAATATTGAGTTTTACCCTTTTCATATTCACAGTAAAATAGAGCCATTTATCTGAAAAAGTGGATTTTGACAGTTTCAGTTAAATGCCGCCTTCTTATAAGCAAGAATAGTACTGTTTTGTCTTTGTACTGTGCAACAAAATCCTACAGGGTAAAAACTCTCAGAGGTTTAGCAGCACTCCAGTACTTGGAGTTCAAGCTAAGAGAGAGTTTTTACAAACTACTGATCAAGAAAAAAGTAACATTACCCTACTGCAGGAAGCATTTAGGCTAGCAGAATGCAGTTGCTTAATATGGGTTTTCAGAAGATATTTTCATGGTTTAAATCTCCCTTTTTTCTCCAGGTGAAAACCAAATGACTAGAAATTACTTTTATCTTGGAGAGCATTTTCTCAGCAAAATTCATTTGGGTGACCAATATTGAGTTGGCCTTGTTTGGGGAGAATAGCATCTTGCAAATTACCAGCTTGGGTATAAATAATCCTCAGACTTTAGTCCCTCCCCTAGCCAAGTGCACCTATGCAGTGCAATATCATGATTGAGATAGGAGGGTTTGGGCTAGAACTGAATAAGGACACGAGGAGGTTGTCAGAAAATTTTCTCTTTGGTCTACTACTGTAATTTTGTTGGGTTTTTTTGCCTGTGAAAAAAATAGACAATGCTAATGGATTACCTTTAGGGGTGCATCTCCATTAGCATTTTTCTCTGGATCAAGAGTGGCCTTTTGAAGCACATTCCCACTTACTGCGCACTGATTCATATTACTGTGCTATGTTACAGTACACAGACTGGGTTCCCTACAGATAAAAATTCACTAAAAGTTGGGCTCCAGGAACACGCTTAATGCATGTCAGCCACAAATGAGCGTTCAGTCCCTGATACCAGCCTATAGTTAGTTTGAAATAAAATCCCCAAACAAATATAGCCTAGGCATCAGGTCCTCAGAAACATCTGTTTTTCTCTGTAGATCCACTGCTGTCACATTGTGCTACTTACTACGGTGCGTATTTTAATAATCTGTAGGAGAACTTAAGTCTGCAGCAATTCCAACACCTTCACACTTCACCAGGAAACTGAGTTAAAAAGTAAACTTTGCAGTCCTGAAGAGACCAAGCCAGAGCCAGAACTGATTCTGTGCTAGCCAGCACCTGCTACCTACAGGGACCCATTACTGGAAGTGTTCAAGGCCAGGTTGGATGGGGCTCTGAGCAACCTGATCTAGTGAAAGATGTCCCTGCCCATGACTGGAAGGTTGGACTAGATGATCTTCAAAGGTCCCTTCCAACCCAAACCATTCTCTGATTCCATGATTCTCTGATGTTGGTTCGGGAGCAAAGAGGAAAAGCCCTGGCAAGCTGGGCTTTGCTGCCATGCTGTCAGGGAAAGGATATTCCTGGCAGTCTTAGGAGTCCTGCTCTTAAGAAGATGTCCTCTGCCTTCCCGCCCACCCTTCCCCAGCAATAGCTGCTTTCCTACGCATATCTTCCTCAGACTCAACAGCCAGCCTACAAAGCAATATGTTTTGCTGGCTGTAGCAACCTGCTGCCTCAGATACATGAGACACTAGAAACACTATGCTCATGCCCAGAGCTGGCCTTGTCATCACCGCAGTAGTTAGAAAGGAAGTCTGTGCAAAAGAGAAAACATTAAATCAGCCTTAGTCAGTACCAGCACTCTTCAAAACAGCCTGAATGTTCACCAACAAATCTTGTTTGGAGATACTGCTTCACATTGCTTAGCATCAAAGCAGCAAATGCTCAACTGTGGAGAAAGCCAGATTATGCTTTACTATCTAATCCTTGGCCTAAAGCTACATAAATAATCTCCCATGCTGTCAGGGCCCTGAGGGCACCACAAGGCTTGCCCACCCCTGCCCAGCCCTCCTGGGGCTCCCCTCACCCTGCCCACTGCCCAGGACCCCATGTCAGCCCTCAGGGCCATCAGCCCCTGCCCCAGCGACGCCGCAGCAGGGCTGGTGTCCAGCTCTCCACAGCCCTGCCTGGCCACGGGCCCCACCGAGCCAGGCCCACCTGTGGGTCCACATCCCAGCCCAGCCTCAGCTGGTTCCTGTCACCAGAGAGATGCCTGATGCCCGTGGCTGGGGCTGCCCCGATGCCCCCCAGCTGCCCTGCTCCTGGCTGCCAGGCCCTGCCCTGCTGCCCACAACATGGGGAGCCCCTGATGGTCCTGGGCTGCTGGGAGACCGTGGTGCCCATGATGCCCTGACATGTGCAATTGACAGAGCTCTCCCACAAGTAAATATGTAGATACCATGAGGTTTTTACCATGTTCCTTAATAAACAAAGGTAAATGCCTTGGGGCTACTCATGTTACAGGGAAGGAAGTTAAATTCTTCAAGTGAGATGAACTCAGAGGTTGGCCAAACACTTGCTTAGAAAACCAAACCAACCAAATAAAAACTGCAAAACCTCTCTCCCCACCACCAAAAAATCATCGTCCAATATTTGACCAGCTTTGGGGAGAGGTGTTGAGGGGTGTCTCCAAACGAGGTGAAGACTGTGCAGCTTTCCCGGCCGATGTGTGCTCAGAAAGATTGTGGTGCTGCTGACCTGCCAGACTCCCACTGCTGGGCCTGGACAGTGCCTGTGCCGTCTTTTCTTCAAAGTGTTGGGAGACGTTTTCCAGTGCAAATGCAAGCAATATAGAAACTAATGTCAGTGCTTTTCTTCCATATGTCCAGTGGTTGCTCTTTCACTTCCTACCTATTCACTTCCACCGGGTTTTGTTTTCAGCCTGATGTTTACCCGTTTAAACTGCTGTTTTCCAAGGATCTCAATATCAGTTTATCATTATTTTGCCTGAACAAATCCAACCAAGAGCCACCACCCATCAGGACATCTTCAAGGCAGGATATCTCTCTTTCTAGGGTGGTCAGTAAAGACTCTAGACATTTTTCTCTCCCTGTCAGGCTCTGCCTTGCATTTCTGGTGGTCTTGCCATTGAAAAATGCCAAAACAGGGGCTCACCCTTTTTTGTGTATTTTCTTAGCAGTCTGTGGCATTATATCTGCTGAGTGCTGCATGTCCCTAGTGAAATGTTTGTAGGGATGTGTTAGGTTTGTCACAGTTTGTGTCTTTGTGGAGTGATGGCACAACTGGATGGTGCTTAGAGGTAAACACACTGGACTGAAATGGAGTTGCTGAGCTATCAAAAGCAGTGCAATGACATTGCACTTTGAAAGCTGGAGAGGGACTGTTTACAAGGGCATGGAGTGATAGGACGAGGGGTAATGGGTTTAAACTAAAAGAGCGTACATTTAAATTAAATATTAGGAAGAAATTCTTCACTGTGAGGGTGGTGAGGCACTGGAACAGGTTGCCCAGAGAGGTTGTGGATGCCCCATCCCTGGAAGTGTTCAAGGCCATGTTGGATGGTGCTTTGGGCAACCTGGTCTATTGGAGAGTGTCCCTGGAACTAGATGATCTTTAAGGTCTCTTCCAACCCAAACCATTCTATGATTTTATGACATCAGCAGATTAAATTAACCTGAGAGGGGCTCTGTGCTGATGATGCAATGCCAATTTCAGCTTCCAAGGCAGCCTAAATGTAGTCACGTGGCACCGCAGTGTGGCATGTAAACTTGGTTATTGGCATTTCCAGAAGGAGTGGCCTTTGAATGCAGGGACCTGCAGCCCCGCAGGGAGGTTATCAGTGGCAGTCGGGCTTGACAGGTCTGCAGTACCTGCAGCATCAGATCCCTTGAAACTGCATGGGATTTCCTAGCCTAAGAAAGTACTACACTCAGCACCAGTATCAGCAGAAAGTGTATTTTCAACTTTTGTATTACTACAGCTGTATCACCCTCATGATCAGTGAGGTTTATGATGCGATTTACAACTTCTCACAGTGTGACTTGAGGTAGTAAGAATGGGAAATGCATGTTTTCAAGGTGTGAGAGGAGAGGTGTTGACCAAGCTATATGCTTGGCAAGGGATAAATGCTGTCTATTTTACATCAGTGGGAAGACAGATAAACTCAAGTTTTGTCCATGATGTAAACTTCTGTGTAGGGGATGCTGTAGGCCATTGTTTATTTCTTAGTGGATGATGTATTATGAAAAGTTATGCCAGCAATTGGTGGCTTAAATAATTCAAGATGCTCGTAAAACTTACAGGAAACAATTGCTTTGAAAGTGTAACTAACCGGTCATATTCCCTGTGCAGAATAGTTTGTGTGATGAATTTTGGCATTTTCTTCTAATACATTATCTCTAAATTATTGTTTTTTCATCATTCAAGCAGGACCATCTGTCTGATGCAGAATTATTTTTATGATTATAAACAACAGATTTCTGATTTAATGTTTCTCTGGCTTTAGAAAGAGCTGGTTGATTTAACATGTACACAAAAGTTCACATTTGCTCTGAAGCATCATTTCACTGTTTAAGGTCCTTGTTTGGTCACATGCATTATTTCCTCCATCGTGTGAGAATCTGTGTGTGCATATGATTTGAAATCACCTTGAATAATTCAAATTCTGGCAGAGAACAGCCTCTGCATAAACGATAACGCACAGCTTTTCCAAGCTCTTAAGAACTGCAGGGCTGTAGATAAGTAAATTCAATAAAATGAAACTCTCAGCCTTGCCTCTTTCAAGTAATGGAATCACCACTCAACTTCCCAAGTTTGACACTTCTAGTTTTTCAAGACTTTGGTGAATTATATTCCCCAGTTCTGCAACAAGATTCTCACAGGAGAGAACCTGTGTCCTCTGACCACTTCCAGACCCCAAGGGGACATGTGTCAGGCCTGACCAGTGCCAGGCAGCATAAAGACTCTAAGGAATATTTTAGGAAGATTAGGAACAGAGGAACAATAACAATGCCAAAAGAGCAGAAGTTCCTGTAAAATGCAGATTTGAATGCATAAATGTAGTTGAGCTTATCTTTGGCTGCCTACCCTCATTCCTGTACAAGGCCTAGATGACAAAATAATTTTGAAATCCGAATTGTGAGTGGGGAGGAGAGGAGATGAAGGCTGTGAGGGAGAAAGAAAGGTGTGGTGTCCAGTGGGTAGCCTGAAATGTACATTCTAAGTATTACAAAATTTTCTTTAAAATATGCAGAAAATAATAATATAAAAAAAGTATTGCCACTGATGAATTTACTCTTGAGACTTCTTGTTTTTACTTTGTGACCACTCCCCTACTGCTTAAACAAACAGCCTGAAGGTTTGATTTTGGTATTTTACCTCGTGGTCACGTTTAGGAGCTGCTCCATGAAAAAAAGATTTTATTATTTTCAGAAGTTTATGAAGCAAAGAATTGGAATAGCTTCAAACATACCAAATATTCTAACGTCGCTCAGTAGTTCAGTTATAAACCTGAAATATATAAAGTAATAATAGGACAATGACATTTCCCACTTGAAAGAGTATCTACTATGCAAATCAGATTTTCTACAGGAGGGAAAAGTTTAAAACCAAGTAAAACTACCTCCTGGGAGCTCCTCAGGCAAAATTCAAATAGCCTCTGAGAAGATCCTTGTAGGTGAAGCCACTGAACACCAATCAATAGAAGATAATCACTGGCAGTCTTAAAAATGCATCAATTACAGCAAACGGTTGAGGAAATGTCAGCATATAACTTTGCTATTTCATTCTCATATGGGTATAACTAAATGTATTGCTATTGTTTATTTGCTATTGCTGTTTGAAAGAATTCCTGCAGCCAGATATCAATTTGTTTTCTGTCGGAGTTTAAGAGGATCCCAAATGGGAGCAATTTATGTCCAGCTGAAGTAAATTTTATATTTTCTCAATGGTATAAAAATTGATCAACTATAAATGAATGTAAATGATTCTTAATATGCTTATTGATCTGAAGACACCTTCCTTAGAGAGAAGCTTCATACGCACAATCATGTAATTTTATATATATAAAAATATATATCTATAATATATATTTAATATATTTTAAGTATGTAATGTTCATACCTGCTTAGTGTTTTGTCCTAGTTTAGTGAGATTTGATCTTAAATTTGGGTTTGATTCTGGTGTAATATAACTATAATAATACATGGCTGGATACAGCAGAATGGCGACATCTGCATAGCCTGAGCATTGGTCACATCAAGTTTGCTAGTGAGTGGGGCAACAGGATGCTTCTTGCCCCTCAAGCCTATTTTTTAAGGGATGAATCCCTCACCACTGCTGAATTACAGCTCATGACATGGTGACGACTGGCCCTCCGGGTTAGCCCCCAGGAGATTACAGGGGAGTTATTGAGCTCCCATGCTGTGCAAAGTGTGCGGCTGTTCTGCTCCTTGCCTCCCCGCAGTGCCTTAGGGTCTAACTGCAAGTCCGTTGAACTCCTCCACACAAGTGTTGATGGTTCGTCATACATGTTGATTTTGCTGAGAGCCAAACTGAGACTGGCTTCCAGATTTAACAGTTTTGGATGACTCACTCTTTCAGAGAAGCAGCTGCAGGGTATTCAGGAATACGCAAAAATGGCAAATCAATGACAAACGTCGTCGTGGCGATGACAGCAGTTGCTAAATATGGTGCAGCACCTGACAGGTGAATAGAGGTGGTGAGCTGATAACAGTAGAATGCTTGGGCATCTTTCCGCAACTCCTGGTATTCCTGGCAAAAAAAGATCCGACCCTAGAACTTTATAGATAAATAATTACCCTATTGCCTTTGGAACACAAGTCTAAATATATATGTTGTTGCTATTACTTAAAGTATTTCGATGTTTAATTTTGAACTTGGCGTCAGTCTTACCCTTAAAGGTGAAATATTCTCTTGGGGAGGCACTCTGGACTTTAGTAGAAACGTGCCAGCCACTGAACTGATCTTTCTGTACATAAATTGCTGAAGAAAAGGCCATTGCTATTTCTTTAGGATGTGAACTAGTGTGACCAACCTACCTGCATGCCACCCTGCCATTTTTGTCATCTCTACTGTGATGATGTTATTCAGAGGAATGGAACTAAAAGACAGGCACTGAACTTTCCCAGGCCAGATTTACAGAAGAAAAACAAAACTCAAAAGCTTTATTTTTCTCATTTTTAAGGTTCTGCTGTCCTAAGAGATCACCTTCTTGTGCGTTGATGGTATCTGCAGTGCACTGAGATTTCCCTGTGAAGAATTCTGGCTTGGTACATGAGAAGACATAAAACCTTCCACTCAGCCAGTGACACCAGGTTATGCAGGCTCCACTGGAATACATTTGGAGACTTGTAGCCTGTTTGCCATGTTTAGTGAGTAGCCCTAAGCTCCCAGTGGAGTATCTTTCCCCAATAATCTCTAGTTTATTGTGGATTTTCTGTTTCTTGCCATACTTCTTTTTCAGATATGCAAAGTCACCCCTTCCTGAGAGATACGGGTCTTGTTTTGGGGATGATGTATTGTGATAGAGGCTCCAACTGCGAGCCAGGACAAACAATTTAAGCCTTGCTTTACACAGACTTTAAATAACACAGATGTTGATGTATAATATTTGGTATCCAGGTAAATACATGCAGAGAAAATTGGACAAGTTTTCCAATATGATCAGAAAGCCTCCGTGATTTGAAGGCCCTTGAGACAGTGATTTGTTCTCCTTCATTCCTGTCCTTCTTCTTCTCCTTTCTCCCATAACTGCTTCTCATGAGTCTAGACCTAGGGTATACCCAGTGAGAGCTGTTTAAAATAAACCACACCAAGCATTAATCTGTAAACTGAAGCCTGAGTTTGTCAGTGCAGAAAATGTAACTGGGTTAAAAAGCAGTTCAAGACAAAGGGACAAAGGTGGCTGACAACCTATTAAACACAATGACGTGGATGTAACCTCCTAGTTTGGTGGCCCCTAAACTGCCAGAAGTGAGGAGGGCATATGAGAGGGAAGCATGATTTTGTGCCTTCTCTGTCCTTCCACTCCCACCCAGTATCTGCTAATGGCTGTCCTCAGAAACAAGACATTGGTTTGGAAAGTCCTATTGATGCTACATAGTATGTGTAAGTGTTTTGGCAGTCTTAAGCAGAGGGCTAAGGAGTGCGAGCAGCACTGCAAGTAAACAGTATTTTCTCCCTTAGAAATTGTCTCTGTCTTTGAGGTTTGTTGAATAAGTGTCTGCTGTATTATTCCTCTTTTGTAGATAGTATCCTACCTCACAGGTACCAGCCCAGACCCTTCCCTGGACACAAGTGGAATTTTTCTTTGATATAGGGCCTACTGCATGACACAAAGGACTGCAGTTAATCTAAAGCAGGTAGTGAGAACATCTGTTCAAGATTCCTGTATTTCAGGACGTGGTATTTAAGACAGAGTAATAACAGCATATGGGTTGAGACTTCCTCATAAAGAGAGAATAATTTGGTGTAAATCTATTTGGAAAGAAAGATTTATATTGATATTTTCATCTAATATGAACATAAACCTCAATGATCTATTAAACTATATACCTAAATATTTCTAAAGTTTTCTAAGGCAGAACCTTGTACAGACTGTGTGAAATTCTGTTACTATAACTGGGTTGAATCACTTGGTTTTAGACTCTTTTCCTTTCTCGGTTCTTATTGCATAACATCATCTTTTGAAGTGGTGGCTTAAACAAAAGGCAGACTTTAAAGCAATGAGGGCTTTTCCCCCACACCCACACTAATATCTAAAAATACTCTTAAAATTATTCAGGACTGAAGCTTTTCATGGTGAAGTTCCTCAGATACATTGTGTTTTGCTTTTAGAGGAGTGAGTCAGTTTTTTCATATGCTGTAACACATTCAGTTTGTGAATACTGCTTTCATTTTTACATTTGTGCAGCATTGCAAAAAGCTGCCCGCTTGTGATTTGATCAATATAACTTGGCTTTAATGCTATATTTTGGGGAAGGAGTATGTTTGATCATAAGAGCTGAAAGGCGTACCTTATACAATACATGAAAAGTCAAAAAAATAGAATAGTTAAGTTCCTGCTAATTAAGTAGGTCGTGACTGACCAAGAATCAGCCATGGTAATCTGTGATGGTACCATGAAAAATGCATTGTAATTAGATACCACAGCTTCAATATTAATCATCAATATTCAACAGATGTGTGTCTCTTTGTTGGTTCTGAGCATCATACAGATTTTCACTGAAATGGAAAATCAAGAAAGAACAAAAAAAAAAAAAAAGGAAGAAATTGAGTCAGTGCTCCAATATTTCATTAATTAAGAAATAAATATTTGTATTTATTATTCATTTTTCTAGCCTTCTTTTAAGGAAGACTAAAATACTGTTTGAAAGAATATACTTAATTTTAGAAAAGAATGTTTAACACTGAATGATTTTTCCTGCAAAGTTGCCTGTCCTTTTGTCTCTTCTGTATGGGAGAATCTATGGAAATATCTGAATGTGTGTGAAACAAATTCACCTCCAACCCACATCCCTCCTGAAACTGTAACCTCTGTCATGATGCTACAGAAAACTTGACAAGAATGACATACCTAGTATGCAGGGACTAGTGCTTACGATAACGATCAGGAGCATTTTATGGGTACAATATGCTCATATAGTCTGGTGATATGTCCCATAGTTACTTTTATATTCCTTGTCCCTGTTACATGGCTGTAAAGCTGTGCAGAGGGGTAATATTGGAAATTCTTTGAACACCCATTTGTTTAAATGTTCATTTCAGTTAAAGCAATTCCTAGCTCAAAAGTTCATTTTTGCAACTTACCAGTTGCGATGTACAGGTTGACACAAGTAGTGTATGTCCGATGCTGTATGTCTAAATTAGCAGGTGGGGATCATCCTGCAGAGGTAAGCAGAGAATGCAGGAGACCCAAGATCCATGCTATCACCTTCTTAGAGATATACTTCTGTCCCGCTGAATGAATGCCCATGAGCAGATGGAACACACACAGTGCCCCCCAGTTTATTTTCATCCCAAACGAATGCAGTCAGTGCGCTCTGAGATTGCCCTGCAGTGAAAAGCAAAACGAAGTAAAGGGGAATGCGCAGGAGAGTCTCTTCAAAAGTGCACTCCTGACCCCAGCTAAAATACCAGCAGACATGCGTCTGTTGAAGCTGGGATTTTCAAACTGAGGTAAAGAGAATTAGTCACCCCAAGGGCTGTATTCAGGCACCCAGAAAACAGTATTTCTCAACAGTGATAGACTGCTGTATCATTCATTTGCTTGAGCTGGAACAGAAGGTCTGTATTTTGAATTCTACAGTAGTCCAAGGTTTTAGTTAAAGTGCTTTTAGGTCTTAATATACCAGTGAAGTGTAAGACCCAGTAAAGTTTCATTAAATAAAATCTCTTCAGCTTCAACTTCCAGCCCTACCCTGCCATTTTTAATAGGAAAGCTATCTATCCTACCCTGCAGTTGAGGCTTGAAGCCCTGGAGATAATGCTGCCTAAAGCTATAATAAATATGTTTTCTGCACATTGTTCCGGTCCAGGCATGGTTCTGGGAGAGGGCTTGCATCTCCCTTACCATATGACTTTGTACAGGGCCGGGTGGGTTATATGCTCTGCCTGCTGGCTTTCACTGGGAGTTAGAACCCCGGTTCTCTCATGTCCCTCAAGTTGAAAAGCTCGTTTGCATTTCATTACAATAGCTCTCTAGCCTCCTGCTGACTCAAGCCTTTCCTCCTGCAGTAAGAACTGTTGTGTGGACACAGTCATTTTACACATATCCTTGTTCAGATTTCATTATAATTTATTATTAGCTGTATTAAGTCTCTCATACGTAAGTCTTGAGCAGCTTACCTATCAGTATGGTGTCAGAGTGAGCAGCTGGAAAAGTACTCAGTAACTTCTTTATCTCATCTGACTAATGTAAAATATTAAAATTACTGCAATTCATTCATGGCACCCACTTTTTTTATTAGCAACATATCTTTCGCACTTCTTTCCTTAGTGAAATATTCTTGCTGCCTACTTTAATCAGATAAATTAGTAGCTAATCACTTATCTCTGCATTGTAGTAGAAATGAGTAAAATGATCAGAGTTTGGGAACTGCTGTTGCACATGCATGTAAGTGATGCATAAAATAATAATTATACTGATAGAAATAAGACATTCCCAGACAAAGAAATCATTTGTGGTTACTCTGAATAAACTAAAAGACAGATGTTATGTCACAACAGTGTCATAAACTTACTTTTTATTGTATGACTATTTTATTTTTTAAGCCCTAAATGTTATGTAAAAGTGGCACAATTTTAAACACATGCTTAATTTTAAAAAGAATTTTAGATTTGGATTCCTTTTAATATTATGGATTTTCGTGCATGTATTTTTATTTTAAAACAGCTTATTGCTCAAAGGGGATCCCAGCTTCACAGCACTGCAGGCTGAAGTCTTTTCTACATGGAATACCTAATTGGGTCAGTATTAAACTCTGAGTTCAGCAGTCATAGAAGTTCATAGAAGGTCAATCTGAAAAACAGTACAATTTTAACTTCAGTAGAACTTAGTTGTGTGGTTTTTATCTTGAGCATTATTTTGAGGCTGGTAGGTCTTCAGAACAAGTTCTTCATTTTGGCTATGTACAGTATGTGCACATACAATATAAAAGGCAGTCTACAGGGCCTTCCCTTTCCTCAGCAAGGTTATCTCTCAGCAAGTTATGAGCAAAAAGCTTCAGAGTTTTCCAGGTGCCCTACCTCTTAGGTGACGTATTTCACTTCTTTCACCTCTACAGTGCACCCAGGGGCAGAGCCTCTCCTGCACTGGTTCAGTGGGTTGCAGCCTTAAGGCTTGTGCACATCTGCTTCACTGTTGGGAAGCAGCTCCTGGAAGAAACTTTCTGCCTCCTGGCAGTGTGGTCCAGCCTCATTACATGCTTCAAGATAGCCTTTTTTTTCAGAACCTAGTGTATTTTGTATCTCTCCCCAAACTATACAGCTAAAAGATAAAACAGCTGTACCAATGGCAGCCTATCCATCTAAGTCTTATCTTAGCCTTTCCTTGCAACTTGTGGCTAGTTCCAAAATTGCTTCTGGTTGGTGGGAAAGAGGGAAGGGGCAAAGAGCCCCACTGTAGACTTTCTTTTCCTGAGTTATGTAACATTTTCTCCTTTGTCTCTGATTTAGTAATCACTTACCCCAAATGCAACAGCCATGTAAATGGCGGCTTTAATGCGAACCCCATAGATCTAGAAAAAACAAGCCAATAATGCATCTGCAACCAGGGGCACAGGCATTTCCCAGGTGGTTACACAGAGGTTCTTCACATGAAGGTCCTTTTTCAGGTCATTCCTTAATTTCCCATTTGGTTTTCTGCAGATCTGAATTAAAATAAGATGGCTCTACCTAGATCTTCCATCATGGCTATCTGTCTTGGAAGGTAGGCTATATGTTAATAATGGCATTATTGATACATCCCAAATAATTTGTTTGGTAGAAATGCTGAATATGTTACGGAGGTTCATCTGAAGAGATCTAAATACAACAAAGGTGAAAATGGTAAGTACAGTATAGTAACCTAGCCACTTGCATCACTTGTAATTAACTTTTCTATACCATTCTATGTGTGGGTGTGAATAAGACTGCAAATATTTGCATTTGTTTCCTCCTACACAGTTTTCAAAAGTAGCTTGGGAGGCACACATCCAACTTTGTTTCAGATAGTTTTGCACAGGAACCTCCTCTGGACTCTGAATAAAAATATCCCTATGGAAAGCAAGGAGGGAGCAATCAGGTGGGCCCTGGGGATGTGAACACCCAGCTCCCATCATAACAGCACATGGTCTGGGCATCTCATTGAAGTCTCTTTGAAAGACTGAACTGTGGAATTAGATCAGAAAAAGCTTTACTTGATGCTATAATTCACTTCCCTTGCCATGCAGAAGACCCAATGGTTTATCTCAATCAGCATTAGCTGCGTGGCAGCAGGATCAGAGTTCCAGTCACGAGCCACGCAGTAGCATCCCATTGTGCTAGGTTTTGGACAGGCATAAAGGAAGAAGCTGATGGCTCTTCCACAGTTCATGACTTACTTGGCAATAGGTCTGTTTCCTGCTTTGCTTTTCTTTTTTCAGAGAAACACTACATCATGTATTATGGAAACATCAAGGATACTGTCTTGCCCGTGCTGTTTAGTAAATGGCATAGTGCTTCTTGGTAGAATATAGATGTCAACATGCATATTGAAAATGTCCAAGGGTGTCATGAGTCCTTGCATGCAGGGGAGAGATGGCATGCTATTAATGATCCTTTCTTCCACAAGCAAATTCCAGTCATGTTATATAAAGCTGGGACAGAAATAAAAATTGCCCTTCATTAAAAGCAGCCTTGTCTGCTGTACGTATGGCATATTAGACTTATTTAAAGAACGTTGTGAATTCTTGGGGAAAAAAGAACCCGGAGATGCAGCTATTATTTCTGCTGTAGTGTGGCAAGGGCTTTGCTGCTGTGAATAATAACAACCATGTTGATGGGTAGACCTAAATTAAAAGTGAAAGAGGTTATTCATTCATTGCAAAAATCCATCTTAATGTGAAGATGAGGGAGTTTGGGGAGTTTTTTATTTCTATTTTTGCTTTTAGGCCTACTATATACTATTCAGGGCCTTTTTAAAGTTGGAAAACTGTTTATAATAATATCACAGATCAGCAAAGTTTTAAATTATTTGAGTTACTTTTTGAATTCTTCTCTTCTGCTAGGCAATCACAAACTCAGCGGGGGATTTTCCTTTGTGCAAAGCGCCATATCTGATGCCTAAAAGAAAGTGGTGACTTTTTTCTTCGCTTTTTTGCATATATTGGTCAACATTCATCAAAATGTTCCCTTCCTGTAACATCTGAGGTCCTTATGTATTTGGAATTAAGAAATATTCTTGGTATTTGAGATACCAGAATGCTAACCAGTGACAAGCATCAACTGATACAGGGACTTGAGGGAGTATAAGCAGCATATTTGAATGGGCAGAGCTTGGTGGTGAGGGTGCGTCAGTGGAACAAAGTGGTGTCCTGAGCTTTGGATGTTCCTGGCTTCAGGGACTACCCTGGTACTGATGCTCAGTGCGCTCCTTGTGGCCCACATACGGTTCACTGAAGTACTGCTTCTTCGGAATTCCCCCCTGCCCACAGCCACAATGGGCCATGCTTCAAAAATGTTTCTCAGTTTGCTACCATGAGGAGGTTTAAAAGCCCCCCTGCTGCCATGTAGCCCCCACTTGCAAAGATGAACCTGTGTACTGAGCAACTTTGGCAGCTGTTCAATAAGGAACATAGCTGAGATGAAGATATATTTGTTAAACTCAGATTTTCCCTTCCTGCCTTTTAAATGGAGATGGTCAAGAGAAAGATGGCAGGGGAACTAGCTTATATTTTGGGTGGCTTGGGTTTCTGTCCTGACACAGGGGGCTTCCTAGGTGGCAGGGGATTCAAGGCATGGGTACGTGAACAACCTCTGGAGTCCTCTAGCCACAAACATGTACTGTGCCTGAAGTAGCTGTCTACCTAAATACCTTGATTATTTAAATCAAACACCCTGATGCATGAGCAAGTGTAGAAAATATTTTCCACTCTGCCTACCAAAATGTAGTAGTATGACTGACTGCAGGTGTAAAGAGGGAGGGATTTACCTCTGCTATAAGTTGTGAGTAAGGAGAAAAGAATCGGCTTCCGTCTTGAATTATGTAGACAGTAATTAAATGAAGCCAACTTGCAGAATTGGCTGACTTGCCTGCCTGAAAATATTACTCCAAACAGAAATAATGAAGAATGGATCCTGGAATATCCTTGAAATTAGGTGCTATAAAAAGGCCTTTCTTTTTCTCTCTCTTTTCTTTCTTTCTTTCTTTCTTTCTTTCTTTCTTTCTTTCTTTCTTTCTTTCTTTCTTTCTTTCTTTCTTTCTTTCTTTCTTTCTTTCTTTCTTTCTTTCTTTCTTTCTTTCTTTCTTTCTTTCTCTCCTTCTCTCCTTCTCTCCTTCTCTCCTTCCTTTTTTTTCCCCTTTGGAAAAAAGTAGTGTTGTCCTCTTTTCTGTATGTAAATGCATATGTGTGCGTTCAGTGGTCCTGATATACACTTACTTTGCTTTAATTGGTATCATTTCCTGAGGAGGGGAATATGAATTTTGAACTGATTTTGAATTTTGTGTGTAATTTACTCAAGAAGCTGAACCATTAAAAAGCTTTCATCTTCCATCATTATGGGTCCTTGAAGCCAGAAGTCTTCACAGCAGCATGCTGAGAATGTCAGAAGGAATCTGTCCTTTAGTCCTTCCTCTGGATGAATAGCTGTGGTGTTCAGGAAAATGCAGTCTGAAATCTGGCTAAGGAAATGAAAAAGCAAGCAAGTAGGAGCTTTATTTTTAAGGAGGACTGGCACTTGGAACACTTAAGGACCTGCAACAAGAAAGAGAAATAAGGCTAATATTACAAAGTGGTAAGATTTTCCATCAGCATTCAATTAAAAAAAAAGCTGAAATTCAATAAATGTAATCCTAAATGTCAAGAAGAACAAATGCTCTGGGCTCAGTTGTAGCTGGGCTCAGGAGCAGCATCTAAACGTTGAACTAGAGGGTCAATTGTCAATAGCAAGCACCTGTAAATAAGGTCACATTTTTCTTTTAAGAAAAATGGCTGTGAGATACATCTATTTAGTCTTCCCACCTGACTATTTTAGGTAGAACCAGGCCGGTATTTCTAACGGGCAGAACCAGTTCTAGGCACTCTTGGAGTTTTATCGACACATTTTTATTCCTTACAGAAGAAGGTAAGTGAAACATACTGGTTCTCCACACTAGACAGTGATTCTGAAGGAGAGGAAACAGTGCAGGAAGCTTCAGGTGACTTCAGGTGACAGGAAAAGCATTTAACATTTTCTGGAAAGTCAAGTTAAAAAGTTGATGCATAGCGATGTGAACAGGTTGGGACAGAATGGAGTGCATGCTGGATTGAAAGTCAGGGATGCAGTGAGGGCACTGCCAAGTTATGTTAATCAGGTAGAACATATATTATTGAATGTATTTTATCCTTCCTTTTCTTCATCCCAGCTCAGTATTTGTTAGAGGCTTCTGGTGCCTGAAAGTTGGTCTATGTGCAAAATCACAGAAGGAAGAAGTAGATTTAAAGCTCTCCAGTAGCAAAAAGTTTTTGGACTGCAATGAGAAATGCAGAGTGATGTGATACTTTGGTGGGTTCAGACCTAGTGCAACACCTTCAGGCAGGGGTCTTGTGAAACACAGGGACAGTTGAACCCAAGTGCAAGATGACAGCAGTGGGTACATGTCATGGAACACAAGTGCAAGTGAAAAGAATATCTGGTTGTAATTTTGCTGTGTGTTGTGAATATCTCCTACTGTCCTACATATTTCCCTTCTCTGTATGCTTGTGCACAAGTCCAGGGCTAGTTAGGTGCCCAGACAGACAGGGTATTTCTTTTATTGAGTCTCAGCCATGCTAACAGCAGATCTGAGATTTGAGGACAAACCTTGGCTGCTACTTGGAAGAAAAGTTTTGGGTTGTTTTGTGGATGGAATTAATTTCCAACAAGTTGATATGAACCCATTTGTACCTACCTTGTAAACGTGCATTTCACCATTTGAATTTTTGAAATATTGACAGTGAAGTTTTGCTACTGAATGATCTGTGAATGTACTTTGACATTCCATGAATGTGTCATAACTATTATTCAATAAGAGGCTTGTATTTAAGCCTGATAATTGCTCAAACGTTAAAGGCCACAATTATTTCTTTCATAATTCAGGACTGATTGACTAGATGAATCATGTGGTACTGTTTCTACTCCAGGATTAGATGTCTTCCACATCTGCAGAGAGTTTTATCAATTAGTGCATCAACATTTCTGCCTTAAATAGTCATAAAAAAGCGATGGCAGGGATATGAAAAATATTTTTCCTTCTCATAGCCATTCCTGGAATAAAATATTGTTTGCAAATTAAACTGTAGAGTTGTTTGGGAGTTTTAATTTACAGGCAAGCAGTTCCAGTAACTTTAAAAAGGCTGGAAGGGATAAAAACCCGAGTTATTTTTTCACCTTTAAGTGATTATACAGAAACCTGTGTTTCTTTAGCTAAAGCTGATTATTTCTGTGGTGCATGAACTTTAGCTGGCAAATGGGGTGCATGCATGTGAATGCCTACACAGCCATCGATTGTGACACCATTGAAGAGACAAAATAATCCAATAACAGCTAGGTATCTGGAAACAAGAGTCTCAGAGATGAGGCTTTGATACCAATGACAGAAGGATGTCAATGCATTGATTCTAAGTAGTCCCACAAGACTTGTCAGACATGCCACATTAAAATTAAAATTTAGTGAATGAGGATAAAACTTTAATGTAGCTTCAATGCCCTGACCTAGATAAAGTTGTTAATTTTTGATTTATAACTGGGTACAGAATTTTAATCTGCATTAGAAAGAGAAATTTTTCCATAGGGTTCTCTTTAAATACTGAGAATCTTAGACCAAACTCTTGTAACATGACATAGTAGCACCAAACCTATTCTACCTCAGCACTGAGTTCAAGATCTGACATGTCCTCCGGACTCTGCCCATGCAAAACTTTGTTGTTTGCTCTCCTTCTAGACAAAACTGATTGTGAATATATGCAGTTTCAGATGTCTAACAACCACTATGTTTTTTGGTCTTAAATGGGGTTCTTGCTTACTTATGTGAAGAGTCAATTTTTCCTCAGGCTCTTGCTTCTCATCTGTTACTGCCTATTCTCTCCTACATTATCACCTTGCCAGGAGATCCAGTTATATACAGATGTCCCCTGACCTAGTTAACAGTCTTCCAATTACACACCGAACATTACACGTGTTTTGCAATATCCTGCATCCCTCTTTAATTAAATTAATATTTTCTAAGCAGTGTCTTACCCTAGACTGAGAATGAGGTTCAAGTCTTATTTATGCCGCAAAGTAGAGCCTCACTGGGTTCGTGCACAATGCACAGAACCACAGGCACCACGTCCAAAGGCTGGTGTTGCTGGTTCACACGGTAGGGTGCTGGCAGGGGTGAGGTGCTGCCCAGTGCAGCTGGAGCACACCTGGGAGCGTGAGGCTCACAGAGAACACAGGCTAGACAGCCTGCGAGAGGACGGAGGTGGCAGGTGTGGGACGGTTTCAGTTTTGCATTGCCCTCTAGTGTCAGGCTGACTATTTAGGTTGTTTCTCACCGCACCTTTTCGAGTTGTGCCAAATGTTGCCCCCACTGGATTTCTAGACATCTGGGCAGGGGTAGCACAGCGTTACGGGGTAACGACGTGGTTCTGCAAATAGACTCCTGGAGTCCCTAAGCTGAGGTTTGGTGATGTAGAGCCACTGCAAAAACTCAGGCCCATCATAAGTTTCATGTTGTTGGTTTACAGACCAAAGAAACGTCCGTTTCCTATCTGCCAGTATCACAACTTCAGTGTGCCAGGAAGAAGGGCATTTGCCTCCTTTGTGCCCATCCCACCATTAATGCATGTTTTTCAAAGCAAAACTGAGATTCCATTTAAAGACTGTCCAACAGCACTTACAGCTCTGTTCTCACCTACAGAATAGTAGTTAATGAAAATAGCAGATTTTGATGGTATGGCCAATAACTTTTCTTTATGCTAATTAAGAGTGAGGAAGTTGGGTCTAACATCACAAGTGATTCAGAAACATCTAGTAGCAAAAAGGGACATATAGTTCCACATACGGAGGAAAATGGCAATTTAAAGTGGCCATCAAGTCAAGGTTTTTACAAAATCGGTCAGGTTACATTTAAAAAATTACCTTATTTTTTGCTTACTTTCATATTATCTTTAATTGTGGACATTTCTTGAGAGCTTCTTAAGCTATATGGTACAATTTCAGACAATTAGAGAGCTGGTCAAAGGAAAAAGCTTGATTTTATGATGGGTTTTTTTAAGGTTATACATCTATTTTTGTTCCATACTGGGACAAAGTCACAACCTTCTAATTCTCTTATTTGAAAATGTTTGAATCAAAATGTCAGTTTTCAAATTGAGAAAGGAAGTGTTTTGATTCCTTTTTCTCTTCCTTGTTTTCCTTCTGAAATTAGCATGGACCTTCTTTAAAATGTCATTGAAATGAATGCTTCACTGCAAAATATTTTAGACTTACCAAAAAATAGTCTGACCTACTTTAATCTACATGACTATTTCTCCGTTCAAAAATCCTGCTAAAGAAAAGGCTCATTGTATAATCACTGTTTAGGTTTTCTGATTTGTGGCTAGTTGTTTTCTCTCACTCTTTCCAGATTTGTGCCTGAAGTTTCAAAAACTGAATCCTCCACACTTTGGGAGTAAGAGAAACACACTATCAATTTATAGTCCCATTGCAGTCAGTGGCAAATCCATGCTTCATTGGATCACAAATTTTAGCAGTAATGGTATCCCAAAGGGCATTAAATCTTTGGTCCATTATTTGTATTTGATTGATGTCCTGAACTCATCATGCAGATATTTTACCTTACCTTCTCTTATAGTATATCAGCTCAATAAGACCTTGTTTCTTTCTTAGTAATGAACTACTTCCCAGTGTGCCAAGCTGAAACTTCTTGCTGTCAGACAAACTACCTGGGGGAAGAACCTCTACATAAGAGTTAAAATTTTGATTTATCCATCCTTGCAGTATCATTAGTGGAAGAGGGACTTTTTTTCAGGTACTCTGCTTAGGACTGAGATGGAAAGGAGTGAGCATGACAGGAGCCTTAAGTGACACATAAGCAAACTCAGGATCTGGAGCAATTCAGTTGCACAAAAAAGCAAGAAAAGAATAATACCCATGTGCCAGCTCTACCTTTCACCACTGGCTTTGTCTGTCCTTTCTAGTTCCACTGATTGCAGAAAGCACTCCTCTGAGCATGCGGAGCTGATGATACTCAATTGTTTCAAACTGAAGTTATGGGAAACCATCTGGTTTTATGTTTTACTTATGAAGACACATATAATTTTAAAGCTGTTTCTATTGCTTCTGTATTTCTGCTTGGTCATTATTTTTCTAGCTTCAAAATAATACATTTAATTGGATGAAATCCTAACTCTGGCCAGATGTGCATGTGACATATTTTTATGTGTCCGTAGTACTGTAAAGATAAATAGAAAAGCACTGAAGGTTGGAAAAATTCTCCTAGGTAGACTATTTTCAGTAGACTTCAGTTTTTCCTTTGAAGACACTGAGAGCATTTTGCATACGTTCACGTTTAACTCCATCTGAAGTACTATTTTAAAGGACTGGGATTGTATTTCCACTCACCTGCATGCTATGGCCCTCCATTGGCAGTACTGAAAAATAGTCAACCTCTTTTCCCAATATCTAGCTCAAAGTACTCAGAGCTTAATTTTTTTTGTGATTAAATTCTTCTTTTAACATGCAAGGATTAAGCTTTGTAAAGTCAAAATCAGAAAGAGGAGCAGGTTGCCAAGTGTATGGTGACAGTGGATATTGTCATGTCACTGATGGGCACATAGAATACATTTGAATTAGACCACCCCCTTTGCAAGACTCAGAGAAAAGAGGCCAGCGTCTGAAAACCAGGGATGCCCATCCAGCAGCACCACAGTTCATAAAGTGTGCCCACCCTGCAGCGATGGGTAGCGAGCATATTATGCTGAGGCTGCATGACTTGCTTTTCTTTATAAGCAGCAGCAGGTAGTTTAAAGCTATCTCAGATTTGATCATGATGCAGCCAAAAAACCTAGTGATTGCAAAGTAGTTGTGCCCCTGGTGGGATTCTGGTCAGAAAGGTGGAAAAGATGTGTGAGGAACTGCAATCCTAATGCCTATACAATATAGGTTAATAAACTATAGCTTAACACCTATCCTACACAAGTTGTTAGTGCCTATGCCTGTACTAACTCTTCTGTGGGGAGTAAATTGTCAAGTCCGTATTCTGTTTTCATTTGGTCTTTACTGGAGCCTTTAAAGCTTTGATTGACTCTAAGGGTGGGGTAAGGGCAGTCACAGCTCTCCCTGTTTCCAACCAAGCACTTCTTTTCTCCATCAGTGCAAAAACTCAGCTTATTGGGAAGGTCTCTCTTGCGGCGATGTCTGAATGTACAAATTTGCTCACAATCACAGTTGGAGTGGCTTATAGCGGAGACAGGTCATGCTGGGATCTTTCACTTTGGCTCCAATTAAATTCTTCTATAAAAGTGGAGGAGGAAATACGAGTTTGCGGTTTAAAGTCAATAGAAGCTGCAGAGCACAGAGCAACTTGTCTTTTCATATGCTGTTCTTTGTAGATACAATATTGTTAAGAAGTCAAACTCATGCCTAGCCCTAGGGCTTAGTTGCCTATCTGTACTGTCAAATCTGTCCAACTAAGAAAAATCATCTGAAAATAAGGCCCAAGAATAGTTTGAAGAAAGTGCTTCTAGGGTAAGCCGTGACAAGTCTTTGTAATGATCAAATTGGAACTCTTAATATGTGATGTTTAAAAACAATAAAATGAGATGTACTTTATGAGCTTTTTAAACATTGCTGCTTAAGGTAGTTCAGAGAACACACTGGACCTCAGTGAGCCTTGACACAATGACCCTTGAAACTTCAAAAAAATGTTAGAAATACAATGTTGCAGAAATACTAATGAGCTGGTGGAGAACTTGCTCAAGAATTTGGCTATTCAGGACATATGCCTTCTTAGGGCTTTCACAGCATGTCCTGAAACTTTAATTATAAAACCTGACATTGGAATCAGTATGGACTCAGAACAGCTAATCTGTTAAAATTTTTACTCAGAGTTAATAGGCGCTGAAGTCTGGTTTATCATTTCCCTTCCTTTTGCCCACAAGCATAGGTAAAATTTGCCTGCTTCGACTGTGGTTTTACTTTGAATTCTTAAGCTCGTTCTAAACCTCAAGAAAAGCTGAAAATTTAGTTGAATCTCAAGACAAGAACCCCATCAAGTCAGCTCTAAAAGAAAAGCTTAAGGCTTTTTTGCATGATTGACAATTTGCGATATTTTACTAGATCATGCTAGTTATCACTTAATTTTCTGCAGAGACATGGAAAACTGTGATTTTTTAAATATCTTTGCCACCAGATAGTGACTAGTTTCAGATCAAGAGGAGGAATCTGACTATCGTTCCGAATGTTTCACAGAAATTGGCCTTGTTTGCTTTTTACTGTTAGCAAATGTTCCTTCAAGAGAAAGTACAGGCAGTGCCATACATAGTCAAGTGTCATTTTGGCTGGATTAGCTTTTGGTTAGTTCAGACTTTTTCTGCCACAGAGTATGAATGTGAAGTGTGAGCTCACATGTGTGCTATTTACATCACCTGAAGTTAGAATTAGTGGCTATATTTGCTCTAGAAATAGTTCTCAATGGAGAATTGACAGAACAATGCACAATTCGTTTGATCAATCCCAGCTAGCCAATACAACTAAAACAATAAATATTGAGCACTTCACAGAATAGCTTGTGATGCATCTGGAAATAATCTCCCTTCTAGATAATCATTTGGATAATTGTGTTGTATAATTGTTTTGGATAATTATCTGACTAATGAACATATTTAGATAAACTGTGGTCTTCTCTTAGTGTATAATGAATATAAAAGTGACCAATTAATATGATAATCTATTGGTTTTGGTCAGTGATTCATTTATTTTAAATTGCGATGGAGGGAAAGAGTGCTAATTCTCTTTTTGAATTAAGCTGCTGTAGCAAATTCAGTGCACAAGCACTCACATTTGAACCCCTGCTGCCCTGTTTTCCGTTTTCTTTACCTTTAATTTTCCATGAAGGAGTTTAAGGCAAATGGGCAGTTGTGCTTTATGGTTAAATGGCAGTGTGATCTCTGCAGTAATGTCAGCTTTATAGAGGCATGTGCTCAGCAGAGGTCCAGACTTTGTGCTTTGTCTCTCCTTGTGTGAGGATTTTGATTTTGGTATAATTGTTTTGGAATTAGATTGTGCTGTGGAATGAGTCATCTCCACAGACCATAGACCATGGGAATCTTTGCAGTTTCTTTTCTCAAATAATAGCCTCACTGTTTGCCTTTTTTAGCTTGTACTGATCGTTGCTGCGGGGTGACAAGAGGTAAAATAGCTGCGTGGTGCTGCTGCCAGGTACCCTGGAGGAACAGAGGAGGAGGGAAAGCTAGAAGCCCCTGTTCTGAGACATATACTAAGGTCCACCCAAAGCTCTGCTCAGGCCAGTGTACTGGGTTGAAATCAAAGTCAATGGATGCTCAGCTGAGTAAAAATAAACACAGGAAAAAGCCATATGGTTGACTTTGAAGAAGCTCTCAAAGTTTAGTCTAAAATCTCCCTCTGCCACATACAGAAATGAACATACAAGAAATATGAAGGAAGGTAGCTGGGCACCTGTCCTGGTTTTGCACAGCTTAAAAGACATGCTGTCTATCTAATTCTTCAATTTACTAGCAGTACAGAGACTTCTCTGCGGTGGTTCATCTGAAGTGGATTCATTTTCTGGTGCTAGAAAGCTGCTGATGCATGGTTTGTGTGGTCCACACTAGCCAACACCGCTTGGTTCATTTGAAATAAAAAAAAAAGCACTGTTCATCAGCCCCCAAGAGTACAATCTGAATCACTTGTTCACAGGAATCTTTTCTGTGGCTCTTCAAGCTGTGGGCTCGTACAGGGGGCAGGTGAGCAGCGAGGACATGAGTGTGAGAGAGGGAGGTGCTTTCCTCTCGGTGCTGACTCAACAGCTGCAGGTGTAAGGCCAGCCAGGCTGGAGTCATGTCCGCTCCCTCCCACTTTTGTGGTCTTTCCTCGCCTCTGTGCAACACTGAATGGAAAACCCTGCCCGACTCTCACAAGCTGCCTGGGGCTGACATCCCTTTGCTGTGCGTTGCCCTCCATCAGCAGAAGCTCCTGGTGCTGCGACAGCTGGAGGCTCATGGAAATCTCCATCTCGGAGTGCAAGGAGCAGGATACGTCGTGCCTTGGCTCAGGAGGATGGGAGATGGGAGCACAGCTGCTGCCTTCCCCCTTGCTCTCTGCCAGGGGTGGTACCTGCCTGGCAAAAAGGTGACTGATGCTGAAAGAAGGTAACACCCTCTGGCTGCTACATCCTGCATGAAACATGCGGTGCTGCTCTTTCATGAGCACCGTGCTGGGGTTTGTCACCTAACAGCGTCACTGAGGTCCCCTGTTGCCCTGCAGCACAGTGGTACACCGCCGTGCACTAAGAAGTCACAACATGAGTTAGCTGGGTATCCACGTACCTAGAGATATGGCATTTTTGGATGGTAGCTGTTTCCTGACTTAGTTCAAAAAATAAGAAAAGGCAATCTTATGGCACCAGCACAGTGCTGAAGCATCAAATACAACCATTTTTCCAGTAATATGAATAACTAAATTACTATTGCCACATACTTATTTACTGTTCTTAATGCTCTCTGAACAGCTAGTTTTTCCAGAAAAAAAGGTTTTAACAGAGAAGGTAATCTAAGCACTCTGATAAATAATTATATTCTTCTGTGTTATTGCTAAGCTAAGCAGGTTTTAATTGTGTTTGGTTCTTTTAAATTTGCAATATATTGAGACTATTGATTCCCTCTTTTTGTAGGTATATATTTGTATGTGGGTATTGTTATATCCACCCGGTAGAAGTCTAGCTGCTAAACAAGCTAAAATCAACCTATGAATTCATGGAAGTTTAATACATTTACAATTTAATTCAGTTAATATGCACTCAGAGTCCCTTGTGCTTTGATCCCTGCTGATACCATCCATTTCTAATAGCAGGGCAGTTGACTGAGCTATAGATGAATGATGGGCACAGTGGGACATCTGGGGTTTTATATATAAAAACCCCTACTCTAGCTGCTGGTTCAGTTCTTAACAGGGTTGTTACACATCTCAGAAACTGAATACAATTTTGAACCAATGGAGGCCTGTTAATGCTTGAGCCTCAGAAAAGGGTTGAGGAAACACAACTACCAGAATGGAAATCAAGAGAGTGAAGTACCAAAAAGCTTTCTAGTGCATATTTTAGAGGAAAATGTGACTATCCAGGGATATGAAGGAGGAATGCTGTGAGAAAGGAGACATGTCATGTAATACCTGTTTAAAAATACCTAGCATTCACGTAATGTAACTATGGAACCGTAACTGAAGTACACTACTGTCTGTACTACTGCTTTGGACATTGCTCCAAGGTACTGGGGAAAACATGGAAATTTATTGGATGAAAGGACGAGGAACCAGTGTTCTGGCCTTTCTCCTGAAAATGGCGAGCTCCCTGTGAGCAACCACACCTCCACACACAGGTATCTCACTTCTGAGAGGGCTTCAGAGCCCAGCTGAGGGACGAAGCCAGGTGGGCTTTTCCAGAGCTTCTTCCAAGGAGACCTTGGAGAAGATTTGCTGTTACGTGAGGCGGAGGCTAAGCTAACTTGTATTCTGTATGGCTGCGTGTCCACTCAATAGCTGTTTCAGAGGGAGCCAGTGCCTCTGGAAATGCTACCACTTTTAGTGACCACTAAAAACTGGTGGTTACTGAAAGGGCTGTGAGGCTTTGACAAAAGTGGCTTTCTTCAAGTTCCAGAGAACTGGTACTGAATTCCCAAAGATGACAGCTCCCTTCTTCTTCTTCCCCTGAGGAAGAAAAATCATGTGCTTGACCCTTCCCCTCCTTGCAAAAAGTACACAGAAAAATAATTAGATTGACAGTGTGGTATTCCTTCCTTCCTGTGCTGATAGGATAATATGAAACCCTCAGAAGCATTCTGATAACATTCAGTAAAGCTAATTTAATAGTCATTGAATTCTTGAAAGTTCTCATTAGGATGCTAAAAGCAAGCATCTGTGTAATATGAGTATGGTCAGCTCCACAGTGGAGCATGGGGAACTGATGTTGAAGCTGCCTGTTCTTCATACAAACAAGACTGTATTTATTTAGCTTCTTAGTGACTTAATGCAAATATATTTGGAAGGGTTGCACTGGGGGAAAGAAGAAGAAGAGAGAAAAGATATTCACATTGTTTTCTTTGCCAGAAATCTAATGGCGTATGTGCAGCTGTATATATTCTCGGTCATATACTAGGCCTGATCAAAAGGTATTGTACTCCCTCTAGCTTAAATTCAGCTGCTTTATGTTGTGCTGCTGGTATTGTTCCAGTTCATCATATGCTTAGATGACTCATAGTGCATGCATTGTGGTATTTAACATAATATGATTTCCTCTTTTTAAATTAGTCTGCAGCATATGATGTGAAGTACAATTCACAATTAGCATTTCAGCACTATTAAATCCAGCTTGAAGTGTTTTGATGGAAACAGCAATCTGTTTTATTCTTCAGATTTCCCTAAACAAAGTAAGTGTATCAATAGCTAATAGTGTATATTATACGGTATTAACTGGTGTCTTTCAAATACAATAATATTTAAGAATTGCTCTTTCATAAGCCACTAGCAGTCAAAGAACCCAGTCTCACCTCTTCCAACAGTATTGAATTATAGCGAGTTTGATTTGCTTTCGGTTTATCACCATCACTTCTGTCAAGTGCCAAGAAGTGGGACCACATCTCTGTCTGGAGATGCTTGGTCATAACCTACAACAATCAGGTGACAGAAAACTAAAAGTAGGCTGACTGATGTGATGCCGGATTGTTTTTGTAAAAGTGAGATAGCCAGAGTTGTTGGCATGTCCATGTTGATTGTGAAGCCCTTCCATGTTTGGCGTTTAAAGTGATGATCTCTGATGAGGTCTCAGTGACAGGAGAAACCCCAGCTGCAAAGGCTGACGAGAAAGCTAATAGCACACGTACACATTTTAAATGGATGCAAACTGTGTTGGAAAAACGAGGCATGGCTCTGAAAAATGCTACAAATAGAAGGAATGGAGGAGGTGCATGGGACAGAAAAACAAAAGAAAAGTGAAGCAGAGGGAGGTTCAGGAGAAACAGTGAGGAAGAGGAAAAGAGCAGTTATCTGATTGACTATCCTTCAAAAGCAACATGGAAGTCAGATGGAGGGGACACCAGGGTGTCATCAAATGAAGGACAGAGGTTATCAGGACATCGCTCTCCCTCATTAGCACCACCGTGTGCAGGGATGTTAATGTAGCAATGTGCCTGAGCAGTAGCGCTGACAGGGCTTTCTGATGATCACATATCCCATATAGAAAGTCTCTTTCCCATCTAAGATTGACTGTGCATACAAAGTAGGTGTGATGCCTTGTGGAAATTTTGGACTAGCCAAGCCTATGTGGATCTTCTGGTAGAATTTGCAAAGTATTAAATCCTACTATATCTTTTTGTCATCTGCTGAGAAAAATATGCAACATAATAGGCAGACTGCAGGCTATTCAGTGGAGCTGTGTCTGCCATCTGGACTGGGGGTTCTTTGCTCCAAGCCAAGATCCCTCCACCATTGACGTTTCTGCTGATTTCAGTCAAACAGTGCTTAGAACTGTGCTGATGGAGTTTTCATCACCCTCCAGAAAAAGGTATTCTACTGGCTTAACCAACACTGAAAACTTCTCAAAGACCTTTGCCACAGTCCAAACTCTTAGTATTTCATGTGATTCATAGAGAACATACTTTCTTTTGTGCCTTGCAAGCGTTCTTCTCAAGATAAAACAATTCCATTCCTTTCAATTTTTCTTCAGAGATCAAATCTCTTTGACTTTACTCAACATTCCCCTCTGGGTTCTCTTTTGCTAGTCTACATCTTTCTTGAAAGGTGATACCCAACACCTGACACATCAGACCTGCTGAGACTCTATGGCTGTTGAAAAAAGTGGGAAAGAGGATTATTTCATACCTCTTAGAGGTTATATTCCTGTTTGTATATCCCAGTATAAGGAACACTAATTTCCACAGCAGTAGACCATTGCTGAATAATTTTCTGTTAGCATCCCCTGGATCTTTTCCAGCATGACTGCTGCCATGGTTGGTTGTTTCCCATGTTGTATTTGTGTACACTAATCTAGAGCTAGAATTTATGCTTATTGAATTGCATTTGTCCAGACCATTTCTCCAGTTTGTCAAGAACATCCTGCATTTTAATGTCTCCCAGCGTTTGCAGTCCTGACATCCTGCTGTCATCTAACAAAGCATGACCTCTGTTACTACGCTTGGGTTATCAGGAAAACGTTGAATGTACAAGGCCCCAGTAGTACTGACCAGTGAGGAATCCTACTTGGAGTCTAATTCACTTGCTCTGATACCTCTCTGAACCAGAGAATCAGTGAACTAGAGCAAACCAAAGTGGGGAGAGGCAAGATTCACTTTTGATCCTAACTAAAGCAATAATATAATTGCATACAAAGAAAATTGTAAGAAAGGGAAGGAGATAAGAAGAAAGTGGAAATTATTGTCTAAGCGTTAGTGCGTAGTTTTGCTTTCCAGTCCTTTTAGCAGCAAAAAGATCTTGTGAGTCCACCCTCTGTCTTTTCTTCATTTGCTTTTAATTTTGACCTTGTAATTCCTTTTGACTATAATTGTCCATGTTTCCTATCAAGCAGTGCAGTCAGAAGGAATTGGCAGACTTAGAGATTCCATAACAAAATCTGTTTCCTAGCTCTAACTTTCAACTAATAATTGATGAGCCCTGAATAGGAACTTCAGATGTTCAAAAGATCATGAGAATCTTCGCATTTTAGGAACTTGAGTCTCTGCAGCGTATTTTCTGATGTCCTGCAACCAGGTAAATGCAATAAGAGAGCACACTTCATCCATTCATGAGATTGACTTGGAGACAGAATTCAGTAAAAAGGCAACATGAGACATAAGTTACCACAATTAGTATGGCAATTAAAACCCTATGATGACTCCAACATAAAGTATCAAAAGCAGCTGCCACAGCCTCTAAGCAGAGAGAAGATCAAATTGCTCAGAAAGCAGCTAATAAATTAAAATTGATGTCATTGCCTGGAAGAGCTGGGTATACCAAGTGGTATATGAACAAAGAGTGAATGTTCTTTATCTGCATTGTGTAAGTCACAGATCAAAATGTGCTGCAGTTCAGAACATCTTTGAGGTATATAGGCTCCCCACTCTTCTCCTACTTGATTTTGCTTTAGATCCAACCCCTTCAGAGGATTCTTGCAGTATCTTTAATGTATTATGAATGCTTTCCTCTTAATGGCTAAAGCCTGTGTCTAGCTCCCTGTGGACTAGGGAACCTCCAAGGATCTGGGCAAGAAAAGAATTTGCCCTTTCTGTTCGGTGATTGCAGTCTCATACAGTGAAAGGGATATGAAAACTCTCAGTTTAAAAATAATTGCTTGCTATAGCAGTAAATAATATCAATTTACTAATAGCATAAATAGGATGAGGTAGTTCTGTATGTCTCAAAAATAGAAATATGTCAATAAATTTAAAAGCAAACAACGAACAAACTTGTGTTACTGTTCCAGTCACCTTGTCCTTCCACCCTTATTCTTCTTCTTCTGGTAATGTCCTGTGAAGCTTTTCTTCCTTGTCCCTCTCCTGCAGAGTCAGATAGTCTTGTGGGTAGGATCTCTCTAAAGTACTCTGAGCCTTCAAAAATCGGGTGATTTAGTCCATGCTAATGATTTGACCTCCATCTATCAATGCGGAGAGAGAGTGGCACCTCTGCAGGGCAATTCAAAGGCACATAAGATGAATGAATTGCTGCCTGGAGGTGCGTGTGGCTTTCCTATTCCCTCCTCCAGGTTAGGAGAGACTGTCCTTCTTGCACACCTCTGATCTCCACCTCATCCTGCAAAATGTTCATCTTTCTCTATTCGGTAGCTCTCAGCATTTGTGTTAGCTGATTCTGAGATCCAAAGCTTGAGATACAAAGGCTTTTCACTTCTAAAGGCTGCCAAATGATTGCATTATCCTCGTGCTGAAAAATGGAGGGGTGGGGGAGAAACCCAAAGAAATTATAACCCTCATACTGCAAAAGTCTTGCACATTTGACGATATATGTATATATAGTAACAGCATAGTAAACAATACATATATAAAGTAGGCATAAAAAGACTAAAGTCTGAAATGTATTCCCTCAGCTCTGAGGCTGCATTTCATTTGGGGCATTAATTTTCTGGAATTATCTGAGCTGATACTTACACTGTCATTTGCAAAATGACTTTGCTGTTACAGTAATTTCAGTGGAGAGAGGCATTAGTCTGTCTCATAATCTGCATACTCTGTGTGTGTGAGCATTACCGAGCACATAAGTGAATAGGGGAGCTATTAAGTATTCTTTCTGATATAAATCAAATAAAAATTAAAACCTGGGGTAAGAGTGTTTCTTTGCCTGAGCACTCCAGGTCTCGGGGGCTGAGTGCCTCCAGTTACGTTGTCGTGTGCTGGAACTTGGCTTGGGAAAACTTTGTTTCCTGGCTTTACATTTCTTTGCCTCCTAAAGGAGGCATCCTACTGACCAGCAGGCATCAAGCATGTTTTATATCTGTCCTCCAAAGCAGCGAGGTTGTCAGGGTTTGTCCCACAGCTGGTAAAGTCAAACTTGCTCATAGTGAATCCTTTGGAGATAACCCCCTTGCCCTCTGTGCTCCTGCAGAAACCCCCAGTCCATTGCCCTTAGCTTCCTCACCTGATCTCCTTTGTCATGATATTAAACAACATATTGTCTGACAACTCTGACGGTTCCAAGCAGCGTTTTACGACAGTCTGTGGTAAGACCACTTTCTTCGTTTCACTGGATTGCAATTTTTAATGTTGCATGGGTAAGTGCACATAATACAGCACATAATAAATATTCTGATTTTGAGATTTATCAGCTTCATCACTCATTTTTTGGACTTATTCTTAGTGTTTGGACTAATTCTGCATGAATAAAGGCTAAAAGTGGATGGTCTTTATTTTTTCTGAGCTATTGCTTGGTTTAATCCCTTGCTGAAAGTGGTATTTTTTCCTGGTTTTGCTGGTTGATATAAAACTGAGCATAACCAGGGACTCTGCAGACTTTTAGTTCCTCAAACTGATTTCTGAATAAAGATCTGTCTGCAAAATATAAAATATCTTTACTGGTTTTTCTTCCTGTTTTGCCTGTTTCATAATGTTCACAATTAAGGTCTTGGTGCATACTCTGACTTTTTCCTTCCCATAATGTACTGGTGCAATAGCCTCTGACTAAAAGCATCTTTTTTGTTCACCTCATAGCATATCTCTGTGAATGTTCCTTCATTGCTTCCACTTCTTGATGACTTCTTAAGTGCATTGCCTTCTTTTTATATCCGCTACCCTTGACATTTAATGCTCTTCATTCTGTCATATTATCTTATCTGCTTACTGGGTTTTCAATGCATACAGTGTACAGGACACACAGTTTGCACTTAATTGCTGGCTTGGCTTTCATATCTACACTTTTAACAATCTGTCAGCTCCAACAAGTTGGTTTTTTGTCTATGTTGATTTCGGTTTGATTTGGTTCTGATGAAATTCTCAACCCTTTAAAAGTTGTACTATGGACTGATAACACAGTCACATTATTTTCTCAGTTGTGGAAGTAAGAACTGGAGAGTTTTCTGAAATAAAAGTTTCTCATTGGAAAAACCATTTCTATCTATAAATAGTAAAGCTTTGTATAAAACATCACTTTCAATAAAATCTAATTAGGGAAAAATGATGAAAACATCTTTTTCAGTCTTATCCATAATGAAATGTTGCAGTTTCTCAATAAAAATACTTCCTATTTTCAAAATCTATAGTCTAACTGAACATAATATTAAATCAAAATCTGAACAAAAATATTCTTTTTTTTTTGAAGTGGAACATTTTAGTTCATCCAATTATTTTTCTTTTATTAAATTTCCTTACAAAATAAAATTCAGCTTTTCCGTTTGTCCCTATCCATAATGAAAACAAATCTGGTGTTTTCCAGTAGAACAGAAAGTCTGTGTTCAGACCAGCATGCACTGACTTCATTTGCTTAGTATTGTAGGTTATTTTATTTATCAAGCTATGTGGAGTAGATTCAACATAAAAGTGGTCACTCTTTTTAGATATATATGTCAGCATTTGGAAGGAAGGAGAAATTCTTCCCATAGATGTAATCTTCTGGGTTAGGTCCTCCTGACTTTGCGGTTTGCTGAGTACCTCAAGTGTATTGAAAGTTACTTTGATGATTTTTTGCTGCTCATTGTGTTCAATCTACTGCTTCTTTTATTTATATTTTCATAGTTTACGTAGCTGCACTAGAGACAGTTTTTATTCAACTTTCTGTTATTTTTCTGTAACTGATTATGGAAAGTACTTTATAAGTGATCATACCAAATTTCCATTTGAATTAAGTGTTAGTTATGCCTTGGTGAAAGAGAAATTAACAATGGAAGGAGATATGTGATAACAACCAGAGAAGGTAATGTGCAGCTTGACAAAAAACACTGATTTTTTGAGACATAGTTAAAATTGTGGTATTTGGAGGGTCTGAAAATGGAAGAAAAAGGGGATCTATTTAGTGCAGTAGATGAATGTGTCTTCCGTTCTTAGTAATTAAAGGCCTGGACCATTGAAACCATTCTTTTTAAGCCTACATATTGCAGTAGAGGCGTAGTCAGCCATGACATTATGGGAGATGTTATGATGTCAAAAAGCAACTGGGACTCTTAGTGATGTATTGTCTCATGCTTGTCTTCACAGTTTCCTACTATTCAATTTTACATATGGAATTGAAATTTACATCTTCATTTTTATCTAAGTCTTGCTTGTGATAACGAATTCAAGACTTTCAGTGGAAAGTAGGAATCTAGGTCTGGCAAAAATATAGCTGACATCAAACCCACTATCTCTCTTCTCTGCTTTTGGAGCTTACTTGAAATACTAGAAAGTCAGATGTCAGTCAAATGGAATGAACACAGATGACCATGAATCTAATTGTCGTGGTTATCCCCCAGCTGGTAACTAAGCACCATGCGGCCACTTGCTCAGCCCTCCCCCTGCAAGGGGTTTGGGAAGAGAATGGAAAAAAACCCTTGTGGGCTGAAATAAAGACAGTTTAATAGGATAACAAAGGAAAATAATAATAATAATAATTATAATAATAGCAACAAGAAGAAGTGATACACAAATGCAATTACTCAGCACATGCAGAAGGAAAAAAAAACCACTCCGATGCCCTGTGTGTTTCCAGGCAGCGAATCTGTCTCCTGACTAGCTTCCCCAGTTCTATAGGGAGCATGATGCTATACGGCAGGGAATATCCCTGTGGCCAGCCTGGGCCAGCTGTCCTGGCTGTGCTCTCCCAGCTTCTGCTGCACCTGGCAGGGCGTGAGAAGCTGAAAAGTCCTTGACTGAGTGTAGACACTACAACTACCCAGCAACAGCTAAAAGCATCAGTGTGCTATCAACATTATTCTCATACTAAATCCAAAACACAGCACTATACTGGCTACTAGGAAGAAAATTATATCTCAGCCAAAACCAGGATACTAATAAAGGAAAAATTTTAAGTTCTTCATTGGAAAGATGTAAACCTAGCTTTGAGAAAGGATTAAGAAGACTGCCCTTAAAAAAACAGTCCTGTGTGGTAAGCTCTGAACTAATAGCTTTTGTTTTCATCGCTACTTTCCAAAATTATTATTGTTTTACACATTGGGAGCCTAGTGCTGCCATTCAAATCGCTGCACCAGACCCCGTGCCTTCCACACCTCCATACTCCTGGTACAATTATGAATCTTTCATTTTACTTGCTTGTATTGAAGATGTCTTGCACATTTCCACCAGAATTCACAGTTTGGTGGAATTCAAGGTTTAGTTGTTTTGGGGTTTGTCATTAGCTAGGCAAATTGAAAACCCTCATGATAAGGCGTAGAGGTATCAAAGATTGTGCTAAAGTTCATCCTTACAAAATACCATCTATTAAGTCACTTAACCTCTCCAGGCTATTTCCTACTGCTTTTAGCATGAACATTCTTAGGCTGATGACTGGAAATTGAATGTGAAAACTGAAACAAGAATATTTATCTTCAGCTTTTGCTTTGTCTTTGTATTATATCCCTCTGGTGGTGTCCTTTGTGAAGCTATCTGGGGAGACTTTCTCCCCCCCGATTTTGTCTCATTAATATCTTCACTTATTATATTTTTCAGTTATTATATTGTATTATAGAAAACTGCTAATTCCCAGAGTGCATGGTTTCCAAAAACAGAGTGGCACTGGGATAACTGGAAGGCGTTGGTAATGAAGTATCCAGACAACTGTGGCCACACTGCAACTGCATGGCTGTGCAAAGTGTTGATTGACAGGAAAATAATGCTTGCAAAAGGATAGTCTGGTTTTCAAAGAGAATTATGTTTACTCAGATAAACACAATTTTCAGAAGCAAGAGCAATCAAAAGCCTTTCATTTTGAACATTTATTGTGAGAGATATTCTTTATGGTTATTATTCCATTGTATATTTTGTTAAATATTTGGTGTCTTTAACTAATGACATTTTCTGTCTTGATCTCTTGTTTTCATGCCTAGACATTTAATACAGGCCCTACATCATAGATTTCAAAAAATCTGCCATTGTTCTGACACAAATCATATTTTATGGGACAAAATAGCTATGACCTGACTGCAAAGAACAAGGAATGTGGCAGTCTTTTGAAAACACAGCGCTGCCTTCTTTGTAACCTGCACCATTAAAACCCATTCCAAGAAAGATATTTCCTGACTTTTTGCTTAGATTCCTTTAGCAATGAAGAAATTAATCAGATGCTGTGCAAAGATTTCGCCACTCCAGTACTTGTTGACTTAGTGGTGGCATTTGCATATTTTACTATTCAGGAGCACAGATGACATTTTTTTTCCTGATGAAATAGTATAGATTTTCTCCCCCATTAATATCTCCTTAGCCTACTATTCATCAGGCATCTTTGTGAGGTTCTCCACATTCTTTGGTCATGTCCTCAGTGGTCACTTTGAAGTTTTAGCAACCCATAATTTCTCTGAGCCCACTAGTTCAATGCCAACATGAAATCTCACATGCTAGTTCTTACCTTACTGGCTCAGTGTTTGTCTACATTCAAGATCAGAGTGTGGAAAAGTTACATACTTGAAAGAGACTGTTCTTACACTGGTTATATTTTTCTCTAATTTTTGAAATTAAGAAAGCCAAAAAGAGCAACAGAGATTCCTATAAATAGTGTTGGGATCTGACAAGGAAAGAACCAGCATCCCGGGAAAAGATATAGGAGATTTATTACATTTATATGTACATTTACTATATACGTATAGTTCCTCAGGAACTGTGTGTGGTAAAACTGTAAAAAGAGTGTCTATTTAGAGACACAGAACCATAGGGTGTATTTGAATGGCACTTGCAAAGCAAGCACAATACAAAAGCATAAATTCCAAGGTTTCTTTTGTTAGTTTTCTTAAAGAAGTGAGAAACTAATTTAAAATATTATTCTTCATTTCAGACTTCACTAGGGCATCAGCAGAGAGGCAACAAATGGAAGGCCAGCCTAACCCTTTTGTTAGAGGAAGGTGTGAGTTTGTCTGCTTTCACACATCTGTGGATTGTGTAGCAAACTATATGGCTTGAAGGAAAAAATGAAGAATCTTTGAAAAAATTGAAAACCCTATTTTAAACTTCAGCTATTAATTATGGTGTTTGGTTACCTCTCTACTGGTGCAATCTCTACTGGTGCATCTCTACTGATGCAGGGCAGGTGGTGGCTGCGACATGTCCGTCTTTCTTAGACCTGCGGTGGACCTCATACTGATAAAGCAGAGCACCCTGTGATGATTATGAAATTAATAAGAGTGGAAACCACTTGGAAATGTGGTTTGAGACAAACTGCAGACACTGTAAGGCTGTCCTATAGGACACTGCAGATTAGATACGATTTGTACCATGTACATGTGTGCCTACACATACCTATACATATGCTTTCACTTTTACAAAGGTACTGAATTCAATTTAATCTAGATGATATTTTACAGATGCCTTATATATATACACCTAAGAAATGCTTTCCTGAGAGCTGAGCCTAATTTTAAGGCAATTCAGCTTGTCTTATTTACTGGAGCTGCACTTTGAGTTGAATTGGCTATAGACAATCTTTTCTGGAACAGGAGTATTTTCCTTCTAATTCTGCAACACTTTTCCATTAGATAGTGATTTCTCTTGACTTTTTGCTCTCTTTCACATGTGTTGTTATTTATTACTACTGCACTGCATAAATAGTTTACATTTTTCTGTTTCTGATTATATTGTTCTTTGCTTATTGTTAGCCAGAATTTACTATCAGGAGCAGACAGAAAAAACTTACTTTTAGTGCCATCATTAATATAATATTGAGAGGCTGAAGATCTACTGCTGATCTCTATCACAACCCCTTATAAATTCTCTTCCTCTTGAAATTCACTACTTCTCTTTGGCCAATTTGCACCCCAGTGAGCCAACTTTTCACTTATTTTGTGTTTCTGCACTTTAACCTTTGATGAAGTGCTTGGCTAAATGCTTTTTGAAGATTTAAAAGTACTTTATTTTTGCCAAGTCCTGTAGGATTTAGAAGTCTGCTGGGCAAGTCAAGCTGTTCTTAACATTTTAATAGTTTTTATTTATATATAGACACTTTTCTCAAAGAAAAAAAAAGGATCTATGTATCTATCACTAACAAAATTAAACTTGAATTAAATGTCAGGATTAATTCTTGGACCAAGAAAACCCAGTGAAGACAAAAAACGCTCAAACTTTGCTTTTCTTCTGCAAAGAACACAGCCAAGGTGCAGCGGAGGGCACAAGCTGGGTTTTGCTGGAGAGGCAGCGTGATGCCCGACACCTGCTGCAGGCAGGTCTGGCTCTGCTGCTGGTTTCTGCCTCCTCTGGGGCTAAAACGGCGCAAGGCAGTAGCACAGAGCTAAGATGAGTGGGAGGCTGGTGCGTTTGAGGGGATGGTGTGCTCGTCCCCAAACTGTGTTAAAGAGCTCTGGGACATGGAGAGCTCAATGGTAGTCACAGCTTTTAAGTTACCTCTGATATATTTAAAATCCTGTTAATCTAAACCTGACATTATTTATTAATGAGTATCTTTGATCCTAAGCCTACCTGAGGCCCATCTTGCCTGTTTCCCCAAATACCAGATGTCAGCCAGGGAGACTAATGGTCAAGCAGGAGGGAGCGTTGCTGTGTTGCAGCTGGGGACAAGGCTGGGCCATGCTCCCCAAAGCCAGAGATGGTAGGACCATCACCATTGCCATTCCAGGTGCTGCTTTCCAAGCCTGACCACACAAGACTTGTAATGGGCTAACAAATCACCCCCATGCTTCACATTAAGCCCGTGCTTCCTGTTGCTTTTCTAGAATGTAGACACGTGCCAAAGGCATATGCTTCCTTGTATTCATGAACCGGGCTCTAGCTTCTGGAAATAAATGTTTTGCACACCACTGTCAGGGTACGAGCCATCTAAAAATTATTTTGTCCTGGATCCATCGATTTTGTTCTGAAGGAGATGCTCTAATACCTACCCTTCAGTCCCTTGTGTAGAGCACCCTAACTCTCAGTCATATTTGTCCCTTAATATAATTTCTTTCTCATGATAGGTCTGGTACTTTTTTTCCCCACAGTCTGTACATGGGAATGAAGAAAGGAAGGATTGGGAAGGATGGGTGCAAAGGCTCTGACACTTTTGCTATGAGGTTTCTTGTCACCTGCATGGCTGTACCTCTGTCACACAGCTTGGAATATGTTCAGCTTCATTTTCCTGTGGTACATCCTTTCCTATATTCTCTGTGTCAGATAGCTTGCTCTTTGGAGGGATATATGCTCCCGGGAAGGACACTTTTGTCTGAGACAGGGAATGCAATTGCTAAAGCAGCTGCATGACTTGACCCACTGGGACTTGAAGGAACTGAACTGTAGTCCTCAGCAGCAGTTCCTGAGGACACTGCCAGTCTCAGCTTGTGTGTTTTAAACCAGGTCTTTGCTCTGGAAACCAGTGCAACTTGATTTCAGAATAGATGTTCGAGGCTTTCTGAATGACTTATATTTCTTTCTGGAAACAAACTACGTCCCATCTTTCCTGAAAACATCCTAATTCAACTCTTCTGGTGAAGGATCATGGACATGGTGGCTATCAAAGCCCATGCCTGAAGCTTGTTCAGTGCCTCACATCCCGAGACAGAAGTGGAGGGCTGCTGGCAGAGGGAGGGCTGTCGGGAGGAAGGAGGGCAAGGAGGCGGAGGAGAGAAAACTGAGATTGAATAAAAGTACCGGTATTTTAAGGGGATGATTTAAAAGATTTAAAATTTTGCTGAATCTCATTGAACAATAGGGACTGTGAAAAGAAATGATAAATCACTATGTTTTCATTATTTGCTGTTGGTCCCACTGGCTTTTGTTGAAAGTAAATATTCACAGTTAATTTTGGTACAGCCCCAAAACAGTATCTTACAGCAAAGCATTGTTCTTACTACAATTTTTAGAGTGTTTATGAAAACGAATCAATTAGCTAGCAGAATTGAATTTCAAATGTGAAATGAGCTACCCATGTTTGATATAGCCATACATGGAAATTATGTGCACTCTACCATAAATTACGCAGACGTTCAATGCTGAAATGCTGAAATGCAATTCATTGCATTTGGAAGATTTGAAACTCCTTTCATTTACATACTTTGAAAGATGGCTAATAATTCAGACCTATTCCATGGAAAACACAGCTAGAAAGAGATGTATAAATGCCCTGACAAGGCAGCTTTTGTCTCTATTTTGCTATTGTTGAACAAGCTAAAAGTTTACCATAGGAAGACCTGTGCAGGTAAATCTTTACTGCCATAAAGGCATGTCTAGAGAGGCAAACAGATCAGCTGAATACTTTTCAAATTGCATGGACTAATGATGGATTTTAGACCTCATTATTTCAGAGAGGTCTATTTAATTTTGTTTTCAGTGAAAATATTCTGTAGTCAGTAATCCCTTTCAGTACTGATTCACCAGCAGTGCCCTTAATTCCCTCATGCATTTGTCCATTTCCCTTCCTCCTCCTACCTTCCATGTGAACAGACAGCTCTCAATAAAATAAAACATCAGTTTCCTGAACAAAATTTCATCTATTCAAGAAAAAACAGGCTCTTGTCCACATCTGCTATGAAAAAACCATAATTTTTCTTGGGTCAATATAGAAGAACCTCCTATACCACACAGCTGAAGATGCATGTGCTGATATATGCAGAAGAGGGAGTGTGCTTTTAACAGGTTGTGGTTCAGTCAAGAGCAGAGAAGTAAACAGCAGTATATAGAGCGGAAAGCAGTTCACATCAGCATGGGAAACCATGGTGATCTCTTAGGCTGATGTCCCTTGCCATCCTAGCTATCAGCATATAATCTGGCATGGTTCATGAAACAACATCTTAAAACCATCAAGGTATCTTCCCACCATTGTTCCTACTGACAGCTCTCTTAGGACCTCCCTGGCTCAACTGTTGGAAACCTTCTTCTAAATGCAGGCCTCAATACATTAAGGAACATAACATAATGTAAGGATATTAAAAATGGCTGTTCCTGATCGGCCTAGAGCTCTTTATAGTCAAGCAGTCTGTCTCTTCTGCAGCCAGTGGCAGGTGCCTCATCTGCAGGAGCGCTAGAGCAAAGCAGAAGCTGATGTTTCATTGGTGTATTATTCCTGCTCCTGGGAATTTATGGATCAAGAACCTCTTTTTTGTTTTGCCCCTGGAGAAAGACACTGGCTTGGGCAGAGGCGTCTTGCAGACTGAATCCAGCCTGGGGTCCAACATTTGGGCATTACAGTCTTGTGTAATAACTGCAGAAGAAATTGTCCTTCTGGGATGATACTGCGTAGCCTTTTCTTTCCCAGAGGCCAGATTGTGATTTTCTTGCTGGCGCTGAGTGCTACCTTATTTCTAGCAGAGTGCCACTGAGATCACTAGCAAGTCATATAGGTAAGGGTACCTTAGATGTGAATTTTGCACTCGTAAATTGAGGATTCATTTCACCCAGTGTGTTGTAGCCTCTCTTCTTTCTAAACAGGGTCCCACTTTTATGCTGCGCTGTGAAGCTAATTATTCTCAATTTATTTGCACAGGCCTGCATTTGCCATCTCTTATTCCTGAAATATAAAATGATCTGAATTCTTTTATATCTGGCTGCACTACCTAATTATTCCTCATTTGTTTTTATTCTCTTCCAATTTAGTATCATCTGCAAAGTTGGAAATCATGTTTTCATATCATAATTAGACCTCTAAGAACCTAAGAAAACTGCTTGGTGAATAAGCATGCAAAGGGATTGGATTTCCCCCCCCCCTTCTATTCTCATTTTAATGGAGATTTAAAGTGAGACAATAAATTAGAAATGCATGAAATTATGAGCTAAAAAATTCAAATTGTTTGCCTGTGGGCCATAACGTTGCAGCAACCAGAAGCAATATGAAGAAGCAGTTATGATAAGAAAGTTGGCTAAGAATGACTGATAAGGATGTAGGAGCTGGGCTGTTGCGTGCCCAGCTCCTCACCAGCCGTGCTGCATTAGAAGATGTGCTTATTTGGACAGCATATCTGCATTGCTGGTGTCAGGAGCATAAAAGTTCCCTTCCTCTTCTGCCCTATCTACATGTAGCCAGTGTGCAGAGCAGCTGTGACTTCGATGCAGACATAATTTTCTACCTTGAGCAAGTCTTTCTCTACCCCCGACATTAAAGATTATCCCACCTTTAAAGTATGGCTTATAGTCCTTCCTGAACACCTTTAAAATATGGCTTATAGTGTTTCCTGCACCTCAGAGATAAACATATCTCACACCTGAATAACAGAGAAGATATTAGCACACTTACAGTATGACAGAAGAGGGCTCCTTTAATTATGTTACTTAGCGTACGGCAGCAAAAATCAACCAGTTTAACATTTTCTGATACCAGCAAGGCAGAGCAACTCAGGAGCCTTTCCTTCAGTCATAGCTATATCTGGCAGTCTCTGTCTCAAATAGAATGAGCCCCATATAGTATAAATGTTTTGCCCTTTGGCTCGAGTTGTAGCAGTTGAATGCATTGTTTCAAGAAGTTACAGAGCTGAAAATACTGTATATTTTCTCAAATGTGTGAAAACAGAATGAGGGAATAACTGTCCCATAAACAAACAAACAAAAGCAAATTACACAGAAGATCACTCTCCACTGTACATATTTCTGTCCATGTTTTTATGAACAAGATTAATGTTGGGATCTGGAGCCCTGGTAGAAGAGGAGCAAATCTGATGGGCCAGCACAGTACAGAAACAGCCTTGAAGCCACAGACCCATTTCAGACCCCAGATTGCTCTTTTTCATTTCCAGGTGGGAACAGATGATGTTCTGCTTCTTGCACTATATAGGCATGGAACTATCTTCAGCTGATTTCCTGCAGGGAATCACACTGGGTGAGTGCAGACAGGTGCAGACTTTGCATTTGCGCCATTAAGTTTATGATGACCATGACAGCCTCCTCTTTCCAGTTCAGACGAACCTCAGAACAGGTCACTGCATTAAATTGCCCCCTCATGCTGGTCCTGTAGCCTTGGCTCCATTTTGAGACATCATAAAACTAGAGCATGGGAGGTCAGCTATGCCTTGATGTTGGCTGCTTTCTTTCTTTTGTTAAACCAGGCATGAAGAGTGAAGCTCGTTTTCCAAAGACTGCCATTGACAGTGGGTGCGACACATGCTGTTGGGAATGAGGCCGGGCAAGCCATCACATTTGTGGCATCCATCTGATGATCTGAGCATCTCTGGGCCTGATTCTGACTTCCACAATGATGTCAAGTCAAGAACAGCCCCTTCAAATTCAGTGTAGTCGCACTAATGACAGGGTTGTCATATAGCATGAGAGATCAGAGTTGCGTCAGACCTACCAGAAGGGATAGGTTTTTTAATTGCAGCATGTGTCTTTTTTTTTTGGCCTCCACTTTGTAGGCACATTAAATTACAGGTGCAACTTAAGTCATTTATATGTCTTCCTGACTGACAGATATATTGGTTAATGTCCTACCTGCAAAATTATGCCCACAGGTATGTGCAGCTGTTGTTCTGAGCAAGCAGAAGGAATGCATAGGTGCGGTACTTTAGCAACTTTATCTTTTCTCTGTAGGATGCCATAAAGAAGGAACACTTTTTTTTAGGAATCCAATTGATCCTAGTAGGATATTTAAATATAGGTATTAAATATCATCTCTGCATGGCAAGGTTAAGGGCATTTGTGTAATGTAATGTCATATTTTTCCCTAAATCTATCAGACACTCTTAATTGTGGCTTCAATTATAAATTTACAAAGCGGCTTGGTTTTAGATTATGACATTCCTACAAAACCTGAAATGGTTGCAATGAACAGTTTAAAGTCTGACTCTGTTTTTGCAGTGATCACCCTGAATATGGATTAAATTGTACTTTGAGTGCATGGTTAGTCTTCTAAATCTAACATAGACTTTCTATTACTTCATGAGATGATCCAAAGATTTCAAAGGGAGTTAATTACAAATTACAGATTTTAAGAAAAAATGCTCTTTGATGTTAACACACATGTAATACTTTTTTATAATTCAGGAACTCTTCCAAGCATGCCCAGTATTTCTTTAAATATTTAGAGTAACTGCCAATGAAACCAAATACATTACAACAATCTGGATGTTATTCATATGCCATTAAAATGCTAAGGCAACTCTAAGAGTTTAAGAATTGATGTGCAAAAGCAAAAAAGGAAGAGAATCATAGAATCATAGAATGGTTTGGGTTGGAAGGGACCTTAAAGAGCATCTAGTTCCAAGCCCCCTGCCATGGGCAGGGACACCCTCCACTAGACTACGTTGCCCAAAGCCTCATTCAACCTGGTCTTGAACACTTCCAGGGATGGGGCATCCACAACCTCTCTGGGCAACCTGTTCCAGTGCCTCACCACTCTCACAGTAAAGAATTTCTTTCTAACATCTCATCTAAATTGACCCTCCTTCAGCTTAAAGCCATTACCCCTTGTCCTATCACTACACTCCCTGATCAACAGTCCCTCACCATCTTTCCTGTACTCCCCCTTCAGGTACTGGAAGGCCACAATTAGATCCCCCTGGAGTCTTCTCCAGGCTGAACAATCCCAACTCTCGCAGCCTGTCTTCACAGGAGAGTCGCTCCATCCCTCTGATCAACTTCATGACCCTCCTCTGGACTCTCTCCAACAGCTTGATGTCCTTCTTGTACTGGGACCCCCAGAGCTGGATGCGGTACTCCAGGTGGGGTCTCACAAGAGTGGAGTAGAGGGGCAGGATCGCCTCCCTCGACCTGCTGGTCACATTGTTTTTGATGCAGCTCAGGACACGGTTGGCTTTCTGGGCTGCAAGCGTGCACTGCCGGCTCATGTTGAGGTTTTCATCAATCAACACCCTCAAGTCCTTGTCCTCAGGGAGAATCCATTCTCTGCCCAGCCTGTATTTGTGCTTGGGATTGCACCAACCCACGTGCAGGACCTTGCACTTGGCCTTGTTGAACTTCAAATCATAGAATCATACACTGGTTTGGGTTAGAAGGGACCTTAAGGATCACCTAGTTCCAACACCCCTGCCAGGCTCAGGGGCAACCTCCACTAGATCAGGTTGCCCAAAGCCTCATCCAACCTGGCTTTAAACACCTCCAGGGATGGTGGAACTTCATGCAGTTTGCATGGGCCCACCTCTCAAGCCTGTCAAGGTCCCTCTGGATGGCATCCCTTCCCTCCAGCATGTCGACCACACCACACAGCTTGGTGTCATCGGTAAATTTGCTGAGGGTGCATTTGATCCCACTGTCTGTGTTGCCAACAAAGATGTTGAACAGTGCTGGTCCCAGTACTGACCCCTGAGGAACACCACTCATCGCTGATCTCTACTTGGACATTGAGCCATTGACCACAACTCTTTGAGTGCAACCATCCAGCCAATTCCTTATCCACCAAAAGGTCCATCCATCGAATCCATGTCTCTCCAATTTAGAGACAAGGATGTTGTGCAGGACAGTGTCAAATGCCTTGCACAAGTCCAGGTAGATGACGTCTGTCGCTCTTCCCTTATCCACCAATGTTGTAACCCCATCATAGAAGGCCACCAAATTTTTTAGGCAAGAGGGACAAAGACATCTGAAAATACCATCTGAATTATATAATTTTAAAGCTTGAAAATAGGAACTGTGATTTTTATGATGAGACACCACATCTGAATAAAGAATTGTCAGCAGTTATCTTTTTTTCATTTCTATCATTATTCTATAGCCTATGAAGCTAGAGCCCATGCTTGCAGGTGTTTGTGAGACAGCACTGAAATGTAGATAAAGCAAGCACCAATGTAACTAATGCCATTTTTTAAAGAATCAGCACACCATTATTTCCCTCATACCTTCACTTGTAGTAGCATAAATGTTTCCTTAAACTCCATGCTCCAAAAAAATCTTGTAAAATTTGACTTTGAGATAGTAAAAAACCTGAGTCCAAAGTGCAAGCTTAAGAGGAGATCCGTCCTTAAATCCAGTATGCCCTAACCATGAAAATCTTCCAATATTGGCTTGGCCCAACTGAGTCATAAATGTCTCATTCCCCTCCTTCCCATGTCTCATTGAGCCAAAGCAACTGGCTTCAACATGGGGCAGGATGAAGCCTCCTGGTCCCTGTGAGCGATGTGGCTCCCGTGTCATCTCTGGGGTGGTCGCAGTGCTGGCCACAACCCTTCCAAACCCACAGAGGAGCTGAACATCTGTGGGCTTTTGTACCCACTGCTTTCCTGTCACAATCAGTACAGATACCTTGCTGTGCAATATCTGGTGAAAAGCTATCATGGAGGTATTTTCTGTAACAATTGTTGATCTAAAAATTCCAGTCACCTCTTTGCCTGTGTTCCCCCAGCACTATCAAAAATATAAAGTGCTGTGGAGAGCCCTGAATACCCTCCTTTGTATAAATTTTATCTGCAACTTCATTCAACATAATTAAATAGGAATTACACCAAATTCCTACATTACAGCTGGATTCAAGGCAGAGGACTGCAGAGTAGTTTTGAAGAAATTGGCGTGTTCTTGGACTCTTTGTGATGCAAGTTCCATCAGATTTCATGGCTTTGTTATGCTTGAGATTGTATGTAGTGCCCTGATCAGCCATAAAACTATTCTTTATTTGAAATTAAATGTTAAATTGTTCTGTGTGTATACAGGCATAAGTAGCTCATCTTTGGCAGTGCTCAGATTATTTATACTGCAGCTGCAGTAAATTTGAGTTGCACCAAATGTAGCTCTTTAAATGTCAGCTTGATTTTCTCAAGACCTACTTTTCACTTCTTATAAATATTACTTGTTACAGGTGCTAAAACTCTTCAAAAAAGGAGTATCACTTTGGATGCAGTCAAGACATTCAGAAGCAATATGGATCATGCCAGGACATATTTTTTTTCCCCCTAAAAAGTGACCTTTCATTTAAGAATTTTGGGGTTGTGGGAATTCACCTTCTCTGTAGGTAGGTACACACAACTTTCTCGTAACTTCTGATTACTGCAGTTAATGTAAAATTTTGGTACATTTGTATGGAGGCAAGTCCAACATGAGCATCTTTTCTAAAACTGAATTAATGCAATCAAGTCCAGGAAATGTACATTTAAAAGCTGACAAAGATAAAAAAAAAAAAAAAAGAAAATATGAATCTCAAGTTATATGGACTTCTTACTGATTATGTTATTTTTTTATTATCTCCAAAAGTTGGTTTGTTGGGGTTTTTTTTAATAACAAAAGCAAGAAGATAATTCACTGTTTATAATTTCAGACCTTCAGCTGTTGCCAAGCAATTAGTTGGTCCATAATTCACAGCTTAAAAGTGAAAAGGAAAGTCCCACATCCTTTTCAGAAACTCAGAAAATGCTGAGCTCAGCCTCAGTTCAAATTTTTATTCATTGAGACAGATAGAAGGTTCATCATTGCATGTAAGAGTTGGATTACAATAATATTGATTATAATTTTCTTGATTGAAGGGAGGGACAATTTTCTAGTTTTACATCAAGTGACAAAACAGAAATGAGGAGAATTTGTATGCACCTGGAACAGATCAGCCACATTTGGAAGAAAAATAAAGATAGCTTTTAAGTAGACAGGTAACTCTTAAACTTCAAATCATAGAATCACAGAATGGTTTGGGTTGGAAGGGACTCTAAAGATCACCTAGTTCCAACCCCTGTGCCATGGGCAGGGACACCCTCCACTAGACCTCGTTGCCCAAAGCCCTATCCAACCTGGTCTTAAACACTTCCAGGGATGGGGCATCCACAGCTTCTCTGGGCAACCTGTTCCAGTGTCTCACCACCCTCACAGTAAAGAATTTCTTCATTATATCTCATCTAAATCGACCCTCTTTGAGTTTAAAGCCATTACCCCTTGTCCTGTCACTCCATGCCCTCTCCAGCTTTCCCGTAGGCCCCTTCCGGTACTGGAACTCTGCCAATGGAGTTCTTTTGAAAGAATATTAAGAGGAGTAGTGTCATGCAGGTGCTCTGAATCCATTTCTGGAGGAACATTTCTTTTCCCATTAACTCTAAAGGGAGCCTTTGAACTGCCATTCCCTTGGGTTTGTTCTCTCCTTGGCCATCCCAGACTCTGGAGGAGTTGTTGGTGAGCATCTCCAGGGCCTCCTGCAGGGGTGATGTAGAGTTATGCTGAGCCCAGGAAATGCCCCCAGGCACATTCTAGGAGCCAAATTCTGTTCCACATAGTCTGGGGTGAATTTGTAGTTATTGATATAGTTAGTAAAGGTATCTGTACAAACTAAATCAGAAATTGTTCTCTTCTTTAGGTCCAAGCACAGAAAAGAAAGAATTGATTTTGATTTTTAGCAATTTATGAGAATCTGGGAAGCTTGTCACGTATTCAGCAGTACCAGTCCTTGTACCTGTGCAGAGCTTAGACATAGGAAACCTAAAAATAGATAGGAAGAATATATATGGGGTAGAAGGGAGAAAGAAAAAGAAATCAATTCAGCTAGAATATTCCAAAACAAATTTATGCTCTGCTGGAGGAACAAATGCATGGACTTTGAATGTTTGGGTTAGCTGGGGGACATCCTCTGAATTAGATCCACTTGAAAGGGTGAAAAATCATCACTGCTCTATACAGTAGTGCCACAAGTCTTCAGCTTTTGTAGTTGTTGTTATTCATATGGCATCTTGCTTTCAATAAGGAATGTTTACATTTCAATTGTAGCTTTCAGCTTGAGCTCACAATTCACATTTTTTGTAAAAGAGTTAAATTCCATTGCATTGAAGCCCAGTGTAATTTTTCATCTTGAGTTTGCCATGTAAACTTGATTTCTTAAGCATATTTTCCAGCTCTGGTATTCTCTTGTTAGACTCAAGATATTATGTAATTTTCAAAATGCTTCCTATTTATAACTTAAGATTATACAATGTCAAGAATAATCAAAAGCATAAAGAGGTGACAGAGAAAAATCCCATTTATGTGATCTTTCTGGGTCAGAGTTCTGAGTTTCACTTAGAATGCCTGTTCTAGAAGCTAAAATTACCTTTTTAGCAAATGAAACATGCAAACAAAAGTTAACAGAAAATGGACATGATCGCTCAATAACTTTATTAGCACAGGTTGTCAAAGTTCAGAGCTAGGTTTCAGGACCAGTGTCTGGCTCTCAGAGTGACTGACTTTTCAGTGTATGAGGAGGTAACCCCAGCTGACAGTTTCTCTTTCTGTTAGGCACTGTTTTCTCTCATTATTTTTTTCATCGCATCTTCATTTTTCTTGCCCCAGGAAGAAAGTACAACTGTAATTTTAGTATTTCTTTACTCTACTCTGTGTGTCTTCATTTAAACTGTGAGTTTGAAAGAAGTACTATCTTCAGAAATCCAAATAATTCCTATAATTTTGAGACAAGGACTTTATGGCAGGCACATTTTGACTAAATATTTCTGCCAGTTGTATGTGTATGTATGTATCCTCTAAAATATATCCTATTTTTATTTCCATCAGCTGATTGCTTTATTGTCTTTAGTTTTAGGATTAGGGCTTCATTAGCTTCAGCCTCTCAACTTTTTGCATAAAGCCAGGCTGTTTGACAGATAAATGCTGAATCAGATGATGGCAGTGCCTGTTTGTGCTCAGAGTTGGTGAAATGATTTGAATCTTTCATGATGCTGATACAATGAAAGCAAAAGGTGTGGAGAAACCATTAGGGTCTTGGGGCAAAGCTTCTCCGGGTTTTGAGGGGCTGTGGGAGGGGGAGAGTTATCATCTCACTCTGTCTTGCTGACTATGGAGCTGATGGTGCATCCGGCTAGGGAGAGGAGAGAGACACCTCTAAATCATATTGCAAGTGGCAGCATAAGGATGCCAGGAACCTTGAAACCTTCCATTTCCCTCCACTCCTTCTGAAATATAGACCCTGGACAATGTGCTGTTCTTGCAGGACCTACAACTTCCAACCATCCCTGTGCATCCAGCAGCTCTGCTCTGCTCCTGTACCCTGCCCCCTGCTACAGCAGTGAGATCATGCAAATAGCACTAGCCTGGATGTGGTGAGGGGACCAGTGGATGAGCAGAAGAGAAATTCAGAGCTATAGCAAGGCCACGAAACACAGAACAGATCAAGGCATGACTTATGATGTGCCATACATGGGATGGTAAGGCACAAGAGCGGTAAGGTAAGGCACACATCAATGGTGTCAGCACCTACTAAGTCTGGTGCCCTTTGGTACATTAAGGATTTCAATACACTGCATCAATAGGTTGCCTGACAATGCTGGTGTGCACATACCTGCATGCGTATCATTCACAGATTCACAGATTGGTAGGGGTTGGAAGGGACCTTTGGAGATCATCTAGTCCAACCCCCCTGCTAAAGCAGGATCACCTAGAGCAAGTTGCACAGGATTGTGTCCAGGCAGGTTTTGAACATCTCCAGAGAAGGAGATTCCACAACCTCCCTGGGCAGACTGTTCCAGTGCTTGGTCACCCTCACAGTTAAGAACTTTTTCCTCATGTTCAGATGGAACTTCCTGTGTTCCAGGTTGTGCTCATTGCCCCTTGTCCTGTCTCTCAGCACCACTGAGAAGAGTATGGCCCCTTCCTCTTAACATTCACCCTTTAGATATTTATAAGTATTGATCAGATCCCCTCTCAGTCTTCTCTTCTCCAGGCCAAACAGACCCAGCTCTCAGCCTTTCCTCATACGAGAGATGCTCCAGTCCCCTCATCATCCTTGTAGCCCTCTGCTGGACTCTCTCCAGTAGTTCCCTGTTGTTCTTGAACTGGGGAGCCCAGAACTGGACACAGCACTCCAGATGTGGCCTCACCAGGGCCATGTGATCTGCTCCAGATGTTGAAACATATTGTGTCTGGATGATCAAAACCATGTTATATGTGTAAAAAGTAAACAAGTGTTATTTATAAGTTATAGACATTTAAGCTCTGGTCAAACAAGGACTTTGATACTACTTAATACTTGGAGACTCATGGCAGAATCTATAGCCTTGAGTTGGAGTCGTAGGTTTCCTACACGATGTAAAAGAAAGATTGTGATTCGTGATGGCATGCACAACCCCAAGTAGTGAGCCGTCTGAGGTAGCAATACCAAAGCCCCGAGGACTTTCTCGTGTTTTAAATCCCCACCCTCTCAGAAGCTTAGGTGCTTAACTGTGCATTTCTCTCCACACATGATTTATAGCCCTGAAATTAGGCACTTAATCCTCTTCTTCACAGAAAACCAGATAGAACAAGAATCAATCTTTTCTTTTAAAAGAGAACCAGAGAAGAAGTAGGTGGTGATTCCTCTCACCTCCTCCTCAGCTCCCTTTCAAGAGGAAATCTTGTTTTGTCTTTTTTTCTGTTAATACAAGTTCAATCTGACCTGGAAAGTTCCCCAGTATATAGGCTGCTGGGGAGGATAAGTACTTTCAAACTCTGCCCTGGAAGATATGGCAGATGATATAGAAAATTTAAAGATCCAGTGAGCTAGGGAGTAGGAGCAAGAGTAACCCTGATTTTGCAGCGTAGCCATTAGGCCACTTCCATGAGTATGGAAGACTCTAGTCTGTGCTTCAACGACAATTTAGTTACTTTCTACTACATGGGTGGTGGATCATGTATGGCAACAGTTGTAGCAGAGACCGATATTAAGGACTCTCCCTTTGGAAACGGTTTCTGTAACCAGCTACCCTACAGATCCAAGCTTGCTTCTTTATCTCTGTCCCAATAAATGCAAAAAAGCTCCAAAGTCACATAAATGAAATACCTAAGAAAATTATAATGCAAACTTCTGCATTATGCATTTCCTTTAGAAAATTTTGGAAATTGATCAAAATAATTTAATTAATTGCTTCATTGTGAAAAAGGTTTTAAGAGCCAGTTAGACAAAGCAAGTGGGGAGAGCTGCCAGCTTGAAATATAGAAGCAATAAAGTGAAATATTCTTCTAAGGAAAAAGGTGGGGATGACAGTACATGAAAGGGACTGTCCTGTAGATGAAAGGCACAATAGCAGTAAAAGCCACGCAAGGAGGGTGAGAGCACGTGGAGTGCAAGTGGGATCAGTGCAAACTGGCGTAGGCTCACTGAATGGCACTGCCTGGAAAGAACAATCTTGCACTGCAGCAGTCTTAAACAAGGACCTGCTACTGCTTGGATAATGATCTAACTGTGGAGAAAGCCATGCAAAAATAGTTATCTAGCAAAGATATAAATATAAGTGTATGCATTTTAATTTAAATAGTCAAATGCTTGCCTGGTGGTGTGATGTGTCATGTGGTAAGACATTCACAGTAGCGACTGCCTCCTTGTGTATTTGGGCAGTATCTAATTATTGTTGGCAGTGTAGTTAGTTTCTCCAGCTCCTGTACACCGCACAGATACATATATACACCTACCTGGTCTTTTTCCGCATATGCAGAAAACATTTGTCAGGGAACATATAGGGAAATGATACAGAACTAATAATAGTTAAATCAACAAGCTGTAACCTACGTTCGGGAGCACCAGACAGGCACTTGGTACCTGGACAGCGTGGAAAAAATCTGAATTGAAACGTTGAGATTTTCTTGTGTGTGTAATATCATACATATATACATTGGCCCTGGCAGCATCTTCAAGCTCTGTCTACAGAAAAGAGTTTCAGAGTTGTCAGTTGCACAACATGAATGAGCGGGCTGAGCAGGGCATGTGTGCTACACATCCTCTTACTCCAGGGCTCTGCACCACTAGCAGCACTGCTCGGAAGTGCTGCTAGGCCTGAAAACTGTTGCCTCTGTCTTATAATACCCAATATCACAGGCACAAGTCTGGTAGTGTGAAGCAAATTTAGAATTTCCCCCTTTCTGTATGTGTCATTATGAATGGCTACAGATGGTTCTGTTCTGTGCAATGTTCTGTTGCAGAAGGTAAGAGCTATGAAAGTATATGCTTACATGTGTGAAAAGTATGTGAATGTCAAATGTAAGCTAGATTGGTTGGATCAGATAACCCAGGGTTTACCTCAAGTTCAATAAAATCACTTATGGAGGAAGAAAATGCTTCACATGAAAAAGGGAGAGCTCTTGTAGCTGCAAGGAAGGCTGAAGATATTGATGATAAATTGATGATAAGCAAAATTTAGACTTTAATGTTGGTAATAAGAATGCTAATTAATGCCATTAATATGGTAAAAAGAAATGGTTTTAAAAGCATATAATATGTACAGAGTTATCTGTCAAATCTAGCTTGCAAGGTCATAAAGCAACATGAATGAGAACTATTGTTAGTAAAGAATTTATTTCAGAGAACTCCTTGTGTTTTCTCTTCCATAGTATAGACATTTCTGAAAATAAGCTGAAGGTCACATCTGGAAGACGAGAATATATTTCCCCACAGAAAATATTAAAGGCTTTATGATTATGCCAGAGCACACAGTTAAGTACATGGAACCATTAAAGTTTGACAAGGCACCTGATCTAGATGAATAACATTCCCAAATTCCAGAGGAATCATTAAGTTAAAGTAAGAAAAGCCTTTAGAATCTCTTTTTTTTTTCACATCTTGTTAACAGCTAGAGAAACATCAAAAGACAGACAGTAGTGATGTTTCCATATTTTTGGGAGAAGGTTGAAGAGAGGTCTATGGAATGTGTAATACGGAAAGAGCAATCTCTGCTGTTTAAAGACCAAGCGATCAAACTTGATGAATGAGCAAGATTTCTGTGTGGACAGTCCTGAATAGCTAGAGAAAAGTAAACTAAAGGACATATTTTGCCTGGACATAAGAGCCTCTTGAAACTATGCCACAAAATAGATGACTCTAAAAAGCCAGGCCGAGATAAACACGGACGGCTGGTGAAATGAATTTTAAGTGAATTTAGGAGAAAAAGATAAAGCATGTAAGCTGAAGGAAAATGCTTTATAAGAAGAGATGAAACAAATGAGGCAGAAGGTCAGCTGAGGTCAAAGCTGAACACTGCTCTTTGGTATACAAGAACGGGGTTACTGGAAAGAGAGCTGATTTTTTTTTAAAAAAAAAAAGGAACGACTGCACAAATATGGCTGTGTAAAGACAAAATAATGGTTTTAATACTATGCTGCTAGGAAAGCATGACTGCTTCATTTAATCTAAAGTAGTAGAGGGATGCAATTAACCACACCCCCAGCAGTAGAATGCTGAATGTCAGTCAATAAGAAGAGCTGGACATATAGGTAATAAACCATCTACGCAATGCTTACCAAGATTAATAAAATAGAATACTTAATTTCTCATATAAACATACTTCTACCTTATATCTACATGTCATACAGTTATTCTTAGAAGTGCTAAATACATACAAGATAGACTGATGGCAAAAGATGGACAATATTGTGCTGAGCTCCAAAGGTTTTAATGTGCTGTGCAGAGTATACATCTATCTATCCGTTTTATTTTTGCTGAGGATCATTCATCCTCCTAGCATCTCTGTCATGTTCCCATTCTTTGAGCAAATAATCTTCAGGTAGAACTTGACAGTTCTTTAATGTAGCTGTAGTTTACTTTTGAGGTTAATCTGTGTCAAGCTCGTAGTGCTCCTTGGGTTTTTGGATGGTAGCTTTAGGTTGTGGGCAGAATCAGAAAAGCATGTTGCACAAATGGTGAATCAAGCAATGAGTAATGCAAGTCAGTCCAAGTGAAGTAGCAATAAAACCTTTAGACCATATCACATTTTCATCTTCACGCCACATATGTCACAGATAAACGATTTTAAGAATATACAAGTGTATTTTAGCTCTCGTATCTTTTTGCTTGTAAAGACTCATAGTTCTGTACTGTAAGATTAGTTGTGCCGAGTGAGTTATCCCTGTTAAGAGGGAAAAAGACATAAAGCTCTCTAAAATTAAGTAGAAGACCAGCTTCTCTCTTATAAAAATTTCAGTTTTCAGTGCCAGTTTCTCACAGATCTGCAAGGTCAGAAAAAGATGTGAAGTCCTACGTGGAAGCTGGGAATCGACTCTTGCAAATACTGTCATATGAAGCCATACTTGCTCTCTCTGAAGGACTACGCATTATTGAACTTCACAGCTGTGGTGGTTTTGGGTATAGGAGGGATGCTGCAGATGATGGAGATGCGAAAGCTTCTTACAGCCTTTGTGCAGAAGTAATTTCAAGGAAAGAAATACATACTTTAATGATTGCCATTTTTATAAGTTTTTAAGGTTGTTTGAAGCTGAGTCTTTGGCTTGGACTGCTAAGTAAATCCCAGATAATGAGAAGTGGGCAGAAGAAAATACATATTTTGAGCTGAAAATGTGGTTGGCAATACCCACATGCTGAGCTGATCTATCCACAGGTTTAAATTTTCTTCAGTGAACTTATTCTATAGCTCATATAAGTTTCAAATATACTTTATTAAAATTGCTGTCCAGAAAAAAAAATAATTAAAAAATCCCTCTTTATGGAAAATTTATCTCACAATTACAACTGCTCAGGCAGTGTGCTTGCCCACTGCATTGTCTTTACATTTTAACATGTTTATTTATAGCCACACAATTTTTAAAAGCACCCACAACAAACAACATCATACTCCCCAGGCAAATGCATAAGATGGGGTAGAATCTCCATTTGTTTGTGCTGTGCATGCTCATTTAGATTATGGTAAAGTGGGTATAAAACACTACTGGAACACAATGCAAATGATGTATGCCTCTTTGCAATGAGATAAACGATTATATGTGGTATTAGAGCCACAATTTTATGCTTGTTAGTCATCCAATTTTGATTAAGGGATCATTTATTTTAAGAATAAGTCTGCATCACTGTTCAGGCTTTCTCTTTCTACATCAAGTTGTATGTTAAAGATTGGACAAAAAGCAACCCAAGACTAGGACAGTTGGGGCTCATGCGGTGGAAATAGCGCAGCACAGAGCCAAACACTCCTCTTCCCAGTAGAAGCGCTACAAAATGGAACTGCTAGTCTCTGGCCTCAAAGGGAATTTGGGTTTAAAGGTACTTGGGCCCTCAAGGTAAACACTGGCAATTTCCATATTGCTCATAAAATGCTAATACTGACACAGAATGTTTTCCTTCCAAAAACCAAAACCTTTTCAGATTAATTCCACGATTGTACATATTGTGGGGGTTTTGATGATAGCTCCTAAAGTATTTCTACAGTTACATACAAAACAGATACTCTTGTGTGAGTGTTATGAGTAAAACCGGGAAATTTTGTTTTTTCCTTTGTAGATAATTGAGTTCAGATAATACAGAGGAGTAATTATCACTTCTGACAGGTAGGATGAGTGACTTGGCGCCAGAAGGAAGCTATTCTCAAATGTCCCATGAGTAGAGGAATGTGAACCTGAGTGCTGCATTCATTGCTATTGGGATTCAGGAAAATCCTGCCAGAATGAAGATGTAGGGGGGTCTCCTCTGAGGCCTATATCCGAATATGTGTTCACTTCATTTATAATGGACTAGCTGATTCCTAGTGCTTCCTGGCCATAAGCTCGTATATGCCCCAGAAAAAAAAGAAGTCTTAAGTACATCCGAATTTAAAGCTTTGGTTCAAATATTTGGGGAATGAAGGGTCTCAAAATACAAGCCATCAGCTAAACTTTCTTTATATTGTGTCTTAAGCAATCCGTTTGCTCCTCTTATGTATAGGCCAGCACTCATATATAGCCCAGAAAAACAGGCTGCAAAATTCTTATCCTGGCTCACAAAGGAAATAGTCTACCATAACTCAGATATTTCAAATCATCTGTCATTTGAAGTATGACACAATTCTTTGCGATATACCTATAGTGGCCTTAAATTCCCAGCTCATGTATCAGTCACCGTTGAAGTGTTGCGGAAGGTCAGACCATGGGCAAGGGGATGCGTGCCAAGCCCCGTGCTGCTCTGGCTGCCTGCAGCGGGGAGCCTGGCTGGAGAGCAAGCTCAGACCTGGCTTGGGTGGCTTTTGCAAGCAGGACATAAGCCTTTGAGAGCAGGATACACTGCCTGGAAGATGTGGCTTCTTGCTGAAAGGGAGCGAGGTCCCCTGCCACCTCCTTTGTGTGCACAGGTTGCAGAGAGATTTATTACGCCAGAGTTTTCAGTCCTGGCAGAGTAACTTGTATATATTTAAACCTGTATTAGCTAAGATATATTTCAGATCGTGGTTTTCTTTTCCTCTAGTTGTTGCCACTGTTTCAGTGAGCCCGCAGGGCACATTCTCCTGAAAGACAGATACGCTTTTTCATGTAACACCCCATTAAGTAAAGCCCTTTAGCAAGGGTAAAGAGCCTCTGAAGATCCTCTCCTGGCATAGAATGTTTACAGGCTGAAACATGAAACCTGCTGTTTCATTAAAAAAGAAAAAAAAAATAAATCCAAAAGTTCCTAGTTAATCTGCTGATTGCCCCGTTGATTTTTCCATGGCTACACATACTGAAATGTTCTCTTTGTTTCTGTTTGATATTTCCCAAGAAAGCTGCTGCTGCTGCTGCTTCTTTAACCTCTTTATAATGGCTTCGTCAATACCTTTCAAGCATTTGTTTTTGTGTCATACTTCATACTTGTGTTTGCATACTTCAGATATACATAAATGACAAGGGTGTTGGAAAAGAAAAGGGGATCCAGGCTGTTGTAGATGTGCAAGGCTCTGAGAGCTGCAAAATTAGTGCGCTGCAGGTGTGGAATAGTTGTACTGTGCTGGACTGTGCCTCCAGCTGTGGAAATTGGGGGAAATATGCACACAGCTGGAGTGTGCACACAGCAGTGTGGGATGTCAGGTAAGTCTTCTCTAGAGAATGGCAATTTGGGGTCAAAAGTACAGGTTTGGTGTGGTGGAGTGGTTTCATGAGCCTTGGCTCTCGGCTTACATATGTGGATTAGTAAAGGGCAGCAAAAGCAGCCCAAAAAAAGTGTGACTGACAGGCTCAGTGTATTGCCTGGCTGCAGAGCTATTCAAAACAAATTGTACATGTGGAGCTGGTGGCCATGGGATTGGTATCTTCCTGATGGACCTGTTCCACGTTCTTAGCTTCAGATCAGCCTTAAACAGCTTTTTTTCTCATTTTTCTCTGCCTGCCAAAGCGTTCCTGTCTGCCGTTCAAAATTTCAGTAGAATTTATTTCTTTCCACCTACCACGCACAGGAAATTTGACTCAGAAAGAATGAGATGCAAATATTATGCAGGGTTGACCTTTTCATTTACAGGGTAACTAATTAGCTTGACAAGTAACACGTTTAGTAAAATACATACATGCCATTAGATAATCCTGCCTACCTCTTTATGATTGCTCCCGAAAATACATCTTTTGTTGCAATTAACTGCAGGCTTGCTGTTGATTTCAATACGAGCAGGACTACAGACCTATACCAAATGCAAAGTAACTTAATCATAGAATCATAGAATCTTTAAGGTTGGAAAAGACTTCTAAGATCATCAAGTCCAACCATCGACCCAACACCACCACGTCTACTAAACCAAGTCCCGAAGTGCCATGTCTACGCGTTTTTTGAACACCTCCAGGGATGGTGACTCCACTGCCTCTCTGGGCAGCCTGTTCCAATGCCTGACCACTCTTTTGGTGAAGAAATTTTTCCTAATATCCAATCTAAACCTCCCCTGGTGAAACTTAAAAGCATTTCTTCTTGTGCTATCACTAGTTAGTTGGGAGAAGAGACCAACCCCCACCTGGCTACAACCTCCTGTCAGGTAGTTGTACAGAGCAATAAGGTCTCCCCTCAGCCTCCTGTTCTCCAGACTAAACAACCCCAGTTCCCTCAGCCGCTCCTCATAAGACTTGTGCTCCAGACCCTTCACCAGCTTCGCTGCCCTTCTCTGGACACGGTCCAGCACCTCAATGTCCTTCTTGTAGTCAGGGTCCCAAAACTGAACACGGCACTTAAGGTGCGGTCTCACCAGTGCCAAGTACAGGGGGGCGATCACTTCCCTAGTCCTGCTGGCCACACTATGTCTGATACAAGCCAGGATGCTGTTGGCCTTCTTGGCCACCTGGGCACACTGCTGGCTCACGTTCAGCCGGCTGTCGATCAGCACCCCCAGTCTCAGTCTCTGATCTGGCAACCTCATAGTTACTTCTTTAGTCCTGCTTTGGCACCACAGTGTAGTGCTGACTGAGTACCTTTTCCAGTTCTGCTTCCTTTTTGCTATAGGACAGAACGCAATGTGTGGTATTATTATGGAAGATAGTAAAATATAAACATTTTTGAAGGGGAAAGGTAGAAATTTCTGAGGTGGCCTAAGCTGAAGTGGTGGTCTGGACATGACTTTAAGGTCAACCTGTGCTTCCTTTAGCTAAGCTATGTGATGGTGTTTATGCATAGACAGACCGCTGTGCATTCTGCACTGTAGTTGTAATTTATATCGTACTTCACTGATCAGCAGCTAAGCAAAGAAAGAGATGGTTGTGTTCATTGTTTACTGTGGGTGGCATCCTGGCATTCAAAGGATCTGGTAGTTGTGTCTTTCATTGAAGGAAGGGGACAGAAGAGGTGTTTACATAGATGCAAGGGGCTGCAAGAAATGGGGCTGCAAGAAATGGCCAAGAATTTGACCCAGGTCTTCTAGGCCAGCAGAAGGAGGCTGACCGTGTCAAAAACACAAAGCCCACCCCAGATTGCTTTTGGGAGTCATTTACGGCCATGAGCAGATGTTCTCAACCACAGTGAACCTTGAATCCCGCGTGATTTTGTGTCTAATGTAGGATGATTAGCATTCCCTAGCTCTGGATTGCGGCGTCTGGTTTTTGGTGCCACCTCACAGTATGGTGTGGCAACAGAGGTGAATGGTACCGTGCTGCAAATGGTAAGCAGCGATACTTTGCAATTCCAATGAACCCATCCTGTGCTTTTCAGTGTCCTTTAAACCCTGACAATTAGCAAGAGTAAAGAAGGGGGAAAAGTCTTACTGGATGGCAGGTGACAGGGAAGCAGAGCCTGTGACTGCCTGCAGCAAAGAGTGCACATCAATTTCATACTGATATTTTTAATTGTCCTGTTCCCTTTTCAGATTTGTTTTAGAAGTTGCTTATATTTTTATTATAAAATACATCAGTTAACTGCTTTTTTTACATGCATTTTTTCTGATCCAGAACTGAGCCTGATGTTGCCATTAAATCATCCGCTTTGTGCTTCTTTATTATTATATTGTTCCTTGTCAATTTATTGCCTCTTTGCCTTTAATGAAGCAGAGGTGGTAGCTTTACAGATGGGGAACTAAATCACAGAGAAACGATGTGACTTTTTCCATGACCTATGCACACAAAATTAATAATCACTCTCATTGACAGGTGCAGGCACTACTTGCAAGTGTTGTAAGTACTTTAGCTATGTCAGCAGTGCCGATTTGTGAAAAGTTCAGTTTTTATAGGAGAGCGTGTGAGAAATTTTCTTCTCTTCCTTACATTGTTACTCATGGTGCACCCATTCAGTCAGGCTTTATCTCCTCTGGCTACTGTTGGGTCACATTTCTCTCCTCTGTTCCTAAAGTGCCATTGCTAAAGCTGCACCAGTTTTGGCTTTTAGCATGGTCCCTCCGCAGAACTGCTTCTTCATGGAGCTCTCTTTATCCTCCCTGCGTGCTTTCCTTTTCCGTCATGCTAGCTTTCTTTTATCCCTTACAGCCTTTTCTCATACTTTCTCCTTTTCTTTTAGCAGTGTCTCTCATTTGAGGTGGAGCAAGTCTTCCCTCTCTGTCGAAACATTTCACTCCCTTCTGCCATTGACTTTGTTCTTTCCCCCTCCTAGGAGCGGATGCCAGCTAGTGCTGATGTCCTCCCCCAACCAAGAAATGCAGTAGATTGATTTGCTAATTCCTGTGACAGAGAACTTTTTTCTTTTTTGCTTTTTCTTTCTATTTTAACCCTTCTGCATTGGGCTGATCATTCTTTGGTGAGTTCAGCACAGTCACTGGAGTCATTGGCAGGCTTCTATAGAAGTGTATCCTATATGATCCATATGAGGCATGCAACAAAATCTGTGATGTTTATTTACAAAATCCAAGGTTTTGTAAATACCTGCACTTCAGCTGAGGCCTTGTTATTGTTGATTGTCAGAACTGGAAGGCTGCTTACCATATTTTACCTATGTAACTGTACCAGGGCTTACATGCATACAGAAGTAGTCCTTGGGTAGATCATAACATTACTAAGCAACGCAAGGCTCAGGGTCAGGCTTGGAAAGGAGCTTATGGGAGGGAGCCTGGCTAAGTAAGACTACTTTGAATCGGGTGGCCTGTATGGATGTCATTTGCTGGATTTTTAACAGTGGGATGATGCTGTCTGAAAGCCTTGTTAGCAGATATCTTTGAGAAATGAAGAGGATGGTGAGGTGCCACTGGGTGAAAGAATGGCAAATATTTTTTAAGGCGCAGGAGAAAGAAGAGCAAGGAGAATACAGATCTGTCAGCTTCTTCAACAACCAGATGAATGGCAACTGATGCTAGAGGCAAAATCATAGTATATATGCTGTCTAGCATTAAGCTCCAGACTCAGTGCTACTTGTGTAGTAGTTAGGTTCTCTCAATGGTTTTGGAGAAGATGATTCCAGGTGAGGTTCTCACTCTGAATAAAGCTCTGCAGGAGCCTATCTCTAGTCCTTAACTATACGGGGAGCCAGGGAAAGTGAACCTTTGAATTTAGGCTATGTTAATACCCTTCAGTGAGACTAAGTCAGTCTGAAAGTGTTTCTATATAAAATTTTCAATAGTAATAGTAATTTGCTTTACTAAATTTTGTCGTCATGATTCCTCAGTAATCAGAATTATTTGCCATATCTTGGGAGGGAAGAGATTGGAAGAGCAACCCAACCTAAATCTCTTACTGATCAATTATTTTGGAGCAAGTAACTTTCATCTGCAAACTGAAATCCACATACCTTTTTTTTCCAGAGAAAAAGCCTTCCTTTACTCATATGTTCATTGCAGTACCTGGCATTTTAACTTGCAACTGCAATGCTTTTTCTGTATACCAAAGTGCTTAAACTAAAATTTAACCTAGGTTCTTGGAGGTGAGAATTTACTAATCAGCAAATGTGCTGCTTTGCAGATGTGGCTAATTGTGCGACCCACAACTAAAGCACCATTTTGAGAGTGTGAGTTGATTTCATAGAGCTTCTCTGATTTTCCCTCATAAAAACCAGCAATGGAAGAAACATCCTAAGGCCTGAGAGCCAGAGAGCAGTCTATGATATATCCTGACCATTGGACAAGTTTGCTCTGAGCCCAGCCTACAAACCTTAAATTGTCTGGTATGCATCTGTCATGGAAGAGTGGAATGCAGCTCACTCAAAAGAGAGAAGCAACAATATGTTTTATTTAGGTAAAATAATAATTTGTCAGAGTTCAATAAATTCAATGGAACTTAACAAGGTTTAACAGCAGTTTACTAAGGTTCAATAAGTTTAATGGCAAGGTTCACCTTATTAATTACTGCATGGAAGAAATATACAAATTAAAATTGAGTTAGCGAAGCTTACAAAGTTTAACAAGCTATTAGTCACTTACTGAGGATCTGTTGCGGCAAGGAATATCTCGATGTCAAGGAATAAGGGGTCTCAGTCTCAGGCAAGGAAGGATCTCTGAGTGTCAGGTGAAGATTCTCAAACCTTGAGAGATGTCCCTGCTCAAGGGGATAGTCACCTGGAGGCAATCTAGTTGCAATTCAGGGCGAGCTCAAATTGGGCTCACGCAGCAGTCTGCTATTGGTAAGAGGTCTCTCTGCCTTGAGAAGCAACCTTGAGAGGCATCCTAGCTCAAGGGGAGATTGCTGTCTAGCAGGGAGAGCCTAAAGAAGGCTCACTTAGGCTGTCATATTTATGGGATAGAGTGGTTGGCTTGTAGTCAAATCACATGCAATGGAAAAAGTAGGTGTGAGACTCCTTGTACCCACAACCTACTTTTTTTTTTGATAAATGAGTTTTGGAGAAGCCACCTGTTATTTATGTGTTAATCACATGATCAATATTCCAAACTCAGAGGTATCGATATTTACTGCGTCGTTCTGCATCTTTGTGGGTTTTCAGAGAACAGGTTGAAACTAGAGGAGCTCTTGGCCCAGCTACAGCTCAGGCCTTTACTTCTTTACTCTTTACCTTTACCCCTTAAACCCCTCTGGTTAAGGGGTCAAGCGCATCTGTCACAGTATCCGAATACTGGTATCTTTATTATATATCCATAGGCAACAGTCCCCATCAATGAACCACTCCTACCAGAGGAAAGACTCCTGTTAGAATGGAGAAGAGCTAGTCTTAGTCTTACACTCCTGCTACAGGTTGAACAAATCACCCTGAATTTTTGGTATAATAAGAGTGATAGCTGGGAAAAGCAATTTATTAAAGACAATTGCATTATACCAAAGAACTGCTGTCCAAAATAAAATGAACGGTTCAGAGCAGAAAGAAAAGAATCTAAAATAGGGTTGGAATAGGTTGTCTTTTTCAGATCAAATGTCAATGTTATTTGTGGCACTGCTTTTAGGAAGTCTGCGGTGCTCTGGCTAAGCACCACCAATGGGTAACTGGCCAGCCATCTCTTCGTCTGCAGCACCGGGCGGAAGCTAGCTCCCCAAGGACCACCTTTACCTCCATCTCTTACCCATGGGGCAGATGGAATGTCTGGGTCCTTGGTACTACTCCTGCAGAGTCAGTTTTAGTGAGAGAGAGAACTGGAGAAGCATCTAATCCTACTGGCTTCACATTTTCACATTTTGTGCCATCTGCAGAGCAGGAGGAAAGGCAAATTAAGAATCCTTCACTTCCAATCCTTGATTACGAATCCCAAGGTCATGCAACAACATACTGTTTATTAACCTGGGCAGGTGATAGTGATATAGGCTGACCCTAGTGTCATACGTATTATATTTGATGTGTTTTTTGAAAGAGACAGTAGGTTAGTATTCTAAGCTAAATATATGGTAGCATATACAACGAATTATGCATTCAATTGTTTCTGCATACATCAAGCATTTCAGAAATTGATGGCAGATGTTGAAAATCTCTGCTGGATTGCAAAATACTAATATGCAGCATTTGGGTACTGGAGGAAATTATACCATGTTTAAGTTCCAGAGTTTCCTTTACACAGTTATATAACAGCATGACAAATTGTGTACAACACATGACAAATTGTGTACCAATCTCTACCAAGTAGACTTTGCTCCACAAAATATGCGCTATGTCAACACTGGAAAAAAAGGAGTGGCCTTTATAATGTGAGTATCACCTGCTCTTCCTCACTCTTGTATGGATCAGAGATCTGGTCATGGTATAATTAACTCACGTTTTCTTGCTTCTTGGCTAAAATTTCTGGATGCCTTTGAATAGTCATATGATAAATCTATTGGTAACTCTTCTACTGCCTTTCTGAAGTAATTTGGCTAACGTGCAGAGCAGAACTTCCAGCCAAGTCTGAAAGGCTTTTTTCCCAGTTCAGAAAATGCAAATATTCCCTATGTACAGCAATAGTTTTCCCTTAGAAGAGGGTAAAATGGTTCTATTAGAATAGCTTCTGGTTTTCAGATACCTCTCTTGGGTACTTTTAAGCAAAAAATGGCCACATTGAAGTACTTAGGAAAACCCTTTTACCTGGTTTGAAGCAGGCACAGTGTGCATTAGTAGGTCTGGATGCCTGTGCTTTGTCTGCCTTTGCAGTGCCCTCCTTTGTAGGAGAGGACAGCGTGGAGCACCATTAGTGTTGAGCACCATTGGAGGCATACCTGCCTCGTCGTTATGGCTGTGCTAGCTTTGATCCTCAGCCTCTGAAGACGAAAAACTAGTTGGTGTCAACTACTGCAGTGACTTTTTGCTAATTGGATCAAGGAGTGGAATGTATTTGTTGGGATTGCATCAGGACATTGCCTCATGCAAGTGGGATGGAGGCAGGCTAGGCGCGTAAGGAAACGCCTTTGCCCCCGTCTGCTGCGGCTCTCCGTGACAACATGCTGGCGGAAGCAGACTGTTAGGCTAAATGTTGGGGATGAGCCAGTGGCATTAAGGCGGCAGGCAAGAGGCTGCGTGCAGCATCCAGTTCACGCTGGTGTGTCGGTCTGGTCTGCAAGACGCGCAGCCTTGGTGCCCCCCGGCACAGTGCACGTGCAGCTGGCTGCCAAGGGGCAGGGTCATCTAAGAAACTGCAAGGCTGGTGCAGTGGTGATTGACGTATTTTCCCATAAATATTCCTTAAATGTAAATGATGGTGATGAAATCATAAAAGTAATTGGCTCTTCTAACTCCTTTTTTGAAAACAAATTATGCCTAAAAACATGTAGAGACGTCCTTCTTTTCCAGAATATTATTGAAAATTAATAGACCATCTGAGTCTGCAGTATCATAAAGTCTGTATCCATTTTTTCACATACCTGCAGATTCATCTCCAGCAGCTCTCCATCTGTTTGCAGGCTGTTTTCTAAACCAGTGTGATGCCTCAGGTGCAGAAGAGAGAGACAATAATTAACAATATGTGGCCTACAGCATCTTGGGGAGCAATTAATTTTAGTGAATGGATGGGGGAGGAAGAAGAAGGAAGGTAATCTTTGCACGTTTGTCTACTTGTGCATGCACGGCTGTGTATATTGGATAGATGTACATACAGATATGTATGTATCTCCCAAGAAGACTATTTCCAGCATTCAGGCTTTCACTCTTTTGCAATGGCTGTTGTGCACAGAAACTACTTGACAAAGACAGTGCCATCTGCACTGAGGAGATTAGGGGGTGTCAGGGAATATTCTTTTTCACTTCTCACATTCCTGCTTCTTTCCATCCTGTCCCTGGAAAAATCCCAGCTTTTAACCTGTCAAAACAGTTTTAAAGCTGGTCTCTGATGTATAGAAACCTGTGAGACAGAACCATGACAGCTACATGCTGTCAAAGGAGTATGACTGCATAAAAAAAATAAAAACCTAATACTGCTGAATAAAAGAACAGGGAAATGTATGAGGCTGCACTAGCATGTGGGGTAGTTTTTTCATGTGTATCTATGTACATACACTGATCAGGGAATACTGAATTTATATATAGGAAGACAACTGATTTATACATGGAGAAATTATAGTGTGTATACACAGCACTGAAAATGAAAGATCTGCACATCTACAGAGAGGTTAAAAATGAAAATCATATGATCGGTTAGACTTTTTTTTCCCCCAAATTTAGGTCCTGAAATTAGAGAACTAAATCCATTTGTAAGCTCTTAAATGCAAGTGGCCTAATTTCAGCTGTGCTGAGCAGCTACTGCATCTGCTGGCTCTGGTTATTACGACTGGCTCCGTTTCTGAAAAGCAGCTGTCAGGAAGGAGATCCTATAGGATCTCCTCTGACGTGTCTAGCTAGCAAATAGCCAAGCTCGACTGCAGTACCTACGTGCCATCTGAGTACAGCTGGAGATACGGACAAGTGGTGCTGAGCTTTCTGGCTGGCTGCGCAATCTTCGGGGAGGAATCCAGCAGGGGAGAAACCCCAGCACACACTAATTAAGTATTTTTCTGCTTTGACTTCTTTACTCCTTTTTCATATCCCTCTGTCCCTTCTGCTTCACACACTGGTGCCCATGCTGAATGCAGAGACTATTTGAACCAGCAGAAAAAACTCTCGCTGTGTTAGTTTTGAGGGCGGGATATCACAGATGCGACTGCTGACTTCCAGGTGTCGCACAGGCAAAATAGGCATTTTGAAACTGGTTCATCTCACAAGTGCATTATCAGATTTGGCAAATGGTTGTGTTAATAAATGGCACCTGAAAGCTTAATCGTGAGCCCAAATAAGGTGGTTTCTAAATTTTTGACTTTATTCTGCAATTTTGTAATTGCACAAGTGTGTCTGCTGCAGAGAGAAAACAGAGTGCCCCACTGGAAAGCTCATAGTGCATTCATCCCTTCAGAGAACAAACTCATTTGCCCTTTTCTTTTTATGTCTGCTCATTCAAACAATTAAATAAATTAAAAACAAGAAAATGTTCTGCTCTGAGCCACTCTCAAATGTTTTCAGGCAGTAAAATGAATGAGAATCAGTAATCTAATGCAAAAGTGATTTGAGCATGTTTACATGTTATTAGGAAACTAAAAGGTTTATTCATGCCTTTGGTTCTGAGTTGATGTAAAAATATGTACTACGTGTGTGGAAACAGCTGCATGTAGAAGCTGCTGTTGGCTGGCCGCTCTCTCTGGAAAAAAAAAAAAAAAAGAAAAGAAAAATACTTGGGCATTTGTCTTTTTCTCCTCCAAATGTCCAGGCTATGACAGCAGGGAAGACTACTGACTGTCTTTCAGGATGTGAAAGCTGTCATTTGTGCATTCAAGAGAGGACAGTGCTATGAAGGTAAAAGCATTTTTCTATAAGGAAATTACACGCTGAGAAAGAATATAAACTTCTCTGGAATGTGAGGAGCGGACTATATTAATATCTGCATATCAACTTTGCCCTCTTGGTTCACTTCATGATACATTAATTATACTGTAACTTTTCAAAGTGCTGTCTGTAAGTACTATTGTTAGCTATAGCCAAAGGTTGGAAAAAGATTATCCTTTTAAAATTCGATTGCTTGCTCACCAGGAAAGCAATAAGAAGGAAAAAAAAGTTTTACCAGATCCTGTAAAGAAATGGAATTCCATCTATTTTCATTTCTAAATACAATTAAAAACCCAGACATGCTCATGTAGTATTCTAATCACTACACTTGCAATATCTTTGAATCCTCCAGTTTTGACAATATAAAAAATCACAATGTGAAATATAATTTTATTATATATGCCTGATATTGCAAAGGAGTATAAATATATATCACACAGAGGTTTCTATTAAAAAAAACCCCAAACACCACCAGAATGCTTTATTTTGCCAAAATGCGAAATGTAACATTCCACTCTCATAATAGCTTACTCAAAACCAATTTTATATGGGCAAGTTTCATCAAAATCAACACATTCCCATGAATTTTCTCATACCACTCAAGCTGCTAACTCCAGTGAAAGCTGTTCAGTTTAAAAATTTTCAACCTGTCATAGGTTCCACAGGCTTATTTTGGTCTAAAATGTAGTTTTTCACATCCTGGTTTGTGTTACTCCTTTTTTGCATTGTGAATGGAAGTGAATTTATGATCTGAAAAAGAAAGGAAATGGTAGCGTAGGGAGCTCTTCCATAATGAAAAGAGTAGAGCGTAGAGCAGGCGAAGCGACTCCCAGTATGTGCGTTTTGCACAGCTGTAACTTCCATAAATCAGTGTATTTCTTTCATTTCTTCCAGTTCTTGGTCAAATGGCTACTGAGCATAAAGGATGAGATGCTCTTAGCACTTTAAAACACTTGTTAGCAAAACTGCTCTTTCTCTTTCATATTGATAAGGGTTAATGTTATTGCTTGAAAGAATATCAGTGTTTCATACTCCAAGAAAAGTTTCCCCAGAGCTAAGCATTCACTTGTATGATTAAAGGCAGATTAGATACTGACCTTCTGATGTTAAAGATAACACAGAAGGAGCTATATAAATTACACCAGTGAGTAAAGGGTAAGAGGGAAGAAAAGGTACAGCAGGAATGACATCCTCAAAATATTTGCTAGAAAAAAAATCCTTACTGGGAAAAGTTTACCATCATTAGTAATCAATAAAGAATCTAACAGAAAGAAAACAGTACAAAGGTGTCTGTTGAAAAATTAGCATTTGAAGATAGGGGAGAATAATATGGAAAGAACTGTCCTAGGCATTAATTCTGTGCTGCCAGAGAGCACAGTTGGAGTCTCTGCTGTCCCTGATTAGCTGCAATCTACCTAAACAGGGAAATGATGCCAGGACAAGGCGTATTTCTCCTGAGAGGTGAGATTTGCGTGTCTGTTTTCAGATCTCTCTGCATGTCACCTGAAGACACAATAGAAAAAGGAAAGAAAAAAACCAAAACAGATGGGAGGAGGAATTTTCATGCTCAGAAATTGTGATTCTATTTCATTGAAATGATATGAGTCTAAGGATTTCCAAGACTGTTTGGTCCTGCAATAACAAGGCATAGAAGAAGGAGCAATCCAATAGCAATACTGAAAATGTTCATAAATTATTTTGAACATGCCCTGTTGAAATGTTCTTGGTTTCAGAGAGAACTGATTCCTTAGCCTCGTGTAATGATGAACCTGGCCTAGAGCAGTAAGAGAGGAGAGCAGGCAATCAAATGAATTATAAAACAGAATTCAAAGTGCACTGGTAAGGGAGAGGGCATTTTTTCAGTGCTTGTCTCTCTTTCCTGCTGCTGGCAGTCCATGATATGGTAAAGCTACCATGTACCAAGCAAAAATTGAAGCAAAAAATATTAATAAGATGACAAATTCTTCCTCCTCCCTGTTTACTGTCAATGAGAGACCTTTGTTTACACCTCTAAGAATGGCTACCAGTTACTGTATTCCCTGTCTCCTGACCTACAGTTGTTCCTCAGCCCCGCTATGCATATTTTAGCTCATTTAATCTTTCCTTTGAAGTCATTCCCTCCAGCTCTTTGTCATTTGTCTTGCTTTTGTCTGAACTCCTTCCAATTCATCTTGGCATGAAGGTAGCCAGATGGAGGTATTTGGGGTGTGCTTTCAGGAATATGCTATCAGGAAGGACCACTCCACCCTTTCCATCTCCCAGGTCGCCTTGGTAAGCTCATGGGACCACTGGTGGCCCTGGTGCCTCCCTGCTCCCTAACTCTATTTTACAGACTGCACACCGTGGAGCATCTAATAAAAGAGCTGCAAATTGCACTGGCTGTTAGTTTTGGGTTATTTTTTGTTGTTACTAAATACCACTGGTCCTTCTTTTTGTGCATACTCCTTAGATCTTTTTCAGCATTGCTGCCTTTCTGTTTTCTTTCTCCCACGGAATGTCTATGCTGCAGTATATGATTCATCAGATATGCTCTTCTGCATTTTTCCAATATGTATCTCCTTCAATGTTTCTAGGCAGTATCACCAGGCTCCGTAGTGCATTGCCTTAAGTATTTGTGTTTCTCCTTGTTGGGCTCCTCCCATGAACTAAGAAATTGATTATTGTCTGGACTTTATGAGGTCAAGTCACATAATGATCCCCACATTAAACCCAGCAGATTTTGGTTCAGTTTGCTGCTCTTTTTCAATTTCTCAAGTCTCTCTCCAGAGCCTTAGTCAAGAAGACAGGCTATGTGGTTTCTCAACAGGTTTCCCTGCTATGCTCCTTGTTTGGAACTGAAGTTAATTAACAATTCTTTCCAGCACTTGTTGACCTTCAGTGATGCTTGAACAGTGGGTTCTGCAGCCTTGAAAGTGAGACTGTAAGTAATGGAGATATCTCAGGTCAGTTTTTAAAAGAAGAGGTTGCTGTCCCATCCCCAAGCAAAAATATTATTATTCTTTGTAAAACTAACACACACCTTTGCCTCCTCATTTTCCCAGATGTGAAGACAGTGTCAAAGGGAAGGGAAGTGCAAATACCATGTCAAGTGTCTCAGTCTGATATTACAGGTAGATAAAGCATGGTACCCTGAGTATTTCCAAACCAATGAATGTAAGAATATTTCAGAATGTTTCAAATGTCTTATTAAAATCCAAGTCTTGTATTTATATCCTGTTCCGTCAACCATGGAGTTCATAGTTCTGCCAAAAAAAGCTATCAAGATGCTATGCATCATTTATTCATTAATATTTCATGATTCATACAATGTATTCATCTGGATGTTTGTTTGCTTGATTCTCTACTGTGCATGCTGCTGATTTTCTCTACAGTAACACTTGGATACACGTGTATTTTGTTCTGAAGATTCTTGCTACTTTGGAAGGTCTCCCTGCTTGCAACTTTTGTAGTTCCTTGTTTCACCACAGCTTTTGAAAAACAGCAATTACATGGTTCTCCAAATGCTAATTTTGTAATCCCCCATCATGTATACAATCTCAATCTACTGATTCTGAAACATACAATGAGAGTGTAGATCAAGAAGAAAAGTCTTCATGGCAGTCCATTAGGGATGTACCTGCTCCAAGTGGAGCCTTATCTATGAGCCACGGTCTCTCCAGGGGTACACCTGCTGCCGCATGGACTGATCCACAGCCACAGTCACTTCAAGGTGCACCTGTTCCAGCGTGGCCTTCTCCATGGGCCACAATGCCTTCCGAGATGTACCTGCTCTGGCATGGCCTTACTCACAGTCACAGTCCCTTCAGAAGTAAACCTGCCCTGTCGTGGGCTCATCCATGGCCACAAGCTTTGAGGTGCTCCAGCATGACCTCATGCATAGTCACTGATGCTTCACGATGTACCTACTACAGCATGGACTTATGCACAGCCACAGATGCTTCGAGGTGTACCTGCTCTGGTGTGGACTTATCCATGGCCACAAATGCTTGAGGGTGTCCTGCTCCCACATGGACTCATCCATAGGTCACAGTCCCTTCGACCCGAGTGCACACAGGAGTTCCGGCCTGTCCCGTACAGCAGCACAGAAACATCAGCGGTGCCCTGGCCATCGGCCAGCCCAGGCACATCGCCATTGCTGTTATCAAAATGTTCCCAGGCACAGCAGAGTACGATGATCAGCAGTACAGCACTACAGCGAGCAGCGAAAGCAAAAAGCAGCCGCTAACGAGCACTAGACTCTAGTAGACAGTAGGGCAAGCAAGCCCCATGGCGCGTGCAGGAGCCTGCCAATTAATACCTAAACAGCAATAACAGCTATAAATTCGATCTAGCACATTCCAATCTATCATCATCTTGAACCCTTTGAGCCCCATGTTGGGTGCCAAATAACTGTCATGGTTTAACCCCAGCCAGCAGCTAAGCACCATGCAAATACTTGCTTAACCCTCCTGGGCAGGATGGGGGAGAGAATTGGAAGAGTGAAAGTGAAAAAACTCATGAATTGAGATAAAGACAGTTTAATAACCAAGCAAAAGCCATGCATGCAAGCAAAGCAAACCAAGGGATTCATTCCCCACTTCCCATTGGCAGGCAGGTGTTCAGCCATCCCCAGGAAAGCAGGGCTCCATCACGCCTAACGGGGACTTGGGAAGACAAACGCCATCACTCCAAACATCCCTGCTTCCTTCTTCTCCCAGTTTTATATGCTGAGCATGACCTCGTATGGTATGGAATATCCCTTCGGTCAGTTGGGTCAGCTGTCCCAGCTGTGTCCCCTCACAACATCTTATGCACCCCCAGCCCCTCGCTGGTGGGGTGGGGTGAGAGGCAGCAAAGGCCTTGGCTCTGTGTGAGCACTGCTCAGCAGTAACGAAAACATCCAGGAGTTATCAACACTGTGTTGGGTTTGCGTGGCAAGGTTTTGGTAGCGGGGGGGCTACAGGGGTGGCTTCTGTGAGAAGCTGCTAGAAGCTTCCCCTGTGTCTGACAGAGCCAATGCCAGCCGGCTCCAAGATGGACCTGCCGCTGGCCAAGGCCAAGCCCATCAGCGCCTCTGTGATAACATATTTAAGAAGGGAAAAAAACCCAAACTGCTAGGGAGAGCTTTTGCAGCCAGAGAGAGGAGTGAGAAGATGTAAGAACATCTGCAGACACCAAGGTCAGTGAAGAAGGAGGGGGAGGAGGTGCTCCAGGCGCCGGAGCAAGATTCCCCTGCAGCCCATGGTGAAGACCATGGTGAAGCAGGCTGTCCCCCTGCAGCCCATGGAGGGAGGATGAGGGGGTGTAGCGATTCCACCTGCAGCCCGTGGAGGACCCCGCGCCGGAGCAGGTGGAGACACCTGAAGGAGGCTGTGGCCCCGTGGGAAGCCCGCGCTGGAGCAAGCTCCTGGCAGGACCTGTGGATCTGTGGAGAGAGGAGCCCACGCCAGAGCAGGTTTGCTGGCAGGACTTGTGACCCTGTGGGGGACCCACGCTGGAGCAGTCTGCTCCTGAAGGTCTGCACCCCGTGGAGGAGACTCACGTTGGAGAAGGTCGTGAAGGACTGTCTCCCGTGAGAGGGACCCCACGCTGGAGCGGGGGAACGATGAGTCCTCCCCCTGAGGATGAAGAAGCGGCAGAAACACCGTGTGATGAACGGACCGTAACCCCCACTCCCCGTCCCCCTGTGCCGCTGGGGGGGGCGGAGGTTGAAGCCAGGAGTGAAGTTGAGCCCGGGAAGATGGGAGGGGTGGGGGGAGGTGTTTTAAGATTTGATTTTATTTCTCATTCCTCCACTCGGTTTTGCTTAGTAATAAATTAGATGAATTCCCTCTCTTAAGTTCGGTCTGTTTTGCTCGTGACGATAATTAGTGAGTGATCTCTCCCTGTCCTTATCTCGACCCACAAGCTTTTCGTTGTACTTTTTCTCCCCTGTCTGGTGAACGAGGGGAGTGATAGAGCGGCTCTGGTGGGCACCTGGCCCTCAGCCTGGGTCAACCCAACACAACACTGTTGTCAGCACAAATCCAAAACAGAGCCCTGTACTAGCTACCAGAAAAAAAAACAAAACCAAAAAAGCAAAAAAACCCCAAACCTCTATCCCAGCCAAAACAAGCATAAGAGATGTGAAAAGCTGGAAAAAAAAAATCCTGTAGGTGAGAGGTAGAGAGTTAGTTTTCAGACAAAAGACGGAGACCCATCTGGGTAGACATTTAACAAGCCAATCTTTTGCAGATTTCAGGAGATCAATGTGTAGAAAGAAAGGGTGTGTGTGTATATGTGTACACACACACACACACACACACACATACATACATACATATTTGTGTGTGTATGTCTACATCTTCAGACTTGTAAGTAGTAAAGGAGAATCCAGAAGAAAAATGAGTGTCAAATATCTTTGAGTGGCAAAGAGATGGGCCATTTGGAGGTAAAATTAATCCTCTGAAAAGAATGCAGTATGTATCAGCACTGAATGTGACCATATTACTGGAAGAAGAAAGGTGATAATTCAGGATCACATAGATTCATGTGTGTGGGGATACACAGCGCACACACAAAGAAATAAAGAAACAGGGAAGTTAAGGTATGTTGAAGGAAACCTGGAATAGAACTGAAATCAGAAGATATCAACAGAAGATCAAAACTGGGAAGTCAGCATGCGTTCAGCCATGGTACCATAACAGATTCCACTGAGATCTAGCATTCAGAAAGTAAGAGTTCATTTGGGAGCATTTTTAAAACTACTAGCATTGCTGCCATAGAAAGGTTTCCTTTTGATTGCCAGGAATTGTCATACTGGATCAGAGCAGTGATTCATCTTGTCTAGTATCTTGTCTCTGACAGGGTCTAGGATAAAATATGTTGGAGGAGTAGCTGAAATTCCATAATATAGAAATCATCACATATCCTGCTCGCCATAATGCTTAGCCCTGTCCGTACCAGTTAGGCAGCATCATATATGGTCTCTTACACAGTATTAAAAAGAGAAAAAGAAATAAAGGGGGTAATCTTCTACATATACAGACAATCAAGAAAAATAATCCTGTGGATTGGACAGCAGCTTTTTTGTGTGGGACCCGTGTGTCTGTTTTTGGGAAGGACTGGGAAGGCATCCTCAGGCACAGTTTAATTCCCTAACTGAAAAACAGGACTAAGAGCACTTTCAAACCTACCGTGTATTTTGACAGAAAACTATTCATGAAGAATGGCCTCATATTAAAAGATGCTATAGAAGTATTTCAGATAGGCAATCTGTATAGATACTCTGTTTTGGGCAAATTTGTTTGTGTGGTTGGATGCTACTAAAACACAAAGACGTTTCTGCTGCTTTAAGGATGTAATGCTCCAGCTCTCTGAGCCTGCATCTACTTCAGCAAATACTGCAGCTCAACAGGACTGGATCTGTAGAGGGATCCATTCGGTGCAGGCTTTGATGTACACATTGTACCTGATTCCAGATTAATTTAACCTTAGACTAGCTCTACTCTGATCCCAGGAACTGAAGGCATATTAGGAGTTGGAGAGCAGTGGGTGCATTCCTGAAGCTCATCTTCCAGTTTAGTTTCACCTGAAGGGAGTCCAATCCATGTGCCCTGAGACTGATCCCCAGACCAAACCAAGGCATGGTAATTGGGAAAAACTGGGAGATTTGGCTTCAGAAATGCATTCCTGATCTGAACTTAATGGAGACACATGTGGAGAGCTCACTTATAAAACAAATGTACTCATAAATACAAATAAATTGTGTGCAAAAACAGATTTCCTTGGGTTTTTTTAATCAAAGAAAAAGTGTGTGGATTTGATAAAGATCCAGTAAATGACCTAATTTACATAACTGGAACTTCAGCTGACAGAGATCATCTACCTCCCAGAGCATTATCTGTATGCACATTTAAGCACAAAACCATGCTATCCATTCATGGAAACAGATACAGTAACTTATTTTAGATAGTCAAAATAACTTCTGCATTTGGGTTTTCTGTTTCTTCTTCTTTTTTTTTTTTTTTTTTAAATGTAGTTTATTCAATAGCTGTTTAGAACAAAAAATGTAAGGGGGAGGCAGAATGTAACTGAAGCAATTACCTGCTTAATAATTTAACAAATAGAATTAGATAATTTAAAAATTGTGTTACTGAGGAACAGCATCAGAAATTAGTTGTTATATGAAAACTGGTAACAGATTAGAGGTACAAAATGAGATATAATACAAACACTGCCTGTGTACCCCATCATTCATAACCTGGCCTCTCCCAGGGGTGGGATTAAGACACCCGAGCTTCAGTGTCTGTGTGCGAGCGAGCACAGGAGAGTCTAAGCTCTCCTTCCTGACAAAGGAGATACAGTCCACCCAGCCCAAGGGCCAGGGCATCTACAAGGCCATTGAGGACAGTCACCAGTTGCCCCAGAGGTCTGCCCAGGGCTGGGCAGTGAGGCCAGGAGGCATTCTGCATTGCCTGCGGCAAGAGCTAGGGGCTGGGCTGGGGGCTCCACGGCATCCAAACAGCACGACATGTCTGTGTTTAGGCATCTGAATCCCAAGCAGGTGTCCAAATGAGCTCTTCCTAAGGAGCTCCTTAGCATCCACTAACTAAAAATATAGTTTAGACATTTCCATGTGAATGCCTAAATGTAAATATCTTCATACAAATCCCTCCTTTGATGTCAAATGTGTAACTCAATATGAATTATCAAGACAAGGAAGAAAAAGATATGACCACATCCAAAGTAATTCTGTTTAATTATGTGCATTTTTTTCCTTTGTTCGGATACCTGCAATTAATTGCCTCCAATTAATTAGCTTCATCATTATTCCTTTACAGACTTCGAGCAAAGATAACTAAGCAGCTGCTTGATATCATCTCTTGTATCACCTAGTATTATGTGCAATGCTGTGTCACCAACAAGCAGATCTTGCGATACATCTGTCGTGTCGGGATGTGGCAGAGGCTGGTTTTCTGAGGAGCGGGGCACAGAGCTAAGCGGAATGGATAAATACAGGAATAGCTCCACTGCTGTTAGAAAATTAGCTGTTTCGGTAGTCCCTGATCACGGTCTGCTGGAGCTATATTCCATGTCTATAGCCATACCCTATATAACTATAGTGATGAGTTTCCTTATAATGGCGATAATGAGGCTGATTAATGTAATGCCACTGAGAGACCAGTCTATTTCTGTAATGCCGAGATAAAGCCTTTTTAAATAAAATGAGCTCCTGCTTCTGGCTAAATACTGCTAAGCCTCAAGAACTATGTAAGGTTTTATGAACTTTAGGATCATCCATCCTTTCTCCCTGTCCTTCTATCCCCATCTGCCCCTCAGTTTTGCCGTGCCTGTCTGCCCTGTCCTTGCCTTCCCTATCTAGCCTGAAGGATGCTGTCCTCATTCATCCCTGACCTGACCTGCCGCCTTTATTTGTGCCGTAATGCCAGTAGCTTCGTCCGCTTTGTCCAGTCAACTCTTGCATACTGAAACATCCCAAGATTTTAAAGCAGCTGTCACCAGGTGTTAACTGGAGATATGCTGGGGCCTGTGATTTTGAAAGGACACTGCCGTAAAAAGGATTAATGAAAACCTGTTACATATGGAAAAGACTTTTCCTATCTAGCAACAGAGGCAAAATTCACTCAAAAGCAGAAGGTCAGTTCAAGGGGAATAAATCATCTAATCATAGCTTGAGAAACTAAGAAAGATAAAGATTGGTGGTGGCTTTCTACATGGATAAATTTCATTGGGGTAAAGCAAGAGTGGGCAGGTCTCAGGTGCTGTCAGGGCTGATGGGACATGAGGCAGCTCTGGCCAACAGGCTGGATCACCACATTTGCATCATGGCAAACCAATGTGCTCAACTCCAGTGTGGAAACTGATGTGCAGCCCTACCAACTTTGCAAGCATGTGGCTTTCAGACAATGTATGGCTGACGTCTGTGCAGCTCAGTGCAGACAGATGGAGTTTGTCTTTCTCTGCATTCACTCAGACAGGTGTACTGCAATACCAGAAAGAGATACCAAAAATCATATCAAAATATCAGAATTTGTGACTTTCTCACTTTTTTTTTTTCTTTTTTTGTATCATGTTTCCTGGAGTTTCTTTATCAGCTTAGCTGAATATGTAATTATTCTGTGTTTGATTACATTGAAATGTACATGCAGCTTTTTAAAACACTGTCTTGTGCTTCAAGGTGGATTGCTGCTGGCTCAAAAGCTGCCTTCCTTCCCTTTTTTGCAGTTGCTTAAGATGGGAACTATGAGATTAAGGACATGGACAACAGATCTACCAGCAATGAAGGAGCGGAACTCTATTGTTCCTTACTGGTGGTGCTAGATAGTGCACTTGCCTTCTGACCTTATACAAATGCTGTAGGAAGCTATGTGCACCTTGGAATCGCCCATTCTCTGCTAATTCTTGATTATGGACATGCGGTTTAAATGCGTATATCATAGTTGTTTCTTAACATTTATCCTGTCGTAACACCTAAAAGCCGTAACCAGTTGGGTCCCACTGTACTCGGTTATATGTAAAACTACATCGCCAATGGACTCCTTACCCAGGGGTCTTGAAAGTGATGTGTGCGTTGGGGCCCCGAGCACACCAGATGTTGCTGTAGCCTCCTCCTCCCTCCCCTGGCACATGGCTGCCTGTGCTCAAGGCCATCAAGCTCTGATGTGGTGCTGCTGTGCCACCAGGGGCCAGCCGTGGCTGGGAAACAGCCCAGTGGTGAGGAGGAGCTGTGAGAAGCCTCCTCTGAAGACCACCCCTTAGCTCAGGAGCCGCACTGCAGCTCTGTCCCTGGCACTGGGTCCCTGCACCAGCCGCACTGCAGTCATGCCTGCACCCTCCCATCACCTACTCCTGCCTCCTCGTCTTGGCTCTGCAGCCAACCCATCCCCGTGGCCATGCCCAGCTTCCCACGGCTGCAGCAGGCCCTGGTTGCTCTTCCTGGCCCAACTCTGCTTGCCAGCTCTGGCTGAGGTGGGATGGGGCTGGGTGGGAGGTCTTTGCCCCGTCCTGCCCCACTGCCCCAACACTCCCTGCCTTCACCCCACAGCCTGCTCTTGCTGCTGTCTGACAGACATGTCTGGTGCTGTGAGCATGTGTTGTTTGAGCAGATACAGTCTTCCCTGAGTTCCTGGGTAGGTGTACGCATTTAAAGACATTTATTCCTTGACTGCTTGGAGTTTACCACACAAGGGTGCTAAATGAGACTGTCCTGTGAAGCTTTTTGACTGTAGGACAGAGGAAATTCATCAGCAGAAGAGGTTACTCAAAAGGAACTGAAGAGCAGCTTGGCTATGAAGTAAGCCCTGAGGCGACTGTGAAACCACTGAAAAAGCAAGAGTGAAGGATCTAGCTATAATGCGAATGCAGGCACAGATGCCCCTGTTGGAAAGATGTGCTTCAATTCCAGGCGTTGTGAATGACAGTTTAATTGCTGGGTCTCTGTGTTTGTGCTTCATCCGCTACAAAGAAGAAAATAAGTGGGAACAGAAATATGGGAATAGACATGCTGGTAGTAACTAAGCTGTACTGAAATGCTATGTACAAGCTGATGGTTTTATAATGGGCACATCTGCCCACCTCACAAAACCACTACAAAAATTGGCAAGATTTGCAGCATCTGCTGGGAAAGTTTCAGCTTCAGAATAGCAAAAGGTGTTGAATGTTGGAGTTTGGGAGTTCAGCTGCACAGGTCTTGATATTCTTAGTTTCTTCTTGTGCGCTGTGAATGAGCCCTAAATCCTGACCTCAGCAGGCACATTTTCTCTCACCTTTTTTCTGGACCCCCACTGAGATGTTCATTTTCCCCCCTACTACTGAAAGCTGGCTTTGAGCCTGTTAAGATCTCCTTGTGTATATCAGGCTTCTCCTTACACTTTATTCACTTAGCAGAGCTAGCAAGTATAACAGATATTTCCATGAACCTCTCATTCTTTCTTCTAGAAGTTTTAGTGGTTTTGACATTGCAAAACCCTGCTGTGTTATCAACACCTTACTGGCTACCAATACACACAGCACAGCTCTGTGAAGGCTGATATGGGGAAAAGTAACGCCATCTCAGCCAGACCCAGTACACACCTTCTCTTGTGGTACAGTGCTAAAGTGGTCTAAGCTTTCCACACGTGCTGTAGAGAATGTACATCTTGGAGCCTTCTATTACCTTGTGAACATTTTGCGCTCTTTCAGAAAAGGTGAGTTATTCCTCTCTGTAACACGAGCATGACCAATTCTCCTTGCAGGGTATGGCCATTCAGCTGCCCCACAGCTACTTATTTCAGCCTTACCTCCCAATCAGTCCTATTGTTCCTTGGCAATTCCATCTACCTCTCATAAGCAACTTCTTCTGCTCCCTGCTTCCGCACCACTAGACTTGAAATTACCCCTGCTTTACCACCAGCAGACTTTCTTCATTGGAAAACCAAAAGTTCAGTCAGTTGTCCCAGTCTGGAGTGAGCTTTGTACCTGCCTTTCAGCAATAACGTATTAGCTATGTTCCAAGTTCTCCGAGAAGTTTCTCAATGCCATCACTGCTTCTGTGTAAACGGGTTTCTGATCTCTGTATGTTTATACACCTGACTGGCCCATCAGGCTCTGTTTAGTTTGTTTTACATAGTGCTTCTCTGTTCATGGTTCTGTAATGCCACCCTGTCCTTTATCAAGAAAAGGCTTTTCTATTCCAGTTGCTTGCTCTCTGGCTCATGAACCAGATTTCTTCTGAAAATTTTGTCTTTTTTTCTACCCTCATTTGTATTCTCCAGATAAAGAGAAAGCAAGCAAAGCAAATGTACACTGAATCTCCAAAGCATTGCAACTTGGTCTTGTGTTGTCAGGGAACAGCTATGATTCAAGTTAATGACAGACAGACAGAAGTCCTGCCTCAGCTTTCCTGTTCTTAAGAGCTCCTGGAGGACCTTCAATGTTCAGGCATACCATTTGCTTCTCACTTTCCTACAGCTTCCCAGGGTTAGTTCTATGTTGCTGGCCAGTGAAAGATGCCTCTTCTACACAGGTTCTTGCATTAGAAGGTCCCAAGATGTCCCTTGCATTAAAATGGAGTGCACCCTGATGCTTTACAGGTACCCTGGAAGATTGTATTGCAATGGTGGGCTTTGTTAGAGCACTCCAGCGTCCTATTAAACATTGCTATGCCAGTAGGAATGGAATTAGTTCATTTTCTTCCTAGCAACTGATATAGTGCTGTGGTTTGGATTTAGGATGAGAATAATGTTGATAACACACTGATATGTTAGTTGTTGCCAAGCAGTCAAGGACTTTTCAGCTTCTCATACTGGCCTGCCAACGAGAAGGCGAGAGGCACCCAAAAAGCTGAGAGGGGACACAGCCAGGACAGCTGACCCAAACTGGCCAAAGGCATATTCCATACCATATGACATCATGCTCAGTGTACAACAGGGGTGTTGGCTAGGAGGTGACGCAGCTCAGGAACTAGCTGAGCATCGGCTTCAGGTGGTGAGAAATTGTGCTGTGCATCACTTATTTTGTATATTCTATTATTATTATTATTATTATTATTATTATTATCTTCCTTATCCTTTCCTGTCCTATTAAACTGTCTTTATCTCAACTCATGAGTTTTACTTTTTTTCTTTTTGATTTTCTCCCCCATCCCAGGGTGGGGTTGTGAAGTGAACGAATGGCTGTGTGGTTGTTTTAGCTGCCAGCCAGGTTAAATCACAACTGCATCCAAATTTAGTTCCTGTAAAGGCAAGGAAACCCTTTTATACAAGGCTTGGTAGTAATACTTTTTCTGTTATGGGTGACATATATCATGCAAGTGTCATTTGCTACTCAAGCCTTGCACAATTACCTAATTATGTAATTTTTGTGCACTACATATTACTGGCACTTGATTGAGACTACATTACCAACTAAACTTCCCTGAGGGGGTACTGAGTTAAGGGGTGACATTCACCTGAACTCTGGCCTTGGGAGCACTAATCACTACCTGGCTACATGAAAACTAGCTGTAACCCCTGTTATTTGTATCCATGAACAAAGTAAATAAAATCACCAAATGATATAGATAAGTCTAAGGTCACAGAAGCAGAGCTTATACTTGACTTCAAATATGCGGTTCAACTTCTGTGTTTTGATTTAAAATGTAAAATTGAAAGAAATATTTTAACAACTCTAGATACTTGACATTGAAGCAACGCCATTATTTATTGTAGGAGGTTATGCATCACTATGGCTGACTGTCCTTGTGAGGCACTTCAGTAACAGTGCATAACTTAACTAGAGATGAAAATCCCTGATTGCCAAATGTGTGGACCAGCACGTTTATCTTTCATGAGATAAATATGGGGGAGATGATGTTGCCGAATTGATTAGCAGTAGCAAATACAAGTCATAAACAGGATGGGGATTTCTGTTCTTGTATCATGATGATACCTTACGTTCTAAAATAAAGGCAAAAGGTAGATATCTATTTCTGGGGGTTTTCATGTAAACCCGCGGATATGCCGGTACATAGGCAATGTTCTAATGACATACTCCTACCTGATTTGAAATGTCATTAGTGTTTTTGCAGGATAATCTTAGGTTAATTGCTATGTGGGAAAGATCAGGTTAAACATCTCTGCTTGTGGTTTAGTAGTTGGATAATTTATGATCTCACTTGTACATCAGAGACTCAAAAGGGCTTGCTTGGGAAACCCACAGTTCACTGTGGTTGTGATTTGTTTCCTTGTGAAGAGGGGAAAGGAATTTTTGGTGCTTACTGTAGGTGCTTACTGTAGGTCTCTGGAGGCTATACCTACCTGCACCATAGGAGGAGATACAGCTGGTGCTGAGGACCTGATGTGGGCAATTTTTCCCCTTTTCAGGTGAGCTTTACTTCAAACTAGCTCTGGTCTGGTCCACAGGACAAGGTGGTTGTAGCAGCTGGAGAGCAGTACATGTGTTCCTCAATCACATCTTCCAGTTTGATTTAATTTGAAAAGAATCTGGTTCATATCCTCCGAGACCTTTTCATCATGTAAATCAAAGCATGCTAAGGGGCAACAATTGCGAGATCTGCCTTCAAAAGCACGTTCATGATCTCAACTAAAGCACAAATGTAGTCACACTCTGTATGAAAATAAACACAGATACACTAAAAGGATTCATTTTATGTCAGAGTCCCATACTTTGGGATTTGGCTATAAACTCCTTAGTAAGCTTGAAACGTTGCAACTTGCCCCATAGCCACTTCAGTATAAATGCCTGGATTTATTATTTCAATGTTTTTAATGTTTAGCAGATTGCAGAAAAAGAAACTTAGAACAGCCTGATCTAATTTACTAATTGGCTTAAAAATCACCTCTAATAAACTATGTAATTGTACAGAGAAATGGTGATTTCAGTCCAAGAGTATTATTCTGTGCGTATAACTCCTTTTTCTGTGATATTCACATTCAGATGCTGCTGAGGTTTTATACCGTGCTGTATGTTTACTAAGCTTTCTGCTCACCAAGCATTAAGAATATTTGCATGTATGCAAGATTTAAAGAAATATGAATTCATTTTGGCTGATTTTTGTCAAATAAGCAAATCTAATTCAGCTTGCTCTTGGATGACAGAGTGGAAGTTTAATATCCTTTTTCACTTAATGTAACTAGCTTGCTATAAAAAAGAAACAGTTTAAAGTTAACAGATTTTTTTCCCCAATCTTTCATTGCAGTTTCTATAAATCGATGTAAAAGCAGAGTGATAAAAATTATCATTAGGTGGAAATTACCTTGACTGAAATTTGAGGCATGTAGTTCAGCTAGAGGTGCTGGAAGTAGAGCAGTCAAATGTAGTTCAAATTAAAAATTATAAATTAGAGCTGCAAGAGCGCGGGACTGCCTGCCTGGTGAGTGATCTTACTTTCATATACATGTATAAAAAGGTCACTGAGTTCCTGAACTCATAGAGATTAAAGCAAATAGACTCTGTCTCATAGGGTCTCAAGAGAAAAACAAGCACTTTGAAACTACTCTCCTTAGGATGTAATATTGTGGGGGAATTTCCTATCACAGGAAAATTTACCCTTACATTTGTGGATATAAGAAGGAAGAAATAGCTAAGCAGTTAGGAAACTAATGGTCTCAGAAGACCCAATTAGTTCAGAAAGTTTGTTGGCGTGCAGGAGTCACAAGTTCAAGCTCCCCTTCTCCTCATCCAGACTGGCTGCGTGCGTGGCAGTTTTCTTGGGGGATTACACTGTTCTGGCCTGGGTCTTCCATGCTCGATTGGTCCAGCCCAGTCCAGGAAATAATTTAGATTCTCATTTTCAAGAGGAGATTTCTATCTGGTCCCCATACTCTCCTGAATCTTAGAAACCATCCCTAAAGCTGGTACATTTCTATAAATGGCAGTGTTGATGGAACAATATATTCCTGTGAGAACAATTTTTGCCAAGCCAACTGCACTTGGGCTTTTCTCTCTCACCTCTCGGATATATTATTACAATCTGACTGATGAGTTGAGCAGACTTTCCCACGTAAGGTCAGATTCCTCAGTAGCAATGGTTTCAGGGTCACTTTTCACTTAAATGAACATTCAGTTTCTGAGATACAGCTAGAAACCAGCTTTAATGAAGAATTTGCCATTGTGCAGTCAGTAACCAAGCTATCTGAGCACTTTAAATCTGGAACATAAGGTTACCTGATGTTTTTATTAGAGGGGACATATGTGACAATGATGTGAGACTTTTTCAAAGCAGCGGATTCTCTCAGCTTGAAGCTCTCTGTCAGAAACCACTGAATAATCCCTCCCCGTGAAACTTTTCCCTTCATACCTAGCACTTCACCATGACCCCATGGATTCCCAGACTTGTCTCAGTTTGCATACGGCTTGTCTGCAACATTACTTGAATGTGTTACATTCCTAACACTGATGTACTCTAAATTTGTCAAAACACTGTGGCTAGACAAGCTTAAAATCAAAATAGGAAAGCAAAGAGAAAAGCTCTTGATTATGGAGATGGAGCTGCTGCTATGAAAGCATCAAATTAAGCATGGTAAACTCGTGTCAGAAACTAATCTGTTCCCCAAGCTGTAACTGAGCACTTCGTGGAAAGCTGCCTCGGTAGCTGCGGCAGAGGATTAGCTCAGCGGGCTCTCCCGAGGTGGTGTCTCCTGGAGCGGACGCCCCCGCTCCGGATCGCCTCTTTCCTATGACACCTGTGCAGCGTAAGCGTGCTCCTGCATGCAAATGAATCTTCAAAGCACTTGCTAGGAAAGTCTGCTTTCCTCTCCTTCTGGCTAATCAATTTAGGGTAGCTTATTGTAGTGCACTTGGCTGTTTGTGCAAATGCAAATGAAACCTTGTTCAAGCTTGTCTGTGACTGGGATAGACAAAGCGCTTTTGATGTGTTGATTTTCCATACCCCGCTCATCCTCCTGTTTCAGAAGCTGTTTGAATTGCAATCTTTCCGACTCCTCCCTTCCTGGACACAGAGCTTGTGCTTTGAATCTTTTCATGGTGCCACAGCATTTTACAAAGGATTATGTATAGGATGTTGCTGATACTCTTGCAGCACGTGATAAATTGCTGGGTTTATACAGAGGTTGCATGAGGCATATTAAGAATACTGGTATATATGTGGTGTTTTGCTCGCTGCCCACCATTGCAATTTTTTTGAATTCCTGCCAATCATAATACATGTCTGCATGTAAGAGCAACTATATATCTAATGTCTCACGCTCTTTCTGCCTTCTTATAACCAATATATCCGTATATATCCATATATACAGGTTCAAATAAACCAAGGTATTAAGTGGGAAAACCAAAGAGACTCATAGAAGATAAGCTGGCCAAATACTGTTCCTTTAATGAGACATGAAATTTTTATGTAGGATGTGCTCAGAGCAGGATGTACAATGGGACCATTTCCCCTAACTTTTGGGAAGAATATTGAGACCATATATTAAGTAAGGATTTTGAAAGGTAACTTGGTATAGTAATGAAGAATATATATTGCCCACAACTAGAAGGTTGTGTAATAGTGGTAGCTGTATAGAACTGGAAGGTTTTTAGGTAGGTAGGTAGGTAGGTAGGTAGGTAGGTAGATAGATAGATAGATAGATAGATAGATAGATAATGGGGAATGGAAGCTAAAGCAGGTTTCGAGGCATTTTAACTCTCTGCTGCTATTTAACAGCACAATCAATAGTTCTGAAAAGGGAAAGGCATTTGCAATGCTAATTGCAATTCACAAGTGGGGGTGTACTGAGTGGGTGGAAGAGTTAGTTGTTTGCTTGCTGAGGGACATTTCAGAGCTGCTGAAGTTCTGATACTTGTAATTCTTTTTATAAAACAATTATCTGCTGAGCCCTTGGCTGACTAGAACACAGGAATAATTTCTAAATCAAAAGAAATCAAGGAGGGTGGTACTTCTGCAGGTAGTGATTTTCCGGCAGGCTTTGCTGGTTGTCTCGGTGCTCCCACTGAGAGCAGAGATGTGATGGAGAGCTGCCGACCGTGGAGCTTGTGGGATCAACAGTCTCTGCTAGCCTTTAGAGGTCTACAAGGTCCGTCTCTTCATCCAGGGTTTTGTCAAATATGTCCTGTCTTTTCCTATTTTCTGGTATCTACTTTTTTGATTTCTGAATACTAAATGGATATTTTTACCTGTGGCATGACCTGAATCTGCCAACCTTATTTAACCTGATTAGTGCACTACTCTGTCCATGAAGGTTTGTTGGCCCCAGCTGAAGTACTTGCAGAATAAAGTACAAAGTACAAATCAGTGTGACAGAGGATGACAAAACAAAGCTCTTCCCTTCTCTCTCCCTCCTTAAGCCAGGATGAATGTTCCCTGGACTCCACGAACTGACTCCACGGTGTGAAAACATGTTAGTGTGTATAAGACCAGAGTGCAGGATCATTTTGGGGGAGAAGAGGAAGAAAAATAATGTTCTGATGTCAAGACTTGTTAACGGCAATTCTCAAAAGTGCCACCGATGTCTAAGCAAGTGGGAGCAAGGAATAGCAAAGGCACCTACCTGCTGGCACTCTGCAATCTGCTGCTGACCCCCCAGTGTCCCCCGTGCTGGTCAGGTACAAGCTGGGCTTGGATGTGGTGCCGAGTGAATGTTGCCTTGTGCGCTCAGATGCAATTCTTAATGGGGTCTAGGTGAGAATTTTTGCTTTACACAGGGTAAAATGTAAATGCCTGTGGCACGTAGATGTCAGAGGCGTACAGTTTTAAATACCTGAACTAGGAATTATAAAAGAAGATAAAATAGTAATACCTGAGTTGTTTCACTATTATTTTTTTCTCTTTAACATCAGAGGAGTGGCTACTATTGTTATATATACTTTTCTTATTAAGAAATGGAGATAGGAAATTTCCTTTCTAAGTCAATTCAGAATCGAAGTGAAATATTTCCTAAAAAACCCCATTTTTTATGCAAAAAAAAGTGCCCCAAACTGAAATTTCTTGTGAGCTTATGCCAAATTCAATAAATAATTATTGGACAAAAAAGGAGAATCTTGAAAAGGTGATAGATTTTCTCTTTCCATTTCAATACAGTGTTCTGAAGCTAATTTTAGCACATTCAACTTTTCAAAGCAGTAAAAAAAAGGTCATAAAATAAATCAAATAACTCATCTCAAAGCATTTTAATAATCTCCAGCTTTACCCTGAAAAATCTTATCATCTCTTCAGTCATAGTAAAATGTATTTATTACCTGCAGCAGTATGTGAACATGATAACTCTGTGAAGCACAGGAGGTATCTATTCCTATGGTCTTATGATGTCTGCGTTGCCTTGCACCAGTGCGCTGCATAGAGATGGGTCCCTTTCTGTAACGTACAGGTAAAGCTGGAATAACTCGGCTGATTCCAGCAGGTTTACTGAGAATATATCCCGCAGTGGCTGCTAGCACGGCTCAGCCATGGACCGATACCAGAAACCTGCCAGTTGATGACAAAACAAGAAACAAAGACTTAGGATGACTGCATGATAGTACATAGAGGTATAATGCCATGAACAGAGTCTTTCTTTGCTTCCCTTGCACATGGTTTCAAGTCCTGCTGTTTGTATTATTTATTTGTGTGGCAGTATCATTCAGTATCCCTCAGGAGGACTGGGACTGGTCGGTCTGGGCATGAAACGAGGGTGGCGAGAAGAGGGACCAGGGAAATGGGAACCACAAGGACAAGCTAGCACAGGGACGGTTCAGTACCTGCTCTCCAAAGGGCCACCTGCCCTGCAGGCTCCAGGTGGAGTGGTTGGATTGTGCTTGTGGTTTTAAAAAAATTATGGCTTTCTCTTGGATATTTAGTATGGAACTCAGGAGTTTTGAAAACGCTGGTACTGCATACTGACCCACAGCTGATAAACTTCTATGAGCTCTTGTGAAACAGTTTGGAGATTTCCTAGTTTGGTTTGTAACAAGATAAATGAACTCCAAGCACTTAAAGAACTATTAGTGGATCATTACATCCTGTGTAAATATTGAAAAAAAAAAATCAACAAATAAATACAATGGATGGCAGTTTAAAAAAAAATCTACATTGATGAATTGCAACAGGTACCGAAGCAGCAGTAAGATTCCTGTTTTAGGAAATGCTCCACATGAGCTCTAATAAGGTGTGTCTTGCTATCTGTAACACATGGCAAAGTGAGACTCCTTTAGAAGACTCATCAGCGAGGGCTCACCCGTTTCACCGAGATGGATCCAACTGAGACGGGGGCAGCGCGGGGTGGAGGCAGCGCGCCCCGATTGCGAGGAGCAGGCTGTGCCACGCTGGTCTGGGCAGGCTCGCTGGGGTCAGAGGGGCAGGCGGCTGCATTCATGTCATACACGGCTCGAGTTAATGAGCTGACGAGGCTGGTAGCTTGGACGTAGTGCAGTACTCCCGCTCCTGGACACGAATTGTCTGGAGTGGAGTGCTTGAACGCCAAATGAACTTTCTGAGTGAAACCCCCTGGGCGCGAAATGATATTTTCGAATGAAAGTTTATTTCCTCTGAAAATTTCCAACCAATTATTCCAATCTCCTGTTGGTTTAAGCATGTAAAAATGTGTCTATGAGAAGAGATTATTCCAGAGGCTAGCCAGCCACCTCAGCCTGAGGTTTGGCATGCTTTCCTTATTTGCATTTAATCATAACTTCATTATTTCTAACAGATTCTTTGAAAGTTATCGTTCATACGAATTGAAAGATCTGTGGAACTCATTACAAGATTATAAGGTTAATCTGCATACTGGTACAGAGATTCTTCTTTCTAAAAACTGATTATTTCTTATGTCTTTCACAGACATCCATGCATTACTGAGGGTGTGACTAACGCTCCTCCTGCCTAACCCTGCAATTTCTCTCAAATTTTCTTAGCTGTATGTCTACTTTTAAATAAAGCAAATTCACCCTTTTGACAACCAGATATTAATATTTGGCTTAAGAACATTAAAGCTGTGGTATAAAAATCCAGGCAATGTTAAAACAAGGTTGAAACTGTCTTCTGTATTCACATGGCTTTGTGTCTTGGCACATGCTTGGCGTGCATTTTCAGATGATTAACTCTGGTAGAATTTACGATTTCATGGACTTCAGTGCTTCATCTTTCACCTTTAGCAAACCTGATGATCTCTTTCACCATGGAGCTGCTCACCAGGGTAGCAGTCTCTTGTGACAATACAAAAAAAGTGTACCAAACGTGTACACCAGGTGGAATAACATGTGAAAGTGATTTTGAGTATAGCACATGCTGATCTTAATTTCTGCTTGCTGTCGCGAGTTGGGAGGAATTTGGGAAGACAGACTCAAATTGATATATAAATATAAAAATTAAATGAAAAATGTAAGAAGCTGGCTGAGTGAGATTTGAGCCTTGGAGAATAAAAGCATACAGCAATACTTTTAATGTTCAGATATTAGAAAGAGAAGTAAAACTGTGTCAGCTTTTTAAGAGCTAAGCCATTACATTAAAAAAATAACATTCTCTAAACTAGTTCAGATTCAACTTGACAAAAACTGGAAGTATCTTGAGAATGGGAATAAGAACAGAAATCTGTTTTTGTCAGCAGGGTGACAGCAGCTCCTTTTACGACTTTAGAGATGAGGAAACTAAAAATGTGTTGCATTATGTTACAAAAGAAGAAGTGAACTCAAAGTCCTCTGACATAATTTTATTTTGCAGTCCCTGTTTAGGAGGCATAGTTATAATTTGAAACTGAGAAGGACTAAATGTTCTTCATGTGCTGAGTCTTTTTCTAATATAATGAAAAAATGCTTAGCACAGTCAGAGCTGTGTGAGTGCGAGGGATGTTAGTATTTTTGGGTTTGGAATGGGGGTTTTATGGCATGTTAGGTAGTGGCTAACGTAACAGGGTCATAATCAAAGTGGTTCAGATGTTACTCCATATAATGCCTAACACTAGGAACCGGTCCTGGCAGCCAGCATTTGTGGCTGTATTCTTTTACCCTGTAAAAAACATAGCTCTGGGGGAGGGGCCGTGGGACGCCCTCCCCAAGCAGCAGAACTACACCCTGCGACTGGCTGCGCCGGAGATGCTACATTCAACCCAAGGGCTTGCGGGGTGCCACAGGGTCACTCTGTTCAATTTGGTTTGCCCAGATCATCTTTCCAAACACTTGCCTCCCTGCGTTACTCCCTTAATGCCTACCTCTGCATTTTGGCCTCTGTTCTGCAAAGACTTTGCTGTGGTTGTGTTGCAGTGCAAGGACGGACTCTCTAATGTCTCCGAGCGTCCCTGTGTGCCACGCAGAGCTCCTGGGCAACCTGGGGCACTTTGGTCTACCCCTGGCGCCTGATGTTTGTGTATCCAACTCAAGCACCGGTGAATGGACTATTGAACCTGCGCAGTTCTGTGTCAGCACGTCTGTATTCCACTTTTCCTGACTCACAAATCGAATATTTCATCCCTGAGCACCACGAGAGGCTCCCTCAGCAACTGACACATTTGACAGTCACACTGCACTTCAAAGAACTTCACAGGGTTGTTAGCAGTAGCAGGGATTTTCACATAGTTGTATTTTTAGTGCAGAGTCTGAAAGAATGACTTGACATATAGTACAGTGATCATAACCTTACTCTGAGCACAATAGGCTGCTTAATTTATTACTTCTTTTGGAAATAAAAAAATCAGCATAGAATATTTAGCAACGTCAAAGTTTCTGTACAAGAAACACAGAACTGCAGAAATGCTGGGTGAGCATTTATTAAAAGTAGCTCTGATTGCGTTTTTTATTCCACAGTATGATTGATGCCCTAGTTTTCCCTCCATTGTTTTTTTCATGGATTTTTGGCTGCTATCGTTACAGTCAAAGATACAGGGCTATAGTGAAAATACACAAGCAGACTGGTTTAAACTAAATATTTTCTGTAATATTTGGACCAAAGGAAGAATTTTCTGTTCTGGAACATTCATTATCTAAAATCATTTCCAGAGAACAATGACACTATGTTAAATCTCCCTGTCTGATGAGTGCCCATGTGTCTCCTTTTTGACTCATCCAGGCATGTGGCCAATGATGAGTATTTTTAAAGGAAAAAATTATGTGTTAAAAATCTAGCAGAATATAACAAGGTCAGTGAATTGGCAAAAGTTGTTTGACCTTCTCTTAATTGCCTCCCTTCCCCTTCTTTCTTTTCCTCATTCTTTCTTTTTAATTCACCTATTTCTGCCACAAGGTATCATCCATCCTTTCTAACTACTTAATTCAACGAGGAATAGGAAACTGAAGCAAGCAGAACGTGAACTTGCCATTATCCTAATGCATTGGCTTGCATGGTGTTGTGTACAGACATCTTCTCACCTTTTTGTTTCTTGTTCTTTTTTGAAGTATTTTCCTGTGTAGATGTGCCTGACCCACTGTGTTACCTAAATTACAGGAACTGACTGCATGTGATAAACCTGTTATCTTTTTTGGCCTTCTCTAGATTGATGTTCACGGCTCTGCTGTAGCTTGTGCGAAATCACTGTAAATTTACTCAGCTAATACCACTGCAAATGCTTGTCTAGACACTTGGCAAATGCTTGTGGCGTATATTCAGATTCATCCAAGTACGAGCGGTGAGTATGTGTGTTGTGGAACAAATCTTTCAGGCTACCATTTATATGGTGGTAGTTAGTTAATTTAAATCAACGCTATTCTGAATCGTCTTAGACTCGCGAACTCTGTTCTGTAGGTGCCCTGGACGGAGAGGCCGTGCCGCTGCTGGACCTCTGCTTCCTGGAGCGTGCTCGGTGAGGCGGTACCTCCTCACGCCCAGGGGAGAAGGGTGTCACCATCGTAGACAAGATGTGATTCTGGCATTTCTAAAACAGGCATTGAGTTGATTTCTGTTGATTAAAACAGGCTAACATGAAACAGGCCTGCCAAAAATTCAAAGACTGCAGTAGAATATTTCTAGAGAGAAGCATCTTTTCTAAGTGGATCTTCCTAGGGTTGCTGAATGAGTGTTGTAACGTTTCCTTTTCTCTTATACCATGCGTATTTGTCAGCACTGCTTCCTGCTCTAGAAGGAGGTATGTAAATGATACTTCTCTTTACCACATTGCATTAAATTTAGTTTTTCTCTACTATTATGAATGTGAAAAATTAATTTCTGGATTGCTGACTTGTTAATTTCAGTTCCCATACCTAATGGATTTCATGTCTCTTTTTTTCATTTTTCTTTTCTTTTTTGTTTGTTTTTAACATCAAAAAGTATACTGAGTCTTTCTGTCTATTTTTCTGGTTTATCTTAGACACATGGAAACACATTTCTAAAACTTGAATAGAAGTATATCAATACTGTTTAATGGTTGCTATGGATTTATCAATCACATTTTATGTTAAACTGGGGGATTAATTTGTGTTTCATATTCTTTCATTATGTGTGTTTGTCTACAGGACAGAAAACATCAAAAGAAAGATTTTATTATTTTGAGGAATTGTTGTGAGTTTTTTTCCTTTCCTTTTGCAAAGGATATGAAACAATGAAACCCCAGAAAGATTAAAAACTGTTAATATGAAGAATATAGTCTCTCTAAAATCTAGGTAGCATTTTCTTGCATCTAAATCCATATTCTATGAATCTTTGATGTGAGATAAAATCGTAACTGCTGAGTTAGGGAGTGGGACAGAAAGCCACAGAGAGCAGCAACTGTCTGTTATCTTTCCTAATTTCTATCTTAATGCTGATGGAGGGAGAACTCTTTTAGAAATCTCTTATTCTTATTTGTATTTTTTTGATCTACATTTTAATTTATTAAACCCATAGGACAACTTGAAACAAAGAAAGAAATGAAATGGACCCTGTAAGTGAGCAGTGGTGCAGGTTGCAGGGGTGCAGATATCAGAGAGCATTTTCCTTTCCACGGCTGCCTGACTCTGACTCTTCTGCAGCCTCCTCAGCCTCTCCCCATCTCCTTCCTACCAGCTATGTCTCCCTGCCTATGCCTCTGCTATTTTGTGATGGTTATCTCAGGCTGTACGTAGTGGAGACCTTATTTTCCAATCCCATCACCTTTAAAAAGATCTGGGTTGCCTGGGTTACGGATTATGCTGTGAAAAGATGGTACTTACACAACGACCCTGTGGGATCACAGATAACTGCTGGACACAAGTTTTTCTTTCATTTATACCATTCTTACAAGCCTTACATGTATTTTGTTATGTCATTTGCCTCTCCAGGTGAAAGAGGACCCTGCATTGCTAACATTTTCACCTTAACTACAAACTTCTTAGTATGTATATTTTTAAAGACCATGGGGTTTTTTTTATATTGATCCAGGGGGTTCAGACACTGCGCTCCTGATTTGTACTGCGCCAGTGGAGACTATAGTAAGAAACACGGTATCTCTGTATGGTTTTGGGGAAGCGGTTAAATTGGAAAGGTAAAAAGTTTCCTCTGCTGCTGAACGCTGGTAATTGAAGGCACGCTGTAAGTCTATAACGTGGTGGTTTTACCATTTTCCCGGGCCACTGAGGCAGACGGGCAGAAGCTTCAGCTTGTAGGTCAGACTTAGCAATTAGGCCAGAGGGATTTATTTTCAATTTGCAAAAGTGTATCCAATCCATCAGCGTAGAGAGTGGTAGGGAGCATGTTCAGATGATAAAAACTGATTGTTGTGGTCCGTTTTCGGCTCCTCAGCACACCCATGCCCGGGAGGGCAGTGCAGACACCAGCTCAAGATCAGCTAACATCTAGAGCATCCTGTAAGCCTGGGCCGAGCGCCATCCCAGCTTGATCCAAGCTCTCGGAACGGCCTCTGAGAACAGTGGAGCCCTCTTGGTGCGGCACCGCATGCGAACGAGAAAAGCCCACCAGACTTGGACCTATGCCACTGGAGCGTGGGACCAGCGCAGGTCACTCTCCACTGCTGACAGAGCAACCGCAGGCTGAGTTATCTACCCCTGCAGTTTTGAATTCATCCTTTATTCATAATGTGGCGCCGGACATGAAGAATGTTGGTAGAAGAGTTACTGGTCTTGATGCCAAAAGGCGTCTGAGTTGTTGTGCTGGTAGCTAGGAGAGGGAATGCGTTTGATTTATTTTTTTTTAATTATACACAGATGTATTTGATGAGCATGGATTTGGATTCTGTAGGTGATGAAGAAACCACAGAGAACTTCTAATGAAGTACACTGATGCTCTGAGGTGGGCTCATAAACAATTAGCTGCAGCATATTTCCTCACTAGTGAAGGACCCTGGCTCATGCGCTTTGAAGGACAAAGAGGTTTGTGCAATCTCTGAGTATCTGTCTCTAAATATGACATTTTAGCTTGAGTCTGTTGTTGAGAAACAACAAAAATTTATCGAGCAAAATATAGCAAGCAAAACCCTCCACTTTTGAATCAAGTCAACAAAGCCAATTTAAACCAGCTGAGCTAGTAATAGTTATGTTCTCTAGCTTTCCCCAGGTATTATAAAAAACTCTGCCTAAATTCAAAACCAACAAAAAAATCACATAGATTATCATAATGGAGGAAAACATTCTTTTTCATGATGGGGGTCATAACTTTTCATCTTGATTGAATAATAATAAATCAAGTAAAGAGTATTAACTAAAAACTAAGTCTAAGTTTTAATTAAATCCACAGCAGTTTCTATTTTTCAATGTACATGGGAAGAGGCAGGGTATGATATATTCCCTCAACTGAAGAATTTTCAAGTTCCAACTGGACAGCACTTTAATTAACTTCATTTTCTCCCTTTTCTCAGCTGAGGTCCCACCACATTACGATTCTGAATCAATCTTAAATGTAATGTTTTGGAAAAGATAGTTTTCTCACTCTGTGTGACTGCTAAATGTTTTGGGTTGTTTTTTTCTTTTTTTTTTTTTTTTTCCCCCCCAGGAGGCTGTAAACCTTCAAACTTGGTACTCTAAAAGTTCTGGTGGCAAGGGGGATGTGGGGAAGCCAGAGTGAAGACTGCGAACGTGGAAGTGCGTCCCATTCAAAGGCTGGTGCGCAGTGCATGCTTTGAATGGAGCTACTTCTGTTTCTGCTGCTTGCCAGCTGTAGTGTGACACTGGGGATCTGCTCAGTAAAATGATTATACTTGCACAACAAACTGTTTGTCCCTGGCTGGTTGACAAACTGAGAGCAGCAGTATCATTACTGAACAAGAGCCCAGAGTCTCCATCTTGTCATCCTCTTAGCTAATTGCTAACAGTCGAAAGACAGCATCTATTTCACAGGTTAAAGTTGAAAGAATTCGTACAAGTACCCGAGAGCTCAGGTTGAGGTTTTCCTCAAGTCTGAATTCATGGGTGTGGATAAATCTTCACGGGGGCTTCGCACAACTCAGGCAAAAGGGTGGAGGAAGGGACTTGTCACTAGTGGCAGCCAACGCCAATTCTTCTTTCCCTGCCGGTCACTGGAAAAGTACTTTATAGCACATTTCAGTGGGTAAAATATGTCAGGTGTTATGCATCTAGTCACAATAATTTATCTTTTCAAACAGTTTGGATTTCAAGAGAATGGTACCAGCCAAATGGGGTTGGCCTTTGTAAACTGATCGTTTGGGAAGGCTCCATTGGAAAGCCAAGTGCAATGAATGGGTATCTACACCATGGTTTATAGCCATGACTTTTATTTTTACCTGGAAACAGCAGAATTAAGACACACAGGGTGTCAGCAGACCAATAACATTTAAACCAGGGAGTTGTCTGTGAGTTTGGTACATCAGAGAAGCCATGTCATGTGTAATGTTAGGGAACATGATGTTTCAATTATTAAATCAAGGTTGAAACCTAAAGACTGTATTTTTTTTCATCTGGATTTTGGTTTATTGAGTTTCCTTTTTTTTCCCTTGTCAGTATTGTATATAGGATAGCTTGGGTCTTCAGTGGCTTTTTTGAAAGCTTCTGCTGGGTCCTCAAATGATGTAATTTATTGAGATTATTAGAGTTACTGAGAACTCAGAGGCAATACTACTGCCAATTTTATTTTTTTTTAAATTTTTATTTCTTTTTGTTAGTGCTGCTTGTAGTGTTACCTCTAGGACAAAAGAACAAGAGGAAGCTTTGAGTGGAGGTGTAGTTGTTTAGCTCTCTATCTTCCTTGTTGAGACAGAGTATGGCAATGCTGCAGTGCAGAGATACTCGAGCTGGCATTAAACTAATTACGTTGGGTACTGGAAGCATGCTGGCTACAGCAGAGTGGAGTCCAGTATGTTCTGATTTTCCATGCCAAAAAGCTTAGCAACTTGGGCACCAATGAACCAATAACAATAAACAGCAGTGTCTGGATAGGATTTTACGGGGGAGTTTGTCGTTCTGAAATTTTTCACGTTCCCTACGTTGCTACCTCTCTTGCCTCTGTAGTCTTTTATCTCTCTTTCCTAACTTTAGAGGAAAAAATGAAGAAAACAAGGATGACAGGGTACAGAAGCTGCGGGCAATACATCAACAGCAGATGCCTGACTGCAGCTATTTCTCACACAAAGGGTCTGTGCAATAATTCCTGTGTTAGGCAAAGCCAAATCCTTACACAGAAAATAGTTAGGAGTTGAGTTGAATGAGAAGATAGGATGGATTGCTGTGGTCAGGTGCAGAGCTCAAGCATACAGACCAGCAACTCAAATGGCCCCTTTTGTCCCCCTGCGCTCTATTTCCCGTGCCTGTTCTCCCATTCCCCTTGATCACCTCTCTTTCTCCACCATTGCCTCCACTCAAATCAAAACCTACTCTGATTACCTTTTCCCCACAGGTCTTACTTGTGCTACCTCTGTATCCAAACTTGGTGTTTCTGAAAGGGTCACCTAGCCAGTCATTTAGCAGTCCCTGGCACTGGAACAGGTTGCCCAGAGAAGCTGTGGAGGCCCCATCCCTGGAAGTGTTCAAGGCCAGGTTGGATGGGGCTTTGGGCAATGTGGTCTAGTGGAGGGTGTCCCTGCCCATGGCAGGGGCGTTGGAACTGGCTGATCTTTAGAGTCCCTTCCAAGCCAAACCGTTCTGTGATTCTACAATTCAACAACAAAGCCTTTGTAAAGTGGCTATGTTTTCTCCATAAATTATAGTAATAGTAAATATAGACCAGAAAATAATATGTATAGTTTCATTCCAAACTTCTGTTTGTTTTCTGTGATTTTTCATAACATTTTTACTTTTTTTTTTACTCTTGAGGCTTTGAAGTGTAGAGGGAAAGAAAAATTTTCCTGAAAGTTTGAAGTTTCAACCTATTTTTACTGTTTACAAATGAAGACCAAACTTTTGAAAAGTGCTGGCAAGAAGGAACAGGGAGAGAAAACTTTACCTTTTCTCCCACTGCAACTTCCTTTATTTCCTCTAAGCAACACTAAGAGAAAACCTTATAGCTTGCTGTGCTTGCCTGAGGAACTGGAGAGCTTGCCATAAGTTTTAATTCCTACAGAAAGGAGATTGAACTGGAGTTTTCTATAACTAAACATATGTCTTAGGCATCCAGCCATTTTAATGTTCTTATTATTTTGCTTTCTCCAGAAATGCATCCAATATCAGAGAAATGTGTTTAGTAAACTATGTTGTTTTAGGCAGTGAAAGAAGAATTGATATTTTAATTAAAAAAAAAAAAGAGAAAGAAGACTGTGGACAAAAAAAATTAAAAATATTTGCAGGATAGCACGCAATACCTAGAAACTTTAAAACTATCTACCTTAAAACTGAGAACTTAAACCTGAGTAGAATGGAAGATGTTTGTATTTAGTCCCAGCCCAAGCTGTGGAGCGTGGAGGAGAGTGGAGGTCTTAAAAACATAAAGCATTTTATAAACTTCATTAGTGTTTAAAAAAACTCCTAAACATGTCTTGCTTTTAAAATTTTCTTTGTTCTAAGCAGAAGAAAATGAAGTGAGAGAAGTATAAAATATGGAAATTTAAGATGCATGTGTTAAACAGTTTGATTAAAAATTTGAAGATAAGATTTAGAACTTTGACATTTAAATATCCAGCTCCTTCTGGTATCTTTTGCAGAAGGAAGTGCTGGATATGAGCATAAAATGAGGATAAAATATGATATTAATTTGCACTGAAGTAGCAAATATTCTACAGTAGTTTCAGGTCATTAATCTATCTTCCAGCTAAGGGAACTACATTAATAGCTTATGGGATTTACAGGGCAAGCATCAATTTAATGGTTCACCCTAAGTTTGGGGAAAATAGGAAAGGGCAGGATACTGGAGGATACATTATATCTTGGTGCATTAAAATCAATGGCAAAACTTTCCTGGCCTAAAATGGGCCCCAGATAGTTTCTAATTCCAGTGCTGCTGCTGAACCTTAATTTCCTGTCTGCAAAATGGAAGTAACCATATTTGCCTGCCAAGCATTAAAACCGAGTCTTACCCTCATAGCTCTGTCTTGAATATGACAGTCATCTGAATTAATGTTAAGTTTTACTTATGTTTTTGGAGACGAATGGGTTTGGGGTTGGTTTTCTTCAGTGTGGCCTCAGTCTAGGAAAGGAAATACATCTGCAGTAAAGTTACAGAAGGTACCCGCAGGGTCACACAGTTTTGCTTGCGGTATTTTCTAAGCAGCTCTCATTGTTGGAGTCCTGCCTGTGATTTGTCACTACATTCTTTACACCGTAATACTTCCCTGCGCTCTGACGCTAGGTGAGAAACCCTTTTTTGTTCCTTGCTGTTGGAGATGGTGAGAGGAGTGCAATTCGCAGTTTGCAGCTTATTCATGAGAAGGCTCAGAACAAGAACTGGGAAATAATGTCATAACTTAATAGCTGAAATACTATCTTCACAGGGGAGAGTCATGCTAGTACAGCACCTATGAATCAGTGTTGGTGCAGTGCATCATCAGGTATGCAACCTTTTTTAAGGTGATAATTCCCATAATTTGGGTATTGACCTTGTTCTATGTTGTACAGACTTGTAATCTGTGTTTTTTTTGAATGATCCCCACAGGTGGGACATTTCTAATGTGAAGTCACACTGTGAGACACCTCTGAGTGTGCTGGGAAGATAGGATTATAAATATTCATTGCTTTTGCAACCTTGGGCTATGAATGTTTCAAATTTTATAAGCTAAGCAGAACTGGGCCTAGACAGAGAATTATAAAAAAACCCAACTCACAGCTTTGGTAAATCCAGGTGATAAATAAAGTGGAATGGGTAAGAAAATGAGAGTTTTTCTGCTAGGTTGATTTTGAAACAACATGCCAATTTGATTAGGAGAAGTACATAAGCACAATATAAAATCTAATCACTTATGAAACAACCAAGTCAGGCTAGATTTCCCCTCCCTGGGAAATACAGTAACTGCTTTGTGCTCCAGTTTCATCACTGAAAAACAAAAGACCGTGAGCTATAGATTTGGTCATCTCGCAGTTTACCTCCGAGGTCTGAGGAACAAGCGTGGGTGCTGTCAGGTTACCCCATGCTGTCCCATCCCTTCCCACGGCGGGACCCCAACCACCGGCCATGGCAAATAAGATCAGAGCAGTGACCACATCATGGGCCTGGAGAAAAATCTGGCTCCAGTCGTGTGTAACGCCACTAGCAGTTTCTTTCAACCACGTCTGACAAGCAAGGGATGAAGGGCAGGAGGAGCTCATTTTGTTCCTTTCCTGCTTAATTTGTCCAGGTGCAGAAGAAGGACTCATTAATGCTTGGCCTCTGCCTGTGTTCTGCAAGGAGACATGGCAAAGCTCAGTCCTCAATCCTTCTTCCTGTGACCAGGTACAGAAGCGTTTGGGTTTTTTTGTTTCTTAAAGAGTAGCTTTGCACATAAACTATCTCAATGGAAACTGTAATCTTATATGCCTCTTCCCAACTCCTGATGGATTCCCCAGGTTTATGTGGCAGAAGTTCAACATGAGCCCCTGCTGCCACCGGGTCCATGGGATCACCCTGACGGAGCCTGAAAATCATAACCCTGAGCAACTCAGAGCGTAATGGGTGTTCCCGCAGGGCTGATACTCCTGCACTGTCCCTGGTGTCCCTTGTGTCAGGTGAATCTCCAAATCTCCACCCCACTTGCTATTGTGGGCCCTTCCTCCTCTCTCTCTTTTTTCTTGTGTTTTGTTTTTGGTTGTTTGGGGTTTTTTTGTTTCTTTGATTTTTTTGGTATCAGGAAAGACTTTACTATCAAAAGATTAAAACATTTTCACAAAATGAAATCAATGTTTTCCAGTCAGCCCTGGAGTTCATCTTAAGTGCAAAAAAACCCCAGAGCTCAACCACCTTAGAGCCTCTCCTTGTTTGTGATTTGCTAAGCAATATGGAATTTGATGGAGAAATTGGGGTGGGTGCCCTGAGGGTGACAGGTAGGAGGGAATTCTTGGGATCTGTCATGGTGGTACATGGTAGCACAAGACATAAAAATGGGTTCCAAATGTAGAATCATAGAATCATAGAATCATAGAATCATAGAATCATAGAATGGTTTGGGTTGGAAGGGACCTCAAAGATCATCTAATTCCAACCCCCCTGCTGCGGGCAAGGACACCCTCCACTAGACCACGTTGCCCAAAGCCTCATCCAACCTGGTCTTAAACACTGCCAGGGATGGGGCCTCCACAACCTCTCTGGGCAACCTGTTCCAGTGCCTCATCACTCTAACAGTAAAGAATTTCTTTCTAATATCTAATCTAAATTGACCCTCCTTCAGCTTGAACCCATTACCCCTTGTCCTGTCACTACACTAAATGTAGATGCACCTCTATGCAGAGTCTACTGCTAATGCCTTTTTTCCTCTCTAGATGACAGCTTGGAATTGCTGGGTAAAAAAAAGAAGATAATTTTGCAATTACTTTGATAATCCCTGATGACCTATTTTGTTATATGATTATGGGATTGTGTAAATCAGTGTGTATTTCATAATGACTAGAGCATAAGAGTGCTTAGATACATATAGCTGGGACACCCAAGGGCCTGAGTCTGGGACTTCTCTCTCTATCTTTTTCTTGCTATTTCTTTTAGAGAAACAAGATTTTACTGAAATCTCCTGGAGTGCATCCTACTGTCACCTGCAGTTCAAGTTCCATCATACTTTAACTGTAACAAGGACTTACCCCCAGCCCAGGGGTACCTTCCTGAGATGGTGTCATTGGGGTTATTGCTGTGAGATGCAGGGCATAGTTCTTCTATTTCTGACACTACACCAATTTTCTTTTTTTTCCCAGTGTGCCAATGGAGCTATTTATGAAGCTGCACTGGAAAACAAATCAGTGAAATGCTGCAAATTTTGAAAAATATCCTTTTAACAATTTTTATTATTACAATGAACCTAAATGGCAGTTGGACTAGATGATTGTTATAGGTGCCTACCAACTGAAATATTCTAGTCTAGTCTAGCCTAAAAGGAGAGGGGAAAGGATGAGATGTTTTAAACTACTTTCCCTGCTGTACAGACAGTGATGCTGGATCCTCTGCTTTTTGATGTGCTAGGCTCAAAGCGTAACATCTCTGTAAGATGCTTTCCTGATGCTAGTGGCTCTTTAACAGGATTCAAGGACACCTTCTTCCAGAAAAAAATAAAAAAAATACACCATGTACTCAAAGAGAGCACAAAGCAAGTGGAGAAATGGTTAAAGCCACAAAAAAAATTCTTTTTCCTCCAGGATCTGGCCTGCAGCTTTTCTCCCCTCCAAGCTTATGGGATGACTCATATGCATTTACATTCCCCGTGCTTCACATGGCATCTGCTGCTACACATTTGTTGCAGGATCTTGTCTTTGAACAGCTGGTGACAGCCCACTTCCTCTTGCTTTCTTCAGCACAGATTTTTCAATTGTTTCTCGTTGTTTTGATGTGAGACCCAGTGTTGGAAAAACAAGCCCATTTACCCTGATTAGAACCAGCCATTTAAGCACTTGCCAATTAGTTATTCTTCTAAGGACCCAGGAAATATTTTCCTTTTCTCTCCTTTTACTTTCTCTCCTTTCACTTTCTTCAGATGTGATTCGGCATGAGCAGAACAAAATCAAGCCCTTTTTATATAAAATGGTATTAATATTTCCCTTGTTCTCCCTCTTCCTTTTGTCCTACAGAGTTGGAGATGAAGGGATCCTTTGCTTTCTTCAAGCTAATTGTAATTAGCTCAATGTCGTGATAACCGTGTTGTGTCCTTAAACACGGAGAAACTGCCACTAATGATGAGTATTATAGACCTGACCTTTGGAAAAGCAAACAGGAGAACATCACACTCACATTAGAAACAATGATACAAAATGTGATTAATTTTAGTTACTGGTGCCAATTTTACTAACATGCATTAAGAAAAATAATTTAACATGCGCGTGTTTTTAGCAAAATTAGAGACAGTCTGGTTTATACTAGTCTAGTACATTCAGTGAAACAGAATCCTTCTTTCAGGGATTTAATCTCAACTATCTATAAAATCATACACTATGTTTTTATAATTTTGGAAAAACGATGTACTAAAAATTGAGCTTAATGCTTAGCTACTTTTTTTTTCTTTTTGACCTCTCATTACACATCTAGATTTCCTTGCCAGGCACCACTTTTATTACATAAATATTTTAAGGAAGTGCTAAACTTACAAGTGAGACCATCTTGTTTCCAGTTTTGAAAATACAATTACTTATCTCAGACAACTCTAGTAGCAGTTACTTGAGAAACTGCATATAATCCTATCAGACCTAAAGGCAATAAAGGTAAGGGCTCCTCTGCTTTAAAATGCTTGCTGTGTTTATTACTGATTTGATGGCTATACCATTCTGCAGGAATTTTCCAATAGGCTTTTTTTCCTCCCTTTTAATAATTCAAGTTGAAGTTACAATCTGTATTGTTTAGACTGTACTGTTTATTCCCATAATTAATATCTGCTCAAATCTTCACCTGTACTCTGCCCATCCCTTAAAATACAGGTATCCTTGTGGCAGATGGCTGTTTAGGTGTTCTGTGTGTCTCCGCAGAGGTATCTTTGACCACCAATGCATGCTCTGAGTTGAATTTTCTGTTGTAAATGCCACAGAGCACCTGACTGCAGAGGAAGGGGTTGTCTTGGAGGGTCACACTTGCTTCCTGCCATTGCTGGATATGTCGATTGGCCCTCGCTAAGACAAATTTCTCTGGGTCCTGAATTTAAGTACTGAAAAAGCACCTGTATTTACTGAATAATTGCCAAATTTGGTTTTCATTTCTTTGTTTCCTGTGGCAAGAGAGGATTTCAAATCACTTTGCTGCTCAGGGGAAATTGAAAACAGGATCTATTTTTGGTTCTTACTTGACTTCCCAAGATGGATCAGTTGAAACCTGTTACAGCACTAATTTACTTAAAGATGTATTATGTGCACTGCACTAAAATTCTGGGGGGAAAAAGCTTTGCTTTTGCAGTTGCTTGGCTGAAGCCACGATTCCCCATGAAGCTACATGAAGAAGCCAGAAGAGAATTATCCATACATTTTTATGCATGCAGCTTTATTGAACTGATTGGCTTGTGAACCTGTACCCTTCTTACAATATATTTGAAAAGAGAGTAGGGGGTTATAAATGGGCTGAAGGTGCACCCTTTCTCTGTAAGCTGTGCAAATCAAGGACTGATGTGAAGCGCTTGGATGAATCCGCTCCCCTGACCTGACATCAAAACAGAACATTGCTGCCTTATAGCCAGAGATGAAAGTGCAAATGCAAAGAGAGATGCCAAAAGCCATGATGTTTATTTTTTTGCAACAAACCATAAAGGTTAGTTACACATAACTGTTAGATAATTCTTATTGTATGAGCTGTAATTTCCACTTGAGCACACCTTCGGTCTGTGGTGCTCTACAGCTGAATGCATAACATGCCTCGGTCTGTGGGCGCTATCGGTAGCAATTTACAGTGTGGCAACCCATGTTATGTCTCTGCTCTATGAATAGCAGCGTCATTTGTCATGTTTTTGAAAAGACTGCCTGTTCAACATAGCCAATGACAAATTTTAGGTTCAGATAGATTTGTCCTCTAGTTCACAGACTAGCTCTTTTTCCCCCTCAGCGTTGTTCACCACAGGCTAACCCTCCTGTGCCCTTTCCGTTCTCTGAGGGAAGACAGATCTGCAGATAATTGAATATTCAAGACCCATGTTTCAATTATCATATTATTTGAAGAATCTGGTGCTTCACTTAATGTTCCTCAAGTAGTTCTCTTGATTATTTACTGCTGCAGAGCTGGGGTAAACTTGTTTGCTTCTCCTTTTCTCTCAGCCTGAATTTGATTTCAGAAAGCAATCTCAGAAAGAGAGAGATTTCAGAGTCCTAATGACATGCTGCTGCTGTTGGCTTTGTTGCTGCAAGTGGCAACATAGCGTATGCTTTACCTTACACTGTATGAAATGCCAAGAGCAGAATACATTCTTTTTATTGTGATGTTTGGGGTTTTTTTGGTGAGTTTTTCCAGAATGGGCATATCTGAGACACACGATAGTTGTATTCAGCAAGGATTTATCTATAATATTTAATTACAAGGGTTCTGCATACATTTACATAACATATTGGAGGGTTTTGTGATGAGAAAACAGCTCAGGGCACATACGACAATATCCCACTTCTCTCTCTCTCTCCTGTCAATTACCTTTGAGTCATCCCACTTGCTAAAGCTTCAGGTCAATAAAACGAATTTCAAAGCAGAATCTGGTATGTGCTGAGACACTAACTTCATTGCGTGCCTGTAAAAAGTGCATATTTTTTCATCATCCTTTTCTCCTAATGTGATTGTTCTTCTGATTTTATTCTACAGAGGGATCCTAATGCACCTTCAATGTGGTTTCATTTAAAGAATTTCTGCATGTCCTCAGTTTCTGTGAGCATGCACTTTATTTCTATGTGTGTAATTCTGAGGAAGAGTCGTTAGTTTCATCTGTACAATTTGCAAAAATCGTCAGGTCCAGAAGGGGCAAAGTTTACCACAGAAGTTTGATAAGGTGGATAGACTCTTATTATGGAGAATAATAGTAAATATTTCATCATGTGTCCTGGAGCTTAGAGAATACTTTTATTTATTTTATTGCTAGTTTCAATAACACTATGGTATGCTGTGTGTCCTAGGCAGTGTCAGTTATTATGAAATTGAGAATTTCCATCCCTTTTCATATTTGGTTTTCATGTAAAATTAGGCAAAATGTTGAAATGTCAGTTCCATTAAATTGGAACAGAAATGTTTGACATTTTCAATCAAAATAAAATATTTTTACATTCCTGAAATGGAAGAGAATTCCTGTAGCCTAAAGAGAGTTGCAGTACTGGTCCTTATTCTATTTCATGGTTCCCAGCTCCTACTGCAGTTCCCACATTGACCCATAGGATTCTTATACTACACCACATGGAAGAAATAATACATCCTGAGAGGTACAGTGCATTACAGCTGGAGTCCTTCAGAAATTCTTGCCCCAAAAAGAGTAGGGCCTGGAATTAAAAAGTAAACAATGCAATGTAAATGCAGTGAAATACAGTGTAAAATACAAGCATTTGGATCTTCCGTGTTCTCCAGTATATTTCAGTTGAGTGTTTCTACTAGGTTCTACTCATTACTCTATTTCCAAATATGTGGAGTATTATATATAAAAATTACTCTATTATAGATAAAAACTTCAAGGGATCACAGGGTTTTCCCCCCCATATTTTAGAGAATACTGCACTAGAGAATTGAGCATACAATCTTTAATTCCACAAGTACGATTTCTGAACATGGAGAGCAACAGTTTAGTACAGGTTTCAGGGAGAAACACATTGCATCACAGTGGCCCACTGCAGAAAAACATGAAACATGAAAACGTTCAGTGACGAATTGTCCTGAGTGCAGAGGTAGGTTTGCAGGCAGGCACGAAGGGTCCAGGTTTTCCACAGCCTGAATCAAGTAGTGCTGCAACTTATCCTGTGCAGGGTGAGAGATGAGAAGGGGTCCAGGCTTGAGCCTTAGCATTTTTGAGGAACCTCCTGGGTCTAATGTCATCACTGAGCACAGTCAGTAGTTCCCAAGAGAGTACATACAAAATCATTTAAGAATAGAATCATTTAAGTTGGAAAAGACCTTTAAGATTATTGAGTCCAACCATATTTGGACTCTGGATACTGTATAACTGTATTTGGTACTGGCTACTATACCTTCCATTTTTTTAGGAACTGAGTTCAGTTTAACCCCATCTCCAATGGTAGCTGCCAGTTTTAAGGCGGGGGGAAGTAGGAGAATGGGAATAAATGAAGAGAGAGTTAGATGTTCTTTAGTGTTCCTCTGTGGATATCCCAGATAAAATATGGTGTGTCTGGTACACCCAAAACTTTCTTCTGACATATGAAGAAAAGATAATGCCAGGTCTTTTACTTGATTTTCTTTTTTTCTCCCAAATAATCTTCTTACTTTTCAGAAACATGAAAGAGAAGCTAAGTATGCCGCAGTTTCCATTGGCCAAAACTATTTTGAATCCTTCAAAGCAAAGCGTGCATTTGGACACAAGAAGGTGCAGATGCCATTTCATTTTCTTCTTCAAACGTACTCTGGTGAAAGGCCTGCTGACCTTTTGTGAAAGATGACTTCCCGAGAATATGGTGAATTTCCCTTCTGTTCTTCCCTCTCTCTGGAGACCAGTCTGGCTTCTGCTTATAGAGAGTAAATCATCCACATCATACCTCCTTGGATTCAAGAACCCCACTAGCCCTTCATCTCCTCAACTTTTCCTCCTCCACCAGCTGTTCATCATATGCTTTGATGGGCAAATCTATCCATCAAAGCTGAGGATTAGATATCTATATGTACTGAGGATTGTAATTGTATTGCAAACTATTTTATAGATGCTTCTAAAGTGATAGGAAAAATCATCTGCTGAATTGTGTTATATCAAGAACTATTCATCAGGTAAAACTAGGACATTCTGGGAATCCAGATACATACAGAAAGTTGGAATATAAACTTCATGTTTATTCTTAAACATACAGAACTTTGTCTATTTCTTTGTAGATAAGTATGCACACAGTTTTGTTGTGAGCATTAAAAAGTAATGATCTGATCTTTCACTCCTCATATTGCTATTTGTTCCACGTCAGCAGCCTCATAACAGATTCACTGGCCCCTAAGCTACAGCTTGTCACAAGCAAGAGACAAATGCTTAGAGAGCTTTCCCTCTGTTTGATCCTTGTAATCAACTTTATTTCCTCTACAGAATTCCAATTATCCCATTAAACAATGAGTCAGGATGCTTATATTGATACAGGTGCCTTAATTGGTTAATTTATACTCATGCCAGCCCCAGCTAAAAATTCATTTCCCTGAGGCCTCCTTAGATAACCACAGTTCCTCCTAAGCTGTAATGGTAATTCCTAACAGGCATAGTACTTGAGCACAACGTTTAGACCTACACACAAGCACCCCTCACCAATACTAATCTATGTTTAGCCATATACATGCTTTTGAGCTTTTATTTGCTTCTACCTTATAATTTCTAACCTATTTAGTTTTAATTATAAGACTATGATTAAACAACACTAACCGTATGCTTTTAAAACCAAATTGCAAGAAAAAAAGTCCTAATAATATTGCTATTTTTTAGTAGCATTCCAAAGAAATTAAATGCTTATTAGATGCCAGCAAATTCAGCTGCAGTCTATCATATACACATTTATTTGCATATGCTGTCTGGTGAGTGGCATCGTTTTCATTATTGACTTATAAGGATGGAAATAATAGACAATTATTTACTGAACTGTCTTTAACTCTGCATCAACCAAAATAGCTAATTAAATGTGTAACAACTTTCACTGGCACAAGCTGGGAGATTTTAAAATCAAGGTGAAGAGAAGGACAAGCACTAGTCTGTGCTCTATAAGGCTCATTCTCACCATGGCAAGAAAATAGGATATCTAGTCTTGTAAATCATCAGAGAAACCACAGAGAACTACAGGTAGATTTTTAAAAATAATTTCCCAGGAAATCAGTTTTTCAGGACCAGATAAATCAACTAGTGAGCTGCCAGAATTATTATTTTTCCAAACATACATCCTGATGAATGTCATGAGCAGCAGCTCCTGCTATAGTCCCTAGAAGGAAGTTTCCAAAGGAGCTATAGAAGAATTAAATGCCCCACTTAAAAGACTGTGATAGTTGTTCCTTAACTTCATTTCCAGTTTAGCTTACTTCACCCATTTTATTTCTTTCCCTCTGCGGATGTAAATTAAGAACTCACCTTCTCCCCTCCTTATTCTGCTATATTAGCTGGCAGCTTGCAGGCAGGAACAGCTGTAGAAGGCGGCGGTGTCATCTCTAGTTCATAGACGTAGTACTGTACTTGCCATAGGCAGCAGTTTGTAGAGAGCAACTTAACCTGCATCTTTTGAGTTGCTGACTAACATCCAGAATGTGGGATAATTCTGATTTTCTGTTAATTGGAATGTATCTCTGTTTATCCTTTAGGATATTCAGTTCATAGAAAGTAAATTAAGCAAGCGGTTTCTGCCAATGGTCATGTAGAATAGCTATTTTACATTCTCTCTGTTGTGGCTCAACTGTATGACCTGATACCTCCCTGAAATGTGTTAAAAGCTTCACATGCATATAATTTTAAATGATAAAAAAAGTAATGTAGTTTGACTGGAAAACCCCTATTCACTCCAACAAGATAGTGGTATCTGCAGATGATACATTCCAGCAAAGCGTCTTTTTATACACACAAGCTAACAGGAAAAAATTGTCAGTGGCTTAGTCACCATTCAGCTGAATCACCAATCTCTTTTAAAAAATAGTGTGGTTGCGGGGAGGGTGTTCATCCCCCCTATAGTAAATTAGATTAAACGCAGTACAACAGGTACTCTGCAGAGGTATATTTTGGGATAGGAAAGAAATCTTTTTCTCCTTGTGGCTACTGGCTAATATTTTATATTACTCAAGTAGCATCATTGATAGACCGGTGTGCCAATTGCTGCTATGCAGCAGTATGAAATAATGTCATTTCCAAATGTGCCATCTTCAGGGACACTGCTTCTGGAAAGAATCACAAAAACAGTGAGGCTTCTCCTCCCAGGCATAAGTGAACTGTATAAAAAAAGTTCCCATTTACAAAAAGCGTAATCTCCACAGGAGAATAATACCTGCGTTTAGGACACTTACTTTAGAGGGAGAACCGCCTAAGGTGGTGACTTAGTCCCCAGACTAAGCTGCCCTTTTGCCTAGGTTCCCCAAAGACAGCAGCTGGACTCACCCAGATTCTTGAGCACAAAGAAATTTCTACAGCACACAAATACATTTTGCAATTCTGCTTCCTAAGAAATTCAGCCAGGATCCATTCCCCTTTTCCAAAAGGTCTACTGAGGTGGTAATTCTGTATTTCTGCAGGTGTATGTGGTAGTATCTGGTATTTTGATTCCTTACATACAGTGTATACCTTTAATGTCTTTCATGAAAAGTGTGTTAAGAAGGATGGTAGAGGAAAACGGATGAACCAGTCTGGTTTACTTGATAACCTATCTAAGGTTTCATTTCAAAGTCAAAATTCAGCAGTTCTGAAAGTCAGAGCTGAGTAAATTCCAGCAAGTTCAGCATAATCACACGGAATAGCAGAATTTGTGAGTTATTGTCTCTCCTAACTGATTGGATATTAGGAAAAATTTCTTCACCAAAAGGGCTGTCAGGCGTTGGAACAGGCTGCCCAGGGAAGTGGTTGAGTCACCATCTCTGGAAGTATTTAAAAGATGTGTGTAGATGTGGCACTTAGGGACATGGTTTGGTCGTTGGACTTGGCAGGGCTAGGTTTATGGTTGGACTCAATGGTCTTAAAGGTCTTTTCCAAACAAAACAATTCTATGATTCTATGATTATGTTTGAGAATGTTAAAAAAAAAAAAAAAAAATTGACAGAAATTTTTGCTATCTCTGGGACTTCTACAAAGTTTTTTCCCTGGTTTCTCTGGTATCTACAAAACTATGAATGCAGACTGAAGGTTTTTCTCCTCAGGTGGGATGCTTCTTGGATCTCTCTGCTTTGTCTGGCCACTGTTTTAAAAAAAAGATGGAGAAATTTTATTTCTGCTCAATTCTAAAGATGCTTTTTTTCTTTTACACCAATCTTCATTTTCTGTTGTCAGGAGCAGCCCTCAAGATATCATGAACCGGCTTTGTGGCATCACAGGCTTGAATTGCTGACCTTCTATGACAGTGCTTGTGAGATTTCCAGATCAGTTTTATGCGATCAGAAAACTGATGGCTGTGAAAAACTTTCCAAACATTTGAGTCTTCATTGAAAGCGACTTCAAGCTTTCTTGAAGTTTACTTATCAATAGCTAGGATTTGCTTTGTAGCATCTACAGCTAGGAAGAAACGCCCAAGATGTGCTGGGAATGTAAGTTCATTCAACTTGCAAAGGCCACTGAAACAGTTTTATACTTCTACATAAGTGTTATCGCTACATATGTTCTGTCAGAACTGGAATAAACCCAATATGGCCATGCACTTTCTAGGTAAGAAGGGGATGTCCTTTAATATTAGAGCAAGGATACCCACTAGCCACAAAAGCTTTTCTATATTTAGACTAGTCATTTCCAGAACTGAGGGTTTTTGTAAAGGAGTCTGTGCTGGAAAATAGTGGGGAGTCTGCAGCGAAGAAGAAGAGAGACAGAAAGATCTTAGATAACTGTAAACTAATCCTATCCTTTATTTTCTTGGATTTAGGCTGGGTCTGTCCCGAGGTACCCATCATAAGCTGATAGGGCAGGTGAACAGGCATGTTTCTGGGCCAGCTGGAGGGGAGTACCAGTGAGAGGGCGCTCGGCAGGAATGTGGTTGAGAGAGGCTGGGTTGCAATGCTGGGGGTGGTAGCACTGCTGTGTTTCCTGAACAATGCATAGAGCTTAATTTTCAGGGTCTGAATAGTTTTAAACACTTCCATTTTACGGAACAGTACACATCTTTTTCATTCAGCTGTGTTTTAATGGCTCTATTAGCACTTGCCAAATTTTGTACATTGTTCATTTCAAATATTTGCATCCCACCCTAATGACTCTTTTACAGCCACTGTAATACATGCTGGGTGTGTATCAATGCTAGCTATTCCACTGAAATTACAGGTGATCGTATCCTGTGCATTTGAAATATATCATCATCACATGAGCCATGAATTACAAACTTTGGATGCATGCTTTAGCAACAGTGGGATTATTGGCAGAATATGATGTGGAATAATCATAAATATTCATGCTGATACTGCACTTCCTGTGCTCTTGAATAATTTTCAATCTCAAGGACTCATCAGTTGCTAAAATTCCTCAGGGATGGGAACTACACAGAGAGCTCCCTGGACAATTAATTATTCATTCATTTTGCATAAGGAAACAATAATCTTCAGCCTCAGTTTGACTCAATGTTTAAAATTGGTAAGCTGAGAAAGCCTTTCCTTCTGCTGGAAGTGAATAGCATATGAAAAGCTTCCTGGAAGACTGCACATCCTTTCCACATGTTCTGAGCAGCGTGGATTAAAAGGGTTTGTACCAGCAATGGGGGACAGCCATCACAGCAGAATTATCAACCCACTGCTCTCCGTGGTTGTTGTTCAAATGTGGCCGCAGTAGAAATGTCACAAATAAAATTAAAATAGGTTTGTGAAGGCCTGAATAGACTGACATTTACCTTCTGGGACCATGAAGAGGAGTGGTGCTGCTGTTGCCAAGCCCATGCAGGAAGGAAGCTGTAGCGCTTGTCCAGCTGACTGACACGAAGGAAGAGTCTTCTCCGCTCCCCAGCTGTCCTGTAGTGGAATCACTGAGTGTCAGGGGACCCTCGCTGTTACCAGCTCAGGGTCAGCCCTACCAAGGGCTCGTTAGGGCTCTGTCTGCCATGCATTTCAAGGGGAATTAGACCTAAACCAGCACAGCAGTCCTGGGCTTCTGTAAGTTTGAGGTTTTGCTTCTCTTTTGACCCACAGTGTCTAACAAGAATCTGGTAGCCATTGGTGTTGTAAGTGGCCACAAAATACTGCAAATTACTACTGTTCTCAGTCTTTCAGAAGATGCATGGAAGGAGAGCACTGAAGTTTTGAGGCTGAATTAGTAGCAGTCTCTGGAGCAAAAAAATGTATAATTCATAGAAATTTTTTTCCTATGCAAAAAGTCACAAAAGGACATACAGTTTTCTAGTGGGTGTAACTTCCACTTCAAATGAGGCTTTAGGCAGTACAAAAGGCAAAGATAAGGCTGCCCAGAATCTGCCTAAATGTTTCCATTATCTCTGAGTCTGAATAGCCATATGAGAGATTTATCTGCCAGTTGCCCTGCTGTGAAGAAAGTTTTGATAGTAGGCTGAGATTTCTGCATGTCTGTTAGGCACTCTGCACCAAAATAGAGAGGATCCAACTCACAATTTCATCTGCCTCTTGCAAATCAGAGCACCACTATGGATAAAGCAGAGTGTCATTCCAGAGGTCCCTTAATTTTAGTGTTATTTTGGTCAAGAGCCAGCTTGTTAAGCAGAACTGGTCTAACTGGTCAATTCTAGCTGCTAATAGGAAAAAGTTAGGATTTGGGAATTTGTGCAACTTCTCTTCAAAGACAGGGATGTGCTGAGCTCACTTGCACTTTCTGCCCATGGTGGAGCATGTTGTGATTGCAGCTGGGCCACCTGCACGTTCCTTGGTACAGAAGTCAGCGTCCAGAGGTGGAAGCCCTTTGCCCAGTGGTGAGGCAGGCAAGACCTAGAAGTGAGAAACACTCTCAGTCATCTCAAGAAGAGATTCCTTTTATCTGTCCCTCCAAGGTGATCAGTGTTATCAGCTGGTTTGAGAGCCCATTTGTGCCAAAGCAGTGCAAAAGGAACAAAGAATGACTGAGAGATACATGCAGTACAGAGCTTACTTTTAGACTGGAAATAATGTTGGTTTTGATCTTCCTTGACAGCTGTTTCCAAAGGCTCACAGAATGGACATTGCTATTTTACCTGTCAATTCAACCTTGTTTACAAAATCAAGGAAACTTTCAAATGTACCGAGACTGTAGACTGTAGCTTTCTTTCCAGTTCTTTTTTTGACTCAGCTAAAGAAAATTTCCAGTAACTAACTGATTTTCACAGAATATGACATTTTCTTTGCTGTACACAGGGACAGTGGGTTTCTGGGATAGAGCAGATTTCCTGTGTGGTTCCCTTGATCTCTGTAGTGGGCCTCTGCAGAAGACATGGTAACTAGGAGATAGTGGTTTTGAGCCAGATCTAGGCAGAAGATGACCACAGGCCTTGGTTGTAGAGACCCATATGTTAGCATGAGTAACTGATAAATAACCTGAGACCATCCCATGACTGTCCTTAGCTCCTTCCTGTGGAGATGTGTAGGACTGTACCACTCTCAGCCAACTTGGTGATTGACTTAACATAAACTGCAGCAGAGATGCCTGTGTGTGGGTCCCACGCGGTACATGCAGACAACACCATCTACATATTTTGCCTTATCTTGAGATGAAGCATCATGTCTACAAGTAACATTTCTTTACCTGGCAGCAGAAATCAAGAATAGAATTGTATACTTCTAAAAAGATCCCACAAAAGCTCTACAGACCACAGCAATGATGAACCCAGCCACAGATGGGATATGTGTGCTGTGCCATGGTACACTTCTTTATACAATAAGCTAGTTATGCCTTTCTTATTCAGATCCCAGAAGAACTGGCACCTCCTTGGTGAAAAACAAGCTGTTGGGAGTTCCTTATATTTTCAGCATCATCTTGGTTTCATAGAATTCCACTGGAGAGCTACATGTGATGGCAGAGCATAGTTTGCTACTGATGTTCTGAACTTCTAGAGGTTACTGGTAAATCCTTTGTCAGCTTCCTTCACTGGCTGGTAATGATTGGTCTCATGGCTTCTATGCTGAACTGACTTATCTTTGCATGTTTCTCTTCAGTGTTTTGGGAGTGCATCCAAATCCATGTTTTCTTATGCTGAAAAGCCGGACATTTTACAACTCCTCAAAGTTAAATGTGATGTGCTAATCTGAACCCAGCCTGTTAGCAGTGATAAAACTTTCAGTCCCTGGGTGGTGGTGAGGAGTGGGGGGAGAGCAAGGTGCACACACTCCAAAATCTGGACTATGTGTCTTCTGCTTAAATTTGACTAGCATGGAGACCACTTTTGGCTAAGGTGTGTGACCCATAAGTTCAACAGATGATTAAGAACCAGCCACAAACGGCCAAGGCATCAGGAACTGCAGCTGCCCCCCTGTTCCTGGCCTGCACCAGTGTTCCTGCAGCTCTATGGGGTGAGCAAAAGTGCAGCTGGGGAAGCTCTGTGCCAGGTGAGGATGAATCACCCAGGAGGGCTTCCTTCAATAGGGACAGACCTTCAGGCTAGGGCTGCTCTTGTTTGATTGACCAGGTCAAACTGGCTGGAAAAGGGCCTGGTTTGAATGTGCAGCAGTAGCAAAATAGGTAATCAAAGACAAGGGGAGAGGGCACTCCCTGGAGAATCAGGGCTGGCAGGTATGGTTGTTGTAACCCTTGTTAAGGAAGTTACCAGTGCTATAAATGGCAAAGGGAAAAAGAGACTCGGGCAGAGCGGCAGGAAACCAGAGGACAAATACACTTGAAACCTTTTCCTGCCATCTCAGTAGATGGCTTTGATCCTTTCACAGAAACCAATGGGGGAAAGAAATGACACCAGAAAGGCAGAAAATCCATTTCATCCTCCTTTTTCCTCTTTTCTAATGTGCTCTCCAATACAGATATGGCAAAGGTACAGACCAACAGCTGAAAAAAAATAGAGATAGTGATTGAGAGAAAAAGGGAAAGTACTAAATGCTACCTGCACTCTACCCCTCTTCAGATAAAAAGTAATGGGTCTCACTGCACACATTTTAGTCTCAGGAATTCCAGTTTTAAGTTGAAATCTATAATTTCACTGAAATTTTGAGATAAGTTTAAGGAAAGGCATATAGAGGAGAAACAGGCAGAGACTAATCAAGGACTAATTTCTTTCAAAGGCTGTTCTATCCAAATATCACAGAGAAGTGCCTTAACAAAAAAGATGTTCTATCAAAGGAAAGTCAATGTGAGATCATAAAATGAAAGATGAAAAATGTCTTAATAGAAGATTAATAGAAACATAATTATTCTCAAATTTGCTAGAGAAACAAGGGAAAAAACCTCAAATGAGACACTTACAGGAAAAAAATGTTCCAAGTAATGTTGAAAGAATGGTAACTGTAGTTATGTCAATGTAAGACAGCTAACTCCAAGTTAAAACTTTTCTATCCATTCTTTCTCCCACATTGCTCTAGGGTCATCATCACACAGTCCCTAGCTGCCATTGATACAATAGCTGTTCAGAGGCTTTGCCAGTACTGGTGATATATTGAAACTTCACCTCACAAAAGGTGAGGTCCATACTACCCTCCTTGAACTCTGAGTTTAAACAATCCTTACAGTTTGCAGAAATCAGAAGCAGCAGCACAGAGTTTTGAGGAGGAATAGGCATTGCGGAGGCAACCACATGAGTCGCACAACTTAGTGTGGCTATATGTCATAGAATCACAGAATTGTAGAATCGTAGAATCACAGAATCATAGAATCACAGAATCACAGAATCACAGAATGGTTTGGGTTGGAAGGGACCATAAAGATCATCTAGTTCCAACCCCCGTGCCATGGGCAGGGACACCCTCCACTAGACCACGTTGCCCAAAGCCCCATCCAACCTGGCCTTGAACACTTGCAGAGATGGGATAACCCAAAGTTTGTCAACAGCTTCCTCAAAAGCATCCCAGAAACTGCTGGTTAATCTGCAGTATGTTTCTCTAAAGGCATCTGATGAGTTTTTCTTACATAGCAGTTTAGTTATGAAGTCTTTTGCTCCTCTCTACCTGGCTTCAGCCATCTCAGATTCAAACCAGTGGGCCCTATTTTTAGGGTCTTCCAACCTCACTGTTGTGGAGAGCCCCATGTGCTTCAGCATTTTAGGGCTTTGCTGTGCTTAAATAAAGGTCCCAATTCATAAGAGTTTTAAGTAGAGTAGTTTTCTATCATATCACGTTTAATGGACAATGCTAAATATTCCACACAACTTAGATGCCTCTGAAAAACAGAAAGGAGTAGACCTTCTAATCTTTGAAATCACTGTAGTAGCCAGCTGCTAGACTGGGTCACTTAGCTGCTAGATTTGTTTTTTTCTTGTGTATGTGTACAGATTCATAGTACTTCCATTCTACATATCAATTATGTAGAGGAATCCTACTTTATAGGGCATCTGAAGAACAGTGGAATATATAAACGTCTCACAATTTGTATACAGCTAGGTTCCAATTCCATGAAGCTTTATTCTGCTCAGATAATAAGCGCTAGTACCAAGGCCTAATCTAAAGTCCATTTGAGGCCGTTAAAAAGTCACTTGTTGGGCAACTCTTTGTTATTCTTTTTATTTGTTGTTGCTAAAGATCACTCTCGAACATACTGCTTTAAAGAATGACCCCCATCCATGTATTTATCTCTCTCAGTCTGAAAGGATACATAAGGATGGCAGGCAGAGAAGCCACCAAAGTAGTGGTGTGCTAAACCCAGGACTGAAAGCACCAGGGACCCAAGCGTACCTGGAAGCAGCAAAGTGGTGAGAACCAGGGTTTACTAATTCAGCCAGTGTCACACCAGCAGGGCTCTGCTCTTTCTGACCTCAGCAGATAATTTTACATGGTGCTGAGCTGCAGTGGTTGGACTTTGGCCGAACACTTTCAAGTACAGGGGATTTCTGACACCTCTTATTGTGCTTTAGAACAAAGATCTGCTAAAAGATCTATTGTATTTCCTTTGTAAGTCAGTGTTTCTCTTCTTACTAAGCTCATCATGCGTGATTGAACTAGACATGCGTATATAAAATATCACAAGATGAAATTTACTTCAAATACTGTATGAACACAACTATGTAATGTGAAAATGATGAAGATGGATTTTCAACAAGAGTGTTGCTTGGTTGTTTTGTTGTTTGGTTTTGGGTTGGTTTTTTTCAGTGTTGTTTTTCCTTAGTGAATGTTCTCTGTAGTCCCTCTCAATGGTGATAACTGGTTACACATGTCAAAAGCAAATACATGGGGGGGTCTTTTCAGTCAGCTGTACAAATGTACCTGCTGCTGGTCTTGGTTTGATAATTGAGAGAAAAGAAACACATTACATACCACAGGAAGCCAAAGAAGCTACAAAGTTCATTAAAACAAAATGCCATGACCTGAGCAGAAGCAGGATGTGTAATGTTAGCGAGAGAGGTCTTGAGTGTGTGTGAATCGGTATTAGGTCACCATGGTCAGCAACTACATGCTGATTTATATTGTCTCAAGACCTAGCCCCTTGCTGATAATGAAATAATATTTAATTCTGACACCCCTTTTCTCTAACCAGACTAGAGCCTAACCCTGACCACTTGCCTAACATCTCACCAAACAAATCCCCACATTCTCATCTTCTTCCTCTTGCTCATCCCAGACACTCAGCCTGCCGAGACCTTCTCAGTCCCTCATCCCCAACTCATACACTCCGGCACCTCCTGGCATCCCGCAGCCCTGCGCTGTTTTGCCCCAGTCTTTACCTTCACTGTTCCTCAAGGTCCCTGTGGGACACCTGCAGCAGAATCACCACAGCTCAGGGAGAAGATGTGGCTCCATCATGGGGACTACGACACAAAATGTTTGTCTGTTCCTCTCTTTTCTCATGACCCTTCCTGCACCTCCTATCTCTGGTAAAAGACAATGAAGTTCAATGGTTTTTCTGATTTCAACAGGTAAGTTCAAATAGTACTAAGCTTATGGACTTGGGCTGGCATCTTTACTATGCCACAGTTCACCATTTGTTATATATGTTTGTTATATCCCTGGTGTTATATAACAAATAGGTTACACTGAGAACCACTGGAGTGGAGCTGGAGCAGCATTTGTTTCTAAAAAATAAGTTTTCAGGTTAGCGGGCTCCACTCCCTCCCTCCGTTTCCAGTAACCTGTGCTTTTTGGGTGAAGCAGCACATGCTAACTAGCCTGCAAAGCCTTCCTGAGTATGGGACCCCAAAGCCACACAAGCATTTTATATGTCAAAGGCCCACTATGGCAACCTCAATGAAACTCAATGCCATTTTGGTACCATAATCAGCTGATATAATTTACAGCTGCTCTTATCTTAGGATTCAAGGCAGCATAACTTTATTATCTAGGTGCCAGAGCCAGACTTGCAACTAATATCTTGCAGTTCCCACACCAGTGGTCCCTGGCTTGAGGGAGAAACTGGGCTGTGGATAGCAAAGTATCCGAACAATTGGTGAGTCACTGAAAGTCTGAGGTCCAAGATACTGACAGTCTGCCAACCATTTTATCATAGTTATCACTGAGGGGCAAGATAACAACAAAACCACAAAGTGGTGTTGATTTGTAAAGGTCAGCATACTTACGGTTAAAAGTCACTGTGGGTAGAATCTTCTGGATTTTCACAGGGCACTGAGAAAGGGGTAAACAAAAAATGTGGATTACCTGCTCTTAATATAAAATACTGTGCTGGTTTGGGCTGGGGTAGAGTTTATTTTCTTCACAGTAGCTAGTACAGGTCTGTGTTTTGGATTTGTGCTGAACACGGCATTGGTAACACAGGGATGTTTTCGTTACTGCTGAGCAGTGCTCACACAGAGCCAAGGCCTTTGCTGCTTCTCACCCCACCCCACCAGCGAGGGGCTGGGGGTGCACAAGGAGTTGGGAGGGGACACAGCCGGGACAGCTGACCCCAACTGACCAAAGGGATATTCCATACCATATGACATCATGCTCAGCATATAAAGCTGGGGGAAGAGGAAGGAAGAGGAGGACGTTCACATGGTGATGGCGTTTGTCTTCCCAAGTCCCCATTAGGCGTGATGGAGCCCTGCTTTCCTGGGGATGGCTGAACACCTGCCTGCCCATGGGAAGTGAGGAATGAATCCCTTGGTTTGCTTTGCTTGTGTGTGAGGCTTTTGCTTTACTTATTTAAACTATCTTTATCTCAACCCACAAGTTTTCTCTACTTTTACCATTCTGATTCTCTCCCCATCCTGCCAAGAGGGGGTGAGTGAGCAGCTGTGTGTTCCTCAGTTGCTGGCTGGGGTTAAACCACAACAGATACCTATAAATTAGTGTTCTGAATACAGGTAAAACTAGTCTATCAGTGGTCCGAGCTTAACTATATATTCTTCTTTGTATTTCCAATTTTGAATTAGCTTGAAATTCTAAGCATTTTTCATCAAAGGAATGCCAAATTTATGGAAGTATTTGCTTGGGCATGTTATTGTCTCTCATTCCGAAGGTGGTGTCAGGTAAGTTTGTGCAATGGGATTTCAGGGAAGTAACCAATGAACCACATGTGCTTGCAGTTCATCATCTGTATTGAAGAAGGTGGGAGAGCTCCAAGAGTTAACAGTTTTCTTTCTTTTTATTTCCAGTCTGGGCAGATAATAGGTTTCACCTTGCTGTCCTACTGATCTTTTCCAAATTGACAAAATGACATTCAACTGGTTAAAAATGCTATTCATTGTATACATTAATACAGATAATATCCCTGGGGTTTTCATTTGACACAAAATAGATTTAACAAAAAATCAGATTATCCTCAATCTAAATGAGTTATAGTATGTTCACGGTGCTGCAACTCACAGAAGAAATGGAAGATTGCAAACCAGGTAAAAAAAGTCAGAGCCCATGGGAGATCTGTAGGTCCCTGAGCTTGAGATGCTTAGATGAAATAACTTATCCTTCAGGCAAGTCTTCCATCTCTGACAGTGATTTGTTATTCCTCTGCCCCCTACTATATATATAGCTCACAGATGTTATCCTCACCACCTTCTTTTGAGCTTTTGAACACAATGCTAGGATTTTTCCCTTTCTAGATCTTGTTCTGTTGAGTTACTCAGGCAAGAACATTTATAAATCAACTATATTTTCTACCTTTTGCTCCATATATTTAAATATTAATTTTTGGTTAAGAAACTGTCTCTTTGAAGAGTAAGATATATAATGCAAGTACGCTCCATTTTAGGTAGGTAGCCCAGCTGATCTATTAGAGATCTCTACACTGTTCCTATCGTGCTTTTCTTTTCAGACTTGAAGCAGAATCATTAACATCATCTTCTAAAATACAGGCAAAAATAAGAATAGATACTGAGTCTAAACAGACATAAGCCACTGATTCTCCTATACTGAGAAATTCCTCACCTTCTGCAGAAAGTTTTGCAGCTCCTTTGGCACAGGAGACTTGAGCTTAAAACTCAAGCCTCCCTTGCTGTCATTGCATCATGCAGAATATCTGCTCATTGCAGTTGTGAAGCTGCTTTCTGTAAAGGTGAGAAAAGCCATTGTTCATCTTCATAGTTCCATGCATTGAATAAATCCCTGGCGCTGAGACTGAGATACAGAAAGGGAATGTTCAAACCTCCATTGTGCAGCTGAGAGGACCAATCTAGTACAGTCACCAGGTTTCTTTGTTTCTTTGAGAGTGAGAACTTTGTGATTTCTGAAGGTCTTGTATAAGACTTGCATAAGACAGTGCCTTGCATAAATAGTATTTTATCAGCAGAATAACTGATGAAGAGCCCTTCTAGGGTTATCCTGACTTAATTTAGCAAAAAATGGCTGTATCTATTGTTAAGGAGAAACAGCATTCCCTGAAATACGGTTTTCTTTAGCCCTCTAATTTATGTCAAACCTAATTTCAAAGTTACTGGAGTAATTCATTCTTACTGGCTCTTATAGTGTGTAGACTTTTTTTAGTGTTAACATTTTTAGTGTTAACATTTTTAGAGTTACTTTTCTTTCTTTGGAACTTGTAATGCTAAAACTCAAAGTGGAGGATCATTTAGACAGATGGACGACTAAGTAACATTAGAATAAGCTGCACAGACTTATTGCTTTGCCTTGTCTTTTGCTATCTTTTTTTATCCTCATGAACTTGTAACACCATCCTGAAGATGAAAAGTGGAACTCTTAGGAAAAGAAAAGTATTTTTCTCTTTGTTTTTTCTTTTTTCTTTCAAAGCACCCATAACTTTTTAGGAAAATGTACAGTAGTTGAATGTGCTGTAAAATTTCCTAGAAAACTCTGGTTTTATGTGGCTTCCAAAGAGGACTTCTTGTCCTGCATTGCTTCCTCATGACTAACTGTATGCCATAGAAAGTACACATCAAAGGATTCGGTCTTAGCATGGTTTCCTGAAGGAAAGGGTTTATGCTGTAGTTGTTCATATGCGCACATGTCCTGTCCATCCTTGATAATTTGCAGCCTCCAGTCACTCTCAGTGACATCTGACAGAGCAATGGAGTACTTGGAGAGATGAATTCCAACAAACTTCATGAAGGTCCACATGGAAGAGACCTGTTTTGAGGGAGAGAACTTCAGATGTCCACTAAAGCTGGAGAATTTGAGGAGAGGGTGGTCAGGCACTCTGATGCACATCTCCTCCTTCTTACCCCCTCCTCTGTCTGTCCCCTCCTCCACTTACAGATCTTCTGGTCTCTAATAAATGTTAGTAAGTCTAATAAGCTCACACTTCAACCTTGACATAACAAAACCGAAATATTTGTCTACCACAAGATGCAAAGTAATTGAAACCCAGGCTTGCTTAGAGTACTCACAGAGATTCTGGCATCTGACTGGAGACACGGGGTCTTCAGAACATCTCAGCAAATTTAGCATTTTTGATGCTCCACTAACTGAACTCTTTACTGCATATGTACTAAGTCAAGGTTTTAAAAAGCAAACTTTTCAGGGATGTTCAACTGGGGAGACAATAATCTGTAGATGGTAGTATTCATATTTCTTTGAGAAAACTCTTAATGGCATCAGACGATCCAACTCTGGTAGTTTTTTCAAGACCCTATGATAAAAAATTTGCCTTGCATTATTGTTTTTTTGCTTTGTTGGTTTTTGTGGTTTGTTTGTTTTTGTCTTGGCCTTTCTGTGTTTACAGCATTTTCTTCCTTAATTCTCTTAAAGATTAAAACTCAAACCCTGCACTAGGTGAAGAAGTTTGCTAAATTAATCCATTGTTACATGGATCCCTGAGGTGGGTTCTATTTTATTACTGAATGCTTAGGACTTACTGAAACTTCAGTGGAGACTGTTAATGAGAAGCTGGAAGTCCACTGATTAATTAATATATTGTAGTCTCTTTCACCTGGTATTTCAAGTTTTAGTTCTATACTACTGCCTGGGGGGACACGTCTCCTAGGTTGTCTGGCAGCAGCCTCATTATTCACAGAAATGTTCAATAACTTCTTCAAATAAAATCTTTTCATTCATCTTAACAGAGAAATTTTAACTCTGAGCTTTTTTCTTTAGTTTCATAACTATTTTTTGTGTCATTGTTGTAACACTGGGACCCAGAGGTCTACTCTAAATGGTCATACCATTTTGTGCTATGTGTCATTAGGACTTGCAGGTCCAATACACTTGGGTCAGGAACTACACAGCTGTGAAACTCTAAAACAACAACAAATATTGAAGTTTAAGTGGATGGCATTCCTCCCTAGCAGTCACTTCAGAGTAAAAGCACACAATGTCATTTTGATTCTGAATGGGGCATCTTTCAGATATCTTTCACAAACCTCACAATTCTAATTTATAACCTACAGTCACTAGAGGTCAAATCCATAGACACTTCTAGATGTCCGTTTACACCCAAAACTTCCCCTTGAAATCAATAAGATAATGGATGCTCAAATAAGACTTATTGGTTAGTTTCTTAGAGGCAATCAGGTTCAAAATTTGTTGTTGGTGTCCAGTCTACAAAAATTCACCAAAAACTACCAGATGGGATTTTCTGGACATAGGAATGACTGTGGGGAGACCCGCCCCAAGTCCAAGAACTACGTTCTGTCTAATTGAGTCCCTTTGTAGTTTCAGGAATGTAAAGATTTGCTCTATATTTTGTGAAAATATCCTGATTTTTTAAAAATATAAATTAGTCCTTCTAGCATGAATTCGTGAGTTTATGTTTTCAGGAGAACATTCTCTGGAGAATAAAATAATTGTTGAAAATTTGTGAATACTGCATGTAACAGTTTTGAGTCATGTTATGTAACATTCAGCTGAAAGACTTTGACAACATGCAACGATAATTATGATGTAAGAAGGATAGGATAGGATAGGATAGGATAGGATAGGATAGGATAGGATAGGATAGGATAGGATAGGATAGGATGAACAGAACAGGTATTAAAACATGTAGGTGAATGCCCTGAAACAATACAGTCTTCATAGGGTTGAAATGTATATTGACACCAGCTATTAAAATAGGTATACAACATGACCACATTCATTCAAAGATCTGTTTGAATTTCTGAGGGATGTGAAAATTGCTGTAGGTTATTCAGCAATCTAGGGTTACTCCATCTGTTTTATCAGTTCTTTATTTTCCCCTTGCTTATTTCCCTAGTAATTTTCACCTCTGGTACTTCACCTTAGGTGGTCTTTGTCTTCACAGTTACTGACTTTTGGAATCATTTGTTCCCCGTAGTGTAAATTTTACTTATGGGAATGTGCCATCATTTTGCACATACCTCCTGTGATCTGGAGGAATCGTACCAAATATACCAGGATTTTTCATATTGGATATTCTCCCTAAGACATTTAAGAAACAAAGTGAAAACCGAGTTGAAAGATCTTTGGTTGCTTGACCCAGAAGCTTCCAATGTAAGTGCCCAACGGCAGAGTGTGTGTGCCTCTGGTGCATAAACACAAATTAGCAGTCAGTAGCATCAAAGGCTGGCTTTGACATATTCCTCTATAAACAGTTGTTTCTCATTAGGGTATTTGAAGATCCCTCATGTTATAATTTGAATTTTATATTTCTATGACCTAAAAATAGCTCAGGTAAGATCTACAGTACCAATGGATATTATAGAGATGTTTAGGAAAGGAAAATTGTGTCAATGCTCTGAAAATGATGAAAAAATCTCCAGTTTCCTGCATAGTTCTAAGATTTATTGTTCCCACTGTTCTCTGTGTGAAGACAATACATATATACATATAATTCTTCCAATAACTTTGAAGCTGGTTTGCTGAATTTGACACAGAGGACTTAGATAAACCATTTTCTAGCAGGTTTGAAGTTGATAAGTGACTGGGTAAACCAAGGGGAGCAGTAAGGGACAGACGGACATGAGCTCATCTGCAATTGCACTAGGCTGGCCACATATGAAATAGGTGTTTTGACTGTTTCAACCAATGGAAAAGCATTGGTCAGAGCTTAGTTTGTTAGCAAATTCAGCCATAATTCATCTGTAATAAATTAGGCTTTGCTGCTTCTGCTACTCCCAGAACTGTTTGTTATATGTTTATTTTAGGGGTCTGTGGCTGCCATAAATTTGGGGCTGTTTTTCAAACAGTGACAGTGATATATTGGTATGACTATGCTGGCTCCCAGAAGTGGGACTGTAGACATGCTGAACAAACAGAAGTCCATGTTTCATTTTTTTTTTTTTAAAAAAAAACCCCATCACTTATCATGAAATTCATCTGTGGTCAGAGTCCATAAACATGGTTTACTGTTGACCACAGGGGCTATGAAAGAGCTCTCTCAAGAACATTTGCTGCAGGATGAATTTCAACTAGTAGTGTGCTCCAGCTGAATTTCTTTCTTTCTTTTTTTTTTTTTTTTCCTGATGATTCAACTTGAACTGTATCAGGATTTTCTGAGCAACATGGGACTGGATCGAATCTTCTAGGCAGGCCATCAGTGCAAGGATGGATGACTCCAAGAGCAGCCTTTTCTTTCAAGACTTTTTCTCCATTTCAGCTGAAGTGAGAGATCTGTTTCCAAGAATAAAATTACGGAAAAAATATTTTGTTTGCCCTGAAAGTGTAGTGTCAAAAGAGTACCCATCATTGCCAGGAACAAGGAAGAGGACAGTGAGGACAGGGTCAGAAATGTAGTTCAGAAATGACGAGCTCCCAAAGACTGGTGTTTCCTATGTGGGTCAGGGGATTTTTATATGCAAATCTTAGTGATCGGAAAGTGACAAGAAGGGGCACAGCAGAAGATGGGGATACCATGGTGGGGGGAGCAGGGGAGACCCAGGAGGTGAACCAGCAGCACCCTGGTGAGATAGGATGACACCAAAAACTCAAGCCAGAGCAGGCTGGGTATTGAAGTGGAGCAGGGAGGGGTCAGGTGCCAGGTTAGGTGTGCAAGGAAGAAGAGAAAATGAGCAATCTGGGAAGCAGTGAGAGGGCGAATGGCAGAAACAGGAGGATATAGGACACCCCAGACCCAGGTGAATGGAGGACGATGCGAATGTGTGTTTCTCTGTTGCCAGCAAATGCTTGCAAAGCGCACTAGGTGACCACATTTCTTGTCCCTGGCAGTAGCTGGTCCATATAGAATATAGACAGTGGTTACTTTTTAGCCAGGGAGATTATATACCAGAGTGGCTCTGAAAGATGTTGCTTCAGTTCTATGCCCTTCGATACCAATTTTTGAAGACAATCTGGATTTTGGTGTTCCACTGCATTTAAGCAGCTGACCTTGTAAACCTAACCTTGTATTCTTCTCGTAATGTGTCTGTTAATAGAGGTATATGATTAAGGGGAAAATGACAGAAAACCAAGCCTAAGTATAAACAGTGCATCTGGCACAAATCCCAAACTAAGAGAGATACAAGGTTGTTGCTACCTGTTCCTCTCGTCCTTCTCTACCCACAGCCAGATAAAATGGGATGTTTTCCTAAACCCATACAGATTATGTTTGCTGGCAAGGCTAATGGAGAATAGAAACTCAAGGACAGCTTTTTTTGTTGCACCTGCTATTTAAATGGACCAACAACTCAGTGTTATAAATATAGCTGTAGTCTTTTCATCCACCACAAATGACTTTTTAAACTGTGAAATGTAGGTTTGGAAAAAAAGGAGGAGCAGAAATGGTTGTGTGGTTGTGAATGCTGCTTATATTTTTATGGTGATGTTCAGAAGTAAGGCTAGAGCACCTAAGTTCTGAACACTACAGTGACAAAGATTGGACCGAAACAATTTTAAATCTCCTTCTCCAGACCCCTTTACATCCTTCCTTGTCTATGATAACAAGATGCTCTCTGATCTCCCTTCAAGATATACACACAAAGATTGCTAAAGCCATCTTTTTTTTTTTTTCCCTTTCGACCTGATTATGACATTTCCAGCTTTGAAACATTATTTATGCTGTCTTCTCCTCTCCGTTCTTTTCTTCTCCGTGTTATGTCCTTCAAAGACCCACACAATTCTCTTATTCCTTATTTAATCCCTCTGACATGCTTCCAAATGCCCTCACTCCTCTGCAGGTGCTTCCCAATCTTTTCTGACAGCTTAGACAAGAGTTGGCTCCTATAGTTCCAATTATTTGTAAGCTTTTGCTGCGTTTGGGGATCATATCTGGACCAGCAGAGAAAATGTCTCACATTGCATAATCTTTTTTTAGGAAGATTTGTCTAAAGCTTCCTGTGGCCCTTTTTGCTTCACAAAAAGTAAAATACAGAAACAAAATGGAAACATATGTGAGTTCTTATGGTGATTGTGGAAAGGCTGGGTAGCAGCCTGCTGGAGAGAGACAGAGTCCTGGGATCCACACAAACACAGCTTTTGCCTTTTGGGGTTTGTTTGGTATCAACTACATTTTGAACAAAACAAATGCCAAAATTATCATCCTGCACTTACCTACATCTCATCATCACCATCTAGAGAAAAAGGTTTTCCTACCACATGTAAAAGTAAAGCATGGTATATTTGAAAGAAAGTGTATGGTCAGATACCTAGTAAAACTGGGATAGCTGTTTCTTCCAGAAACCCCTTCCTTTCAAACCATTAGGTGCACTATGGATGCAATGGTGTTATACTATGCCTTCTAATATAATGGAGAATTAAAAAAAAAAAAAAAAGAAAAAATTAGAAAGAGAAAGAAAGGTTTTTGAACTTGCATTAAATTTTGTCTTTGCATCACCATGACCTTTCCTTTTTCTACAGTTGAAACATGAAATGTTTCCTGGTTGCTTTAAGGCACCAACTTCACAGGCATCCTACTGGCGAGGTGGAAGGTGTGCACCTAAGTCAGTGGACTGGATCCCAGTATTTTCACTGCAGGTCATATCATACCTGATCGATTCCCTTTGGCTGCATGATTCTACAGGGAAGACAAATGTTTCTGGAATTATTGTTAAGACGAGTTCCCCAGACACACATGCTCTCAAAGTGTGCCTGCTTCTACAAAGTGGAAAAGCTTTGATTAATAGGAATAGCACCAGACTTTAAGGTGCACTTTATTTCATTGATGAACTTTGAGGTGTCTCCTGCAGTAACGGTTTTGTAAACTGTAATCGTTAACATCACTTATTCAGGATTTACAAGCGAGACTAACACCTATTTTTTCAGGCTGCTACAGGGATAAATAGCTGGTGTTGCAGAAGCAGATCAGACTCTCTGAGGGTAAAAAAAAAAAAAAAAAAAAGAAAAAAAAAGAATGGTGTGTGGGTTTTATAACCAGCAAGGCATTTTTCTGAGGTGCCTGTAAAAGTACATGGCGTGATGTGACTGTTTTGTCAAAGAGGGAAGGGTGATGTGTGGGCTCCATTACATAATATTATTGCAGAGCTTAATCAGCAAAGGGGCACAAGGGAAAAAGGATATCATGGAAATCAATTCACATCATATACCACTTAGAAAATTCAAAAATTAAAGTGTTTGCTCAAAACCTCCTCTATAACAGGATTAACTGCCAAGGAAATGAAAAATTATGTAAGAGGAAAAGCTGAAGAGATAATCCAGGATGATCCAAAGGATTTTGCAGATATCTCTGTACTGTTAATAATCTTCTCATTAAATCTAGCAATTTAATGAGCTACATTCTCCATTGATACAATTAGGTATAGTTCCATGTACACACTTAACGCGTTTTTTACTTTGACATAGATCTAAGTATGATATACTTGTTTTAATGTATCGTGATGTGCATTAGTACATTTATATTTAGCAGTGTACTCCTGTTGTAGGCAGTATATCTGCGTTGATTAAAAAGCCAAGGATGTGGTTCATAAACTATTACTTTCAGGGATGTCTTAAACAAGTGCTTGAAATCCTGCTTTGCACTCGCAGTGATGTATAACACTGGCTTGTATCTGCAGTTTCATCTCTCTCTTGGTGTTTGGTGTTGCCAGACATTTTGACACATTCTACTTCTTTTATTGGCTGAAAAACAATGTAATAGTAAATAGGAATGAAATGAGCCAGTTGCCTTCACAAGACAAATACTTTCAGAAAGGTGTTGTGATTTTCTTGATGGTTAAGTTGCACCTGTTGAATTTGCATGAATATCCTTGTGGAGTTATGTGACTGTATGAACGTGGTGAAGACAGTTTGGGTGCATCTTGGGGCATGGGTCACGCTTGGAGCAGCATGCGACAAGAGCTGATTCTTGACTAGTTTCTTATCACATGCTCTGTTAGTCTGATGCAGGAGGAATGTGTTACAAAAGTCAATGAGTGATTGCTGCCCTTTCCTCTCCTGTCTTTTGCTTGCTTTTTTTTCACCTCCTGCTCCGGGAGCTTTCTTGAAGCAGATTCAGTGCTACCCTTTTCATCTCTCCTTGAAGTCTGTTGCTCCAATCAATCTCTTCGTCCCATGAATAATCTCCATTTTCTTTTTTAAAACATAAAATTGTGCTTCACTTTGGGCTTGTCTTGCTTCAACCAGTTCTCTTTGCAACGCAGCGCACGTTTCTTCCTTTGAATGTGAAAAATGTACAGATCAACTCAATGTTTTATAATGTCCTAATTACTATACTCACAGGTTACTGGGTTATAACAGTATGCCAGAGGGTCAATGAACCTTTTAAGTGAAATGAGGAGATGCATCTTCATGGGACCTAATTAGAAGGTGAAGTTAATAAAGACAGAAGGGAAAAAAAAGCCTGTAAGAAAGTCAGGTACCTTCAAAAGCTATTGAAGGAAGTCATCTGTTGGGGTCTTAGTACTAGCTGGGCTTTCCCAAGAGGTACAGCATGGGGATCTTCAGTGTGAGTGCCCCTTGGTGAGAGCTAGAAGTTCCCAAGTGGCAGTTCCCTGGGGAAGCCAAGGATCTACAGATGTACATCCTTGTGACACCTCCCAACAAGAGGGACAGAAGGAACCAGAGGAACAGCAAGAAGCTTAAATGGCTGATTGCATGGTGTTGGTAGGCTAAGCAGAGGCTGGGAAAGCAGTAGAAGTACGTTTGACATACCTATGCTGGAGAGCTGGAAGTAGAGACGACTTCTAGGGCAATTAAACCCAGAAAGCTTCTGTTGGAGAGAGCATGGAGGCTGTTAGACAATAGACTTTTATTGATGCCATATACAGTGGGATCCCTACATTTTTACGGAGTCTTTCTATTGCAATTTTAAAACATTATTCTGAAGCACTGGAAAAAATAATTGCTCCAAGACTGAGTATTTCTGAATCATTTAATTATACTGGTGTTTTTAAGAATTGTACGTGGAATGAAAATAGATGTTGTCCTCCCCCATGCAGCCTTGAGCAGAAAAAATAATGATGAGTTTGGAATGGTGTTTGTTGACACCACTGAATTCTATTTGAAAAATAAATTGCACTGCACTGATTTTCTTCAATATTAGTGATTCAAAACTAAGAACAGAAATCTATTATTCCTATTATTCTGTGCTCATGTTTCTCATGAGTTTATGTAAGCAGATCCCCATGTTTATGCGTAGAAACCAACTGAATTCTGTGTGAACTAAGTATTGGGATGTATTTTTTTCCCACAAATGCAGTTTGCTTAAAAGGGCAAGACTGTAGCTTTGATTTTCACACGTAAATCTCATTTCCCACTTCAGATATGTTCATGTTATTGTCAGATTCTTTCATCCTTTCGTCAACAGTGCACCGTTCCTAAATCCTCTCTGGACCCTAAACACAGATATGATTCCTGATTACTGTTTGGTATGTAAACATACCTTCTCCGTAGTATTTGGGTGTTTGCTAAGCACAAATATGATATTTTATATTTATGAAATTATTTTTATAAGACCTTTACTTTCCTGATCTTTTTTCTGCAGTGGCTTTTTTTGGGGAGTTTGAGTTTGGGGTTTTTTTGGTAGGAAGAATGGGAATTAATAAAACTTCTGTGATTTCATTTTCATCCCTTGTTGGCCCAAAAAATACACACAGCAAAGTGTGTATGTTCTTTTTGGGAAATGAATTTCTCAGAAAAATTCTCATCTATTATGTCTTAGTGGACCATGCATCATGAAAGGATTCACCAGTTAATCTCATGGCACTGTCTGTCAGGCTCAGCCAACAAAATTATTATTGCTTTGCCTGGTACATGAGCCTGCTACCTTGAGGCTTTGAAAGTGTGAGCTCCTTACTGGGGTGGGTCACCCATGGAGAGAAGAACAACCATCATACTCTGAGAATGCCAGATGGACCTACATCCTTCAGATAACCATCTCAAAACTCTGGGTGCTTGAGGACACTGAGAAAAACATTGCAGCCCATAGGGATCAGCACTGCCCTAAATTTGGGCATTGCTACAGGTGGTTCATCTCAGCTGGCTTTCCAGCACCAGCACTTGGTTGACTTCTGGCAAGCAAGGAGTGCAGAGAGGAGCATGCCAGGTTGAATTGCCTTGTTACTTTGGTGTGCCTCAGGGTGTTGCTGTGAAAAAGCAATTCCCTACCAGAACCAAGGAGCAGTTTTGATCTTAAGGTGAACAGAAGTCAAAATATAAAGGTCAATATTAAAAGAAAAAGTATTACTTATAATGTGAATATAATATTCAGAATCATGTAGAGAAATGTTTGGGTAGCCAAATTTGCCCAATGGGTCTGGGGTTGAGAGGTTGCCTTAGGTGAATGACACTGCCCTAAAATAGCTGATGATAGGGCTGCGCAAGTGGATGATCTGGCACAGTGGGTTTTTTTCTTGTTTGGTTGTTGGTTTGGGGTTTTTTTTGGTTTTGTTTTTGGTGTTTGTGTTTTTGGGGGTTTTTTTGTTTGTTTTGTGAAGGAGTAGGAGAGACTTTGGCAAGTATTTCAACCCCGAATCCTGTGCATGACTGAACTCTTTCTAACGGAGCTGAAGCACTTCAGGGCCTGCTGTGAGATGCCATAGCCCAGCAGAGCAGCAAACACAGCCAGTGGGAATGACTGTTTACAGAAAATTAAGATAAATCTAGATCTCTACAATTTGTCCTTTAGCAAGATACTTGAGATACCCACATTTGTGAGAAAGCATGGGGAAATGGTAGAGTGAGAATGAAGAGGACTGAAGAAACAATGCCAGGCTTCCAGGAAACGGGGATGGTTTCTGTGGATGTCACACACATGTCAGTGTCCTTGAAGCAGCCTGCCATCATTGGTCAGATCAATTCCTCTTCAGGAGATGCAAAAAAACTTCTGTAAATCTAGAAGAGGGAAGTTGATTTTTTTCCATATTATAATGGATGGGAAAGAATTTGGGCAAAGGTTGAAAATTGTCTCTTGTGTGTGGAAATGACCTATGGAAGCGAAGTACTCAGCTGAAGAACAGAGTCAGAACACAACATAACATTCCTTCATAAAACAGTTTTCTGTAGATTTGATTAAGTATATTTTTATAATACTGAAATATAAGTTATGCTGCTATAAGACTTGCACAGCTGAGATGTCCGTACTGTTTCACATTCATCTTTCCTGTGCTTTTGCTAGAGTTTTACCAGTCTTCTGTATGGCAGCACTTTTATTGGGCTGGCTTATACAGTTCACAAGGATGTATTTATTGCCCATTTTATGATAAAGCAAAGGGCCTAGGCTCATCGTTCTGTTTTCCAGTTGTTGGTGTAGCTCAACTGAAACTGTTATTTGAATTAGGTTTGTAAAAAAGATTAAGAGCTGAACTTCCACTTATAGAGGAATAATCTGTAATAGTTTGTGTATCTTTAATGAATTTTCTAAATTTGATCTCTGAGATGAAAAAGATGCTCTTTTGAAGTTATTTTGGAATTTGGCCATTCATTTCTGTCAACCTGCAGTTTCAGCCCAAATACAGACTTGACTCGTCAAAAGCTTCTCCCTTTAAGCTGCCAGCGTTCCTGTTGTCTGTCCCAATATTCTCAGGGCATGCATTTCCCCATAAATTAATAACTCCCTTTTCTTAATAAAGCAGGGCCAGCTCAATCTTTAAGGTTTTGTGGACAGAGGAGATGGAAGACCGGTTAGCAAACAGTGAATGCCAGCCCACGCCTGTACTGAACTCGTGGAGAAGTCCTGTTAGCTGAATACTTAATGCTTAGCCTTAATGAAATGGTGGTGTCTGTCATTACAGTGTCTGAGCAGCTCCCGAGGCCTCAAGGCTGTATGGGGGAGGGTTACCACCACGTCTTTTTCGGTAGGGAAGAAAGATAAGAAATGAGGTCGTCCTTAAGCAAGCATGATTTGTCCAGAGGAAATTTGTAGGCAGGCTGGGAATTGAGTTTACCTTGAGGGACAGTCTTGTGTTTTAGCAGAAAGAGCAGGGATATTGCAATTGCAGAGTTAGATGAATAAAATGAAATCAAAAAGGTTTCTAATTCAGGAAGGTCGTACCAAATATAGACAACTAGCCTCAACCTTCCAGAGTCATTCTATGCAAAACATCATATTCTGTTCCACAATTCTGCTTTTCCAAATTGCAGACAAGTTATCTGTCCCTAAGTCAAATGTTCCTAACATTGTGTGAGCTGATGGTCTGAAATAAAGATCAATTCCACTGGTTAATTATCAGTTAATCAGTTACAGTTCTTTCAAAAGTGCACTAATGAAGTTGCTCTGATTAGAAATATATGGATATTGCATCCCTGGGATTTCAAAAGTGCCAGATCTTTCCATCGCCTTAGTCATACGAGGAGCTCCTTTAAATTCCTTTGCTAAGGTTAGTGAAGACAGTTTACTGAAATGAGCCCTCTGTTTCAAGCTGGAGGCAAATTTATGCCAAATTATGTGCTTTCTCTGTGCTTAGCTGATGGATAATATTTTAAAATATCATTTTGAAAAGACTCTAATTGTCACAACAAATCTTTTTTGGGTAAACAGAATCTTCACACTTCTTTTAGTGCTTTATTTTCAGGCAATGCATGCTATTGAAATGCATGAGAGGAAATTAAATGCCTGTGATTTAGTAAAATGTTCACTTAAGGAACCAGTGGTTTTGCTATTAGCATTTTGTAACAATTAGAATGTTTCTGGGTTTCAATCAAGGCAGTATATGCTTGTTCCATACACCTGGATTTTTGTTAAGTTTAATGTATCTCGTTCTCCCTTTTGAGATTGGCTCAATACTTAGGTAATTTCAACTTTCTTTCTTTCTTTTTTTCTTTTTTAATTTTTTTTTTTCTTTTTCCTTTTATTTTGGTATAGCTTCTCTAAGCTCCAGCCAAGAGGAAAGTATTACTATGCTATAAAATGCAGGATTAGGGCATTCCTTAGAAAGCCCATAAGCTAGCACAAAGTTTTGCAGGTATAGAGCAAGGAGAGAGGAAACAAGTGATATGAGAGAAAATTAGGAGAAAAAGAAAAAACATTCTTTCTGGGAAATCAGATGTTTCCTTGTTGCCTTTTTTTGGGGGGGGGGGGGGGGGGGGGGGGGGGGGGGGGGGGGGGGGGGGGGGGGGGCGGGGAGGGGGGCTAGAAAATTAAATCAGCATGAAAAATTCCAAATTATTTGAGTTCTGAAAGTTTCATCTTTACACCCGCAATGGAAACGATCATATGGATCCCTTTGTCGGCCTCAGTGAAGCCTCCCGCAGTGCCCTGGAGCCTCTGCCTGTAGTCGGGCCACCGCTGTGATTCACACAGCTCCTCAGACTGACCGCAGGGGCCCACACACTGTGTCTCCAGAGGGGCACTCTCCTGCGGAAACAGGACCACGGCACTCCCGAGGGACTACTGTTCCCATAAACTAAGCTGAAGCTTTGCTAGCAGATTGGTTTAATGTCAGCTTGGTCTGAGTCTGTATGTTGGATTTTTTCCCAGTGGAAAATTTCCCTTATCGCTATCTTCCCCAAAAGCAAAATAACAAGCAAAATAATAATTATTGAGCAATCTTCAGATTATGCTATGAATAAGCATACTTCCAAAAACCAATTGGCTTTAGTTATCACTGCCAGAGCACAAGCGAGGCTGCAACACAGTGACTTGCCCAAGATCACATAAAAGCCAATAGGGCAAATCCTTAGTTTGGTCTAAAAGTTGGAATTCATCTGATGCCACCTCCAGCAAGACGCATGGAAAATGATTTTGTAGTTGTACAGTCTCTACCTTGGGCTTGAGAGAGAGAAAAAAATCCTGAATAGAATAGGAAACAGCTTCTTTTCTATTTCTCTTCCTTTTTGTTTCCTCTTCTTTTGCCTTTAGTTTTCCATTTCCTTTGTTCTTTTCCAATGCAGGCAGACTATGGAGTATTTACAGTCTATTTATTAGCAAGGGTTATCCCCCATCTCCTCTAATACATTTAGTGAAGACAAGTTTACATCATTTCTGCCAAGAGATTTCATATTGGACAGAGGATAATGTTAAACTTTATAGATGCCAGTGACCATTTCCAATGGGAATTTACTACATTGGCTTGATACTGTGTTTCTGAAACTCTCATTACAGCTGTGCCAGGCTGTATATGGCAGTTCTGGAAAAGCAAAAGGCTCAGCGGGGATTTCAGTGTTCCGAGCTTAATGATTTTTGTTAACAAAAAATAAAAGCAAAGACAGCAATCAGGGATGAGGTTGGAGTGCTGCAAGGAAACTAGCGGGGGATACGCATGGTGGCGATGATTTGAGTTGCCTTGAGTCCTGCTGCTGCCCATGCTGCCCGTGAGCGCAGGCGTGGAGGGCTGCAGGGCAGAGCTGGGGGCAGGCAGGAGAGGAGGAGGAGGACGAGGGCAAAACAAACATCTCTAGCAGGGTCTGCACAGGGGCAGCTGGGACCACCAGTTAAGGGTGAATCTTAGAAGAGATGTAAGTAAAGCTTGCACCTAAATTATAGGTGTCTTGTGAAGGAGCTCTAAAATAAAGGTTCAGGTTCTCAAGTTGAAGCAGAGGGACAGCTGGGCACTGTTTGAGAGCCAGCAGAGAGAAATGCTGGCTGGCTGTGTTAGGCACCTCAGCCAAGTGCCTGGTTCCCACCACAGCTGGGTCTATAACAGTCTCCTCTTCAAGCTTTAAGCTACACTGAATGGAAAATAGGCATAGCTGAAGGAGACAGAAGTAATAAATTCTCCGCTTGGTAAGGAAGTGCCTGGTACAAGTACTAACCAAGGAGGAGAGAGTCATAGGCTCTTATGCCTGATCCCAGGATTATATCTTCTGTTTGTTGGGTTGCAAACCACAATGTCTCTTTGGTGTAAAACACACAACCGGTTTAAAGGCTACATGCAGGTTTCCATCTCTCAGGAACGTGCCCGAACCATTAGACTCTTAACCATCCATGTGAACAAACCCATGAAACCTGACTGAGCAAAGAGCTTTCATTAACCAGATCTGTCGTCCACGGGCTTCAAGAGTTGTAAGTATATTCCAGAATGAACCACTAAAAATCAATTTTGTACATTCCTTACATTTAAATTGTCCTTGTGATAACCATGGCAACCATTATAGCTAAAAAAACTAAAGTGGAGAAAATGCACACTTGTTCTAAATTAACGGATGGAAACTAGCATAGGAAAATGTGGTTAAAAGAGCCTAAAGCAAGTAACTGTTGCTGCTTACGATCACTTTGGTGTTTAATAGAATCTTCTTTCTTCATTGTCTTTTATTTATAACTATATATTTCTGTACATTCCAGCTAATTTTCTGCTAGTATGTCGGAATACTAGAGTCTTTTTTGTAGTCTGCTTTTTAACTGAAAAATTCTGGATATAGTGTAATAAAGAGGCTCGAATTTCTCATCTGATTCATGTGCAAGAGTCCAGACTCTGTAGGCTACAGAATGAGATATATATAATTCCACATGGCTTTCAAGGGGTGAAGGAGCAGAGAGATGCCTACATATCCTTCAGGAGGTAGTCCTAGCACAAAGAAAGTTCAAGTGGTGGTAAGGAGATTTATGCTTTAATAGAATAGGTTTTAAAGGTATCTAGAGAATGCCAAATAGGTACACATTGAGGAGTGTGTATCCAAACAGCTAAGCAGGCTAAGTACCTAACTTGTGTAATTTCTGTGGCAGTTAGGCCCCTACCATATTGAGCCAAGTTCATGGCTCTCCCCAGCTGCTGTCTGTGCCTTGAGATGCCTAACATGCCTGTGTACTTAGAATTTCAGCCTAAAATATTAATATCACCTATGAAAATGACATTTGATTGTGATTGCAAGCTCACGCCATACTGCATAGTATTTACCATTGAAGTGATCGCTAAAATTAGGGGCAAAACTATGGCATTGTCGCTGAAGTAAGAGTACCTCATATAGCTGCAGATGAGAGCTACCATTTAGGATTATTTTGGCAGCGATGACTCACTAGAAATCCATGCCAGTAACTATGGAGTGGTGAGGGATAAGCCTAGTTGTTCTGGCAAGACCTCACTAATACTGTTCTGCAAGAAGGATCTTTTCTCCCCAGCAAGTCTTTTGACCACAGCTGGCTGAGAGGAAATCGTATCCAATGCTTGGAGGGGAGACTACAATTTGTGCATCTCCGAGTCCCCTAAGAGAGGCACTGGCAAACGCTGGAGTGCAGGCAAAAAATGAGAAGCAGAAGAGCTGAATTGGAATACTTTACCAGCAGGCTATTGTCTTTAAAATATTCATGTGTTTGTTTCATTAAAATTTTCCTACTTCTAATTAGAATTGGATAGGCAAGTTCTGTAAGAATGATTTTGGTATAAAAAGTTGTTTCTCTGTCAGCATGTTACCGCATGGGAGTTGTGTAAGTCTCCATTCTCACGTGGTCTGGGCTCACCAGGAGGGACAGTAAGATCATTTGGCTTCTGAACAGAGCAGGGTATCATGAAGGAGAAATATCATTTGGGGCTGAATTGACATTTAACTACTGCTTGAGAAATATTCAATAAACTAGTATGAATCTTTTTTTTTTTTTTCCCCCCAACTTAGGAAATTTTTTTTTTCTTTTTTTTCCTTGTTTTCAACTTTAGCTTTCCCAAAAATATTTCAATAGAACTATTCTAGATAAACTTATTATCTGATCATAATTTACCTAAAAAAGTCTTGTTGAAAATTCAGGATACTTCCAGAGATGCAGGGGCTTTGTATAAACGGTTTAAATATTTTTTTCAGGTAATGAATAGACTCAAAAAAATTACAAATTATTTTTATAAATGATAAATATAAAAGAGGCTAAATGCATATAATATATTCCATATAAATTGTTTGATGCTATCGACCACCATATCTTCCCTTCCATTTGTCAGTGATGGTAAAAATTATTGAATTGAAACTATTGCAAAACAGTTTCACCAGGAGTGAGATTAAGACAAAGTCACCAAAAGGAAATTGAAATAACCCCTCCTTTATATCTGTTTCTCTGTAGCACAATTACATTTCAGTAATTTTGTTTAGCATGTTTTTTTATATATTGCTCATTTGGGGCCTGCTGAATAACTACATGGGAAATACTGGGCTGTTACTGGAAGAAGCTTCTTGCAATTGCAAACAGCAGGAAAACATAGTTATTAAAAACTGATAAAATATTGGTATTTTTACTGCAAAAATAACTATTAGCTATTATTAGCACTGCTTAGAATTCGTTTAATTTACTTTGCTTTCAGTTAGGGTTGTGCATACAGAAAAGATTGCTTTGGGTTTTGCTGCTAGCTGAAAAAAAGCAGAGAGAGAGATACAGCACTTCAATGCAGTATTTATGGAAAAACCACCACATATTACTGCTGGAGCTAGTAAAACTGCCTGTGGCTAAGGTCGCTTAATATTTGCCATTAGCCCTATTTTCATTGGTTTATCGCCACACAGAACAGCTCAAGCTGAAATTTGCCGTGCTTGCCTCCGCCTTAGGTAGGGTTTTTTGAAATATTTCAACAATAATTCCTCAGCTGTTTCCAAGGAGGAATTTAGGAAGAATAAGTAACGTTTAAGTGGTTTCTGTTTCTCTTGGGCAGTGTGCTAAAGACTAACAAAGAGCTAGCATCCGAGCTGTGCTGCCTCTGGGGAAATGCTCCTCGCTGCCCTCTGCCAGGAGAGCCCATTGTAACACATCCGTCTCTCTGGAGGCCACATCCGGATCTCTGGGGTCTCGCGAGGATAGGGGGGCACCTTGGCAGGACCAAATGGACAGAGGGTGTGGGCCCAACTGCCTCTGGAAGTTCAGGTTCATTTGGGCAGAGGGGGGCTGGCAGGAGAAGAGGAGGGAAGCCAGGGGGACCTTTTCTTCCTCCCCCATATACAGCGGCAGAGCAGCAGGGACCTGCATCCATCCGGCATGTATCCAGGGGAGTCACCAGCGTGGCTTCCTGGCCAAGGTGCCACACGGTGGCACTGGGTTGTCCCGACCGCTCGGGAGCACAGTTAGTAACAGAAGATTGCTTTAGCAAGTCAACTGAAACAAATGGCGTGGTTATCCTCAGCACAGTGATTTCAGCTGCTGCATAAACACAAACCAAGCGCTCAGTCCCACGGGCAGTCACTGGCTTCTTGGGGTTAGTGCCACGGTTCTTCACGCCAGGATGCCCATCACTTGGAGTGAGTCACTAGCCCTGGAAATCATTGCTATTCAGACCCGTTCGTTGGCATCCTCCTTGAACGCTGCTGCTACATACTCACTTGTCATTCCTGGCAAGACTCCCCTCAGCAGCAAGAGGCTGTTTTTTGACCTCTGTCTGCTCCTGGCACACAGCCTGCCTGGATGACACAGAGGTTTGAGGTCAGAGCCTCCTGGTCTCTGCTGCTGCCTGTGGACCATTCCTTGAATGAGGTCCTAGGATTACGATGGTGGAGGCATTGTTAGTCCCTCTTCTCTGACCATTTAACATAGCCAGTGGGTATACTGTGGTGGGCCAAGATCTGGCTAAATGGTCAGTCTCTGAAAAAACTTGCTCAGGTCCAGTTTTTAATGCTTCTCTAAACCATCTTATAACAAGCACATTCCTCCATGTCTTGGTTCTTTCTACAGGCTGCACAAAGCTGAAACATCAAGTGGGATTGAGCACAACATTAAGGCAAAGGCAGGCAGTGAGGTGCTAAGGAAGAGTCCAGAAAATGTCCTTCTACTGCTTGTTGCTGCCACTGGTGAAATTAGCAGCTTTATATCTGTCTCTCAAGCAACTGAAGACTCCTACTTTTTTGACAGATGGGTAATGGAAGAGGCTGCAGACAGTCAGCTCTGACATGGTTAGGGATATGACCTGATGCTACAGCTACCCCGTTAAGCCCACTGCCTTTCAGAATAAATTTGTCAGGACTGTGTTTGCACTGGAGTTGTCTATAACCTTTCCAGCATGCAGAAAAAAATCCTCATGAATTCAGTCTGCTAGCAAATAGTTGTGTAAATCACTGGCAAGGCATGAGCTGTTTCTTCTTTCTAGTAGTTTGTCCACCCCACCTGTAATGACCATGACCAGTTTGTCTTGTTGGACCAGCAGTCATCCTAACTGATAATTAAAGTTCCTGTTCATGTGACATCTTGGGATTTGGTGTTACTGCACTTCCATAAAAATGCTTTGTTCCTTTCCAGCACAGAAAAGGAATGTTCTTAGAGAGTCTAATGACTAATTCACATGTGCCTTTAATCACCTCTCTTTTTGAGTTTATCTAATTACTTTGAGCAAAAGATTGATCATATTACCCGTCCTCAGAGTTCAGGCTATTTCTACAATTGAAGATTATATTTCTGCAATTAAAACTGACTTTAAAAGGTGGCCTAGTGTGTTTGTCATTTTATTATTCTCATTTACTTCTCTAAAGAATTTTCTTGCCTGTTGGTGAAAAGAAGACCTGCGCACAAAACTGAACAGTGGTTTTATTATTGCCTTACTTATGCTTCCTTTGAACAAAAGACCTCATTTTGTATTGTTACCTGTTTTCTGCCTCTTTCATCACTGGTAGATAATGTCAAACCTATTTGTAAAAACATCCAACCTTTATATTATTGTTGTTGTGAATCTCATATTAATGCAGGAGGTCTACGTTCAAAATGTATCTGAAGCTGGTGTAAGCTGAAGTCCGGCAGACAAGCTCTGACGGATTTTTCTCCAGCTGTTTTGTACGTTACCAACCCAGGTCCACTCTGTGACAGAGTCACAGGACCCGCCAGAGGTTATTATCCTTGGTTTAGGGACTTCAGAGGGAGCATGCTTTCTGCACCTCACCTGCTTTCGGCCACACTCCAGCACAAACTCGTGTTGCAGAGGTAGATCTCCTGGCTGAGGACTTCCTGAAGGAGGTATGAAGCATGATGAGAGCTGGGGTGTCAAGCTTCATGTGACGCAGGCAGGGCACCCACCCAGTGCCACAGCCTCCCACAGCATCTGCAGCTTTCTTGGATACTTTCCACAGAAACATCAGGTGTCAGTACCCTCTCGTCAAGTCCCAGCAAGGAACAGGCATCTCCGTCTCACCAAGGCTTTGGCCAACGACCATCATTTGCAACTTTGAGCATGAAAGCAAATGCCTCATGACATCCCCTCGTTTTGGCGTGACCTGACTGAGAGTGAGTGCTCCTTCCTTCCTCACCGTCTTGCACCGAGCTGCATCACCCTAACACCTGGGCAGGCATCTAGACTGATGTGATTGAAATCCACTTGGGTTTCTGTCTGATGGGGATAATCAAATGTTGTCCTTATAGCATGGGTGTAGACAAAAAGAGGTCTTTTTAATACCTTGGATACTGAAGGTCAATCCCATCTGTTCCTATAATTGGTTGGAAAAGAACAGAGGGATTTAGCACACTCTCCCTAGAGTGCAGAGATCCTCATGTAGTCCCACATGCAGGATTTCTAACTCTTTCTGGAAACAAAACATTAGAAATATCAATTCACAGTTACATTAATCGTGTCTTCAGTATTTAATATGGCCCTCGAATGATTTTTTTTTCACTAGCTTCTTGCATTACACAGATAAAATAGTTTGTTTGCTAATCATATTCCAATTCAAATTATTTCTACTTGGTATCATTTAATGTTAGCTTGCTCTGATAATTGCTAGAATTTAACTTATTTCAATCTGTATCTGCATGTTCCACAGGTGATAATCAGTGGTCTTTTTCTTTCTCTGTCCCATGGGAGACAATGACCTTATCACTTCTTTCCTTGCTAAAATCCTGCTCTGTTCCCAAGGCACCAATTGCATTTCCTTTCAGATTTGTCTAATTGATTGATGGAATTAAACTAAACTCAGAGCAATTGCACTCAACCTTTTTATAGCAATTGGGTTGTGGCTTCTATTTCAGACCTGAAGAGGAGCCGGTGTTCCCAAAAGAAGGGTTGTTGTGCCAAAAGGCTGCCTGCTTTTCCCAAGGGCTAGTTTTACTTCTTCCCCAGAAGCCTTACTTCACATACACTTTCAGACCATTGGAGCTGCGACACTACCACCCTAGAGTTCTTACCATTCTAGACAGAATCTACTTCACATCGATTCGTATTAAGAAAAACATTTTTTTGAAGATTGCAGTCTCCTGGATGCTAGCCAAAACTGCCTGTATCCCATTAGCATGCTGCCGCATAATGTGCCGGCTTCAAAAAGGACTATTATATAAAGACAACACACATTATTATGTTATGTTAAGTTCATAGCATCAGTCTAATTATTAAAAGCATAGCAACAGTTTAATATTAAAACAGCTGTATCTATTTTATGTTTTAAAATCAGTCTGCCTCCAGAAAGTGAGGTAGGATTTCACTGTGTTTTTGCAGGAACTTGGTTCAGATTCACCCACTAGAATAGCATGCCCTTTAGAGCTGATGAATTTATTTCTTGTACCATGGTGGCTGTACTGCAGATAATACTGGGATAATACTTCAATGCTCAAAATTATGAGCTTTTTAAAGTCATTTTATTGCATGAAAATGCAGTTCCTATTACAAGCTCACAGATACTTCCAGTATCTGAATCATACAGGGAGGTATTGCCTTGGGAATCTCAATTATCCAGATGTAGGAGAAGTTTAAATATTTAAGGAAAGGAGGAGAAAAATATATGACATTCCAATATTGCTTTTTATGCACAGGATTCAAACCTTGATGTCCATCACACACCCTTTAGTATTCAGAAGGGAGAGACAGCCTCTCTTGGGCCCTCCTCTAAATAAATAGGTGTTTCCTTCTGTAAGCTACCTCCTCCAAGGTCAGGATTAGCCTCTGTTGTAGTCCATCCGTTTTATGATACGAGAGGGTTGTATTTCAGTTCATGAAAAAAAAAAAAAAAAGAAACCTTTATTGGCACACTCAAGAACAGAGAGGAAATAATTCCAGAAAGATTGTAAAAGCTCAGACATCTCAATAAATTAAGGTTGGAAACCTCCTTCAATTGGCACTAGACTTCAAAACTAGAGCTTAAAAGCCAAATACAGCTATTGGCTGCACCATTTGACTTTTCACTGTTGTGTATCTGCTTTGAAATGGTGAAGTCAAAAGCAGAGCTAGCTGTACTTGTCTTTCACTTACTTTTCTTAAAGGGTTAAAAAGAATTCAAGCTTTTATGTTGTGGCTGTTTTAAAAGAAGTGTCACCTGTCTCACTTGAAAGAATGTGTCTATGCCCTTTGAGAGCCTTTCTAATTATAGGTGTTGAGGTGTCCTTGAGCTTTGAAGCAAATGCTGTTATCCAGTTCAATATATTGTACATTACAGATGATCGTTTTATCTTTCCATCCAAAAGTACATTTTCAGCTTTTGGTCACAGGTTAACTTTAATTACATTACCCCTTCTAGAGATGAAGGCTCTACCTAAAGAGACAGGTGTCATTCATTTACAAGTACACACACAATGAATTTTGTCCTTTTAAAAGTGACTTTTTCCAAGCAATGGGTTCTTATTTCCCAGTATTGCATTCACTGGAGCACAGACTTCATGAGAACCCTTTGACCTCAGTGAAGGAGTTACTGGTTTGTACTTGCTGAACTGACTGTATGAATGTCTTGCCTAAAGAGGTCTTCTTTGACTTGATAGTTTAAGCAAACTCTTTATTGTGTTGGTTGTTTTGTCTGTGTTTTGGAGCACAGAATTCTGTGAGTGCAGAAGTCATCAGAAAGTAACATGGGTACTAGGAAAACAAGCCAAATTCACAAACGTACCAGAAAGAAATGTTTTGACATAGCTGTAAAACAGGTAAAAACGGTCTGTAAACAGAAGTGATATAGGTCAGACTTTCTAGCACGAAATAGACTTTCCACTCTGAAATAGAAGCAGAAATCTTTCAACTAAGTAAGGGTGGAGAACATTTGTTCTAAGTTTAACTTAATTATGTTGTTCAATTAATTAGTAACTGCTGGGTTCTTGGAGCATATAGATGACCTCCTGATCGTCAGGACTGAAAGTCTGGTTTCACTCATTGACTTCAACACAAAGCCATTAATCACCACTCTTTCCTCTTATACCAGCGCAGCCTTCTAGACACAGCAATGAAAATAAGCAACAATAACCTAGCAATTATCAAACTCCCATGGGCTGACACAATAACCTCCACAAATCAGCCGTCAACTGCAAGTCACCAAAAAGTCAGCGGTGCAGAGCCAGGCCCTCAGGTGCTGCTGCGATTGCTCTTTGCAGAGCACTTGCGGCCCCCACCTCACCAGCGAAAAGGGACGTCCGCCCAGGGAGGACTGTCCTCTGGGGTCAGAAATTGTACTGCTTTTTCAAGCAGCTGTGATAATGCGTGTACTGTTCCCTGCACATTTTCCTCACTGGCATTCTTGGACCATCACAGCTATAATGACACCATTACCACTTATTTAACCTGTCAGAGTATTTTACTGAGTTCTTAAACTATCAACCCAGGATACCATGGTAAATTGTGCTGATGGAGTTTATTGTTCGTGAAATACACCTTTTCAGTTCTAATGTGCATGTATTTTCTATGCTTGTCAGTACTATTGCCAAGAAAATATACCAAGATTTTAAATGAAGATATACAGAATTCCTTAGGATGTTTTACATCTTATCTCTCAGTTCCAGAGGGATACCATTTATGCATAGTGCTCCCTTTAACAATGATGTTAGTTACTTTTTTATTTTATTTTAGCACTTTTGAAAAATACCAGACTCTTAACAATAGAACTACACAAAGCTTTATGTGCAGGTCAGCTTCTTAAGTCATTGAAAGATTATATTCAATGAATAAATTGCAACAAATTGAACATTACAGAAATCTTATGTATCAGGAAAAGAGTGTGTTGTACAAAAGTATTTTAGGCATGACACAACAAGATGGTCACTCTGATTGATAGCTGCACTGGCTGGGCTCCTAAACTGCCCTTCCCAAGTGAAGGTCGGTAGCAGGTACGGTAAGCTATGGCTCAGAACACCAAAGGCAGTTCATTCCACATGATTTGTTTGACCAAAGATTAAATTGAACGTGAAGAATAAAATCTTCAAAGAAAGTTTCTTGTGTTTTCACAAGAAAGTAACTCCTCTGAATTCTGGTGGAACCACCTCTTTCAGCATAAATCAATAGCATAATTCTAAAAATTTCCTATATTATTAAAGTGATTATATATTCCACATGCATTAATTTTGCAGAGAGGCATAGGTTTCATCTGTGGCTGCCAAACACCCAGGCCGGTTACTAATACATAAAAACATGCAAATGAGTCTAAGCAACCGTCCAAGATCTAAATCTTTTTGTCAAATGATGATAAATTAAATTCTTATAAGTGCAAAGATCCTTTGGTGTCTGAGAGTCAAAAGAGCCAGCATTCTGAACATGAAGTCTCTAACTTATTTCAAGTTGCTTATTTGACTCAGGTTATGGTCTTTAGTTTCCAAAAGAAAAGCAGCTATCTGAAATTCAAGGTCATTTTTGAAATCTTGATCTACTGATATAAAGTATGTGATTTGGAATGTATATTGTCATTGAGAAGAAAAATAGTTTCTCTGTATTGGCAATTTCCAATTTCATAGAAGTAAGGAGTGTTAACTGCAGTACTTAGGCACAGAGTTCTTCTTGGCAATTAACCAAGTGTGTTAATCACTGAAAATAATCCTGCAACAGTAGACAGCACAGGCACACCATACAGCTTGTTTTTAATTCTCGAGCATGCTAGATTTGCATCCCCTCCATATCACTTTAAGCTCATCCTCACAGCAGTCAGTTTTCTAGCTTTCTAACAATTTGACAGCTAGTTGAGATTCATAGCAGTGATAACACTAAAACAATTAAAGCTATTGCAATTGAGGAAAAGGAAACCAGTTCTTATGCCTATTCTACTGTGTCAAATTCGGCCACTTCAAGTCCTAAAGAACTAATGAAGACTAGATGAAGCTATAAATACACCTTTTCCTCTTAGTACATGCTATTGCTTATTACTGTCCCATTGTTATTATTTTTATATTGTATTCCTGCCAGTCACTGGCAGTGTAGACTTATCGAAGGGCACGCTGTACCTCTCTCTAGCAGTCATACTGGGAAGCCTATGAGAAGAGCCAGGCTTCTGATTTCTCCGGACTCTCTCAGTGGGTTTCCACATCAACGTGATGGGAGTGAGTGAAAATCTGCTCTCCGTTGTTGAAGTTCCTGTGAGTCCATCCTAGAGACAAAATCTTGGAAGTTAATAATGTTTGCATTTTTAGGCTCCACTTTTATGTAAACCTTGGAAAAATGGTTGTCAAGTGTCTGAAAAACCAAAGACCAGAAAGAATCAGGGTAGCCTGGAAAACCCCTAGAAGCACAGTTATAAAATGCATTTCAGTAGTGGTTTCAGTGGATGACTTTCATGTTAGCATGGCATTTTTAGGACATGCTTAGCACAGTGTGGTTAGGAGTTTGGTCTACCTTTCACTTCAGGGAGGCATGCTGTGGAAAGCAGTCCCATGGTTTCGAAGCACTGCAGCTTCCCCAGAAGGACAGAAATCGATGTTGGAAGGTGGATCTCAAGACCTCAACACAAGACATTTAAAGCACTTTTGAAGTTTGAGAGCAGATTAAATTGTCTGTGAAAACTACCAAGAAAAGTTATCATCTAAATGGAAGATATGCTAATGTGTTCTCACTGATTTGACAAGAATAAATGCGCTGTCATAGAAATATGAGACATTCCTTGTTGTCTCTAGGTTATTGGGATTTTTTTCCATCTAAACAGCCCTGACTTTTAGCTCTCATGTGCAAAAGAAACCCAATGGTTAGCATAAAACTGTGTTTTTCTGCATTCTGCGACAGACTCCCTGATAATTAAATGGCAGAAATTTGAAATGAAAAGAAAAATTGAAGCTGACAAATACATTGAAAGAGAGATATGTAATAATCTCAAGGTAATATCACTCTATTTTACATCCTGCAACCCCTTAATAGATACTGTTATTCTAGAAATCATGCCCATTATTTTTCAAAACCTGTTAAAAAATCTGAGGCAACGTTATTAAGAAGCAGTAGAAGCCATAGGACAGTAGAAGTGCGGCAAACTTGTAAAAATATGAAAGTACTTTCTCCAGGATACTCTAGTTCTCTGCAAGTCTCTTTCCAGTTCCAGAAATTAACCTTGCTATACAGTATCATATCACATTTGGGGGCCTTTTTCAGCACTCCTTTGATTTTGTTAAATTGAGAAATATGTCTGGATGAAGAGGAAACATTGTCTGGTGACACCCTTGGAATGACATTATTAGTAGGGTTGAAGAGCGAGGCAGTTTGTGAATGATAACTAGGGATTATGCAGAAAGAATTTAAGTAACAAAACTAGGAAAGACATCATGAGGAACACTGAAACAAAGATATTGCATTTATAAGTAGCCTAATAGCATGGATTTCATTTGCCATTGTATAGTCCCTCAAAGATTCAATACCATAAAGATACATTCCACTGGATCCTTTTACGTAAAAGCTTTACTGATTTCTCTACAGATTCAGACTGGATTGTCATTTTCATTAACTACTTTCACACCACATTTTGAGATCCCAGGTTAAATACTTTCTTGAAAGTTCTTAATTAAGAATAAAAGTAATGTACTTTCTGAGTATATTCTGCCAGATTTCCAAAGAGATTCAGGCAGTCTCAGAGACAAATTGGTACTTTAGACACATATTAACTTTGCAAACAGCTAGAACAGTTATGAGACTTTACTGAGTCCAGTAATTGATTCTACAGACTGCTACTTACACCCCATTGCCAAAATCTGTCCTCCATGCTGCAGGGGAGGGGCTAGAGCATCCCCCAGCTTCTTCAGCACAACCCAGCTCCACGTGCCAGCTTGGACAGGGAGGAGGCACAGGAGTAACGTGGCCACCAACACGGTGCTGCAGGTAGAGGTGCGCTCACGTCTTCTCCTCCAGCACTGAGCACTGGGGCAGATAAATTATCTCACTTGCACAGCCTGCCATTTTGTCTCCAAATGAGTGAAATAATGTTCTGCCAAACATCTGGACTTTTCTACCTGGCTGCTTGAGATCTCAATTTGATTCCCGCATGGGCAAAGACTACTCTGTGTTGTGCCAGGCCACTGAAGAGCATTTCGTACATGCATTTGGGGACCACTTTGGAAATAAAATGACTGAAAAATCTTTATCACAGATCTAAGACACTGTAATTGATTAGTTAGGTTTCTCTTTCTTGTTCTCGTTCTCTTTCTTTCTCCTTCTCCTTCTCCTCCTTCTCCTCCTTCTCCTTTTCCTCCTTCTCCTTCTCCTTCTCCTTCTCCTTCTCCTTCTCCTTCTCCTTCTCCTTCTTCCTCTTCCTCTTCCACTTCTTCTTTGTTTCTCTTTCCCTCTCCCTTTCCCTTTTCCTTTCACTCTCCCCATTCCCCCCCTTTCTCTTCCTCCTCCTTCTCCTCCTCCTCCTTTTCTTTTTTCTCTTTCTGTTTTTCTCCCCCCCCCCCCCCCCCCCCCCCCCAGTGTATTTTACTAATATAACCTCTCACTTTCCATCTTAGTCCATACCAAGACTGATGAGCCACTGAAACTAGCAGCAGGATTTTCCAGCCACCCTTGCTCTCTGCACACTGGACTCCAAGGTAAAGGTCTTGATGACCTCTGGAGGCCAAAGCGAGAAACTGGAAATTCCTACCATTTGTATCTGCAAGAAGAGTAGAGCTGCAACCAATATAAACGAGTGTTCTCCATTGCCATTAATTAGGATATACTACTAAGGATTAGTTTTGAGATATAGAAAAGGACTGAGGATGGAGGAATTTGGAAAAGCTGCATTTTGGCTATATGAAAGATCACAGGTACCTGATGCAGACAGAAAAACATTATCTGTGGCTCTGCCACAGTGTACATTGAATATATTGTGGGATATATTGAAATAGCATGATTTTAAGTAAAAATTTTTGGGGGTTTTCTCATGCTCTTTCATGTTACAGAGATTCAAGTAAGTTCACAAAGCCTCCTTCCCAAGTCTGACCTCTTGCCATTATACTCATCTTATTTGACTGCTTTGCCAAACCTCTGTTTTAATAATTTCCTTGCTACAAAGAGGTTTAAATTGCTGTAAACATGGGATTCAGTCTGGTTCTCCTTTCCTTGAAGACAGTGAAAATCAGTCATAATCAGTGTCAAGTGAAAAATTGGGCAGAATGTGCGCTCCACTATTCAAAAGGCAAATTTCACAGCCTTAGGTATTCAAGTAAAAATTTGATTGAGCTTATCCTGAATTTAAAGTTTAACCTTAAACAGATGGTTAAATTCTGTTGAAACATGGAGGACTTAAACACCCACATAAAGTCAAAAGCATGCTTAAGAGCTTTGCAGAATCAAAATGATCTGGTATTTACCCAAGACGGGGTAATTCCCAGTATTGTCTCTATAATTTACATGCTTTAAATGTCCTCAAACACTTCCTTTCAGCATTTATCCTCCTGACACTTATTTTTTGTCTTGCCAGGCTTCAGTGTTTATGATTAGAGGGGAAACCTTTGAACAAGCAGTCTGACTATCTGCACAGAGAGGCTTGATATTGGCCCCATTATCCCTGCCTGGAGACCAGTTACTCCTGGTTAACTGAAGCACAGCTTCCAGAAAGCCACTTAATCCTGACTTGTGGTTATCAAATTTATTCCTCCAATGTCTTGCTCCAGTGGTCAAGTCCTGTCATTGTTAAAAGGTTGTGCCTTATTTCTCAACTGGCTGTGGCTGGTCTCAGTATTCAACCATTGACTCTTGATGTGCCGATCTTTGCTAAAGTTAAGGCTCCTCTTTTGCATCTTTTTGCCCAGGAAGGCACTCAACTCATGTAATTTCTCAGTCCTCTCTCTGAGAACCTAAGCAAACTTAGTTTTTCACTGTGAGAAATTTCAATAATTTTTAATTAAATTTAATTTGATTTAATTTAACCTAATAATTTTCAATCATTTTAATAATTTGAATTTCTTTTTAAAATGTAGGCACCAGAACTATTGCCTTCTGTAGTAATATTCAGTTTCTGATTTAAGATACTTAAATCTTTTTTGAAGTTCCTTGTGCTGGGACAGAGGGCCTTAGTTTCTTTGCGTGGCCTGCATCCCATGTTCCTACACAGATAGCTTTTATTTTGGCTCTGTTAAAATGATTTGGACTCAACTTATGGTCTATTGAGAGCATTCTCCATTGCTGCCCTGCCCTCATGGCTGCAGACATCATTAGATGCATTCCTGTATGTAGGCTTAAACCAACCAAATTGTATTAGGAATGATTTTGTATTTGCTTCTAGAACACAAATAGAAATGATGAAGAGTATCACTTAGCACTAATTTTTGTGAAAACCACTTAAGAGATGCCCTCATGGATTGCCCTTTGAGAGCTTAAAACAGTTTAGTGTAAGGTTAATGACATTGCATAGTGCCATTTTCTCAACCAGCATGTGTGTGTGTGTGTGTGTGATGATAACAAATCAAAAATACATCCATTACATCTATTATGTATATATAGTACAGCAATAAGACAGCAAGTAACCTCACTGAAGAGTAAAATCAGGTTTGTTTTGACAAGTCTTGTTGCAATCAAATTATGTCAAGTGACTTTCATTGGTCTGATTGTTATTAATTCATTTTTATATTTGTCTGGGGTTGAAGTCAGAATAACTGTGGTCTACAGCTGCCCGCAACAGGCTGCTGGTCAGGTCTGAACACTTACTGTGGGAATTTTTTAAGCACTATGAGTTAACAGTAATGAAGGTATGTACATCAGTCAGAGATCTCCTTGCCTAGCTCTTTTATGCTGATGGTTACTCAGGCTAGCTAGTTTAAAAATAGCTGGCAGATGAAAATAATATGGGGGTTTTTTAAGTCCCTTTTGAATAAGAAACACACCTTCTCCTTTCTTTGTGAATTAGTGAGCTATACTGCTTCCTTCAAACAAACAAACAAAAATATTATCTATTGAAAACTCTACTATTTTGCTTCATTACTAGGTGTGCTGTCACTCCTCTGTCTCATGGCAGGTATATTTAGTATCACTAAGATTTCTTTTACTCCTAATACAGTTGTTTTAATTCCATATCACCATTCACACTGCCACCCAATCATATTTTTTCCCAAAGTTCTTTGCCTTTGACTTCCATTCTCATTTTTCTGTGCTCCAAAAGCTTACACTGGGTTTACACTGACTGCTGTCTATTCCTCCCTTTCCTCTTGGTAGCATTTGTTACTTATTATCTTCATTTTACTACTGAACTAAAAGGAGCTTTTAGCAAAACATGACATCTTTTCAACTGTACATCCATGGCTTTTTAATCATCTAATGTAAGTTCCTAAAGAGTCCTCTGAGAAGGCAGGAAAAACGAGACTGTTGGGCAGAAAATAATCACCACTTCTCATAATTTCCCTCAGCCTGAGAAAACTAACCCTTATTCTCTGTTTTTCCACACTGAATGTAATCAGATTGAGATCGCTGATCTCTGTGCTTTACCAGTTTCCCCTCCAGCGACTAAATACTTTTGTTAAGCCAACACAACAAAACCCGCAATAGAATCACTTTGTGTTGGACACAATATCGTCGCTGTGAAAATGTACCATCTACTGCTTCAGGACTGTGGTGTTTTCCTACAGGGTTCCTGGGTAAAACCTACAATCCCTCCAACATTTTTATCTTTTTCCTCTGTGTTGGGAACAACTCGATTTATGCCGTGTCCTGTAGCATCCACCCCTGCCCGTCTCTCCCATCTTGGTTTCCCCGCCCTGGGTTTTTTCTGACGTGTCGGAAGCTGTGATTCTGCGTTTCTCTCAGTTGTGGTCTGTAACTATCTGCGTTGCTGGCTGGGTCGGGAGGAAGAAACAGGCAGCAAGGGACAGGCTCTCCAGCTTGGCAGACCAGGGTCCCGTAGGGTGTGGGAGAACCCAGCTCAAGTCTGAGCTCCCCTCAACACATAGCAACACAAAATTATCACTACTGCTGCAAAGTCTGCCTTTGGACTTACTTACACTGGCTGGATGCCCCATCATTTTCTGGGGTGGCATAACACCAAGCTGAAGTCCTCAGCTGAGTCTGGTTTGAACTATCTCTCCTGGGCAGCAGGGTGAGGGGTAACGGTACGTGGCTTTCTTCTGCGGGCACACCTCCAAGAAACCTGCACAAGCATGAGGTCAAACACCCACCGCAACTGTTGAGTTGTTTTGAATTTCAAAAAAATCTAGACATGGGAAATGAAACCAGAGCAAAATGGTAGTAGAGAAATGCTGCAAATATTTGAATAGAAGCACTGTAAGGACATTTCTTTACAGCACTGCAAGAATCCACTGTTATCAACCTATTTGAAAGTCTCTACTATTTTTGTTTGAAGTAATGTAGTGTGGGAGTTTTTTCCCTCTGATGCTCTCTCATTTTTAATTACCTTTTGCTTCCTAATAAATTTGGAAAACTTCAATTGAAAACAGCTATGACTCCACAGCCCCCACTCAATGTCAGAAATCTGTATGCAGTTGCACTCAGTATTTCAGTTTGCATAACTTATTTGTGACTTGTTATTAAAGCTGCTTGCATAATAAAATTAAATGCAGTTTACATTTAGTAATGTGTCTGTTCACTTGCCTGTAATCAAACTGACAGCTTTTCCTTTAAACAGTCAATCAAGTCTCCAGTTCTTGCTGGCTCTGTTTGTTAGATTGGAGTCGAGATGTCATAAAACAGAATGGAATATTTTACAAGTCCTGATTACATGCTTTGACTTTTTTTAGGACTGCAATTTCTTTCATTCATAAAAAACCCCAAACCCTGAATTATTAAAAAAACCCTGATTTTAATTTCACAGTTGATGCTACAGTTACCAAAACCACAATCTGAATTCTAAATGTTTTTTTTTTCCTCTGTCAAAACATTAAGATCTTAATTGATTAGATTACAACAACAGTTTCACGAATAAGGGATAATTTTTCCAGGCTATATCCTCTGAATAGAGCTGTATTTAAAGATAAGGCAAAATGATTCTGCTACAGAACATAATTTAGGAACTGAATGGTAAGTCTGCAGATGGAATAGTAGATGGTTGTTTGAAGTCAAAAATATTACCTGAAAATTTTTATTACTTAGAAATGAAGAACATGTCCTAAGTGTCTTGAAAGGAAAGGAAAATTAGCAATGAACATGAAACACCATAAGACTTCATACCTAATTCATTAAAAGGTAGACTCTTGCTGATGTGTAGGAAAATGTCCCAAACATTATATTTCAAATCAAACCTCAGTTTCGATTTGTAATATTTGGTAGACTGCATGAGCATCAAACATGGCCATATTTTTATTCTTTTCATCTCTTACACTTTGATCATTTCAATTATTATACACAGATGCTTAATGGTCCTATTGCTACAGGCCTCATGGGATCCTACGTTCAAAATGTCTCTCTGAAACATATATTGGAAATAACCATTTGAAATACTTATGAAAACACTATGATTTAAGTAACGTTCTGTATATAACCTGATATAACCACAAAAAAACTAGGACAAGTTTTCTGGTCCTGACTCCTTCATTGGAGTGTCACTATTTTGTAGTCCCAAGGGACCCAGTTTCAAGAAGTGACTGGTACTTTTTAGATATCACTGTTTGAGAATCAAAAAATTGGATTGCAGCATTACCAAGACATGACTTCTAGTAAAGATAAATAAACTAAGAATCCAGCCCAGTGATATATTGTACGAGTATCAGGAGTGATTGGAATTTATGAATCTCTTCAAATACACTTCTTTAACTCTATGATGCAAGCCTTGAAAAAAGTTACAGCATCAGTTTAGGATATCATTTCTCCATGAACAGTTTAAATGGGACATATTACCAATAGGAATGGTGCCCTTACTGCCATACATATTCCTAACTTTATGGGTATATGAGCTGTAAAAGCAGTACCTTGAAGCAGTCTTCCACAGGGAAGACAGGCACAGTGCAAGAAAATGTAAGGAGCAAAAATCAGAACTGTATCCTTTACTTTGAAGTCTCGTGAATTAAATTTGTGGCGTGTGACTGATGCTCTGTTCCAAAGGTTTAGCTATGTATAATTCTCATAAGGCTTAACATGACTAGAAGTGGCCAAAGTAAAGGGAATATCTTGCACCCTACTGAAATGAATGCACCGATCCCAAGAGATGGGGGAAACTTCAGGTACCTTCAGCTACCTACAAGCGAGGCACCTGGGCTACACCAGGGAGCTCTGCTCCCTGCCTAGCTGGGGAGATGGACCTCTGCAAGGCAGTACCTAGCTTCAGGGCCATCTGAGGGTACATTAATCACCTTCTCTCCTCTGAGTAGTTATGAAGACCATCCAGGTCACTACATGGAGTTCATGTATGGATATTGCAAGACTACATTTATATAAGAGAAATCTGACCTGGACATATAGACTGGTTGATTACTGTATTATTGATTAACTGTAACTACAGTTTTAGCAGCTCCATAAAAGTGAGAATCTTCTGAATACCTCATTAAGCATAATAATTAAACTCTACATTATAGATATTATATTACTAGAAAGCCAATCTGAAATACCAAGCCGGAAGGGATTCTTATCCCCTGTTCAAACCTGGTGGGTTCTTATAATTCTTCCACATTTTGGGATTCTGAAAATATTAAAAGAAAATTGCAATCTACTTTCTCCCTGTAGTCTGTAAATGCAACTCATAAATAAAATGACTGCAGACATTAAAAGAGTTCTATCTAAATTATCGGACTTCAAATTAACATGACCTATAAACAAGAAATTACAATTTAGAAGGTCAAAAGGAATCTTTGTCCATATTGGAAAGGAAAAGAACCCAGAAGAATAGAAGAGTAGACACTTCTAAATATATCAGCAGCCTTCCAAACCTTTCTGAGAAGAAATCCTGATAATTCTACACTTTTAAAAAATTAAATCCTGTACCAGTTCAGTGATTGAAGCACATTTCAATAGTTCTCCAGCCATTATGAGATTGGTTAGATGCTAGAAGCAAAATCTAACAGTCTAATTTAGTCAGTTCCTGTTTGTGGAAATTAAAAATAATATTAAATCGTTTGGGCTAGTTTTTTACATCCATCTTCTGTTTTCTGCTGGAGCACTTGCAGCTACTGGCAACTAAATATATGAGGTTGTAATAAACCAGTCATTGAAAGAGTGGTAAGTTCCTGTATCTTGATGTTGAAAAACCTTATTTAACTCCTTTTAGAAGCTTACAAGACTTCCTAGTAATAGCACAATTTGCAATGCACCAGACTCCAAGAGTATTGATCTTAGAGACATTAGTAGAGGTTTCCATGTTCCTTGTTCAGTTTTATGTGTGCACATATTTCCATCAGGGTGTCTGCAGAGGAGCCCATTCTCTATGTTGGGCAAGACTTGAGGGTGAGCTTCCCCAGGGTTTGCCTTCTCTACACCTTCCACCTGGCTGGGCAGGGGCAAGGTCACGCCACCTGGGAAGGAGACCAGAGAGGACCAGCCGATGGCGGCCGAACGCTGGTACAGCCGAGATGCGGAGGCACCAGCGCAGTACGGGGCAGCTTGACGCTGCTCACAGGCGTGAAGACCATCGCGCCCTGAGCTTTGCTTTCCGGCCTCCCCAAAGGCAGGCAGGTCGGCGGGTGAAAAGCTGTTGTGACTGCTGGCAGCGGCTGTGCTTTACCTCGCTAGATTCACACTGTGGTTTTTTGCCAAACGTAAATAATGCTCTTGAATCATGGTCATTAGGGCACTGTAAAAGCATTTGATATTTCCCCCTGCTGTACTTTTGCTTTAACTGCAAATAACTGACAGCAGCAATTTTGTTTCTCAGCACAGCCCTAACTTGATATAGAGTCCCTTGGACTAGTATCTCATCACTACTTGCTGCACATTACGGAAAGAGAAGTCTTTATTGTATGTTTTATGGCAGATCCGCTTTAGCTGAGCTTTGTGTGCTCCTCTTATGGAGACTGCTGAAAGGGGCTATCTGAAATCCTTAGCAACTTTGCAGTTACTTTGCAGTGGAGCTGCAGCTTTTTATGTTTTATGTGCAGGGGCCTAATGTGAACACAGAAGAAAACCATGGGATTCCCTCCTCAGTAAAATAAGAATAACCCTGGATACAGCCTCTTTGCAAGAGGCTTTCCCCAGCCTTGGGAGACAATATACTTCAAAGCTGTCAGTCAGCTTTTCCCGGTCGCAAAGCTGCCTGCTGATTCTCAGATTTTCAAAGTGCTCACTCCAGATCTAAAGCAGCCCTTCTGTGTGCTCTGACGTGTGGCACACTTGCCACAGGCCCCAGTACAAGGGATAAAATTATATCTTCTGACCAGTCATCTTCTGTTTTAGAGCTCAGCATCGCAGGTCTTCCATCCCAGGCACTTCCTTTCAGTTGTATTTCCAGCGTGTTTAATAATTGGCCTACTGCATTTTAGAAGGGGGCTCCCAAACAGAAAAGCTCTCTTCATTACAACAGTGATTTGGATACAACTCCTGCTTACCCCTGCTGACCAACTGCCAGGAAAGGGCTTACCAAACTAAAGGAATATTTTTTTCTGCCTAAGATTACCTTCTACTCTACTCTCCTAAGGTATCTGCATTGCAATGGTGTTTTCTGAATATACTTTGGAATTGTTGGTCAACCACTCCTGCACCTGTTTCAAGCAGAGAGGGGGTATTTGAGAACCGCAGGAACAGGCGAGGTGTTTGTTCCTTATGTGGGTGCTGACATGGCTATGCAACTGGAGTCAGTGTCATTGAGAGTCTCCTGAAATGTGTGAGTTCACTTTTGCTTCATGTGCAAAGCTTCCCACGTGCTTCCAGCGTGTAGCACAGACAGGCTTTGGGCACCCCGCTGCCCCCGTGGCACCCCTGTACAGCTGTATCCTAAACATACGTCCCCTTGACCAGGAGCAGATGGGCTAGCACTGTCTCTTTCCATCAGATTCAACTACCACTTGATAAAATAGAAGTTTCCTCTCTCCTCACCACAGTTTGGCCTGTAGCTTGGTAGTGCAGAGCATCCCCTGGGAGATACCCTCAGCGTGGGGAGGGTTGGGATCAAGGTACTTTGTTTTCTCAGGTGGTGCTCTACCTTCTACACCAGTGTGCAAAATGTAGGATGCCTTCTGGAGTGAAAGTGACCCTGGTTGCTATATTTATGCTGGGCTCAATGCTATCGCACGCTTCAAGGGTACCCCTCAAGGAAGACAGGCAGAACCTAGCCACTGCTCTGCTTCAGTTCCTGGTGCCTAAAGTGGCAGCAATTTTATATATACTATCAGAAATCTAGAAGACAGGAGGTTAGAAGTACCTCCAGGCTACATTTCCCACAGCACTGTTCAGGATAGCGTTTGTTTGTGTAACTGGGGAGGAAAAATTTCCCTGCATGTTCTCTGTATGATGCATACCTCTTTTAGAGGCTATGAGATGAAAATGTCAGGCTAGAAATATTTTGAAAGATGTCAATCAAATGCACACCTTCCTCAGAGTTATCAAAACATCCAAGAACTACTTTATCTTAAATACTTCATTATGTATCCTGGCATGAAGAGCTGCAGGAGCAAAAAACTGGAAGTATTACTCTTCATGGATCCTTTTATCATAGGTAAGGTGAATTTACATGTTCTCAGGGTACCCAGCCTGAGCAGTGTGCAAGACACCATTTAAATAGACCTCTACTAGTTTTCAAAAAATTGAAACTGCTGTCCCTGAGATGAAAGGTCTTGATCATAAACCCAGCTTCCCACATTAAAAATGAAAATGCCAGGCTGATATATCATCCTAAATTAAGCAGCAGTAGTGTTCAGACATGGCTAATCCATCTAATTTGAAGCCAAAGAAGAATTATTTTCATTTCCAAGCTCATTTAGGTTGTATCTAAAAGAGAAATGTTTATTTTTCAAAGGATATGAAGCATATTACACTAATACTGCCAGACTCATTATTGGAGGAAGGACTAAAATTTTCAGTCATTCAGCAAAGTCCCATTTCTTGTTGGCATTTTAGCAGTTTTCCAGGTTTGAATTTTTCTGGGCAGCAGATAGTAAGTGAAGTTATCCCACATTTTTTATTGTTGAGTGGTTTTATTACCTTATATATGCAGGAGACTGATCTGGTATAAAATGGCTCCTTTCAAAATCATCTGGTGATCATCAGACTGGGATGGACCTGTTGTATTATTATTATTTTATTAGTAGTAGCAGTAGCTGTAGTAGTAGTATAAGAATGAAAAATGACCTGTTTTCCCCTATGTTTAATTTAGAGCAGAAACCCCTGCATGCTGCCTCTGTGTTCACAAGGCACATAGAAGTCATGTCGCTATCACAGCCTCTGTCAGAGTTTAAGTTGAAGGAAATTCAGCACAGGAGCAGTTTCTGTTCAACTTTTCTCCCCCCAGCCACATCTAATTTTTTTTTTTTTAATTTTTTTCTTTTTTTTAGCTTTTTTCTTTTTCTTTTTTTTTTTTTTTTTTTTTTTTTTTATATTTAGGTATTTCCAATGCTTTCATTAATGTTTTATTTTCTGTCCCCAGGAAACATCTGTTTCAGGCACATTTGCCTCCTGATCCCTGGCAAACACTGTGACAGGAGAATCATTTTGGCTTCCAGCAAGAGCCACCTCATTTGTCACGGCGCTGCCCCCCATGGCTCCTTCTGCCTCACCCTTTCTGACCTCCAGCTTTTTATACATTTGTAAAGAAAGGGATTTGTCTTCACAGCTCTTGCAATTCTCCTTATTTTTTATGTTTATTTTTGAGTTGGGGCCATCTGTTCTGTGTAGAAGGAAGGGCTTAAGGACAAAGGCAGATATACGTATGCCTTCACAAAACACTTTCTTTAGCTTTTTCAGTTTATTTGACTAATGATTCCTGTTCTTACTGTCTCCCATGATTTGCCTTCATTAATTGCTCTGACCCATGCTTAAAAACATTTAGATCAGTGGCACTTCCTTACAGGTCTCCTTCTTCCCCTCTCAGCGTTGGAGCTCTTTGCACTAAATCAAGGCAGAAAAGAAAAGCTTCCTAAGGTACGCCACGAGGGGAGTGTGCAGTGCAAACCCAGACAGAGGACTGATTCAAGCCTGAAAGGTCTTTGTAAGGTGGGAAGTTCTTCAGCACAGATAAATATAGGAGACCCAGGGACACAAAGCCTGAAGTTAGGGGGTTTTTGGAGAATTTAGTAAAAAAGATGCCAGATGAAATAGTAAGTAAAGATTCAACTGGACAATGCAGTATCTGGTAGAGAGGCGTTTAAGGGGACCCCTGGCCCTGGAAGAGCAGGGAAGCTGGAGAGGAGGCAAGGAGGAATGGAGGCACTCGTGGCAGTGCCTGCAAATAGTGGGGACATGCTGAGGCCATGAGAAAAGTTGGGCTGTGGGTCCAGGTCCCAGCTCCACCAGCAGGCAGTGGAACAAGCATTAATTAAATGAAAACTTCAGAAGTTTTGTGTTCTCCCCTCCGAATAGAGTCAGTCCACTATTTACAGTTGACTCCACTGATGGACAAGATTAGTTCAAAGACAGGAATGAAAAACTAATTTGAAAACCCAGATTCTGTCTCTAAAACATTTCTGAAAAAATGAAGACTTTGAAAAGGTAGAAGAATGAGCTAGAAATCTTGCTGGTTTTACCCACACTGAAGAAAGACTATCTAGAAGCTTCCTTCTGATGCTATTTTTGCATTTTTCTCGGAAGCCCTTAGGATCTCAAAATGTAGCTCTATGTAAGAGAAAATGAAAAATGTATCTGAATATATCTGCCATAAAACCAACAGGAATGCAGGAAAAAAAGGTGCCTCTGGCTAAGAGAATCTGGAAAAACTGAGGAGGAAGGCTACAGTGAGCTCTTTAAAAGTGTTGGTACTGGTGGTCTATGGAGCTCTGGCAAAGTGAGCACTATATATCTCTGGAAGGAAACAAAGACAACCACATGTATCATGAATAGACTTAAATACACTGTCCAGAGAATTGTATCTCCATTTTAATTTTTTAACAGTCCACAAAAATAATTTAAAAAAGAGAGAAAAAATTTTAAACCAACAAGTACTCAAGACTTTGTTTCAACGTGAACTTTAAGTGGTCTTCATTATTGCTCCTAAACTCCATACAAAAGTGTATGTCCCTACATATTCTGTCTATGGGTAACTCCTAACACAAAAAAAGAAGGTCATAGTAATTTGCAAATGGGTTTTGTTCCTTGTCAGAATAAGATTCAGAACTCACTAACTTCGGGCTCTTACCAGTATAGGTTTTCTCCCTGCTACAGCAAAACTTTTAGGGAGAGATCCAAAATAATGATTGCCACACCAAGTGCAGCTTAGAGGTAAAGCGCCTGACTCCAACAGCATGATCCAAGAAAACCCTGCTCACTCTTAAGGCGTTTAAGAGATGGTAGTCTCCTAATTTTCCATAGCAAGCTCATTTAACTGGAGTTTTACTATTGCATACACCTACAAATGTCACCATCTTAGGTGTACTGACCTCGCATCCCACCTACCTATTTGGCAGGTGCTCCCGCCACAATCTCCTGAAAAGCCTGGTTTATTTGGCATGCTTAAATAACACCTAAATAGCACTGATAGCCCTCCATTCACTCAGAGGAAGGAGAACGGAAGCGGAGGCAGTGGATACTGTTTTTGTTTTAGGTTTGCGGCAAAGGCACTTTCTCAGAAAGCAGGTGATACAAATTCTTATTTATCCTGGCTTTGAAAAGAATTGAAACCTACACTTGTGGTATCTAATTTGCTACTGGTATAGAGATGCTCCTATGGTGGAAAGAAAGGACCACCCCTCCTTCTCATGCAAAAAAAGTCAAGGATGGAAGATATGCTACTGAGGACCAAGAAAACAGGGCAGGTCTGCACTCACATGCTTAGGACCTGCACGAATGAGGCAATTTCTGGCCTTCATCCCAGCCTGGCAGGGGTACCTGTGCCTGGGACTATGTCCGCCTGTGGCAGTGGTGGTCCTGAGCCTCTCTGCACATATTAGCACGATACAGTCCTCAAGACAGCGCCCACATTTAAAAATCAGTTTCGCAGTTTCTGGCAGTACCCTCCTAGTTTTCTTCTTTAAATGTCTCCTTGCTTGGTAAACTGGGTGTTGTGGATCCCGTGAGAAGCTTCTGAACTCTGAGCACTAAGCGTGTAGGAAGCACACCCTTAGATAGGCTGACACAGCATCGCCCACTCCTGAGCTGGAGTACGCTAAGTTTAAGGCCTTGCAGCACTGAGTATCAGAATGCTCAGGCCCTTTTTGCAACTGTTTTAAATCTGTATTAAGCAGCCATTAAGTCTTCATGGATACATACTGAGCATAAACTTACATGCTTTTATTGCCTCAGGTTCTTCAAAAGTATTATCTTGAAACACAGTATGACTGAGAGTTGCATTTGCCTAGTGATTTAACAACAATAAGCAAAAGATAATCAGGATATCTCAAATTGCTATAATTTACTTAGTGATACATCCTTTTATTGTTTGCTCAGCTTCTACATGAGTTTAATTTAAAATTGACATTCGGCCTTTTGTCTCTTTGTAGCAAAGTGACTTGAATAATATTTAATTACAATTTTTCTGTTTAATCTATCATTTTAAAAATAGACCAGAGTTGAGTTCTGCAGTACTTTTTAAATAAAAGAATGCTCTTACAAAAATCATGTTAGCTTGAAGAAAACATTCATATCATCATCTCAGTGTTTCCTCAGTGACATAATTAGGTTCCCTAAAACTTCTATGATTCATTCTTTGTGGCAAGAGAGAGGAAAGATCCCCTTCCATTATGTGCCTGACAGATCAATGTTTGCATTCCTGTTTCTCTCCAAAGGGAGTATTAGGGGCTTTTTGGAAGGGTAGGGGGAACAAAATATTCACAAACTGGGTAAGGAAATTATTTTATTTTTTGCAGTAAGGGTGTCCTTAGATTTATCACTTCCTCAAACCAATTTTCTACATAGACACCAAAAGCTCTCTTTGATGCAGACAGTGTTTTTCACAAGAACTGTTTCTAGAGTCCCATTTTAACGCCTTTTGGAAGCCTATTGCTACATTGGTAATGAATTTTCTTACTCTGCCAAGTTATCTGACAGCTAGTTGATGGCCAGTGATAAGCTAACATACATATATGCTAGACAGGTGCCTGCATGTGATTGAATTAGCATTATCTGCATTTAAACTGTTTTTCGCACCCTGAAAGTACACAATGAAGAAGCAATCAGCAATTACGGAACCCGAGATATGAAACGCTACAATGGATTCTCAGTACCAAGATCTTCCTGAGCTGGCAGTGTATTTTGGTTACCTAGGTTGATAAATATGGAAATTCAGCTGCCTGATTTCAGGTGACTTAATAGGTGCTGTGGGTTTGATGCTTTGCAGTCCCAAGTGAGTTTCTCACTAGGTGCTAGCTATTCAGGTAATTTGGGGGCATGAGAACATATATTGTCAATGTCACAATGTGTTCCTGAAAATCTTAAGGATTTTCAGGAAAAAATGTTCATTTGGCAATATCCCACAGAAACACAAGCCCCTTAAAATCACAGGTTTCATGTCTTCTGCAGTCCTGACGATCCTCATCCAGGGCTTTTCCTTACCCATTCCTGTCCTCTTCTGCCACAGCCCACTTTTGGAAAATATTGCTTCTGGCCACGAAAAAAGTCCATTTCCAGAAAATTCCTAGGTCTTTCTATCTTAGAAAGCACTATACTGGGTTGCCAAAAGGACTAAGACTCTTGGACCAACAACAAAAAGTTTTACTATAAAAATTGGTGTGGGACAGGACATCATTTGGAACATCAGAGCCTGTGCTGTCACAGCCACCCGTCTCGTGCTTTAACAAAGGTTCTTCTCTCCCTTCAGATTTACCACTGTACATGTCCAAGATCCACTGTTTTAAAGACATTTCTGAGGAAGGTTTAAGGGTCTTGTCATTTCCTCACTGATGATAGTTGGTCAACTGCACCAGCTATTCATGGTGTGAATTCATCAGAGAGGCTTTAAGAATACTCGTATGTGTTATGGTTCTTTGTTTATTTTAATTTGTATTGCCTTTTGTGCCTTTTCCCCACCACTTTCTTTTCTGTCACTTGCCAGTGTGTAAAGCTGTTTCCATCACTCAATAACATATTTATCTGATACAGCGATAAAAGGATACACTACCATCCTTTCAAACTGTCATCTGCTTAAAAGAAATGTCAACAGTGCCAAAATCTGAGATGCTCATCACACTGACACTTCAGGGGTACAATTAAATGACTAGATTAAAACCCACGTGGGTCAATTTTTTCATGCATTACAGCTAAATGAAGTTGAGTGTTGCAAATGGAAAATGCCTCTTATTAAGCACTTAACATAATCTCTTTCTGTTACCTTAGACACCTACAGAGAGCACATATCTTGCATTAGCTCACTGAAGTACACTCTAAAGGCCCAGGAAAATGTCACATAAAAAGGCCACTGTATGGGTTTTCCTACCAGTGTGTAGAGGTAATTCTCAGCACAGCTGTGGTGGGTAGACCTGGGCAAGGATGAAGGTGGATTTCAAAAGGCAGGAGAGAAATACCTCAAGGCTCTGTTCAGAACCCAAACTGCCTCCTTAGCCCAGGTGCTCTTTCACTGAACGATTCAGATAAAGCCCCAAAGAAGGCTGGTGAAAGAAATAAGATTTTGCTCACCTGTGAAGGTGTATCAGACTGACATAGACAGTTATTCAAATATCTCAGCTAAGTTTTCGTTGCAGCTCTGGCAAGTCTGGTTCATTCTTTTAATATTGAACACACAGAATTTACAAACAAGTTCCTTTTCCGGGTTTGATAAGGTGGCCCATTCACCTGAATAGGGTTGGTATGTTAATGTTGGCAGGTTGAAATCATGACTGTATGATTCCCTTTTCACATCTTACATGCAATCCTTCCTACAAGCTTTGCCTGGGCATCCTTCGCAGCTCATGAACAACCCCACAAATATAGTTTATTTACAGTCAAAGCAAGTAGTACTGTAGTCCATGGAGCTCACAAATCTATGGGCAATGTCCACTGAGATTTATAGAGCTCTCCAAGAAGAGCCCAGCCACATTCTTCTGTTGGGGCTTTGGATGTTCCACCAGTCCCAAGATTCTTCCTGTCTGGATACCGCAACATGGAGACACTGGACTCCTGTCCAGGGCCTTCACAACTGGAGCATGACTGACTGGAGTTTCCTCCCCCTGCTCAGCAGCTGAGATAGGGGTCCATGGCCATATGGTGAAATTGGCTGAGGACTAGGAGAGAAGAGACTGTAACTTGGCCAATCAGTCACTCCTGGAGAAAGGATGACATAGTTTCAGACCAACATACTGCCAGTTTATAAACTCTGTTCCTGCAAAATCCATGTCTTCTTCCTCCAGTCTGCCGCGACCTGTGGCACCTGTGAACATCGCATCACAGTACAAGTCAACGTCATATGCAATGTAAGGGGCAGACAAAAGCCAGGCAAGCCACATCTCAGACACCTGCCTGACTCCACCTAACACTACCCATGAGCACAGGGCAATGAGCCATATAACCAATTACCAAAATTTTGTTTCACCTAGAAGAGAACTATTGAGTGGTCAGTGAAGCCAGTTGATAGGGCTGGAGGGCTGGAGGAAGTAACCATAACTCAACACTGGGGCAGAGGTGAAGTTGGTTACCCCAAAGGGCATCCAGTAGAACCACAAGAAGGTGTAACTTCTGCAGCAAAGCCCAGCAGTAACTGCAATCCTGTCTTAAGAGAGTCATAGTTACTCCTGCCAATCGACATACAGATTTCAGGTTTCCTGTCTACATACAGATTTCTATATATGCAAGTGGCAGGAGGGAGAAGGGAGTGGGATCTTGCTGTACTAAAAGGAGTAAACAGTTATGGTTGTTGCAAGCGATGGCAACTCAAAACCAGAAAGAGGAAAAGACAAGGCAGCTGCCAAATATCAGCTGAAACTATTGTGGAAATTAACCTGTGTCTTCTGAGGAAGCTTTAAAACAATGTGCCTAAGATTCAAAAACCTACCTTTTCTGGAAAAAAGGGAGAAAGGGAAAAGGAAACAAGCATATGGGGATCCTCTAAGAGAAGGTGACTTTGATTTAAATCTTATAGAGAAAACTGAGATCCCTTTGTTGGCAGAAGTGATTACCTATTTCCCCCCCTCCATTTTATATCTCAAAGAGATTTTTTTTTTTACTAATTAAAGGTGCTGCACTGACAGCACAGAGAAAAAAGAAAAACACAATCCCTCTGCCTTCAATGACAGAACAAATCCAGCCGAGACAGCAATATCCTTTGTATCGGTCTATCACTGTGTCTCGAGTCTATTCAGAAGTGATGACTCCTAGGGCAGGAAGTTATGCAGCTATGTTACATAGTGCAGTGCAGCCATCAATGTCAATTTTATATCTGTCAGCTGGGTACAAGCTGTGGCAGTGCTGCACTGCTTCTTTGGCAACCCCAGCAGCCCAGGGCTCCGGCTGCAAAAGTCTGCCTGTTGGTAGCACCCAAACGAGATGAATCTGCCCTAGCTTAGGTACAGCCGGGCTGCGCCAGCCTGCCACGTGGGCCAAAAATCAGCCTGGTGGAGGGCAGTTTCTTTAGCATGGGATTTCCTCTGCTAAATCAGTGTTGCTCCCTAGAAGAAAGAAGGAAAGGGGTGGAGACATAGACCCATAATGCCTTTCTCTGTGTTTCAGTCCAACAGATTACCTTCTCCAGCTCACAATGGGCACATCATTCTTATGAGACCATGGAAAAAAAGCACAGGAAAGCCATTCCCTTGTTTTCTGAAGTCATCTAGCATCAAGAGCTCATTGAGTCCATGTCCCTGAGTTTGTACCTGCCAATTGCTTTGAAACATAGCCTGAATTTCTCTGTGTACCTTCACTATTACTTGGTCTTCACATAATTCTGCAAGGACAAAAGACATGGGGAGGGAGACAGGCATAACAGAGCTGGAAAGCTGTGATGCTAGTAAGAAGAGTATGCCAACAGGAAACGTCCTTCAAAATCACTGGTATGACTCCTTCCTATAGGGGGCAACCTATAGCTAAAATTAGCTAAATATGTGAATTATTCAATATCACAGAGCTAATCCTGTAAGAAACAACTGTTCTGACAGCTGTTTGATCACTTGGTAATCTGTGGGGAAGTGGATCATCTGCACTTTCCTATAACCACACTTTCCTATATCACACCACGTGATTCTGAAATTTTGACCCTAAGTAGAAGTGCCAAAGACTTTTGAAATTTCTAGTATCCAAATAAATGGAATTAAAGTTAAAATTAAGGTCATCTAAAATACTTCATCTATGATCAATAGAACTGAAACATTTGGGTGTTAATTTCTATTTTAGGAATTAATGCTAGGTTTTCTTAGGTATTCCTGGAGAATACTTCCTTTCATTTTTCATTTCCTAAAAGAAAAACAAATTAGGAAAAGTAAAAATATGAAATTAGATCCAGATATAAGAAAAATGGGAAGAAAGAGTAAATCGCGTATGGGAAAAGAAGATACTCTCTAGATTATATCTGAATTATAAGGCAGAGGTAAACAGTGGCGTATAGTAAGTTCTGCTTGTCCAGCCTAAGGTCTACTCATGCTAGGATCTCCCTTTGGCTCAGGTGGGCATGTTTCTACCACAGAAACCAGGATACAGAGCTGGGGGATGCATGTCCTCCCAATATCGACAAGCAGCACTTCCTTCATCAGTATCCTTTATCCTGCAGTTTAGCGATGTCATACTGGGAGTGCGCCCAACATTTTTCAGTCCTATTGTCCCTGGAATCTCTTTATTATTCATTTTGGAGAATGTATAGAGAGAATTGCTATTTTAATTTTGAGATGGAAAAAAAAAAGGGGGGGGGAGGGAAGCACCTTGTCCAGTAAATAATGATTGAATTTACAGGAAAGTTGGCATGCTAGGATGTACCAAGAGTAAGAAACATTTACAAAAAGAAGGCTGGTCAATGGGAAACAGGAGACTGGGTTTGCAAAGGGGTTGTACTTATTGGGATGGATGCGCACCCCTGACTACACTGGTGCATTTAGCTGTTTCTGCAGGAACACACTAGCCCCGTAGCTGGATGCTCTCCTCAGAGGTGAAAGTCCCACTCCACAGATGGCTGGGAAGATAATTCATCCTTAGCTCCACCTCAAAGGACAGGTCAGTCTGTGCAAAGCGCTGACACATTTTTCCCATGCCCTCCTCCCTCGCTAGGCTGAGCTCGCTGAGAGCATGGCCACCAGGCAGGGCCCTGGGCCCAGGAGCCACAGAGAAACACTCGGGGAATGCGTTTGGGCTTTAAGCCCGAGTTTGGTGCTGAGCCCCCCTGCGTGGTCAGGGCTCCCAGGGTCTGCCTGCCCCGACAGCAGACATGTAGGGGAACAGAGGTCTTTACTGCGAGCAAAGGTGGCACCAAGGGTTTTAGCTATCTGAAAGGTGAGCACCTGAGATGCGTTGAGGGCGACGGGGTGCCAGTGGCACCTAGATGAAGGCTCGTGCCTAAATGCCATTATGAATTCAGGGTCCGCTTACACACATTTGTACCACTGGCATACAGGGCAGGGGTAGTGCTCAACAGACCTCAGCCCTTGCGTGAATCCAGAGCCAAACGGGAGGCTGGGAGGGCCGGAATAACACCTGGCTATTTTGTTCTTGCACCTTCATGCTCTGTTTTCCATGGGTGAAAAAGAGGACCTGTCATTGCTCTGCACTGACTACTGACAGGTAGGAAACGTGACTTCCTTGGGGTCTTATTACGTAAGAAATACATCAGCAGAAGTTAAGTTGCTCCTTGACAAAATCCATGGTGCTGTGTGTCACTTCTGACGAACAACAGCCATCTCCGTAAGCGTCATTTGAAATGAAAGGAAATTATTGTGTGGGGAAGGCAGGATGTTCCAGCTGGTGCACATTAGACAAGTCACCTTCAGCACGCGCTGTATGACGACCTGAACAGGCGGAAAGAAGAAAGTGAATGATGAAGCACTGCTAATTTGCAAAACACTTAACCTGTATGCAATTATCATATATAGTGCCTCTAGCAGATCGGCTCTGCCACTTTCCGCTCTTACAAAACAGCAGACCCATGCTGGGGATCACCACAGGACTATAGCTTCATGCAACTGGATTAAAATGTAGGATGCTGTGTAATTTTCCACAAACCTGCTTATTTAATCGGTGCTGCCAGAAAAGCCTGTGCTCCTCATTTCCTGAAGAAGTTAGAGAAGCACAAAACAAAATAAAAGAGCATTTCCTTCCTAGGCAAAGACGATTTCTGCAAATATTAGAGGTGAATGGGTGGCATTGAATTTTTGCTGTACTTTTTATCACAGCAGGCACCTAAGGTCATTAAATACAGATGGAATGTACTTCCTATTGCACAGCCAAGATTACTAATAAATCAAAAGCTGCAAGGGTTCAGAAAGTTGTAATGATTAGACTTTTTTATAAAACTGTTCTCTAAACCAGCTGCTTTAAGGAAGAATGAGTGGGCTACCTGAACCATAAATCAATGCTTTTTATATAATGTTTGAATTAAAACAAATTGGATGGAAAGCAGGTAGTAGTTCTTTACCTGCTTTTACAGAGGGGTTAAAGAGCGCATCCTCTGATGTTTCCATTGCATTTCTGTTTTCTCAAATGCCTTGTTTTTCAACCAGAGTGCTTTATCTGTAAAGCATTCTTCATCTTGTATGCTAAAAATATGTAAGTGCATGACACTTAGCTCTAAGTCTCCAATCTGGGGATTTTTCTGAATTACGGAAGACCTGGAAATGAAGTTCAGGTCTGACTTATGTGTTTACAAACAGGAGACGTTTATTAGAATTATTCTTTCCTTTTTGCTGCCCATCTCAATTGCCTACAGGCTTTTCTTCTTTCCTGCCCATCAACAGCCGTTCTGGGACAGCTAAGTAAATTACAGGTGCAGTTTTGGTTCAGCTGCAATAGAAAACACCACCTTCGTAAACTCTGACAAATGCCAGGAGCCATATTACCGCCTTTGCAGGGGCTCATTCTGCAGCAAGCACCTCCCGTGCCGGGACCCCCGAGGAGCATGGCGCAGGTGATACCGGAGGAAGGGGACACATTTCCAGAGGCCATTATGTTACATGGAGTTCGAGGAAACTGCTGCCCTGAGGACTATTTTCTGAAGTTTCATCCACCTGCAGCAAGTCTCACCGTCTCTGTTAGAAGGACGCAGGGGAAATCTGCGGGGGGAATGTCACAAAAAAAAAAGAGTTTAGATTCATGATCTGTTATGCCCACAAAGGTCTTGGCCAGGCTGTGTGTGAGACAGCTGCATGCCTGCCCCACACCTGAGATCTACTCATCCCACATGTTGACGCAATGGGCTGAGGCCACCGAGCAGTGTGTCCGAGGAGCTGACCAGATGCAGGCAGGCCTGTAGCCATGACAGATTTAACCAGCATCCCCTGGCTCTGCTATTCATCATACAGTCCACTACCTGCTCCTTGCACTTGGGCGTTGTCCTCTATTTTACTTTTTTTATATCTCAAATTCTGTTGCTCCAAGCATGTCCTAAATGTAGTGCAAATGGCCTCAGATCTGATACAATAAAAAATGTTTTCTGTATGGTGATAAAGCGATGCCCATGAGGGAAACATGGAGATATTGCACCTCCCTCTGTCAAAACAGATTCTGGGTGGATGGTATATCCTTTACATCAAAAATAAAAAACACTGCAAGTGGAATTACCAGAAATGTCATTTATACCAAGGAGGATACCCTGCAGCTGTTCTGGTTTCCTGCATGAATCTTTCATTTGTTTGTGCTTGTTCCTTTGTAGTGATGAGGCACATGTATTTGGACCTTGCAGGCTGAAGGGCCTGGGTATCATCATTTAGCAGGCATGTGAAGAAACGGTACGTGTGCCAGGTAATCACACTCGGGCTGAGCTGGGAAATCCCACTGCAACTATTTAACATACACAGGAATCTGGCAGCAGACTTGCAGGGTTTCATCTGAGGACTTTTGCCTCTTGAGCCATATGAAGCTATGGCTGCCTCTGTGATAATTAATCTTCTATTCTCTTTCGTACGCTTGAACGTTCGTGTATTTATTCTCTTTCATAAGCTCCTTTGTCTGGCACATGAAACTGAGGAAAAAAGGGGGAATTATTCGTTCCCACAGCCTATATAGGGAACTGAAGTTGATGGGTGTTTTTGTGAGGGGGTGCACCGAGTTCAAGGTCAGGTCTTATATGTTGCTGTGGTTTAACCCCAGCTGATAACTGAGCAGCACGCAGCTCCTCGTTCATCCCTCTCCACCCAAGGGGATGGGGAGGAGAATGGAAAAAAAAACAAAACTCATGGGCTGAGCTAAAAACAGTTTAATAGGATAACAAAGAAAGAGAATAATAACAATAGCAACAACAACAGTAATGATGCACAAATGCAATTGCTCACATGTAGGAAAAAAACCCCACAAACAATCCGATGCCCAGTCTGTTTCCAGGCAGCGAATCTGCCTCCCGACTAGCTTCCTTGGTTCTATAGGGAGCATGATGCTATATGGCAGGGAATATCCCTTTGGCCAGCCTGGGCCAGCTGTCCTGGCTGTGCTCTCCCAGCTTCTGGTGCACCTGGCAGGGCGTGAGAGGCTGAAAAGTCCTTGACTGAGTGTAGACACTACAACTACCCAGCAACAGCTAAAAACATCAGTGTGTTATCAATGTTATTTTCACACTAAATCCAAAACACAGCACTGTACTGGCTACTAGAAAGAAAATTAACTCTATCTATCTCAGCCAAAACCAGGACAAATGTGGACGCCTTATCAGAGAATGGGACCACATCTCCTTCAAAGTGATAAGTGTAAGGTGGCTCGTCCTGCCCATCTTTTAAGCACTGCTTTGTAGTATTTGGTTTTATTCCTGTCAGATAGTTTATGAATTTTGGAGTCTTCAAACAGCGAAAAGTTAGCTCTTCTGCTAGTTTTGCCATTCTGCTTCCTCCACCCAAACCAGAAAATGTCTATGTCTTACACCCAAAAGTGTGGGTGTCAGTCTAGTGGCAGGTCCTGGCCCACATGAGACTTACCACTCCCTGCAGGAGTAACCAGACCAGCTAAGTGCCATGGAATGACTCCTCCGTTGCCAGACAAGCCCCTCCCTGCGATGCTGCTCAGCGCAGTCCCTGGTCTCAAGAGGAGTGCTGTGTGCCTGGCTCGGCTGCTTGTGCTTGAGATCCGGGATCAGCTCACACAGGCTTCAGCACAGCCTCCCCTGCGCCTTGCCTGCAGCTCTCTGTGTTTGAGGACCAAGCTAGAAAAGAGTTGGTGGATAGTGTCTACAGATTTTCTTTTGTGCTTTCCAAATTATCTTCCGGAGCACTATGTGCACCACATAGCGAGAAGCCTTCCTGCTGGGTAAGGAACTGATCTCCTGGTGCCTCGCACTTTTTACAAGAAGAGCTGGAAACTCTGAAGATTGAATCTCTAGTGTAGCAGGTGAATCTCTAGAAAAAGAAGAAAAAAATCAGAACTCTAGCAGGTCTCTAAGCAGAATACCAGATGTTCTTATTGCAGCCTCCAAAAAATGTGCCAGACTTGCCATGACTGCTTAGCAGCCTCTCCAAGCCAGGTCTAGAGCTGCACTCAGCCTGTGATATGGTAGCTCAGATCCCTGAGAGCTGGGAAGGCCCATAGTGGTATTTTTTCTGATGCCGACTTTGGTAGCTACAAAGCGTCTGTCCAACACCACCACTCTGAGGGTGTTATCTAAGTGCCTAAAGCAGAAAGGGTACTACGTGCATTGCACGGCTTAAGAGATCCACCTCTTTTGTCATGAGCTTCCCTCATGACAAAGATCCCTCACAAATTCAACTACCATTGCAGGAAGTTGTGAGCACAAGCAGAAGCGAAATAAAAGTATTTGGGATGAGTAGACACACTGGGCAGACCAAAAAGTAGCTATAAATGAGGAACAGTCAGTTGGAATAATGAGTCAGAAAAAAATTTGCAAAGTCAAAATCAATAGGCAGCAATGAGTCAATCAACTCATACCAGTAAAGATCATGTAGGACTGAGAGAGTGATAACCAGTGAGTGTGTCTCTTCAATAATTTTATCCAAAGACTCTTATTTTCCACTCCTGACCTACTCTCTTTCACTTTTTTTCAGTCAAATATGAAGAAGACAGAGGGAGGGTAACTCTTTGTATTTTTATTCATTTATCTCTTGCCCATGAATCCAGTCAGTCTCCCAGCAGCTTTCAGTTTTGATGGCCCCAGGGCAGAGGAAACATTTCCCCAGGTGTTCTGATCTGCCTAGAACTCTAGCTTGAGTCCGTAATTACCTGCCCAGCGCAGTATCTCCCTGCCTATGTTAACATTCAGATTTTATCACAGTACCACCACATAAGAATGCCGTGAACATCGTAGCCAAGAAAGAGCAACGCTAATTTGCCACTGCAATAATGTTTGTGAAGCATTCCTGAAAAATGACAGGCAGGGAAACAAGAATAATTGCAGCTAATGGAGACAAAAATCCAGAGTTATAAAGATATATGGCACTTTAGAAAATTGATTTAGTACCTCTAGCCAAAAGCAAAAGCGAGAGCACATGACATCCAGTCATTCACAATCTACTTATCCTGAGTCTTCCTGATTGAATTGGTATCAGTATAAATCAGGGAAGTAATATAATTGATACCAATGGTGCTCCACTGATATAAAGTCAGTGTGAGGTCAGAATCAGTCTGAAGATGTAGATTTGAGTTACATTGCTGCATGCTACTTGGCAATATATAAAATATTACCAAGTAATTTTTAAATCTACACGTGACTTAAATCAAGGTAGGATGTACAGCATTTTGCAGCTCTTCTATCAGGAGTGGATAAACCAGAAAAGTTGCTTTAGTGTTTTCTGTGAGAAAAAGAATCACACTTACCAGGATATCAGTTTGTTTTCTTTTGGAAAGGATCTCGTAGTTAGCATTTGCCAAGCATCACTCATTCATATATTATTTGTTTTAAAAGAGGAAAATATCACTGTCCTTGATTTTACAAGGAAAAGCTGAGTTTCTCAACACACAATAGAATCCTTGAAAATATACAATGTGGATGTTGGTGTTCAGGCATCTAATTAAAGCATAAACAGAATATAGTTCAAGAGCTTACCTAATATAGGGCTAGTTGATACAATGTGTTGAATTTGCCCTGCACTCTTCTCTCCAGCCAGATTTTACCAGTGGGAGCAGAATGCATTACGCCATTTCTGCATAAGTTCTGTTATTAGATGCCTAAAAATAATGTAGTTGTTTTATTTTGACGTACTTGGACACTATGACTATTCTGCCTTTATACCATTCATTCTTAGTCTCAGTGTTGCTAAATATTAAATATATATATGCACAACTTCATATTTAACCTCTGATCATTGACTTAATTTATGTAACATATGGCTAAATTAGACAGCTATTTTCTAAGCAAGGCCTCCCATATGCTGCAATGGCCAGGAGGTTGGTAATTCAAACAATTTTTCATTACATTGAGGCATTCCCTCTGTCAGAATAGTTCTCTATCCTTCTACTGAAATTCCCTGAGGAGTAATAAGAGGATTTATTGGCTGATAATAATGGATATCCTGACTGGTACCCCTTGAGCATTCAAAAGCTGACACACACAACTAATTTCCTCCACTCAGAAAAAGAAAACTGTTTTGCCTAAGCACATTCACTTTGTAAGTATGTATGAATTTGGAACATGCCCTCATCGTCTCTTTGAGCAGGAGCAAAGAATGCTATTGAGCTTGGAGTTCGACAAGAAATTTTTGTACATATATATTGCTTCTCCCATTGAGTTTTCAAAAAATGTGCTTGCCTTTGGTGATTTACAACGGGCTTGTTTGTTTCCTTCTTCAAATGTCTCTCAGAAGATGTTTTTCTGTGTCATCCTTCTTGCAAGAGAAATGCATCTTAAACTAAACATACCTCACAGGGAGATTTGCCATCTCTAATGGCTTGTCATCCACCATCAGTGATGGCAAAAAACAATGAAAAGAAACTGGGAAGAAAGACAGCTTTTTTGGTCTTTTAGCACTGAAAAGCCACTAACTTGTCTGTACAGATTTAGGAGAACAAAGATTATTCAGGCAAAATGTATATGAATCTGTTAATTGTGCTAAATCTGTACATTTTAAGGCAAGACGTAGAAATAACTGCTGTAAGAAGTCAAGCTTTCACATAAAACAAACTTCAGTGAGTATACTGTTCTTAAGATGCAACTTTTTAAGGCTTCCATAATCTCCAGCTTAATATTATGCCACTCTCTTGAAATTACAGTGTTAACTTGCATGAACAAGCACTATTAGGAAAATATGCAGGAAAATGAAATAAAATTGCCTGGAGACATTAACTGCAATGACATCAAAATTTCTTTGTTCTGTTGCGGGGGGGGGGGGGGGGGGGGGGGGGGAGGAAGTTGCTTTGCTTCTGAGAGATTTTCTTCTTTCTTCTTTTCCCAAAAGTACCAGCTGGCTAGTAATAGCATCGGAATATTCCATGGTCCTGATCCATCCCATTTTAATATACTCAAGTGTTATTCTGGACTTTGAATTGAATTACTTGCTCTCCATCCATGCATCCATCCGTCCATCCTTCCATCCATCCATTTGTACTGTTTATGGTCAATGGATAGGGGCCTACACTTTAGTAAATAGAAACTGCTCTTCAGTGTTTAAAACAAACAGGACCTGGGGGTGCTGGTCAACAGCCAGCTGAATATGAGCCAGCAGTGTGCCCAGGTGGCCAAGAAGGCCAACAGCATCCTGGCTTGTATCAGGAATAGCGTGGCCAGCAGGAGTAAGAGAGTGATCGTCCCCCTGTACTCAGCACTGGTGAGGCCGCACCTTGAGTGCTGTGTTCAGTTTTGGGCCCCTCACTACAGGAGAGACATTGAGGTGCTGGAGCGTGTCCAGAGAAGGGCAACAAAGCTGGTGAAGGGTCTGGAGCAGAAGTCTTATGAGGAATGGCTGAGGGAACTGGCATTGTTTAGCCTGGAGAAAAGGAGGCTGAGGGGAGACCTTATTGCTCTGTACAACTACCTGACAGGAGGTTGTAGCCAGGTGGGTGTTGGTCTCTTCTCCGAAGTAACAAGTGATAGGACAAGAGGAAATGGCCTCAAGTTGTGTCAGGGGAGGTTTAGACTGGACATTAGGAAAAACTTCTTCACTGAAAGGGTTGCCAAGCATTGGAACAGGCTGCCCAGGGAAGTGGAGATATTTAGAAGACATGTAGACATGGCACTTATGGACATGGTTTAGTGGTGACCTGGCAGTGCTAGGTTTATGGTTGGACTCAATGACCTTAAAGGTCTTTTCCAGCCTAAATGATTCTATGATTCTGTAATCAAGACACGGACTTTAGTGTCAAGCAGCCTTTGAATATCTTCCCTCCCTCCCCCCAGCACCAATATTCATCCTGTTTTTCCTCTCAGTTTTGATAAGAAACTGTAGAGCATAAAATTACAATAGTGTGTGCATACCTACTCAGATTTTTTTAACTTCCATAATAAGATAGCCATTTCTCCAGTGTAATCTTTAGCCAATTTTCCTCCATAGGCCATCATTGCTGATGGAGGACATCGTTCTTTGCATTAGCACTTTTAAGAAATACCCAAACGATGCCTTTCCATTAAGACTCAACTGCCTTAAATCCAATTCTTTCCCAAAATTTTGGAGACTTTAGAAGAGAAGCATATGTCAGTAGGTGATTTAAAACCCATTTGTGCAACATTAAACTGTATGGAAACTTAAAAATCAATAAATTAATAGCATTCAGAGGTCAATTTTTAAACAGGCATTGGTATTAACCTATTTCTATGGTCATTGGCTGTGCATACAAGGAAGGATAACAGGTATGATAGCACTTGAAGAATGGAAGTATATTTATCTCTATGTAATACAAATATAATAACTTGTACAATATGATTGATTAGAACGATGGAACTCAAAGTGGGTGTCTAATAGATGATGGATACACAAAATACGAAACTGAGAACAATTTTCATGTTCATTTAACTTATTCTTTAAAGTGTTTTAAATGAGCATTAGAAACTAAATCAGGGAGAATTGTCAGGACTTGGTTGAATGATGCTTGCTCAACACAGATTATCTATCACTGGGCTACAGGTTATTTGTTGAACTAATGATCTAAAACATGAGCTAATCGAAAATAATATAAACCCAAAAGTGATCATAAAAGAAGCTGATAGCAGTATGACAGACAAATCACTCCGTGGGAACAAAATAAGCATGACCTATGTGTACTAGGCATCAGGGGTTTTGCCAGCACAATTTGTCATTGGATTTCTGTTTCTCACAGATATTCATAATTAATGGTAAGCCATTTTCTGCTCCTTGAGTCTCCGGATAGCAAGTAAAACCTCAGATAAAATCTTCGAATTAAATAGAATTGGATTTAGCCCCTACAAATCAGATTGAAGAGGATATCATCAATGTTGCTGTGTTCCCATTACAGTTGGTGATGCCACTGAAGCAGCAAAAGTGCCAGTAGGATATAGTAGGCACATAAACCAATGCAGAGAAAGCAATCACTTCAAGCCTCCTGTTGCATATCCCATTAACCAACAGCCTGCTGCTGCTCCTCTTGCTCTGTGTGCCTTTCCAAGGAGGCTGGCATGGCCACTTTTTGAAACGTAGGAATGGTAGGGTTTTCCTTGGCATGGGAGAGAAGATAAGGGTAAGAGCTAAGGTCTCAGGAGCAGGCAGACAGACACCATTTCTGTAATATGGTAAAGACTTCCCACTCCTTCTCAAGGCTGAGGTGAGGCACCACAGTCTTGGGGATCTTAAGCAACCCAGAGCTGAGATTCAAGCAACGTTGACCTTGATATGCAGTTCCAGACAGAAATCACTCAAGACCTACTGTGTATATTGATGTCAGAAAAACTAAGCCAATGGCATCTCAGCAAAGCTTAGGAGACTGCAAATCTCTTCTTCCTTTATCTGAGACAGTTCTTGTTAAACAAGGTGAGCCCCAGCAACCAATAATACTCATAGGACATTTGCAAAGCACTTTGTTGAACAGGTCTGTTAACGCATAATTGAGTAGATCCATTATCTTTTCTTGTTTGACCTTTTGTGGCACAATTCCCTGTTTTGTCATGGATACTTTGGGGTTTTTTTTCCATAAAATTTCTCCAAATTGATCATAAATCCTCCTTTTTACCTGGCCTGCTTTTCTGCTGGGAATGAAGCTCTAGAAAATATCTTTTTTTTTTTTTTGTGGGGGGGGGGGGGGGGGGGGGGGGGGGGGGGGAGAAATAAAACTAAATACTTCAATAGCTTTTGAACTTCATTTTCATGCCTTTTACAGTTTAAATTTTCTTTTGGTTTGTTTTTTTTTTTCAATCATGCTAATGGCATCTCTTTGACAGGAATCTCAATAAAAATTGTAACTTATAATTTGGTTTTCAAAAGCAATACTTTTCCAAAAACTCTCTGTCAGATGGAGTCCTTAATTGGTAGAAAGGATAGATACCAGCAGATTTCTAAAAGCATTTGACCTAATATTATTTGCTTAAAATAATAGCATTATATGAAATAAAATGTAACCCTTCATAAATGGATTGCAAACTGACTGAATGATACATCTCAAATTACAGGATTAACTGGAAAAAATCACCATCGGAAAGGATTTTTATCAGTCAAATCGCCCAGAGATCTCTTTTTAGCTCAGTGCTGTTCAATATTCTCATCTATGACACAGAAGAAAGTATGAATCATGGTACTGTTTTCAGATGGCACAAACATTAGCGGATTGGGAAATAATCATAAACACAAGTCAATTCTACAGGATGATTTGTATCTCTCGGTATTCTGGGTCCACATGGATGGAAATCTTCCATAAAGAAGAGTTGAGGGCCTATGGAAACATCTATGGGGCCGCAAAACTAGGTATCAAAGCCATAGAAAAGCTGGGAGGACAGGAGTGCATCATCTGTCTTGAAAGTAAGACTGTATTGTGTGCAATAAATAAGGTGTGTAATATACACTGAACAATAAAGGGAAAACAAAATGCTGAATAACTGCCCGTAAGTGAGCACAGTCTATTTTAATCCACTGAATGAGACAGAGGTCCTGCAAAAATCTAGTTTGTTCCTTTACCATAACTTTACAGTTTAAACCTATCAGATATGGTAAACTATGAAAGAATCAATGCATGTATATCCTCATGAATTAAGACCCCAGCTCTCTCTGACTAAAAAGGCTTAAAATATTGATTAATCACAAGTATTTGTACCGCTGTCATGGCCTAGTAAGTATGTCTCAGTTGTCTAATTTACCAAATTGCAGGTATTGATCCAAATCTGATACCTGAAGTTCATTATTCTTTACTGTTCTGTTTAAAACATTTCGATCTTTTACTCATGAAAAGGAAACCACCACATTTAACGTGGATAACTAGCCTCAGCATGCAAAGCAAATCAGTCATGAACAATGCATCCACTGAAAATTACTGGCTGAATTAGTAGGTGGATATTTACAACAATGGTATTGATTCAAGCAAAGTATGTCTGTTTCCAAATGATTCATTAACCAACAACTGTGATGAAAATGTAAACTCTGTAAATGAAAATATTATCTAATAGAAGCCTCTGCCTGCATATCTGCAGATTTCTTTCTGCACTGTCTCCTGCTTCTTCAGTAGGCAGAAATTATTTTAACTGAAGCAGTACAACAGATCATAACTAATTTCTGAATTATATGAATCATAAGAAAGTACTAGTGAAAATTATTCTGAGGTTTCAAGGAGAGAGAAGGAACAAAAATTACCTAAGCCCTTTTAACAGGAGCACAATAAAGGTACTAACACTTAAAGGTTTGATTCATCTTTCTTGTTAGATGAATCTTGCATTTAGAGCTCTCTTCACAAAATACTATTGGCAGAAAGAAGAGGAACAACATCATCAAGTAGAAAGAAGTGGCCCGTATTGAATTGCAATGAGTTTCAGGGACAGAAGATTATAAGCCAATAAATAGAAATATGCCAACAAGTTAAGTTGAGAGACTTAAATAATCTCTCTGTGTTCTCTTGTGTGTTCAAAGTATACAAGACAGGTGACTGATCTGGTGAAGATATTTGAAATGTAAGAATCATTCATAACACGATCTGGGTTGCTAACTTTTCATCTGTCTCTGACCTGTTCCTTTGCAAAACAACCAAGAGCAAAATGTGCTTGCATTTGTACACCAAAGATGCTCTCATGCTGGACACCACAGAGGAAAGAGATGAAAACCCAGGGAGGATGAGGCATGGATATACAGAAAGCAACATAGAATTCATCAGTTTGCCATCATGCTATTCCAAAATGGTTCCTTGTGGTACTTTGTTCCCTACCTCTGATGGGTATCTAGTAAAGAGGGATGCTTGACTTGCTCCAGCTCCCAAAAGGAAGGGCATAAAGAAATAGAAGCCATTTTTTTCCTTATAGGTGTCAAATGGAAAAAAACCAAAACCAAAACACCAACCCAAAACACAGAAAACTAACGTAGATGAGTCTAGTTTGTGGAACTGAGGCACAAATGGCTCTGCCTCTGCCCAACAGGAGCAGGGTGGGACACCTCCAAGAGAGGCGCAGGCAGTGTCCCTGAAGAGCTCTTAGGCTATTGATAAAGAGCTCAGTTAGAAAGTTTGCGCTAATAATGGATTTGAAATCTGACGTTACGTAAATGTTTACTGCTCCTTGTCAGCTTTGTTAAACTTGGTTGGAAAATGAAGGCTGAGAAAACTGCCCCTGGCAGGTGCTGGTTAGGGAAAGCAAAGGGGTGTGTTGGAAACAGAAGCAATGGGAGCTGAAACAGCGAACACAGCAGATTACTGTCGAATAGTCTGACTAAAAGCCGTCACAGAGCTCCATAAATGCCATAAAAAATTTAGCTCCAAGTGTCTAAGCCCTTTTAAAATGTTCCACAGTCACTCAAGATCTCTAGAAAATATTACTCTGTATTTGAGGGATTTTTGTGTTTGTGGAGTGTTGTTACAATCATATCCTGGAAGCGAGCTTAAGCCAACCATCCTAGTAAGCAAGGTTTTAGCAAATCTCTGTACGGAATTGAAATCACTCCCTGAAGAAAAGCACAGTACGCATTACAGCAAGGAAGTGCTTCAGTGTCATTACCATGCAGGGCTGATCAACTCCTTAGACAAGCATTGCTGTATGTGTGTTTTCTTCCTCTCCATTGACAGCATCAAAATTGGGTTAAAGCCTCATGTTTTGCCAAACAAGCTCAGCAGAACATAAAATGAATGCCCTCTGTACAACATAAAATTATAGACATCAGATGCTGTAAATACTGTAATGCCACAATAAAGCTACCGACACCATGTAGTGAGGATACTTTTAATCCTTATAAAACTAGAGGGAGAGAGCTCAGCTCTCTAACAGTAGAGAAAAATGTGAGACGTGTCATAAGATAGATATATTTATACAATATTAGGAGGGTAATGAAAATTAATCTCAAATTTTGTATTCCTTGCCCTTTTTTTTGTTGTGTTCATCCATGGCATTGGGCAGTAAAGTATAACAACATTCATTATGCCTGTCAAAATTATAACATCGTATAATAAATTGACCTATAAAGCTCTCCTTATCCCTTTATATTGATTACTATATTTTTTTCTCTGATTGATGAACAACATATTAGTAATCTATTAATTTTCTTCATCAAAGTAAAGAATAAGTAAATATAATTTGCTTTTGTACATATATATATGCAGTGCTATTTTTAAATATGCTGTCAGCATAAATATTGCCTAGGGTTTAAGATTATTCTTACTGAAATTTTTTTTCTTTGAAAATGTCCTGATACAATCTGAAAAAGGGTTTGCTTGTGTCTTCCCACAAAAAATAAAACGTAGATAAATTCTGGAGAAAAAACAATACCTGATATGAAAGACCATAGCTTTTCTTGCAATGAATCATTACTTAGAAAACTCTAAATTCTCCAAAGAGTGATGGCAAGTCTTAAAATATGCATGAATACTCCACTGCTTATATTGGATTTAACTGTGATGTGAAACATGGGATGTGAAATACCCTTCCAAGTCCTCCTGCCACTCACTAGCCATTAGGAAGTAGGTTTAAAATGCTGTTGCTGACACTCTCGTTTGTATTTGAAACACTCAGACATTTGAGAGTGCAAAGAGCTGTTTCCCTGAGCTCTGGAAATGCTTATATGTATCAGATGATATATTGATACCACTATAGACTGCAAATTTACTTGTAAATCATAATTTAGTATTTCACTTTAATGGCAAAAAGAAACCCCAGTCCAGGATCAGGCAAACCTGCTGGGGCACATTCAACCAAGAAGGATTTTTCTTAAAATGGAACAGACATTTGACTGCAAATTCACAAAAGGCATTAAAGTATTCATGACCAGTTCGACCACTGTATTTCCCATAGAGAGTTATTTAGACATGAAGAATATGCATAATGCAAATATATTTTTCCTTTTTATCTGGGACTTCCCATTTGCTAAGGTTAGAGGGTAAGACTTATGCCCTTTTGTGCAAAAGAAGCAATTATGACAACTTTTCAGTCTGAGTACTGATATTTTCTGACCATAAAGTCTTCTAAATCCCTTGGATTTCTATGCTTGATGCTTAGTTTAATCAAGTGGATCACCTGGATTGTAGAAGAGCAGACAGTAGAGACAGATCCAGACTGCAAAATATCCTTAAGCTGGGATCAAATGTGAAAGCTAAGAGATGATTAAGTCTAAAATTTGGAATAATCCAAATTTTCTAGAACTAGATTTCTAGTACTATTTCAATTTTTTTCAGTACTATGATATTTCCCTTGCTGCACAGCAACTTTGAGGATGAAACACAGAACGACTATCTCATCTTCTATGGAGCATCCACACTCAGAATTGTAAATGGCCATCATCCACCAAGATAAACCAAAGCAAGCTGCCACATTATTTGTAAGATAAGAAGTAAAATATGCAATTTAGGCACCATACAGTTCTATTAACCTGAACTCATGTTTCTTTGCATGTAATGCCACAGGGACTAATCTTAGCATTAGCATTTCCATGCCTGTATATATTTTTTTTAAAAGTCTGTGTTTTTTTCAAGTCTTGAAGCTGATAGTTGAATAAAGGGCAGGGATTTAATGACAGACTAAATTCTGCTCAGAGGTTGTGAAGCTCAGTATAAGACTCTTCACTTCCAAATAACCTTCTAGGCCTGGCTAAAACTTTGAAGACCTGAGGATCGCTGCATATAGATAGGTTCCAGCAGCTGTTTGATGGTGTATGAGACATACAAGATGATATCAATCCATTTTCTAATAGATCATAGCTCAGAAACCATGTCTGTGGTTTTAAGCATAGAACACGCTTGTCTTAATATCAATAGATCAAACTGTGTCCTCCCTTTCTGCCAGCATGGAGACCCAGAGCCTGGACAGCCTCAGGACCACGTAATGCAAGTGTGGCTGCATTGCCTGTTTGCAGCATGCTAGCTTCATTCTTCCGTAGCCTTTGGAAAAGATCTGGTGTCTGTCATGATGAAATGCAACAGAAAAGATACATTTTGTGAAATGTATGAAGTGGAAAATAAGTGAGGAAAAAACCACACAACACGTTCTCTTCTTTTGTCAATGCTTTTTTCAGAGTAAAGAGATACAGTAATGGCGGGGGGGGGGGGGGGGGGGGGGGGGGGGCGGGGAATAGTATTTTGCATGCATGGTTTATACCAAAGGATTAGATTCTGGTATTCATCCTGGTTACCACATGGATGCTTCTGCTGAAGCTGAGCAAGGGAGGCAACAATCACTAAAGGCTCTGTCATAGCTGTATGAGCACCAACTTTGTGCTCCTCCAGCAATTTAAGCTGATGTGACCTGAGAGTCCCACAGTGGTACTCAGTTCCTTCCTTATCTGAGCCGACGTTGAAGGTCACCCATTTGGGTGGTGAGATGTTCAGGGATCTCTTCTAGCCTCAGACTGAGCACTGCTTCACCTTGTTGGGTTAGGTCTCAGCTGGATTCTCTCCTGGTACCAGCCTGTACAGGACAGAAGAGGAAGGCAGCCCCAATTGGCAGTTAGTTTGATTTATGCTGCTGTGGCCATCAGACTTAGAAGGTAGGAGACTTTTTCCTGGTTCACCTTTCCAGGTGGTTCAAATGAGCTTACACTAAACAACAACAAAAAAATAAATCCAGGGAATAGGAGCTGAAACCCATGGAGCTCCACACCATCTCCTTAACCTTTCTTATCTCTCAAAAATACTATAATTTAACACCAGCAGCTCAGACAAGACACCTGGAAACAATCCAAATCTATATGCATTACCTTTCCAGGACTTTAAATTACTAACTTTGGTGTTGCGAGAGAAGGTTTTATCTCATCACTGGGCAGAAATCAACATAGTTTCATCCCATTTTGGGAATAAGTAAAGTGAAATCCCAACCCTTCTGTAGTCCTTAGAATTATAGCAGTTGATGAAGTTGGGACTGCACCAGGAAGCTTTGCTCCATCAGACTGCTGAAGGAAATGGCATAATGGGCCCAGATCCTAAATCCTCCCAGGGTTCCTTTTTCATGGTTTACATAGACTTCAGGATTTCTTCTAGCAATGACAATAAAACCGTAACTGGGATTAAGCACCATTAACTCTATGTTTAAGGACTGTTCTGTTTATTACTCAGACTTATTGCACCAAAAATAATAAACATTGAATTAAACTAATGAAAAGAAGTATATGATCTTTTGAAGAACCATAAGTGCTGTTTGCTTCCAAAGCGTTTTAAAGAAATATGTGTAGTTACTGTGTTTAAATCAACATAAATAAATCTGCAATCCAGAAAAATGGATTACTTATGATATTCATTTTTCCATTGTGTATTTAAGCCCTCATGAAGATCCATTTTTTGTGTTCAGACCTTGTCGGTTCTTTGCAACTCTTTTTCTAATTTCCTTAAGACTGTGTTTCCACAGACATGGAGCTATTCTGTAAGAATGATAAATCGGCCTGTTAGAGATATTCCAAAACTCTATTCTTCATGTCTATCTATAGCACTGCAGTGCATGCTTCTTGGAAGCATTAATAACTGCATTTCATTTTACTATATAAATATTTAAGGTTTGTAATTTCTCTGTTGCTGACACTGCCAATGCCAATGCAATGCAATGTTTCATTATCAGTTCCTAGTATACACATAATCTTGTCAGACTTTGTTTCCAATAAATATAGCATGATATATTTTGAATATTTGAATAGCTGAGTGCATTCATATTGCTTTCAGTCATGACCTGCTTACAAATTCCCAGCTAAGAAGTACAGCCACGTGGAACAATAACCTGCAAGTATTGTGCCAATGTATTTTCATTAGTCAGTGACACTTAGCTGAAAAGAAAAAAAAAAAAAAAAATTAAACTCCATACTTCAGAAACAAGTCAGCTTGGCTCCTGGATCCATACATTAGGATGAGCCACATCCAGGACTCATATTATTGTTTCAAAGTTGTAAGTGGGTAGTTCAAATTTAATCTGTCTATATCCATTCCTTCTTCAGCAATTTGCCAATCTCTTTCTCCATCTTTTGAGAGTTTCCTTGTGCATAAATATCCAGGAGGAACAGTTGCTCTCTTAGCTGTTCTGGGGAATCAATCTCAAAACAGGTACTTATTAATGGTGTCTGGTTTTGAGCTGGCTGTGAATTTTGTATTATTCTGCACCTTTCTGAAAGCGGCCAAGGGTGTTTTATCAAAAGTGAAGACAATTTGGGGGAAGTCTATCCTTTCATGCTAGATTACAGACAACTTAATTTTAGATAATATGGGAGCACTTTGTGAGACTTCCACTGCTGCATAAGTATATTCAGATCTACTGAATTGCTGTGGAGTAACACAATACCATGTGGGATGTACCCAGGCTCTAACACAGAGGAAAGGAGGCAAAGGCACAGGTAAAAACTGAAACTGCAATCCTCTAGATAAAGCATCCTAAACCGTGATAAATGGGAGCCCTGCCCGACCTCACAAAACGGAGGTCCCAAAGCCAACTGCCGCCTGACTCCCACCCAGCCAGCCTAGAGACTGTTCCCCCATTTTCCCTTTCACACTTGGTGCCGGCATCGTGGATCCTCAGTTGTCTGCTGATGTATTTCCAGAACTCTTAATCTGGAGTTGATTAATGCATTTCTTAATTTCTGGTTCTTGGAACTGAGTGACAGATGATAAGGGGACACTGTCGGTCAATGAAAACGGCTCACACAAGGTTGAAGTTCTGAGGGACAACTATTAAGAAACATGACTTGCATGCATCCCATGAGCTCAGACTCCCAGCAGGAAAAAAAATAAATCTGGATGCTATTGTTAATTTTCAGGACTTTAAACCTGAACTCAGAATTGTTGAAGTCTAACTTGCACTTTCTGAATGCTTCAGATTTTGGCAGTACTGCTCTTATGACCAAGTCCTCTTTTTGAGAGCTCATGGCCAATGCCTTCATTATCACCTGATCATTTTTGTATTTAATTTAATTTAATTTAATTTTATTTTATTTCTTTTTTTTTTTTTTTTTTTTTTTAACCTTGCAATTTTGTCTACATGTATAATTTCTTATATTTTTCTGGAGCGTGTGGACATACAGCAGCCCAGGCAGAGTTACCCTACAATGACTCTGGCTGGCCATCCTGGACTTCTTCACTGCACATCTGCAGTTTAGTCTGACAGTTTCAGAAAACTGGACTTACTGCTTGGGCAGGATCCAGTGGTGACTGCAATCCCTGTAGCAGAGCTGGTAAGCACATACATTTCACTCACATAACTCGTTCACAGGAGGTCCAACAATTCAAGGAGGAGTGTGTCTGAACTAAACTGTCCAGACATGCATGGACAGAAAAGATGACTCACTGGCAACATTAGAGGCCCGTGAAAATAGATATTTGTAGATCTGTCCCCTAGACACTGAGTAAAACATCTTGGTGTCTGCGCTGTCCGTCCAATGCAGTCCTCCCAGACTTCTGTTAACCTGTTAACTGTGTGCTTTGGCCTCCAATGTTATGGATTAGCTTCTGTTTATTCTTTTCTGACATCTTAAATAGTGCTGGACAGTGGAGAAGCAATGGTTAGTTACACAAGAAAACAACTCAAAAGATATTTGGTTGCCAAACTGAAAAATTTAGAAATGTCCAAATTTAGACGAGATGTAGATCCTACTCAGCCATCCCATGGGCTGAGGTAGGGACATTTCCCACCAGTATAAAAATGTCTTCCACTTTCCATGCATGCAACATCCAAGCCATGTCCAAGGAGATGGGTTATAAATGAGGCTTTCTTTAGTGATAGGTGTATTTGAGCCACTGCAGCATTGGGCCCTACTGGAGGTACAGGCTAGTCAGGTTTTCTCTCAGCCCAGTGGCTCATGATTCACAGCCAGAGACCGGTTAACATCGGGATGTGGGATACCCAAGCCCAAATCTCTCTAACCTCTCTGGAGTTAAGACTGAATTCATATATTTCACTGATGAGATGAAACTCCATTTTCTTAGGTGAAATCTCTAACCACCAGTATCTCCTCTTTGCTGCTGGGTTTTGTGCAAGAAAAGAAGTATCTAGAGTTGGTACTAGGTCTTTGGAGAGAATCCATGCCTGTATATACCTAGAAGGAAATAAACAGCCTCCTCCAGTGCTGTAGAAGTCCTTTTAAGGGCAGAGATTTCTAAGCCTAATATTTTTATATAAACTTCTTAAGTACCTCACTCTCTTCTAGCACTGAAGTAGGAATCAGTACAAAACGCTAGGTTTCCAGTCAAATTTACAGTGCTGAGCAATATTATGTGAAACTATCCCTGAAGTTCTATCATATACCAGCAAAATTATTTTTTTAAAATTTATTAAACTTTATGTTGCAGAAACATATGAACATCTGCAAGATTATAGACTGTCTTACTGAGGAAGACACCTCTTTTGTGCTACATATAGCTCACCAGGCAAAATACACATCCGCACAAAGAACATTATTTGCCCCTCAGAGCTCTCTTCCACTGGTTGGACCATAATCTGGTCCTTGCAGCTTGCCCTTCAGCTTAGTCCCCCTCTCCTCTGAAACCAACTGATCTCTTACAATGACATTTAAATGAGTCTTCTGGGCTTTGCTGGGCAGGCTGGTGAGTAGCCACATAGTAGGTGACAAACTCTTCTCTCAAGGGTCATATGTTAATTCCATTTAGATCTACTACGATAAAAGGAGAATCCTCTCATAATCATATTAACATGTTTTTAAATTTTTTATTATTATTATTTTTTAGTTAAAGCCCAAAGTAGTCAGGAGTTGTCCTCCAAATGCTGCACTCCTTTAAAGGGTTCTGTTCTCTATTTGTTCTCTTTTTGGAGAAAAAATGTGTGCATGTATCTCCTATCCAAAGAAAGATAAACTTTTCTGTCCCAAGGAGCAGACTAAGGTCTTGACCTCTGCTGGATGAATGCAAATACAGCCAATGATGAATTAGGCATGATGTGCAGATGAGGGGAAACAGAGTAGAGATGGTGGTGAAGAATAAAGGATGTGGAAATATCAAAAAGGCAATTCAACAAGGACTAGCGTGCAATATGGTGGGGAAAGGGACAGAGGACTTATTTGTACCCCAGGCTAGCTTTTTTATTTTCACTTGATGAACATTTCAATTTCAATATTTATTTGCTATAGCATTTAATCCAAGATATTTTTTTGCTATCCAATGAAATGACACAAAGAAGAGTTGAGTAAACCTAACTTTTATGCATTTAAAAAGCTGACCTTAAACTCCTTTGTAGCTAATGGATGAAGTCACTTTCCCTTCAGAAATCCTGATCATGTTTACACAAACCACATGTGAGGCTGTGGTGAAGCATTGCCTCACACAGCAAGTGCCCACAGCTCAGAGATGTCATCTTAATTCACCTTGAGTCAACTGAACAACTCATGCAAAAAAGACCATAATAAGAAAACGTGACATGAGACTCAGCCATGGGGTTGGCTTCAAATGCACTTCAGGTGTAGTACCAGAGATACCATCATGATACTGAAGTGGTTTTTGTTAAATCTACCCAACACAGTGCATAAATTGTGCCACAGTGCATAAATTGTGCTGAGCTCAGGGAATGGCGTCACCACGTGCTTTGCTGTGCCCACATGGAAGTGTTTATCCTTGCTCTCTGCAGCCTCAGAGCAGGGGGATCTCCCACAGTCAGCTGAGCTCATCCTGTGTCTTCACCCAGGACTATAATGGTGCTTTTCAAATCACTGGGTTCTCCCTGGCCTGAATGTATATAATCCAAATCTGCGTTTTTCAGAACTCAGGGATGTTCTGGTCCACCGGAAAGCAAATATAACTTTGAGTGTCAGCCTGATTGAGGTTTAAACGCATCTCTGATTCCTTCAAAGCTTACCTCAAGGGACGGCCTTAGGTGCCGGCATAGCACGCTCAGACCTCCCTGTACAATAGGGGAAGTTATTGGTAGAATGGCAACAGAGCTCTGATCTGACAAGGAGCATTTCAATGGTACGAAACACTTGCTTGTGAGCAGAGCTGTCTCGAAAGTGCTGGTGAGACAGTCTAGGACAGATCTGATCATTAGTGGGAAATGCTGTAGCAAGCACTAATCAATGCAATTAACATGGTTATTTAAACTTTTTGCTTACAAAGTGATTGTCAGGGTAATAAAAAATAAGGTTGTGAGAAAATTAGCCAGCTTTCCTCTAACACTCCTATTTTTGCACCATTATTTTAAGTCTCCTCATTGCCTCAACCAAACATTACTAAGGCATGGGCCATAGTATGTGGGCTAGTAATGTTCCAGACCACATCTTTCACAATAACATTTTTCCCTTTTGCTATTAAATCTCTGGCATAGCCATAGTGCCTGGAAAAAATGTAAAAATAAAACGGCAAATAAAAGTAAACGACATTCTTCTTATGATTTAACGTATGTCAGTACTAATGGTTTCTTTAAAATAAAAATTATTTCTTCGATTAGCTTATTTTTACAGAGGTTATAAAAAGCAGAATCTAGACATATAATGGTAGTGGTTACAGGATTTGTTGAGGCTTTCTTCTCAACAAACAGCCTGAAAAACAATCCAAGTTGATTTCAAATCTTTGGTTGATGAATAGGATATACAAATGAATTTTCACCGCAGTATTTAAATGATGATTTCCTCATAATGTAAATGGAAATAGAGTGTTTTCTTCAGCAACGTAAAGAGAAATGGTTTATTGTTAAACTGTTGTATACAAGATGGTGAGTAGAGGATTTTTTCTTTTTTCCAAATACAGCTTTTTGTTGCTTGCAAGAATCATTCTGCATCACTGAAGTGGAAAACGTATGTGTGCTCTTCTGGACTGGTAGGGTTTCCCTGCTCCACTCCCTGCTGCCCATCGCTCCCTCACCGATCTCTGTGCAAGGCTGTGTGGAAATGACAGAGGCCGATCTGGCCCAAAGCATCCTATCTCGGCTTTCAGGAAATGATGCTACTTCATTTAGGGAATTTGAAAGGTTACAGTAGGTAAGTCATGAAATGAAGAAAGGATGTTTTCAAGACAAAACCCACTCATTAACTGCTATAAAGCTGGGGATAAAAAAGCCAGGCTGCAAGTTTTTTTGGCATTAAACTCCACAGATTATAGCTTCTGTGTAGATGCTGTTCAAATTAATGGCAAGTTGAAAAGAATCCACTTTAAAAAGGTGGCTTTTTAAAGGACCTATGGATTCAAAATGTGATTTGTACTTGTATGTGCAGTTCACTTGAGAGTGTAGGTTTTTCACACAGGTTTGTGTTAATAATTTATGTAGACACAAACTCTTACATGCCTTATAAAAATGGAGCACAGCTGGATTTGTGCATTTACAATCCGTCCTCTATATACAACTCAGAGTGAAAAAGCTTTGTGTGCTGAAGTAGAAATCATAGGGAAGCCTCTCTGTAAATTTAGTTCTTATTGTGAAGAATCTGAATGCACACTGAAGTGAGACATGGGTAGCATTCACATTTCTTTTTGGGTTGTTTGCCTTAAATTCCTGTGGAGGACCTTAAGGAGCTCTACATCATCTTGTATCCTGTAAACACCCGCAGTAGTACCATTTTAATGGTCTCTATGAATGTATGTGGTTTATTTAATGGGAAGAAAAAAATTCTATATCCATGCCAGCCTTCCAGGTGCAGCCTGAAGAGCGTAAAGGAGGATCGACTCCTTTTGCCACTTAGCAGACCATTGGATGTAGTTATTATGACACCCCAGAGTCAACCCTGGGGATCACAGCTGCTCATCTTAACATATCTAATGAAATGCAGATGGGTAAATTTACATGATAGTCTTAATCAAAGCAGAGAAAAGAAACTAAAATTTCCAGTGTTAATTTGCTGGTCACTCTGATACAGAACTGCTATGGAGTGGGATGAGCTTTTCCAGCATGGACTTTATAGCTGCTGGGGCTGATCCAAAGCCCTTTGCAGTGAATGGTAGTCTCTGAATTACATGGGATTGCCTTCAATGACTTAAATGGTCTTTGGATCAGGTCCACAATAAATTATTGCTTAATATAGTCCACAAGAATGATAAAAATATTAGGTAAAACCCCAAGGAAGAAAAGGAGGTATATTGCAAACTCCTGTCACTTTATTTCCCATTACAAAATTCCCTATTTAATAAATAGTGTTAATTCAGATTGCAACCAATCGCAATCTGATCAAACCTCTCATTCATAAAACCAGATCTCTTCATGACACTCTGCAACGCTTGGGTTCTGTTTTTATGGGCCAGTGATAATGGTGTGGTACACTCCAGACAGTCTGCTGGAATTGATCAGGTTATGGGGACACTTATAGGCCTATATCATCACAGTAATCACCTGTATTTAATACATTGAAGTGAGTGGCTAAAGCTTTGAATAAAACAGAAGCTATGTCCAAAGGATCTCATTAGGCAATAGATTATATCTGATCTAATTAATAGCATCTCATGTGTGAGGATAAAGGTTTCTCATCTTTATATTTCTTTCAAGTTAATAGGAATAATGTAACCATTCATATGACATCTAAACCTATCTGAAAACATATCAATATGGGACTCTTACATGATTCTAACTCCCTGGAGCAACAGCTAGTAGACAATAAAAGACAGATCATAGTCAATGTATTTAACAATAACAGAGTGCATCAGGCTACTGAAATAAGCTTTTTAGGAACATTTTGGCACTCCAGAAATTTCCATTAAGCCTAAATTTCTACAGCGTGAATGGAAACACACAGCTAGTTAAGTCCTAAAAACACCGGGCTGGTCTCCTACTTAACCTGACATCCCATCTATTGTCAGAAGATAGGCACGCCTGCCAAAATCTCCCTGTGAGAGGAAAAGCCCTCGCTGCTCTGAATAGGCATTAATGGCAAGTAGGCATTAAATTAACAGCAGTAGAGTCCTTTTCTCTCCCTTTCCTACCTCCCTGTCTGCCACCCAGGAGGGACATTTAGCCAGCAGCGGGGCTGAATGCCAAGGAGCCCAGTGCTGCTCAGGGTGGTCTCCAGCCACTGCCAGAAAGGACTGCCACCACTTGGTCTTTTAAAAAGACAACTATAATCAAGAGGATACAAATACTCATCTTCTCAGCTGGTAACAGGCACTTTCTGTTTGACCTCTGGTGACTTTAAACTTGCCCTGGGGGACAAAACATAGAAAACTCTGTTCCTCAGTTTTTTCTGCTAACCAGGAAAGTCAGTTTTCCCCACAGCATGCCAGCTGCTGTGAAACGTGCGCTGTGGTACCTAGCCATCTTGCCTGGTGTGTGTAAGACCAGGTGCATAACACAGCAGCTGTGAATTCAACGAGGCTTAAATGTTAAGTGTTGCTGCTCTGAATATCATATTACTTAATACCTCCTTTGGGAATGTGTATCTAAAAGTGATGAAATTTCACTTCTGTGGTGTAGAAGGCAAGATACAGGTCATTTTCACCTCCTCTTCACAGTGACTGAATAGGTGCAGAAAGCTCAAGTAATGGGCCTTTACACTGACCCAATGATGTCCTCTCGCTTGTGAAAGGATTTTGCAGTGAGCTGTGCATCACTTACAAAGATTTTTTGCTTAAATTTTGCTAGTGCCTAAGAAGTGGCTTTAAAATGGCATTCTTTCTTTCTAAGTACTCTGCATCAGCTGTGTCAAATTGCAAATGGAAGTATCTTGTTTTGTCCCACAGTCATTTCTGTTAGTTTAGCTGCGGATCTGAATATCAACCAGAGCTATTTTGTTCCTTGTGGGCCATCAGCAGTAATACTGGTTCTCCATTCCCAAGTTTGTTAAGAAAGCTATCGATGGGTAAGACTCAGCACAGTAGTCACTTCTTTCCCAATTAGCCGATTTGTTCCATAGGTTTTATAAAAAAAAAAAAAAGGCAGGGGAAGGCAAAAGGTTAGTAGTAAACCGAAATGACAGGACACGGGCACTAAGCAGCAGGTGCACCAAGGGAGAAGGTTTTTTTCAACCCTGAATCCCAAACAAAAGTCCAAAAAGTACCCCAGGCTCAGAAAGGTGTTCTCAGAGGTTATAAAGCCGGCATGCACTCCACTGTCCCCAGGGCAGGGCTGCCCCCTCTCTGGCAGTGATGGGTTTATCATCGAGTGTCAAAGCCTTCAGCAGGGAGTAGATACAGCCCTAACCCTCAGCCGGAACAAGCTGGCATATGCACATAGTGATGTTGTCTGAAAAGCTGGTCTGTAATTTACTCTGCTTTCTGAGAAAACAAAGATTCTTGTGTGCATTTAATTACATTAAATATCTATTTACTCGAATCTAACAAATTTTAGACTTGGAACAATGTCCAAATTTAACATAAGGATGTTTCTACCAATTTCCTGAAAATCAGTGCTGGCTCAGAGATAGATGCTCTAAATGACCGCATGGATGAAAAGGCTGCAGTATGCACCCCCCACTGAGCAGGTGTCAGAGGAACCATAGTAAAGAGGCATGTTTGGAGGGCTACAGGTTACAGTTACCTCCAAACATGCAGAACCTCATTCTGCTTTCACACCCTATTGAGTATTAGAGCACTTGACTGCAGATGCAAAGCTGAGGAAATCAGGCCATATCACTGCTGCTGGTCATGGTAGTAGGTGCTGACTTTTGTGGTTATGAAAGAAATCTTCAAAAGTCTGGAGCAAAAGACCTGGGAGGTGTGACTTTTCCCATTCATCTCCATCAACTATTAATCCTGAAATCTAAAAGTGACTATTTAATTGCCAATGTTAATCATTTCAGTACAAACAGTTTTCATCAAAGCACACAGCAAATTGCTTGTCTGAAAATCTCCAACTGCTTTATCCTTCTGTGTATCTTATTTTTGCCAAAAACCCTTCAAATTCCCAAAACTTCTAGTTCCCCCATCTTCCATAACCCACAGCTTACTTGAATCTGAAGGTACAGATTACAATATTTTGAATTTAAATTCAATATGAATAGCCTAGGGTGACTGTGATGACTGCTACATTCGTTGGCTTTTCGGTCTGCCACACCAGAGCACAGCAGAACATGGTCCTCACCATGGAATGAAGAAAACTCTGGCTTTAAGGTGCTTCTCAAGGCAGTTTGTTGAGTACTTTTTGCCATCTTGCAGGCAAAGAAAGACCCTAGAATTTAATTTTAACCAGTACAGGATTTATAGTCTGTTAGGAATTTGCCTTTTTTTTTTAATCCAAAATTGCTTTCATACACACATATAAACACACATGTACTCCCACACATGCCTGATTAATTTTGATATGTCATTCTGACAATGAAGAATTGTTTACTGGGAAAGATTTTTGAAAAAAAAAAAATATGCAATGGTATTCCCAGGATTCTATATTGCCAACTATGGCTAGAATGGGAATCCATCAAATAGACAGATGCATCATCATTTTCCCCAAACACTATCAAGTATGATCATCACATCAGTCTTTCATTTATCATCACTCAGAAACAAAGATTTACTCCAATCCCAACCTTTTTCCCATAAAAAATGAGTTATTTGCCCCTGTCAAATTGACTATGGGAACATTAAAACTGTTAGCATTTTCCTCCCTTAAACTCAATGGATGTGACTTTGGATATGACCCAGTATCTCAGACAGAAATATGTTTCATCCTCATTGAGAAGAAATTAGCTAAGTTCAAAGTTAAAATAGTGGTTTCTTCAGCATAATTCTGTGATGATGTTAATTTTGACCTGAATGAAATGTCATTTATCACTATTAAAGTAGAAAATGGAAAACACACAAGTTAATTAGATAGTTTTCTATAAAAATATTGCTATTGAACTAGTAAAGTTAAAATGTTTTACTGTCATAGTATGCCCATTTAAAATTAAGGTGAAATCAATGCTCATGATAACTTGAAGAACATTATGATTGTATTTGGAGCTTTTGGGAAATAATCCAAAAAGTCTTGTTTCTGGAATATTTCTTCAGCACGTTCTTGTTAATGCAGAAATGGTTGAGTGTCCTGGAGTTACGGAATGTCAAGGAGTAACAGGGCGATATGCTCCTTTCTGATCAATAAATGGCAGCTTTTTCTATTAAAAGCAGAAAAAAACAAGTGAATTCAACACACCTTCCTGTGAATGAATGAATTTCACCCTGGATTGAGATTGTTCCTCACGTTCAGTCAAATTCAGATGATACACTGCCCCATCGCTTTCAGTTGTTATATGTCTCAACACCCTCAGGTCACAAAGTACTGGGAATTTCAGAAGCAAGCCAGTCAGGATTTCTACTGCAGAAAAACAGCTTGGATCATCCACTCTAATCTGAACAAAATCTCCAATGTCAATTTATGACTGCTTCTGTTTATTTGCCGTTTAACACTTGGCAGAGCTCCACTGAAGCCAGCATCCTACCACATCCTAAGGTCAGACCTCATATATAGTTGGTGGCAATCCCCCTGAACCAATTGACGGATGCATGGGTCTCCTTCCTTGTCAGAAAATAGCAGTTATAACTATCAGTCTGTACAATTATCCATATAAAGTTACATTATCTTTTTATACAATCTCAGTCACTAACTCTGCTTCTTACATATGTGGGTGACAGGCAGGATAACTGAGGAGAGCTCTGCAAGAGCTACGTCAAAGCCAGTAGAATTGTGCTAATTCATGCCAACTGCTAACCTCACTTTTCTCCCTTTCTGTTTCTCCCCCTTTCCTTCATATGCGCATCCACAGGATGACAGAAACACATTGCTCATTACATCTGTTCTTACGCACTAAATCCGCAAAGCTCAGCCCCTCCTCAAGAAACTTTCCTGTCCCTCTGTCACGTCTTGTAGTAGCCAGAGGAGACAGTAACAAAGAGATTTGCCCTTCAGCTACTAACATTTCCCTAGTAAGTTGTTTTATTCAAATACATTTTTACTGTCAATTACAAGTGTGAAAACCTATTTTCCCAAAGGCTGGACGCAGCCTATGTCTTCATTATAAATGACCTGCACCATGTCACTTCTCTTTTGTGTGTGTCCCCCGCCATGGGTCCACGCCTTCTTACCGTCTTCTGAACATTTGCTATTTATTACTATTTTCCCTAAACCAGAGGTGGCTGGAATCTGAGAAAATACATAGTGTAAAATTCTCATAGTATATTTCTCATTTCTTACATTTTCTTGGTCATATTCTGAAAGAGCTGAATGGTCTTTTGGTCTTACCCAGCACGTCCATTCTCACGTCACTGAGGTATGTGTTAGTCTGCAGCCCACAAAAGGTCTTTCTGGTCTGCAACAAGGGAAGAGTTCCTCATCCCCTCCTAGAGGTGTTACTAGATGTATGTCTATGTGTAATGTAAAATGCAACTCTTCTTTGGGCAAAAATGGCAAGCTGGTGTCAGAAGACCATTTTGCAGCCAATCCGTACACCCTGCATGTGCTGGGAAAATGAATATATGAATGATATTTTCAGTGATTCATTTGTTTCATGTGGAAAGTGAACAAATGGAGTAACTATGAAGACGGCCCTTTGGCAACAATGACAGATTAAATTGGGTGTGCCAATTTGTATGGCAAGAAACATCACTAGATGCAAGGCAAGACATCAAGTAACAGGAGAAACTTTTGGAATTGGGAGAACCAGGTGACAAACATCCTTCCCAAGAGAGCATGGCAAAATTCTGCAGACAGCTTTAGCCTGTCAGAGATATTATAGGAAAGGAGGAATGATCCGATAAAAATTTAAACTTTTGCTGGCAAGTGCGGCTCCCATACTGTTCTGCTGTTCTGTGGCACCTTGTGTAAAGTTACAGAATGAGAGAGAAACGTCATTACCACCCTCAGTAGGGCAGTTGCTAGAGTGGCTCTGTGCCAGTTTATACCAGCAGAGTCTCTGCGTGGGGCTCTTTGAGGGCTCCTTTTTTCAGTTCTTCCCTAGAAAGGGAATTCCCACCATCACTGCACTTGGATAGTAACTGCTGAAAGACCTTCACAAGCACAGAGGACTCTCCACTGATGGCTGTGCTACTTACAGCTAAACTCATTGCCCGTATATCTAGGGAGTCCATTTGTTCCTGTGCTGGTTTCAGGACTGTCCAGGTGATCCAGAAACATACACATTCAACTCGGTCTTTATTGCAAAGACTGAGTCTGGAGGTGAAAGGGAGTTCTCTGGAAGGGGCCATATCTGCCAATATGAAGAACATGGACTATTTATATTGTAGTTTCCATCTTTATTTTAGCCTCAATAGGTACTGGTGGATCCCCGCTTCCCACGGTGGGTTCAGATGTGAGTTGTGCAAGTAGGAAGGTAGAATCACTTGAAGAAATCTCCTCTAGAGATGTCACCTCCTCAGAGCATCTATGGCACTTATTGCTAAGTCAGTCCATGGCATGAAGATCATCTCTGACTTCCTAACATACCCAGGACCACAGTGTGAAATTATAAAGATGGTAAAAATAGCTTAAAAAAGATCCAAGTATCCCTCTGAAGTCCAAAAGGTCAAGACTTTTGGACTATTAGGAGCAATTATAGGACAAGTTCATAACATACTGTCACTTGCATTTGTATTTAAGGCAAATGATACAATTTGACAGGGGCAATCGCTGGCCTTGGAAGAGGACTCTAGTTCTAGCGCAGAGAAAGCTCTGCCTGGATTTTGGCTCTGATGATACCAGCACAGAGATCCCAAGGAGCATAACCTCAACGCAGTGCACCTTAGGCTAGAGCATTTCCAGTGATTATCCACTGCAGTCAAATAACTTTGCCCTCCTGCAGGGAAAAGCAGCATCAGACTCAGGAGATGACAGATAAATAAACCCACATAGTTGGGTGAATAATCTCCCTATTCCGATAAGTACTGGGAAGATCTTGGCTGGAGTTAGTGTGACTGATGTCCAGCATACAGCAGCAAACCCGTGGGCTTTCTTGGGAGAATTGCTGTACATGAGATGCTTGGGTTTATTTTTTTCAAAAAAGACCAGGCTGAAAAAAGAGTTGATAATTATTTTTGGCTATATGATCAAGATATGGAATCAAAGCAAAAATGATTTTTTTTTCCCATCCCTAACAGGGCTAGGACAAGCAGCAGTGAGCTTAAACAGCAGCAAGGGAAATTTAGGTTAGATGTAGGGTAATGTTTCCTGATGAAAAGGACAGCTAAACATTCCACCACTTGAGGACTGTAAAGAGTAGGTTAGACAAATTGATCGTGAAAAACCCAAGATCCTGCCAGGAAAAAAGACAGACTAGGTAGTTTCTTCCAGCTCTGTTTTTTAAATTTCTAAGATGTTTTGTGAATCTTTCTGTTGGACTGGCTTTAGTTGCTTGAGAATGTCTCCCTTGGCAAGCCACAAAGCTAAATTCCAGTGAAAGTGTCAACCAGCAGAGACTATTTGCATGGCTGAAGAATACAGACATAGCGCTGAAGACGCCCAAGTCTTTGGGCAGCAAAAGGAATGAACAAAAAAAACAGGTCCTGGGATTTAAAAACTTCACTTCTAAACCTCAATTTTTCTAAATAGTACCCCAATCATTTTCTATTATATGTATGTACAACTATTACACCTAAAAAAAATGAACAAGCAAACAAAAAGAGTGCTTCTGAGCAGCAGAGAAATGTGCTTTATAGTATTATTGTGTTTGCACTCATGGGAAATGCAGAGATGCTACAGTGATTGTAGTGCTGGATGGAAAAGGGCATTTATTCTGAAACTATGAGAGTCCCCTCTCCTTGACCCTCTCTTTCCAGGAAATCAATATTGTACTTGGCATTACGCATGCCACTAGATTTTTAGTTAGCTTGGACATCTAGTTATTTTCAGCTCATATTGAAGTCCTTAATGCACTAGTTCCATTTTCCCCTGTTTTTTGTACAAAACCTTTTTATTTTTTTCAGGTTTTCTCATAATGAAAATTGTTTGCTGATTCACCAGGTAGCTTCCTGACAGCTCTTGTGAAAGAACAAAAGGTGGCTTATCTCCTCCTTATTGACAATATCACCTCGAATTCAACATGTTTCCAAATTGCTGTGCTTTGTTTTCTGTACCCTTTTAATTACAGTTCTTGTTCCTTTGGAAGAGTGGGGTTTGCATCCCTCCCCCCTGGGAGCTGTCCTGTTTCCCTCAAAGCTTTAATTCTCTTCTCCCCTCGCTATCTTGGTATTGACAGGATCTTCATGACTATCTGATTCTGCCACCTCTCATTCTTTGATGATACTATCTCTCTGTCTCAGAAAAGCGTTTCAAGGACTAGGGCTGTATCTATGCAGGCATTTTGGAGCAGGGTCAGTGCCATCCTCCGATCCCCAGTCTCTGTGCCCCCACCGAGGCACAGGTAGGTACATCACAGCCTTACTTCATGTGTTTCAGGTGCCTCTAGAGCTGCACCAAAGGCAAAGAGAAGTTTGGATAACCTTAATTTAGCAATTAGTGTAATCATGAGGGCCAGGAACATCCCAGGGTCCTTTAGCAGCTCTAGCTGTAAGTGATATGTCTTAACTGCCAGGAGGGCAAGGACGGGCTGGAGGGTGGGGGCTTTGTCTCCCCTCATCCCCTTCCTTTTAGAACCATTTTCTTGCCTCAGAGACAAAGTTAGTATGTCCTTACTAAACACACAGATACCTCAGGATGATGTTTCCTAGGTAACATTCCTATGGAAAAGCAGCCTACTGAGCTTTCTCCCCCTGTTCTTGTGAAGTCAAGCAATAATTTCATTTATTATTCTTCAAAAATGTGGTGGCCACTTTGCAGGTGAAAAAGAACACAAAAGTAGCCACTAGCATTTAAGAAGCAGCCACAAGCTGGTCTTTACATACTGCTCTTCACATAACATAGATGGCAAAGTGCTCCAAAGGCTCATAATCATTCCTGTGAATATTAACATCAGTTGTTAGATCTAGGTGTTCTACAATTTAATAAACCATAGCTAGTCTTATTTAAACTAGCAGTACAATTCGTGTCAGTGGCCCTGGGCGGAGGTGACGATAGTCTCCAAGCTCTGTTGCAGGAGGCTTGTGCTGATCGCTAAGGTCAAAGTAACAAGCTTCAAACGTGCACAGCACTGCACAAATGCTAAGTGCTGTTATTGAAGTGCTCCCCTTTTCACCATGTCTGTGTCCAGGGCACCGTGAAATTTATATTTTTGTAAGATAATTGAACCCTGCCTCCCTGAGAAATGTGGCTTTAAACTTAATTTTTATTTTCTTTTTCGAGGAGGAGGAAGGAAGGAAGTAGTGAAGGAAGCATCGCACAGTAATCAAGCACAGGAGAGAAAAACAAAACCTCTCCAGCAACAGGTGACACCTAAACGAATGGTGAACAAGGCAGTTAGTCAATACGCTGGTCCTGTGCTTCCTGGGCTGTCTTTCTCTTCTCAGATTCTTAACTTGACGGACCGTTGATTGCCCGCTTTTTCTCAAGACACAGCACTAAAGCCTGTCAGAGGAACTTGCCGTGTCTATTCTTAGCCTCCAGATCTATTGCGGGAGAAAAGAGGTGGGGTTTTTCTGCTAGCCAAGACAAAAAAGATCCAGCTGCCTGCAGGCTGATAAAAGCAAAGCTGCAATTTCCATTTATTTTTCAGTTTCATATATGTGGTGTTGGGCTGCTTCAGCTCCCTTCTTACTGCAAGATTTGGCTTATATTAGCAAAGCTCATGGTTTGGGAGGACCAGCAGTAGGTAACAGGCGAGCTACCGCCACTGTCTTTTTAGAAAAATCACTCCTAAGCAAGAAATAACCCTCTCCTCACAATCATAGCAATTGTACACAAGAAGCATACAAACGAATAAAACAGATGGCATGTTTTAGGTGGTTCAGACACGGACATGACACTAAAATGAAATGGTTATTTTATACTGGGGAGATGGGGATTCCTTCTTTTCTACTTTATCCTGAACAAGCCGTGGGAGAACATGAGCTGCAGAGGGCAAGGTGCTGGCCATCAGCAATCCCCAGGGGATTTTCTGCTCCAGCTCCCCGAGCCTAGCAGCATTTATCATCACTGTAAAATTATGCATCTGGCTCTAGAGCAGAGTAGATCCATGCAACCCAGAAGCACCGACGGTGTAATTCTGAGTATGTGCACGAGGGAACTTGTGGGCCTCACACACAGAATATGAGACGATAGAGTTGTCTTTATGGGTCTTGCCTATGATCCTATGCATTGAACAATCAGGAGGAGAAACTCCCTCCCCTCCACACTCCCGGAGGGCTGATGCAGGTCACACATGAATGAAGCTATTTCACACTTGGTTTGCAGAGGGTCAGCGTGTCTGGGGAGCGGGGAGAGGAGGGAATGGGGGAAGGATGATGATGAGAAGGATGGAAAACACTGCAATGGGACCTGAATCTGTCCTTGAATCATTTACAACACTGGCTGGGTCTAAATGGAATTCACTGAAGAGGCTTTGTTTGGGGTTTTTGTTTGTTTCTTTTTATCTTTATAACTTGTCAAAGAAAGATTGGAGCTTTTATTACTTTTTGAGGTTTTTAGAGTTCTTAAGTCGTCTTTTGTCCTCTCTCTTTGGCTCAGTGTAGTTTATCTCCCAGTCCTAGGAAATCCCACAGGCTGGGATCTCTCGTAATGTCTTTTAAAGTTTTGAGGTCACTCGTTAATACTCTTGAAAGGAACAAACTTGATTCATTTAGCGATGACCACCCAAGGCATACCTGGCAGATCAAACCCAGTATAGATTTTGAAGAGATGTACCTACTTCAGCTCACACATGTTATCCCTGATTCTGTTGCACAGACCTTTAGGCCAGGAAAAGCCTAAAATTTATCCCAAGATCATCTCAGATAGCAGGGAAGTGATGAGGATAATTGTTCATGCATCTCAGTAAGCATGATTACAAGCCGTGACGCTTGCATGAAATCAGAGATACAAAGCAGGCTGAGTGAGTGAAAACTGCCTGTTAGAGGTATTATATTTAGATACATTTGCAGCACGGTTTCTTAAAACTTTCCAGAAAGAAACACAAACAATGTTCAAGTCTTGCTGAGGGAACAAGTTTTGAATCAAATAATTTAAAAAGATTTCCCACAATCACATTTTTTGAGAAAAAATTACATTTAGAGAGATGGAAGAACATTCTTAAAAATTGAGCAAAGGCAGCAAATGGATGCAAATGCATAGTTTTATTCCTTTTCTGCTTTGGGCTCAAATGCAGGGTTTAGCATGTGTGTACTCAATCTTTGAGAAAAGTCCCTTGGGACCTGCTCCTGAATGCAGCTTTTTAAACAGGTTATGGTCACTGTCTTGAGAACTGGTCACAGAATGACTTCTTTCACACTTTGGCACAGGAAAAATGGCTTGGGGCTGGTAAAGTTATTGGCACTTATTCGGCATGGGTGGCGCTAGGAAGTCTTCTTCTCAGGACCATCTTGCACTCCTTGCAAAGGCTGTTATGCCTGTTTATATCAGGCACACCCTGACTGGGACTTGTATCTGTCCCTGCAATGCTGTACTTACAGCTTAACGTATCAAAGCCAGCGCACATTAATTTTAATTCCTGTGACTATGTCAAGCTGTAAATTGAGGTGGTTCATGAATCATTCAGCTGGAGAGGCAGCTTCCAGGAGAGAGGCAAGGCAGATGGTTGTGACAGCTAAACCTCCCCAGCTATCCCAGGTTTAACTCACCCCTCTGGGCACTATTCGTATTTACTCTGCCTAGTGCAGTCCTGCAAAGACAAAATATTACCGCTCCCCCACAGCTTGTTCAGCTTTCCTCCTCCCAGGAGCTACTCAGAGCTGTCAGCTCACCCATATTTGTCCCTAACCAGCTCCAGATGAAACGAGAAAGAAAAGCCGAACGGCTTCAGCTGTAGCTTGCTGTTAAGAAAGCCCTGTTTGAATTGCAAGGGAGCAGAGCTTGTCTCAGCACCTCAGACAATAATTCAGAGGGACAGGGACAAGCAAGGGCAGGGAACAAGCAGCTGAGTTTTCCCTGGGAAACCTGGTCAGGGCAGTATTAGCAAGAGATTAGTGCAGAAACTGGTGAGGAAGGCCTTGTCCCTCACTTTCTCAGTCAAGGAGCAGCGTACAGAAAAGCTAGAATGCTTTTGGAGGCAGGAGAAAATGTGGTCCAAAGATGGGATGTTGCCTCAAAATTATATTGCATGGCTCACAAGCTAGCTCCTTGCCTCTGCAAAGGAGCGGTCTCGACCTGCCTTGTAAAGATTTTGTCTTTAAGAAATCTCCCTCGAGAAGATACACCCCCTCATTTCTCTGTCTCCCAAATACAAGGCTCTCCATCTCCCTCTGTATCTGAGAGGAGGAGGGCAGCTTCTCCCCAGGCTGTGATGCACAGTGCCTGGCCAGTTATGTGGGGTTCTTGGGGACCCCTCCTACTCCCCACGTAACTCAGCCCTCGCCTGGCTCCTAATCCCTGGGCGGTAAAGCACAGACACTCACACAGCTACAGCTCTGGGAAATGCTTTTGCCGTGGGGGATCCAAAAGCTCGTCAGTGGTACCAGGATCCACCTCTCTCGTGGTCGTCTGAAACTCAGTAGCCCAGGGTTGTCCTTGCACTCTCCTTCGTCTCCTAAGGCTCAAGCAAAATGTGAGGCATAGGTGTGCGCCCAAGGAGTGCCCCAAACTGAGGGCCTGACAAGGACGTGCTACTTCTGAATCAGCTCTGCAGTTTAACAGGAGTCTTTAAAATCAGTTAACTGAAAAGCTGAGGGAAGCCTCAGAATGTACTTAATTTGCATTGTATCAGTTTTGTAAATACCTCGGAAGGGATCTAGCCAGAAATATTGTTTCTACCATTAGATAGCACTGGCTTTGCATAGCAATGCGCAAAAAGTGAAGGAAAGGAGAAAACAACGTTCTACAGTTGTGTTATGTCTCCTGCAGTTCAACCAAACAACTCCCTGTTTTGAGCTTATGAACATTTACTGTGTGTATATTTTATGGGCTTTGGGTAACTCTTCTCAGTCAAAGGATTTTTTTTCAGCACATATGGGCTTCCAAATATAGTGAAAGCAATTTGCTTTGAAAAGCAATATATCTGCTAAAGGGTAGTTTTATTTTCCTTTAGGTAATGCACATCTTTTATGCACAGCAGGATCCTGAAATACAAAGCCCACCAATTGGGGGCAGGGAGAGACAGCATACTAAAACTAGTTAAAAGCTCAGTGACACGTTTTAAAATCTCAGAGGATCCTGACCTCAAACCTTTTATAGCAGCTATTCCCAACTATTCGAGCTCCTGCCAGCACTTAAGCAAGAATGAGCAATCACTATTTTACTAACTGTGTGTCTATTAAACAACAACAAAAAAATTGTTTATACATTTGAAGGATCATTTGTAGACATTTCTCTGAGAACACATTTGACAACGAGTAAAGAAAAGCAAGTCTGCCAAGACTGCTCAGTAAAACAATGAGACCTCTTCCGCCACACCTTGTGCACTGCCCCATTCATCCCTGCCTGCCCCACACTCCAAGCTCTCCTCTCATGAAGGGTTGAAGCTTGGTTTTTTTCTCTTGCTGTCGTAACTCTGGGAGCTAAAGCCAAAACCTGGAGTTCAGAGACATCTGGAGTCTAGGTGCCATGTCCAGCCAGCTGATGACATCAGGAACCAAAAACCTACAGTCTGAGAGGGAAATTGTCAAGAATTTGCAAGTGGGAAACACTAGCAGTGAGATCTTACTGGCAGGGTGTGATACCTAAAGCTAAATGTGGTATGTTAAATGTCAAGATGTGAACAATACACTCAGACCCTTATTGTAAGTAGTGGGCAGTCAGGTTCCACCTCAGCTCCCCAGCATCACCTCTTGGTACCATTAGAGACACCCACACAGGGCTGGCTGTTGTGTTGTGAGGCTTAGGGAAGACCTCAGCCTCCTGGAGGGATGCAGGACATTAACACCAGAATAATGCTGCATTTAAGCAACTGAACCTTGCCCCTACTCAGTCTAGTCAGCAGGGTCAAGGGGGTTCACCTACAACAGACGCCAGCATTTGGCTTGGTCAACAGTTCTCCTGGCTCAATTAACTGTACTGACAGTATGGTCCACTGACCATAATTGGAGCATGGCCACCAGGTTCTTATGTAGACAGCTACATTCTGGTGTGTTAAATTGGAGCTGAATTTCACCCTAAACACAGGAACGCATCTGAATTCCTACTCACCTCTGGAGTATATGTGTCTCCATCCACATGGGAACAGAGCAGATGTCCTCTGTAGAAAGTAGATATACAGCTGAATGAGGTCAAGTCTCCTTAAACAGCTGGTGAGGCTGATAGAAGTGCTCTTCTTCTCCAAAACAGTTGTCATGCACAGCCAAGCATGGAAAGGTCATGGGACAGGAAGGTCCTTATGCTAGATGAATGTGGCAATGGCTCCCATGGGTAAAAGGATCTGGTTCCTGATCCTGGATTGTGGGGCATGGGTGGTTTGTTTTTTTTTTTTAGTTTGTTTGTTCATTTGTTTGTTTGTTTGTTTTGCAGAGGATGGGGCAGTTAATTGTGGATTGCAAAAATGCATCATCAGTTCCTGTAATTGCAAGCAACGTCTGAATCTTTTTCACCCCAAGTGACTGTCTGAGTAAATCACAGGGTTAGAGAGCTCAGTTCCCGCTTGCCTGGTCTTACTCTGTGTCATTAGTATCTCTAGTTTCATTACGCTGCAGGAGAAAAAGAAGTTTTGGAGGCTACTCTGTTCTTGGCCTCACTGCAACCTGGTCTCATGAGTCTCATGTTCACAGTTACACAGTGAGGAGGAAAAACTGAGAGCGCTCTTTGCTGCACAGGCATCCCTGTTTGGAGAGACTGCCAGGATAGGGAAGACCTATATTTGCTGGTGAAGGGATTCCCCAACCAAGAAACATGAGCAGTGCCCTAGTCCATAGAGGAACACAAGACCCACTGTTATAAATAATTCAGCACAACATGCAAACAGGGTCCACAAAGTAATTTTACACCAAAATAATATCTGGGGGGGATATTAGAATATTTGATTATTAAAATATTCTGAGGACCTCTCTGTAGGATCTGGAAAAGCTTCTTCTCCAAACAGTGCATCATTCCGGGCCCCAAAGATAGCTGTTATATCTGTGTCAAGTACTGAAAAAATGGCACCCACCCCCTCCACAGTGGCTGCGTGGCTAGGGCTTGTGCCACCTCCAGTCAGGACAGGTCCTCCTGAATTGCTTCCAGGACATTAAAAAGCTGTTAAATTTCAACAACAGGTCTTGTCTTCCACAGTGTTTGGACCTGTCCTTATTGTGGGAGAAAAGGTATTTTATTACTATTCAATAGCTGCCACAATAAATCAAACTCCATATATTAACGAGAGGCTCGGAGTAAGTTAGATATCAATGGATTAATAAAATATGATGGATAATGATTTCTAGCTAACATAGGCATTTGTAATTTTATTGCGTGTTTTAATAAACAGTCCTTAAATTAATTTGTGAGGACGGTGTGTATTCTGAATACATGCTTCCTGCCTTCTCTCCCGTGCCCCGCTTCAGAAAGCATTATCTGCTGCTGTTGTGTGGTGGCGAGCTCCTCTGCATATGGAAACAAGTGCTCCCCGGTTATCACAGACTGACATTCAGCAGCTTCGCTGATGTGTAGATAATGTCAGCCCGGAAAGGTGGCAGGCAGCCTCTTGTCCAGCCTTCCCTGTGGTAAGGAAAGATAAGCATCTCCAGCTGTCAAAAACCTTCTCCTTCCTTCTGTGTGCAAAACTTACATCCCATTTGTGGCAGCTGAGGATGAGAGATATGCCCTTGGTTTAACATGCTTTGCAGTTAATCCTCTCCAAAGTGTATTCTAAAGCCAACTGCAGTAACTCAGTATATTAAGGGATTTGGTCAGTGACCATATTTTAATGGCCATCAGATTGATGGTGCACCTCTTTATATTGTAATTCTCTTGTGATACTTATGTATGTATTGCATGTACAAGCAAGAAGAGAAGAGGGGATTTAATAATCCCAGGGCCTGAGACAACTGCAACCCTGGCCAGGAACGAAATGTGCACCATTTCATTAATTTTTGTATCATTACCTATCTCAATTTGCAGAAACAAGCTGCTTATAATGGTAACGAAGAGACCGATGTATGATGGTTAATATTTTAAACACTTCAAATAGCACATGATGATATAAACTGGAACTCTTGTACTTGCCCTAGACAGTGGCCTGACACAATGTGATAACATGGGGTGTTGCAAATCTAGCAAACACAACTATAAGATAAACCATTTTGATACTACAAGGAAACATTTTTAATCTTGGTTTATGTGATTGCACTGAGCATGCCTGTGTCTGTATTTGTCTCTGAAACCTGTTGATTCAGTAGCCAATTTCAACCAACTTTGACGAGCTCCCAGGGATATCCCGCTCTTGCTGGCTCTGTGAACGCTGGGTGTCTGAGCAGAGCTAACGGAGACCTGTTTAATACTCTGACAATGGAAGAGGGGGAGGGAAAAAAAAAGGAAAGGAAAATCAAAAAGGGAAAAAGAGAAAGAGAAAGTTGTCATCTTACTAGAAGCTTGCTACCAGATGCCGACCTTGGCATATTCGCTGCTTGCCTTGCCCCGACACTTGGCACCATGTAACCCAGCCTGAGCACAGCAGCTAAAAAAGCAGCAGCTGGACTTTAAAACCTGCCAAGCACAGTTATACTCGACAGCATGAACACACCTGGGCTTACTGCTCCGGGGTTCCTGCGCTCCACTCTAGTGCGTGGGCCTCCATGGGCTGGGTGAGGAACAAATCCATGGAAAATCAGAGAGCTGGAAGAAAACGCATCCCATTTCCCCATCTAAGAGCTGATTACTTTTAGCCAGTACAATATCCTGACTCTAGCCTCTCCTGAGTATTTGAGTGCAATTAGGCTGCAACCAACAGGAGGTGGGAAGACACTTCTGGAGACGGTCAAGTTCAGCACCCAGCGCTCCAGATGTGTCTCACCGGGGCTGACTCACCTCCCTTGGCCTGCTGGTGACACTCTGCCTAATGCAGCCCAGCGTGCTGTTGGCCTTCTTCACAGGTAGGGCACATTGCTGTCTCATGTCCAACCTGGTGTCCACCAGGACCCCCTCATCCTTATCTGCAAAGCTGCTTCTGAGCCAGCTGGCCCCCGGCACATACTCGTGCCTGGGGTTGTTCCTCCCCAGGTGCAGGACTTGGCACTTCCTCTTGTTGAACTTCACAAGGTTCCTGTCAGCCCATTTCTCCAGCCTGTGGAGGTCTGTCTGGGTGGCAGCATGACCCTCTGGTGCCTCGACCACTCCTCCCAGTTTTGTACAAGCTGCAAAGTCTTACGCTCTCCCACAGCCAACACGCTCCTGTGGGATGAGACTGTGCTTCGGTGTGAGCGAACCGCGCTGCTTCCGCAGTTCCAGCTGTTTGGGGTGGTGTGGGCACCCAGAGGCCAGGGCAGGAATCTAGTCTATTTACTGCTCTAAAAGTAAATTTACAGTTCTAGGCAATTTGCAAATGAACACACAAGGTCTCAAATGCCTCAGGTGTGCAAGCGTGGAGACCGTGCCCTGAGCCTTATTTATGTAGCTCACCTTAAGCTGTTAATATCTGCTTTGCAACCACTTGCCTGAAACTGTATTTCAGCCGAACTAACTGCTGTGCAGGACCTCACCAGTATTTTGTTGTGAGAGGTGCTAGATACAGCAGAAACCACATTTCTACCTCCAACACAAATTCTTGCCTCCCCCATCCTTATGTTTGCTCAAGCCCAACAATAAGTCATCTGTCTTACACTGCTTTTTCTACTGTTAGCCATCAATGATCAGTATGAAAAAAGTGGAAAAACCTCAGAATCTGAGAATTTTAGGGCAGTGCTACTAGAAATATGGGTGTATTTTTAAGGCAGCTACATTTGGCTAGGTTCATGCAACCAAAAAGGAAGGTAAATGAAAATACAGTTATTTTGTTGGCATTGAGACTGTCTGTTTTACCTTTCAACAAGCAATAACAGGTTCCAAAACGATTTTTGCCTGAACATATAGGATTTAAAATGTATTTTTACTGCAGGTGGAATAAACAGAAATAACGACAGGTAAACAGAATTGCAAATGTGGCTGGGGGAGAGGTAAGGAGGATGCCAAATCTATAATCACACCTCTGTCAGCCTGGCTGCTCACAGCGCGGATGGCAGGACAGTGCTCTCTAGGTATAATGGAGATCTATAAATAGCTGCATCGTTATATAACCCAGGGGCAGTCTCATTCCCTTTCTAAATATAGGCTGTGCAGCAAAGGACAGTCTGGCGATGTGTTGCTACTGATACCGATTAATAGCATGACTCACACTGCCCGGCCAATAAAAATGAAATGTGTGCCTTGGAGGTACCGCACTGGATAGGGTATATTTATAGGGGGAAAAAATAAATAAATAAAAAAAAATATTACATTCGGTTTTGTAACCAGTGGAGGAGAAACTGAAATCTAAACGATTTCATAATGCAGGGCAATATTACATTATGTTTCTCTAGTCATAATGACTTCAAAGAAATGTGAAGCTGTCATTAATAGGGATGTTTAATGTCTTGTGTTCTGTTCATAAAAAATTGTTTATTGCCTTTGAGCAATTACAGCTAACTCATTTGAGGCATTATAATAATCTCACATTTCCTAGGTTAACCTGGCTGGCACGCACGGGATGGGAATTCAAAGGTGGGTCACGTTCACTCAGGATACACATGCAGAGCTCCCACTATCAACCAGGGTTGCACATGCAGAAGTGAGGGACAGTTTTCTGTACCATATAAATGCTTTTTATGTAAAGAGCTTTGAGATCAATGCACCAAATTACATCTAACACACATTTTGCCCTTCAAACTTTAATCATCATAAATAGTGAGGCATGTATACACTTGTTCAGTCATACTGCCTGTGTGCGCCCTCACATCCAGTCTGCAATCAATATTGCCATTTCACACACAAGGATTTTACATCCACCTTTTTGTATTTCCAGTTAGGGTGCTGTCTTTGGTGAAGCCCTTGCTGATGTCTCTAGTTCATTACTTGGGGAAGGTGAATATCTCACTCTAAGCTGTGAATTTAACTTTGATGGAAAGTGCTGCAGCGGAGTCTCCTTATAGCTCAGGACGTTGGTCTTTGCTCAGGAGTGAAAGACAGCTGCAGTGAAGTGCAGCATAATTTTGTACCACCGTCTCCACCAATTTGTCCAGACTTTCATGTCTGTCTTTAGAAACAGTTTGGTTGTCTTCCAAGGGCCTCTTTGTGCAGTAAAGCAGCTCTCAACAGGAGTAAAGGTCCTGAAATGATGTAACATCTGTTATTAGAAAGAAATTGCTTGAGGAATTGAAGTAACCACCTCCACCCTTTGCATTAGCTAGGGACGCAGGGAGGGGACCTGAGTTCAGGTCTCCCATTTCTGCGGGGCTGCTCCTGTTGCTGCAGCAAGGGCTCCCTCGCACAGCTGCTGCTCCTGCCAGTGGCACAAACAGCCCCTGTGGGTGCATGCCCTGCTGCGTGCAGGTGGGAGCAGCGCCCCAAAGCCACCCTGCCCTCCTGCCCAGCACAGATGCAGCTCAGGGGTGCCCCTTTGCCCTCCCCCTTTCTCAGTGTCTGGGGCTGGAGAATAGTTTCTGAAACCATCTGGCTAATGTTATTTACAAAGATCACTGTCTTCCTTTTGTCTAGCTCAGTATAATCCAGAAGCAAAACTGTACTGATCCCAGCCACAGCAGGTACCCGAGTGCTTCGGCCATTGTGTGAAGCAGCCCGGAGGATGCTGCATGGGTCCCCCAGGAGATGTCTGTTGGAGCAGCTGGGAAATTAGATACCTGTGTACCTGAATGCAGCTGGCAAAGATCCTGGTGTGAAATAAGGGTACTCCTATCAGTACCTCAGGCATCCCAGCACCCTGTCCTGGTTTTGGTTGGGATAGAGTTAATTTTCTTCCTAGTAGCAGGTATAGTGCTGTGGCTTGGATTTGGGATGAGAATGGTGTTGATAACACACTGATGGTTTAGTTGATGTTAAGTGACTTTTCAGCTTCTAATACTGCCCTGCCAGTGAGGAGGCTGGGGGTGCACAAGAAGCTAGGAGGGGGCACAGCCAGGAGGGGCTGACCCCAACTGGACAAAGAGATATTCCAAACCATATGATGTCATGCTCAATATATAACTTGGGGGAAGCTGGCCAGGGGTTTAGACCATGGCTTGGGAACTGGGCATCAGTGGTCTACGGGTGGTGAGCAATTGTGCTGTGCATCACTTCTTTTGTATATTCTATTACTGTTATCATTGTTGTTATTATTATTATCCTCCTTTTCTGTCATATTAAACTGCCTTTATCTCAATCCATGAGGTTTACCTTTTTTTTTTCTGATGCTCTCCTCCATCCCACAGAGTGTGGTGGAAGAGTGAGAGAACAGCTGTGTGGTTGTTTCAGCTGCCAGACAGGTTAAATCACAGCACACCCCCTCGCCGCCAGACCCTGGCTTCCTCACCTCCCTGTCCAGCGAGTGGCCACAGAGCCGGGCCCTTCCCTGCACCTACGGGGAGAGACGCCACAGTCCTGGCTTTGCTCAGCCTCTAGCATGGGCGCTGCTGTGAGACGCTCAGTGCTTTCACACTTGGCTCCTCTGAATTAATTGCTGTGGTGCTTCCAACCATCATTTGATTTCATGTTGGGAGTTAAGAGGTGGATGGACGGATCCCTTGGTACCTGATGACAGAAAAGACATCAAGTCTGGCTAATGCACTGGTTTGGGATACCTCTGCACCCTGACACGGATGTATTCCAGCCTGGAGTCTTCTCGGTGTCCTTGGGCAAGTGAGGTAATGCTTGGTCACCACTGGAACAGATGTTGCTGTTGCATGAGGCTGAGGCTTCATAGACGTGAGGCCACAGAAGCATCAAATGACATGATCTGAAACTTGAGCCTCAACTTCCTTCTCTGATATATTTTATTCACTGCCTCCAGTCCTATGGTTCAACAGTAAATTGACCATTTCCTGACAGCGCTGCATGGTATTTTGATGAGGAAAATCTTACTAGGTTAGCAAGCACCAGAGAAGAGGGAGTGTTATGAACTTTTTTGCACAATTTCTCTGACTTTTCCCAGTCCCTTGTTTCTAGCAGGTAGATGTTCAATTTGCACCTCCAGCACCCACAGTGACAGTAATTCCTCATTTAAACAATTTAGCTTAGTTTACCACCAAAACAACATTTTTTCTTCTTTTCCCTCAGGGTGTAGAGCTCTGCTCCAGCTGCTTCCCTTTGACAGATTTACGGTAATAAAAAATAAAATAAAAAAAACCCTTACTTTTGCTTTCAAACACAAATCTTTTGTGACAGATTAGACGTGGAGGGATAACCTACCCAGCCGGAGGAGTCAGGTATTTATCTACAGGAGTGCACGGCAATATTCAGTTGAGACATGGTACCAGCAGCGTGATCTTGGTCATGTGAATAACCTTAAAACCTTTAAAACCCAGGGAAATGTTAAAGACATGCTCGAAGGGAACTTGCACAGAAGTGACAAGCCTTATCCGTCAGGAAGGTTTCTGCACGGAAAGCCTCACCTCTGCTACACAGCCCTTGCGGTCAGCTGAGGCTTTGCAAAATGTTGCCAGCAGCCCCGTGGGATGACTCAAATCACCAAAATACAACTCTTGGGGGCTTCCAAGCCCAAGAACTATCATGAACCCAAAAGCTACTCTATGGTGAGGAAGAGCCAGACCCAAAGAGGGTCTGATGAAAAGTCGTCACTCTGATGAAAAGTCATTTGCACTGTTTCTATGTATTTCTATGAGGCTTGAATGGGCCTGAAGAGATGCTAACCCTCATGGACATCCAGGCAGAAGATGGCTTCCCACCAGACCCCGCTGTAAATATTGATCTGTAAGACAATTTTAGAGCTAACATAAAACGTATGGACACTTTTGGCTTTATGGTAAAGTACAGTGGCACACTGCTGCTTGCATTTAAAGTAGGAGAAGGCAGAGGAGCACGTTTTAGATACTCTGTTAGATCATGAACTTGCCAGGGAAAGCCAGACTGCTTCTTCAGGAGAGTGCATGTCCCTCGGGAAGGATCTGGAACAGGCATTCTGTGATGCACCCGGCACATCAAACCCCACGCAGCAAGGAAATCCATAGTAATTAGGTCTGAAGGCACTTGCAAAAGGTAGTCTGACAGCAACACGGTACTTAAGTCACCATGCAAGCTCCAGGAGAGCAGGGATGCTATTCTCTGCTCTGCTCCCTACCAGAAAGCACTTGCAGGTTCTCTGTCACTGGACGTGTGGCGAGGCCACCCCGCTGCCCTGTGCAGACCACCTCACAGGACTGAAAGCTCTCCCAGCGCTGGCACTTCCCAGTGGCTAGCTCCCGTCAGCTGGGCACCCAGCCTGCTGCGGCTGCAGGCAGCACCCTGCCAAGGCTGCTCACTTCATCCTCCTGAAGGCTCTCAGACTCCCCTCACCCTGCCTGTAAAATTCCCAGCCATCTGCATCCACGCCTTCTCGGTGAAGCCGCTGTGACTAGTTTACAATCTCTTCCCTGATTAATTATTTTGGAATGAGTAACAAATCATTAAAACCCAGGCCTTTTATTGATACTTTACAAATGGGAGCAATGGTTCGATTCTTGGAATTGATCATTCATTACAGGCTCTTCCCCATGACTACACAAAAACATGGCATTTGTTGCTTGGATCGTGTAGGTTAAAACTGCATCTAGGAAGAAAATATGCCTCCCTGTGGCACACTGCAAAGGCAAGCTGTCTTTTACAGAACAGCTGCAGGAGGAAAGGAAAAGAAGCAATGTGCTGCCTAAAAATAATATGCTTATCCTCCTGTGGAGAATAGAAAGGTCTTCCTTTATTAGCTGCCAGAAAAAAAGGTTAAGGTGCAGGACAGCATGGTGATTCAAACCTTACAATAATGGACTGAATTTGTTGAATCTTCCAAGTTAATACACAGCCAGGCCAAAGTAAAAAGATCTACAAAACTAAGAAACATTTCTGACTTAATAAAAGCTAATTTTCTAAAGCTGGGAACTGAATACCCACCCATGCCTCCATCCCACTGAAAGAGCCACAGAGGCCCTGCTTGTGTCTGCACGTGTTTCCAGGACCCCTCCAGGTGTGAAAGCCTCTCCCGGCTACTCCGCTGCTTTTGGCACGGTGCACCATGAGCCTGCCTGATCCAGAGAAGCCCAGAGCACGGAGGAGTTTAATATGATGAGCCGACAGAAAATACAATGAGGCTACCCTTTCCTGTGGCACAAATCCCTGACAGAGTATTTGACTGAGCAACGGAGTAGGAAAGCGTGGAAGAAAAGCAGTCAGGGGAAACAAACAGCAGAACTGGTTGTGAAGACGTCTGCAAGGCAAGGCATTGCAGGCAATGTGGCACTTCCAAAACACATTACCTGTATAATGTAAGCAAGTCAAAGTGTTTTCATAAGCTCAGTCGGTGATGGCAGCATCTCGCTTGGGGTCATTGCACCTCGCTGCATTTTCCTGCTGATGCCTCTCACCACTTACTGCCTGCTGCTGTCACGTCCCTGCTGTGGGACAGGCTGCGCTGCTGCTTGCTCTTAATTCCCCTCAATTTACACTTTTATGCATTTCTGCTTTATGTCTTACTTCTTCGGATGTTTTAACACTGCAAACCAGCTGCCCTTCACCCAGCATGTCCCCCTGTAACTCACTAGCGGAGGAAAATCCCTTCCACAATCCCAGTTCTGGTGGGGTGGCAAATGGTGCTAAACATGAGTGAGACTAAGTGATGCCATGCAATTCAAAGCAGTAGCTTTGAACATTACTTTTTTTTTTTTTTCTGTGCTTAGAAATGGAATTTCTCTTTTTTGGCAAAGAAAACCCAACATCCTCCATGCTTTGCATAGCCAAACAGGGCAAGCAACCTTAGAAAGGTAGAACTTAAACATTTTACTCTTCATGAGCAAAATGCCATCACAGTTCAATCGAATGTTGGAATTATTTAAAACCTGATGTATATTAGTCCAAAAGTAACTCTAAATGGATGGCTCACTTAGCAGCTATATTCTGTGTTGAAGCCCCTGCTAAATCTAAAACGGGGTTTGTTTTATTATAGTAATAACAACAAAACCAGAAGCTTTAGCCTACATTTCGTGTGTGATTGTACTAATGCTATAAAAATAATACACTGTAAGATGGTGCTACACCATGCAGACTATGCCTTGAAGAGACAAGAAAAAAGGAATAGTTGGGCAAGGAATTATCACCTTTATTATATCGCTGAAGAACAGAGGCACTGACTGATTAGCTATCTTGCTCATAATACCATAGAAAGGCTATAGCTGAGCCTAACCAGAGCTAATAGGGTCTGGTTGTTCCAGACAATATGTTCTCACTACACTGCCATCTTTCTTCACTGATGTAAATGGCTTATTTTAAAAGTAGATTTTCATTGGCATCAACTTGGTTAGCAGACACCCAAGTTCTCATGGCTGAATCATACATTAAAGCTGAATAACCCTTCTTCTTCTGCCACAGATGACTATTATGGACAGCTTTAGTTATAGGCACTCTAGCACTACGATATAAGACAGACATTAATTTTAGTGAAGAAAAAAAAATCATTAAGGCTTCAGGACCTGAAGAGAACATTAAAAAGAGATTTTATCACCATTAACTCTGTGTGTTCTTACACTGTCAGGTGACAGTTATGTGATTCTGTACAATACTGCTGTAAAAAGCACAAGATTAAAAGCATCAGAAATCTCCCTGAAATACAACAGAAATATAATAACCCCAGACACACTGTTCAAAATCCATCTGAGTCCAGGTGACTACAGTCAGAAGCGCACACTGTAAAGAGGTTGTTGTATGTTGCATTTGTTCCTTGGTGTTTTCCCTTTGCTAAGGAATTTTCTTTCATTGATGAGGACAGAGGTCTCACTGCGTGCTCAGTTTAATCGAGAAAAATCCCTATGATAACAGACTGTACCAGGATCAATCTTCCTTTGTGCCAGCTGCTTTGTTTACATAGCCCTGTGCTAACACTTCTAACACTTATGTATTTTATCAGAATATTTAATTGGAAATGTAACATCGGGTGCAGGGATTACAAACAAAGTAATGGTGCATTAATTATTTTTTTTTTTGCCTAAATTGCATCCAGGCTTCTAAATGATAATCTAAATTAATTGAGAGGGAGACAAGAAAACGTGAATCACTGGAGTCTTATGAGCAGTTGCTAAGGAATGGAGTGATGGCTGGGCACTAAGAATAAAGCAGCAGAAGAGCAGACCTGATGCTCCAGGTGGTCTGTGTTCCTATGAACAAAAGGGGAAGGGGAAAGCAAAAGGGGAAAGCAACCACATCTCTGCAGCTCCCTGGGAACTGACCCAGAAATACACACACTCAGATCTGATTTTGTGTTGCAGACAAAGTTTTTCCACCTGGAAAATGGCTCTCCTTGAGATTTCCTACTCTCTAAAGCCCATCCATACAGACTCGACCGATAACTGTTGCTCTTCTGGGCACTGAGAGCCAAACCATGGCTGGCACCAAAGTTAGTGTCAAGACTGTTGCTTTTTCTTGGTGCCAGATTTTCCTCCCATGCTTCCGCTTTTGCCCTCAATGTGCTTATAAGCTGCAGGAGCTGTATCTGGTGTTGATGCCTCACAGTTGACTGACAGCGGACGGGCACAGTAATGGTCTCTTCTCTTCCCACAGCATTTTTACTCAACCTTTACTTTCTCTCATTAGCTAGCTACTTTATTTGTGAAATAAAATTAATGGCCCAGGTCCAATCTATTTCAAGTCTTACCCAGACAGCTGGTTTTGGCAGCACTTAATCTGAGCATCAGGGGTCTTGCTAACCAGTTTTCAGCTTCGAGTCCTCACCAGGAGGAGCTGAGCCACTGGTGTCTTGTTATACATAAACATTGCTCCTATATACATTGCCAGCTAGAGACTCTAGTCAGGTAAAAAGGCAGTTCTTCATCTCAGAAAGAATACAGCTATGGCTTCAGCAAAAAGGCACAAGTGATAGTTGAAACAAATATCTGGAGAGGACAAAGACAAGGCTAGGTGACATCACAACTCATCATTTCTTCCATTTTCCAATCAGTTCTGAGAGCTCACTGTGACCTTTGCAGGACTCATCACACTACAAGCATTGACTTCAGGGGCACCGCTTGTGTTTAAAATATTATTCAGACGGGAAAGAGTGTCATATTCTTGTCCGAACTTTCCCAGCCAATCTACCTTTTGCGGCAGACATCGATGCTTTCATGAAATTGCTTTTCTTTTTCCTCTCTTACTAGTCATAATTGTACATAAATCTTTATCACAGAAGTCTGCTACTCTAGTGAGACCGCTTTCTGCAATTTAAAGAGCTGAGAAGCACATTACATTGTTAGTCAAAAGGGCAGGAGAAAAAAGGTTTGAGATTTCTAACTTCATTTGAGCTATTCTGTGCTCATGTTGTGCGATAATGTTAAAAGTAAAGTGTCGGTGGACACTGGTTTTATAGTGCATGAACCTCTTCAGGCCCTCTTCCCAACAGCATTGCAATAATTCACTTACTGTACGAGTTACTGTACAGAGAATGACATTATGTCCAAATGTGTGGAAGAAAACCAAAATATAGTTAATAAGGAAATACGTTTTCTTCTGTGTGTGTCAAGGCTTGAAGGCCAATTGATTTTTCAGAGAAGTCAAAAGCAATATGTATCTCTTCAGTGTTTTGAAATCCAGGTTCAACGATACTTTTTCTTTGTAACTGTGAGCAAACAAGCTGCTTTCAGGGTTTCCAAGACATTTTTCTCCTGTTGCAAGTCAAGTCGCTTCATTATTTCTAATGGGAAACAAATGATTTCCGAGGGAGTTGGGCAACTGGAGAAAGATCAGATAGCAGCATTTATCTAAGTAAGTGCAGCATAAAAAAACCAATCTAACCATTCAGATTTACAGAAATCTGGATTTTTAAATTAACATGCACATTCAGAAAGGAACACAATGATCTTATAGTAGAAGGGTAGCGCAGCTCCTTAAAAGGTCATGCAGATGACATAGAGACAGAAACTTCATACCAAAGCTTCTCCTCTTCAGATTTAATTTGGATTCCCCATGGTACCTGAGTCTTTGCTTTTTGTAACACACTCCAACACGTGGGCCAAGGCTGTGGTGTCTGGGTCTCCTCTAGGACAAGGCTAATGCAGATTTTCAAGCTGGAACTCCCTGCATGGGCAGTTTGCCGTCTGCCTTTGCAGACCGCTGCCATTTCAGATCAGACTGTCAGAAGGGAGTGTGTATCAATTTTAATTGTAGCTAAACCAGAAAATCACCTATCTGCTCTTTCATTTGTCGAGTGCATTGAACAAGTGTAGTCCGGATTTCAGCGCCTTCTGAAAGGGTGCGAATTCAAGGTTATACTATGGATTATCCATTTCTTCTTTAAATCTTTTCCTCTTTTCCAGCTAGGTGGCATGCCAGGGCCCAAAAACCTCTTAATATTCTAGCTTTACCACACAGCTTTTACAAACAAGGTCATACAGAACAGAGGAAAAACATATAATTAATAATTATCAAGACCTGCTGCTGTGTGGGCTGCAAGTCCCTGCTCAGAAATTAGAACCAAATGATTCCAAGCTTTAAAAAAGGTAGTTAAAATATCCAATGTGCTTAAATTAACTCCTCTGAGAGAGTACACCAGCTCCATTAGCCCCCTGCATGTATTTTGCTCCATGCTAACACGTACCACACGCCTCAAATCACAGCAGCCGGGCTCCTTCCCACTGCGCTTGCCTCGCTCCTCATACTTCCTGAAACATCTTTCCAGTTCCATGTGCCTTGTCTCCTTCACCCCCTGCCTGTGTTAATGCCAGCTGATCTGGAACAAACACATAGATTATTAGGCAAAGCAAGTCAAAAAAGGGAAAAGGTTTCAGGCAAATAACTGCAAAAATAAGTAGCGCAATCCTCATCCCTTTAGGAGTCCTCCAGGTTTGTGTCAGTCGCTGGTAGAATGAGATGGACCTGCCAAGCAATGTAAACCCTTACCTAGGGTATTTCTGAACAACTTGATTGAAACAGTCTATGGTGGCATTCATTATCAGACTGTGAAAGTTAGCCAGTGAATTGTTAAGGATGCATAGATTTTAAGAGTAGGAGGCACCAGTAGGTCACCTGATCTGACCTTGTGCATAATCCTGGATATTGAATTTGTCCCATGTTCCCCTGGGAAGTCCAGTAGTTTATTATTCTGTAAGGAATTATTTTCTAGGCAAAAGTGTTTATATAACAATTTAAGACTCGCTGATTTACCAGTGATTTCCAGAAAGAAATTTACTTTGGGTTTGGAAACTTGAAAAATTGAGTATACGTTCCCATAAAGGACATATAGAAGGTGTGGACTGACATAGCCCTAGAGAAGCACGCCCTGAGGTCTGTCCTCTTCATGGAAAGGAGCTCCCGTGTCTCAGATTTTGTATGTTCCCTCATCAAACACCGTGCTTGTCCTTTGCCCAGAGACAAGGTCTGTGGTTAGTCTAATAGTACTTCAAAGGCATCTACTTTCTCCTAGTAAAATAATAAATTAGTGACTCTTAAATTGTGATATAAACACTTTCACTTAGAAAAAAATTACTTATGTTCTTCTGAAAAATAATAAAAGGTAATCAGATTAAGAGCATTTATTCCATAAATAAAAAGTAATATTGTATCCAAACATCTGTCACCAAACTAAATGTTTCTGCAACCCAAATCCATTTGTTAATTGTCTCCTCTCTGCCTGGAAGGCAGCTGTTTAAGTAATTTCTGAAGCAGCATCTCTGTCGTTGACAGACATCTGTGCAGGATCAGTGATGTGCAGAAAATATTCTATTTATAGAGAGGCAATCATCCCTTTCTCTTCTTCCCTCCTCCCACCCACAGCTCTTTGCAGTGATACCAAGGGAGTCCCAATCCTGGTATTAATGTCTTTTCAGCTGAAATGCACCCATAAACTTTAGTCAAGAACAAGTGAGTAAACCAAAGTGAAGATTTTTTTTTTTATGCTGAGAAATGCTTTTAGATGCCAACCATGGAGATTTCCTAATGTTAGAAAAGGGCAGGATTTGTTGAAATAGAAAGAACAGATAAATAGCATTTAACAAATAGTATAGCATCTATTATTTATCATAGCAGTCTGTGGGTAAAGGCCCAAAGTAAAACATGTGACTTTGAAGATGAAACAAAAAGAGGTGGCAATTATTACAAAAACTTTTTGTATTTTCTTTGTGAAAACACTTTATTGAAATACAGCCTTTACCTAAAACAATCTTGCTGAAAATATGCTTTAGTTCTTCCCAAATGCTCAGACTTTTAAAAGAAAATAAAAAATAATCTGTATAATGTTTTAGAGATGAAAAGCCTTTTGTGAAGAGACCAGTTCTACTCAATTATCTATGGCTTTCTGTGGAGCTAGGATGCTGCCATTCCACCGCAAGCACACTGCATCATAATCTTATCACACAGCAGCTCTCTTGTTCCAGCCCCAGAATAGCTGGATTTGATTGAGTACTCCTTAGGAAAAGGAATAGGAAAGCTCTTGAGAAACTTTGTAATGAAACATATACTAATTATAGTATTATTTAAGAGTAAAACATTTCAAAGGGTACTTCATTTTACAGTTTGAGGGACTATTCAAATATTAAAGATCATATATTATTCACTTGTGAAGAAAATGAGTTATTACTCTAAAATGGAACATACACAGCAGGGCAGACAACTCTGTCATGGCATACTTCTTTATCACCCGCTCTCGCCCACAGAAGAATGAGTTGTGAATTTGGAGGCATTCTAGCTAGGAATTGTTCTGTTTCCAAGAAACCTGTGCTTGACAGCAGGTTTTACATAGGGAATTTTTAAGTAAAAAAACACCAAACAAATGATTGCACAGGTCCAATGTGAAGGGAAGTTAATTGGGTTTCTGCTTACCATTGTCTTCAGAATAGTATTTTTACTCCACTTTCTGCATTGCCTGAAATAAGAAAATCCCATACTCTGGCTTTCACCTCTCTGGTCAGAATAGCAAAGGATCTTTGGATGACTTTGTGGAAATCAGGGTAATTTGGTAAAGCACAGGGGTTCTCATGGCTTTCCTGGGCCTCAGCAAAGGCCATTGAACAAAATTAGCCAATCATTTCATGAATCAACAATTTAATTTATATCTGTGTTATTATGTGCAAATTTTTCATATGCACAGTCTATGCCAACAGCCACAACTTCCATTAGAAATATTTCTAAATAATATGAGAATTTTGCAATGATCAAGACATTTCTAAACACGTATTCTGCAAAACATTTTAGTTCAGTTCATATCAAGGTTAACGTTAGCAGCAGGTGTAATATAGCCTGCTAATTGAAATTAGTATCCTCAAGAATTAGCCGAATACCTGTCTGCAGCATGAGTGGGGTGATCTCTTGGGTTTTCCTTGACTGAGAATGATATCACAACATTTAAAAATACTCTCCATGGAACCAGCTTGCAATTCAAGCTACACTAAAGGACAGTACTGCCCTAGAGTATTTCGTCGACTCCCTTCTTGTTATTCATGTCATTATTGGTTTTGTGTCTCATGCAAACAGACTTGGTTCTACTACTGCTTCTGATCAGCAAAACATCTGAACTAGGCTTGCATTGCTAATTCCACCAAGACCCTACATAAACCCACTAATGAGAGTGATTCATTTTGCTGGCTGATAAGCCATCCAGCAGACTGATCTTTTTTTCCCCCAAAGTTAAAATGTATAAGCCCAATGTGACTTCTTGGACATAATATAGGCTAAGTACTAAACAGTTTAGGCATAGCTTTGCAAAGCCTAAAGACAAACCTCAACAAGTGCACATGGTTCACAACTGCTAGTGCTCATGGGAGAGACAAACAAAGAGTCTGACCAGAAACCTAGTAATTTAAAATCCCACATGGCAGAGCACATCACAGAGACAGTTCTGCGTTCCAAAGTAGCACTGCCCTAGCAGAAAGAATGCCAGGAAAACATCTAGCAGAGAACAGCTTGAGGCTAAACTCTTTGTTAATTTGCTTCCCTACCTCAATCTTTCCCTCTTACTGAAGGCTTTTACAACCGCTGTGTTTGTCAATGCCAGACGCAGATAAAATGCAAGGCAGTCAGGACGGAGATTAGTGGAAAACTGGCCAAGGGCTGCTCCCTAGATTCAGTCAAATCCTTTTCATCTTGGAGAATGACAGCTTAAATTTTAAAAGCAGTTATGTAAAACCAAGACTGCATTCGTGTCCCCTGCAGCAGCAGGTGACTGCCCTCTGCCCTGGCCAGGAAGACTCATCTTTCCGGCAGGGAGCAGAGAGAACATCATTTAAATGAGCTCCTTGGCTGCCACTGAAGATCTGCTCCACAGCGGGCTGGGAAAGTGCCACATCACTTCTGAAGACAACCCCACCTGCTCATGATGAAGGACAAACAGTCCAGTTTAATGCATTTTCCATGTGTGTGGCTCTCTCTGGGCTCCATGTCTTTCCTCCTAAATGATGAGGCCACAGGTGTATTTGAAAGCCAGAGGGTAGATAAATGAATTTGCTGTCTCTCTTTTTTTAAAGTTTGTGTCAATTTTACTTTATTTTGCCAACAACCCCAGGAAGGAGTTTACTAGCTGACCTTTCTTAGATGTGTTGTTACATGTCTGGAAATAAATTGCTAGAGTTATCTGTTGTCTTTTTTTTTTTTTTTTTCCCTGTAGCACTTTGAAATGTGGGGGCTGGAGAGAGATAAGTGATATAGGTTTGCTGGACTGGCACAAATGTAACAGGGTCACAATTTATGACTCAGCTCATTCATGGTAGATTGTATGCTCTTGAGATGCTTGATGATTTATAGCTGATGTAAATTGTAATACTTACTGTGCCATTAGTAAAGCCATTATCTCTGTCGTGAGAACTTAGGATCAATATATGTCAGCAGAGACAGAAACAGTATTGTGAGCTCGCCGATACAAATGGGTTTGCGGAGAAGCATTTTAGGATGCCATTTGACACAGCCCTTGGAGAATTTTGAGAAAAGCAATTTTATTAATGAAAATCCTGAAGTCAGGTGGCTATGTCCTTTGCAATTATTAGGTATGTAATAACGGCCAGAGCGCATTAGCATCCTCCCTCAAAAAAGAATTTTGCAAGTTGCAACAAATCTGTTTACTTAAAAAGCTAGCCTGTAACATGACGCTGGCAGACATATTCCAGATAATAGCTAAGAATACATTGAGATATTTGTGATCATGAAAATGAGTTCCCAGAATTAATTAACTTTATTCTGCAATTAAAGAAAATGCATTTTGTGGAGAAATGCAGTACTAATTAGAGCCTCCTACCAAAGAAGAGCATCAGCACTATACAGTCAGGTCACTGAGCACAGACCGGGTGTCACACCGGATAGCCCAATGTCTGAGCTAAAGCTATGGTAAGCAAGCCAGTGACTACAGTCAGCTCACAATAAATAACCACACAAACTGTCTATTCAGAGTCAGTTTAAAAATCATTGTACTTCGACTGACAACTCTAAAGATTAACTTCACTAAATAAACCATCTTTTAAGGTTGTTCACCTTGCCTTTTTTTTCAGGAAGGACTACTGATAGAAGAGCACAGCTGAAAGTACCACCTGCCCATTCTCAAAGATATTAGTTTAGGTCTAGGGCTGAACTTCTTTCAAAGCTCGGGAGCATTTGATATGGCATTTTGGTCCAGCTCACTCACCATGAAATGCTGATCTCTCTGATGAAGGGTGCTCAGATTGCTCACTTGTAGTTTTATGTGCACGGCATTCACAAGCATGTAACTATTCAGCATTACCCACAAGGTTCTTAAGGGCATGACAGTCACTGTGTTTGCCCCCTGCATCAGTTCCTTTCCCTAACTCTTGTGAGACTGGCTCACCTTGTCAAACAAATCCTAAAGTGTTCTTGTGTCTACCCTCGCAACTAAAAAGTTGTCAGCATCCCCATACCTAAATTGACTAACCAAAACTGTCGCTCTAATGGTGATCTCTAATCCACCATCTTCCAGTTTCACACAGTGTTCCTGTCGTAGGACTAACACTGTCAGAGAATCACAGAGTAATTCAGGTTGGAAGAGACCTCTGGCAGTCTCCAGTCCACTTCCCACACAAAGCAGGACCAGCTAGAGCAGATTGCCTAGGTTGTCTCCAGTTGAGGTTTGAGTATTTCCTAGGATGGAGACTCCACAACCTTCCTGGGCATTTGTGCCAATGTTTGACCTCCCTCACAGTGAAGAAATGTTTTCCTACTATTTATTTACAATTCTCCTTATAGCTATTTCTGTCTCTTGCCTCTTATCACTGTACCCCTGTGAGCAGAGTTTGGTTCTGTCCGCTCCACACCCTCTCATTAGATAGTTGTGGACAGCAATAAGATTTCCCCTTTACCTTGTCTTCTTGAGGCTGAAAAAAACACAAGTTCCCACAGTCTTTCCTTTATGTCATGTGCTCCAGCCCCATGACCATCTTGGTGATTGGAGTTGGACTTGCTCCAGAAAGTCCGTATCTTTCCTGTAGTGGGGAGCCCAAAATTGGATGCAGAACTTTCAATGCAATCTCACAAGTGCCCAATAGAGGGGACCAGTCACTTCCCTGGACCTGACAGCTGTTTTTGCTAAAACAGTGCAGGATATAATTGGCCTTCTTTGCCACAAGGACAGGCTGCTTACCGATGTTCAACTTGTGTAACCAAGATCCCTAGCTCCTTTTCTGCAAGGTCGCCTGCTAACCACTCAATCCTGGTCCATACTGTTGCAGGGATTCTCCTTTCCCAGGTGCAGGACTTTAAACTTCCCTTTCTTGAACTTCATGAGGGTTCTATCTAGCTCCAGTCTAATAAGATCTCCCTGAACCCAACATGGTGTGAACTGTGAACTTTCTGAGAGTGTCCTGTCCCATGCATCAATCCCTGAAGACCACCACTAGTGACCACCAACTAGACGCACATTGTACTATTGATTACAATCCTTTAAGACTGGTAGTCCACCTAGCCAAACCGTATGTGGCCAATTTGGCTATCAGGATACTATGGGAGTCACTTTGTCATCCCCTTCCAAAGACGCTATAGAGCAGCCACATGGAAATGTTGGCCCACTCCCCTGGTGCTCCTAAAGACATCCCATCTGGTCCATCTGGCTTGTAGAGGTCCAACTTGCTTGAGTGCTCCTTTACTCTATCTTCCCCTCCTCTGGGTATTGCTGCACTCCCCCAGACTCTGCAACCAGGTTCAAGGGCATGAGAGGTCTGAAGGCAGTCTTCAGTAGCAAAAAAGGCAAAAAGGCACCAATTACCTTGTCCTTTTCCATGTCCTTTGTCCCTCGATCTCTAGCTGAACTTAGCAGCAGGCTCATAGTTTCTTTAGTTTTCCTTTTGCAATTCTGTTATAGAAGCACTTGTTGTCCTTCACATCCCTTGCTAATTTAAACTCCGGCTGCTCTTCTGGTATCTCTGTTTTCTTATATTACAGTAAATTAGTTAAATTCATCCCATTGGTAGGAAGAAAAACTCTAAGGAAGAATTCACTGGAGCCATTTACACAAGGGAACTAGCCAAACGCATCCAAATCTTTCAAGACTTGGAAGAGGCACCCAGATGGAAAGGGATAATTTCCAGATGTCAACCCTCCCAGGAAGATTTCAAATCCTCAAAGAAAACAGCTCATAGAAAATTCATCTTATAAGAGACATCAGAGAGAGAGAGAATTCATTGTTCTGTTTTGTTACTGTGCATCTCAAATCCTTTCCCAAACTCTATTTTTTTATCTCACAATGCACATTAATTACCAATTGTATTTTAACATTCTGCCAGCACATTATATCTATTTTCACTTGGAAAACTTTTGTTTTTTCCCCATGGGGCATTAAGATAAGCACTTTATTAATTAAGCTGCCTGGAATTGGATTCAGATGATTGGGAGTGCTACCACTTCCGTCAAGTGTGAGACATCATTGTTTGGAAAGATGGAAGACAGCTCTGGGAAAAAAAAATTAAAAATCCATGGTTGAGCACACACTGAGGGGACAAAGCACTGTGTCCTCCAAATCCTTGCTCCCTAAGGCCTTCCTAGGAGAATCTTGGTGCAAACAAAATTTTGGAAAACAATAGAGGTCATATTCCCCTTTGTCTTCACAATGAAAAATGGCAATGTTTCCAACATGTAAATATAACAAAATCTAGGAGAAGATAAAATGTGCTCTTGATCTTTCCTTTAAAGATTCTAGTTTGCTGCCAGGCATCAATCTTCATATTTCGTGTGAACTAGGCTGTAGCTCATAGAGGGTTCAACACATTCACTGTCTTCACTACCAGAAATTTGTGACATTTTCTAACGAAATACATCAGGTGTGAAAATGACAGGAAGAGAGAACAGCGACTATCAATGAGTTGCTGCCTGGACTCCTGTCTTTTTTTCAAGTGACTTTCCAGCCTGAGGTTGTCACTGCAAAGCTAAGAGAAGAACTGATATCAGCTATCTTGCCAAAATTATCTCTTCTTGCCTTTGCTGGCAAATGTTTTATCTCTTTTTAAATTTTTGCAGTGATGCATAAGGGATGAGTTCCAGCTTCACTTAATTTTCCACTAAAACAAAGCACAGACCTAGTCACACATTTATGTTTGCTACTTACTCTCTTAACATCTAGAGCCAGCCTGGCTCCTCCTTTAGCCCCTGCCTTCAGGCACACTGCTCTTTCCATGGTAGGGACCTAAGGCAGCAGGTCTCCAGTTGTATTCCAACTTCAAATGGCAAAATAGTATATTGCTTTGAATTGCTTATATATTTGCTATATATCTCTTGTGCTGTCGTCGATTGCCCCTGTGAAAGACTCTCCTGCGATGATATGACTGTTACTGTCTGCATTTCCTACACCGTGCATGTTTTTTTAGCTATTGAAGCCTCTTCCCACATCAGCTGGAGAATCACCTTTCTGTTTCTCATTTCATGTGGTATTTTGGCTGATGTCCTCCCAGTTAATGATTGTCTAACTGCTTCAGTCAAGGCCTGGGAGCTTCACCTGGCAAATGAAAAGGCTTTCATCAGGCATTAGTTTTAGATCTTCCAGTATTCTTGCTGCATATTTTTTCCCAAATCCCACTCGGGACCTGCTTTGCTAACGCTTTCTCCTTTTGGCCAGCTTGCAAGAACAGCTTTTAAATCCTTCCTTTAAAAACATTCATGAGCTCTATTGTAGATTCACATCTCTGTTGTACCACACTTTTAAAATCATACTGCTTATGTGTCATCTTGAAGTGCAGAGCAGGGCTCTTCCCATTCCTGTACTACATAATCATAGTTAGTTAATTCCTGCCAGAATTATCTGAGAATTATTTTTTAAATCACATATATCAAACCCAACTGTTTTCAGGACTAAAAGTGTTCCTTCTAAACAGTTGTATTTATTGGTGATATCCACCTTCTGCACAAGCAGAACCGAGTAAGTCTTGGGCACTCTTCAGGTGCCCTCTGAACTCCTGGGAAATTTGACTTTGATGAGGAGACGTTCAGTGTTTCTCTTCTATCACTTGGGACCTATCCCACTGGACTCCTGACACCAAGGATATTTCACTCAATCACCCGGAGAGAAGAACCTGGACAGAGACCTGCCACCTTCAATTCTACCTCATCTGTCTTTGTATCGTGAGCTGTTGCCTACTGTAACGCCGGTCCAACAAACTGATCTGGAAATGCCTTAAAATGAAAGTTTTCCACAGCAGGCATCCAACCAAAATCAGCCATTTCATAAGCCCATAAATTCATCTCTCTCTAGCTGAAACATGACATCCCTCGTGCACCCTCCCTGCCTTGCCAGCTGGTTAGTAGTAAGGTGCTCCCAGTGACCCGGCTGTGGTACAGGGGTTGGCAGAAGAGGAACAGTATGCGTGTGGTCCCCGTGCTGACATAGGTTTGCCCCTACCCAAGCTAAGCCTTCCTCTTCGGGACTTCCAATACTTTTGACAACGTAAACACTTGAAAAACATTGGAAACACCAATCCACTAGAAGTTGGGCTCTGAAAAGTTTTAACACTGAGGGATAAAAAACCTTTCTAAAAATACCTGGGTCCATTGGTGGAACATTGGTGGGAATGTTATTCTCTACAGAAAAAGAGAAAATGTGATTTTTTCAGAGACATAGAATTTCATAAACAAAATGATTCCCCAAAGGATAAGAAAAGGCACAGCAGGAATTATCCTTTTATTCATTGATTTTAAGGCCATAAGGGACCATTACGAATATCAAGTCTGAGCATCTGAATAAGGTAGGCCACAGATTTTCCACTTTAATTCCTCCATTAAGGCCACACTTTGTAGTTGAACAGAGGAACAGGTTTTAGACTGGCATCCAATTAGATCCATTAGCAAATGCCATTTCTCGCTCCAATTCCCTCTAGTAATTTATTTTTTTTTTTAATAGATACACTTAAAGTAATTTGAAATCTTTTAAAATGAATGTTCAACTTCCCATCAGAGCTGGACCATTTACACCTCCTAGAAGAGACCATTTGCTGTGAAGAGGACAAGTGCTCAGACTTGGGAAGCAGGTAAGACTGATCAGTCCTGCTAAGAACAAACCCCATCGGTCCCAGCTGAACATAGGGTAACCTAGGAGAGCAGGAAATTATTATTGGCAGGAACCATTATTATTGGCAGAAAAAGACGAACTTCAAACTGGAGTTCTCCATCTGACAGAAAGCAGAACAAAAATGGTATGTGCAGGGACAGCTCTGGATTCCAGACAGAAGGCAACAATTTCCCTGTGTGTATGGTCAATGTTCCTACACCTATAAAAGCAGGCAGAAAGCGGGGCTGGACCTGGGCAGCCCAAGGCAGCACATGAAGTCCCATATTTCTGAAGGTGTCTGTGATCCTTTGCTCACAAGGGATGTGCCTGAAGGCTCTTCACTCCTCTGGTGCATCATGGGGAGGTCACCCTACGTTTGCACCGTGGTGTAAGGTCCTGCTTGCAGGTGGTCTGCAGGAGGTGCTGTGTGAGCCGGCGGTGCTGGTGGGCAATGCACGATGCAGGGCTGGAGGAGAGGAGAGGAGCCGAGCCTCAGACCTCCAGGTGGGATGCGCAGAAGGTGGCTGCTGAGGCAGGGAAAATGCTGCTGGTGCTTTGCTTTTGGACCCTGATATGCACGCTGTAGGTAGGAGCAGGATGTTGGACAAATCCATCTAAAAGCTTTTAGGAGTGACAAGTAGCAAATTCACACCTTGCACACACCTTTCTTTTTTTTATGTAATAACGTAGTGGTTTACCCAGCCACCAGTGCCTGGCTCCTGATGACGCAGAGACGTGGCCTTTCGCAGCAGCGCAGCTCCACACTCCTTCCCTTTGCTGTGCATGTGTCACCCAACTCAAAAGGTGGCACTGGGGAGATGCTTTGCAGCAGCGAGAGTAAGTAGACAAGGAGCAAGACAAGAACATCAGACCCTGAAATTTAGGGGAAGACTGCAGCAGAGCTGCTAATCCCACTTGAAAGAATGGGCTCATGTCCAATTACAGTTTTTTTTCCAATCCACTGGGAAAGCCATTACACTGATGGCAATCGGATTGGTGCAGCTATGGCAATCTTGAAAGCATTTAGGATATCTTTGATTAAATGATATAGTGGGCAAAGACTGAAATTGCTTCTTTAGCAAAAGCCCAGCATGGATAGTTTTGGGTTTTTTAATTAAAATGAGCTAATATGGCACTTTTATTTGCAAAAACACATGAAAGGGAGAAAATAAAACTGAGGGATACAAGAGAGGGAAAACACCCCTTTGTTTTCTCTTCTGGCTGATTATCACCACACTGTTTTAAAAATCCCTTTGCTTCACTGTGTAATCGGGTTGATTAAAATCCTCCAAAGAAATAAAACAGCTGCACAGACCTCCAAAATCACACTCTTCTCTACTGCGTGTGCATTGTATTCTTTTCAACAGCTTTGTTTTCAAATTATTCTTTTCCCTTCATTGCTTCTGAAAGCCTATTACTGGATTTATTAAAACAAAGTCGAATAAGCATGCTGAATACAGACACGGTGATTGCCTCAACACATGTTGTTCTTGCAAAGAGTACCGTGCTAGCAGGTCTGAACTGCCGGCTGCTGCTGAACTGACTGTAGAACAAAGGAAAACCCAGCTGAACTAATGAAAGTATTCACTAAAGGAAGGCTCCATATTTTGCCTTTCTATCACATGCTGGAGAGCTAAAATAATAATTATTAGGCTGAAGTCAGACCATGATATTTTACTTCAGCCCAGGCTAGGAGGAGAAACGTTCCTGTATTGTCTCTAAGATGACCTGACCCTTCCCACTGTCTCGGGCTGGTACCAGGTAGTGCTGTTACGTGCGGTTGCTGTGAGCCGTGCCTTCCAGCAGATTGGGAAGGGGCCATGCTGCTTCCTTCCTGCTCCTGCTTGGCCTTGTTTTGCCTGGCTGCAGGAGGAAGAGGGCACGAGGAGAAGCTGGTGTGCAGGCTGGAGGCAGAGCACGCTGCAGATGCACGCTGCAGATGCACACTGCATGTACACACACTGCACGTACACGTACTGCACGTGCACACCGCACACATGCACGCTGCGTGTCTGCACGCCCCCTCCCCGCTGGCACGGCCCGGCTCCAGCAGAGCAGCTGCCGCTGCTGCAGGAGAGCTGACGGTGACAGCAGGCTAGCAGGCCTGGCACCTGACCGAAATGGCGGGGAGGGGAGAAACGCATGGACCCTGGCAGCTGGTCAGGTGGCACACCTGTGTTTCACCAGTCCTTGCACCAATGCTTCTGTGAACCAAGCTGTGCTCAACCCCTACAACAGATCTCTCTGTCCCCAGCCCCTTCTACCTCCCCATTCTTTGTGTTTCTTCGCAGGCAGGGTTCCCTGAGGAACCAGGAAGTTTAACCAAACGGGGTTAAACCTGACAGCGAGGAGGGTTTAACTGCTGAAGTGGGAACTGGTGAAGTGGGAACTGGTGCTGGAGCCACTGGTGACTCCTGTCTGGGTAGCACGGGGGGTGCCCTGTTCCTTACCGAGCCTTTCTTCTGTGCTGCTCTCCCCGTGGTGGTGGGGGTTGTTCCTCGCTCAGCCCATCCAGCCTTTTGCATCTTCTCCAAACGAAGGGGAAGACACACCTGCAGGCAGAGGTGGTTCCGCAGATGTCCATGGGTGTAACCTTCCTGGAGCCTGAACAAGCAAGACGCGGGTGCCCTCAGCCAGCATGATGGCTCAAGTTTCCCCTCCTTTTTGATCTTCACAAGCAATTTACTTCAATTTCTTGGTCAGAACAATAGATGTCATTGTTTTGCTAGGCAGTACCATTCAAATGACTTCGATGCAGTGCGAGGTGCACAGGGCAGGCACTCCCTGCCTTCTCACCAAGCAGCTTTTCCTGCCTGCGGTGGACCACAGGCCTCTTCCCCAGCCACCTCACGCACGGGCAGCACCGTCCCTGCCACGGGCACCGCTGGGTTTCCCTGTCCCTCCGGTAACACAAAACTTTTCTGTGTCATCATGGAGACAAAAACATCTCAGTGGCATAAATAAGCCTACACTTAGTTTGCTAGGACATACCGTGTTTACTTTAATGGTTAATAGAGCCTTATCTGGGAAAGTCAAGTTGAAAAAACTGCTTTGCAATTCTGAAACATTGATAAAGTAATTCTTCAAGTGTTTAAAAAGATGAAAATGCAATGCCTGCTAGATAAGAGTAAACACAGTCAGGCCTATGCAAATGACTGAGGACAAGGCAGCTTTTGAAAATCCCGAAGGCTAGAATATTTTTTTTTCTGGCTAGAAGAAAAAGTGTGTTCCAAATATTTTTAAATCAGTAAAGTCTATGTGCATTTATCTGGATGGAGTAAACTGCTGGCCCCACAGATGTTAATCACCCGATGAAGTTAGGGGGGTCAGAGTTCTACCCTGAGACTCTATTTATTTCAAAATAATTCATATTTCTGACATTTTTATATACACTTTCATAGCACAGACTTACAGACTTCCTGTGCTGTGCCCATATATATATATATATAAAATCTTTTATAGCAGTACTTGTACTAATGCTTTGTAAAATCTTTTAATGATTTACAACACTAAAGAAAAGAGTTTCTAATTTCTCTTTATCATCCTATTCAGAGGTCACTCCATATGTTGCTCTCCTCGCTCCAACACAAACCACTGAAGCTCTATTTTAGGAGAATAACATGGAAGCATATGTCTGGAAATCGTCTGATTAAGAGCAGCCCTATTCCAAAAAACATGCCAGTGTTTTTAAGAGGCGGTGATGCTGCATTCTTTTGCAGCATGGACCTATAAAGGCACCATTTTTTTTCCTTTAAAATGCCATGATAGGGAGATTGGTTGATTTATATGCCTGTTACGTACTTGGGAGAAAGGAAAAAAGGATGCATAAAACTAGGAGTCGGTGACAGACTAGCACACAGAGCCTTTTGGGGTCTCTGGACACCCTAGAAAAGGCAGATAGCCCCTCCAGCCCACTGGCCGATGGGGCGAGCTCTGAGCAGGCGTGGTGCTGGGTCCTCCGCACAGGAATGAGCTGTGGCGCCCACACACTTCCCCGTGAGTTAAAAGGCAGACAGGTCTCCTGCGCTCAGGTTTTTCTCTTAGCAGAAATGATGTGGCAAGTTTGTGAACCATTCCCCTGGCCCACTTGGGCAACTGCATTTTCTACAAGAACATTTTTTTTTAATTGCACAGTGTGCCATATATTCATAAATGCATTTTTCTGTAATTGTTGTATTACAGAAGATTGGGGGGGGGGGGGTTGCTGGTTTTACCCAAATACTTCCCTAGTGTTGAAGTAAGAGGATGTAACATTTTTTTTTCAGATTCCTGTACTGAAATCTCTGCTACTCACATTTCAGAAGGAGAGTATGTATTGTCCATATAAACCACCCAACACTGTCATTGCTCAAAGCAGCGCTGGTATCTTAAATAAACTTTGTGGCAGAAAAAGTTTTAAAATCCCTTTTGAAGCCTTTCCCCAAGCTTTGTTAAACAGGTCACTTATTCACCAGTTCCAACAGTAGATAGAGACATTTTTAAAAATCTGTGTCTAAGTTCACACCCGCAGTTAATATCTGCATCTGTGTATGTATCTAACCTCGTACGTAAAACTGTTTCAGCCGTGGTGCTTATGGATGATTAAAATTATATCATTATATCTCTTTCTTTGATCACAAATTAGTGTAACACATTATCTTGATTCTCAGTAACTTCCAACTTTGATGTAGTATTTAATAAAACATAATGCTGTGTTGGAGAATCCCTCTGGAATCTTTAATTTCTTTTCTTTTTTTAATATATATTACATTTTAAATGGGATTAAATTGTCTGATTAGTGAAGCAGGCTCTTGCTGTAGCAGATAAACCCTGAATTCCTCAGGGTGATCTACAGCCATTGTTAAAGCATCTTTCCAAGATGCCAGCAAGCTCAGCAAACCCTGCAAGAGTTAAGCAAAACATTTTCCTCATGCTGAGGCTGGTTTCATGCTCCAACCCCAACCTCTGCTTTTTTGCATTCATCTTTCTCCATGCAAACTTCTGATTTTGCCTGTAGAAACGCTGGTAACGCTGCACTGTAAAGTAGGCGACAGAACTGATGCAGGCTTTCAAAGACAAAATCTCCCTGCCATCCCAAGTCCAAGAGCTGTGTGGAGAGTTGCCTGCACAAAGCTACGGGCTTTGAGAGGTTGCGTCGCCACAGAGCGTCACTCAACAGATGCAGCAAGGCCAACTTCAGCCATCGTCCACAAGGGCTACAGTTGCACAAGGGGTACAGCACCGCTGCTTATGGGAACCTGAGCAGTGTCAGGGAACTCGTCAGAGCCCAAGAAATAGGGCAATTATTAATGTGTAAGGCCTTGGCACAGTCCCTGTGCCTGAACAGCCCTTGAGCAAGTGTTCGGTCAGGCTCATGAGGAGCAGGGTGAGGAAGAGCAGCAAGCTAAGCTACCTGTGGTCACCCCCCCGCCTGGGAAGGCAGTGAAACCCTCCTTTGTGCTGGCTGGGAAGAGATGCCGCTGAGCTGCTGTTCAAGCTCGGGCATGGTGCTAGGGGTATCCTATTAAAAACACTTCTGGAAAATGCTTAAAAGCATTTGAAAAGCAGGTGAGGCTACAAAGGGTGGGTCGATACAGGAGCAGACTGGGGCAAGAGGAGAAGAGTGAGGCTGACAGGCAAGTGGATGTTCTCCCAGACCTTCTTATCCTCCAGCGGCTTATGTTTGGGACAGCTCAGCCACCTGCCTGTCTGCAATTTCTGCAGCTTCCAGCCATCATTCACAGTAGTTCCTCCAATTTTAACTTTAATTTGAATTTTAATTTTACTTGCCTCCAGCAGATTGGTGGAGGCAAGTGAAGCTTAATAAACTCTGGCTGAAAGGTCTAGATGACTCTGAGAGAAGAGGTCCTTCTTAGGCTGTCAAGCAGTAACAGTAGCCTTGAGAACCTGGGGCCATGTCATTGTGCTCTTTACTACATTTTATAAAGACGAAATATTACAGAAGGAACATCGTAGAGTTCGACAGTAGCTTTTGCCATACTGCAACATAGGAGAATTCTTCATCACTTTGGCTTTTATTGGCTAACACAACTGTCTTTAAAACAATCAACATATTATGCAAGAAGAAATATTAAAAAGTACAATAGACTGACTAGTAAAATAAAAAACCAGATTGAAAAGACATAAGCACAAAAGACCTTTTAACTCACTATAGTTCTGCTTCTTGAGTCGTCAGGTTTTTAATATTTCTTTGGAGACAGATATATATATAAAAAACATTGTTGTGAGATATACTTCCAAGCATGTAATTTGTTGAATAATACTCAATGAAAAGTTATACATAAAACCACCTGATTATTTTATAAATAATTCAAGCATTTAGCATCATGATAGCGTTCCTACCTAAATGCTGAAGTCCCTCTGCATGAGGCACAGCTTTATAATGCAACTGGGTTTTTTGGTCCTTCAGCATCAAGACCCAGCTTGGACGTCATTTATATACTGAAGCGGTTTGCACAGGTGAATAGCACAGCCATCTTTTCAGACAGCTACTCATGTGTAAAGCTAACTCTTTCACAATGCGATCGGCAGAATTACTCACAGTGTGTAAGGTGGTGTTTTAGCATTTTCAGGGTTGGACCAAAAAAAGGAGTAGAGTAGAGTAGGAATAGAATAGAGTAGAATAGAATAGAATAGAATAGAATAGAATAGAATAGAATAGAATAGAATAGAATAGAATAGAATAGAATAGAATAGAATAGAATAGAATGTTTACATATTTTCAGGACCCAAGAAAGGGGATGTGGGACAGGAGTAGGGATTGTTGCTTTATGCCTACACAGTACAAAAATATCTCTTCAAATTTACGCAAGTAAAAATATTTTGTTCATAGGTGATTCTTCCTCTCCTGATCACTGGAAGAGAAGATTACCAAGTCAACAGGAAGAAGCATTTCTCAATATGCTTAAAGGAAAAAGAGTTTTGACATAATTACTGGCAATTAAAAAACCACACCAATTTAAAGCTCTGGGAGAAGAATATATATGATGAATGATCTGTTTGCATAGATTAACAAGTGAGCCTGATAGCAACACAGCAAGGCATTGCTAGCATAGACCCAGGAGGCACAATGTGAAAGCAAAGCAGGGCCAGGGAGTCTGGTAAAACAGACGCATCGGGAAGAGCCCTCACAAACCATCACTATGCTTTAGCTACCTTTGGTGACCAAGTTTTAAGAATGCATTTCATTACTTTCTGCTTTGCTTTCCAACTGGTACCTAAATAGCTGACTCCAAAGTGAACTATAAATTGCATCATCAGCTGTTTGGTTTGAGGTAAAAAGCAGGCAGGTAAGGCAGGACAGGATCCTCTCATGGGCATATGCAAGACCTAAGCCCAAGGCACTGAAAACCTGCATCAACAGCAAGGATTCCCCAAACTTGGATACTACTGATGAATGTGCCAGTCAGCAGCAAGGACTTCTGTCCTTCCTGGCAGCGTCTAGGCCCCCTCTCAGCTGCTAAAATCAGGGTGCAAAATTTGGCCATGCCCCCTCTTCCTCCCTCCTAGTGCATTACCTCCAAACCCTCCAGCTCTCTGCGATCCCCCCCCCGGCCCAGGACCCAGCCCCCTGCCTGCTGTCGGAGATGGGTGCTTGCCCTAGCAAGGATGAGACCATTTTGCAGCCGTTCCTGTGCTGTTTGGCATACGTATACCACAGATCAAAAATCCTTGGTACTAAATGTGAAAGACCCGAGCCTAGCAAGGAGCAGCAAGAGTGGTGTTTAAGGCAGTGAACATCAGGCGTTTTGGCAGAAATCGCTATCCAGTACAGAGAAACAACCTCATAAAACACAAAATGACAGAATCTGTCCCACTGGAAAATAGCCATGAGAGAGAAGCTCTTGCAAATGGATCTCTGACCTGAGAGATAAAATTAGAAAACCCAAAGCTGACTGTTGTGAAACCGGTTTTGCATAGTCTAGGAATTTAGAAAGTTTAGATAAGTGTTTGAGTTGATGGCCTGACTTTTCTGAGGACAACGACCGTATTGGTACTACCTTTAATGGGGCCAGGATATCACCCCTGAACTTCGTGCTGCTGATCCAAAGCAGCCAACATCAAGTCATGTCAGTGCTCATATGAGCACAGGAATGGATTCAGTACAGTACTCAATTTGCTAAGGAGCTTTCCCATCAGTAGGCAAGCAGTATCACTTTGCTCAAGCCCCATACCTGCTTGTTTGAGGAAAGTCTCTATGAAAATGTTGCCATCTAAACAGTTTATGTGAAAAATATCTCCAGAAGAAAAATTTAGTTGTGGCAATTCAAATGACAAACTGCAATCCATGGAACTCAAGAACAGAGCTGGCTTGAAGGGAGCAAAAGTGCTCTTCCTCTTAAGAAAACTTCAACTTTTTCAGGGAAAATTTGAAAAAAAAAGAAAGTCCTGGTCCCAAAACATAATATTTTGTTTCTAAGAAGTGGCAACAGTGCCTTGAGTTCAGGAGTCTCTGCTTCCTTCTCTCTGAAAAGTAACTTGAGGGCCTGTCTCCTTCCATAAAATATATTTCCATGATGTCCCCCTTCTTTGTAAACAAACATAGGAAACTAACTCCATTTGCAAAAACTTAGCTTCACTTGAACCTTCCTTCACCTTCATTGTTGAACAATATTTCACCAATCCTTGTAAAAAAAGTTTATCTTACTAACATTTCTATACTGATAAAATTTAAGGAAATAGAAGAATTTATATATTTTTGAATATATATATATAAAAGTATATACACACAGAGGCATAGAGATTTGCAGTAATTAAATCAATCTAAAGAAACTCTCTCTCTATTTGAATCAAGTCCACCATGTGAAAATGAATTAATGCACAAGGTATAAATAAATACCAGTTAAATATGTATCTTTCTGTTGGGGAAGAAATGGCTGTTTGGTTTTTTTCCCCCCTTAGTAGTAGTTATGTGTTAAAATTTTTCTGCTGGAATAAAATATGGATTTTTATGAATGGTGTTAGAAATCAAATGAAAAACTCAACTGGCCTGCATGTATACTGTATTTAAAAGTCCTCTACTCCTGAATTGCTCTTTTATCCAGACAAGTCAAGTGATGGTACTCTGTTTTTCAATCACATATTCTTTCCTTAAAATCACAAGTCACCCTGCCCCATCCAGAACATGAGGACAAACATACACACTACTTACGTTCCTCTGTAAGACCTTGACACTAAGAAATCCCTAAATTAAAACTGGCACAGTATTACAGGCTTAAAAATAAATTTAGGTGAAGCTACCTTCAGCACAAGGTAAAAATCCCTCTTGGAAAAAAAACTGCCCACACCGTAAACAGGAATAAGTGCTATAATATTTCTGAGTATCATGGTGCTGGGAATTCCATCTGTTAGCCTCTGATATTCACCATACATTGATTTTTATCATAAGTTGTTCTAAAATTAGAAAAGGCCGTGATCTGACAAGTATCCTTTCTGTGTAGTCCTAGCAGATGGAAGTCATGAGGTACTTTCTCAGCTTGAAATTGCTCCAAAACCTGAGGCACTAATCTGACATATTAAACCGAATTTATATAAAGTCTTGTGTCTTTACATCATGCAACATCGTTTATGGCACGCTGGGCAGCGACAGCTTAAGTTATGAAAATGCTGCATCACACAGCAGATCAGAGCTGGCTTTATAGCAGGTCTCGTGAATTTCTTCATCCAGAAAGAATAAATTTTGTGTGGGAGCATTCTGCTTAGCACCCCTGCAGAGCAATACATTAAAACTGGATTTTAGCATTTACCTCTTGCTCAGCTATAAATCAGGAATTAGAATTGATAATGGCAGTTATCCATCAACAGCAATGCAACTGCAGATGAGCAAGAGCAGTTTTATGGATAAAAGAAGTTCTCTTTTTATTATTATTAAAGAAAATCTATCCTCTTCTATTTCAAATGTTTCTAGGCTCTGAATAGAGAGTGATTAGATCCACGCAGGTCATCAGCATGGATAAGGAAGATGCATTTGAAGTAATGCCTCTCCAGACTGCAGAACGTTATTCTGATACTCTAGCAGTGGGCTTGAGCTCAGGTGCAGCAGTTCACATTGCAGACCCCTCTTGACAGAAGACCTGGAAGAGACGTCTACCACAGCCGGCAGGATTCTGCCCCTCGGTTCATCGTCGTATTTGTTGGGCAATTGAAAGCTTTACGAAACTCTTCAAAGTTGCTCATGGCACCGATAACTCTGCAAAAAGAAAAGTGATTGACATGCAGGTTGTCCTCTGTTAAACACTACAGGACCGCAAGTGTTTCTGCGTGTTCACTTCAGGTTGAATTTTCAGGCTATGTCATTTTTCCACAAATAAAACAAAAAAGTTCAGGAGAAGCACTCCCACATAAAGTTAATGTGAAGACAATGCTATTTTATTTGGTGCTTTGCGAATCATCTTACTTTGCTAGAAACTCAACCAAAACCAATTGCGTTTTGTGGGTACTAGGTCGTTTAGAACAATTTTCTAATCCGACCCTTGGCAGCAAAGGTGGGAGATCAGCGGCAGCCTTGCACGGTGGGATCCTTCCTCCGGCACCTGCCCAACCGCTGCAGTCCAGCAGGCAGGAGCACGTAAGCACACGCTGTGGTTGTGCTGGAAGTGGCTTGATTTAGCTCATGCCTTGTAACAACACCCGCTGCACACCCACCTACCCACGTACACACACGCGTGCGCACACACACGCTGGCTCCCTGGGACTTTGCAGCCTGAGGCTGGGGGCAGGCAGAGCCTTTCTTACCGGCCACCTCAGCCTTACACCTGTGAGCACCTCAACTCCTCTGATATTTTGGAAATACATTTTCTGAGGCTTCTGCCCTGACGAGCTCCCAAGCTCTCTTGCTTCCACCACAGACAGAGTGATACTGAAAGAGCAGCACATCCTGCCTCACACGAGCTAGACGATGCGTCTGCATCCCAAACTGGCACCTTCAGGCACAGGGGAAGAGCTCGCTGTTTGTATGCAGTTATCCTTGGCTCCTCCTTTCATGTTTATATTATTTCATGCAGTCAGAAATTATTATTTTACCATCGCTAGATTAGGATTGTGGTGTTTGGTGATTTTTCCTATGCTTTTAAGCGTCTTGGAATTTACTAACATGGAATTTGCAATAGTATTAAAGTAAACGTTTTCCCAAGGTAAAAGCAGAAAAGTATCTACTGAGATATTAATTGTATGCCTTTCCACCCTCTTTGTTATGCAGTGGGAAGGCATTTTTCTCCATTGCAGACAATCAGCTTCTCAGCATAGCTCAGCGTGGTACAAAACATTCTTATTACATTAATTAGACTTTCTGTGGGTAAGAAAATTTGCAGTCAGCTGGTGCAAAAATGTCTAAAGGTCAGTTTTGTTGGGTGAATTACAAAATGATGTTAGGCTTCAAATAAGATATACAGCTTTACTGTAAAAACATTGCAAATTCATATTCAGGGATTCAGGAACAGCAAGAGCTGGTCATGCAGAACTGCTGCTGAAGTTGTTGGGAGTTCTGCCTGCCATGCCAGGGATTTCACTCTGAAACAGGCATTCAAAAAAGGTGAAGACACCTGCTAATACAGAAAATCTGCCAATTAAAAATAAATAAAACCAGAATCTAGCCAGCAAAAGATCTTTATGTGTCCATGCATGTGACTTTTCTACCCATGGTTTGACATTGTCACACATTAACTGTGGAATCAGAGTGGGCTGTCTCGATTTCATCCCATTGAACTACAGCAGAGACACCTTCCCCTGAATGAGTCACCCTGGGCTCCCTTAACAGTCAATAGAAAGATGTACTTGCAGAGTATAAATAATCCAAATTTATTACTTACAGAAGATTATACATGTGTGCACGCATTTGTGTATGTATGTATTTCAAAATGTCTATTCTTTTTTGACTGTGAAGAGAACCTGGGGTGACTAGCTCAGATGCACACACTGATGCTCAGGATATGTGTTGCTCATTTCTATAATCTTTTATACTTACTTTTCATAATTACTTTAAAAAGGGCTGTTTGGGCTTTTTGGATAGCAAGAATTGTCAATGTTGAAACTAGCTGTACTGCTGTTATAATGGTCTTGGGATATAAATGAAGCAAAGTTGTGGGAAATAGATAATATAATTCGTTAGCCCAGTTGATGGGATTTACAAGAAGAGACAAGCATCACAGTTTCTCTTCAGGTCTGAAACAGCAGCCTATTCTGAATATCTCACATCAAAACTAAGAAAAAGTTTTGTCTGTATTTTCTAGACCCCAAATTCATCTAATCTCTGGAATTTTCTTCCTTAGCCCGATTCCTTCATGAGCTTTCCTCATGAATGCTCTAGACCCAGATTTCTGTGTATATTTTGTGATATGCACCATCTCATGGGACTGTAGCTATGTAACGAATATATAAATATATATATAGGTAAATCAATCTGAGGACTTTAAAAGGCAAGAGATGGTTATTTTACCAAAATCTTAACAAGTGTAAGAATTAGAAAAAAAATAGTGCTCTGTAGGCTGACGATCAGACTGATACTTCTGTCCTCATTGTCATGATGTATTTTCCATTGTTAAAAGGCATACAGATTTGCATACTGCACTAGTTTTACCCTAGCTAGCTGGTGTAACAGGTAGTGCAAAGGTACAGTAGCGCAGGTTTCAGTGCAGAGTATGGAAGTCTACCAAGACCAAGCATATACATCTGCAATGCTTATATTAAACTTGTGTCATCATGTTTCCAGTTCCATTATTTCTTAACCCATTCTGGTTATAAGTAGCCTAAGGTGTGTTATGCGTGCCATGTTTATATCTTCAGCTTTGATGCAGCTGTGTCAAGGGAATATGTCAGAGTACCTGTGAAGCAACCTCACACCTCTCCTGTGAAGGTAATGTAGCACTTGACTGAGGACAAACTCACAATTCTCAGGTAAGTAAATACAACTGACATGAATCCCAGCAGAAAACCACTTGCTCTTGGTCACACAAACTCTGTGGAGAAGCAGAGAAATAAACTCTGGCTTCCTAACTCTTATGAAGCCTTGAAACCTTCCTCCTTTTCCAGCCTTTCTTTCTTGAAGTTGAGGGGTGTTGGTGGTTAGAAGAGCCTGTGGGGGTCCTTTTGGGCAAGGAGACAGACATGCTGTTACGGCTGGACTACCACAGCTCCTTCAAGCAAAGTGTCTCTTGAAGGGCAACTCAAGAGTTTAATCTTGAACTGAACTTACCGGGCATGTTTTGCTTTGCATTGTCAATATAACTCAAGGTACTCACTTTAAAGCTTTTCATGAACTCAGGTAGATTAAATCAAGGACCCTCCTAATATTCATTGTTTTCTAAAGTAGAATTGCGTAGGAAAAAATAAAGTGATAGATTAAACATTATAGATACTCAGGGCATGATTATAGAACGTCACAGGGATCAGAATTGTGTTCTGGTTCAACTGCTTTTGAAGGTAGATGCAAGACCCTCATTTTTACAGAAGAGCATTTGTAATAGTGAAAGATAAGCTAATAGAAACAGTTCAATTTCAATCTAAGCCAAGAGCACAGTCCAATTTTGTATTTGCTCTTAAACCCCTCTTAACATGCTAAATTTCTGCACTTGTGTGCTGCAGTGATAGATTCTGTGTGTATACCAAGTAAATACATTATTTGCACTACCTGAACTGAGGAGGGCTGTGAGCTCCAATATATATTTGCTCTCTCGCAGATTCTGGTCTAAAGGAGTTGCATCTTACCTAATAAAAGATAAAAAGCAGAAATAGGCATGTTATCTGGGATGACTTTGGAAGTAAAGTAGAATGTAATGTTTCTGTCCTTAAGATGACTTACACAATGTACAAAATAGAAAGACACCATGAACTCCTGTTTTGTTTCACCTTTGCTAACCTGCAGTTTTCGTTGGTATATTCTCTTGTTTTTCAAATCCCTTACTGGATCCAGTCTTCATCCACTGTTATTCTCCACCCACTCATTCCCATCATCTAATCATAGTCACTTTAGTAGTTCTTTTTCTTGAGGTTCTCTATAACAGTGGCTTGCTTTTCAGCTTGTGCTGCAGCATCTGATGCTTAATGATTATCAATACTTCATGGTTTCAAAGCTATGTAATGTGTATAGAAGGTACACGTAATGATGCTTATCATCTCTAGAATGGCAGCTACATTACCTGGCACACTTGTTCTATGTTGGAATGTCAGTTTCTTTTGAAATTACACATTTTTTCAAGTTTCCATCAGTGGTCCCCAATTCACTATTCCTAATACAATACTTGACCCAGTTGTAGTGAGCACAAAACAGGGTAGGGAGAATATTTGCACAACTGAGTAATCCCTCTTATGGTGTACCCATCGCATGAAAAATCTCTTTTAAGCAGCCCCTGCCTTACCTAAGCCCCTGTGTTGAATATTTCCTATCGACAAAATCCTTTAGGCCAGACTGCCCATAGGACGTGTGTACTTCAGTGCAATTTTGTCTGGCTGGAGACAGCCCTGGCAGTTTGAATGAGTCTGTTGAGTGTCTTGAGCTCTGTGGAAGTAAGCTGAGTTCAAGGGTAGCTGGCATGCACTGCTCTCACTGTGCATGTACCTCCCCTCAGAAGGTCCACTGGATGTATGATTCCTGCAGTGGTCCTGTAAGACCCCAGAGCTTCCATATGGCGTCAAGGTTTTCCCAGGGGAAAAACGACACAGTGTAAAACTCAACTCAGCGTAAACAACCAAAGTGAAGTCTTTTCATTGGTGAATGTTGTCAAGCTTAACTGGCCATAGACCCATACACAGCTGCTACACTGGCTTTTGGCAGAGAAGTGATTTTCAGCCAGGGCTGGTTATAAAACAATATTGGTTGCATTGGGTCCCATTTCTTCAGTTTTAGATGATTCATTCCTTCAACTGGTGGGCAAAGTTTTATAGCCCAGCTCTTATTCCTTGTATAGGGAGTCTGTCCCAATTCTTTTAACCAAATAAATAATTTCTGATTCTCTCTCTTGTTCTCTGAATATCTCACATCCCCTATCAAAGTTTAACTAACTACAGCATATTCAGTGTACAGCAAAGAAAGATGGGGAAAAATAAACTAAGATTTTCTTCACTACTGCTTAGTTTCCCTGAACAACATGCTCAGTAAAGAATGGTGAAGATATACTTGCAACAGGAGTCTGTGGTGGAAGCAGTCAGAAACTGCTGCATATGGCAAGCACCAGAAAATTGGGAATCTAAAATGGAAAGAGGTTAAGGAGTCAATACATGCAAGAAGAGCCTTGCAGCGGAGGGAAGCAGTGAGAGGAAAGAAAGCTGCCATGACAACGCTGTGCAAAACCAAGAGTAATTTCAGCAGTTCTAGCACCATGGTTAGATGAGAACAAAGAGAGAAAGAGAAATGAAATAATAGTCCTGGGAGAAGTCTCTGCTGATACCCTGAAAAGTCTGGGTTTGGCTGGTGTTGAAACAAAGCAGTCTCATCTCTGCACTGTACGTTGTGCAGATTAATAGATGGGAACTTGAAACACATTTGTACTACTCACATGGGCATAACTCAGAAAGAAAAGCTGGTTGTGTGTGAACTCAAGGCCTGGCAGTAAAGGCTCTTCTTCTCCTCCCCTCTTTTCTGCAATCCATCTCCTGTATGCCTGGTAAGAAAGAGATACTGAGCACCTTTCGGCAACATGGAGCCTAACCACAGCTTTTTCTTTAAAATAATACTATGTTTCAGATATTTTTCATCTACTTACCCTGAAAGCCTCTCGCAAACCTCCATTATCTGCAATGTTCTCTGCCAAAGTCCTCTTGCCTTTCACCTGGCAGAATGAAAGATCATCAGTCATTTGACCCATTTCTGAACTTCCTTCTTGATCGAATTTAATGTAGGGACAGGACAAGGGGTAATGGCTTTAAACTGAATGAGGGTAGATTCAGATTCACTGTGAGGGTGGTGAGGCACTGGAACAGGTTGCCCAGAGCAGCTGTGGATGCCCCATCCCTGGCAGTGTTGAAGGCCAGGTTGGATGGGGTTTTCGGCAACTTGGTCTAGTGGAGGGTGTCCCTGCCCATGGCAGGGGGGTTGGAACTAGGTGATCTTTAAGGTCCCTTCCAACCCAAACCATTCTATGATTCTATGAATCAAGAAACAGGGGAAAAAATAGAATAACGCAAAAACAAGCTCAGCCAATTTCAACCATCATATGTCCAGTTAAAAAAACTGTTTCGATGTGAAAACTGTCAGTAAACAATTCTCCATGATGAGTTATCCTGGATCTGGTCCTAGATCTCTGTAGCACAAAATGTAGTAGATAAAATGCACTCAAGAATCCAGTCCCTAATCTTTGATCTGAGCATCAATAATTTTCCCCTGAAGACTGTTTTTCTGAGGTTACATGTGAGATCCTGTAGCCCCTTTCTTAAACTTTTATCTAAGGTTATATTTGTTTCTCTATATAACTCTTTATATATTACTGGGATGCTAAAATAACTTTTAAGTCATAACCTAAACCAGCATAATTAAAAATAACTGTCAGCGGCAGAATTGAAATTGATATTTGAATTGAATTCAGAGCTCTAAAAATATCTGCGAAGGAGTTGCATGTTGCTTTTCCCCAGTATTGATTCCAAGGGCAAGAGCAATAGCAACAAGAATATATTGTGCGAAGCAGCGCTACCTAAACTTTCTGAAAAAGCCAGTCTCCTCGTATTACCAAGTGCAATATCATTATAAAGAAACCCTAATTTCTGCAAGTGCAGCATTATCTCTGATCACCCAGCCTACAAGGGTCTTGGTGTTATCAAACTGTATTTGTACTTAAGCAGTTTTACTCTCTACTATGCCTTGAATGAGCAAGGTAATTGAGCACAGTTTTGAGCAGAGCTCTGAAGGACAACGCTGTCCTGCAGATCCTCTGATGACAGGCTGTCCCATGCCGCAGGGATGAGTATAGGAGGGTTGGTGTCAGGACCCACCTTAGTTTCAGGATGGTAAAAGAGGGGAAAATGGGGGAGAAGAGATAAAAAGGACCTGGAGATACCTAGGTACATGTGCGCAGCCCCACCACTCAGTGGAGACGAGCACTCAGATTGGACTCAAGGCATTTTGCTTGATGCCTTGGGTCCAACGTTACGCCCAAGAGCGTAACAAAGGAGAAAAGGGAGCAGTGGAGGAAAGTGCACCCCTTTCCTGCCAGCCCTCCCTCCTCTCAGGAGGCTGGGGATGGAGGTGGAGGGAGGCATTTAGGAAAAAAGGTGCTGGGACACCAGCGAACACGCACGCACAACAGCTGCCTTTTTTTCTGGCCTACCTACTCATACATTTTTTCTTGCAGTGGGCTTGTGAAATAGACTGATTTAGAGCGTAAGATGAGAGAAACCTAGCAGTGGCACTTGGGCCATAGGGCATTTTAATAAGTGGAAGAAATCTTTCCGCTGATTTCAGGCAGCTCTGGGTCGGGTATCTGAGCCTACTGTGTGCAGACAGTTCGTGACAGGGCTCAGGGACCATGATAAGCCCTTTATTTGATCAGATGACTTTATTTGATTACTGCACTCTGAAGCTATTTCTATATCCACTTTTTCTTTCATTATGCTTCTTTTCTGGAGATATTTTTATTGCAAACTGGATGAGAAATGAGAAGAGTAAATAGGTTTCTTGATCCATGTAAAATATTCGTACAGGGGTAAAAATTCTGCAGAATGTACACATATTGATGTAAATGACAGGCAAAAAAAAACCTCATTGCGTGCATAGCTCTTCATACAGAAGCTATAAAATATGGCAGAAAAATATCAAGATTCTTCTTCTATCATCTAAAAAAGGGGTTTAGGTTATCCCACGGAAATAGGAGGAAAAAGCCTTACAAATGCCAAGGCTGTGGGTAACAGAATGTCTCCAGTAAGCCCATCCATGGACTTCAAAGGCAATAGCTGCATTGGAGGGGAAATTCAGATCTACCCCATCTCAAGAGACACCATAGAAAGTAAAGGAGATGGCCAAGCCGATGGCAGGAGCATGGGAAGAGCTTAGTCACACCCTTGGGGAAGGTTTTAATGACCTTCTTTCAGTGGCATTTTTGTATTGACAGTTTTTGTCCTACAGATATGCAGGAATGAGCCTGAGAATTTTTATTGCTAAATTAGCTTATATGAAGTACTTCAAGACTGAGTTGTTGGACTTCAGACTGGACTACGATATGGCCTTGTTATCTCTGAGACTAATACAAACAGCCTGGGGAAAGTGTTAAAATTATTCCTAAGCATTCAATGTGACCAACTATTCTTAAAAGGCAAAGAGGTAATTGTATTTCTGATTCTAAAATATAAGTAGAGGTGGTAGAATTGAGTGGGGGGTGGGGTATGTGTTTTATCCTGAAAATTAAGATTAAAATCATGTCCCAGCCAACATTACTGAATTTTAGCTATTGATTTCTGAAGGTCTGGAATTTATCCTTCATTTTGGACACTTACATAATGTGCACATTTTCAGGGAAGCCCATAGCTCTGATAGACGATGCAACAGAAACCATTCCCTTGCACTTCCTTTCTCAATCCTTTTCTATGAGCTACTGCTATCATACTCCCTTCATTTGAGATACAAATTGGGTCTGCGCGCACACGTGGAAGAAATAGCAAGAATTGAATCAGAAATAAAGTAGGGTTTATGCATCCGTTTTATAGCTGTAATAAATAACAGGTGGAATTGCTAAAGGAATCTATAAAACATGCTATTATATTCTTTTTAGAAAGAGTGGCTGCTCAGTTTTCATTATGGACCTCATTTTCAGAAGACACATAACATGCTCATAGTAATTAGACCAGCCCTGCTGAGTGGCTTCATCCTCTTTCTCCAATTCCAATACAATGTGTTGGGAAGAAGAGGTTTAACCCTGTCGCCAGGGTGTGGGCAGTGGTATTTGACTGGACTAATCAAATCTGACAGACAATTTTTATCACAATTATTCACTTCAAAAAATGATTAGTTGTAAGAAATGAAGTTGGTAGCCTAATATCCCAATATATTGGGATTTATAAAAAGATAACTTCAAAAAACAACCAAACCAAAAACCAAACTTCTAATGCACCACTGCTTTCAGTCACTGATGTTCCACATACATGTAAGCCAGCTCTCTTCCAGTAGTAATTGCTGTATTGATCAATCATGCATTTTGTTTTCTCTTTAAATTTTTCTTCAGAGTCTGTTGTCCACCAAGGGTCTAAATTTCCATTTTTGTCATATTTCCGACCTCAAAAAAGAAAGAAAGAAAACAATTTTTTTTTTTTTGTAGGAGAAAACCCCATACTTTTCCAGTTTTGGAATCTATCACCAGTGCAGAAATGAGAGGTGAATATACTCACCAAGTATGTATACAAAACGGGTAAGATCAGATGGCAAAATCTTGACCCCACTCAAGTCAATGGTGAAAAGCTGACATTCTATTTATTGTCATAATTTCCATTTTCAGAAAAAAATAGTAATGACTAATGAGTTCTATAGTACATTTTATAATTACATAGTATAAGAGGCATATGAGTTTTCTTGTAAGTATAATTACAAGTATTTTTCATCCTCAGCCCATATGTCTTTGACTCTGCAAACGTGATGATAACTAATTTATTATTAATTAATTATACGCTTGACCAGAAGAAAAATCCACTTCATGGGAACTTCTGAAGTTTCCATTTTTTGCATTGGAGCAAAACCAGAACATTTGAACCGTATTCATGGAAGCAAGGAGAATATATATGTATATCCCATTCCCTAGACTTATGGTTACAGCAATGGCTTGTGGAAGATTCAGCCTCAGGTGCCTGAACCACCTCATTTGTAGGAGAGTATCTAACCCTCAGTGTGTCTCCAGCCAGTCACAGAGGAACCTAAGATTTGCTCCCCTGGTTCCAGAAGCCAAGTTTATCAAATCAAACTATCCACTCAAATACACGGATGTACTTGCTACACCATAACCCGTATGATAGGGAAGCAGTAGGGCAGATGGGAGTTTGTGAAGAAACATTTCCCCGTTCAGGAGTGTTTAACTATGCAAAATGTGGCAGAGCACTGCCAACAGGATACAAGGTTTTCCTTTTATTTTTTAAAAGGTATTCGAAGCAACGCAACATAAGCAACCTAACTTTAGTTATGCAGTGAGCTAGAAGCCTGCTTTTCTTTAAGCTTCCTATATTTTCAGTGGAAAGAGATTTCTCTAGACAGTGAGTCAGACCAGGATATCAAGTCAGACAACCAGAATTGCTCCCTGAAGGAGGAGGTTTATATTCTCTATCCCCCTCTCTCTCTGGAGCTCGATTTTAAAAAGCACTTCACTGAGATAGCCAAAGTTAGATGATGGTAATGCCCCACTCCACTCAGTTTTTCAGGACAGTTAGTTTGATGGTTTTTCTTTCTCTCCCTGCCCCCCCCCCCCCCCCCCCCCCCCCCCCCCCCCCCCCCCCCCCCCCCCCCCCCCATACGTTTTCTGTTCCACTTTTGTTCTGGTATTGTATTTTAATATTTGTCTATAATTGTCTATCAAAAAAAGTCAAAAACTGAAATGAAAAGTTTTCTTGGAAGACATTTTTATCAATCAGAAGTTAGCCCTTTGCCTTTCCCACCCCCTACCCTCCAACCAGGATTTTCTGAATCTGTTGTTGATTTAATTTCCATTCAAAACAAAAAGAAATAGTCAAACTTGTGATATTCCTTACCAAATAAAATCTGGTTCAGACAAGTAAGATTGTATGTAAATAAATAAAAATTTACAACTTCATAATTTTTTTCACAAAATTCAGCATGGTTAAAAACCAAAGCAATAAAAAAGCTAAAGCATATACAAGTCAGCTTTCTAACCTGTCAACTCTGTTAGAGGGAAAAAAAAAAGTTATCAACATACAGAAAAATACTCACCGTTGCTATCAAATCCATGAGTAAACTCATGGCCAACAATTACTCCTATGGCACCATAGCTTAATGACCTGTAATGCAAAGATGCAGTTTCTTCAGAAAGTGTCCACACTCATGAGCATCGAAGGACAGAAGACAGAAGAATCAAACAGATTTCTCTCTCAGGAAAGATCATTATTTATTTAAACTGATGGTGGGGTCGGGAATGGGACTAAAAATCATACCTGCGCAATTTTGACAAAGTTGTTGAAAGTCTGAATGTTAAACTCCTGCTTGTTTCAAAACAATCTTTAATATAAAACTTTAAAAAGCATTGTGATGGTTCACCCATCTAACCAAATATGTTGTTAGCATCATTGGCACTCCAAAATGTCTCCTTCAGCTGACTGCATTGTGTATATTCTAACTGCGAACAGGACCAAGTTATAGGTGAAATTATTCTCTTAGCGTCATCATGAAAAAAGAATATATCAAAGGCTGCAATAAGTTTCCGTAATGCCAGCTCCAATCATTCTTCACTGGCATGCAACAAACAGACTTGCAAATGACTGACTCTAGTTTGTAAAGCGTTAAAGAGATCTCCCTTCTGAGATCTGTTTTTAAAGAGGGGTCATACAATTTCCTTGCACCTGCCCAGGAACAGGACATGATCTACAGTCAGATCTAGCGCACCAGAGAAACAGACTAGAAAGAAATATTTTGTATTCCTGATTGATAATTAATTATATTTTCCTCATTGTAGCCAGATAAACATGCATCTGGGAGAAATAGGGATGAAAGAGGGAAAGGTTCAGGGCTTTTTTATATCAAATGCAGTGGATATCATGGGGGGGAAGTGATCCGCTAAACGCATCTTTCATTTGTGAAATTGTTCTTTGTGATTTTAATTATTTCAGTTATTGAGATGACATACTTCAAAGTAGCTTATAGTACTTCTAACACATTATATTGAAATAGGAGAAAGGAAGAGGGTTTTGAAGTAACATGTTATTATTGGACCTAATGATCCATAGCACACTAATTGCTCATCTCAGTCATGCCCAAAAAGTATTATATCATTTAATTCCCCTGCTCCCATGACAATTCTTCACTTTGTTTTTTTCTTTCCTGAAAGGTAATTTGCATGTGATAAAATCTTCCCTACTGTTTTTTTCCCCCCAAGTACTATTGCAAACCTTTACTAAAAAATGCTGGTTAAAATTATATATTTCAGCAATGGAAATATCATCTTTTCATGTGACAAATTTGTAATCTTGTGTAGCACACAGTGATAATTATCCATACTAAGTGTACTATATTAGACTTGTCTTCTAGATCTGAAGTGGTTATACAGGATCTTTTGCAGCTGGAGAAGTATAAAAAGAATGGCGCAAAACATTTAAAGAGGTCAAGAAGAACCAATAAAAGCCATATTACTAAATGCATCTGATTTTTCCTCTAAGGTTCTTGGTCACCGTGAGTGGCAGGGACGAAGAACAGGCTGATGCCCCAGCACTCCTAGGGCTTTCCCCAGCTCCAAAAGACGGGGTGAAGTTTGGCCTTTGATTCTGTGAATCCCCTTTAGCATTTTGTCCAGCTCAACAACATTTTTGCCAGAAACGCTCCCAACTCTGTTCATGCTCTTCACTTCTGAGGCAGAGCTGGACAGAGGTGGAGGGGGTCAGGTGCAACCCAACAGGTACCATATTAGAGGGGAACTTTGTGGGACTGGGGAGGCTCAGAGAACTGTGAGGAAGCTACCAACTCAGGTGGTTTGAAGTCTCTATTTCAATATGTCTGGCATTGAAGACTCGTAACTATGAAAGGTGGCAGCTGAATAGTGTTCTGTTTCACATACTGAGATGTAAAGTGGTAACTTAGCTTTCCTTTATGCAAATAGGTGCAGCTGCTTTATGGTGGTTATGCTGGAACTGAACACTAAAATGCCACTAAATGTTAAATATTTGCTAAATAATTTTTTTCCAGCAAGTGCTGATGACTTTTTGATGATTTTTCTGTTCCAGTGCCATATACTGTTTCTTTTAAGCAGACAGAAGACAGATCCAGACTATTTCAAGGACAAAAGCAATCTGTTGTCTGCTATAAAACAGCTACATTTGTTTACTAAATTTCATTTTGATACGTACTCAAGCAAAACCAATTTAAGCTAAGGTAACCTTTAAAGAAGAGAAATGAGCAAAGTATAATTCTTTGAAAGAACCACGATTTTATCGCTGTGACAGAAGGTCAGGTTACAGAGAAATCACTTCAGAAAGCAAAGCTGGAAACAAGTCTACAATAACCACAGCAGAAAATAAGTTCACCTTAACAAAAAAAGGACTTTCTTCTCTCCCCAATTACCACTTAGAAAGTCACCTGGCTCATAAGAATTACCTTTGAATGCAAATTCATTTGTTCCTAAATTGAATGTGTCTCTCTGCATATATTGCCAAATTTCCTGTTTACAAGGACACATACAGATTGGAAGTTGGCAAACCCCAAATGTTTCAAATGTTTGATTCATTTTTTTTTTTAACAAAGATTTATTAAGGATACTTTTCACCAGTAACTGGCTTTATATAACTGCAAAATAACTTTCAGAAACTACTGTCAGAAACTTTTCATGGTCTTATCCTGCCCTAAAATAGAAAGCTATTGAATTGCACAAAAGCAGTAATTTTTCAAAATTAAATATATGTGACCTATAATTACTCTTCCTCAGCTATAGTAGCACATGGGCCTGCTCAGGCAATCACTTATGCACAGGGAGATATTCTCATCTACCTCAACAGGCACAGGCACAGGCCAACTGTTAATCTTAGATATTAGCAGAAAGTGAACAATAAACTGATAATAAATGGCTTCTCGGGGTATTCACTTCTGTTCAGGAAGTGTTAGTTACCTGATTTACAATTCCCTTTAATACCTGCCATGTGCACACTGCTGCATCTGCATGCTATAGCACTGAAACACTTCCACTCAGGTGCACTTAATTAGCAATTCCTGTGAGAAATCAGTCATCAGTTTAAGACAACACCAACACATACAGCTCCCAAGGGTAAGAAAAGTTATCGCACAAAGCAGCAGTTTTCAAAGTCTGGTTTTTCAAGAGTAAAAGCAGGACGTAGCAGGGAAGAACACACAATCCAAGGGCCAAGCTTTCCCTACAGGACAATTCAGTACTCCTGTGCACTACCTGTTGGTCATCTTCAGCAGTGTAGCCTTCTCCTCCATGCCCTCTTCTCTGTCTGTATTTCCAGTACCTTTCCCTGTTATTCCTCATTTCCAGGTGTAAGAGCTTCCCTCGTGCAGTACTTACCTAGGATACTCTGTTCCCCAGAAGAAAGGCTTTTGCAGTTCTCCTGCTGGGAATCCTGCAATAGCAAAAACAGTAATAGTGAGGTCCCTAGTTCCACACAGCTGAACAACAGTCACAAAGCCCAAGGATTTGGATTTTATGACCTTTTCTGTTTAGTTTCAGAAGGTTTTGCTAGAGGAGCTTTCCCTCAGGCGGTAGTTTCAGAATGCGGTAGAGAGGATCTTTGAGAAGAAACAGAGATCCTCCCTCCTTCAGGACCACAATGGCAACAAGATGCTGCACTGCAAGAACTTTATTTTCTTCTGTGGCTACACACATGTCTGCGTGTGTCAGTGCATGTGTTCCTGTGAATAAACACCTAGTGTTTCCTGTGAAAAAGAAGAAAACTATTGCATTGCCCTCAGATGTTGACAGATCAATAGAGAATATATAGGCAAAATGCAACAAGAATTAGGAAACTGCTAGCTTAGTGAGGCTTCAGTGCGGCAAGACATATGGAAGTGGTAAAATGTAAGCCTAGTTCTATATAGTCTATGAAAAACAAAGGTAAATGGATGTACTTAAGCACTTTGTTAAAGGAGACCTGTAGACTATTAAGGCTGTAGAGTCAGTCTAGCTACAGGAATTACTTGGCTGCTTCTGGCAGACTAGCTAGTCACCAAAAACCTGTAAATGGAGACACTCTAGAAATGATCCACTGATGTTGCACATAGAAACCAAAATGTTCCTCAAATCCAAAGTCATAGGTCTATTTCTAATTCCTGGATGACATTTCAGTGCCACGATTCTGAAGACAGCGGAGCTGAACATGGTAACAGTTTAACAGCCCAAAGGACTGCTAAATAAAAGACACCTATGGTCAAAGTTTTCAAATTCTGGTGAAAATTGCAGTCCTTCCAGCACCAAATGTGGAATATGATGTCTCGTGTCAGGAATTCCCATGTATCAAGTACAGGCATATACCTACTTTGAAGGTTACCTGAGATGGACATCACCTTGTCAATGAGGAACCAATTTCCTCTGGTTATTCGCTTGCTTTCCCAGGAACCTCTGCTTCAGTCTCTCTTCAAGAAATCAGCTGGCCACTCAGATAAAAAAAAACCCAAACCACACTCATTTGATTCTGACCCTCTGCAGGTTTTTGTTGATAAATAGGACATGGATTTCTTTATATCTGAGATAAATTGTCAGGCAAGATTTGTGTCCTTTCCTTACAAAGTCTTTAAAGACAATATGCTGAGTGTAATTCGTTTCAAATTATGTGGCAAGTGGCATGTCCTCCTGGCCTGCCCATCTGCTTTTTTCTGCTGCTCCTCCCTTGCTGCCTTGACCACCTATTTGCAATTAGCTTACAAAAAGTGTGGGTTTCAAACTTATTTTCTAAGTGTGGTTTTTTTTCTTTTACTTCTCCACATGCTGCTTTGTTGTTTCAAGCATGTTGTCATTTGCTTTTCCAGTGCTACAAAACACAATTGTACCAATGTCAAGGACAAAGTTTTCCTGATCTAACTCCTTGCCTCCCAGCATGCACCGAAGAGTATTTAGTATTTACTATGTACATTTTAAAACATCTCACAACTATGGTACACTCACGCAACCTGCTGAAAACTGCTTATTAGTACAGTAAGTTCAGAGCTGGTGTTAAGAGCTGGAAATGTAGTCTGAATTACATTGCCTGGTTCCTTCCAAATATTGCACCTCAGGAAAGGGTTTTGGACATGCTAAAAAGATCATTTAATGAAGGAATCATTAGGGGCTGCTGACCCCGAATCATCCTCTCCCCCCAACAGTAGATGAGAGGAACAGTGGCCAAAATGAAGAAATGAGCCCATACTGAAGATGGTATGCACCCCACAAATCACGTTTAGGGGTCACACAATCCTGTGTGCCTGTCACGGCACCAAGAGGCTATCAAGATCTTGTAAGGAGCTGCAATTATTTTGTCCAGTTATAGACTTGTGTGGTGAATTTGCACTTGTCTGTGTGCCAGGTGGATGTAATATACATTAAACTAGGTACACTAGGTGCAAACCTTCACTCAGGCTCATCCATCTAAGAAACATAACCTGAAGGTGTCTTCATAGGACACACAGTCTGAAACACAGTCAGATATGAGTTAAACCATGAGGTAAAGTTTTCACTAAACAAGTGACGTGAATGCACGGGAAGAAGCTCCAATCCTGAGTCCATACAACAGGTTGATAATTATTTTACTCAAAGTCAGGATCCATTTTAGGTAAGACATGCCTGAGCGTAGAGCTTGCTGATGGAGTGGTTTCTGCTTCTGGGCAGCTGTGTGAAACACCTTTGTATCTTCATTGCAGTAGAGTAAGCTTAGGAGGTATTTTCAGGCTAAAGCAGTGTCAGAAGCCACTAGAAGGTAAGACACATTTAAAAAAACCCTCAGGGAACCAGAATGTATTACCCACAATAGGATTTTTCTTTTCTTTTTTAAGAAAAAAAATACCTAGTTTTGAAAGTGATTCTTGGGCAGCTAGTAACGCAAAAGTGTCCTGTTCTCCAGAGATTAGTAGCACTAAATGAAGGAGGGTGCTTGTCCACTACTGCAGCAGTACAAGGAACAGATTTGGAGTTGGCAACACAGGGCATCACTTTATGCAATGTCTCCCTCAGGCAAGCATCAACCAGATCGTCCTTGCAGGGAACAAGGATAACAAAGTCCTAGACCTAGAATCTCCTAGAAATTATAACAGGAGAAAGATCACCTGACAGTTTCTTATTTTGTGCTGTTTTGAATCTCTCAATTTAGGCAATTCCCTTGTGAAGTCTGTTTCTTGCTTGCTTGGCATATTGTACCTGAAAGAATTAATGACAAAACTCAGAGAGCTCATAGTAGGCTGTAGAAGCAATAAATACTAACGGGATTATTTACATGCCACTGGAGTTCAAGCAAGCAAAGTACTGATCTGCAGGAGTAAGTCAGCCAGACTTCAGAGAGTTTCACATCTTAAGGAATGGATACAGGCACTGGGAAGGTACTTTAAGCTAACACTTCACCATAAATTTAGCCCGTAGTGCATCTTTTCATGCTTTCTCCCTCAACACAGCCCCAAAAGAGGGATATGAGATGAAAGCCTCTCAATAAAGTGTATGTGTACACTGCATTGCCAGTGCAGGCTCAGCAAGGTCATTACTCACCAACAGCAGATGGAAAGAAAACTGTGTTGTCTTATTACAGACCCCACACAAACCTATCATCTGCCATATGTAGGACCTGGACTTGCAGAATCAGGCTTGCCTACCTTCTTACAACCTACCTACTGCTGGAACAATCATAGGACTGCAGCATCATTCTGAGATGGGCACTGGTGTCACATGCCACAAGAGCACTGGAGGTCTGGGGTCAGCACCGTTCAAGCTGACACAGAACAGCAGTGATATCCTACATCCATGCATCTTACAGGTGGCAAGGTGGGACAGCCAGGCTAGACCATCCTCCAGATGGACTTTATGCCACTGACCACAACACTTTAGAGCCCAGCAGTTCTAATCACAGCTCTTTTAGCCCAGCAGTTCAACCAGTTTTCAGTCCACCTCAATATCCACTTGTCTAGCCCATTCTTCAGCAGTTTGTATTTGAGAATGTTATGGGAGACAGTGCTTAAAATCTTGCTAAAGTCAAGATGAATCACATTCATGGCTTTCCGCTCATCCACCAAGCTAGCCATCTCATCATAGAAGGCTGGTCAAGGAAACTGTTTTCAGGATTTACTCCATCATGTAAACAGGGGTTTACATGTGAGGCTGATGTGAGGCTTGCCAGCTTGTAGTTCCCTGGATCTTCCTTCTTGAAGATAGGAGTGACATTTGCTTTCTTCCAGTCCTCAGGAACCTTCCCCAATCACCACAACCTTTCAAAGATAATCAAGACCCTCACAAAGGCATCAGCCAGCTCCTTCAGCACTCAAGCACTTGTAGGTGCACCCTGTCAGAGCCCATGGACTTGTGTCTGCCCAGGTCTCTTTAAATATTCTCTAACCTTCTCCTCCTCCGCTGAGGATAAGTCTCCTTGCTCCAGGCTTCCCCTCTGGTCTCAAGGGCCTGGGATTCCTGAAAGCCAGTCTTACTATTAAAGACTGAGGCAACGAAGGCATTGACTACCTCAGCCTTTTCTGTTTCATTTGTCACCAGGTCCCCTGCCCCATTCAGCATTGGACCACATTTTCCCTGGACTTTCTGCTGCTGCTGCTGCTACACTTGCAGAAATGTTTCTTGGTGCCCTTCACATCCCTCGCCAGCTCCACCTCCAGGTAAGCTTTGGCTTTCCTAACCCCTGTGTCAACAGCGACTCGTTGCTGAACTTTCCTCTTACTTACCTTACTGCTCTGGAACACAGGGGCATTTGTACCTCTGTCTTTCTTCAAATATTTCACTCTAAATTTATGCTGATCTTGAAGCTCTGACAGCACTCTTTACCTGTGCAGGACTGCTTTTAACTTAATTGAAGGCTTCTAGATTAATTTTATCCATTATATCAATTTTCAGCCTCTCTCTGCAGCAAGGTGCTATAAAGCTTGTTAGAATGTATTTCAAATTTGAAACGTTAAATATTTTTTTTCCTCACTTTTACAGGGGCTTTACTGCCATTAATGAATCCATTTACCAGCTAATACCTTTATGGTATTATTATACACATTTTGCAGATGAGCGCCCTGAGACTCAGTGTAATATTGTTACTTCACTGAGGAGACACAAGCAATCACATTTCATCTGATATTTCACTGAAATGATGCAGATTAATAACGGATGAAGTAAACTAAAAACACATGAGATGGCTCACCAAATCATAAGGAAATTTGGAGTTCAAATCTAAATACGAATTCAAATTATATAGTTCAAGTGCATTATTCAGTTATATTGAATGAAATTTTTAACTGAGCAAGAAAAGACCTAGTAAAGCCTTATTCCAAGTCAGTGCATTTACAGTTTCCAATTATTAGTTGTCTTTTTTAAAGCAACTTCTGACAGGCTAGTGAATCCAGTATGTAAATAGTGGATATGGGAGACAGCTGTGCTAAACTGTGTGATATACAGGGTGCTCTGCTGACTGATGTACTGGCAATTCTCAGATGTGTTTAAAAGCTGTAACTTGTTTTTCAAGAGTCATTGAATGAATTCAGGTGGAGAGTTTTAGAAGGATAAGATATAAGCAGAAGATTAACTGCTGGTCAGTAAACAAAGGATATTTAATTCACATAAGGAATTAAACATGAAGATGATTAAGGTATTGGTTAGTTATCTGAAAACAGCACAAAGTGCCTACATTTATTTAAACCGGTTCCACAGACTTCTGTTTGGACAACTGAATCTCTTCCCAGTGCCTTTTGAGATCATTCTACATGTCCTACTTGGGCTCTGGGTGCCAGTCTTGATGGGCAAGGGTCTCCTGCAAGTTGTCTCTCAGATATGGCAGACATGAGGAAATGTATCAGATGCTATAGAGCATCCCAGACAGCTCTGAGCACCTACGTGTACATGATTAGGATCAAACTGTCATAACTTGGACCCGAATCCTACACTTCAAGTTTTATCCTGTGGACAAAAAGGATAGAAAACATAAATTGTGTAAGGATAGAAAATATAAATTGTGTAAGGCACAGTAACTGTGAATACAAAGCTTAACTTTCTGAGGAGTAGTGAATAAATTCATTAACAGACAAAGAGAAGAGATGGTCTTAAAGCAGAGGACTAGGCAGCCTCTGGTTCAACTCTTGGCTCAGTTTCTGCCTCACCTGACAAGAGGCTCTTTGCTGCTCATGAAGAAGAGAGAACCCAGCATTTCCCCGCCACAGTGGGGCAATGTGAGGAGAAACGAGATAGTTTGTGAAGAGCCAAGGAATGCTGTGGAATACTAAGGGACTAGGAAACCTCTGAAAACACCTGTAATCTTTATTTTCTAAAGGAAAAAAACTCACTAGATTCCGGGGGGGTGGGGGGAGAACAAGTTCTCCTATTTTATACATTTATAGATAATTATAGGAAGAAGAAATAAAGAATGGATGTAAGGATCATGCATAATCTCACCTGTGACCATAATCAAATAACAGACAATACTGGTCATTAGTAAATAGGGAAAATTGAAAATGAGGGCTCACTTAAGAACACTTAAAGCTTACTTAATAACAGGGCTCAGAAAGTGTTCAGTCCAAATCTGTTATGTTCATTAACCTCCTGGAAACTAATGGCACACTTGAAACTACTTCATCAATAACCTTCCAATTAGCCTAGTTCTTAAGGGAGGAGAAAGTGCCCCCAACGCACAAGTCCCCTCGTCCTCCCCCGGCCGCAGCACCGTGTGCTGTTTGCCAGCACTTCCCTGGCTCCTGGCAAGATAAGAGTTCTCCCTTGCAACTCGCAGCATCAGCAAGCTGCCAGCATCACTATCTGCATGCTGCTTTCCATAAAGATGACACTTATTGGCTAATATGAGCTCTCATCTGTGGTTTTCTCTATGGATGCTAATTCGAACGTAATTTTAAAATTGTGTTTCAGATTATATCTTCTTCCTGTAACATGTAATGAAGCTGCTCTGTAAAGAGGCCTCTTGACTTTCACTAGAGAACTGCAGTACAAGCACAAATGACTTGGAAGGAGCATGGGTATAAACTTACAGAGATAATATCAACAGCAGTTAATTATCCAATACATCTATTCAAGCTTACACCTCATGAGCGTATTGCTTGTATTTGACACAGTTCACTGTAAATCTCCCTTTCATTACTGTTCACAACTCACAAATGTTACTTTTTTGATATATTCTAGAGGCATATATATTTACACTTGGAAAGAAAATTAAATACACCAAATGTCTAATGAGCAGTTCCCTTCTATCCTTAACATATTCAAGGGCCAATATTTTAGTGCTGTAATGAAATAAAACTTTTTCTTCAACAGAAGTATGCTAGCATACTTTGATCATCATTTGTATCTATTTTCAGCACATATTTGTTGACTGCTCTAGAGCTCATTAAAACAAACAGAGCCTTTCAGAAAGTGGGTTTTTGTGTTCCAATAACGATAATTAAAAAGATAGTATTCATGCTGCTTAGATTATACAAGTATACTTAGGTACCTTTTTAGAATCTAAAGGCAATGACAGGTACCTGTTGTCCTTGCTCAGTACCTATAATTGAGGAGAAATTGATGAGCAAATGCAAAGAAAATTGAAAAATGATCCAAACTGGGATTGAGAAATTATTAACAACCATTATAAACATGCATGGTTGTTAATCTAAGATACTTTAAATTACGGAAAAAGAGGAAATAAATAAATAGAACTCATGTAGAGAACATCAGGAGTAAACTTGCATAATACTTTACTCTCATGTAAAGAGAACATCAGGAGTAAATTTGTATAATAATAAGATAAATTATATGTACCGTACTTAACTCTGCTCTTTGCAGCACATCTTATCTTGATACATCTACTTATTTCTCCTTTGCAGATATTAACAGAATTGTTGGCCATTCAAGTTATCAGTAGTTTAGTAATGAAAATGAAATGAAGCAATAGCAAATATAAGGATCCTCACACTAAAGTGCAGCAAAATTTGTTACAATCTACCACATATGCAAATTTTGTTGTATTCTCCTAAATCTAATAATTTTCTAAATCACCTTGTTTCTACTCTCTATTAATTTTCACTTTTAGTGAAGAAAGACCTTGTCTTTCAAGTAATTGAGTAGTCAAGTTAAAAACACTAACAGCTTGCCTGTGTATGAAGATTGCATGAACTTGTATGGAGATTGCAGTGATTTCTTGTTTAATGCTTATGTCAGTGATGCAGACTACAGAGACAGAAGAATTTTTAATCCTTCCATCAGCAATGTGTCAGACACCTCCCTGTGCTCTGAGCACAGAAATCAAAAGCATCTTCCTAAAGTTCAGAAGTGATCAGGACCTCCATGTTCTCCTCCAGTTCTGCAGGTACCTGATGATAGCTCCTTTTCAGAATCCATGGTTCAAGGCATTGATGTTGCTTTTTCTCAAACTCTTTCACAAAGCCTTCAGTGACTAATCAAGTTTGGAGTTGCTGTGGTTATGCTGATAACGTCACACAGTACATTCCCATTTCCAAACTGAATAGTCTTAATTTTTAGAATGAACTTTGGAACCAAGTATTTTCCAGTTAATGTAGAAGCTGCTTTCCAAAACCAATTTCTATTATGCATTTTAAAATCCTCATTTCTCAAATTCTCCTTCTTAGTAAACTCATTTACCAAAAGCAAAAACAGATATGCCTTTTACACACTAAAATCTAGTTTTCTCACTGAAGAGCAGGAGCACTCAAGCAGATGAAGAGCCTATCTGGTTCATTCTCTTATTTCCGGCAGTGATCAGTAGTAGATGTGTCAGGCACCTATCTGTGAGGTAATTCTTCTACTAGTGTATCTTTCTACCTTCCAGCAATCAGTAGCAGAGGGACCTGTCTTCCTGGACCAAGTGTATATCTATCTGCTCTTTTGCTCAGAACAGAACGTCCCCTTTTTCAGATCATCTGCTAATACAGTGACCAGCACAGGTCCTCGTAACACACCCCTCCAAATATTTTGATAACAAGTAATTTGTTCCTACCTCCTTTTCTTATCTCTAATTAGTCACTAATTTATGAAAGGACCTTCTTTCTTGTCCCATGGCAACTTCCAGTTAATAGCGTCAGGAAAGAACTTACTCTTATTCGTTCATGTTGTGGTCATGACCAGTTTCCTTCATATAGGGGCTAGAATGACTTTTTGTGCAGATCCTCCTAGATTATCTTTTGGGAAAAAAAAAGGATTTTACACTTGCCACACCTATTCTTCCTGAGCTAAGGCCACTATAAGTGATAAGCTATACATCAAAGCTGGTTGTTTGGCAATTTCTTGTCTAAGTTCCTTTGAAATACCTGAGAGAATATTATCTGATTTTTATATTTGCACACTTCATTTTATGAATTTCTTCCAAGTTACCTTCTATTGACACTCAATTTGAAACACTTCCTGGGATTTACCTCCCATAAGAAAAAGCTCCAGGATAAGAACTTCCCAAACCCTTCCAATGCAAAGAATTATCTTATTTTTATGCCTTAGAGACTCTCCTCTTTCAGTGTGTTTGAAAAAAGGTTTTATTATTAGTTCTTATGCTCTTAGAAAGTTGGTCCTCAAAATCTTTGTGGCTTGCTATATAACAACTTTACATATAACTTGCTAGGGTTCATGCTTATTTCTTCTTCTCAAATGACTCCTATTTGCAGAACTTTTTTTTCTGTTGTTTAACTAGGCCTTTAAAAAGGCCACAGTTTTTGTAGCATATCACCAGCCCCTACAGAAATTTGTATGGATTACTACTGGAAACATAGCTGCAAAGCAATAAGGTAACTGCTGGGTGTGAGATTTGCCCAGCAGATCCATCATGCAATAGCTGTATGCATAGGCTTGCAAGCTTCGGTCTCCCACAGTGCAGTTGCTTCCCAGCAGCATTAATATGAAGTCAGTAGCAATGTATCAAATATTTATCAGCAGCTTCAGACCTGAGCACGTTCCTTCCACATCTCATGGGGCCTCTTCCCCTGCAAATCACACCAGCCAGCAGTGGAAGACTTTTTGTACTGTGCATTTCTTTGAATCTTCCCTCCTATTGCGCATCATTTTTAGGGCATGATTGCATTTGTACCTCTCTTTCAGGTAGGAGAGGGTTTTGTTCAGAAAGAGTCACCTAAATCCTTTTCCTCTTAGGAACAGTCCTAAAAGGACAGTGAGCAGCACTATCCGAACTTCAAGGTCAGATGCCAGCAGTACAAGAAGGTCAGCAGTTATGACAGAAAATACAATTGCCTCTGCACCCGTGACTGATCGGTTACATTTGACAGCTCTCTGCTTCGTGACACCGTTAGACACAGCGAGCATGAAATTTCGCTTCAGTGACTCCAGCCTCTCCTTACAGCTTTCTCTAATGTGCCATGGCAGAGAGGCTGAGGGAGCTGAATGCTGCTGAGACTTCAAAGGACCCAATATTAGAGAAGACATAACAGTGATAGTTCTCGTCTCATGCTGGCTGGGATTCCTCTCCATTCACACGAGACATCTGAGGCAGCAGTGGTGGCCGGTGCTTAGTTGAGCAGGAACAGGAGCTGTGACGCTCCACATGTACCTTGGAGCTGCAATCAGGTTGGGGAAGTCTGCCTCAAGCGCTCCCTCAGACGATCAACAAAAATGTGGCTGCTTTATGATGGCAGCCTTCTAATTAAGTTAGAGCGGTCTAGGCCTAAAACTAATTTTAATCAAAAGAACTGCTTAATTATCACACATGCTTTACAAATGAGGTCACGCAGACACAAAAGAATTTAAGTGAGTGGTTCAAAGCCAAATATTGTTTACAGAAATTAGTAGGAGCTACCAATACCAGCAGACCCAGATTGCCAGTCCTCTGCTGTAACCTCTTCAGCGTGATACATTCATTTTGTGCCTTTCAAAAACTACTTTTCTCTGAGACAAACAGAGATTCAGAAAAAAAAAGAGGAGGAGTCACTCAACGATTTTTGACACACCTGCCCTTGGCAACCGAGATCACAGAGGTTATGGCAGCCGCTTTCCAGACCCTGGTGGCACAGAACAAGATGGCTGGTTTAACTTCCAAAGCTAATAAGAGCTAGGAGAAGCGTCAGGGTAAAGATAATGCTGTTGTACACAGAAATACCGGTGTAGACATTTAAAGCCAAACAGAAATTTTTAATGCAAAGTCCCATTAAAGCAAATGGGAATGAACATCCAAATCCATATGTTTCTTTCAAAAACTCAGGTCTTTTACCTCATATGCTTCCAAACCAGGATTTATGCTCTCTAAAACAAACCAGTAACTAAAATTAGCATAAGACAGGTTGTATTGTACATATCAGATAATTTCATCAAACTATACAGGCAAGAATTTTAAGTTAACTACAGATATCACCCCTTGTCCTTGAAGGTATTGAACAAATCTGCTGGACACCACTTCTTAGGTTTTCTGGTCTATATCACAGTTTCCTCTAGTCACATTTATTGCTACATATTTGTTAATACTAGACGACTGAGTTACTATCACTTAAAGAGTTTATATTTATGGACGTATGTGTACACATGTTTTTGCTACAGAAAACAGAAACGTAAAGCTTTAATAAAAATGATTTAAGCTAGCATTTTCAATGGACAGAGTACTCACACAAGTAGTCACTGCAACTCAGCTGACACAGGGTAACTCATTAAGCAACAGTAATTCAAATTTGTGGGAGCCCTTGCTTTTCCAGCACTATCCTCTCACTTAAGATGTCTCACAGCTGAATTACCAGGTTTGAGCTTCTGATTTTCAGTCACAAACACACAAACTGTACAGATATTATCTGAAACTTGATACATGCATTTGCCAAACAGGCACTTTATAAGAAGGCTCAGAAGTCAGATACTCACTGATCTGGTTGGTAGATGCACTATAAAAAGCATTTACAGTAGTTGGGCTTGTGAACCACCTGTAGTAAGAGCAAAAGAAATCAGCTGTCAGTACACTTACACATCTTTATGAATACAATGAGCAGAGATAAAAAGTGAACTCAGGGAAGGAATAAAAAATGTGAAAGTCCTAGGATACATTAAAGTTTACATATTTTTCCATTTCCACACCTGCTACCTAGTCTTTCTAGAACATTGAAATCTATTGTTTAATGGCTTTAAGTGTATATAGTCAATGAATGTTCAACAGGAGCGGCTGTTAAGCTTCCTATTATCTAATCTGTTTTATTTCTAGACGACCGCTGTGCTCGTGGGGTACGCCGCGCTGACAAACTGAAGTTCACCCAACAGAGGCTGCAACACTGACAGTAGCTGTGCAACTCTCTTAGGTGTCTTTCAACCATGTGTAGAGAAACTCCCTCTTGAAATTAGAGGAGAGCATTTTGAAAAAACTGAAGGGCCCTCAGATGTTTTGGTGAGCAACTACTTGAACAATTAAGATTATGCCAGCAACATGAGCAGGCGCTTTCTGGGAACCTAAATTCAAAATAAACAGCTTCATGTTCTGTACCCTACACAATGAACATGGCTATCAGCGTGTTCATAAACAAATGGACTTCTTGCAAGGCAAAACAAATTTAAAAAGGAATATTAGCATTTCTTCTCACAGTTAGATGTCTCATACATAGTGGAGGGAAACCTAGATTTGAATAACAAATAGGATTTACAAATTTCCTTAGCCTAAGCTCATCTGTATTGACACTGGTTTCACCAATATGAGTGGAAAGTCTCAGCTGGCGTCAGCAAGATCCAAATCCCCTCTGAGTTCAGTGAGGCCAAGATTTCACTTTATGATTTTATAAGGAATAACTGAGATAAAAGAAAAGTAATAAAGATGATCAGAATTAGTGGTTAATTCATAATAAATTAGAAGCAACTCTAGTAAGTGTCCAAACAGGAACATCCTGATGTCTTTACCAATGCATTACTCAGAATTTTTGTAAAGCCAAATGAATGCAATGCAATTGCTTTGGAAAATTTCTTTCAGAGAAGAGATGGGAGCTGCAAAACAAAGAGTAAGACAAAGGAACATCTATCAGAACATGGAAAATGTGTGTCGTCAGTGACATTCACGTACACGATCTGTGCTTTAAAATAGCACCATCAAATGAATGAGTTATCTGCAGATCCTGACTGTTTTTCTGGCAACTGATGTCCTCACGTAAACTACACAACAAAGGGGAAAGTTTTAGAATGACAGCATTCTGTCTTTTATCAATAAATTAATCGACTTCTCTCATCTTCAAAGCCAAGCAGCTTATTTTACAATGCAGCAACTAGAAAAACTAACCAATGAAAGCAAAAGGTGATGTCATTTAAATATCTTAACTATCCATCGCATTATAGGCTCTAATTGCCACAGATAACTCTGTTTTGTTTACTAGGAGATTCTGAAGAGGAGGAGCAGGGTGAGTTGTTTTCTGATGTGTTTTCTGTTTCCTCTATAATAAAGAAATTAAATGTTAGAGGTAATGTAGTGAGATAATGGAAAATTGAAGAAAGAATGCTTATGGTGAGGGGATAAGGAAAAGATTAGGGGACTTAATTAACCACATTTCAATTTCATGTTTGTTCACAGTAGCAATCAGCTGAACCGTTTCGAAGGATGCAAGCCAGCCACTTGTGCGATGGGACCTGCTCTCCAGGCTTAGCTGTAGCTCTGGAGGACTCTGTCCCTTTTTTGACAAGGAGAAAACCCATCTGAAAGGGAGTAATCTGAAACACTCAACACTTTAAGTTAGATTTTACTGTAAGTTTGAACAAAGACACATAGCGTTGTGACTTCCACCTCACCCTGGTGCCTTGTTCTGCTTACTACAGCCTTTCTGTTCTCTCGAACAGCAACTTTTAAGCATGAAAAAGGCTTCCGGGACAACAAATCCTCCCTTTTTGCAAATCCTTCTTAGAGCGAGTGTCTTAGAGTGCCTCTCATCTCCAGTCACAGGATCAAGGGCCTGAGACAGATAACAGATACTTCAAAACAAGCTAATGTGCTTTGCTCTTCTCCCCATCCTCTTTGCTGCTGCAGCCCCAGGGGCTCACTGCAGGTAGCTCAAGATAGGAACCACCACGAACAGAGGTAAAAGAGCTCTTCACTGACAAGCGGCACCTCTCTAAAAGTACAAGTTTGCACCCATTTTTATTGGGTGAGGAGCTAAGCAGTGATGCACGTACTTGTCACCACAGGAGTACCTCACTCAGCCCAAGAGCAACTGCAAATGGTGTTGCCATTTGGTCTGCAGCTACCGAGGAGGACGTCACACCACTGCTGGCCATGCTTTCATACCTGTAAACTCACAGACTCGTAGCTCATAGACTAGCTGCCAAGACTCATCACAACATCTCAGTCTGAGATTGCTTCTTCCTTCATGATCTACCACTGCAATAACAGAGTCCATCCTGCTTCCTGAGTCAGCATGAGCCAAAGACCGATAGCAGCCTCGATTTTCTCACTGTAAAACTGAACTGAATTCTTTATGAGTCACTCTTTCATAATGAGGCTTCAAGAATGACCCTGTATGAAGTTTGTTATGTTTTTAACAAGCTAGGAAGAAATGTAGCAGCCATACCAAGGAGTAAGGAAGAACAAGAGTTCTCTAGTGACAAGTATACTGCTGAATTTCATATTTGATGTTTAAACACTCGTCAAGGAGCATATTAACACTCCAGCATTTTGTTGTACCATTCTGAGCCACTCTCAAAAAGATTTAGAAAGCATTTTCCACAAAAGAGCAGAAATAACTGAGACTGCTTCCATTCAGGCTAGCAGAACAACTTCACCTCTCATCTGTCATCCTCCTTCAGTGAGCTCCTTGAAATGACTGACCCTTCAGTGACAGACCTTAACTAATAACACATCAAATTACTATATGAAGGCCTGTAATAAATAGCTGTCGCTGTTAAATTTTAAGGGGAAGCAAATTCAAAAATAGCGCTCTCATTCCTATTTGAAGTCAGGATGCCTGGGCATTTGCTCTAGGTCTGGTTACAAAGTGCATTTGATGTATTAGCAGAAGGACAAAAAAAAAAAGACAGGCATAACAAATTCTAAGCTCTTATTAATTACAAACTAAATAAAAAGATATCTAGAATTGTTTACACTTTTCCCATTTGCTATTAGCATGTGAAAAAAGCTTTGAATGATGTCCTGTAACATTACCTATCAACTACTACAGCAGTCAAAACCTAATGCTGCAGACTTGACACTTGTAAGTTTGAGATTTCTCTTGTAGAAATAAAATCCGAAACCTGTACTGGGATAGCAAGTGGGACATCTACTCTCTTAGGTTTTTGTTTCTTCAGGCTACAATTTTCTCCACTGTATCTTCCTTTCTGAGTTGAGTATAGCGTGATACATTGCCAGTCCTGAAGAAGGGTGACAGGGAACATTTACCATGCAGGGAAAAGTTTATTAATTTATTTAATTCTCTACAAAGCACAAACTGAATTTGCAATTTGTTCTCTCAACTTTTTGAGTTAGAAGTAATCATTCAGGTGGAGCAGAATTTGGTGTTCAATGTCCCAAGTAAGTGGTTGTTTTTTTTTTTAAATCATGTAAGTAAAGAAAATGAGCTTGTGAATGTAGAATGCACTTAAGCTGGTTAGAAGTGAAAGGTCCTACAGAGTTGCTAACAAAGCTAGAATCTGGAAAATCTCTTCTCAAGAAGGGACTACAAAGAAAATCTTCTAAGGGGGAGGCAGTCTTCAAAGTGACTTTCAAAAGTTTATCTCCTCTTCTCCTGTTTAGTCTGTTTTATGTGTTTTCCTGTGTAGAAACAGAGGATTAGCCTCCCAGGTCAGGCTGCCATGTCTCCCCTCAGGGCTGGGCAAAAAACTGGGATGATAAGGCTGGGCCCAGCCTCCAGTGCTACATCACTGCTTAAAATGAGGTTCAAAGACCAGGAAAAGGCTCCAGGAGGCTCCTTTCCAGCCTCTCCTCTCCAGGACAGGTCCACCCACAGGATTTCTGAGTCCTCCATCAGCATCTCCCCAACAGACAACAGCCTGCCCAGTGTCTTTCATGGCTGCTTTTCCCTTTTTGCAGAAGGAGCTTTTTCACTGTCCTTGATGGCATCCAACCCAGCACCTCTCAGAGCTGCTCTCCCCTGCGGCAAACCAAGAGCCAGGGCTTGCAAACAATAGTGTGTGGTCAAGAAACTGGAATAAGTCCTGGGGGAGACCCAAGAATCTTCTCATAGTACACTTCCCGTGTCATTTTATAGGGTTACTAGATGCCTACATCTCCAGCATTGAAGGTTGAGTGAAACATGAAGAAATATTTGGCCAGATCTAAAAATCTTTGTGGAGATGTCCTGACTTCAGAGGAGAAAGGTTAATAATAATGAAGTGGTACGCCCAAGAAGTACTCTGATCCCCTGCTATTTGCAAGTATGATATCAGTGTTAAGAAGGATAGACTCAGTCACTGTTAAAAAGGTGGTGGTGGGGCTGTGTTTATATATATATATATACACACACACGCACACACATATACACACACCTGTGCATGTATATTTATACGCATGAATGTATATGGTTCCACGGATGGATAAGCAAATGCCACTAAACCCCTGATTCTCCTTTATCTCTCCCTTCCACGTGGCCACCACTTCCCCATGCCTTGCCTTTCACCTCCCTCTGCTCTAGTCGTGTCTCACGTGGATTATTACAATTGTCTTCAAGCCTGGTCCCCTTCCTCCCACGCTCCCCGCTTCCAGCCTCGCCTCCTCCATTCAGCCCTCTCAATCCAGCCTGTGCTGTTTTGCGCATCATATTCCTCAGCTCCTGCCACAAATCCCTTTCGTACGTCTCCTCCTGATACCTGAGCACTTTTTGTCTTGTTTGATCGAACCAGCTGTGAAGATGATGGCCATCTCCCCAGCTGGCATCCAAAGCGGGTGTTGAGGACAGCAAGTTGCACCTCCTGCCACTGCGGTGCCCGCGGGGGAGCCTGGCCCTGGGACCGGCAGAGCAGGTGGCTCCGGCGCCCTGATGCCCCATCACAGCTTCTTGGTACCAGCTGGGCAGGTACGTGCCCCCATCCATGCCCCGAGCAATCCCTTGCCTGGCTGCCTCCATGCTCCTTTTTCCTGTAAGGCAGACAACTGCGAAGGAGGGAGGGAGCAGAGGAGAGGACAAAGAATTTCAATAATTACTCCTGCTTTGGGAGATTTTTTTTCCTCTTTTTAGATTACAAAATTGTTGAATTTCCAGAATAACTTATTTCCACTTTGATATCCACATTCCCCCTTGCTTTATCAAATTCCTTTGCCTTGTACCTCCCAGCTCCTCTGTCTGTCCCCTGTTCGTGTTTCACTGGTGCTTTGAGTGAATCATCATTTTGATTTTCCGTTTAGCTGACTACGCTGAGGAAAGTGAGTCCAGTTTGAAATAATATTGCTGAGAAATCTGGACTGTCTGTAAATGAATAAAGTGTTTTACCTCTTTAGGGTAATATTACTTTACTAGCTGGTAACTTTTTTCCTTAAACCCTCATTTTCTTATTTATCTATTTCAGTCCACAACCTGGACCACCTTATAATATCTATCTCTAAATATAAATGCTATGCTAAAAGCTACTGAACTAAGGAAAAGAAGAAATGAAGCAAACCGAAACAAAACCCCAAGGGTCATTCTCTATTAACACAGGCTTCGTGTAGACCAAAGAGTTGTGGAGTTCTAGGAAATGTAAAAGCATAAAGAACAAAAGCGAAAGCAATAACGAAAGCGAAAGCAAAAACGAAAGCGAAAGCAAAAACAAAAGCGGGAAAGGGGGAAGGGAAATAAGTCAGTAAAGACATGATGAAGTATTCAATCTTGTAGTGGGCAATTGGCTAAAACCTTCATTTTCTAAGCATGCCCACTTGATGTGACAGTTCTCAGATTACAGCCCTTGAGGCGGACAGTCAGGGATTAGCTGCCAATTAATTTCTTTACAGGGGAGATTTCCCACACGGTCTGCGTTAGAGATGCCGCAACACTGTTCGCAAGGTGGAAGGATCTCCGTTGCTACAGAGAGGCAAGTGTTACTTCACTGCTCTCATGGAAAGTGTTGGTCTGAAGAGAATATACTGTGGCGATCTAGCCCCGGCACGCAGGGCTGCAGGAAAGCCCACACAATCATCCCCTGGGATTAACCATTGCCGTGTCAGAGAAAGGTGTGGCGAGATGGAAAAATTCACAATTAAAATTTAGCTATAAACAACCCCTTGAAAATATGGGGCCACATTACAACGCTCTAACCAGGAACAGCCTGTGCCCGTCCTGCTGACGTTATCTACCTGCCTCACGGACAGCCCTGAGCCACCCCCGAAACAAGGCGCCATTCCGCTTGAGTGGGAATTTCTGGAACCCTAAGGAAAAGCCACCACAGAAGCTAAGCAGCAGCACTGATTTCAGAGTCTCTGTGTAAAAGGAGTCATTTTTAAGTAGCATGATTAGACTAATTAAATTCTGTTTAGGTTTTAATTTGCACTTTAAGGATATGATTACCCACCAGTAAGAAAAGAGACCGATTCTCTCATGTATTTGATGACAGTATGTGACAAATTGCACTCTCACGTTTACAAATAAATAAAAATAACATATGTAAATTAAATTATGTCTTATTCCATATCATTGCTATCAACAGCAGGTAACTAACAATGCTGATTACTATTACTAGTAATCATAATAATAACAACATTATCTCTTACTAATGGTTCCATTAGAAAATTTATTTCATAAATCCCTGCCGCACCATTTCAAATTCTAACTGTGACCAAGAGACATAATCCATTTTTAATTGAGATCCAATTACCCCTTTTTTCATTAAATTAAAAGTTAAAGCTGCAAGCATATGATTACTGTGCATCAGAATAGAGATACCTAGAACTTACGAGAAAAATACTCACAGGAGTTTCTGAATAACTGGGGGGGGGTTTGCCCATAGGCTTTTTGTATCATGATATGTCGCTGTGTCTCTAATTCTATTCAAACATAAATAATATAAATGAAAATACTGATAGAAGATTATGTAAATTTGGCTTTTGTCTACTCACTCTGTTTTTGGAACTTCTTTTCTAAGCCAGTAGAAATCAGATTGGGCTGCGTATTTACGAGTTTGCAACACATTGCCAAAATAGTCACTTTCTGTAAACTTCAGCTGTATAGATAAAGCACAGGTATTTTTAAAGCATGTCCAAAGAAACAAAAGCTGACATAAAACAATCAGAACTTTTATTTTAAACAAGGTAATCACCTAATTTTTTAGCTGTTATCAAAGCAAGTTAAATTTTCACACTTGGTAGGAAGAATAAATATTTTGCGAGTTTAGTTAAAAACAGTGGCTGAAGAGTTCTACACAAGGGATTGGGACTGGAATAGCTTTTCCCTGTGCAGAGAGGAGCTGAGGAAATCAGAAGTACCCAACAATGAATTGCAGACTGCACATTTCTATGGCTATTATTGACGGCCTCTTTTCCAGGAGGAAATAGGTCTACTTTTATTTTTAAAAGTGAATTTTAAAACCACTTTCAAAAAATAGAACAAAGCCCCGCTTTTCAGTTTGTTTTACATTTTATTACAAATACTTTGTACTCTGTGCCCTCCAAGGGTTCTGCCACTGCTTTCTGACTGTCTCACATTAAATATTTACAGACATAGGGATCCATGCTTCTATAAGCCTCCGAATCTAATAGCAACACCACCCCCCCACCACCACACACAACTAACCATGCAAGAAAAAAGGATGTTAATAGTTTATAAACCCAGCTGATATCCCTGTCACCAGTTTCAAGCAATGCTAGGACTTGTGAGGAACTTGCACTTCAGACGTATACTATGGTTTTGCAACTGTGATTAACAAGTGTTTTTCACTAGATATTACCATTTGACTGGGCAAATAATTCCATACACTGAGTGATAAAGTTGGTCATGTCCTCCATCTCATTACGCTGTCTTCGTAGCACCATCTCACCCTACTCTTTCCAGTTCTTCAAAGTTGACGGACAAAGAACTTCTTCAAAGTTTTCTCAATAAATTATGCCTCTGTTTAGTGTTTGTTCATGTTCTCTGGCAAAGATGACTGTCACTCTTGTATTTTACTGGTTCAGGACTGAATTTGTGATTCTACTTTGCCTGTGTCTTTCAGTAATACAATTTATCACATGCATCCAACAGTTGCGCCTTTGGAAAATGGTAAAATATATTGTTCTTCATCATCTGCCTTCTTTAGTCAGGCTGACCAGCTCCTGGGTCAGGAAGGAGTGCCCCCACAGTACCCTTGTCCAGCAGCCAGCACAGTAGACCTACACATTGGTTAGGACCTCTCAGCACAATTATAAGCAGCAATCATGAGTAAAATTCATAGCCTGGAGAGATGAGGACAGCTTATACAGGGCATCATAAATTGTGATATTCTGAGGAAAAATGCGTTAGTGTTTTTGAAGACCATAACTTTGAGGAGAAATGTTTTGTTTTGTTTTTATAACTAAGTGCAAAATGTATGACAGTATACATTTAACCTTTAAAATGCTTAATAGCAGGAAGGTTCTTTGCACCCAGGCACATTTTACTCCCAGCAGGCCTCGTGGTCATCTCTCTTACACACACCAGCATTAACAATTTAGACATCAGAGCTAGCGTACTTAATTCAACATCTAAAAATAACCAGGCAAACAGAACTCCAGATGCATGCCAAACAAAAGAGGAGCTTTGATTTTTAGACAGCAGCGAAACAGAGCAAAGAATGGCTGTAATATGTAAAAGAAGAAAGCTGCAAGTCTGACACTTACTGTTTTGATGTCTTCATTAATATATGTGTCATTCATTATAAACTGAGGGTAACCCACTTTTGCCATAACTGCTTTTGCCTTTAAAAAAAAAAAAAAAAAAAAAGAAAAAAAAAAGTGTTGGCAGATATAAGCATTTCTCAGCATATGGGGTTTTTTTTTTCCCCATTCTGTTTCCACTTTGTATTATTATGCCTCCCTGAAGGCATCCTAATTTAACTTCAAACCAACTTGCCTACAAGGTAAACTTGGAGCCGCAAATGAGCTTTGCGTCACAACGTGGAGGGTCCAGGTTCTGTTGTCGGATTATCACAGTGGGCCTGTTGTTGCCTGCAGAGCTTTTGCAGACTTACAGCAATCTGTTTGAGTGCAAAATCTTAACAGCTGATTTTCCGTACCGGATTTTGTGTTAATCAGATGGTCAAATGCCTGCTTTTACAACGTTTTCCAAAAGACAACAGTAAATGGCCCATTTCGCTATGGTGCAGTAACTGGTACACATCCAACTGTTAAAATAGATTTGATACACAGATATCCACGAATCTGGGTCCCAGCAAGTGCAGACTGGCATATTTCCATTGAGGGTCACTTCTATTTACACCTGAGGACGGTTGCACACTTTTCTGAGGGACACTGTATTTTCCTAAAACCATATGTCTAATCTTTGTTTCATTCTCCACTTTCATCTCTCTACTTTGCAGCCTTTGCCCTTAAGGTGATAAGACAAGAGACTTCCCTTTTCATTAACTTTTTTTTTTTTTTTCCCTCTTTCAGTCATGACTTGGTCCCAGTGTTTATGCACAATCTGTGTAAAGACTCTGGTGTGAAGCGATAGTAGCTGTAGATGAGTATTCCTGCTTTGTAAATCATGGTGTAAGTATATAAACAGCCTTAGTAATGTCTCCACAAAAAACACCAGCAGGCCACCCAGCCACCCAGAATCTCTCTGGAAACAATATATTTCCAGAAGAAAAGCAGAAGGACACAAAAAGGATAAGGCGACATACAAAGAAGTGAAATATGACAAGTCCATGGAATAAATTAAAGCCACGATGGACTATGATAGCACAAAGCCACTTTTTGTATGTTTTTGGGATTTCGGGATCATGAATGTAATTCATCCTTGAATCTCTGGAATTCCCCCCACCCCTCAAAAAATGCTCCTCTGGAAATTTTTTCTTCGAACTCAAGTGTCTAAACCCCAATGAACATTGCAGGATATGAAATGCAATAAATGGATTGGCCTTTAAACCAACCGCAGCCATACGAACTCTGCATTCTGCTCACTGTGAGCAGAGCCCGGACCTCTCTGGGGGCCCACCGACTTCTGTTTCCCTCTTGCTGCACTGGGTGGATGTTCAGGGGAAAATTCCCCTTTCTCCACAATGAAATACTTGTCCCCTTCTTCCCCTCCACAGCGTCTCAATACAACAGGGGGCCCTATGACAGCAAGAATTAGAAACCTCTGTTCCACGACTGTGTGAAGGAACCTGTTGGAGGACTGCCTCTGTTTAACCAAAATTATTTTGTCTCCTCTTTTATTTTCAAGAAGAAAGGCTTCTTTGCTTCTTCAAACTCCTTCAATTTCTCAATCTCATTTCCAATCCAAAGACATAATCCTCCATTTGTGACATCACAATTAATTGTGGTTGAGATAATTAAGATGTCACAAACAGAAGATTACAACTTCAGGTAGAAAATTAGCAGCAGGAGCAGATGAACTCTTAAGCAAGAAAGATCCCATTGTCATGCAAATATCCCTAGTGATAAAATAAACAATGGAAGACAAATGCTGAACAGGAAACATGAAATGAGCCAAATTAACTCACAACAGAATGTTTTCTCCTTTTTCCAAAAGGTAGAGCAGCCTTTCAAGATATTTTAAATGCCTAAGGGGATAAAAAGTGGGGGGTAGGGAGCACAATTCATCTGCAAGTTTGCATATAATCAAGAGCACCTATTTTTTTTCCTGGTGGTATTGTCAGGTCCAGCTGACTGAACTTTGCAAGGAAATGAAAATTTTCCATTTTCCATTGCAAATGTTTCAATCCTAGTTGTTATACAGTCTTGAGAAAGCAAGGAGTAAAAGCTAAAGCTGATGAGTTTTGTAAAGTCAGCTGCTTAAACAAGTTCAGTGAATCTCAAATGTTCTGCATGTGTTCCAGAGTACCCATCTGAATCACTTAGAGTAGTTTCTGTGTTGAATCTACTTAATTGAGCCCCTTAGCATTTTGATTAAACAGATTTAATTTAAAAGCTAACTTATATGATGAAGAATAAACCCTTTAAAAAAATTATAATGCAACTTGCAAAAAATCAACAGGGGCTTTAAAAAAAAAAAGTAAGGATTAACTGTGTCAGTACACTGTCATTTCACTAATGATTTAGCCAGTACAATGTTGATCAAAAATTGTTGATCATATTTTGGCACATAAAAGAGCTGTTTTGGCTTTGAGCTATATTATATCCTTTAAAACCACTCAATTTCTAGACTGCCTTCCAAATAAAAGCAAATAAAGTTATGCCTCACTGGCTGTAAATGCAGAGGACTATGAAGCCAACCTAGATCTGGCAGTGCATCTTTCCTGAAAGAAGCAGAGACGGAGCCTGCCCTCAAACCCATGGTGCTAGCTGTCTGGTTGTGACCACAATATGTCTATCTCCACTTCACCACATGGACATTTTGGGGTCTTTGTGGAATACAGAATCATAGAATAGTTTGGGTTGGAAAGGACCTTTAAAGGTCATCTAGTCCAATCCCTCTGCAATAAGCAGGGACATCTTCAACTCGATCACATTGCTTAGAGTCCCATCCAACCTGATCTTGAATGTTGTCAGGGATGGGGCACCTACCACCTCTTTGAGCAACATGTGCCAGTGTTTCACCACTCTCACTGAACACGTATCTGCCACATCCATCTCAGTGTCTTCTTCCATAGCAGCCCACAGAGTAGCAGCTTGGAACGGCTAGGTTTTTTCCCTTTTAGACCCCATTCCTTAACCAAACATCTTCAAGGGTGAGGATGATTCATCCAGCCTCCTTAATAGCAGGTCTGACATAGGTTGACCTAAATATCACATATAATCTATAATGTCATAGATAATCTATAATTAATATTTAACATTAATTTTATACTTTAGAGACACTTAAATCCTTTAGTCTTGTGATGACCCTGCTGCATTAGAAAAGGGAGATGGGAAGAGTTCTCTCAACCAGACTACCTCAGGAGAGCTGGGCTCACTTGTCAGGTCACACATACTCTTGCTTTCTGTCTTTGACAATTGACGTCATGAGCTGAAGATTTCCCTGTACAAGGTAAAAAAATGGTCAGGCACTACTAAGATACTTTGTTTTAAAGCCTATATAAACCTCAAGTAAATAACAGAGTTTGTCTCAAAGATCTTTTTGAAAGTAAACTCAAAAGGTAAGGCTGCTCCTAGTACTTTGATGTTTTACCAATGGCTAAAGCTGTCTATTTTCTAAGATATATAGATATATATGAAAGATGTTATTTTATTGCATTTGTTACTTAGAAGTTTTTGCCACAATATGTGTGTTTGAGAAGTCTGAGCAAGAGACACAGACAACTATATATTCTGTAATGACTAAACTCTGAGGTAGACCTTACTAGCACTCCTAAGACCTTACTACCACTGTAATTCTGATACCTTCTTAAATGTTCCACCAGTCATGTAGGTTAACAGATTCAGAAAAGTACACGCTTTGTTACTACACCACCAAGTTCATTTGTTATTAGAATACGTAGGTACATGCTTAAACACCATTACAAAGCTTCTGGGCCATCTAAAATCACAAATGAACAATATCCTTTAAGAGCCTTTATAAGAACATCTAGAACAAGAGCTGAAGGAGAACAAACTGGTACAAGGTTGTCATGTGCAATCCATGTCTTGCTATACATCTTCTCCCAGAAAAGGAATGTGTCTCAAATTGATCCTAATGGTATGTAAAATGGGGCCAAAAATTTAGTGGTGTGCCATGCTCCCCTGAGATCCTACTGAGCTAGTGGCCCACAGCCACCTTATCTCCACCATGAAGCACATACTGGTGTGGGAGGAATAGAGGAATAAGCTTGCTTGATCTGAAGAAGCAAGTGCATGTCTCTTTTTGAAGGACTCCCCCCCAACATCCTGACTCCAGCCTAGGATGAGGTCCAGGCCCATGCAGCCCATGCAGGCACTTCGGGCAGGAAGCGTGGGTGGCAGGCCAGAAGGCTGTGGCACACCAATAAGTTCCCTGATGCTGACAGTGAAGGACGTGTGGCATCTGGTGGAGGGGACTGTTTCCTATAGCCAGAGCAAAACCCGCGAGAGGACCTAGGAAGCCCTCTGAAGTCCTCGGGAATCCTTCCAACTGGGATTCCTCCCAGGGGCTTTGTATCAGGTATAAACCTGTTCAGCTGAGCCCAGCACACAGACCAATTTATTTACACAACAGACAAGTTAGAAAGCATTGTGTTAAGAGCAGGTTTCTAAATTTGCGTGTTGGAAGTCTCTTGCTTCCTTGGCTATCTTTTCTGTTCACTTGAGTAATATTTAAGAGCAGTTCAAAGACTCTTTACTCATACAGCACAAGAAAGTGGAAAACTCTTCTATGACTGGCTTGCTCTTTGATAATGAAGTCAGTATTTTCCCCTTGATAAGATTAAAAGTATGTTTAAGAGACCAGCCTTCCAGGAGGCATGCGCACACATACTGGGAAAGCAAATGAAATGTGACAAATGTACAGGAACCAACCATGTGGTAATTGCACTTGAATCCGCCGTAAACGCACCATGCACAACTTTTTATGGCTTAAAGGCTCATTTAATTCCTGTCTCTAATTTGCATATTAAATAACCACGCGTAGAGGGAGAAAAGGGGTGATAGGGTATTTCTCCCAGCTATTGTTAAGTACTCAGACTACCTTAGGCTGTTGGGTAAATTAAGAAAACTCATCTCCGCAGGCTTCGTCTCCTGCCACGGAAAGAGCGAGGCTCTTGCAGGAGGTGACGCAGAGCATCGACATGCTTTAGAGTAAGTCACGATAACACGGTAACTGTTTTCTGTCCCAGCAGCCAGAGAGAGCAGGCTCCGAGGCAGAGGACCCCAAGTGGGACTGCTCCCCCGACACTGATTACACAAGGAAGTTTCCCCACTGAATTCAAGACAGCCAGGATTTTATCATCAGCATGTCTTTCTGTCATTGTGAGAGCATTGCAAATCAGTTTACTACAGAGACAAAATAATAAAAGACCTTTCACTCTTGACTTAACAACTTGCCAATGTGGGACTGCATACATGCGTTTCAATGCTACAAAGCATCCCAGTTTCCAGTCCGGTCAAATTCCCACTTGGTAACCAAACCTGGGATGTGAGCCTTCCAAGAGCCCTTTTTGCCCATCAGAGTATGATTTGGATATTTTGTAGGCCTACTAGCAACACCAAGTACTGACATATTGTACTTACTGTTAAAGAAAAAAAAAAATCCATCTATTTCACGACCAACAAAGTTTTATGAGTCTGACACAGATCTTCTGTATATCATCTTGACTCACAATAACTTTGTGAAGATCATTTTCAAGTTTCTAAAAATATCAAAAATTAATACAATTACAGTTCACTGAAAAATTAGCATGAAATACATTCTGAAAGCTAAAATCATTCACAGCAAAGTAATGTTCCATTTAATTACAAAGATTAATTCAGCCTTTATGTACGTGTCTGGTCTTTTCATTTTTCATTGAAAACAGATGATTCAAGAGCCATCTGGTAAAATTGCTGCATAAATATCACTGCATCTATTTAGGTTTTACTTATAGAAAAACTAGGAAAATAGAGTGATGGATCTTGGTAAAACAGAAAAGTTCCACCACAGGGCTAAAGCCCAGTCCTACAGATATCAATAGGAAGTGACCCACCAACTTGAGTGGGAGATGGACTGGGCCCACCTTAATAGTGTATTTTACTTCCTATGCAGGGGCCACATGAAATGTCAGGGATCCGCACATCGTGAACTGCAATCAAAGGTGAAGTGGCAACTCAAACACAAACATTTGGCCTGAAATGATAATTTTTAAGAATACTTGATCTACAGTGAACTGGCTATGATCCATACTCCAGACTATAGCTAAGCATCCAAGTATTTATTTTTAAACTTTGCCTTTAACTTTCCTCTTATATTTGCATATCACAACAATACACACTGTGTAGACTTTTTAAGATTTTTCAGAGCTAGTGTTTCATTTAATAATATTGCACATACCACCACCTCACACTGCAACATAATGCTCCCCTCCATATTTCAATAATTGTTTTGAATGTTCTACATTAATCAGTTATGAAGATGGAAAATACAGCTATTGCTCTAGTCTTGTAATAGCTTGAGTTCAGGGATAAAAAAAAAAAGTGACTTATATAAATAATCACATCCATGAAGTACACATAAAATTGTTTTCAGTTAAATACACACTGTGGTTTCAAAAGTAGCTGACTCCATTTAAGAGCTTTGTGCTGCCAAATGAAAAAAAAGGGAAAAAAAAATCCTAGTCCTCGGTCTTTTCCCTTGCTCCTCCCATCTCTGTCTGTCTATCTGCTCATGCTGCCTGCACCCACAGCCTCCAAGGAGCCTCAGCTCCTTGCCACATCTGTCTGGGAGGTTGCTTGGCTCACTAACATAGCAGAAATTTATCCACGTTTTTCCCCAGCTAGTTTTCTGCCAGATTAGTGAGCTGAATCACTACACAGAGACACTCAGCAAGTGCTGGAACTAGCACCAGACAAGTGCTGGGAACACATAATGTGGGAAAGTAGAGAATGAACAGCAAAGGGGTTATGTGTTACATTTGTTTCCCTCCTCTTCTGAATCATCTTTTGAAACCAAAGTCTCACTCAAAGAAAACTTCCTGACAAGAAAATATTACCTAGCACACTTAAAAAGGCACTATACCATACATTACCTTCCTAGGAAAAGGAGCGAAGAAAAAGGGACAAAAATTTTCTAAGCAAATTGTTAGTTGAGATTATATATTCAGTCTTAATATCCACTAGCTATCAAGACAATATCATTATTACTAACCATAAAGTTGCAAGCACCTAGACGTTTAGTAGAAACACCATGCACAGAAGAGAGTCAACCATGTCAACAACATTAGTGCCACTCTTTCCTGTCCCAAATCCCTTTTGCTTCTGGCTCTCTGGAAGACAAAGACTCAATCATTGGTTCAAGCACTGTGACGGTAGTTTCACTGGAATTAATTTTTCAGTTTAAACTACTTTTTTTTTTTTTTTTTTTTTCCTAGCAATAGAACTGAACTAAAACACAGAAAATCTGAAACAGTCCTACTTATATAAAAATACAAACTGACTGTGGTATTTTCACAAGCATAACTTGTTAGGTCAATGCAGCAGTATAAATAATAGACCTACGCATATTTTCTCCTACCAGCTTGGTTCCAAACTCATTCTGCTGCCAGCAATGCTTTAATTTTGCTAAGAAAAAGAATTCCTTTGTCCATTTTATTTTAATTCCCTTTTTCATTTGAAATCACTGTACGACAGTTATCACGATTCCATTATTTTATACATAGAATATTATGTATGACAGACATAAATGCTGTCTTTCATGAGCAGAACCACAGCTCTGTAAATTGAATACATTTCTTCATGGCACAGAGCAAATATCTTTGTTATTATATGATACATGAATGCACTCATACAGCAGATCAGCACAACAGAGTAGCTGGCCAAAGATGTGTTTAACATCAAACCATCACTGTCCAAAGCTCCCCAGATAGTTTTAAGGACCTCTGGGTTATCAGTGAAGCTGGGATCATGCCTGCAGACCAGAAGAAAGGATGGTGCACATCTATGCAGACTGACTCAGCCTGCGGTAGGTCCAACTATGGCATCACATCACCACGCCAGCAGTGACTCCAGCACGGGGAGTTTTGCACTGGATTCCCCTCTGTGCACCTGTGGATCACTTAGGGCATGACTACACCGGGGGTTGGGGGGGTGCGGACAGCTAGGAGCTCCTCCAGCTGCACTTCACACAAGCCAGAAACAAGCGTTGTGGTCTGAAGGCACAGACCATCATTACTATCATGCTGGTATATGTATGCCCCATAGGATATGCTGCTAAGATACCTTTGACGTGGCCCTAATAGCTCACGCACCTCAGTTAAACTTAGACACATCCTTAGCACTTTAGAAGACTGTAACCTCCTCATGCTTTTGTTTTCAGGCAATGCTCTATGTTTTCCAATACGATTGTCTCTTAAAATAAAAAACAAAACAAAGCAAAAAAACCCCAACCAACCAAACAAAAAACCCTCTACAACTCAAAATTCTCTTCATCTGTCTTTAAAATTATATTAGATAACTTCACCCAACAAATTTTGTACCGGAATCCTAAGGATTTGCAATGACACAAAATAAAATCCACCTTTGACTGGCCTTTGGCACATAAGTGAGCTGCAGAAATTATGATGTTGCATTTTTTGTAGAAACTCCTTCCTGGACTCATTTTACTGCTCACCGCCAGACCTCCTCATCAGTTGACCCATACTCCCACTGTCGTGGCACCTCTTGCTAGAAACACGCCCACCTTGCTGCAAAATCTTTTCTGCTGTTTTTGTTTTAGCTCTGGGAAAACAGTAGGTTTAACAAAAAAAGCACTCTGCTGACAAAATAAAGGTCTCCAAGAACCCAAAAAGCCCGGTGTGCTGAAGATATCTCTGGCACGGCAGGCTGAGAGGAGGACAGCCCCAGGGACTGGGGAAGGGAAAGGAAGGTCTCTCCCCATCACAGCTGTATGGGATATGAGTTACCACAGCATGTCTTTTGGCAGTTTTATGCAAAACTCTGAATAACCTGTTCCAGAGAGGGACAACTTCTGACCTTAGCCTCTGCTTGCATCAGTTTATTTCATTTAACATTTTCAGGGTTATCTTTCCTTAGCAAAGGTTGCAGAACAACTTTTTTTTTTTTTTTTTTAAATTAATAGAATGTGAAAAATTCTCTTTTCATTTCTAGCCACAAGTGAGCATCAGACCATCTAGATACAGCTGAGATCAGACATGGCAGAGACTTATTCTTACACTACTCAAACTGAAATGGGGACTGAGGACCTAAACACAAGCATTACGTGGCTCAGGACCTGGAGGTATTCTCTCACTCTGGGGAGAAATTCCTTTTGCTGGAACAGGGACCCTGACCAACAGTGTATCAGTAAGCATGCCACCATCAGTTGTACGTGCCATATAATAACTGGGGAGAAAGCAGATGCATACATAGACAAAAACGTAGGCTGCAGAATACAGAAAAAACATATGCAGGAAATGCTCTACTTCCTACTCAAGACCAAATCTCTCTCTGTTCCAAATCTTTGCATATTTTATATTTAAATAAGTTATATTTATGTATTTATTTCCACATTAATGGAACTCACCACTTACCCAGAAAACTGAGCACAAGTCACCTCACAGCTCCCTCATGAAGGCGCACAGCCAAGGAAGCCTTTATTCTTAGGCACAGCGTCCTGGCTTCTGAAAGGCCACTAAGGAAGCAAATTTCCGTGTCTGATGACCTCCTTGCGATAAAGCTCTTCTAAAAGCAAACTCCATAAACACCAGTACTTGAAGCCATTTAGACATTTCACAACTTTTCCTCAGACCTCCGTGTCTAGTACAATACCTGAGCAAGTTGAAGTGCTGCTAAGGCTCCTGGTCCTGGACGGCTTGGTGCCTGAGGGTCCATGCCAGAGCCCCAGCCCACATCCCTGCCTTGCCACGCTTCCCGCCTGCTCCCAGCGAGCAGGAACCTTTCCTCTCAGTGGCTCAGGTGGGCATATACAGGACATGGAGATCACCACAGCCAGGAAATGCACATTCGTTGGAAGCAGAGAGGGAATACCAAGTAGATACCTGAGCATGCCCTCACAGACTCCTCCTCCATACAGAGGATGGGTCTCCCACACCTCAGTATCTGTTACTGTTGAGCTGGGGCATTATAATGTCTGTGTAACTGTTCCACTACAGAAGGTAGTTTTACTTGTTAAAACAACAAAGACAACAAAAGTTAAAGCTGAAACTGTCTGAGACTTCCAGGGAGTGGTGGAGGACTTCCTGCCCTTTGGAAGAATTAATCTGTCTTTTAGCATACCAACACTTTCATGTTGCATTTCTGCCACAAAAGCTTCAGATTCACCCCAGTCCCCAAGCATCTGCAGGTAAGTCCATCCATCTGTCTCCTCTTTCTATTTCAAGCATGAGATTTGTCACAAGTGTTTTGATGTCACACACCCATTCTGGCCTTATGGAGTCATGGCGGAGTCTGAAAAATGACAGCTGCAAGATCAGGGTTAAATACAATTTCCTCTCCCTTCACCTGTTTTCCACTATCTGTTTGCACGGTGCTCAGGTTATTAATGGAACTGACATCCCTGCACAACTGAGTGAGCAGTAGCAGCAGCCAGATAACAAGGGAGAAGCTGACAGCAGCGATCCAACCCCAGAGATAAGAGATAAGCAAACATGCCATGGCTATTAGTTTCAACTCTGGCCAATGTAGAAGAACATCTCCTGTGGTTACTGAACAGGAAAGCCCAGTCCTCCTGAGATGGTTAAATTAAATTCAGGATGTGAGAGAGATTATTCTTTGAGTTCAAAAATTAAAGTTTGTGATGAGCAACAAACATTTGACTTAAAAAAAAAAAAAAAAAAGCAAAAGTGGTGTTAATCTGATGGAAAGTGAAGACTTATTTTTATTCAGATGAAAGCATGGGACACATCTATGCCAGAAGGAAAGTACCTTTCATTCGATGTGTCTTCCAGGTGAAAAATGTTACTCTTAACACTGGCATTTTCCAAACAGCTATCTCAGGGATGGTGTGGGAGTGGTAGCCTTAATGTCTTGATGAGATTCCAAACTAGGTAAGTAGAACAAACTTTTCAAATTCCCTACGTCGTTTCTGAGCTGTGCAACATCTGCTTCTCTTCCTGCATCCTATCAAGTTGTCCCCTCCTCTTTGCATGTCCATGCACACGGTAGGATTAAGATGAGTTACACCATGAAGATAAGCTCCTGGTGATACATCTAACGCCCAAGGAAACTGTAGACATGTAGGAAAAAAGTTAAAATGGGGCTCTGCCTCTTCCGAACTCCACCCACGTTTCAACTTTATCAGGAGACTTGCTCATTGCTCCCTGCAGTGCAACTGCTACAACACAGGCAGAACCTTGCATTTTTTTGCATCCAGACAGAGACTACCCTAATTTCAGAAAGTGCACTTCCACAAAGCAAAAGTGTGGCCAAGATTCAATTGGCACTAAGCAGAAGTACGCTTTCCAGTTTAGAAATGAGGAGGCTGTTTCAAGAAGATCTGAATCAAACTTTCTAGTAAAACCAGTAAATTTGGAAGTCAGCGGTCGCGCCTATTGGCTTTTGAACAGGGATGAAGTGCTTAAATGCAATTAGAGCCTTTGGAAATTTCTCCCTCTTTTCCTAGTTCTTCTGAAGTGAGTCTGGCAGCTTCTGTTAGTGCTCTGAAGCAGTCTTACACTTTGTGAAGTTGAAACAAAGATATAAAGTCATCTTAAAAGAATCTGTAAAAGGTGTCTTGGGATCTTTGATTTTGAAACTCCATCCCCCTCTTTTATGAAGTGTTATTCTGTCAGCTTTGTGCTGGCCTTCATTCCAGAAAAAGCCCACTTGAGATATGGGAGGTGTTGAGACTCAGGGCTGGTTCCTCTGCCGTATTTCTGCGTTATTTTACATAGGATGGGTCCACAAACCCTACAAGGCACAAAAGGCATTTTTTTCTTTTTGCAGAGCACCCAGTGACCACTCTCAAGATTGGATGCTTTGTCATCTTTGTGCAAAATTAGCATGGCATTAAGCAAGATTAATTTCACCTCCTACAGTTGTAGTGTCTGGCCTTTTGGTCTGGGTATGCCTCAGATCTTATTGAAAAGTTATTTTCAGAACTGTATCTAGTGCACATCCTGGGACAGTCTATGTGAACAAATGCAGGAGGCTCCATACTCCCTGGATGTATTGCTGTGCCAGGGTTATACGGAAGCCAAAATGAGCACAAAAAACCAGCAGGCAATGATGATTCTCTGTTTTCCCCACTACAAGAACACAGGGGGAGAAGGTGACATTTTCCAGACAAGCAAAAGGAGATACTTTCTCACACAGATCACAGTGAGGCAGTGGAACTCATTGCCTTGGGAAGCTGTGGATGATAAAAATTGTTGTGGGTTCAAAAAGTCATTAGACAAACTCACAGCAGAAAAATATGAATAAATGCAAAGACACCACTTCTGGCTCAGGAAGCAACCGAGCTGCAGACTGTCAGCGGCCAGGAGAGGCTAGCGGGAATGTATTCCTTTATGCTTTCCCTGTCCTTATGTTCATCTCTAAACATCTGCTACTGTTTGGCCACTGTCCGAGCCAGACATTGGACCTCTGGTCTGAGCAGTATGGCTGTCATGCTTGTAGTGAAATCACCCAAATGTGAAGAGAGAGAGACCACAGAGAACTGGGAAAGATGGCAGGGGCTCAGCTAATTGACTGGAGGGCTGGTTACGGCCAGTAAGTTCCAGGTGAGAAGCAAATGGCTTCAGTGGGATAACCCATGGACACCTACCTCTTTTAAAGTACCTATACTTTGTTAAATTGGGGCTTGTACAGATGGATCTTGATTTCCTAAGGGCTATAGGCCTAAATTACACTGCATTATCTAGGGAGGTTTGCTGTAGCTCTCTGAAGCAGCGGAACAAACCCCGTAAGCTAAACACAGGTACCTAACACTGCCTGAGAGAAACACCTATAGCTAGACACTGTCCTTATATTTTCCTGTGGACGGCTTGCCTCAGTCTTCAGACTCAGAAAGATTTGAAGAAAATAAATGTTGCGTATATGACTTCCTTAGAGAGAAATAAAGCCAAGCAGCAGGCAAGTTCAGTAGGCAAAAAATGATTGCACAGTGACCTTGGAATTTGTGCTCCATGACCTAAAGAGGTTAATATTGTTACAGAAAAATCTTATTAGAAGAAAAACAAGCTTTTTTGGCTTATCACCCATGCTTTAAAAATAGTATTGCAAAGCAAAAAAATAACTTCCTACCATACAGGCTATTTTACAGGAGATTTGCAAACATTCAGAAAACAGGCTTTTGTGTAAAAGTCTCTTTTTCAAACCTCGAGTTAAACCCAAGCACAAAGGGCATTTCAGGAAGGAAAAAAAAAAAGTCATTAATAAAACAATGGCTGCTGCCCAGGAAAGGGAATAATTTTACATCTCAGTGATGATCTTCCACTGAATTATCCTTTGAAGAGCAGCACCAAAAATTTACCATTTTAAAGATGAGAGTCATGCCAGTGGAGTTTCAGTTGTGGGTTCTCCCTTTTCCCTGTGGCCCACTGTTAAAAATGCAGCTGTCGACATCATTAGGCTGACACAGCCAGCTGCAATCTGCACCTTCATTGCAAGGGAAACAAAAGCCTCTCCTCTCCCCCCGCACCCCCATCTGCCATCCTTCTGCAGGGTGGCCCAGAGCTCCCCAGTGCCAAGACAGCTGAGGAGGGACCCTCTTGCACGGCCCCTGTAACTCGCAGACCACGTACTTGAAGATTGTTGCCAGACACACCCTTGGAGCTGTGCTCACCTGAATAATTTCTCTGTTCTTCAAATGAGGGCAAAATTTAACAACCCTTGCAAAAGAGAAGCTAAAAAGGGCAGGAAGACGAACCTTTTGCTTTTTTAAAAAAATCTGAGATCTCCATTGAAATTTCAGGAGGTTAACGGGCATAGTTTAAGCAAATTTCACATGATAGTCAAATACAAAGCAGCAAAGCAAGGCTTGCACTGAGCAGAGGAGGAAAGACAGGGTAGAAAACAAAGCATCACAGCGCAGAGCTGCGTGCTCCTCTCCGACTCGGAGCTCCTTTGGAAGCAGCATGAGCTCCATCCAGAGAGCTAGGTGAGAACTGCATGTAGAGAGAGAGCGAGTCACCTAACCCTGTTAAAAAAACTTTCTTTGCAAGATTGGCTTTCAGACGGTCTGGTTTAAATCCATATTTCAATCATAGAAAGAGAGAAATGAAGGGAGGAGAGAAGGAAAAATCAAACCTTAACTCCAAAGTATACAGGGGCTAAAAGGGTGATTCCCAGAAATCAAGGCTGCAAGACAACTGTCCCCTATGTCACATGGACTAGTTGATTTGATCCTTTTAATATGGTTTGGGCTCATCAAATTAGGAGTGTCCCCTCCAAGTAGCTTAGAACAACAGAACAGACACAAAGGGAGTCATATATGGAGAAACATTTTAGTGATTAGATAGAGAAGACAGGCTGCCTAAAGCAAAATTCAAGCATCGATCCTACCAGAGGGCCTTTTACAAGTCCTTTAGAGGTTGATGGTCCCTTTAATTGCAAAGCATCAGGCTGACAGCAAAATATACAAGTCTGGCCTCAGCCAAGTGCACAGGGTGGGCATCAGTCAGAAAACAGGCAGCAGAAAACACGCAAAACAGTGAGTATCTGAATCACAGAGAGGATTTGCTGTTAATTCTCTTCAAAGCCTGCCAAGTCATTTGCATTACAGTGTTGTCATCTAAAGATACAGTCACCATAAGGAACAGAAGAGTAGCCTAAGATAAGATGTTTTTCTAGGAAGGCTTTCCATGCTCACAGTCCAAACATCCGGAACCCACATTGACCTTATTCTTTTTTCAGGAAATCAGTAAAAACTTTGTTAATGACCCAAATATGCCTGAAGTTAAAGAGCTAGAGACAAAATAAATGGATCACATGGAACATGCCCAGTAAACAAAACCCACCAATTCCTTTCTTTCCAGAGCATTTGAATAATTCAAGAATGCAATGAGATGAAAAATATGGAGGAAAAGCAAAATATATGAATCCATTTTCATGCAGCTTATGGTTCTTCCATAGAACTTCAGGCAGAAGCTCTTCTCTACATTACTATAAGGGACAATGTGACAGCTACTGATGAAAACATAAAAGACAAAGACATTCTTTACCTAATAACTTCCTTCCTTTACTTAATTGATGATAAGAATAGAATATAATAGACTAGAGTACAGAAGATTTCAATTGGAAGGAACCTACAAAGATTGTGTAGTCCAATTTCCTGACCACTTTAGAGCTAAACAAAAGTTGAAGCATATAAAGAGCTTTGCCCAAATGCCTCAATAACTGACAGGCATGAGGCATCGCCCACCTCTCTAGGAAGCCTGTTCCAGTGTTTGACCACTCTCTCTGTAATCAAATGCTTCCTAATGTCCAGTCTAAACCTTCTCCGGTGCAGCTTTGGACCATTCCCATGCATCCTACCACTGGGTACCAGGGAGAAGAGCTCAGCACCTCCCTCTCCACTTCCCCTCCTCAGGAAGCTGTAGAGACCAATGAGGTTGCCCCTCAGTCTCCTTTTCTCCAAACTAAATGAACCCAGAGTCCTCATCTGCTCCTCATAGGACATGCCCTCCAGCCCTTTCACCACCTTTGTTGTCCTCCTCTGAATGCATTCAAGTACTTTAACATCCTTCTTAAATTCATAGAATCATAGAATGGTTTGGGTTGGAATGACCTTAAAGATCATCTAGTTCCAACCCCCCTGCCATGGGCAGGGACACCCTCCACTAGACCACGTTGCCCAAAGCCCCATCCAACCTGGCCTTGAACATTTCCAGGGATGGGGTATCCACAACCTCTCTGGGCAACCTCTTTCAGTGCCTCACCACCCTCACAGTAAACCATTTCTTCCTTATATCAAATCTAAATCTCCCCTTCTTCAGCTAAAAGACATTACCCCTTGTCCTATCACTACATGCGCTTGTAAACAGGCCCTCTCCAGCTTTCATGCAGGCCCTCTTCAGGTACTGGAAGGCTGCTACAAGGTCTCCCCAGAGCCTTCTCTTCTCCAGGCTGAACAACCCCAACTCTCTCACAGCCTGTCCTCACAGGAGAGGCGCTCCAGCCCTCTGATCAGCTTCGTGGCCCTCCTCTGGACTCACTCCAACAGCTCCATGTCTCTCTTGTACTGGGGCCCCCAGAGCTGGATGCAGTTCTCCAGGTGGGGTCTCACAAGAGGGGCAGAATCACTTCCCTCGACCTGCTGGTCATGCTGGTTTTTATGCAGCCCAGGACATGGTTGGCTTTCTGGGCTGCAAGTGTGCACTGCTGGCTCACGTTGAGCTTTTTGTCCACCAATACCTCCAAGATCTGAGGCCCAGAACTGTACACAGAACACAAGGTGAGGCCACACCAACACTGAGTACAGCAGAATAATCACCTCTTTTGACCGGCTGGTTACGCTGCGTTTGATGCCCCCCAGGATGTGGTTTGCCCTCTTGGCTGCCAGGGCACACTGCTGACTCTGGTTGAGTCTGCTGTTGACCAGCACCCCCAGATCCCTTTCTGCAGGGCTGGTCTCCAGCCACTCCTCTCCCAATTTACACTTGTGCCTAGCGTTACTTCATCCCAGGTGCAGAATCTGGCATTTGTTCTTGTCAAATTATGTCAGTAATCATTGCCCAATGCTCCAACCCATCCAGGTCTCTGCAAGACCCTTCAGAGGGTCAACAGCACCTCCCAGTTTAGTATTGTCAGCAAACTTGCTGAGGGTGCATTCAACTCCTCCATCCAGATCATTGATAGACATATTGAACAGAACTGGCCTGAGGATTGAGCCCTGAGGACCACTGCTGGTGACTGGTCACCAGCCAGATGTAGCACCATTCACTACAATCCTTTGAGCCCTGCCATTTGGCCACTTCTTCACCCAGTGCACCATGTACCTGCTCATCTCACAGTTGTCCAGAAGGATGCTGTGAGGCACAGTATCAAAAGTCTTACTAAAATCCAGAAAAAACTATGTACACCATCTTCCTTTCATCCACTAGGCAGGTGACCTTAACATAGAAGAATATCAGATTACTAACGAAGCAGGTGCTATCTTTTGTTCTGGAAATAGAAACAAGCAGAATATGCTCACACAGGACTAAAATTTATTTCCAAGTAGAATATCCTACCCTAATAAAAAAATTCCACAGAGTTGTTAGTAACAAAAGAGAACTAGAACAGTTGTTTTATGTGTTATTTGGCTCAGCCCAGCAATAATTGGGTAATATTACTACAGTTTGCCTATACAGAAGTGTGTTGGTTTTGCGTGGCAAGGTTTTGGTAGCGGGGGGGAGGCTACAGGGGTGGCTTCTGTGAGAAGCTGCTAGAAGCTTCCCCTGTGTCTGACAGAGCCAATGCCAGCCGGCTCCAAGACGGACCCGCCGCTGGCCAAGGCCAAGCCAATCAGCGCCTCTGGGATAACATATTTAAGAAAGAGAAAAAACAGTTAGAGAGCACTTTTGCAGCCGGAGAGAGGAGTGAGAAGATGTAAGAAACTCTGCAGACACCAAGGTCAGTGCAGAAGGAGGGGCAGGAGGTGCTCCAGGCGCCGGAGCAAGATTCCCCTGCAGCCCGTGGTGAAGACCGTGGTGAAGCAGGCTGTCCCCCTGCAGCCCATGGAGGGAGGATGAGGGGGTGTAGAGATTCCACCTGCAGCCCGTGGAGGGAGGATAGTGGGGAATAGAGATTCCACCTGCAGCCCGTGGAGGACCCCACGCCGGAGTAGGTGGAGGCACCTGAAGGAGGCTGTGGTCTGTGGGAAGCCCACGCTGGAGCAAGCTCCTGGCAGGACCTGTGGATCCGTGGAGAGAGGAGCCCACGCCAGAGCAGGTTTGCTGGCAGGACTTGTGACCCCGTGGGGGACCCACGCTGGAGCAGTTTGCTCCTGAAGGTCTGCACCCCGTGGAGGAGACCCACGTTGGAGAAGGTCATGAAGGACTGTCTCCCGTGAGAGGGACCCCACGCTGGAGCAGGGGAACGATGAGAGGAGTCCTCCCCCTGAGGATGAAGAAGCGGCAGAAACACCGTGTGATGAACTGACCGTAACCCCCACTCCCCGTCCCCCTGTGCCGCTGGGGGGGTGCGGAGGTTGAAGCCGGGAGTGAAGTTGAGCCCGGGAAGATGGGAGGGGTGGGGGGAGGTGTTTTAAGATTTGGTTTTATTTCTCATTCCTCTACTCTGTTTTGCTTAGTAATAAATAAGATGAATTCCCTCTCTAAGTTCGGTCTGTTTTGCTCGTGATGATAATTAGAGAATGACCTCTCCCTGTCTTTATCTCGCCCCATAAGGTTTTTTTTAGTTATACCTTTTCTCCCCTGTCTAATGAAAGAGGGGAGTGATAGAGCGGCTCTGGTGGGCACCTGGCCCCCAGCCAGGGTTGACCCACTACAAGAAGATCAAAGCAGAGAGTCCTTTCTGGCCTTCGTCTGAAAGAAGGTACCTTCAGCATCCCACTGTGTTCTGTCATAACACTAGTTTCTGGTTTTGATAGTAGTCCAAAATGAAGAGTAAAAGTGAGAAGACCGCCAGGACAATACAGCTTGCTCTTCAATTCAAGAACAGACTAAGCTCCTTCCTAAACTGTGAAATCCATGGCCCTTGCAGTACTCTCACAGATGTGGATGACACTTACTGATGAAGAAATGTCCCTTTGACAGATCTATATAATAAAAGTAATAAAGTAATACTGTTTATTTTTTAAACAACCAAACAATGCCCACTCCAAAATTTCCACTGTCTGTGATGCTTTATTAAAGTGTAGGTATTAAAAAAAAATGACAGCATAATGTGCTGGGCTTATGAGATTTAATTGGAACAGAGTAACAGATTTTGAAGGTTCTGTTGTATTATAAATTTTAGATTTCCCCAGTGAATTATCTGACCATACATGTAACAAATCTATTTCTTGAATTAAAAACATGCCCATCCAAATGTCCCAGGAAAAATCCAATATCTATTATTAGCAATAAATAGTATTTAATAAACATGTGCAAACTCAATGTCTGGAAATCTACCAAAATATCTCTCTAGACTCTTTCCTTCTAGCCAAATAACTGTTTCTGTGACTCTGAACTTAAACTTACAGTCCTAAGTCCTACCGCATATTTGTTAATGCAATTTCTGTCATTATATAACACTTGTATCTTACAAGCTTGACCTTGTTCTTATGTCAGTAAACTCTAAAATTGTTGCTCAAATCAGTGAGAACAGATTTAAACTATTTGCTATTCATATACTATGGCTTGTATCATTTTTATTGTACTGTTTGAATTGAGTTTGTCATGTGTTTTTCAGCCCAGACTCACCCCATTAGCTTGAGAAACTTAAATGAGATGCCTAAATTGGGAGATTCCTAAATGTGTCAACAGAGGGAAACAGGTATCTCTACCTACAAAAGTTCTAACCTACCTTCTGAACAAAACTGTCCCTAAACTGGGAAACAGAGAGCTTTTTAGGGGGTTTATTAGTTTGCAGCTATGCTTGTATTGTTTCTCTGCTGAAAGGCAGGTAGCAAATTTTGAATAAAAGGGTTAAGCAGATTGTTTGCTAGAGAAATCGACATCAGACTTGCATATACCTGTAAAGGTATATAGAAATATCTCTATTAAGGAAATAATTAGAAAATCTTCCCGCTCTTCTTTTTTCACCAAATTTGTCAAGTATCTGAATTACAGATCATTACATTTCTAAGGGTGTTTCTAGGAAAAAAAAAAAAAAAAAGTATAACAGCCAGTAAGAAGTAATAACTGCAGGCCATTTACCATCAGGTTAGCAGGAAAAAAAATGACATCTTACTGTTGTTCTCTTGCTATAGAGTTTATTGGTGCATTTATGCAGCTCTATTTCATTTGCACATCTGTGAAGAGCACTGCTGTATAAAATGCAAATGGACTGTATATGGAATTTAAAACTTTCCAATGATAAAATCTCTCAACAGCCTTTTCACTGGAATCACCAAAAAACTTTGAAGTCCGTGTTTTTTTTAAATCAAAACACTGTTACTTTTATTCAAGCACAGTGAGCAGGAACAGTTCAGCTGCACTTGCATGTCAGTTTATTCAAAGAGGGTATTTACTAATTCACTGATATTCCATTGCTTCATCAAATAATGACACAGTCCTACACATTGACCTCCACTCTTATTTGTTTATGCCTCTTCCAACTGCTGCTCTGGGGGCAGAGATCTGCTTTAGGACAAGCTCTGTTTCCATGTATCACATGCTGTAAACGTGGGAGCTTTGAGTACCTCCTCCTGCCTTCACCTTTACCTCCTCCATTTTATTGTAACTCCATCTGAAAGTAACCAGGATCGGTAATGCCATCCTTGACCACAACACTTCATAACTGGCATTATTCTAGGAGATGGGTGTTCAGCTGGGATGGCCATTGCACTGCTGGAAGATGGCTTTCAAGGTAGGCCTCTCACCATGATGCTGGAGAAGGTACAAGACCTGGGCTATTTTCATAGTCCCTTTCTAGACTGGAGCCTCCATCTTCACACTGAATACCCAAATTTTTTAGACATCATTTTTGTAGGTTGGTGCACCTTTGACATCCCAATCAAGGCTGAAGACCTTATCAAGAAAAGCCTCTTTACATGCAAATCTGAAATGAGCTCCCAGTCTACATCAGCCAGAGCCAGGTGGGGAAAGATAGGGGCAAGGGAGGAAGAATGAGGTAACAAAAATAACTTCAGCAGAGAAGCAGGAGCTCAGGTGGCTCAGCTTCTAGCAAAACAAATGTGGCACATGTCCTTTCACAAAAAAAAAAAAAAAAAAAGTAACTGGAACTGCAAGTACCATCCATGACATTCTGTTCTCACTCAACTCAGATCTTTACCGTAACATGAATATACCCACCCACTGTTTTTATTTATTACCTTCTCATAAGCTTTTCTTTTTGTTTGAGAGTCCATCCAGTCATTTTCCTTTTCCAGCATGTCAATAAAAGCCCAGCGAATTCCTTCAGTCAACTCCTCCATCTGCAAAACATTTAGCAAATCACTCCCCAGTAAAATATGTCATGCCAGAATCATTATAAGAAAAGGTTTGGTGCATGCAGGAGCAATGGATTTGGTTAGACCATGAATGATTCTGAATCAGTTGCTGCTGTTCTTTCTTGAAGGCTGATTTCTTCTTTCTCCAGTCCTCAGATACTTCTGAAAATAAGTTTCTTTACGTTTTCTTTTCCTTCAGTTGTACCACACAACCTGTTCATTGCTGATCCTTTCATGTCACAGCTGTGAGAATGGCTGCCTTGAAATCATAAAAAATACTGGGAGAAATGCAGTGATTTGGGGAGATTTCTGACACTTTGGTTCTAGAGCACTAGCCCATGCAGAAGAATACGCCATCTGCAAGGCAATTGCACAAATAAAGCATTTTCTGTCGAGAGAGCATCTGTAGCCTTGTTTGGTTTATGTCAGACTGAGAGACGTCTTATTAATATTGCCAAAGGACCAAATTTGGGCTGACACTATCATGATCCAAATACAAATCAGTGACCAAATATTTAGCCCATATTTAGCTTTATTTGTGAATTACTCCTACCCCTTTCTTACTGCAGGGATAGAGGCCATGGCTCACAACAAAGAGCAGCGTTGACCGCTTCTGTGGTCTTGAACCACCAGAGCGAGCTTGCTTCTGCGCAAAGCCAGGAAAACCCACAACCGTTTGAGCTTGGCTGCTTCCTCACAGGTTCTCTACAAACAATAGTTTTGCGGACACCTGTACAAAGCCACGAGCATATCACAAGTGAAAAAAATAATAATAGGAGTGTTTAGTGAGTATGCACACTAAGAAAACCCTGAAATGACAGAGAACAAGAAATTTAATGAATGAGGTGCATTATACCAGTCTAAAGAGCAGCAATGTCCTCACGCTTATGCATCTGTCTGGCAGCACAGACCAGAAAGGCACACGTAATCAGCTGCTTCTATTTATGTCAATAGGTGAACCTCATGACAGATAGCCACTGAGAATATTGCAAGAGTGAGGCGATTCGGGGGATCCAGCCATCACTGGAGTCCCTTAGCACAGACCAAACCAGAGTTGAGATAGCACAAGACATGACAGATAATCATTACATGAAGACTTACTGGATCTTTGTGTTATCAGTTATGTTACATTTAAAAATAATGAAAATGTCAAGTACCAGAGATCTATATAATTTTATTCTGTAGATCTGGTAGTTCTGAAATGTCATTAAAAGTGAGGACTAAACCCTGGAAAGTAACGTTACCTTTAGCTAAATTGTCATTTATGTATCAGATGTATATTTTAATCTGGAACTGTTCGTTATTTGGGGTGGAGCCAGGCAAAATATAGCAAAGCTCCTTTGATTATTCATTTTTTCCTACCCTTTACAAAAAACATTTTTGTATTTTTAGAGACAATATGGGACAACTGGAACAGGTCTAGCATTAAATATGACTGAACAGTCAACATTCACAGTAAACTGCAGCCCAGGGAATAGGGTAACTTAAAGATATTGATGACAGAGCACTGACTCAATTAACTTAGTGCACTAATGAGGTGAACTCCCTATATTTGGAGGTTACAAGTTCAAACTCCAGCTCTACAGCTGGGCCCTGGTGTATACTTAGGCTTCATGCACCAGCTGTAGCTGCAGGGGGCAGGGGGAGAAACCTATTCCTGCTATCAAAGTTATTACTGAAACTGCTCGGGCATAGCTGTAAGAAACGCTGCAGGCACTCTGGGTTAGAAACAGTGCTATATTTAGACACAAATAATGTCTTTCTTGATAAAAGGAGAGAAGTATCTAAGGCATGAAACATCAGTGACTAAACATGGAGGAAAAAGAATCCGTATTATCTATAACTCAGAATTTGCTTATCATAGACAGATATATGCCACGAGCATAAAAAAACCCCCAAACCTATATACGTAAGAGTGCTTTTCTCAAGTGCTTTCTTATTGCTTGAGAAAAAGAAATAGAACTGAAAACAAGTGAAATTAAAATGATAACACCACAAATAATTAACTTGAAAAGCACACTTCTGGATGGACTGCAACAAATTTCACTTGCATCTGATTTTATCTCCATGGGCAGTTCACTATAGATCTGAATCTTCTGATCTACACTATGGATACTACTGTGAATTCAGACTTGATAATTTTTTAAATATTTGGTCTGAAAAGAATTTGCATACTAAGAAATATTTTAATTAGGTCACATTTCAACAGAAAAACATTCTCTATCAGCTTCTCATAACTTTCCCTCATATATGAGGGGAAAAAGTGCCCATCCCCTCCATAAAGCATACATTTCTCCTTCTCTTCCCACTTAGCCTGCGCAGAGGTCACTGAAATATTTTGGCCACTAAACTGCCAAATAGCACATTACAAATTCAGTCAAGAATCAGGGAACTGAAAAGATGGAGACAAGTAGCAAAAGGAAATGCAGAACCTGAGAGGGAAACACACATCACAGAGATTTGGAGAAGCCAAATCAGAGTGTTGGTCTGTCTAAAATGGAGTCCTGCCCTGAGAAAAGAGCCAAACTAGATAGTCAGACAGACAAACTCAGGCTACTGAGCCAGGGCAGTGCAGGACTATCACAGAGCTGTCGCTCCCAGCACAGGATGCTATTTCACATGTTTCCTAAATGGTTGTGCCTCTCCTGCACATCGAGAGCTAAATTCAATGACTAAATTAGCTAATTTTAATTTGATTATTGTGGGAAAATCAATGGCTGAAAAAGCAGATATTGGAAAACCTTATGAAAAAATATAAACTGAAAATATGTCATAAATTATTGTGAAGGGTAATTAATCATTTGAATAAGTTATTAAGAGACGTGATAAAGTAGCTATGTTTGAAGTTTTAGAGTGAGGATCAACATCCAGCTAAAAGCTATTCTCTCGACTCAGGAGTGCAGAAGAATACTTTCTTTCACTGTTGAGCAAAACCGATTTGAATCACGAATATAAACTCTCACTATGTGGCTCTAAGTTTCTCTTAATTTGGGCCAGATATCAGTTACATTTTTCTTGCTTAGAGTATGGGTGTAGCACAGTCGGCTTTAAAGGGGGTGCCCTGAAGCAGAGAAATCTTGACTAGTCTTTTAACTAGTCAGTAAAAACTTTACTATAATGAGTTACACTAGCTATACTAAATCATTTCTCATCAATACCCATCACACTGTTCCTGCACAGCCTGGCTGTCATTTATGCAAATTAATGGGGTTCACCCTGGTTTTGATCTGGCTACATATTTGTCTGAAGGGCTGCAGATGCAAAGAATGGGCAGTGCCCAGATGGACAAAAACGTGACTTTTTTTTTTTTTTTTTTTAGTTCAATTAAACAATTTTTAAGAATCTTGTTTCTTTTTTTAACTTCAGTCTAACATCAGAGACAATTTGTGAGACCTTAAAAGTTTCTAGACAGAGATCTCAGAGCACTCACCATCTCTTTCTTGTCTTCTTGAAAATGGGCATTCACAAACATCTTGCCCACAACGTAAGGGAGCGCACTTTCAACAAGGTCCACACATTTATCCCACTGGGGCAGCAAAGTTGTGGTTCCATGGATCACCTGTTGGCAGGTGCATGTAGGAAGTCATAAAATCATACTGTTTAAGAAGAACAAGTCTGCATCCACATAAAGTATAATGTAAAGCATATTTGTCAAAGAGCTACCAAAAAGAAACAATAGCCATACTTTACAGTTATCGACAAATCTTTTGACCCCCACAAAATAGCTGTAAGATTTTAAAGTTAGAAATAGTAAAATGGTAATGACCTAGAGACTAGACTTAGAGGGTTAGTTACAGGAAGGCATTCCCAAGTGAAAATTTTAGACTAATTTTGGAAGTCTTTCAGTGTTCAATCAAGAGACACTTTCCTCCAGCAAATCCCTGCTCTGAGATATGTCCAAAATTTTTTTTTCCTCTCTCCACTGACTAGGTGAGAAGCCTCGGGAGACCATCCTCATGAAAGTGAGGTCAGTCCTCATGAAACACCTCCTACAGAGCCCTCCGCTGCCACAAACTTATCTGTCTAACTAATGATGTCTAACATTGGTAGGTATGTGTCCATACCTTTTTGCCATTTACCTGTCTAGTTACTCTTACCACAGCCTGTGTAAAAGACATAGTTGCTTTCAGTCCCTTTCCCAAAGTATTTTCAGGAGAAAACAGATGTGAACGATCAAGAACACTGAATATGTGTTTGTCCCCAAAAAATCTTGCTTCATGTTACAGTAGAAAGAGGTTGCATAGTTTACTAAAAGAATGGTAGTTAGACAGACCCTTCCAGGCTTTGTTGATGTCCCTATAACGCCATGCATGACCTTCAAAAGAGAAATAGCCAAGAATGGTCAACACACCAATGAACAAGGCAAAATAGAGCTCAAGCACATTGCTGCCTTGGTTTCAGTTTCTCACGGGAAGAATGTTGTTACTGGGGACACTTACCCAACTAACATTACATTTTCTTGTCAAGGTAGAAGTTCATTAAAAAAAAAAAAGTACACACAACACAAAATATGAGATGGGTTCATGTAAGCAAATAGCAAATCCAGTGCTGATTTAAGAAACTTCTGTTGTTTTCAAGGTTCAAAGAGTTCCTTTTCTGCTTAAGGAACTTATTAAGCTTTTTGACAGAGAAGCAGCAAAATCCCAGTCCAGTAGTTAACAGCTGTCAGCTGTGTAAAACCAGAGTGCAGTCACCACCAGATCAGCTCAGACGGGATAGGATTTTGGCCTCTCACAGATTAAACAAGCCTTTTAAGCACTGATCTAGTAGTTTCTAAGCCTACTATTTTTCCCAGCCTTCTCTTCCTTTGAGCCCAAGATTAAATTTCTAGCAAAACTGAAGGGTTTGGATTTGTTGTTTTTCCAATAGGAAAAGATTTCATTGGAAAATTCCAGAGTACCTTAGCACTCAGCTATTGAAGGTCAGATATTTTGGTAGTTCAAAGATTGATTTTCTCCATCATATTGTCTGTAATTAAGCTTAATCAATGACTCATACTTAAATACACCAGTGAATTGCATTTTCAAATGCTTTTTATTAATACTGTATGTGCACTAATAGATTTTCAATGACAGAGAGAACGCTGCTTCTGTAAGAAAACCACAATGGGCAAACCAATATATAATAAGAAGGTAATAGCTTCCTAAACAGAGCCAAATTTGAAAATAAACTCTTTTTCCAAATCCTTCAACCCTCATATATAACACAGCAAAGAAAGAAGGAAGGAAGGAAGGAAGGAAGGAAGGAAGGAAGGAAGGAAGGAAGGAAGGAAGGAAGGAAGGAAGGAAGGAAGGAAGGAAGGAAGGAAGGAAAAAGGGACACGAAAATTTGTCTCCAGGGTCCAAGTAAAACCACAATGGAGCTTTTTCCTAGCACAGAGGAAGAAGGGGAGTCATAGCATTAGTCATCAGAGCTTGAAATTCCTTCTGGAAGCTCTGACTACACATCAGCTGCAGAAAGAATCAGGAGACGGAGCTGGCTTTTAGACTGTGACATATTATTATTGCAACATAATAATTATTGTTATTTTGAGGGAGGCTTGACTGTAAGGAGGACAGAAAGGCAACACAGGTTGTGAGACCAATAAAAATAGAGCTGAGAGGAACAGATTACATCTCACAGCTGCTTTATTGATATTTATGTTACAACAGCCAAATAGAACTCCCTCAAAATCGTCCTCTTAATATTAATGTACCACTTTAAAACACAGTGCTCCAGGTAGCAACAGTGACTATAAATATGAGGTTTCAAGCCCTCCCAGTCAATGCAGAGCTCCACAACACAGTTAACTGATCTCTTCCCCAGGCACCACCGCACATTTGCTAGGACTCAAAGCACCACCGCAGAGGAGCTGGTGATAGTTGCTGATGTGGTAATCAAAGCACTTTCTGTAGAGTCAGAAGGTTTGTCCCATTTCTCAACCTGAAGGTTTTTGAAGTTTCATCATGGCTTTTTCCCTCTCTTTGCAAAGAGTTTCAGTGTCTTGATGCTACGGTTTCTACATGTGAGATGTTAAAGCCACCAACAGAAAATGAGAACCTGGTGAAAAAAATACTATGCTCACGATGGGTGAGGCTGACCGGCTGACTAAATGAATAAAAGATATCCTTTGCTTTAAGGGTCACCAAAATTCATCTCATGGTCGTGTCTTTTTAGTAGTCATTCAATGTTTTCTTCACTTACCTGGCAAGAGGTTGGTGGGTCCTTTTTATGATCCCAAAGGACCTGTGTGCCTTTACTCCTCCAGCCTCTGACTGAGCTAATCTGTTCTCCACAGCCTTTGCCTAGGACTCCACTTCTCATGTCCTTTCTGCTGACTTGTGAAGTCTGTTCCCTGAACTGTTTACCATGCTTAACTTTAGCTATTAACGATTAGCTATTGCTGTTTACTGCACTTAACTAACTCTCCATCTCCAGGTCCCAGGGGCAGATAATAGGAATAAGCTGCTGGCTCACTGCCCTTACTGTGCTGTTAAGTTTTCACAACCACTTACATGAAACCCTTGATGATATTATTAATAAGCATTGAATCAACTTGAATTAGATTTCTCCCTAAGGTTCTGAAGAAAGTATCCAAAGAAGTGACAGCAGCTAGTTACCACATTGAAACACACAGTATCCAAAGCTTAAAGTTTCCTTCCAGGAATTTTTCTAGCCATAGTATAACTCAGTATAACTCAGTATTATGCTGCAGACTGGCTGATGGCCAGCATCAATCTATTTTACCTGGCTAGCAAGGAACGTCACAGGAGAGGACACACTTACAAACTTGTGGCTGTGGTTCTGACAGCCAGTTTCTCACATTTTTTGCATAAAGAAACAGGCATCTTTAACAAGACTAATTTGAATATGATTTCAGAAGTATAAGAGACTGCCTTTTCTGTGTAGTTCCCATCAAGCTCTTTGGAGTTTATTTTTAGGTATGTGATCAGCTCAGAACTATTCCAGTACCAGTCAAGACAGACATTATGGGTGCTTCAATTAGCCACCTGCATGCCTCACCAGGGAGGACTGAACACCCACACCTTCTGTGCCACATCACTGGCAGCATCATAACAGCCTCCTGTTGTCGTGATGTCACCAAGCAGCTAATTTTCATAACAACAAACAAAAAGTTCACTATCTAAACTAAGGTGGCATGGAAACAAGGTGACAAAGCACCTTTCGGTTTCAATTTCATCCCTGGTTTGCTTAAAGACCCCTCATGCTGCCCACAGGATTATCAGGGTGGCTTTCTATTCAGGGTTCACCTAATCAAATGTGTGTGTTTTACATAAATGCCCACATTACTTAAGAGATAATTAGCTCTGCTCTCATAGCTTGGGGCAATGACTAACTAACGTCTTCTGGGGGTTCTGCAACCCCAAGCTAAAAGGCACCTCATTGGATTCTCTGTGGAAATGGCTCATGTATATATGTTGGAGAGCTCATGTAATGCTGGCACTAGAGCATGACAGCAGTTTGAGCAAGCTTAGAAAACATGAAATCTTAGACTTTTGCTTTACCAGAGCTATATTCATGCACACATAAAACAGTAGTTTTTTTCAAAAGCTTAGATTTTGGCCAAACCTGTTTGGCCTGCAGGAATAGTGCAAGTCACAGCCCTGGCACATAGCTCAAAAACTTACCAGCTTTCAAGTTTGTGCATAACAGGACTAAGCTTTTTAGGGGAAAGGTGTCCAAAACTCCTTAATATAACCTAAAAGACATTTTTTTCCTTAGTGTCATATACAGGAATATGTATGTCTTAATTATTTTAGAGACAGTCTTAAACAACAACAAAAAAAAAAGATTATTCAAGAAATTTATCCAGCATGGAAAATATTTCATGTTTTGCAAAGGTATAAGCATCTATAAGGGAAATCAATAGTGTCAACACTTGTACCATTGTAAATGCTATAAAAACTCTAACTTACCCGAGAAAATTCCAGCCACCGATACTGAAAGCGTCTACTGAGGTTAAATAACCTTGAATAAACCATTCTCCACACCAGATAGTTGGCAAGAGTCCTGTTAAATCAGACATATTTTTATCAGACATCTAAATGCATATGATGTACCGCAAAGCACTCAGAAATATCTCTACAAACATTTCAACTGAATGGTGGAAATTTCACCTTGAAAATTAATGAGTGATGACCAAATTGATAAATCCCTATTACACAGAAGAATCTGTATGATTACAGCCAGTTAATACATAATTGCACCATGATAACCATTTTCTAGGGGATATTTATAATGAGTCCATCTCCTAGTATGTCATTTTTAGGTAATGCTTTTTTCAAAAGGCAGTTTTCATTTTCCATAGAAGTGGCAAAACTGTGTCATAATAATAGTTGCATAAAAGTTCTATCCAGAGATATGAAAATAACTGATTTTTCTTTTGTAAATCAAAGTGAATGTTATCTCTTCTCATTAGTAGGGCACATGAATTGTAACTATAAAACAGAATAGATAACAGTCCATCCCATATATACCATCATCATCTCATATTTGTGTCTTTCATTAGAAGTTATCAATATGCTTTTAAAAGTTCTTACTAACCATACAGTTATTAAAAGTATTACCACTCTTATTTCGCAGATGGGTAGCTGAAATACCAAAAAAAGGAAGTCTCATTAACAAGAATCTCATAAGAGCTGAGGCTGAGAGATCCAGGAAGAACTTGTTCAAACTTCCCAGGAGACCTGACGTCCATGCCCCTTTTCTAAAATTTCAAGCACTTGACTGGAGGATTTATCTAGTCTAGACTGAGCTCTCTCCATGCTCAGCAGTGGCTGTATGAGGTAAAGGTGTATTGTGAAATAGGCAATTCAACTTCAAACAGTCTCATAACAAGGCCAGTAATGGCCTAAAAGTATTATCCTCATCTTGTCTTATAGATGACATTTTTCAAGGGTAGTCATTGCTCTAAAGCTACAGAAATTGAAAAATTGTTTGCTGTACGTTGGGATATACATAACATTTTGGGCAGCCACAGACTTCTCCATAGGGATGAAAATTGCTCCTTTGCAACAGAAGATGCTGTTATGGCTGAACAACTCTCCAAAAAAATCTCTAAAAATCCCATTTCTGCAACCTCCTGTAGCCATAGGTGTGGAGCTGCATAGCTGCTCCTACCCTGTCACTCCATCAGCTTCATTCATGGACACCTCCCGTGCTGTAGCCTCCTCTGAATCATAACGGGTTCTAAATACACTTTGTGGGCATGTTGTCTTCGCAGCAGCATTCACCTGAGCCGTAACGTGAGTTTTGCCTCTAACCAAGCTCCAGTTCATCCATACAAAACTTCCAGCTCAAGATATGTTTTTGCTGCAAGCTTACACTCTTGGTTGCTCAGGTGGGGAGGTGATAAAGAGGCAAGAATGGAGAGGTTTAAGGCAAGCTATAGCTATGTATTCTCTAGTAGTGACTGAGCACGTGCTAACCCCGTAATTCCAGCAGCACGCACACATCCAAGTGGGACACTACACCAGGAGCAGATGGGTGGCTGCATGCTCTCCACCAGCTGGCTGAGACGTGCACTGGGGACCAGTCTGGTCAAGCACAGCGCTGAGCAGCCGGGGAAGGCAGGTGCTCTGCATCACATCAGGATTTGGCCATCCCCGCAGGCTGCTCCAGCTGAACTGAAGCTAGCACACGCGTGCACACTCGTGTGAACCTGCATGGCAGTTGTGCATCGGTGACAGCTTGGGCAAAGCCGGTGCTTCTCATCAATTAAGTCTGCATATGCTTATAGGTCGGAAACATGGTCAACTCGTTTCACACAGGAAAACTGGGGGGTGCAATCTCAAGCCAACTGTCACCTCAAAGGCAGGCGCCTGTTACTCACTAGTCTTTGTGGACAGTGGCATCTTCTACAGGGGTGTAGAGAGTTGCTGTGATTTATAAATCCTGTCTTTTATACTCCTCCTCTTCTCTCACACTGTGGAGAGAGGCTTTCACAAAGCATTAATGTAAAGTCTTTCTCCCATTTCATTTCCTGGGCACTCAGGTCTGAATTCATCCCATCAAACTCGGTGTAACTTTAGACATGGCACATAACCCTGGGCATATTCCCTCTTTTAGTATGCACATATATCATATAGTACACAAAAATCCCCACAATAATCATAAAACATATCTGAAAAAGCTTTTTAGCATGAATAATGTACATTTATAACACAGTACACGTTAGGTTAGAAAAGCCAAAACAGTTAGCTCTGCTTAGATGATTGAACCATTTTGAGATAATGCTTAGGGCCATTAAAAATTCATTCCAATCTACAAAATACCAGAAAGTATAAATTGTCCCCTTAACACATTTCTCACAATGTGAAATTCCCTCACACAATGGCAACTGAAGCACCCTAGAAGTGCTCAGCTCTCACTGATTTTGTAAATGACTCGTACTCCACGTGCCTCACAACGCTCTGCCTCAGGTATTTCAGCACAGCTGAGGAGCATCCATGCTTCTGCGGTAACTACTCTCTGATTCAAATACAGTATTTATGCAAGTCCTACAGATTAAAAGGTTTAAAGATTTAATTTCGATCAAGTGTCTTAGGTAAAAAACCTCAGCTAAACAGACCGCCATCATAAACCAATTATTTGTTACAATTCAGTACTTAATTGCTACAAAAAAATCAATTCTCCCTTCTGCGTGCTGCTTGTTTTCTTCCGGCAGTGTTTCTCCTTACCTTTGAGTTGGGAAACCTCGGTCAAATTGGTAGCGAATGAAAGACTGAAATTTGTAAAGGATGAGTCTCAAAAAGGTGACTTATTCAAAGACACTAGTATCAATGGGAATTCAAAAACTTTTGTATCAGGCATAAGTAATGAAGGCAGCTGTCAGTTTCAGGAAATATTCCACAGTTAATTGAGGTCTGTTTTAATCTGGGAAGGAAAAGAAGGCTGACGCACCCTAAAACCAAGCTGTCTGATTAGATTGTAATAATTCCTGATTGTAATCGCACTAGAATCCACCGATGCATAAGATGCATAAAACAGGAAGGTTTCACTTCAAAGCCCAGAGGTAGGTTTATTTGCTGGGGGAGGGTGAAAAGGGGGAAAAGTTGAGGGGTATTGTTGGTTGTTTGAGGGGCAGTGTTCTTTGTTTTTCAAAACAAAACCAACCATATTTTATCTGAATTTGTTTACCTATTTGGGGGATGATAATTTTACCTTTGGGGCTAACTAAAACTTGAAATCAATTGGTCATCTTCATTTGGTTTAAAAACTGACAGTTTTTGATTATGAAATGCCTCCAGTGCATATCTTGCAGTGGTTTTCATACAGCTTTCACAAATAAGCTCAGAGAAGTTAACCTCTTCACATGGAGTAAAATCCAACACAAAAATAAAACATACAGGTCCTTTCTGCTCTTTCAGTAAGACCAGAGCATTTATTGTCGTAACCTTTTGGAAGACCACAGCACATAGTCCCCTATTTTAACTTCGAAATGACTGTTACAGAAAGAAGTGTAGGCTCTTTCTAAACCAATATGACCATTATTGCAATACACACTTCCAAAGGAAGTGGTAGAGACCTTGTTTGCTGGGACAGTTAAAATGATACCAGCGCTTATGAATATCTACTAAGGAATGCTCTACCCTGTCTGGGAATAAAGTAGGTTGCTCATGTAAAATTCTGTGAGTTTGTAATATTTTAATCAACCGACATGGTGGCAATTAAATAGGATAGATTTAATATGAGATAGATGGACAAATTAATTGACATTTTAGGAAAAAGATCCCTTTCACAAATTTTGAGATCTATTTGAAAATTGTATTCATAATTGAGTCATGAATCAAATTATAAGTACTGGAAAACTTCTGTCTCCATTGCTAGAGGCAGAAGTTCAAGTCAAATTACTGGAACTTCCCTCTCTAATTTTTCAGAGGCAGGCTAAGACCAGAAAGGACATCTAGTGCCCCCATCCATCTCTAAAGAAAATTCCTCCTGTGCTGCAGGAATTACAGAGTACTTCTCTATTAATTGTCCCACACTGCAAAGATGGGGTAGGGTAAGGCAAAGGAAACCAGTTATTCATTCTGACGTCCATGAGAATGACAAAGCTGCTTCCTTCGGCAGCTGCAAACGTCTCCAACGAGGACACAATTTACTGTATGCTATTTAAGGCTCACACTCAAAATACCAACACGCAGGTAACAGGAAAGGGATATAAGGAGCTCCTAACTGCTGCCAGCACAGTCCCATCTCCCCCCTCGCAAGGCACAGCTGTACTGGAGCTCTGCCATTATCTCATTTACACCACAGCTACATCTGTGTTTTCAACATACACCTCTTCTTCCTGTAATAGATATAAACTCCATTAAAAATCACTTGGTACACTAAAAAACTGAAGGAATCCCTAAAGACTTCTTACGAAGAAGGTGTGACTTTGGCACTGAACACCTGACGTGACCTACACTAGCTAGCCCAGGGCTGATGGAAGCTCCTGCAGGCTAGTTGTTCAGCTTCTTGGGCAGCTTGCTACAGAGCGCCATGCTCCTGGGCTGGATTCACAGCGGTGCCCTGGCTTGGGAATTTCAGACAGACCTCTGAACCACACCGCTGCACATATTTCAAGCTCCACACAGTAACCTGATTATATGCAGCAGAGTTGTCAAGTAAATAACAGCCTTATTCTACTAAATTCACTCTACACCCTGCCAGTGTGCTATTTTCTAGTAACACTGCCATGTGAATGATTTCACAATTCAAGATTGTTCAGCAGGTTCTCCGAGGGAGCAGTTTTTAATATGATGATTGTGAGTCCATATGATTTGTCACCTCCATCACCAAGAACTGCTCCTGTAGCCAGACTTAATTTTCACTCCATTCTTCCCTCCACCTGAAACACAAACTTCACAGAGTACTTTGCAGATCACTGGGGCATGAACCATCTTTTTGTGCCATTTTGAACAGTACCCATGCCAGCAGGGTGCTCATCTGGGAAGGCGACACACAAGGCATTGGAATGAAAGTATAATTTACAGATAGAAGGTTTGTGACTGAATATGAACTCGGTGAAAATACCTGCTGCTTCTAATGATGCTGCATCTCCTGAAATGATAAGAAGTTAATTCATGTTCTAATCATTGAAGCAAGTCTAAAATTTTGGAATGCTTTACTGGGAATTTGATTGATCTAGATATTTACTGTAACAAACCAAATTCACGTTGTTTGCATTAATTTAACTTTTAAAATATTATATGGAGAATGACAAATGAGATTACCTATCCTTGTTAAGCTTTTAGAGTTCACCCTACAGGGAAGTGTTAAGACCTCATCGTTAGGAGTTCACATTAAGATTATTTCCTAATTTTCTCAGGCCAGATAACAAGGTTATTTCTGGAGCAAACTATGACATTTTAAGTAATGAACATTATCATCTAATAGATAAACATGATCTTTGTTATCATGCAGTGACTGTTTGGATGGATTTTACGTACAAGAACTTGCAGTCTGCTTGGGTTGAGTTTAGCACTCTATTTGCCATTTCTAGCATTTTATGATGCAAATTTTTTAGGGTAAGACTGAGCAGAAAATGCCTAAACCATCACCAGATATGCGTAAGACATGCAGCCTGAATACAATGGAAATCAGACACTGCTTTTGCCCACCCCCATGACCCGTGGGAATTAGAAAGTTGGTTTCCACCTTTGCTGACGGCAGGCGTTGCCATTCCTTCTGATTATTACTCCAGCCTCCCTCTGCCATGGCACACAGGCTGGCTGAACTTCTCTTCAACACTCAGAGACAGATTTTCCCTGAATAAGATGACCCTAATGGAAAGAGCCTCCAGGTATTTAGTCTGTAGTTGCAGGATATATTTGCATGTAGGTGTATTTGTATACAGGGAGTAACTAATTCTCTGTTGTCTGGCTACATGTGCATCCTCTAAATCACTGCTCTATCTCCACTGACTTTGAGATACAAAGCATGGACAGCCCAAGCCATTTAGATGGCTTTTTGAGCAGATTAAAACTGGTGACACACTAACAATATTTGTCTGAATTTTATGAAGTAAGGATGTTTGATGATCTGTAGGCAGATCAATCATTTTTATTTTTATTATTGTTTGATCTACCTGTTATTTTTACAGGTACTATGAATTAATGCAAGCATTCTGTCACTGGAGACAGAGCAACAGTATAAGAATAATGCTTCTGAATTAGTCTTTTTTTCTGAAATGTAAATTTAGTTGAGGCCATACTGAACAATCAGCAAAGAATGATTTTTGGACACAACAGCCTACAATATTTTTTATAATTTCAGCAACACGCCTCAGCAGAGAGCAAATTATCACAGAAATCGCTTAGATGTCATCAATAATGGTGTTTCAAAAGGGGATATCATCTTCACATACATTTCTTTCATCACACTACCCAAAGGTACTTGCTTCCCTGTGCAAAGCACATCTACTATGTTTAATCTGAACTACCTGCGTTTTACCACTATGTTCTACATGTGTAAATGATTTCACAAGATACAAGACCCTACACGAGTAAGAGATGCTGAATGCATCTGCAAAAAACAGCTTTACTGCAATCTATGTTTTCAGTAAAAAAAGAAAGATATCAAAACTGCAAATTCTCCTGCTACACGCAAGTTACTATCTATATCACTCAGACAAAACCAAGCAGACTTTTGCCTAGATACTTGATTCCAAGAATATCTGAAGCACCTGAAAAACCCAGGAAAAGCCCAGCATTTGATGTCTCCTCATAAGTGTGGGTGGACCCATCATAGGAGCCTTACTTTTTCCTTTCATTTTCTAGTATCCTGAATAAATCTTTGAAGTACTGGGGAACACGGACAATCACATTTTCTGAAGGACCTATATCTTTGAGCTCAGGATAGAGTCTGGTGTCAATCACCTTCTTGATGTATCCCAGCCAGTCAAACTGCAATGACAAAGAAAAGGCTGGTTAAAGAAGATTATGAGGAGAGATTATTTATTAACGATGTTGCATCTTTGAGACTACTTGTTACTTATTAAAACTTCAGAAACTATTGCACTTTGTCATTACGTGTGTTTTCAAACCTCAGTAAAGTCATAACTATTTAAAAGAACATATGTTGTAATTGAGTGCACATATTCATAATGATAACCCTTTAACAGGCTGCTCTGTGCACTAAAGGCAATTTTAATTCTATAGGTCAGATGTTAAAAAAATAATTTTGCAATTATCCCCAACGAACCTGTGGTATCATGGTACTAAGCTCCGATATGTTCATTTTATTGTACATCACCTCGCTTGTTCGATTTTCATATGGAATCATGATCTGGGGGGGGGAGGGAAACAAGAAAAAAAACATCAAAACAAGGATTATCTTGCAAGGACCTGCTCTTACATCATTACTGTCCATCCTAATCCCAGTGCAGAAATATGTCACCATCTGTTTTTCAAGCATTCATGGCATTAACTTCACTTTCTGAGAATGGCATTTAACTAGGAGAAATGGAGCACAGTTCATTGTCAGTTTAACTTATTACTGGGGAATGTAATGAGCTGCATGTCGTCTTTGAAGATATTAGAACAATTTTAGCTCTGATTATACTAAGAAAATGCGTGTTGATTCAGAAGAGATAAAAACACACCTTGACCATTAATACTTATTCATCCTGACATGTCAGCCAGCTCCAAACTATACGGTTTAAAAGGTCAGATCTGAATAGGTACGTTGGAAGCCCATCTCATCTCTTGGATTTGAACACGTTCTTGCTATGGCCTGACTCCTTCTGAGGGAAGAGCCAGATACACACAAGTTTCTCCTCATTTTACACCAGCATCCTGATTTTCATAGCAGGAAACCTGGGTATATGGGCCAGACATGAATTAAAGCATTCTCCAACAAGGCCTCTCATCTGGGTGAGCAGAGGAGCCAGACCTCAAGATCCTCTGTAGTGTCAAAGTCCAAGGACACAGCCAAAAAAACCCTAAATAAAAAGCAAGTCCTTTCACAACTGACAAGGGACATTCAGATTCGAAGACATCAGTATGGTTCGTAACAGAAAAACAAACCAAGTGCAACATATAGCTCAACATTTTTCTCAGTGTTCAAGAGAAACGAGAATTCCCGATGGCAGCTCCAGCCCTGCTCTAAGCTAAATCCTATACAACTGGCTGTACGCTGTGCAGTTTAAAGAGGACAGAGATTGAAGCCAGACTAACCAGACAGCTGGCAGTTCTCCAACCAAAATTCTCCAGTAAGTGTCTGCGGTTTTACTATTGCTCAAGCCACACAGGGGAAAAAAAGAAAAAAACAGAAAAAAAACCTTTCTTCTCTCCTTCTGCAAATTTCATTTATCTGACAAAACTTTAAACTCTTCTTGAACCCATTTGCTCCCTTCCTCTCAAAACTTTCCCTCTTCCTCCAGTAATTCAAACCTCAAGATCTCTTGAACCCTGCCACTCCTTCCTATATCCAAAGTATCTTCCCTTTATTCTTGCTGTCTCTTTTCCTGAGCACACAAGTTCTCCATTATGTATGTTCACTTAAATCGAATACAGAGGAACAGAGGATACAGTAAAAGCCCAAGTAACAAACAAGACTATCTCCTTTGAAATCAGGGTAAGATGTTTATATAATTCATTGTGCTCATTAGGCATCATGCAACAATCCATGCCCCTCAACTCATGCCTAATATCCAGCTATATTTCAGGAGGATTATTCATAGTAAAGGGAAATTAGGTAACCGTGAGCAAGTATGGCTTGTTGCATAATGCTATGCATTTCTGATCCTGAAGGCTGCACATGATCCAAGTCATCTTATATGACAATTTCACCTATATACTTTGTGGATTAAAGCTCTGTAAAATATTCATTAAGTAAAACATTAAAGCTACCAGAGGTAGAAATGCATCTTCTTTTCACATCACCAATAAACAGAAGAAACATTTCCTGGTTTTCGAGTCTACTGGGTCAAAACAAAGTATCTGCTCATTAGTCCATCTAGGCTAGGTAATTGAAACTAAATATTGGGGTTTATTTAGAGGGTTGACAAAAGGTCGTCTCCTCTTTCAGCAAAGAGATGGAAACACTGATTTACTACTATTGTGGATGGCCCTCAATTCTGCACACAAGCACCATTAAGAAGCATCACTGCCTTTCCTCCTGTAGATGGCAACAGCCAGGGAAAAGTCATTTTCTGCTGCATCACCTGTCCTGTGCAACAGGCTTCTCTGCTAACAGGACACCCAGCACTTCACAGGGGACAGTGGGAAAGATAGCTTCTTTCCCTGGCAATATGAAAGAATCCTCAGCTCAGCTGGCAGTTCTGCAAATCAGCATCAAATCTGTAGACCTAACTTTTGCTGGATTCCAAGTGTTGAGGCTAAATCTTCCCTCCCACTTTGGAAGAAGCAGAAACAATAGTGGACTTAGAGTTCCCAGGAGCTGGATTCCTCCAGTATCCATACTGAAACAGGGATATGGGAAAGGAGAAATGCTCTTTCAGCCTGCACAAGTCCTAATAAGTAAATCAAACTCTCCTATGGGGCAAAAATGTCACCAAGTAAATCAGTCAGAAACAAGTGTCAGATTTAGATCTGCTTAACTCTATTAAGTTCAGTTGGTCCCCTAAATGAACACTCACGGAGTTTCTTGTCCCCTCTCCAGGGCAGGTGGTGAAAGCAGCTCAGGAACTAACTGTGGTGCTGCTGTAACCACTGCCCTCTCACTACACCAAGCATCAATATCCCACCTCAGTGCTGCCCTGCTTTGAGACTGTTCCTCAAAGAATCAGCCTGGTCTGCTTCTTGAATAGAGAGTAATGCATTCACAACATAGCTGCACCCCTGGGACTCAAATTCTGCTCAACCTCAAAATTAAGAAATATTAACGATTTAAAGGACTGAGGGTATTTGGCTAAGGTTTTTTCCCCCAAGAATAAAAACAAAAAAAAATCAGTTTAACAACTAAGGGGAGGAAAATCGTTCATCCTTTCTTCATCAGGTACTGCTTCTTCACTTCTACTTCCGAAAACCACTATTGCTAAGACTGTTGATGTAACGGCTTTCCATTTTGAAAGAGGATTGCACTTATTTTTCTTTTTTTCTTTTTTTTTTTTTAAAGCTAGCTTCAATCCCACATTAAGTTACCAACCTCAGCTATTTTAACTTCCAGTCTTAGAACCGACTTCATATCAGATTCAGCTCGTGAAGCATTTGCACCCAGAAGCACTGCTGTATCAATCATGAACTGCAAAAAGGCATCTCTGTACTGTAAAGAACAGAAAAAAGAAAAAAAAGAGTGAAATGACCACTGGATTTGCAATGAGCACAGCTGTAGTAGTAGGCCAAAAATGCCCAGCTATAGCAAGCAGTACAGTACTTTGTACTTTTATGCCCTAGCAACGAAAGTCATACTTTCCTTACCTTGAATGCCTGCTGCCATCAAGGAGAAAAGGAGAAATAACACTGTAAACATATTGTGCACAACAGACATCTGCAGTGGTTCACAGAGCATAAACCTCAGGAAATGCAAATGACTCTTTGGGATTAGAATGACAACACTTACAGCTCTTACAGCGGGATTAAACAATGTGTATGAGTATACACCAATATTTTACACAAACTCATATAGTAAAAGCGCAAGACTGAAGAAGTACGTACATACCAGTACAAGCTTAGTGGCTGAAAAGATAGGGAGTTGAAGGGACGCTCCACTGAGCTCTCTCCTCTATTCTTGCCACAGCACTGCAACACACATACCTGCTACAGTGCTCTGCTCTGCTTTCCCTAGGCTATTGTAATAAAGCATATTTTAGTCTCAGCATGTATACACAGCCTTCCAGTACCTAAAGGTGGCCTACAGGAAAGCTGGCCAGGGACTGTTTACAAGGGCATGGAGTGGTAGAACAAGGGGGGATGGCTTTAATTTGAAGGACGGTAGATTTAGATTAGGTATAAGGAAGAAGTTCTTTATTGTGAGTGTGGTGAGGCACTGGAACAGGTTGCCCAGAGAAGCTGTGGATGCCCCCTCCCTGGCAGTATTCAAGGCCAGGTTGGATGGGGCTTTGGGCAACCTGGTCTAGTGGAGGGTGTCTCTGCCAGTGGCAGGGAGCTTGGAACTAGATAATCTTAGGTTCCCTTCCAACCCAAACCATTCTGTGATTCTATGAAATGTTAGCAAAATACACTGTATGTAATGATACAGTAGTGATTTCTATGCTACCTCTCCCTCAGCATAATCTTTCATGCATTTTGAAGGTATCAGATTGCTCCTCATCAACTCCTACTAGCCCACAGTCCAACAAAAGCAAAAATATATCCCAATGCATTTCCACCTTTAATCTTTTAGTAGATACATTTCTTTGTATCCTGGCATCATCCGGTCTGATAGATGTAGCTAAAAATCTTACTAACCTCTCAGGGGATTTAAAAGGGAAGCAAAAAACATCAATGGGTAAAAAGCTGGATGGATGGCCAGGCCCAAAGAGTTATGGTGAGTGCAGTTAAATCCAGGTGGTGGCTGGTCACAAGTGGTGTTCCCCAAGGCTCAATACTGGGGCCAGTTCTCTTTAATATCTTTATCAATGATCTGGACAAGGGGATCAAGTGCACCCTCAAGTCTGCAGATGACACCAAACTGGGCAGGAGTGTTGATCTGCTTGAAGGCAGGAAGGCTCTACAGAGGGGTCTGGACAGGCTGGATCAATGGGCCGAGGCCAACTGTATGAGGCTCAACAAGGCCAAGTGTTGGGTCCTGCACTTGGGTCACAACAACCCCATGCCATGCTACAGGCTGGGGGAAGAGTGGCTGGAAAACTGTGCAGTGGAAAAGGACCTGACGGTGTTGGTTGACAGCCGGCTGAATATGAGCCAGCAGTGTGCCCAGGTGCCAACAGCATCTTGGCTTGCATCAGACATAGTGTGGCCAGCAGGACTAGGGAAGTGATCGTCCCCCTGTACTCGGCACTGGTGAGGCTACATCTTGAGTACTGTGTTCAGTTTTGGGCCCCTCACTACAAGAAGGACCTTGAGGTGCTGGAGCGTGTCCAGAGAAGGGCAGCAAAGCTGGTGAAGGGTCCAGAGCAGAAGTCTTATGAGGAGCACCTGAGGGAACTAAGGTAGTTTAGTCTGGAGAAAAGGAGGCTGAGGGGAGACCTTATTGCTCTCTACAACTACCTGAAAGGAGGTTGTAGCCGGGGGGTATTGGTCTCTTCTCCCAAGTAAGAAGTGATGGGATGAGAGGAAATGGCCTCAAGTCGTGCCAGGGAAGGTTTAGATTGGCTATTAGGAAAAATTTCTTCACCAAAAGGATTGTCAGGCATTGGAACAGGCTGCCCAGGGAAGTGGTTGAGTCACCATCCCCGGAGGTATTTAAAAGACGTGTAGATGTGGTGCTTAGGGACATGGTTTAGTGGTTGACTTGGCAGTGCTAGGTTAACAGTTGGACTTGAGGGTCTTAAGCATTTTTTCCAACCTAAATGATTCTATGAAAACTATAAAAACTTGATCAGTAGCAATGACTTGTCCCCCCTGACAACTCAAGGGGGTTGTTTTCTTTGAGCTTTGGGCTGTGTGTGCTGGGTACTGCCCACAGAACTTCATCAAGTGAGGGGGAAAAAGGTGCTGCCATTGTCAAATATTGATACATTAAAGCCTTTGATAAACATCATTGGTTCATGACTGCTGTTCACAGAAAAGCAGCACAAAACTAAGCTGTAGCAAAGAAATCAAAGACAGGAGGGAGAAAGGAAATGAATACTCAAAATCTGTTGAGGAACTCTTGTTCCCTTCATTAAATGAATTCAGGTTAACTTGATGATAATAACCTACAGTGGGGGCTCTTGAAACGTCCTCAGCCTTCCAGCCTAATTCAGCCCAAGAGGCAGGCCTGGAGGGCAGCTCATCAAGGCAGCCCACAGGCACAGCAGCTTCTGGGCTCCCCTTTGTTGACATGTTCTTGAGCATCTGTGCATTTTGTCCAGGATCTGGGAACAACTGGGACCTCCCCGAGGGACATGAGAACTGCCTTCAGGTCAGGCAAAGGCTAAGGTGCAGGTAGCTCCAGCAGGTGCTAACAAACTGACAACTGTGCTTGATCAAAGGGTGCCCACAGCCTCTCTTCCAGCTGACTCCTGATTACAGAATCAGAGAATATATCTCATAAGGATCATGGAGTCCAACTCCCTGCTCCTTGCAGGACTACCTAAAACTAAACCACATGATTAAGAGTGTCACCCAGATACTCCTTGAACTCCAACAGGCTTGGTGCCATGACCACTGCCCTGGGGAGCCTGTTCCAGTGACCACCCATCCTCTCAGTGAAGAAAGATTAGGGAGGGTCAAGCACCCTTTGAGGACCCCATGCCAGAGAGAGTCCTACATTAAAGCCAGGCCCAGAGCACAGCTCCCAAAGGCTATTAATAGATGCAAGCAGTTCATAGAGAAAAGGACAGTGAATTTTGTCTGACACACCCATCCTTAGATATGGTGGTCGCACACCACAGGACATGATCCCCAGGCACCGCTGGTGTAACTATCCCTTTGTTTTTGGACTCTTGGACTCAGACGGGAAGGATGCAGCTCTGCAAAGTCTCAGGCCACAGGGAGTACCTGGAGCCTCTTGCTGAGGCTAGGACACCATGGTCTTCTAGCATGCAGGTGTGCAGTTGTTGAGATGCTGTGATGCCAAATGAAAGAGCTGTGAGAGGTCAGCAGACCACACAGCCTCAGAGGGGATGAGAAAGATCAACCAGATCTTCCTTGAGACCCTGCAGCTTCAAGAGCCTGGACTTTCAACTGCAGCAGAAGAGCAGGAAGAGCCTATGCCTATGAAAATGGAAAGCAGAAACTCCCATCACAGTGAAGGCTGGAAGTCCACTGCCCTTGTAGATGTTGAGGACCCAGGAGCACTATCAATTGGAGCATCTGCTGTGGCTGAGACTGAGCCCCTCAGGACCACTAGAAGAAAGAAGCAAGTGACAGTGTTAAGAGACTCATTACTGCAGGGGATGGAAGCCCCCACCTGTCAAACTGATTTGTCATCTAAGGAGGTTTGCTGCTTGCTGGGATCTCACATTCAGGATGTTGTGTAAAGGCTGCCAAGGCTCGTTCAGCCTTCTCACTACTATTCCCTGCTGCTCTTCCTGATAGGCACCAATACAATTACCAGGGGTGACACGGAGAGTATCAAGCATGACTACAGGACTATGGGGACAGAGCTCAAGGGCATGGGGCCCAGGTGGTGCTGTTCTTGGTTGTGGCCACAATTGAGTTCTGGGTCCAGTTCATGGTTCTCCAGTACAAGAGAGACATGGCTGTACTGAAGCGGGTCCAGCACAGGGCAACAAAGCTGATAAAGTGACCAGAACATCTTTCATGCACTGAGAAGCTGAGAATGCTAAGACTACCCAGCCTAGAGAAGAGAAGGCTCAAAGGAATCTCATCCCCATGTATGAATACCTGGGGGGAGAATAAAGCAGCCGGAGATCCAGAGTGTTTTCAGTGTTGCCCAGTGATAGGACAAGAAGTAATGGCACAAACTGAAACGTGAGATTTCATCTGAACACAAGAAAAAACTTTTTTACTGGGGGGTGGGGGGTGCCACAGGGTACCCAAAAATGTTGTAGAGTCTTCATCTATGGAGATATTCAAAACCTGACTGGACACTGTTCTGAGAAACCTGCTGTAGCTGACCCTGCTTGAGCAGAAGGATTGGACTAGATGAACTCTAGAGACTCCTTCCAAGAGGGAAGAAAAGCAGAAGGGGTCCCAAATCTTACAAAAAATCTTCATTTGAGAAATTTTACAAGAATGTTTGTGGTAGTGATGCTGGTGGTGGAAGATATTCTGAAAAATCTAAATCCAAACAAGCCACAACGCTTTCTCAACTTGGAGCTCAACAAAACAAAAGCAACAATGGGGAAAAAAAAAAAACAAAACAAAACCCAAAAACAACTGAGGAGAAAAATGGTCACTCTGAGTTCCAGTTAGTCATACTTACAGATTTAGCTTCTGTGGTGTTTTCTAGGTAATCCTCTCGAGATGCAAGAGAGAGGCTTGCTTGATCGAGCTGTTAAAAATAACAAGAAAAAGCATTTAATAGGTAAATTCGTCAGAATGCAAAGGTAGCCCTATAAGCAACCTTGGAAGAGATCATGTTTTTCTGGCAATTATGGCAGATGTGTGTAAATATCTAATACACAATACATTGCACCAGCCTGAGTTCCAGAGGATTTCCAAACAACAGAAAAATGCGAACACCAACAGACATTACCTAAATCACATTACTGTGATCTGGGGAGCCTCAGACACCTCCTGCAATATCTGAGCCACCTACTACAGCAAAGAATCACCCATGTGATTTATGTCTTTATGGCTCCATTAGTGCATAGGTAATACAATAGGACCGGGTCTACAGGATCAAACGTTTTGGGCTGATGACTGTTCATGCTATAGATATTTCAGGGATGAAAAAGTCAGCTTGAGACAAACACCAGTCTAATGTATGGGCCCATTAGGTGCTGGAGCATGTTAGCTGCTGTATGCCTGGAAAGTATCGTCAGCTTTCTTTGAAACTGAGGTTACATTCTTGAGCTTCACCCTAGATCAGCATCAAGTGCTGCATTTGGCTTTTTGAACAGATGTACTGAAACAGCTGGATACCAGCCACAGAAATGATTGCATGCATGCACGAGAAATTGTTATGTCTCCAGAACAAAAATAAATACATCTGGTAGATCCAGGTGGATCTTTGACTTTCACTTATCTTTTTGATCTAAACATGGACCAAATTTGTTGGTCTGTAGGCACACTAATATTGGAACAAGGTCCTCAAGGTAATTTCTAAACCAGTCCTGGAAATTCACCGAGATCTGCACTTAGTCTTTTGAGTGAAATGACTACAGGGGAGTATTCATGTACTGTTTCAAGTTCCTAACCAGGCAAAAATCACTGTGCACCAGATATCTTAAAATTGCTACTAGAAACCGAGTTTTCCCAAACCGCTTCAAGGCGATCAGGTTAAGTTGGGGTATGGAAGTTGAAGCTGAAAACATAGTTCAACCAGCTTCCAAACGCTGAATATGATACTGATGGAAACAGAAACAACAGTTTTGATGTTCTGAAATTATTATTTTTATGCTGTATTTGTAGTGAGGAGAGATTTTATTTATTCATGCAATTTCACATAAGTCTTTTTTAATCTAAATCCTACACCATTTATATTTCACATTTTATACATTTATAAAAATGACAAATAAATACAACTAGAATCTCAAAAGAATGAATAAATGTAATCTTTCCCCCTATTGACTGATGTTCTCAACCTTTAAAATAAACCATAAACAAAATAAAACAAATCATCCACTAAAAGGAGAGTAGCAATGATGCTCCGTGCAACTGTCATTCTTTGAAAAACAGCATCACCTTCTTTTTTCAGCATATTGAAGCAGAAAGAATATACTCTTATGCTTTGCATATGTGTGTCCTGGTAATAGTTAACTTCAGATGATTTGGTCTATTTCAATTATATGACTGTTGCATGAAATGCTCATCCAAATTTTCCTGGCTTAAGAGTTAGATTTGACAACCCATTGAAAGCAAGAAAGCACAAATATGAGGAATAAACAAAAAAGTTAACCAGCTTCTTCAGCCCTCCAGAAAAAAAGATCATGTTGAATGCTAAACAAATGTTTATTTGGAGTTTCTACTTTTTTCTGATCCATTCATGATTTTGCAATGCTGAACAAAAAAGAATTTTGCAATAGAGCCATTTTCACAAGCAGATTGAAACACTCTGTCGCACATCTGCACCCCTGGGAATTCGTTTAAAAATGGACAAAATAGAATACTGGCTGATGCATTCTGCAGATCAAGTTCTTAATCAAATTAACAGCAACAGAATACCCTAAGAATAATATGTTATCCATAGCAAGTAACGCTTCAGTTATTTAGATACGCAATTCTTAGGTGCCAATAAGCAGACTGAGTGAAGATACTGCCGGGTACAATTCATTCCAAAAGACCAGCAATAAAGATATAACTGCCTGGCCCTTTGCTGACAGGTGACTCAGACTGAAATATTATGGCAGGAGATACCTAAATAGCTCTCCTGATTCTACTGTTTCAGTTCTTTTAAACAAATCTCCAACTGAAGCAATCCTGACAGGATCTGAGCAGCATCTTAGCAGAATGACATCTTTAATACAGTGAACTGTTGATCTGCTGTTGACTTGACTGTTCAGAAAAATGTCCTAGAGGTGGAGAAAAGTTACCCTTCACTTTCACACCAGTTAAATGCCTCCATCAAAAGACATTTTAAAGAACTGACTCAGAATTGACATCCACTCCAGTACCACCACAGTTAACTGTTGTTTGAACCCCAAATACAATGTATTATTGGCTAGATTCCTACAGCTAGTCAAGATGCTAGCAACGTAAGGATCTTAGATCCTATTCTGCTGTGATGAGTGTCATCATATCTTTCTTCTTTGCCCCTTCTCTCTTGCCTTCATAAACTATTTTCTTGTAGCAGTGGAGGGCTGGTCTATTCTGGCTACTCATCTCTACTTCTTAAACAACAGTGCATTTGACCCAAGCACTCAGTCTTGCCATGGTGACATGCAACAGTCACAATTCTCTCCAGAGTTTTGTCAGACTACAGTGAGGCAACGTTGCTTGGGTCTTTTTCTCACTAATCTAAACTGTTGTGTAATGCCATGCACTGTTAACAAATTGGTAATGCCTTAGTCCAAAAGCAATAGCTTTTCAGTAAAAAAGTAAATTCTGTATTTCAGGTTTGGGATACATCCGTGTTGTAAGGTGCTGTATAAGCACAAGATAACGCATTTCCATCTCAAGAAAAATAGCTCAAGTTCAAAATATGTGCTACTGATGCACCATTCTTCATGTTCACAACAAAAAACATTCTTCATGCTACTGATGAGTCATAAGCAGCACCCAGGACACCCCCAGGACTGGATAACTGCCTCTCTCATTTTTACGCACATAGACGTTGGACATTGGTCCACTGAGAACATATTTTACCTTTTTTTGCCACTTGAAAGGAGATAATATCCTGTACAGAAATATTTTTCAATAGCACATGGTTCCTAGTGGCTTCTACACTCCCATAAGTTGGCACCTATCTACATCTGTAAGTCAGTAGATAATAGCAACAATAATCAGGTGAAAACATTTGGCACATAAACATGTTTTTAAAAAAAATGAGACCACAAAATACCATGCAAAGTGACCTATTAGATATGCTATATTTTACCTTCAGGATATACCGATTGGAGATTTTGTCATCAGCAGCCACATATAAACGGATGAAGACAGAGTTACTGTATTGACCACGAAGAGTTGCCAAGGCTTGGACTAAGCTAAACCTCCTTTCTGACCACAGTCCTTCAGGTCCAATGTTGGAGTCCAGCACAGGCCAGCGAAAAGGTGAATGCCTCAGTATACTTAACAGGGGTTTCACGTCAGCTTTTTCAATTTTATCTGAAATGTCAAAGTGTGACAACAATTACATTCCAGACAATTCAAATCCAGCAGCAGCCACACGAGACAAAAAGATTTATCGGCGTTGATTGATTTCTAAGCAAGACAAAACACAATAGCTGAAACCCAAAACCTCTGCTCTGCCTCTGAGCATAGAAGTGCGGGAGTCCAACCCAGTTTATCTGAATCAAGAATAAGAGAGCTAAATAAGTTCCTCTCAAAAAAGGCAAAGAGCTGGAATTAAGTCAATTAAAAAAAAAAACATTCCTTGCTTAGGAATTAGCATAGAAACTTCACTGGTTCTGAGGGGGTTATTGTACATTATCAAAGCTACAGGGCGCAGCATCCCAGCACCGAGACTGGGGGGGCAGGCTGTCTCAATTGCTGAGAGTCTCAGGCCATGCTGGAAGAAATCTGCTCAGGAAATACAATCTGAAAGAGTCAGAAGGACAAAGGGCACTTTGAAGGACAAGGTCCGCTGCCTCCCAACTCATCTTTCACCCATGCAGCTGCATAAAGGTAGTGATGTGTCCCAACCTAGCGTACACCACCTCACAGCAACATTTACAAGCTCAGGAAAAGCGTTCCACAAACGTGGCTATAGGGCTCCCCATCCAAACTTGTTTGACATCCAGATAACTTGAAGCTAAAGACTCCACGGCTGCCTATACCCAGCCCTGTGGAAGTGTTTTGATTAAATGTATATAGAGAAAGCTAGAAGGTGCTGAGCAACAGGCTCTTGAAAGTATCAGTAGGAAAATTTCACCAGAGGGCTCCTCTGATTTACCAGGCACTACCCCTGCATCCCTGGGGCAGAGTTTTGGCATCCTTTTGCACAGATAAATATCCCTTCAGAGTTCCCCGACAAGCAGGGGTCTCTGTCAAACTGACTTCTTGTGCCTTGGTGTACCTCACCGAGGCAGCTTCAGAAACCAGTGGAAGACACTGCATTCAGTTGAATCCAAATCAGCAAAACCTGTGCATCTGCACAGGGCTTCACAGAGCTCAGCAAAGAGGTAGCACATATGTGTCCATCTCAAGTCAGGCCACTTACTCTCGTTCATGCAGGATGCGTAAAGGATCTTGGCCTTCTGTACAGCTTCACTGTCTCGTCTTTTGCTGATGGGTTTCTCGAGCAATGCTGGAAAAAGAAATTATCTTTTTTTTCAATATGTTGGAAAACTTAGGAACTGTCTGTTTGCCTGCCTCAGCATTTGCTTTAACCATAGCATTTATTTAATTAAGGATGAGGTTCCACATGTATTTTCTTAAGCAGTAACACAGACATAAGAGGTATTTGCACTTCTTCCACCCCCAATAGAGGATTATTTATTTATTTATTAAGAGGGTTGTTTTAAAGCCACTTGATAGATATTGTTTGTTGCTCATCCTCACAGACAGCCAACCTCAGCAAACTGAGGGGACAGGGAATCGTGAGGCAAGGGTGGGAACCAGCGCACGGGGTAGGAAGTCAGGAATTCTTGGTGGCTCAGCTTCTGGTGCCGGTACGTTGTGAAATTGTAGTCTAACAGAAAAGGTAACGGGATCCCAGGAGCAAGACTGCTGGCATTCACTTTTGCCAGCTCTGCTGCTGCTAAAAGCAAACAGCAGAGAACTGCCCTGTTGACTGTCAAACACACACAACCTCAGTCTTTTAAATGACACAGAAGGCCAAGTGTCCAACTACTATTTGAAAACTGCGCAGCTCCTTCTTACTATAGGTGTCAACATACTTCGTGCCTAAAAGCCAAACTAGCTTTTCTAAACTGTCATCTCTCTGCATTCCTTGCATTCCTCACATTATGTTATGGAAGTGAAATAGCATGAAAAGCGCATCTGAATCTCAGCAGTCTGCTCTCAGCTGTTTCAAGCCATTTTATCCAAGTTATAAATCAGCCATGATGCAGTTGCAGATACACATACTATGGCTAAATGCAGAGGCAGCTTAGCTTCACTGAAATCTATAAGCTCTGGTGCAGCACAGCATGAGCACTTCCATGGCCAAGAGAAGCAGGGTAGTACTGGAGCACAGCACGGAAACAGGGCTAGCAAACCCTGTCAGACCTCATCTGGTTTTGTAAGACCCGGACAGGTCCTGCCCAGCATTAACCTTATTGTTACTGGGACCACTGGGGAGAGTGGCTTTGCTGGAACCATCCCAAGTCCCTCCTGTTGTACACTCAGTAGAGCTAAGAAGCCTTGAAAAATTCAAGAGTACCTTCCCTATGCTCCCCAGTGCTCTGGGTGTCAAGAGGGTTTATGAGCAAAGGCACGGTGCAGATCGGCCCTGTGTGATGCTGTGCCTGAGCTAAGCAGCACACCCCACACAAAAGAGGGAATAAAGGGCAACACAGGAGTCCCTGTGGCCCTATGCCGAAGTCAGCAGAGGGCCACTGGGACTTCATAACACCAGCCGTGGCAAAACCAAACTGCTTCCAGCCAAAGTTTAATCAGGCGTCAATACAACATTTTTCTTCTCTGTCAGTACTGGCCGGGGTGATCCCGAGCACTGAAGAGCAGCACCCTCCCGCAAACAGGCATCAGCTGCTCGCTCTCCAGCCCCTGCCCTTCCCAGCAGATCACCAGAGTCCTCTCTCCAACGTCGCCTCTCACAGGAGGCAAAGCCCGGCTGGGTGGTACCACTAGATTCTGCAGCTGAGAACGGTCTGGGTTTGCACTGCTCCACTCAGTATTAGGAACTCACTGTTGGAGGTAGGATTTAAAGACATTTATTTCCCAGGATTTCCCTAGCACCTTGAAGAACCTGCCATGCTGGACCTTTCAGATATTCCCCGTCTGTGCTCACGTGAGCACTCAGGGGACCATACTGCTGACATCAAAGTGTTTATTAGTCAAAGAATATCCTAGTAATGAACAAATGCCACTTGTTCTCTCCCTCCGTTCACTTTTCTCCTTAAAAAAACCCCAAACCTTGTTTGCTTGGATCTTTGATAAATGTAATGAGATAATCCCTTTTAGTTATGGACAACCTTTTCCCTAAAAATGCTGCTGGACAGGATTCCCAATAGCTTTGGTTTCATAATCCTCAAATAGTTAATATTTCTCAGCTTGTTAAATACCATATAATATCAATCATTGACATGCAACTGCAATGTGCACAGTTCTTAGCAGAATAATCAGGCCTGCTCATGTTTTAAGAACAGCATTTAAAAAGAAACTATAAATGGAACCTACATAAAACTAAGGATGAAAAAATACACTCTTATTAAAGCCATTGCAATAACTTCTGTTCCTTGCCAGTGAGCTGCACAGCCATGAAATTTTGAAGCTAATAAAATTCAATGGCTAAAGCCCAACTAAAGCTCAGGAGAGATACAGAGGATGAGATCTAGTAAAATAAAATCAACTGTAAGAATGCACCTGCATAAAATCCTGTTAAACTTGGACCTGGTGTTTTCCCATCAAACCATCTCATTATGCAACAGAACGAAGCTGTAACACTCCCTGCACTTTTGCAAAGAATGAGGTGGGGTAGATGCTGCCACTTTGCTCAGAATTGATTTATGAAGAAAATTCTTGATTCTGATAACATAAAATCCAGTGATTAAACATGAAAGCCTTAAAGAGATGGTTGAATCCTGTGGACACTGAAATAGACGATGTGATCCATCTGCACTCTTTAGGCTATAGATGTTCCTCAAGCTTCCAGAAGGATTTAGAAGCTCAAACCCGGAGCACTGGTCAGATCCACTTGATTTCTACATTAGCTAACATAAAATCCAAATACAAGGTTTAGAAATTCTCTTATTTAACTCACAAATATATTGGGATTTTATAGGTCCTTGAATATTTAAATTCTTCTTCAAGAAGAGCAAGAAAAGGCAAGAAGCAATGCATACGAATCACAAATATTTGTAATCAGTTAGCCTATCTACAGGCTGCTGTATCCATGGGGAAAAAAAAAAATCACTCCCGTGATTGATTGAAATCAATGGAGAGACATCAAGCTCCCTTTAAAATAGCAGTGCTGGGTACCGTGAGTAGCCTGGCCGTAGCAGCAGGCTGCGACAGCCCCTCTCCTGCACTGAGCATGGGTCGTGGCACTCCGAGCTCCGCAGTGCAGCGCTTTGAAGAGCTGCAGGTCTCTGCTCCCCGAGGACCTCTGCAAGTTGAACAGACCTGCCTCGGGGCTATCCTGCTCTCACCAGCACAGAGAGGCACTCTGAATAGCGCTCCGGCTCTCGACATGCAATGTGGCATTTCAGGCTCTCGTCTACGCTGAGGAAAATGCCACCTGGTGACCCACAGAGAGCAAATCCGGTCCCTCTGCCAAAATTAAACTCAACTACAGCTGGCTGGGAGGATTGTCTTTCCAACTCGAAAAATTTTAATGGCTTCAGATATTTTCTGTTTGGACACCAGAACGAAAGCAAAACTTATGAGGTCTTCCAAGAGAAAGACCAGATCAGTTAACGTTCAGCCTGACGAGGTACTCACAGACCTGCTGTTGAGTTTCCTACTCTGCCTTTCCAAATGCCTGCTCTCACACCTCACCAGGGGATTGTGTGTATTCATGCAAATCCACTGAGAAGTTCGGTCTAATAGGTTTTCCTAAAGTTCAGTGGCTGGAATTAAAAACTGTGACCAAGCTAAGGAGATCAGGGTTACCAGCATTTTCACTAAAGCAGCCTGCTCAGCACTAGGAAGGACATTGAGTTTGTTGTTCTTGTGGTTTTCTCTATTATTATTATTTTTAACCGCAAGTTTTCTTGCTTCAAAATGAAAAGCTCCAACTCCCTGAAGTAATCTTCCATTTTAGGACTCCATACATCAACTGAATTCAACTTGAGTCTATAGACAGTTTCAACAGACCAAAAAAATATATCCTTCACCAGGTTCACTGATTGTGAAAGAAATTTTATCTAGCTTTGATCAGCATCTTTTAGCTTCATCTTTAAATAAGAATTTTTAGGAACAAATGGCTTTGACCAGCCTAGGAAACACACAGCACTCCAACGAGATTAAAAAAACTCCCTTGAAGTAACAGTTCATTTGTTAGCTCCCAGTTAAATGTTCCAGTGCTAGAGATGGAACAGCAATCTAGCTGAAGAGATTAAGCTGATTTACAGCCCTTTGAAAGAGCACAGGATTATTATTATTAGCAGTAACCACAATTTAAGAACTTATTGCCGCTACTGACTTATAACACTAGCCTGCCGCAATTGCAAATCGGAATATCATAGCCAAAGATCACCAGGACAAGCAAAGTGAACCAGCACAGCTAAGCCACCTTGAACATAAAGGCTGCAATCCAGCCAAACATAAAGTAGACATTTGAATGGCTGTTCTAGCAAAGCAGCTCTTCTTTAGTCATATCTTTTACCTCCTTTACTTTTGAATTAAGTCCATTCCCTTTAGGATAAAAGGGGTCTTGGCCTGTGCTACTGATCTTGGCACCTTGTTGTCCACGTTTCCGCATGCACATGATGCCCAGATGCAAGATTTATGTTTCTCTTCACATAAAACTTAGTCATGGCAAGTGTCAAAACCTATTGGTAATCCCGCTCCGCAGTGCTGAAATAATATAATGTAGTGGCTTAATGAGATAAGTCAGAAACTGGCTAAAGGTATTCATGATATCCCAAACTTTCTGAGGTTGGGAATTGCTTCATCATTTGTTTTCTTCTACAGAGAGGCTGAGGGCAGGGAGGTTCTCATTGCAAATCAAAGTTCTCGTATTTCTGGCAGCCCAGGTCCGGTGGGTTTGCATCATTGCTCTCCCTGGCTCTTGTACAAAACACAAAGACTCGGCCTGGCCAGCAAAAAAAAAAAAAAAAAAGCTGGGAACGATCCTCAGTTGTCTGAACTGAAGATGCTCAGAGAGACAGCCAAGGAAAAAAAGCCGCAGTGGGGGGGCGGGGAGCTGGGTTGGGAAGGAAGGAAGTTTATACTGAGTTGCCTGCGGACAGCTCTTTTCCAGGGCAAGAGGGCTAAAAAAGGCCAGCTTCCTGTGGTGCACTACCCTACAGTAAATAGCAATCATCTGCTGTTAAAAGTGAGAGCAAGGCACTTTACAAAGTAATCTTTGCTAGTGTGTGTGTATGTTTATTCAACTGCATACTATTCTGAAGCTACTAAGGATAGGCTTGTGGCTAAATGTTACCTTTAATCTTACTTTCCATTTCTAGCCCTTGTTGATTTTCCAGCCTACTGTCTTACACAGCTTCACTTTGGTTTTCAACCACTGTATTTTATTTATGGCACTGAGAAATCCTGTACCTTTCCCTCTTCTGACTTGGAGTGTATGAAAAAACAGATTGTACAGTCAGATTTGCAAGGAAAAGAAACATGCATACCACTTAGATTAGGAATATTCATTTAATTAATCAGTGTCCTGATTTACAGATTGTATATTTTCTGTATGCTAGCAGACAGTTTTCTACATATACAGTTGAGTTGCATTCCTGAGACACTATGTGATTCACTAAGCTTATTTCTTGTCCTAGAGAGAAAAAGGTAAATTTTTTCTGCAATTTCCAACCCTAGATATGGAGAATACATTGTGCTAAGAAAGATAGTATCATTTTTTTCCATTCATTTTTGTCCTTATCCTTTTACAAACATTTGCGGTATGTGGAAAGTGTTTGGACAGTGATATCTGATGGTGATCTGAAGTATATTATAATGCTTTGTATCAACAACAACTGCATGTGCAATTACCCCAGTGGGAATATGCTCGGACTTGAAATAAACAAATAAAAAAAGCTATACAAGAACCCCAAGGGGACATCCCATTTCCTGGAAAGTTGTAACCCTGGAGGAGTGAAAAGCTAGAGGCAGACAAGTAATTCAGTGTGAACTCCCAGGGCAATGCTAGAGAAACAGTGGTCTCGGACTGCAAAAACAGAGAAGTATCAAAGTGGGTAGATGATGATCTTCTTGTTGTACACAGGATGGTGAGACAGACTGGAACACTACCTGCCCTTCAGCTGTCCATATTTTAAAAACAATGTAGGACAGCTGGACAGGGTGCAGAAAAACATCACAACCATTTGGGTTTTTCTTTGGGGGGAGCGGCTTGAGAAATAGAAGGCGGCAGGGGGAAAGGCCATGTGGTGAGGGAGCATGATTTGTCTCACAAGAGATGGTGGAAGGGTGATGGAATCACAGTATGAAACTACTTCACCACTAGAAAATGCTTGGTGCCAAAGAAGTCTTTAGTCTATTGGCAAAAGGCACAAAGCAAGCCAATGGTTGGAAGATGAAGACAAATTCAGCAGTGACAGTGATTAACCACTGGAGCCAAGCAACCAGAGGAGATAGTGGTTTCAAGACTTGATGCTTTTTTAGAAGATAAACTTTAGCTCAATGTGAATTATGTTTCATCCCAGTGCAAGCTATTGAGCTGCATTACATGGGTAATGTAATTGTCTGTGATACAAGAAAGGTCACAGGAGATAATCTAATGGTTACTTCCGGCATTGCACTCTATACATTTAGGATAAAGATCTCAAAGCACTCGTAGACATGTGGGACCAAGGAGATACAGCCATTATCCTTTGTTACAGATAAAAAGAGTGAGCCACAGAGGATTAATTCCTCCTTATCTAACTCAAGTCAGAGTCCTACTGATTGGAACGGTGCTCCTTTTTGAGCATAAAGCTTGCTGAACTTGATCCAAACACTCAAAGACCTTGATCCTTTGGAGATGGTAAATGTCCCTCAGTCCCTTTAACATCAGTGACAGTGGGAGTTGCTCAGCATTGACCAGATGATGCTCAGTGCTACAACTGAAAGCAATTTGTAATGCACTGTTTTCAGTAACAGAATCAGAAAGCAGCCCAAGGTCTTCTCAGAAACCTGTGCCTACTCATTCACTGCACCAAAGGCAGAAGATGCTCTCTCGTCAGCTATGTCCACAGTAAGGCTCTATCAAAGCCACACACAACAGCATGCTCTCCCTTTGGTTTGGGTAGCAGTAGCTAGCAACCAGATATTTGCTCCATATTGCATGTTTATGGGCTTCAGTTTCTCAGACCAAATGCAGGAACTGTGCTTGTGGAAAGGGAGCTTCTTTGCAAATACCTGATGACAGAGAAGGTGGATTTCTCTTTCAAATTCTTGAGCAATAAAGACTCTGTTCTTCATCCTCCCCTCTCTGCTGCTCTACATCTGTAGGGGTCAGGTTTCTAAGCTGATGAGAAGAATAATTTAAAGAGCTGTTCACCCACCTCCAGCTAGCAGTCACAAGCTTTCCTTCCCAGATTAGCACTATTACATGCTACCTCTGAAGAAGCAAAACCCGAGTTATCTTTTGGAAATTTGCAGGAGATCATCTGACAGCAGCAGCAGGATGTTTTAAGGATGTCCTGTGAGGAATTTCAGCTTAAAAGTAGAGAAATACCTACTTTGAGTTTGGCAATCAAACCAAACACACATCACTTGTGTGCAGAATGTCAGTCCCTGAAGTCCCTGAACCATAAGGGAATTATCATTAATCTAGTCCTCATCAAGAATGTCTAACCCTTAAATCCCATATTTTCTTCACACTAAAGAGCTGTGGCAAAAGAGTTCCTGAAAAGCAACCGTAACCCCTAAAGCCCAAGCAGCCAGCTGCCCTTGTGCCACTAAGGGTGCCTAAGGGCTCCAGCTGTGGCACAAAGGCACTGCCCTTTCTTCAAACTCCCAGTGCGCTGGATTTAAGAAGTCAAGCTCAGTACAGTTCACAGAGCAATGATTTGGCCAGGATGCCAAAGGGCACACAAAAAAACCCCCTTCAGAACCACGCTGCTGTTACGGAAATCACAGCTAGAAAAATGTACAGTCTTAATTACAGTAATGCGAGCTTACATGTTCCAAGAGTGATTATTTCAGAATGGTTTGGGGTCAGCTGACATTCATTTAGAGTATCTGGTTTCCAATTCTTTTTTTTTTTTCCAGAGCCAGAAGTTAAGCGACAGAGAGTTGGCAGTGGTAAGTTTTATGGATGAAGGCCTACAAGGGGCACAATGTTCTACCTCAAAATAAAAGTACTGGCCACAGCTTCTAAAATTATACACATGACTTGTGATCACTTGAACAATGGTAACTTCCCTGTCTTGCTATGTGAAAATATGAGTTTAATAGACTACAACACAGTCCAGGTTATGATATCAGAGAAGAATATATGAGATATATATATATATTTATTCTCATCAGTTTGGAAACCTGACCCCTATAGCTGGAGAGGGGTATAGAGGGGAAGGTGAAGACAAAAATATATTATGTGTGTGTATATATATATGTTCTAAAAGGAAGTGACAGACTTAACTGACATATTTCAAAGCTGTACATATTTATTGGGAACAAGGCAAGTATAGTCAAGCCAAGATTATTCTTAGAGTTAAATCTGTTCTCTCAGAGCACGCTCCCAAAAATAACACGGACATCTCCTGCTGTAGGACGCAATGTTTAATGTTTCAGTACCACTTTATCCCTCTTAGCAGGTTTATCAGCACAGGTCAAACTCCCACACTAATGCACCTGCCCAGCTTCTGTTTCAGAGCTGGTTTGCATCTGGAAGCCCTGGGAGAAGAGCAGAGCAAGTTCTCACCTGCCTGGAAAACACCAGAGACAAACCTCAGTGGAGGGCACAGGAACCTACTAACATCTCTCTTCTGACACCACTGTAACCCAACTTCAAATACATAATTTCAAGGCCTGATTAAATTCCTTTATGCCATTAAAACACAAGTTCTTCTGAGAATTTCTCCTGCTGTGCAACTTTAGTGTACAGTACAACCCATTTCCTCTATTAACAACTGATAGCAATGTTTAGTTTTTGAGGCTTCCCTAAAATATGAACTAACCTAAATTTACTTATTTTTATAAACTACCAGTTCTACTAATTGTTTTTCAGTGCTTCTTCCTAGTTCAGGTGTCCGGTGCACAGTCTGGCACATGCACTCTGGAGCCCTTATCCCCACCAGACTTTTTACAGGAAGTGAGCTGCAAATGATTAGTTTTTAAATAAAAGTTTGTTTCCAGGATTCCAAAATAAGAGCATACACTGTTTAAAGATGCAATTTTTACTCCCTCACAACTAAAAAGACAAACAATAAAAAATTCTCACCACTGTAGTTAAATACTTTTTTTTTTAAAAATAGCACTTTACTGACATTAAGGCTCTTGCCTTTTTTTTTTCTTCTTGGTGGGTGTAAACATTGTTCAGTTTCAGAGGACTGGAAGGGAAGATGTCAGAGCCTAATGCACTACAAAAGTTATTTAAATGCATTTTAAGAACTCCTATTTTGAATTTCTAATGCATTATGGTCCAGATTTCCCTACCGTTTGCTAAATATATATAAAACAAACTAGCATGAAAGGCTTGCAAAAAAAAAAATCTTTCTCCATATGCTTAAAACTATCCTTGCCTAAATAAAGCTTTTCCCTTTGAGTCTAAAATAAAATAGCACGTCAATATAATTTTCTGGTGCTTATAATATAGCTTTTAAATTTTACCAAAGCATATATTATTTCCACTCTCATGTATTTTGTGTTCTGTCCTTAAGTCAGCCTTCTACTACTTCCTTACCTTTTTTTACCTCAGTTTCCCATTGTAGATAATCAAGTCACCAGAATCATCTTACTGGAGTACATAAGGACTCGAAATAATCACTCCAAGCAACTTTCCTAACAGCAAACTCCATGTTCACACAGGAATATGAAATAAAGCAGACCACTAGACACAATTCAGATTGTCCTACCACCTGCCATATTGTATATTCCCACTGCTTTGGAAGGCAGAAGCATCCAGAATGCCAATGAATGGGGCTATTGGTCCCCTTTGGAAGGCTTTGTGTTGGCTAACACAGCCTCAGATATGCCTTATATATAATAGTTTCCATATTTTCAAAGTATTAATTCTTTCTTTTTTTTTTTTTTTTTAATAAAAACTACCAGTGTATTCTGCAGCTCCAGGAGCTCATTCTTCAGAACAGTCCTTGTGGAGCTGATGCCTCAACCCAGGCCTGCCTTGTTTTGATAAGCTGCGTCTCCCCCACCTCTTGTTTTATTTTGTGGGTTTGGGGGCAGAGGGTTGTTTGTTTGTTTTGCTGGGTTTTTTACAAGGCATTTAATGATGATCAACACACCATTAATCAATTCGGGCAAACATGTTTCATATTTGATACAATTAATGTCCGTCAGCCTATTTCTTGATGGCAGTGTCCATCTCAACATGGTTAGACTACTGACTCTTGAAAATAACCAGCCCATCATTATTAATTCTTCTGACATTCTGATAGAACATTTAATCATTATGAATTAATTTTGCATTAATGAGGATGTAATTAATATGCATGTCCACAGGAATTCAAATATTTAGTAATTAATCAATTCATATAGGTTCTAATTCCCAAGGAACATAAATCAAGTAAATCAAAAAAATGTTCCCAAATACCAATTTCAAGAAAGGATGCTGTATTTACACAAATAAACCCAACTAATATACTGACATTTTAGGATTCCTCCTCACTCCTTGAGAAGAAATTCCCCAATCCTTTTCTTGAATATCCATTTTGGCAGTATAGAAGTTCTCATGGAAATGGCAAACAGCTGTGCTTACATAAATGCTTCCTAATGCTGCTCAGTGCCCTAATATACAGCACATTTCCTAAATGACAATGCTGTTTGTTTCTCACTTCAGCATTTTGTAAACTCTGAGTTTGTATATGAAAAGAAAAGCGCATCATGTGAGTTCTTCCAAAAGTTAACTAACATAATGGTACCAAAACTGTAACAAAACCAAAAATCATCTCATGGGGATGTGAGACCCTCTGTTCATAAATCTAATTTCAATAATAAATCTTCACCTTTTGAGCAATATTCCCCTCTTCCCTACCCTGCCCATCTAGCCTCCCAGTACTATGCTGTAGGGGATAACACATGTCATTATAATATTAGGCGCAAGAGCTTAAACTGCATTTAAATCAGAAGATTGCAAGATCCCCAATTGTTACAATATAGGTGGAGCTCTGTACTAAATGGCAGCATTAAGTTTTACTTCATTATATTAATTCTTTCAACATGTACTTGTGTAATTTTTTTCTTTAGTCAGAAAATAGGAAGCGAGATGCCTTCGATTGCTGTGCCTTCCAAGGAATGAATTCTCTTTCTGCAAAATTACCAGTCTGAAGTACAGTCCTATAGTAATTTTGAAATTCATTATCTGCAGATACGAACATATCGTCCTTCTGCAGGCAACAGCCAAAAGAGAGGTTCATTGTAAATCCAGGGGGAATGCTGCGCCGCACATGGAACGTCAGCGTGCCGTACGGCCCGCTCCCGTTCCGGCACAGGGCTCTCAGAGGGATGCCGCTCCAGTCGCCCAACCAGGGAGCTGCTGTGGGAATCCTGTGGCTCAGTGACTCTGCTGCCTTAAAACCTCATTTAGGAACCAAAATTATCTCCTTTCTGTACTCATGGTTTCCCAAAATCACCCATTACAAATACAACTTTCATTCTGAACAGCCACAAAGCCTGGAAAAAGTCCTGGCTTCTCCACCTTTGACTCAGGTACTTCATTTTACCAAAAAGCTATTAACTTGTTGCCCAGAGAGATTTACCTGACTTGTGCCATTTATGGTTTTTCTTACATTTAGATGAATAATCCATTATAGGAAAGACCTGGACCACTGAAAAAAAGAAGTCTGCACCATTGAAAAGATGTCCATTTGTAGTAGAAAAAGCCAAGCAAAGCAGTGTTAAGCGCTGTTGCTGTTTGCTGCTATCCTGTTATCCAGGAGCAGCTATCCAACAAGAAGATATTGGAGGCAATAACATAAATACCCTTTTTATTTTCTAAAAAAAACCATTGCAGATTATCTTGGGAAAAGTTGCCTACACTGCCAAGTTATTTTGTTTGCTGTCTGTCTCGTGTTCTTTAAAAACCCACACACCATATCCTCCTAAAAGGCCTCCATTTCTTTCTCTTTGCCACATTGGAAATTCCTCACTTTAAATTGATTGGCATTCAGAAAATAGCTATGCTAGAAAGCTTAGCACAGCAAATTAGTCTGAAGTAGGTGTCTCACTGGGCCAGGATCAGTATGGGTACTTAATCTGTAAACTGGTTTCCACAGACATAAATTAAATTTAAAAGGCCTGGAAGACTTATTCACAAATGATTCATGTAATTTAAATCAGCTCCTTTGCAGTGCTGAGATTTAGAAATGTTTGCATAGTTTTGGGGTTGTTTTTTTTAATTTATTGCTTCCTGCATGGCCACTTGAAGAAAAAAAAAAAAACAACAACAATCATTGTTCTGCAGACTTTAGAGAAAGGAAAAGAAACTGCTTGGTTCATAATCAACCTTTATCACAGATAATAGGCACTGATTTACTTGCCTCAGACTTGGAGTTCTGAATTATTCACAAAAAGCCACTTGCATTTCAATGTTAAGACAATAGTGCTCCTAAACTCTTAAGGTCACCAATAAAAATGGAAAAATCCAGCAGGAACACAAACTGTTTCGCTGGAAATTTTAGGGTGAGAAACATTTATTAACTCACAGAGACATTGCAATCTTGACCTGACGTAAGACTGAAACAGTTGCAGTTTGAGGTAGCTTTTGTTCATGCAACAGGGGCTACAGTCAAACCTTTTTTTCCATTTCAAAGGATTCCAAGAGCTTCCTCAACCTTAAACATCGAGAGGCACTTTCTAACATGCCTGCAGTGTATCTGCAAATGAAAGGCTGCCTTCAAGTCAGGGACAGTCTGGTCCAGCCAGGAATGGTTAACTGGAAACAGGAGTACCTTGGTCCTCCCCAGGGCAGTTCTATAAGGAACCAAGAAATCTTAACCTAAATATTAGATGTCCATTACCTGGATCTGGGTCATAACAAAACCCACAAGTGTCTGCTTTCGACATATCTTTAGCTCTCTACAACTATCTTCCATACACTCCTCCACAACGCGTGGAAACCTGCTGCTGCTGATGTCCAAGACCTACCACTGCTTTCACCAGGCTAGGTTTTTATCCATTTCATATAGCCAACAGATCAAAGCAAGTTATCCATGTAGTTTGTGCATTCCTTTGAAAGCAGAAAAAGAAATCCAAGTGACCCTCAAACAAAGGATGGAAAAGAAATTAAAGGGGAAATGATGATATAATTTTAGTTTGAATCCATCCTAAGACAGCTGGAGAAAGCCATGGGAGCAGTATATATTCCATTATAAACCCAAATCTTGGAAAAAAATAGGATATAACTATCACATTAAGTTTTGCAAATCTACAAGAACCCTGAAGTAAGTGTTTCTTCTTGTCCTGTTCCTTCAATAAACCAGATATGCAGGCAAAAAAATCTACCACCCGGTAGTTCTCAGCTATTTTCCATTGACCCATCGCCATTCCTCTTTGGAATTCCCCATTAAAGCATCAAACACCTTCACCAATATAGAAAACGTTCTACCCTTTCTTGAAGCCGACACCTGCAAAGTCATATGCTATTGTGTGTCTGCAACCTCAAAAAAAAAAAAAGCTTTGCTCTCAAACCCAGTAATACTTAATCCAGGGTTCAGTACATTATACAGCTACACCTACCACTTTTTGGTAAGGCAAAAGTAATTCTTACACTTGCTACCCATTATCACCTGGAAGATCTTCTTCCATAGCAGTTGCCCCTGCACAAAAAACGAAGCTTCCCGAAGTCTGAAGATACCCTTGTGTAACCAAGGCCGTACACGGGTCTTTGCACAAATACCCAAACGCCCTTTCTGCCTATGGCTCAGGAACATTCAGGGACCAGAAAACAGATTAGAAGTTCAAATAATTTATTAAGTAACATAATTTTTTAATATATTACCTGAATAAATACTTCCAACTATATCACACCATCAAAGAATATCAAATATGAAAAATGTGGCTTTCTGGCCAAGCCATGTTATCACTTTCAGATGAATAGTTTTCTTTAATATGATAAATATTTCAGAACACAGAACTTGCATAATAATCATCTCTTTAAAGAATGGGGCTTTTTTAAACTACTAAGTGTCAAACAGGGAGATTTACCATGAAATACAAAGTTCCACTAAGAGTTCTTTAGGAAGGAGAAATTAAATTGGCTTCCAAGGTCTGCTCAGCCATATGTCTGTGTTTCTCTATGCAGTAGTTCATCTTGCTAAAACTTTTGATAGCAAAGTTGTGGTCATCCACAAATGGGTAATTCAGTGTCAAGCTAATATACTGAAGTAATTCAAGTTAAAACACAAACATACATAGAAGCTGAAGTTATGCCTTGTTATTTCAGTTACCAACACTGACATGCAACAATACTTTTTTCCTTTTCCTTTTTTAATTAAAAAGAATATATTTGGAAAGTTTTTTAAGTAAAAAAAGATGACGATGTTATATTAAATCAACTCTTCTACACATTTCATATCTTTGTCCCCGTACCATGTCAAGGAACAGTTTAAGCCTCCTATTAAAGTAGTTATCAAGCACTTCATTACACCCCTTTTTTGATATGGGGTTTCCATTAAGCAAATACTTCTCACTTAGATGTTTCTTTCCTTGTCTTGTATTTTCCTAGCTATGTATTAGCAACTTCTAAAGGGACTGCAGTAAGAAAAACCATATAAAAGTGTGGTTTAGCATGATGTCCTTGATTAGGCTCTGTAAAAGGAGGAAATTGAGGATAAGAGTCACAGCTTGCTACTCTATATTCAATTAGGACTGGCTTCTTTGTGGTTGTGGTTCATGCAAGATGTGCAATTATCTAATACAGCCCAATTCTGGCAGCAGAACAATTAGAATGCATAGCGTAACTTAAAACAGGCTCTGGCAATAATTTTTTCCTTTGGTTGTGACATCTTCAGCAGACTTAAAACAGCAGTCATCAGATCGTATCCTATGCTGAAATTCCAAACTCATATTCGGAAACTGAATGCAGCTTTTAAAATACATAACAATGTGAAAATTGAATACAATATGACTGAAGAAAAGCAAGTAGAGAAGGGCTTTGATGCCTACATGTGCACATACGTACAAAAACTAAGAGAAAAATATACGCTATATTTAAGCCCAACATCCTAAAACTGACCTCTGTCCTGTGGTGAGCTCAAAGCAGGCTCTTATGTCAACTAACAGGTCAATAACATGCTCAAGGTGTGCAATGCTCAAGCACACCACCACCACCACCACCAATAAATCTTGCACATCTTCCTTTTTTCGCATGACTCACTTCTAGTGAAGATTCTTAGAATCTGGCAGAGTTTTCCTACCTAACAATAAACATCACCCTTTCTCCCCACTTGGTCTGCACAGCTTCCTGATGAGGTGGCCTTGCTGCAGAGTATAGGGCAAAGTCAAGTCACACACAGATTAAAATACCTCTCTTCCCACACGTTTCCACCCCGGGGCTATTTTTTCCTCCAGACACACATTCTTAAGCAGCCTTCTGTTTCACTGATGATAGCTCAGGTACTTCAATGTCAGCCTGAACGGTAACGTGAAGGAAACACAACACCCAAACAACCTCCGTCTCCAGAAGTCTGTAAATTGCCTCCTGCCAAGAGCTAGGTAAGTATACTGGAAAATATCACTCTGGTTTTGCCTTATTATATTCTTTTCCTGCTATTGGCCACTGTTAGAGAAAGTGCTGTCCTAGACTGATCTTTGTCTCGATCTGGGTCATTCTTAAACCTGCGTGCTGTGCTCCCGCACTCTGGTCAACTTGTCTACTGCAAGTGGGAAGGAGTTCAAATCCCCTTGACTTTTCCTTTGGTATAAAGAGTATCCATTCTTTCGTCCCTCCATTCTTAACTGGTAGAGTTTCCAGCAGCTGTATTCTTCCTCCCAAATTATTCTTCTGTTATAATTCACTATCTCCCAATGTTATTTTCAATAAAAAAACAACAAAAATATTTACTTAAAAGAGAACATCAGGTTGGGCTGTTGGATATTATCCAATGATCAGAAAGAAGTGTGGAGTCTTTTTTTATTTCCAAACAAGCCAATTAACAAGCTACAGTGACAAGCCAACCAAACGCTTTCAGAAATGAGATACATACCCTTTAGTTTGAGGTCCACATTGTGTCGCAGCCAAGGATAAACACCATAGTTTGACATGTCTTCAGGAATAGGGTGATTAGATATCCAGCCATCACACGCAAATCGATAAAAGTTCTCACACGGATCTACAGATTGATTTATCTTGCTTAGGATGCTAGCAGCTGTAAAAAAAGACACCAGACAGATTTTGTGGAACACTTCCTCCTAAACAGAGAAATTCACAAGGCCACAGTCCAGAAGTGACAATTAACATTTATCGGTCTCTACAACGTGATGCTGTCCTCACTCGCAAGCTAAGCCTTGCTGTTCTAGGACTGATGTGTGTCTTGATCTCTGCCATTTTTTTTAAGAGCAGCAAGAATACCACTCAGCTTCTCTAGCATCTAACTGTGCCTACATGAGAAGCTAAAAAAGGACAAAATATCTGCAATGAATGTTCTTGGGTGCTGTACGGCAGTGACCACTGAACTTAACACTACAGGAACGCGAACTGCTGCAGCCAGACACCTGGAGACAGGCTTTCCATTGTTGCCATGATAGAAATAATTGCCCGAGGAATTTAGTAGCAATGCATATCAAGCAGATTGTAATTAGCATTCTAGAAATTATGCACTGTTTACCTTTAGTTGAATAGCTGCACAAAAAAACAAATCAAGTTCTGATCTACCATTCATTGAAAAAGACTATTGTACTATTTTCAGCTCCATTTTGTGCCTGCATCCCCACCAGTTGCTATTGCAGGTGACACTGGTAAGAGAGAGATTAGTCTAATAAGCCAGAGATTTAATAGCTTTTGAGTATCTAATCGTAAAATGGTTTGAGTTGGAAAGGACCTTTAAAGGTCATCTAGTCCAACCCCCCTGCAGTGAGCAGGAACATCTTCAACCAGACCGGGTTGCTCAGAGCCCCGTTCAACCTGGTGCTGGATGTTTCCAGGGATGGGATATCTACAACCTCTCTGGGCAACCTGTTCCAGTGTTTCATGCATTATAGTGATTGTGGCATAAATTCACATACTGGGTCAAGTAACACAGACTATACGGATACTGGACATTTTTTGGCTAAATGACCATACATTTTGAGGCTTATCCAAATAACTGATTAAAAATTCCAGCAGAAAATCTGATAACTTTTACAGACTTTATGGTACTATTTCTAGCATCCAGCAACTCTTCTTCATCCACTTAGAATAACTCTTCCTATGATAATTTTACGTCTCAGCTGTAATTCTCTCTCTCGCATTATAAACTCTCAAACTGACTACATTGAAGACATTTTAGTCCATGGCAATTTTCTGTCACTCCTGAAAAGCTGTTCAGCAAGGCAAGGCTCAGGTCTCGAGACGCTACATAGTCACTACACAGAGCGCTCTGAGCTAAAACAGTCGGGTCATGTAGGTGTCCAAGTCTACCTTGGTGCAAAATCCCAGCTTCTGCTGAGCTTATAAAAAAATCCATGTTATTGCATGTGCACACAAGAATAAGAAAGTGAATTCAGATTCAAACTTCTTAAGTGACTTTTTTTTGTTCTGAAGTTCAAGATGAAGCCCCCACACTTTTTTTTTTAGGGATTTTGGGGGCAGTGGTGTTTTGATTGGTGATCCCACCTTACTTAGATATTTGCACTCATTCAAGAATCAGCTCTGGAGGGTGGTGCCCAGGGCAGCCAACAGTGCTGTCACGCAGTGCATAGCAGAAGCAGAGTGGCAAGAAATGTCCTGGTGATATTGAGATTCGCAAATTTTTCAATTTTGCTCTCATTACACTCAGTGATAAAACTCTCATTGATTTAGTGCAAATAAAACTGTCAGAACTGACCAGTGCAAAACAGGGGTGTCTCAGGTCCTACCAAGCCTGGTCCCTTTAGCTGGCATTTAATACCAATAAATGTCCCAGCCCTATAAGGGTTACCACATGTATCTCTGCATGGGGAAAAGAGCCTGCCAATATGGAAGTAGTTGTGGATTTTGAGTCGTAGTCACCACATTACAATTGTGCAAGTCTGTGCAAGATCTGGCCCTAAAGCATCTCTGTGCTTAACAATTGACTTGCTAGTTTTCTGACTACTGGAAAGGAAACAACAAAATACACCTGAAGGTCAAGTCATCCAATATTTTGTTTCCTATTAAAAACAATAAACAAACTCTACGGGAAACTTTGAGTTAACCTGGGTAGAATAGATTTTAAACGATTTGAAATGTGAATTTTAATTGTAGAAAATAAACAGATCTGCAGCAACTTAAACAGTGACTTTTTAAAAAGTTTGGGGTGTTTTTTTCCCCTTCATTACTAATGAAACTTTCTGAGTAAAATGTATGATGGAAAAAATTTAAACAGTATAAATATCCCATTAACATACTATAATCATGATATAAAAGAGGATAAAACTGTTGCTTACCAGCTTCAATGCATTCTGAGGTCAAACAGTACTGTTGCTTCGGATGAAATTTTACAAGACCTTGGCTAACTGCAAAATGGAAAATCGTAATGAGATCATTTGTAATGAATTTTGGCCATTGCAGCCAAGTGTCATATACTTGATCATTCAAATGTCAGTGCAAGCTCTGGCCCTAATGCATCGCTGACTACATTAATTTAAAACAGTTAGAACATATATTAAGTAAATACTGCAGCTCGTCACAAATAATCTTCCCCTCCTGTGCCTGCTTTCTCCTTCCTCTGCCTTTGCTCGTAGGCAGCGCGGAGCAAGGGCCGTCTCCCACCGTACGTTTGCACAGTGCCTGGAGCAACAACGCTTCAGCCTTACTCACGGACGGCGAGCGCCACCGTGATACAAACAATCAATCACAGTTGCTATCATCCTCCAGAAACGCACCTTCCACATGCAACCTAGGCACCTTCCGCAGGGTTTTCGCAGCTCCTCCCGAGCTGCGGGGCTCAGGCTGCCCTGCTGCACCTCCTCCTGCAGCAGCACTGCGCTGCCCGGACACACCGGCACGGCAGGACATTTTTAGGGTCCCCTTAATCCAGCTTGGAATCCACCAGATAGCAATGGGCACGGGGATAGCTGTGGTTTATAAGGCACAGCACGGTTTCTGTCTGAATCTGCTCCCAGAAGTATTGTAATTGTATCAGCTTCCAAAAATCTTGCTGACAAGAACCATGAAATTGTCAAATAATTTTGCTCATCTTTTAAAAACTTGTATTACAGCTGCCACTGAAATTTAAACATAGGAATTGCTGATTTTAGACACTGCTGTCAGGCAGCAAATATGCAGATAATTGATACTTGGGATGAAGATGGGAGAGTCCCAAGGGGTAGATGAAATAAGACTCAATAGATGTGCTCAGTAGACATAAAGAAACGTTTCGTTATATCCATTATCTTAATAACTCAGTCCATGGCAAAAATAAAAGAAATAAAACCCAAACAAAATATTGGAATATGGAAAATATGGAATATATTAAGGTATTATAGTTTTACCAGTACTGATAGTTATAAAGCAATTTCTCCTGTAGTTCTATATTGTTCAAAAGGGACAGGAAAAAGTGTCTATTTCAGCACAGGAAATATAAAAAACCTAAAGCTAGAATATAATATAAAGCTGTTCAATCTCTTCCAACCTCATATATTTAGTGATAATTATTGACAGCAATGGCTGGATTTCAATCAAAATTTCCTAGAAACTGAGGATGTAAAACTATTTCTGGACAACTTTACTAAAGCTTGCATTGACGCAGTGAAACAACACCTCAACCACCTTTATAAATTAGCCAAGAAATACACCAGATTTTGAGGCATGTAAAGATTGTAATTGGAATATTGAAGAATAGTAGAAAACAGGGAAATGCAGGTCTCTAGAATATGATTTTGAGCCATGTGAATTACAAATAATGGATAATGGGCCTATTAATTTTTGAAAGTGTTGCACTCCCCATTCATGGGGATTCACCTTTTCCTGCTTTAGAGTTTGCCTTTTAAAATCTGTCCAGGTCTTGAAAGTTTGCTAGAGTTTTTTTTTTTTTTTTCTTAATGAAGCAGAGAAAGGAGGGAAAATCCCAGACACTATTTAATTCTTTTGCACTTGATGGAAAATCAGGGAGAACTACAAAGAATCAGTAAAGAATCCAAGGTAGCCCTTGTGGTTTTGATACTTATAAACAAAAGCAAAATACTATTTCAACTGGTTTTGTTCCATTTACAACTTCATCATTAGAGCAAATTAAAAAAAAAAAAATTGGCACTAACATTTCCCTTTTAATTAACAGCTAATTTTGATTGAAAAAAAACCAAAAACCACTTTGCCTGGTTTTGGTCTCTCGCCTTTTTGCTGCTGTTAAGAGAACTAACCATTACGTTATTACCTACAGTTGTGGTTATAACACTCAGTGTCCCAGCTTCTTCCTTTATAAGCCTGTTTCCAGATTCTTCAGTAAACATAAACTGTAATTAAGTTCCCCCAAAAAATTTGAAAGGGGAAAAGACATGTAAATATGCAGACACAAATAATGTGGGTATTTCTATAATCTGAGAAGGGCTACCAGGTCAGTAGAAGAGGCTACCGAATTGAGGTTCAAAGCTGCCTGATGCCAAGTGACTCCCCGCTGAAGTCACGGTACGAGCAAGTAATGGTAAATAAAAATAAGTGATTCTCCCAGACTTCTCTTAGAGTTGTAGGAACTCTGAGAAGAAAGGAGACAAGCAGGAGGAAGCTACGTTTCATTGCTCAGGCTGTAAAAATGAGGAAAATTGTTTCAGGTTTACCAGAAACAGCAAGTTTTTCAGATTAAATGAAAGCTGAAGAAAAAAGTCATCCTGAGGTGCCTGAAATAATGATCTCCTTTTCTACAGTTTCACAAAACTGAAAGAGTTAAACTCAAACTTGCAGACAAAACACAGTGTCAATGAAACATGGAAACATTGGATTGACAAAATGTTAAACCAAAATAATTTAACTTTTTTCCTTTATTTTTGGTTGAAAACCTCAGACACTTTCCAAACAAATCCCAAAAACATTTTGGTTGATCCAAAGCCAGCATTTTTATTTTCTTAGCAGTTATGCCAATGAAAATTTTGACACTGAATCCCTGCCTATGGAATAGACCTCAGCACACTTAGAAAACTATCTCTAAGAATTAATATATTTGCTTGAATTTTCACATCTGGTCTATGGATGAAGTACTTCTATCTCTGACAAGCTATGGTGGTAAACATTGGTTGCTTTTTACAAGCAATAAACAATCTAGAGCTTAAAAAAAGAAATAAAGTCTCTCCATTATACTCCCTGGTGTTTGATATTGTATTCTTTAAGCGAAAAACATTATTTTTCATCTAGAAATAGTATTTTGCACTAACAACTTGAGGATTCAATCCTGCTCACATTTTTAAAGAGTTTTGTTGAATTGAGTGGGATTACTTACATACACAAAAGCTACTTGCCTGCAAATGTTTGTAGAACTTGCTCTAGAGCAGAAAAACACTGACCGAGTGTGAGCCTGGTGCTTGAAATATTCTATAGGAAACCTGGCATAGTTTTCTCTGTTGTGATTATAAACAAAGCAGACCTTTCAAACAAGATCACAAGATCCTAAAAGATCGGAGGGAAGCCGAAGATATGCTGAGAGGCTAAGTTCCCTCCAGTCCAGGGAAATCTGTGTTGGTCTAAAGAAATGAAAAGTTGGGCTCAATTATTTCAAAAGAGGATCTGTCTCCACAAGCTCTGACAGGATACAACACTGCTTGGTTTTTTTTTTTCTCTGCCTGGTAGTTCCTGGGTACATTTATACTTCTTCACATCATTTTATAGGTGTAGGCGTATGCTTCCATATGATATTCCAATAAAACCAATCTACAGATGATTCCAAATCCTGGCAAGGAAAAACTAATTCCTTTTCTATTGTGTCCAGTTACAGCTTATAGATCTGATCAAAACATTTTAATTTCATCCCGGATGCACTCTTTATGATTTTTGCAAAGACGACTTTGCAATCCATCGTAGAAGAACAGAAACATCTAAAAAATGTGCAAGCACATGCATTATTGAAGCCTTCTACAGGAATTTTAGTCAAGCCCTAAATGAAAACCAAATGAAGGAAAACCCAAAAGATTCCATAAGATGTGTGCGCTACAGATTCATATTCAGGAAACAGAGAATATTAGCCCACATCAGTCACAATCTGCAAGCTCGCAATCAGCACTACCAATGTGCATAATTTCACCCGTTTCTTCCCTTTCTGTAAAAGAACCCAGTTCTGGCTAGAACACATTCAACTGAGCATCCAAATTTAAATTCAGCATTCAAAAGTTACATGAGCTCACGTTGCAGCTTCCAGCTCTTATGATCCCACAGCAAATCCCTTTCCTGATACGTTTCCATTTCACAGCAAATATAAAACTCAGGGGTGGGGGAAAAGAAGAAGAGACCGAGATTTTCACCAAAACACGTTGTGGAGCACAAACACCGGCACTGAACGGACAGTTTCGGGGGAGGATTTTGTTCAGGTGAGCCTCGACCGTTTCACTTACCCAAGAAAAGCATGGTGCCAAGCACAACGGTGCCGCTCACAAAGACGCCGAGGGCGATGTGGGTGGCTTTGCTGGCGGCTCTCCTGGTCTCGGGTACCGTCTCTCCTTCCATTGGGATGGCTCAGGACGTGCTCGCTCTCGCAGAAGCCTGGTTTTCCTCTGCTGCTGCGGTACGGGTATTTCAACCGTTCACAAACTGCACGAGCTCTCCTCGTCCTCCTCTCTTCTATTTACAGCTCCAGGTTTCTGTCGTGAACCATTTCCTAGGCACTTCCTGCTCTCTCCCTCTCAAAGGAAAATCACTTGTAAAAGAGTAGCTGTCTCCTACGTTTTCCTCTGGCCAGGAGGAGGAAAGGCGAGCGGTGACCACTGCGTGTACAGCCCGTGCTGCCTGTAGAGCCTCTACGAGCCAATCGCTCGGCAGTCCCCCTTATCAGGGGTTCCGAACACCAGGATTTCACAATGTTGCTGAACAGATGTTTTAGCTATTCAAACATATAGCTGTAAACCCTTTACAATCAAAGCAGGATTGCTGACAACTGTACAAGCATGAGACTGGTGGAAGGTTTTGTTTTTTCCCCCCTTGCACTTATTTAAAAAGACTAATTATCTGCTGACTAAAGTTTCCTCCTCAAACCATTCCTGCTGCATCATTTGGCTTCACCAGAAGAGATACGCACTCAGCAGATAAATCCCTTTTTAAAGCTTCTTAAGAGCTCTTAGAATATCATGTAGCATTTTATTTTGGGAATTTGGTATGTGACACCGCATGCCAAAAATCACAGTCATGCAGCACAAAGCAATAATCAGCACAACCTACAGAACAGTGCTGCTTTAAGAGCTAGATTTCTCTTTTTTCCTGGCAAGATATTTCAGTCCTTGCTGATACACAATGAATCTTAGGAGATGATCCTATACTTCCAACTCAAGTACTACTATGAGCTTAGTGGAAAGTATCTATTTGGCACTTCAAGTTGATGGGGAAATAAAAAAAAAATAGAAGCCTTATTCTCATGAATTTCTTAGTTTCTGACTTAGATTTGGTGATCCCCTTTCCAGGTAGCAAAGTTTCTCCATTCATCAAGTAATGGAATTAATCATTTCAGGGTGAATCGTCTGAGCTGACTGTGACATTCAGCCTTCTGAGGAGCTCTCGCTTCCTCCAGAGCTGGACTCCCATGCAAAACATAAGGATGCTGGGAGAGGCAGCGCCATGCTCATGCTCCCAGTAAGAGTTTATGTGTCTGAGTTACTTCTATGCAGATTTATGAGTTCATATCTCAGCCCCCGCTCATCCCGATTTAAAAAACCCCCGCACAAGTAGAGAGAAGAAAGGCATGTCATAAGGTATGTGTGATGGCAAAGTTATCGGTTTGGAGACCAAACGTTTGTCCCTATGAGCACCTGCACGCAAATTGTCCTGGATCCAAAACGTGCATAAAGGGAAAACGCACTCCATCCACAAGAAAACTTAGAGTTTGAAGGTCCTGAAACCCCTCACCCCTCAACCCCCGCTACAGCCTAGCTAGGGTCCTGCAAACAGGATTCCTTCATTTCTTATTCCTGTCCCTCTTCGCCAGCAAGCTCCAGGAGGACATTCTTATCTCTGCTTGGCACAAAACAGGAAAACAGCATTTGTTTCTTTTCACCTGCTGTGTTGGTTTTGCGTGGCAAGGTTTTGGTAGCGGGGGGGGCTACAGGGGTGGCTTCGATGAGAAGCTGCTAGAAGCTTCCCCTGTGTCTGACAGAGCCAATGCCAGACGGCTCCAAGACAGACCCACCGCTGGCCAAGGCCGAGCCAATCAGCGCCTCTGTGATAACATATTTAAGAAGGAAAAAAAACAGTGAGAGAGCGCTTTTGCAGCCAGAGAGAGGAGTGAGAAGATGTAAGAAATTCTGCAGACACCAAGGTCAGTGCAGAAGGAGGGGGAGGAGGTGCTCCAGGCACCAGAGCAAGATTCCCCTGCAGCCCATGGTGAAGACCATGGTGAAGCAGGCTGTCCCCCTGCAGCCCATGGAGGGAGGATGAGGGGGTGTAGCGATTCCACCTGCAGCCCGTGGAGGACCCCACGCCGGAGCAGGTGGAGACACCTGAAGGAGGCTGTGGCCCCGTGGGAAGCCCGCGCTGGAGCAAGCTCCTGGCAGGACCTGTGGATCCGTGGAGAGAGGAGCCCATGCCAGAGCAGGTTTGCTGACAGGACTTGTGACCCCGTGGGGGACCCACGCTGGAGCAGTTTGCTCCTGAAGGTCTGCACCCCGTGGCAGAGACCCACGTTGGAGAAGGTCGTGAAGGACTGTCTCCCGTGAGAGGGACCCCACGCTGGAGCAGGGGAACAATGAGAGGAGTCCTCCACCTGAGGATGAAGAAGCAACAGAAACACCGCGTGATGAACTGACCGTAACCCCCACTCCCCATCCCCCTGTGCCGCTGAGGGGGGCGGAGGTTGAAGCCAGGAGTGAAGTTGAGCCCGGGAAGATGGCAGGGGTGGGGGGAGGTGTTTTAAGATTTGGTTTTATTTCTCATTCCTCTACTCGGTTTTGCTTAGTAATAAATAAGATGAATTCCCTCTCTAAGTTCGGTCTGTTTTGCTCGTGACGATAATTAGTGAGTGATCTCTCCCTGTCCTTATCTTGACCCATAAGTTTTTTTTCGTTGTACCTTTTCTCCCCTGTCTAATGAAAGAGGGGAGTGATAGAGCGGCTCTGGTGGGCACCTGGCCCTCAGCCAGGGTCAACCCACCACACCTGCCTACTTGTTCCATATTTAACCCGTGATTTTTGACATCTATCGGTTGAGGAAGAGGGAAATGATGCCATGGAACCAGGAGGACCACATACCTCCCAGTACAAGAGTTCCCATTCATGCACAAATGACTCCATGGGCGTGAGCAGATCCCTGGTAATAAACAATCCCCAGCACAAGTCTGTTACCAGCACAGGTTTGAAAAGGTATTTAAGTGACATTGGTGCTACTGAGTCTTCATATCTCAAATCACTAGGAGTCTCGAAGAGGCTGCCAAAAGGGCAGGGTGTTGACACAGAAAATGCATGGACATGCTGGGATCTCAACACTTAATCAACTTTGCCCATGACCCGAACGCTGAAGAAATCTCAAAAGGACCCTTTGACAAGCATTTGCTATTGTTGCGTGATGGTTTTCCTTCTATGTCAGTATTGAACCACTGACAGTACAAGTGCTGAACAGTTATTAGACCTATACATACTGTCCATCAGCTTTATATACCACCAGCTAACATGAGATGATCACATCCCTACTGAAATTTCTCCATTCTTTTTAACTTTAAAGTTTTGCTCCCTAGAGAAGTACTACAGGCTAACACATACTGAATATCATGCTCTATTAGTGTTTCACTAACAGCATTTTGCTTTCAAGATATGATCTCTTTCTAGGACATCATCAGGCCAGAAACCAAGAACAGATTTCAACACTGCAAAGCAGCAATCAGTTATTTCCCTTCGGAAATTTGGGGGGGAGGGGCAAGAAAGGGCATATAAGAGGGAGAGGCTGGACAATTCAGTCCCCTCTCAAATAGGAACCTTAGCCAAAATGAAGGTGTGGGCTATGGAAGCATGGAGATATCCCAACAAGAACCAGCAAGCTTCAACTACAGGACATCTCTGGAGAATCAGCACCAAGCAGCACATGATCCTTCTGGCAAGAAAATCACAAATCAGCTGCCAGAAACAGCGTGACTTCTCTAAGTTTGGGTTTGTGGGCTTATTTACACTGTGGCATAGCGTAAGTGTCTTTCCCTCTGGCTGTAGAGCCTGGTTATAGTCAGTAACTCATCTTGGTTTCTCCCGTATGCACAGAACTATCAAATTAGGGTTAAAACACAAGCAGCTTCAGGCAACAGCTGCGAAGTTCCATTTCTGGCAGTATTTGAAAAGGTGCACAGAGCACATGAGAATCAGCCTCTGATACTGCTGATCAGTAACAGAAGTTTGTGGAATTTGATACGTGTTTCTGATGAGCGTGCTAGGATTGGGTTGTCTTGCTCATCATAACTCCAGCAGCTCTTTGACAGGTACACAATATGTGGCCACGCTTACAGCTGGAACTGCTAACAGCACTCCTGGCTATTATAGTCCAATAAGCCATTTCACGAGGCTGTGCACTGACTCTGTTGAACATTCACAAAATATTGAAAGGACATAGGGAAAAAAAGTAATAATTAAATATAACATGCTTTAAATCACTTTTCATTCACTCAGAACTGCCTCTGACCAAGATCCCACTCAAACAATGGGATCACGCTGGCACTTATAACAATACCAAGACAACATGCAAACATTTCCACCCAAACCCATATGCAACAGCTGGCAAACTGTCTGGAACACGCTCCAGGCTGAACCACTGCAAAAGTGTCCCAGCTTCTAGGAAGAGTCTGTCTACATATGCAAGTGTGTGTGCATGCACATGAACGTACACTCGCAAATACAAGCCTGCGCTTATTACCTTGCTGTTTCACAAGCAGACACAATTTTCACTTCCATTGGCTATGCCAGAGTCAGACAAGAGTGCTTGATCAGAGCTAAAATCAATAGTACTACGTCAACTTCTTCCAACATAGTTTGGTTCAAGGAAGTTCCCATTTCATAGAATCATAGAACAGTTTGGGTTGGAAGGGACCTCAAAGATCATCTAGTTCCAACCCCCCTGCCATGGGCAGGGACACCCTCCACTAGACCAGGTTGCCCAAAGCCCCATCCAACCTGGCCTTGAACATTTCCAGGGATGGGGCATCCACAACCTCTCTGGGCAACCTGTTCCAGTGCCTCACCACCATTACAGTGAAGAGTTCCTTCCTAATACCTAATCTAAATCTACCCTTCTTCAGCCTAAAGCCATTACCCCTTGTCCTATCACCACATGCCCTTGTAAACAGTCCTTCTCCATCTTTCAAACTTTTTGAATTTTGATTATTCAAAAGACACACAAACTCCCACATTTTGACTAGTTTTCACAGGCAACAGTCAAAACTAGTTACACAGCTGTCACTAAATATCTGAAACAACAAAACCACCTGAGATCAGCACATGTTCAGCCCAGGCTTGCTGAAAGACCTGCTTGCAATGAGTCTAAGCACTGTAAAATGTTTTGTCTTTCTTGCATTTAGGTAACTTCAAAGTGTATTAAAAAATTATTGATACTTTTAATGCAGACAGAAAAAACCATTTAGTTTGAAGTGTAAAAACCAAAATAATGCATGTAAAACATACTAGGTTGCACTAATACATTAGTTACAGAAGACATTTTCCTCAGAAGATGCTGTCCTCATGCACATTAAAGACCTGACCTATCTGGGAGGCAACTGACACGTTACCTCAGGGGAATTAGTTAAGCTTGACAGAATCAGTTCACAATCAAAGCACCACAGCTTTGATGATGCCCTATCGAGCATTTTTAGCTCATGGTAAAAGGAAGAATACAGCCGCTACCACACTGTTGGAGACAGAGCCACCAGACACAGCTTGAGTGGCTTCAGCAGAAAAGCAGAGGTATATGCTGGCTTTGTTGAAAGAGGTTAATTAACATGGGTCAGTAAAGGCCATGTTCCGTTTCAAGTCTTCCACTCAAGGGCCTTGAACTGTTTTTTCAAACTTAGCCGCTGTTGTAGCCAGAATTGGCCAACGGGGCTTTACACACTCAATGTGCTTGAGAAAAACCCAACATGTTGCGTTTGAAGACAGCTTGACCATTTGTCCTCAGATCTCTGAACCTTAGAAATGATACTCTCTTGGCTACAACTCCTCCCCGCGCCCCCACCTCCCCCCCAAGATTTCCATGCTGCAGCCAACAGCAGCCACACTGGCACAAACCAGTCCTTTATTCCTGTGACAGATACAGCTGGAAACAAATAACTCCATTGTTTTCCACTGGTACAACCACATCACAGAAGGTCTCAGTGCAGCTGTGAGAATGTGGGTCATTAATTAAGAGCCAACAGGCCTTGCAGGGCTCTGAACATTGCTGGTGGCAAGCTTTTCCACTAACTATAACCACAACTGCAGAGAGAACACTCTGCAAAGCAGTAAACTTTGTCCTCCAACACTTAATTCCCTGCATCAAATTTTATTTTTTTATTCCAAGTAGGCTAAGCTATTCTCATTACTCTGAGAAAAACCTGTCCTGCTGCAGGATACGCTGCATGCTCTGAGCAAAAGGTGCTTGTATCTAACCCAAACAACAACTCACTAGGAAAGCCAACATCTGAGATGATTAAGTTGGTAAGCTTTTTTAGAGCTCCTTTTGAAAGAGCACTTTAATGAAACTATGCATACGTTCTCAAGCAGAAAGAACTGCTTTAGGTCTTCCAGCAATTTTTCTTCAAGCAGCAGATTAAATTGTAGCTAAACAAACTCCTCCCAAAGGCCGCATTCACATTGTAACAAGAGTGTTTACATATAGCCATCACATGTCCATACTCCTCATCTGTCATCCCACTGTATAGATTGAATCTGGAGTCCATGTGCAGTGTACATGCTGACATGGACTGTAGAAAGGCAGGAATTAAGAAATATATAAATACTGCACTTAGTTGGGAATTAAGAAATATATAAAATACTCTGGAGTAACTCAGAACAAGTTTTTCTGCTTTTTTTTTTTTTTGCCATATGATCTAACTGTGAACATAAGCTGAAAAAGGCACTGCTAGGAAATGGCCGCAGCAGTAGGTGCAGGGGTGCAAACAGGACACAACTATCTGTTGTTTCTTTAAAATATTGCATCAGGGCCACCAGAGCTTTAACTGCTTATTTTGCTCTATCCAGCTGTTTGCTTGCAGCTGTCAAAGACTATATGAACAGTGGAAACAAAGAAGCTTGGTTTCCAACAGTTTGTGTCTCATGGATGATTTTTCAGGTGTGTAACGAGACATATATTCACTGACATTTGAAATCAAAAGAGGAGGAGAGCCACCAGACCCACATGTGGCTACTTTCAGCATCTACCAAGGAGATCGATCCCCCGTTTGTGCCCTCCTGTCTGAGAAGCACAACTGCCTCTGCAAAAGCAATGGCTCCTGCCTACTCTCACACGTGGATCTCCAAAGGCATTAGCGCAGCAGCACAAATCTATCTTCGGAAGCAGCAGAGCTCAGAGATGGCTGAAGCCAGGAGCAGAGCAATCGCTCCACAAAGGTGCCGCTGAACAGGTAACTGGGGGCACCTTGTCACTACAAGAGGGCACCTGCTCACTTGCCTGTGCTAACCTTTGTAGAGAATCTGCAAAAGCAGACCAAGAACTCCTCCACGTGCTTCACTATCCAAGGCGGTAGAGCTCAGCAGTCCCATAAAGTACCAGCTCCGGTGAAAACTTTTCTCACACGACGGCTGTTCGGTCACATCCCACTGCACGACAGATCCTCCTGTGCCTGCACCAAGGGCTATACTCACACTGAAGCTTTTGTAGCAGAAACAAGAGACCTTTCCACCCAGGTAAAAAGTTGTCAGAACTTAATATTTCTGAGCCCAAATCCTCTCTGCCAGTTTAGGTTGAAGTTAGCTGACAAGGTCCAGGGTTACTGAGCAAGGCTGGGTCGGAGAGAGTGGGGACAGAGCTCAGGACAGCACAACTGCGCAACCTCTGTTTTCAGAGAGCAGGCTGGCTTAAAAAAACCAACCCTGCTCTTCCAGGGTATTGCTACAGCCAGCTTGGGATCTTGCTAAAGTTAGTTTTATTTTAAGGCATTTTAGTCAAGTGGATTCTTTTTCTCCTCCCTCATCTCAAAATGATATTACAATTAGCTTTGCACACAGTTAAAAGCTGGAAAAATCCCACGTTAGATAACATGTCCTAACTACAATGCCCCATGACAACGTGAGACTTTGCATCTCTCATTCAGCAGAGGTATTTCTAGGCATCATCTGTTCTTATCCCAGCCTTGGTGCTACTCCAGTGATTATGCCCATGTCTAATAAAGACATACAGCAGCCCCTCAGGAGGGTTTAAATGCATTTGGTCGTCAAGTTCTTGGGAAAGGGAAGGCTGAAACCACCACACGAGGCCCCACAGGGCAGAATCGGCAAGACCAAACATTTGCTTTCCTGAAGAAATCCTCAAGAACTGAACAGTTAGGAACTAAGCATAATTATCTTTACAAACCAAATTACTATGTCTCTGACAGCCCTTCCCTGAAGATTCCAACATCTCTATATAAAATAAAGCTTTGTGTGTTATTTTTTCCTTTCCTATTGACTCAAGGCTATAAACCACACACAAATTTGTCACTGCCTTACATTTTTATGGATTTATATCCAAACCTGAATAAAAACAAAACATTGAGTAAAACTTGTGGGCACTTGCATGGACTATTTGCTGTACTCATATGTATTTTTCAAAGTCAGTGCTTTAGATTTTCAATAAATTTGAAGTGACGAGTATACTAGCTTCAAGCTTATTGCAATGCTTGGATAGAGGATTTCTCTAGGAACAAACTAAAACAGTGATTTTCTTCTTCTGTGACTTACCTGCATACACTGGAGCAGAAAAGTAAGTGTTCTTGATTACTCTGTTTCAATTTCTAGTATCACAAAAAATTTGCATGAGGAGAGCACGAATCTGAAAGAGGCTTAAGGAAAAATGTTAAGCATTGTTTCTGCTCTAAGCAGAATAATTTAAGGAAAAACCCCCTCATACTTCTATTAGTAAAAAGGCAAAATAGAATAGAAACTTAGCAGTAAAGTTAAAACAGCATTAGAAAAGGTGGTTGAAGCTCGTAAGGGAATCCAAAGACTCAGGGATGGTATAGTGCTGAAGACACCCACAACTTTGCCACCTTAGCCATCACAGGCCAAAAGAAATATAAATGGAATAATGAAAATTTGAAGGGAAGCTCTGACAAAGAAAGGTGTGAGTCTGCAGCTGCTAAGAGGCTGCAGGATGAAACAGGCAGTGGCAATACATTGTCACTATCTTTATCTACCCTGAGGAAAAAAAGAAAGGCAAAAACCAGACATCAGAATGAGGATTTTTGTACTGAGCTTTGTGTCAAAGGCACACAAACTATTTGTTACATATCAAAAGCTGGATCACTATGTGGTATTGCTCCCGATATGCTTTTGCTAGAACTTGAGAACAAGCAGCTGGACTGGGGACCCTCTGATGAAAGTACCTCAGTATGGCTCTAACTAGCTACTCTTAGATGTTTAAATAACTGTGCAATTACATTAGCAGTACTGTTAGCGAGGCTAATCACAATGACGAAAATAGTCATGACCAAGCATGTTTACAGGGAAGAAAAATCATGTTGACTAGAACTTAATCCTTTTCTAAAGCTTGCAGAAGGATCACACTCTTCATAGAATCATAGAATGGTTTGGGTTGGAAGGGACCTCAAAGATCATCTAGTTCCAACCCCCCTGCTGCAGGCAGGGACACCCTCCACTAGACCATGTTGTCCAAAGCCCCATCCAACCTGGCCTTGAACACTTCCAGGGATGGGGCCTCCACAGCTTCTCTGGGCAACCTGTTCCAGTGCCTCACCACTCTCACAGTGAAGAATTTCTTTCTAACATCTAATCTAAATCGACCCTCCTTCAGCTTGAACCCATTACCCCTTGTCCTGTCACTACACTCCCTGATCAACAGTCCCTCTCCATCTTTCCTGTAGGCCCCTTCAGGTACTGGCAGGCCACAATCAGGTCTCCCCGGAGCCTTCTCTTCTCCAGGCTGAACAACCCCAACTCTCTCAGCCTGTCAAAAACTTCTGAAGATGTTTTCTTAGCTTCTGCAATATGCACTTCTCCAGCAAACAACAGAATCTTACTCTGCTAAAAGATGCTGATGAGTTCACAGATCTTTTACAGTTTCATGCTATTTCTGCTCATAGTTCTTTAAAATTACTGCAAACATGATCAGCCTCTTCCATGGTTGAACTGGTTGACCAAAATAGGAGATTCATTATCCAGTTTTACAATACTCAAGTCAAACTTTCATGAAGATTATGCTTTAAATAAAAAGTGATAGTCACAATAAGTACCTTGCAATTTGAACAATGAACAGAAATAGGATTGGCCAGAACATACTTAATAGTATCTGCTCTACCTGGGCAAAAATCTATAGCCAGGCAATAAGTTTCTAAAAATGAACTAAGAGTATGATGGCCTTTAAAGCAGCAATTAATGAGAGAAAATAAAAGCCTGTACAGGCATATGCCATCTCCCCAACCCAGAGCGAAAGCACTCACACCCAGGTTGCGTCTCCACCAAGACATGAGAGAATTTCCTACTGGCTTCCCAAGTATGACTTGACCGCACACCTAGGCACAACCCGCACCCTTGTTCAGGGTGGCCAGGAATGGAAGAACACCGATGCAAGACCTTGATGAGAATCACAGTGTTCAGGGCAGTAGAGAAATCAGGGTTGCAGGCTGTGCTGTAGGCAGCATACCTGGATGTGGTCGCATAGCCCCGGCTATCAACTATTTTAAGTAAAAGGCCTCCATTTCCTCGCAGGTCTTTCATACACCCCCTAGAGCCTAAGACCCATTCCTCTTACACAGACACCTCCTGACTTTTTCTAAGGTAACATTTGGTACCAGATAAACAGTCAGAAAACACAGTGCCACGTTCCAGCTTTCCATCCTGCTGCTGGCCTTTGCCAGAGTTAATTTCCTCCCTTTGCAGTCGCTACTCGCGCCTTTCAGAGCGCCAGAACAGGTTATCAGGAATGGTGCAAACACAGCTCACTTCATCCTGAGTCAGATAAACTCAGTCCTGTCCAAGCTTTCATACTGTGATACCGTGACCACATTTTTGGGGCATTGCAGCCATTGCCTTCAGAAAAGTTGCTCTTAAGGACTCACATGTTTTCAAGCTTTATTTCATAAAATTGTTTATGGCTTGCTGTTTTTATTTTAACCATCTATTTTTCTTAACTGTATCTGGGGATAAAAGCAACTATAAAGCACTATTCTAAGTTACACAAAATACTGAATTCAACACATCCACTGTTGCATGAATTTGGAAGCACTATAAAACATTAAACCTATTAAAAGGTATTTTGGCATGTCTGAAGTTCAGAGGTATTTGAGTATCACTTGTGATACTGGGTTTGTGTGGCAAGGTTTTGGTAGCGAAGGGGGCCACAGAGGTGGCTTCTGTTAGAAGCTGACAGCAGCTTCCCCCATGTCCAATAGAGCCAATGCCAGCCGGCTCCAAGACGGACCCACCACTGGCCAAGGCCGAGCCCATCAGCAACAGTGGTAGCGCCTCTGGGATAACTTATTTAAGAAGGGAACCCCCCCCCCCCCCCCCAAACCAAAAAACCCAGCAGCATTTTGCAGCCAGAGAGAGGAGTGAGATGAGAGAGGAACGAGATGAGAGAGGAACAACCCAACAGACAGTAAGGTCAGTGAAGGAAGTGCTCCAGGTGCCAGAGCAGAGATCCCCCTGCAGCCCATGGTGAAGACCATGGTGAAGCAGGCTGTCCCCCTGCAGCCCATGGAGGAAGGATGATGAGTAGAGATTCCACCTGCAGCCTGTGGAGGACCCCACATCAGAGCAGGTGGATGCACACAAAGGAGGCTGTGACCCCACGGGAAGCTCACGCTGGAGCAAGCTCCTGGCAGGACCTGTGGCCCCCTGGAGAAAGGAGCCCACACTGGAGCAGGTTTGCTGGCAGGACTTTTGACCCCATGGGGGACCCACGCTGGAGCAGTTTGCTCCTGAAGGTCTGCACCTCGTGGAAGGGACCCATGCTGGAACAGTTCATGAAGAACTGGGAAGGACTCACATTTGAGAAGCTGGTGGAGAACTGTCTCCCATAGGACAGACCCCATGCTGGAGCAGGGGCAGAGTGTGAGGAGTCCTCCCCCCTGAGGAGGAAGGAGCAGCAGAGGCTATGTGTGATGAACTGACCACAGCCCCCATTCCCCATCCGCTGCACTGCTGAGGGGGAAACAGAGAAATCAGGAGTAAAGTTGAGCCTGGGAAGAAGGGAGGGGTGGGGGGAGGTGTTTTTAAGATTTGGTTTTATTTCTCATTACTCTGATTTGATTGTTAATAAATTAAATAAATTCCCCCAAATCAAGTCTGTTTTGCCCATGATGGTAATTGGTGAGCTATCTCTCCCTGTCCTTACCAGGAGCTTTTCATCACATTTTCTCTCCCCTGCCCAGCTGAGGAGGGCAGTGACAGAGCAGCTTTGGAGGGCACCTGGCCTCCAGCCTGGGTCAACACACATTTGTCATAACTGAATGCTCGAGAAAGGTCAAATTTCTACCACTTGCTGAAAAAAAAAAAAAAAAAAAAAAAAAGATTCACCCATTGCCACCAGACATCCAAGCAGGGCCCAAGAAGCCAGGTGACAAGCATGATCCAGACCTAGCCCATGTTGTTCTGCTCTCCCAACACACATCCAGTACAGAGAAGCACTAGATGAAGGAAATCACCTTGGAGTGCTTCACTGTGGTCCACACAGCCTCCTTCCAGCTGTAGCTCACTGAGCAGGTGCTTATCTCTGTAATAACATATAATAGTACTCCTTCTGCACATAGATCTAAAATCACATTGCTGATTTTGCTTGTAGCAAAAATAAAACTAAATAATAGGTCTTGCATTTCTTTCTTTTTAAAGAACATAGCAAATGTGGTGGGTTGACCCTGGCTGAGGGCCAGGTGCCCACCAGAGCCGCTCTATCACTCCCCTCTTTCATTAGACAGGGGAGAAAAGGTAAAACTTATGGGTCGAGATAAGGACAGGGAGAGATCATTCTCTAATTATCATCACGAGCAAACCAGACCGAACTTAGAGAGGGAATTCATCTTATTTATTACTAAGCAAAACAGAGCAGAGGAATGAGAAATAAAACCAAAATCTTAAAACACCTCCCCCCACCCCTCCCATCTTCCCGGGCTCAACTTCACTCCCGGCTTCAACCTCCGCCCCCCCCAGCGGCACAGGGGGACGGGGAGTGGGGGTTACGGTCAGTTCCTCACGCGGTGTTTCTGCCGCTTCTTCATCCTCAGGGGGAGGACTCCTCTCATCGTTCCCCCGCTCCAGCATGGAGTCCCTCTCACGGGAGACAGTCCTTCACGGCCTTCTCCAACGTGAGTCTCCTCCACGGGGTGCAGACCTTCAGGAGCAAACTGCTCCAGCGTGGGTCCCCCACGGGGTCACAAGTCCTGTCAGCAAACCTGCTCTGGCGTGGGCTCCTCTCTCCACGGCTCCACAGGTCCTGCCAGGAGCTTGCTCCAGCGCGGGCTTCCCACGGGGTCACAGCCTCCTTCAGGTGTCTCCACCTGCTCCAGCGTGGGGTCCTCCACGGGCTGCAGGTGGAATCTCTACACCCCCTCATCCTCCCTCCATGGGCTGCAGGGGAACAGCCTGCTTCACCATGGTCTTCACCACGGGCTGCAGGGGGATCTTGCTCCGGCGCCTGGAGCACCTCCTCCCCCTCCTTCTTCACTGACCTTGGTGTCTGCAGATGTTCTTACATCTTCTCACTCCTCTCTCTGGCTGCAAAAGCGCTCTCTAACTGTTTTTGTCTTTCTTCAATATGTTATCACAGAGGCGCTGATTGGCTTGGCCTTGGCCAGCGGCGGGTCCGTCTTGGAGCCGGCTGGCATTGGCTCTGTCAGACACAGGGGTAGCTTCTAGTAGCTTCTCACAGAAGCCACCCCTGTAGCCCCCCCCGCTACCAAAACCTTGCCACGCAAAACCAACACAGCAAAGTAGATCAACAGCCAGGAAGTTCACTTGCATGAAATGCATGCTGTCTCCATATTCTTTAAAACAAACCTCTCATGAGAAAAATGTATCTAAAACCTGAGTGGCATCATCATCATTTTTAATCTAACCTCAGAAAACAGAACAAAATCAGTCCATTTACCTGAAATGAACTGGGAGAGTAAAATTACTAACATAAATAGAAGTTTAATATTAAATGTTTAATATTAAAGACAATTTATTATTCATTAAGGTATGAATGGCAACAATTGAAAAACACCACACAACCTTACAAAAGCTATATCCATAGTGTCACCACAGATAAAGCTCTTAATTTCCATTAGATCTAATTGGCATGTGGTTTCTGCTGAATCATCTTTTAGCTGCTCCCGAAAACTCAAACTATTTGAAACTTCTGGATGACTGAAATCATAATATCGTAGAATATCTCAAGTTGGAAGGGACCCATAAATGATTTAGTAGATGAGATCAGAGAAAAAAAACAAGGACAAAAAAATCCCAAGAGGTAACCTCCCTTAATTCCTCCCCTATATTTGTAAAGTAGATATAAACCATGATGTTACAGCCTTTGAGCATTTTTCCCTTACCTCACACATTCCTCTGAGCTGCTCCCCCCCTAGTTCCCATGCCTGCACACCACTCAGGTCAGCCAGCACAACTGCTTGTCCGGCAACACGACGAACCAGACAGGTCCATCTTAAGCACAGATTGCTTTTTCATCAATTCGTTTCAGCAGCACAGCCTAAGTGAGATCAGCTCCCCATCTCCCTTTAATGTCTCTGCTCTTTTTTAACCTAACCAGTTTGCCACAGGAGAGCTAGCTGCAACTCTCACAGCAGAGGAGCTAATGCAGGGCGAGAACGAAGAGGCAGGAGTGCAGATAAGATGGCGAGGACCATTTACGTGGCATAGCTACCAGAAATGCCTTCACAGCAACCCCTTCACACAAGCTGTAGTGTTGAGCGAACTGGGTTGAATAGATTTTAGAAAACATTCCATTCAGTCAAGAAAGTCTGAAATATTTTTGATCTTGGAGAAGTTATGGCTAATTAAATTTTCATATGTCTCTGCATATTCATGTGCATTTGAAGCACATCTAGAAATAGAAGTTCAGAGAGATGGGACAAGGAGGACTATACCTTCTAGTCTCGGCAAAACTAGTAGTTAGGTCTGTCTTGTGAGCAAGCTCTTAAAATAGTTCCAGCATGACCCACAGACTAAAGATACACACTACAAAGAAAGGCTTCAGCAGCAGTTCAACTCTTTAGATTTAGCTCAAGAGAATCAATCTCATCATTACAGATAAAACTTCCAAAAACTATCAGTATTTTGATATGTCCAGGCTAAGCAGTCAGCAACTTAAAAAGGGTTAGGACTCTTCAGTTTTAATGAGGCTGTCTCTTTTTCTACTTACCTTGAAGAACACTGAATTCTTCTCTTGCCTTGTTTATTGTCTTCCCAGTCACTCACATTTAAAGTATCACCTTTTATTATTTTTTTTATTTTAGGTTGAAGGTGTTCCAGAAAGGCAAATTGCCCAGGTGCAAAGAGCGCCCACAGCAAGCCTGCCACACAATGCAGCAAAAAGGCCCAACTGCAGGCACACAGGTTGGGACAGACAAGCACAGTGACTTCCCATTCTACATCTGACAGCTTTGGATTGTACTCAGGAGCGAGCTCTCCACATCACACATACAGCCTGGACTCCTGTACTGGCTGTAAGGCACCTCTATGTTAAGGCAAACTAATTTTTGTCAGAACTGGCATAGCTCATCAAGGGAGGTGCTGGAATGTGACACTAACATCTGATGCTTTGCACTATTAGACATGCAAGTGACATCCTGGACAGTTTTGATGCAAAAGTCAGTGTAAGATGTGATAGGATGAGGAAGTGGTTTGGTATTTGTAAGCGTACTGCAGTCCACCACCTGCTAGCCCCATCTCCTGTGCACTGCAAGGTTTTGGGCTCACTTGGGTCAGCCTTCTGCTTTTGAGGTACCTTCAGCAGTTCCTAGCTCACACCCCGCACAGTGTCTGCAACAAAAAAAAATGCATAATGAAAACACAGCACATGGCCTATGTATTAAGATAATCAGGTCTCCAGGAGATGTGGATGCCTTCCCCAAGCTCACTTTGTACCTGCAAAGATAATCAACACAGGATGGACTAAGTATGACAAGTGTGCCCAAAGCACAAGGTGAGCAAATCAGCAGCCATTGCTGTTGCTGCAGGTAACAGTACCTGCTGGGCACAGTTCCTGAACTGCAAAGCACACACGTTAGCTACATGTTATTACAAGCTACCCATACTCCATTTTTGGTGTAACCTACTCTGTTGATGTGTCAGTATGTGGAGGCCAGAGAGATTTGTCTCTGCTTTCCTTAGCACTGCCTAGTACCTGCTGCAGCCTCAGGCATGCTCAACCATTTCTTCATTTCACACAGCCAAAGGTGTGGCACCTGATCCCAGCCAGCACAGAGGTAAAGGCACACAGGGCTTCACTAAGCAGGTCAAGATCCCAAAGTAGTAAGACTTGGAGTGCATCTCAACTATAACTTCTGAAAACCAACTCCAGAAACTGTGAGCAGGTATCTTCCCTTTCCCTAGTATTTAACTGTTAGATATATGGTAAGAATTTTATAATGGTGGTAGAAACTGTTTTACTACATGACACAGGTAATTTCAAAAATGATGGCATCCTTTTTAAAAATAGGAGTCAATGCATGTTCCTGCAATTATTCTGTCAGTCTTCACTGGGGTTTTAAACAATGAACTGTCAAAAACTTGTTGTCTAAAAAAATCTCAGTCACCCCAAGTAACTAACCCATGGTTATAAAACATCATTGGAAACACCTAAGTGTTACAAGAGATGCCAGTCAATAGGAAGTAATTTCCCAGGATGTCCCAGTGTGAAGCTTAAGAGCAGAATTTGGATAAAATAATTTGTAAAAGCAAAACCATCAGTTTTGACAATTAACTAAAGAAAAGTTAAATAGGCAAGTGTTAGATAACATCAGCAGCTACCAGAACAAGAAAAGCTTCACATAGCTGTATATACTCCCCTTTGCTATTCTCATCTATTACAACTATTGTTTTAAAATTCCATTGCTGCTTGTCTTTATATCTACAGAGACTACTCACACTAAGATGTTGCCATTACACATCAACAAAATACTTTTGTCTTTCAAAGTAAATCATACCAATAGTGCTGCACAGGCAATATGGCACACAATGTGTTGTGCATTCATCACTGAGGTCATGAAACTTATTATCCTCTCAAGTAACATACAATGAAGTTGCCATGGCACTTTTGAAGTCAGATGAAAAACACTATAATGGCTGTAGCAGTGCTTTCTTTTTTCTCTCCATACGTTTGCCTGATCAGTTTTCCTAATTCCACAAGCTGAAGATGTCACTGGTATGCTTCTGCCTTCCACCCCTCCATGCTCACAATAACAACCCCTGACAGTTAAATCCCACAGTTCCATTTCTTTTGGGCTTATTTGCTTGGGTAATCTACCTACCCTAAACACTCCTTAATCTGAATAGTTTCCTTTTGGTCATCATTTCATTTCCAGCAGTTAAGTTCTTTTCCTGCTAAAATACTTCCTGCCATCCTGCAACCATTACTCAGTAAAAACCCCAAACATTTCCAATCTCTCTTCCTTCTCCCTCCAACAGCTACAGAGGACAAGCTAGGTAGCAGAACTGTGCTCCTTTTTTCTATGTCCAGATGTGCTCCCCAAATCCCCACCACATCTGTGGTGCTGTCCTGTTTCTGGTTCCTCCTTCTGGCTCACTTCCCCGGTTCCTTCCCATCTTAACTGCTCTTGCTGCTGCCTTCTTTCTTCCCTTGACATTGCACACAGGAATACCTGTCATCATCCTACCAATTATGAAGTGCATTTCACTCTCTTCTTTCCTTCCTTTCTACTTTCTCCATTTCTAACTCTGAAGCTCAAGTTCACTAAACTGTATGAACTGTATGTTCACTAAACTGACCACTGTATGAATTTCTTCACTTTACATCCTTCCACCATTCCCATTCCACATTTCTAACTCCTTGCTTCCTAAAGCATTCTACATTTCAAAAAAGGCACTTATGTTGCTCAAAGCTACTGTTAATCACTCCTGCACTCACTTCCTTTGCCAGTTCTCTCACTTGCTCCCTTCAGCATCTCCTTTAATGATTCCAACTACTCTTTTTTTTTTTTCCTCTGTGGGCAAGGTTTGCCAACTTCCTCCTATTACCCTCAGGCAACATGATTTATGTTAGTCTCCTATGCTTAACTTAAAATAAGAAATTGAGTACTCTTCTCGCTTGTCCCCTTGCCTTGTTCCTTCCAGCAAGCTGTCAACACCTCAAACTCTATAAACAGTGAAAATAAAAAAGCAAGATACCTATCTTCCCTGTCATGCACGTAGGCACTCTAAAATTACTTTTTATCCTACCTTCAAAGTCTGTATGTGAGACTTTCCTCAAAAAGCTAAGCCTTCCCCCTTCTTTTTCCCCAACTACCAAGTCCTTTGCTATCACTGTACTTAGGACAGATGTAAACACTTCTCCTTTCCAGTTAGCTGGGATTTATGCAAATCTCTCTACAATTTCTTTTGGAAGTCACATTCTTCTTTTATTGTCTGGTATTATTAATCTTTCTGAATCACACCCCAGAGTAACTTCTTCAATACGCCCATCCTGTTCATGCCCTTCTTCTCCCCTAAACTTCTGTGCCAAAGCTTGCATCATTCTTAATGTCTTATTTCTCCTAAGATTATCTTTTCTCTACACCATGCAGTGAGTCACATCACCACCCAAAGCCAACCTGCCACTTCAGCAGAAAAATTAAAACTTACAGTTACAGACCTGCAGAAAATTCATATTTACAGTACTCTACAGAAAATTAATTCTAGGCAAAGATCACTGAAGCCTTAAATGATCATCCCCATCACAAACATGTGTGCTGTTCCGTACTACAGCATATCTTATCTGAGCGTACATATGGAAAATAACTAAATTTATTAATCTGAGACAGAAAAGATACTCAATAAAAGGACCATTAAGTACCTTTATATTTGTTAGGTGACAAGAAAAAAAAAAAAGAGGTACAATGGTAAGCATCATACCCATCAATTCTGTCATTTTCACACTGAATCCACAATGTATTTAACAATTCAAACACACAAGTAATAATAGTGTACCTTTATTTTAACACGTATGCTGCACTGATGCAGTAGATACAATGCCAGCAGTCTTCTCTTTGCACAAACTACTATCAATCAAGTTTTTAAATACTTAAATCACATTTCTAGGTGGAAGCAGCATTTAGTGCAAAGAATAATTAAGAAAACCCTAAACATTAACCATATCTTGGGAACTGTTTGCATACATAGTGCAGCAATCATAGCTATTTCCCAACTGGCCTTAAACATGGAAAACTGATCAGCTATAGCAATTTGCATTTGAAAATTTTAATACAGAAAGAATTGTTTTCATTTTAAAAAATCTACACTATAGCAACAAATAAAGACAGTGTGTATATATTCGCTCAAAATCAATTCAGCAACTTAAAAAATAGAACGTTCAGTGTCTGCTGAATTGCTTTATACTGCATCTATCACTTTAAAAAACCTACATTAAGAAGTTTAAAGAAAAAAATTATTCCTCTAACTCTCTTTATACTGTATCAGTTGAAAAGGAAAGATTTGCAAGCACTGCTACCTCTCACCTATCAATATGTAATTGAGTTCCACTGGTCATTCTGGGAACTGATTATCAAACATCCCTGCACACTCAACATCTGTGTTCAGGCAGCCTTGTACAGCAAGGCTAAAGAAAAGCACCAGCCTTGGTAAAACAAGCCAGCAAGCACATTAAGTCATCTTCCAGTTCACAAGTTTCTTTGCTAAAAAACAACCACCCCCACTTGTTGTGACTGATTTCTACATCTATCAAGCTCACTCAGGAACATAAATGCTGTAAGCCCTGTCCCAGTAAATGCTTGTGTGCTTAACTTCCACCTACATGAGTAATCACACTAAGAATCCATATGAATATTCATGCTTCCAAAGTTAAGGATACACATAACTTTTCATAGGACATCTGCATTCACTTGCAGCTATACAATATGCTTATTGCAGTCCTGTACCATAAATGAAGGATCACTACTAGGTCATAGGGAGTAATATCAAGGTATTTTCTGGCATGTATACAACAGAGCTAAAACACTCAGGGAAATGCAAGCCACTTCTCTCCTCCTGTTCAGAGGGAAGCTCTGCTCTTTGGGAGTATTTAGGGATGCACAAAAGCTGTAGGCCATGGAAGAACTGTGCCCCATGTATATTAAAGAATTAACATTAACTACAATAATTTAAAACAGTAAGACTGAAGAATACTTCTATCGGTTCTCCAAACTGAAAGCATTTTAACTGCACAACTGTACAATACAAAAACCATTATATACCAAATGAAGAGCAAATTTTTGCAAGTTTCCCAGCATCACTCCGGAATTCTATATAGGCTACCCAGGTTTCGTGAACAGTTTATGTATGTGGGACACAGTAAAATTCTTCTTATTATTTAATAATACAGATCTTAAGAGTGGTTTGGTTTGGTTTCATTAACAGTATTGGGGGGGGTGGGGAAGGAGAAGAGGAAAATCAACTCCCTCCAATAAACTAAGAAAACAATTATTAGGTGTTGAAGGAAAAAACCATTATGGTTCAGGATTACAGTGTTTAGGGAAATAGTGCACTCTTTATTCTATCTTGAAATGTACAGAAATGCACAGAATGGTTATATCCTTCCTACCTCCTTTCAAGTGAGATCTTTTAAACACTGAAAGCCAAGTTTTAGTCAGTACATAGCACATTCTTACAAAAATATAACTTTTCTGACAACATGAGAAACAGTTAAGAGAAAAATGCTTTATCTTTCAGAACAAAACTACAATGCAACCTAGCTTCCACTGATTTTAACACTGCAATTGAATCTAATTCAGCAAGAGCCCCACACAACATGGTCAATCTGCAGCAGCATCACTAGGACTTACCCTACCAAAGTACACATACTTGCCTCAAAACATTCAATACTAGTGCATGTTAATCTAGATCACACACACATTTCTTGGCCCTCTAAGGGGACCTTTCCTTCAAGAACCTAGTGCTTCCCATAAGGCTGAGGAGTGTATGCCCACAAGAACCTCATTACACTCAATTTCTTGCACTGTGGTGGGATGGAAAACCAGCTTTTTCATGCTGGTAAGAGTTCAAAGTGCATCTATAACCTACTGTTAAATCCGTATCAAAATCCAAATGATCAATACAGCAGCAGCTAAAGAATTCCATGAGGTGAAAGGTCAAATATTCTTCTCCTGCAGAAGAGATTACAGCAATGATGAATGAAACTAGAGTAAATAAACAAAGTTTAAGACTAGCTTTCTTCCCTTTGCAATGAAGGATTTGGGGTATCCTTTCAGGAGACTTTTTTTTTTAGGTTATGCCTTTCTTCTCTATATGGAAGCACTGTGGTGTTCATTAAAAAAAAAAATCAAACAAAAACCCCTCCATCCTTAAAAAAAAAGGACCATAGATAAAAATCTGGTGGAAAACCAAAAAAACCAAACCAAACTCCATGGACCACCCTTCAGGGTTGAAATGCTAAAGATGCCTTTTTAATCAGGTTGTGAAGATCTACAAAAAAATAAAAAGGATCACATTCTAAAGGTTCAGTGCATTAAGCAGCTATAGTTTTGCTGCTTATTCATCTTTAAGTTGACTTTCAAAAATAACACCCTAGCTCATCAAAATATACATTTTCCATTTGCTTTTAAATTAAAATAATAATAAAAAAACATTTAAAGAATTCACAATCAATAGCATGACTAAGTTTCAGGATCATCTACAGCATATAATTTAAATGTTCAAGATGCCAATATGCAGCACGTGGCAGGCCTATATGCTCCATGCAGCATGTACACTTAGGATAATCTCAAATAATCTTGACGTTCAGATGTCAGTTTGTTTCTTCCAAATAGTGTAGAATACCCATCTGGGGAAAATGAGCAGTTAAGGAAAAAAGAAAGCAAAGTTTGTAGTACATAACCAAAATGGAAGCAGTTCTTTCCATTTATATTGTGATTCTGAAAACTTCCGGGAGCTCATAAAGATGGGGTAGGTAAAAGTCTCAAAAGTGAAATCTCCCTGGATCCTCTTTTTGGCTCAGCAGTTCGAAACAGCATCCCATTTCCACTGAAACCAAACCCCTTTGCAAACCCATGTTTTCAAATGCCTGCCGCAGATTTTCAGGGGGTGCATCTTTTTTGCACTGCAACCACTGAACAAACTTCAGAAGTACTTTGGGTAGAGTGATCAAAACTTCAATCAGGAGTTCCCCAAGTTGGGGTCCCTCATGCTCATTTTCTCAATTGTAAAGTAGCAAGCTTGAATAGGAAACAGCCAGCTACCTAACTGGTGAATCCCTAATGCAGACACAAGCTTAATACTGAAATGTTCAATAGCTGAACACTAGGTGTGCAGGTATCTTACTGGGCAAAGATTTAAGTGTCTATGGTCTAATTAAATGCCTCAACAGGCATTCCACTGAATGCTCACTTACAGACGCATCTAAATTTTGCCTAGGCATTTGTTTAAAAGCCTCTATGGTGTTTGCCTTAGGTACCTAAACACTTTTACTTCAGACCTTTATGTCACCCAGACTGAGCTAGAAGCAAATACAGAGCAACTGGCAGGTGTATCAGTGATCTTTTTGCTGCTCCTCTGGGGTTAGATGAGTCCAGCTTCAGCACAGCCATATAGCAGCTATGCCCAAATCACAGTTCTCCCAGGTCCTCCTGGTGGGACAGCCAACTGTGATCCTCAAGAGCTCTCTTGCCATGCTGGGCACATAACAGAGGTTAGAGCTACGTGATTCCACCTCCTTCTGGAGAAGCAGAAGGGAGGATGAGACATGCATATCACCAGTTCTAGACCTCCAGCAGAACAAGGCATAGATTTCTGGGATTTTTAACTTAGTAAAACCTCATAAAGATATACGCTCTTCTGTTTACACAGTGAGGTCACACACACTCCAGATGGGAGCCTGCATGTTCAGAGGGTCCTGGTGGACACCTCAGAGACATATATGCTTTTTAAAAATAGAGAGCTGGCTTTTATGTCAACAGCTACTTGAATTTCAGATGACCCCCACAGCAACACTGGTAAACATCAGAAGTTCAAGTATCTATTACACACAATAACTATTCTTGAAGTAGGCAAAACAACTAACAGTACAAGTAATAAGCCAGCTTAGTACTTTGGCTGCATTCAGGTACCCATGCAGGTAACTTTTGGTCAGATTACAGAAATGAACATTTGCCTAAGTGAAAAGATCTGTTCAATGGCTCCAGAGATTTCAGACACTTAAATGAATGTCACTAGTGTGTTACATAAAGAGATAGAACCCTAATTTTTGATTACTTGTCACAATTCTACTGTAAACTATAACATCTCAGTCATCTGTGAAACAGTTTAGGTATAACCTTCCACTCAGATACATACTCCTACTTGGAAGTCTTTACGTTTCAAGAAAGGCAATAACCTGAACCTGAAATGCAGGCAGGGGAGTATCAGAAGTCCAGGGCCAAATTAAAAGCTAGAGTACTTTGGGCTAATCTGAAGTCATCAAGATGACTTCTCCTTTATCATTCCTGTACCTATAATCCATTCAGAAAAAGTAAACTAATAAAGCCTGCCACACTTCTCTTAAGAACTGTTCACTTTCAAGCTCCATTATACCCACTTAATGGCCAGTTTTAATAGATATGAAATATTTTTAGCAATAGATTTGTTAGCATGCTAGAAATATTTAAATGTATTTTTCAAAGGAGTGAAGTAGCATTTCCTACTGAATTCATTTAAAACCATTTTGCATACTTCCAAATAAACAATGCAGTATTTAGAAGACTTTCTGAGGATGCAGACTTCAAATCACATACATAGTGCATCATATACATAAGGCCTAGCAGTTGTAAAGGCAAAAATAACCAATTTATCTGAAATAGTAAGCTACAAGGGCAAATATCTTTGTATCTTCTTTCACTCTTTCTGTCTTGAAAATGTTAAGATCAAATCTGAGTTTCACTGGAGACCTGACAATAATGAGAAACAGGAGCAGCTTGTTACAGTTGATATGGAGTCCAGAACAGCAGGCTACAGCATGAAAGAGCATCAAGATTAGAGACAGAGAAGGGAGGCAAAATGAACACACAGAAGAAAGGCTACAGCAGAGTTTCACATGCTTAACATATTATGAATAAGCAGATCCTGGAAAGGTCTCTCCTGTCAAGAGAAGGACAGCCACAGCAGGCATTACCCTGAAGAAACATTTCCTGGGAGACCACACAAAGGCAAATGCTGCCCACAGAACCACACTATGGCAGATTAAAACGTCCCTCTAGAGCTAATGGCTCGAAGCTGAAACTTCTAGCTCCTTGTATAACTTCCCTACCACCCACAAAAAGAAGAAATTCTGAAGAATTATTTTTAGGAAAGGGATATTGCCGAGACATGTGTATACTCCTCCCCTTGGAATATTTTCTTCAGTAATACTAACTAGTAATGATCATTAGGAATAACTTTTTTCCCCCTTTAAAAATCCTGCTTGATCTGTATGTTCAAGATTAGATCTATCAGAGAATATTTAATGATCTGGATCATGCTAATCTGTATGAAGTTAGTTTAGTTATTTTGTAAAAGAAAAAAAAAAAAGACACAGCCTTGCCACAACTCCCAGGCAGCATCACCCTCATCATACAATTTATTCTACATTGCATAAACAACACACTTGGAAACACTCAAAAACATTAACAAAAACATAGCCTGATCTTGAAAAGTGCTGACCATTTCACCAGCTATGAATTTATGGCACCTTTAAAAAAATAATTCCTGCAATTATCCTCAAAAAAAAAAAAAAAAAAAAAAAAAAAAAATCGAACTGCAGTAGTTCATTTACTATGAAAAACATTAATAGTGTTTAAACTAGAACTGCCTTCTTGCACTTGAGTTCATTACCTCCAAGCAATCTAGGCTTGCTTGATTTGTTAATATACACTCTCTACTCTTTCAGTCTTTAAGGATACAATTCCATGTAGGAGGGAACGCACACAGTTTCTTTTGAAAACTCCACAGGACAATAAAGCCTGCTAAGCTGTTCTTCATACAGAGTCAAGGCATCAGTCAGATTGATACAGTTTCCCTGAAGAAAAAAGAAAAGTCCCAGTTACAATCAAATAAGCAAAACTTTAAATGAATATATACATTTCAACATTAATGTAAGGCTCACACATACTTCAGAAGCAGATACATGCTGTTCTTAATATTTAATATTTAGAAGGCAAATACTGAACAGCTTGTCTTCATTCTGCCCACAGCAAACAATAATTTGTATCTTTTCAAGAAAGGGTAAGTATGGGGGATTATCTATCTTCTCATTAGCAGAAGCAACCATTACATTAGAGTTTCTAGTTAAAACAGACCACCATGTGTTGTTTACCTATAACATCTACTCAATAACCATTTTCTTTATGATTGTTTAAATATATTAGTAAACAGTATTACAACAGCCAGATTTTCTCAACTATTTAACATTGCCTAGGTCTTACAGCATTAAAATGCACTATAAACCCCCCCCACAACTTCTTCATTTGAAACAGATTCTTCCGCAGAGCAGTATGACAAAATAAATCAGATCATACAGAAGTTCTGTGGCTGCAGGCTACACTGTCTTGAGTTAGTGTATCACTTCTGAAAAGGAAACTATCCCTATGATACTTTTCCCCCCCTCAGACCTGTCTTATCTCCTCTAAAAATATTAGTGTCCTTTTCTGAACAAAATAAAAATCAGTGTGCTTAGATGATTTTTCTCTTTATAGAGCAACTGTGAAATATCAGACACATTGAATTCACAGCATTCCTTCCCATAAAAACAAGTATTATCCAAACAAATCATTCTTGGAATACAAACACATCAAGGATTACAAATGGTGAGGAATTTAAAAAAAGCCCCACATACTCCTAATTACAAGCGCAACTTTGTCCAAACTCAAGTATTAAAAAGCAGAAGTTACTGCAACATATACCTGGGATCCCCATACAGAGAAAGCTCCAATTAGAAGAAAAGTGCCTATCCATATCAGGTTTGAAGACTCAGCAATAACAGTGAGCCCACAGAACGCCAGACTGACACACCACCAACTACCCAAAGCAACAGAAAACACAGTTGTGCAAGTTTAATAAAAAACCTTCTTGTCAAGTTTCTTGCCTTTCTTGCCTACATAACTGAGTAGGCTAGCTGATACTTTACAACCTTAAATACACTGACCTTAAGAAGAGCATGGCAAATACAACTTATTTGGACACTAATTTAAAATAGAGTGAAGTTGAATATAGTCACCACTGCATGGTCTACAAATTACTCAGCTTTTGTTTTCCAGCTGTGAGATGCGGAATAAAGACCCAATAAACATGAATGTGCTGTGACACAGCATAGACATAAGACATTCTGTGATTCTGGTCAAGTAGAAGAAGCTGTCCTTGGCACACTGACAGCCAGATGAATTGATCTGTGGTCTTCTATATCCACCATTCTTATGAGGAACCTTCAGCTCAACCTACAGGCCCCAAACATGATGCCCAACCAACTACATGTGAACAAAAAGTTACAGGATGACAATGAATCTACCCTGACTACATACATGTGCACATCTGGTCATATGTGGGGTAGGATGAGACCTCTTCAGGAGAATGTGTCCCCATCCTTCCCTAATGGTTGGATTTACTAGCTTATAGTATACATGCCTTTTACCTTGAACTAGCATAAGGCTTTCTTTCTGATTTCTAATCAGTAGAAACAGAAGCATTAACTAGCATTTCTCCAGAGTTACTTTCAAAATAAAAATTCTCAGCTTCCCGCACATTTTACCACTTCTAGCAGAGGAGCAACGTCAACCACAGAAGACAAAAAAGGGATCTTTCACACTAAGGAATACACAGTTCCTAGTAACCTCGCATGTAAGCCAAGGTCCCACAAAACGACAGCAAGAGACCTGAGGCACAAAAGTTTGCTATTTATCTCATATCACAAGAACATTAGTCTAGATGATATAAGGACATGCATTAGACAGAAAAAGGTCTAGCGAAATAAAAATAAGGAAAGAAAGGTCATTTACTAATACAGCCAGCTTCTTCCTTTCTAGATGACTCCTGTTCATGACTGGACAGGCCAAAAGCCTTCCAGCATAAGCACTTCCGAGCAGAGTACTGCTTTTGATCTTTAAAACTCTGCAAGACAGACACGAACAAGAAAGCCTAAAGCAACAGACTCCACCTATGGAATGGCAGTATCTTCCCTCTGCTCTGAATGACTTCTGGAAATGTTTGCGCATGCACACACACAATTTATTGTGGTGTTTTGTTTTGTTTTTTTAATTACTGAATGAGGTATCTCATCCTTTCCTGCCCTTAGATAACGTGTGTAACTTGCATCTGACAAAGAATGCAGATGGTTCAACTAAGAAAAAGAGCTAGATCCAATTAAAAACCTATATCTCTCAGTCAGTTTATTCAATATTTTAGGACCTCTAACTTGAAACGAAGGTCAAGTTCTTTATCAACCCAGGAACAAAGGATTTATTCAACACTTCCAAAATGCCTGTACTACCTATGTTTCGCATGTGTGCATTGCTCTGCTAACACATGGTGAAGCTTTTAACTCCAAAGAGAACAGTCTTAAGAAAGCCACATTTTATTGTTTAACTTCTGCTTCTCAGTGCTCCTAGTTTTTTAAAAATAGCCTTAAAATAATTAAGTCCACACAGATGCAACTGAAAGTTAATTTTCATAAAGCAAGGAACTAAGAAGAGTTTGACCAACAAATACTACCTGTGCTCTTAAAAAACAATGTACAATGAGCAAAGGCTGAAGCAAGCAGAGATCTTATTTGAAATCAGTATGTCTAAACAGCTCCATCTACATTGTTTTTTCCATGTAACAACATCAGACAATAACTAGAAACAAAGTGTATAATGCACATTCTGACTTCAGGATTTAACTATTTCTTCTACTTCTTTTCATTGGTAGGATTTTTTTCACAATGTATTTAAAACATTTGTATTTCCAGAGGAAGTGAAAAGACTTCACCCTACTCTTCCTCCTCTGAAATTTTTGCATCATATTCAAGTTTTCACAAGTGGAAAAGAAAACCCTCAACTTAAAATCCTATACACAGCATCTTTAAAAAAAATATTCTTGAAAGCTCTCTTTCAAAAGAACTTGCATAAAACATGTGTTTGGTTATCATTTTGATCATACTCCACAAACAAACTTGTATTTGGTTATGTGAATATATCATGTTTGGGTATCAGAAAACAGAAGAGGTTTGTAAAAAGGTAAGAGATGAACACTAACTGAGCACAACTGCACAAAGCACAACAATGAACAGACTACTGCAGCACTTGTTTAGTAACCTGTTATTATCCAGGGGACTGCAGCAGTTATTTGGTTCAGCCGCCCATCACCAAACATATAATTTTGTTTCAACATCAGACTGAAAGCAAAAGAAAACTAAAAAACAACCTGTGTGTGTAATTTGAGTCATAAATAGAAAACACTGCTAGGTAATTTATGGAGCATACCACTATTACAGAGGAAGTTTAATAGGATACACAATGAGATAAACATATCCAGAGTTTTCAGCCTGTTGCTTCAGTATTACATCCCTTCTCCAGCAAGACAAATCACTGCAAACAGTGTGGAAAATAAATTACAAGAACAATGAAGCGTGCCAATAAGCAATTTTTACTTTTCAAACCCACAACACACCAATCTCCAAGATCCTACCTGAAGGTTTAAACATCCCACCTGGCTGTTCTATTAACCTCTCCTTCTGGAGACACATCACAGAATTTTATAGTTCTGCACAGTTATAATTTTTTTGTAATTATTTGACTTTACTCAACAAAAAGCTAAGAATTCGAAAAATCAACTCTACAAAACTTAGATGAACTTATTTCAATGAAAAGTTATTGAAAAAAAATCACTATTATTAACACCTTTCTGTAAGAAGTGACCAGCTTTATCAACTAAGAATATAGTGTTGATAATGTCAGTCACACTTAGATGTTCTTGTATCACTAAAACATGACACAGGGAACCAAGCCCAGAATGCATACTGACCAATAATAACCCATGTTCATTTTAACTCCTCCCATCTTATGAAAATAGTTATGTGGTAGAGCAATACATTTTTTGTTCTGAACAGCCACCATATACTTAAACAATAACTACTGCTAACAACTAATATTGAACAGAGTGCTTAAGCTGATGACTCACCAATTATACTTTTTCAAAAGGGCAATAAGCAAAAATCAGACTTTTTTTCTCCCACACTGTTCAGTTTTCAACATATAAAAAACCCTACCAAACTCCTGTCTACCCCCCCTTCGTTAATCTTTGTTTCATGTCAAACCATGTGACAGGTAAAAAATGAGGAAATGCTGAAAATGTTCTCCTTAACAAGCATCTCTCTGACACAAAAGTATTTGAGGTAGTTTTAAACTTTAACCAATCTGTGTTTGTAAGACCTTAAGACTGATGATTCCTGAACTGTTTCACAGCCTTTGCATTCTGAGTCTGCTCATGTCTGTCCCCCAAAACCAATTCTCCTGGGCTTTCATAAGGCATACATTCTGTAGTACCATGGGTTTAAGTTTTCAAGTTTCTAAAGCACAATGCACAAATTTAAATAATAAACAGTTCCAGAGCTGAACATGACCAGGTTGGGTTTTTTCCTTCCTCACTTCAGAGTGACTAAGAAGCAAGGAGATACACAGAGCATGAAACACCTAATATCAAAGTTAGGTTTGAGTTTTGGGTTACAGGGATGGCTTTTAAGGAGATAATGGTGGCAAACCTGACTGAACCCGACATCTCTACTGGCCAAACGATCAAATAAAAGTGAACTCTCACTAACACAAGGAAATTAGATGTCTGTCCCTTAAAGACTCCCAAATTGCTAAGAAATCACACAGGGACATGCATCTGTTCTTCCAGCCTCCTTTCACATTGCAGTCAAGAACCCTGCTCCCTCTTTGGAAGTGCTAATTAAAAAACCCACACAGCAGCCAAAAAAAGGAGCATAACTATGGAGCAACATCATGGTGGTCTGGATGTTTGGAGGGCTGGGCCATGCTGGATTAGAGAAGAGCCAGGAAGCAATAGCTTGGTGAAGGGCTCTGTGCATGTGTGTGTGACATCTGATTCCTTGCACCAGTGGTTAGTGCTGTTTACTGGAACCCAAACCCGTGAGTAGTTCGAGACTGTTTCTACCCTGCCTGGGTTGAATGACCCAGAATAGGAAGGAGCAAATTCCTGTTCAGAGGTATTTTTAAAGGTTCCACTTCATAAACAGGCTGAAAATGACAGCCTACTCAACCTCAAAGGATTAGATCAGCAGAGCAAAAACTTAGAACAGAAAAAGGCATTTTCATAGCTACACGTAATCCACTGACACACGGAGACAACCTTACAATCAGTCTGCCTTTTACAGAGCATAGTTTCACAGCTGTTGGGACAATCTTCACACACTACATGGAACACACAGGATGGTGATGGTTCAGAAAAAACAGAAATATATCACACTAGTGCCTATGAGTACACATACTCCGCTGAAGCTGAAAAAAATGAATCACTTGGGCAATCTAAAAATCATACCGACTTTTAGAAGGTCCAATAGCATAAAACCACTTAATGCATTCAGAAACAAGTCACTGGGAAGGTCCATTAGAGATGAAAGCAGACCTCGGGATATGCCAAGCTCTTACATCCTCACTGACTCCCACTTCTGTCCCCCATGATGGATGGGAACCTGCACCTGTACCTGGCTCCCCTTGGAGAATGCAGCACTGAACACCTTACAGACCTAGACCCATATTACATCACTAAACACTTCAAAACACTGACTTCATAAGGAAGAACAGAAATACAGCAAGCCATATGACCCTTAAGCATCAGAATAGCACAATTATGTTCAACAGTAACTTTTTGCAAACAAGCTTCAAGTCTTAAACATACAGGCAGGGCTTCAAGTTCTGCAGGTTAAGGGCCCTAAAGCTCACCTCTCTTTGTCCAGGTCCTATGCAGGCTACAAGACTCTCAATATGGATGATGCAGCTAAAGCAAGGACATGAAAAGCACAGCTGCTACTTGTACAAGTTTTTAATCTCATTGTGATTACTATTCATGGATGTGTAAAGTAAGTTTTTCCCCCCTGCAATATACTTAAGCACAGACTTATAGCAGCAGAGAACAAGACCCATAAACTGCCCTTTATCTTTCCAGAACTGAAACAAGCAAAAAGTCCCTCTATCCTAAAGTTGACTGTACATGTTCTTGCATCCCCTAGGAATAAGAATAAATAGTCTGAAAAGCCTTTCACAGGCAGAATCACTCTCTAAGTGTGAATAAACTGCTGGAAAATACCAGTTATCAGTCTCCACCTAGTGGTGACAGAATATTCTGCATTAGCATTTAGAGACTACTCTGAGGATCACCATGGAATACCAAGGGAACAACCAGGTGTGCTAGAGTAGCATGCCAAAACAAATAATTCTTTTGATAATCTCAAATGATAAGCATACCTAGATAAATTCTATCTAGATAAAAGTAGCTTTGATTAAAAATTAGATAAATGTGCACAATATACTCCTGTATTTGATTAGCAAACCTATGAAACCACTAATCACTACTTGCTCAGAAACACCTAGCCAAAAATCCCCAGCAAAACCCACTGCACTGCTATTTTTAAGTCTCGCTTCTCCTTTATACTGTTATTGAGTCTGACTTTTGCCAAAGTTTTTTTTTTTAAAAAGTCTCTTAATCTTCC